>NC_141685.1:2027356837-2028598087 GCF_964263255.1 Lissotriton vulgaris
TGCGCAAGCGCAGCCTACGCAGGCCGAGACCTAAAAAGTGAAAGCAAAGGGCAGAAAAGACAAAGCATATCCCGACTCGGAAGCTGTACGATTTGGAGGCAGGGAGGCCGTCTAGCTGTTTGAAGACCCTTAATGAGAAAAAAAGCGATCAAGACACAGGAAGATCTCAAAAGAATATTCGAAGATTTTTAATTATTGGAATCAAAATACTAGAAATGGCTGTCGTGCCTCAATAAGCCTTTTATTATCACACTGGAGTTACTCAAATACGGTGGCCATTCAACGCACAGCTCCCTATATGTTTCTTATATTGAACCCAATAAGAAAACCAACCTGAAGAAGGTGTTACATCGATATAATCACCGAAACACTGCGTCGACTGTTTGGTTTTTTTGTATATGAATTGTAACATTGCTTTTAATCTGTGGAGGCTTATCCCTCTCTTTTTTGTATAATAAATTGATGTTTTTAAGTAACTTTTTGAATTGTTTAATTACTGTTGGTTCCACTGACGTACTTTAGACCTGATTTCGATTTGTATTACATTAGTACCCATAGGTTGTCTATGTCTTGTAAATTAGAAATAGGCAAATAGTGACAATTTGTGTCTAGTGGAGGGACTTTGTTTCATTTTTAACCATTTCCAGACTCATCCGTTGCCTCAAGAAATATAATCACATTACCATCACCCTGAAGTAACTCCAAAACTGTCTAAATAAGCTGCTTCATCTACAAAACGTAATGCATTACAAACTAGGCAGTAACATCAAACAGATCAATCTACCCAGTTGAAAAACTACTTGTGACAAAATAAAGATTAGATTGGGGGTTACATTATAATGGTAGTGATGGCATTCCTGAAAATCTCTTCCAAAATACCCTGACTTCTCTCAACTGGATTCAAAGCCTGTGTTCTGGGGAAAACAGCCTCACTGGTTGAAATAAGTATCCAGAGGAGTACCCCTTTTTCCATAGTTTTGAACTTTAACCCAGAGGTAACACCTACTAGCGACATACAGGTCTCAGACACAGTCGTAGTCGTGTTATCACACTTGCACTGCCCGTGCTGAGACTGACAAAAAGGAGTAGACTATTAAGCTACTAGGAAGGGTTTTAGTTGTCTCTCAAGGAAGGTGGTGCAGTGTCTTTTTGTTGGTAAGGGAGCCAACCAGAAGCCAGAGTACAGGGTACCTGTAACACACCAGGCATGTCATGGTAGGGTCCATAGGAAGTGGAGGGGCGGAGCTCCATTTTCAATGTGGCAGTTCTTCCACCAGAACAACCTCTGGTAGATATGAGTCGAGCAACCTCACCAATAGCAAGGACAGGAAAGGGGAAAAAGGGACAGAGGTCTTCAAGGAAACACTGAAGCTGGAGCTTAGACACCAATATTAGCTTTCTTTCTTCTGTTCACTGGCAAGTAGCTTATAAGGATAATGGAAGGGAGAAAGGAGGAACAAACAGCTGGTCGGAAATTCAGTGTAGGGTTAGGTTGGCTCCTGGTGGGAGGTCTGTTTCTTATTTTCATGGAAGGGGGATAATCTACAATGAAGTTATTCTAATGTAATATATCTCAGTGCCCACCTATCCAGGCAACTCTAAAAGTAAGAAAGAAAATTACTTTACTGAAAAATAATGTATTAAACCAGGACACTTTATCATAAATGAGGTATGATACCAAATACCCGGAAATCACAGCAATTGTGTATAGAGAAATAGAGCAACACTTAAGATGCCAACTGGTCTATCCACTTTTCTCTTGACCTACCAGTTCACACTGACTCCCTCAGTAGGCCACTGCACCACTCAAAGTCATGACATTTTCAGACAGGAATTCAAGAAATTCAAAAAAACAAACAACCAGATAAAATAAGCATTGACAATGCCAATCTCCCTCGTTTACCGTTAGACACAAGCAAAACTAATTGCCATTGCCAATGCTTGTTTATAGTGTCTTCAATGTCTGTCAAGGTAGTTGTATCTTCCAAATATCTGCTGCAGTTTTTCTAGTGACCACTAAGTGCACTTAAATGCAGGAACCTGGTGTTTTTTAAAGGTGACTCTGCTTTTTTTGATCCTAAGATGTATTCGGAGGAGGATGATAGACAAACCTACAGAGGGTGAAACCAATATAGCTCCTGTTAACAGATGAAGCACAGAAAGAGAAGAAAGCCACAAATAACATCAAGGCAAATGAGACTGAAAAAAAAGTCCAAACTTGACCAATGACTGGCTCTGTAGAGTGTTGCATAAAATGCTGTCAGCAACAGATGGAGCTGTCTGTAGTGAGACAGCAAAAAAGAAGGCGGTGGTTACATTCCCTGATTACATAACAGCATCTCACCAAATACCAGATTTTCTTTTTCACTTCTTCATATGAGGAAGGAGATAAAAACACATATTTTCATGGGATAGCTCGAATCCAAGGAACTTCCCCCTAACCTGGTTTCCCAACTTGTACTTAGTTTTAATGAGAACTCTCTCCTCCCGAATACAAGCTAGGTTTGGGTTGTAGAAATCCCCATACTATTAAAATACAGAAACTAAAGTTGAATACTTTCCAAACGACAAGGGAAAATGTAATTTGTGTGTGCTCTGTATAAACAATTTAGCACTGAAGTATGTTCAAATTTTAAAAGTAGACATAAAGTACCAAGATGAAACAGGATACAGTATTACATACTGAATCGAAATACATTGAGTACAGGGCATTTTCTGCCACAATTGTTTAAATAGTGTACCTGTAGCAGGGACAGGGGAGTACTAAACCAAAACACAATCTTTCGTTGTCCAGGTCGGAAAAGAATCACTTTCATTCAGGTTTGAATGCCACACTCTAAGGCTTGTAATTGGAAGAATTGATTGGTTACTACATTGTAGAACACACATCTCATCTTTCTAAGAAGCCTTAATTTTGCAAACATTAAAATTATAGAAGCCTTTCACTGGTTCGGCCAGAATTATTCTCTTCAAACTCACTAAGTAAAAAACGTTTCATTCTAAATTTAAATAAAAATGAAACTTCCTAAACTTGATAAACCAGTGCCCGTGGTTGTCTTAGTCATCATCAATTTAAGCACACATGAGAATCATCTCACCCCTTTTAGCACTAACGTGCATCTTTTATTTCTTTTCGTTTTACATTTGCTTCTCCCTCCTTTCGATTTCCAATCTCATTTCGCACCTTTCGATTTTCAGCTCCTCTTCACCTCCCACATCCCATCACCCGCCGTCTCTCTATCAGCTTCCCGCATCACTGATGTCCCTCGCAGAACTGACCGTCACAATTGATGGCTCAGCCATCTTTCGCCGCACACGATTGGCAAAGACACCATACAACGACAAAGCATTTAACTGTATGATTTATGAAAATTATTACGTCGTCAAGTACCACTGTGGTATCAAGATAATCGTAGGGAACTTTACACGTGACTTTAAAAATTTTGAGTGCACCTGGAGGTTCAATTGGTTTTTTAGAACAAGAGAAATCAAAAAGTCTAGAACAGACACTAAATAAATTAATAGAGCAAGAAAAGAAACACAACAGACAATGGAATAGGCAGATTTCATGGGCCTTTGGTCCAGATCTGCTGTCATCATTCACATCACCAGGAGGCCACCTTAAAGCATGTTCCCAAGGATACCATCACTACTTGATTGCATCCGCAAAATGCCCTCGTAAGACAGCATGGTGATACAGCAATACATCATCCACTTTTGTAGCAGCCGCTACCAGTGACTCAGGAGGCCTAAAAAATGACTTTTCAGCATCAAAAAGTTATAATTTTTTCCACCGTTTGTATTACACTCGAGTAGGTCATATATTTGCTTTCTGCTGCAGACAAAAGCTTTTGCCTAAATTCATCAACTGGGGATGTTGTTGCTTAAAGATGCGCAACATTTTTGCAGTTTCATTTTGAGTAAGTATGCCAAATTTTGGAAAAATTAAGTGACATTACACAAAATACTAATCTGGCATTTAGTATAAAATTGTAGCATGGAATCCATCCTTGTGTCTATTTAGATGCAAGGATGCACTGAGCACTAAAAAAAAAGCACAGAACGTGTTTAAGCACAATTGCACCCCTTTTCTGTAATTGTGTAAGCGTTGTATGTAAAGCTAAGCCCGGTAGCTCAAGGCGGCAGAAGCATCCACTCCAGGGGCCTCATTTATGACTTTTTGCCGTAGGGAAGCGCCGCAGGCCTTCCTGCTGCGCTTCACTACGGCAAAAGAAAAGGGCAGAAATGCGCCGTATCTATGCGCATTCCTGTCCTTTTCTCCTGCGTCGACGCACAATGGGCTGCCTGCGCCAGCGCAGGCACCCTGGCACAATGGTGCAAGGGTGCCTGCGTTGCGGGGAAGATTATTTTTGTATAGGAAGGAAAACCTTTCTGTACAAAAATAATCACAAGAGGCTTTTCCTCTTTCTATGTGTGCTGTAGAATGCAGCACACATAGAAAAAGGAAATACGAGGAGAAATAAAGACATTTCTACCTGTTGCGCCTCCCTTACGCCTCCCCTGGGGAGGCGTAAGCTTTTGGCACTGCTTCAGAGTTACGATTTCTCGTAAATCTGGGGCAGTGTCAAAAGGCCATGGATGTTGCTGGGAACTCCCCCAGCAACACCCATTGCACGCCCCTTTAACGCAGAACACTGCGTTAAAGGGACTGATATTTATCAGGCAGCAGTACGCCACAAAAACTGGCGTACTGCTGCCTGATAAATACCACGCAGGCTTCTGCGCCACGGAACTTCATGAAAAGTGAAGTTCCGATGGCGCAAGGGGCCTCATAAATGAGGCCCATGGAATCCATCTAGCCCGGAGAGTCCTTTCAGACGTTCATCCTTTCAAGGCTGATAAAGTAAGTATCATTGAGTTGGGTAACAATTAACTTTTCTTATTCAATGTCAAGATGCCCCAAAGAAGGAGCGTAGGCTTTACAGATGCACGTTCTGTAAGATTGTGACCTGTCTGATGTGCTACATTCTTATTTCAATTTGCTGCATTTCCTGCTGGTCAAACACACATCAAATGTGTCCCAGTTGGACTGTTACTGCACACATGAAACATCAGCTAATACTAGTTAGATCAAATTTACAAAACACAAGTCTCAGGGCCTGATTCACTAAGAATGGGTTTGCTAAAAGGGGTCGCAAATTGTGCGACGACTTTTACCGGATCTGTTCTATTTTTGCGAACCAGCCTATGTACTAATAGACTGGTCTACAGAAACCCAAATTGTAGTGGGTTACACGTCGGCCTACCTTCTGAATATTAATGAGGTAGATTGCAAATTGCAGCCAACTATAAATAGCAGCTGTTACAGGGATCGTGGTGTTGCGAGGTCAGTTGACCACCATGTCTGTGATTACTTTTAAAAAAAACATTTTTTTAAATGGAAACCATTTTCCTTAGAGGAAAATGGGGTGCTTAAAAGGGCCACTGCCTACTCATTGCAGATCCCTTCCCTATGCAAATGCCCTACACCTACCTTTCAGTAGTCACTAAAGTATTGTTTTGCGACAGGATTTCAGTTGCAAAACATTACTATGCTCAACTGTGATTCAGTATTTGGAAGGGATGCCCAAACAAGCCCTTCCGAATACTGAATTGATATTTAGTCACAAACCCAAATTGTGATTCTGTAAAGTGTTATAAAATAGCACTTGGGGCTTCTTACATACCACAATGCCTTTTTGTAGTCATCCATGCAGAAAAGGCTTGGTACATCTGGCCCTAGGCATCCATAATGTTTCGTCAAATTCAGTTGCTGATCTGGTGCGCGCGCTGCGTGTCCGCCTTACACGCTGCGTGTCCGCCTTACACGCTGCATCTATCCGAGGGCTAAACGTGCTTCTTGTTAGCGGGTCCAACCTGCTGGCTGGAGTGAAGGGCCGGGTCTCTGCTGACAGATGGGCTGGGAGGTGAGACCCCAGGGCAGCCAGCCTCCGGCTCTGCTGCAGCGATCTCTCGAGGCCTGCACGAGGGCTCTTTCTAACTAAACAAACCTCAAAGAGATCCCTGAAAGACAAGGGCGCAGACACCTCTCGGAACGTTAGTGGGCCTGATAACGGTCTCACGTCGCCACCACTCTAACTAACCGAGGTGTTTGAAGTCCTTCTGCCTGTTTTACAAACATCTTTAAACCAGTCATGTTGTGCGCAGTTTAAGAGGTCTCCCCAAAATATAAACAAGAGTTGGTTCTGCGGGAACATAAAAGCGCATTGTCAATGAGGTTGTAGCGGCCTAAAGCCCTTGATGCAGGTCTTCAAAGCGGAGGGCTTGTGTGCGGTGCGCGTGCACGCGTTCCTTCCGGCAGCAGCTCTGCATGGGCTGCCGTGCAGTCACACTGAGAGGACAATTGTCTCCTTCAGAAACCCGCCCATGTGCTGAAGGCGAAAGAAAGGGGTGTATGTTTCAGGAAAAGGCTCTACAAGAACCTGCACGTAATACTGCGGGAGCAAACAACAGAAAAACACACTATGACAAAACACAGCTCACATCAACGTGTTAGTATGAAACAGTTTGTGTCTGAAATAAGACCCCTGACCTGAATGTTATCTACTGTACTTAACAATGAATAACAAACAGAACTTGGTGACGGATAAACACTGGACAACAATTCACCTATAATGTCCTTTCACGACCAAGGCCTCCTAAAGCTCATCTTTCTTCCCAGACTTATGCACGTGTAGGTGGGCTGTAGTAACACCGCTATAGCTATCCTGAGGTCACACCCCTCTAGCTGTCTTGAGATCACACCCCTCTAGCTGTCCTGAGGTCACACCCATCTAGCTGTCCTGAGGTCACACCCATCTAGCTGTCCTGGGGTCACACCCCTCTTTGTCGACAGCGCAAAATCCCTTGGTGTCATACTCAACGCAAAACTCAATCTACTCTCCCACATAAATTCCATTGCAAAGTCTGCTCGATACCAACTGCGCTTTCTTTGGGGGATTCGTCACTTCTTCCTAGAGCGTGACCTTAAAACCTTGGTCCAATGGCTGGTTCTCTCCAGACTGGACTACTGCAACTCTCTTCTTACTGGCCTCCCCAAATCCCAGCTGTCCCCCTTTAAATCTGTTCTCCATTCAGCAGCTCATTTCATATATGGGGCCAAAAGAAGCGACCACATCACACCCATTTTATCCACCCTCCGTTGGCTTCCCATCGAGGCAAGATCTATCTACAAGACTGCCTGTATCACCCACAAAGCCTTGCACTCCTCCTCTCCTCGCTACCTGGCGAATAAACTGAAACTCTCTGTAGGCTCTAGACCATCACGTAATGCGGAAAATCTATTGCTTGAACCTCCCACTTTCAAGAAGGAAAGGTCGATGGCCCAATCCTTTTCAGGCAACGGGGTGAGAATCTGGAACTCACGTCCGCCTCAGCTCCGGACCACCACCTCTTCCCGGGCCTTCAAAACTGACCTCAAAGCTCTCCTTCTTCAAAGACACTTCCAGATTTAATTCACGCCCTCTCTATTATCTGAAGGTAGTCCTTCCATTATAGGAAATTCTGTTCTACGTGACTATAGCAGTGCCTTCCCAATGTGTTCTTGTGGTCTGAGAGTCTGCCATTTATTGCAGTATTATACCTCTACTTGTATTGTGTACTCCTTTGTAACATGCACACGTCACTTTCCCTCTTGTAATGTATCGTTTGCTACCTCTTGTATTTTTTTTGCTTTTGATACATGCACAATTGCCACCATTGCCTCATGTAACATAACTATGTTCTTGTTTTGAGTATCTGCCATTTAGTGCAGTATTATACCTCTGTTTGTACTTTGTACGCTTTTGTAACATACACACATCACTTTTTTTCCTCCTGTAACGTATCGTTTGCTACCTCTTGTATTTTGTTTACTGTTGATACATGCACAATTGTCACTATTGCCTTATGTAACGTAACGTTTGCTTTTGTAACATGCTCACTTGTAATTTTTCCTCATGTTTCACTACTGTTCCTATTGTGAAGCGCTCTGACACCTTGGGTAAATTCTGCGCGATATAAAAGGGCATAAAATAAAAGAAATAAAATAACACAGCTGTCCTGGGGTCACACCCCTCCAGCTGTCCTGAGATCACCCCTCTCTAGCTGTCCTGGGATCACACCCCTCTAGCTGTCCTGGGGTCATACCCCTCTAGCTGTCCTGGGGTCACACCCCTCTAGCTGTCCTGGGGTCACACCCCTCTAGCTGCCCTAGGGTCACACCACTCTGTCCTTAGGTCACACCTCTCTAGCTGTTCTGATGTCACACCCATCTAGCTGTCCTGATGTCACACCCCTCTAGCTGTCCTGAGGTCACACCCCTCTAGCTGTCCTGACGTCACACCACTCTAGCTGTCCTGGGGTCACACCACTCTGCCCTAACACCCCTCTAGCTGTCCTGGGGTCACACCCCTCTAGCTGTCCTGGGGTCACACCACTCTGTCCTGAGGTCACACCCCTCTAGGTGTCCTGGGGTCACACCACTCTGGATGTCCTGAGGTCCTAGTGGTCGCTCCAGGAGTCAGGACCCTAGTGCCCAAAGCTGAATAGCGTGCCCTGTGCAACCCAGTGCCCCGCCATTGTTCTGTCAGTTCACATAAAAGAATGCCTTTGATGTTAATGTTATACCTGATGGTCAGTTCTATATACATTTACTGGATCCAAAGGCTTCTCTCAACCCAGGCTGTTTTACACTGTTATAGTGCTTTGAAATGTCCCCTTTGGCCAATCACCAGTGCAAATCCAATTGTGAATAGGTTTTATTCACGTGTACTAGATCAGAGGAGCAATTTGTTTAAGAATTGGGGTTTCGCCATTATTGTGCCACATGGAATGAGAGTGAATCCTCTGCCCCAGTCCCCACAGCTGTTGCTTCTATTTCATCAGGTCAGTGTGCACAACCTAACAGATGCCTATACTTGGTGCACTGCATACGGGGGTACTGTGGCATGGCACTGCCCTAGAAAATCTCCATAGTTGATAAGGTGTCCCGTGTCATCTACACCACAATGCTTTTCAGAATCTTGCAAATGAAGGACTATGGCATTTGGAGCAGATGCTTTTTGTGTCTGTGGTTTTTAAAACCACAGCAATCAAACCGACCTATCGCTTATAGTATACATAGAGAGGACTTCGTCTCTGCTTCCTTTCAACCTTCGGCTTTCTTCAAGCAGCCTCTTTCATCCAGTCACAACTGACGTTGTAAATCATGACTTAGCTCAACCCAGTGAGCATTAATTTATCACCTAATGCTAGTGGCTGTTTGAGTATATCCTTCCACCTCACTTCAGTGCTTGCATTGAAGTGCATGAAGCACTATTTTATAACTATAGCCTGCTTTCTCCGAAAAACCCTGATCAATTGGCTTTGATAATACCCGTTCAAATTATAATACATTATTATATAGGGTTTTTGTTTTAGACACGGCAGATCTCCTGTAGAAGTGTGTTGATGTACTTCTTCCATAGTTCTGCCAAGTGGCTTACTATGGAATAAGCAAAATGGCAGGCATGGGCACAAACTCAATTAGTTTGCCACCTATAGCTAAGGGCCTACTGAAGTCGATTCCATTTGGTTAGTACAATCACTGCTGACCTTGTGGATCAAGAAAAAACTTTACTTACACTAATTCGTTGATAAATAAACCTTTTCCCTCCTTAAACTGGGCACAAGGTGTAACATCCCTAGAACCTCAGTATTCCCAAATGCAAAGCTCTATTTTTTTTTAAATCTAATCATTCATCCACTGCAGGCAATAAAAGTCAGAAGATGGCCTATGCTTGCCTAAACAGCAAGCGTCATCCTCCTCAAATACAGTGGTGTTTAAATGGTGCTTTTTTGGCTGTGTATGAGTCATATTTGAAAATAATTTTATATTTAACCTCAGGAATTCATTCTTCAGCTGTGCACCCAGTTATTTTTATCTATACACCCAGGATCTGAAATAACATCCCTGCATCCATCAGGACTTGCCAACCATGCTCCAGTTTAGAGTAAATGGCACGCTTCTTAACAGAACACTACATCAAAACACAGAAATCCACTTCCACTTTCAGAACCCAGCCACTCCTACACTGACCATTTGACTTTATCTTTGCCTTTGACCCTGACAGCGCTCTCCTGCTTTTCAGCTAAGTTCGCACTACCACGTACATACAATATCAATTTAAATATTGTACTAGATTCAAAACCATACTAAAATTTAGATTTTTGTTGTGCTTTGTGCCACCTAGACCACAGCAAAACCATATTTGCCATGACCCCCACTTAGCTCCAACAAAGAATATCCTGCATACCATTTCCTGACTCATCAATTGCCTCAAGAAATATAACTTAATTACTACTGAGTACTGAAAAAACATGACCTAATGAGACGGTTTCTACTGATCTGCATGTCTCACCATCAACATACAAATGCTACTGTGGAGACCAATACAAGTATGCTACTCTTTTTGTAGATTTGATGGCATGTAGCTGATCAAGAATCTAGTAAACGTATGTCAAGAAAAAGCCTCTCACTCTCTAAAATCCTCCTAATCCTCGAGTATCACAGCAAGAATCAAACTGCAGATGATAATCCTATTTTTTTGCCCTGAGCCACAGTCCCAAGGCAGCACACTCTCCCATTCAAAATTACTACTTTTCAACCCTTCCTAATAATAGTTGGCGGAATTTATAACTTTCCCCAACAATACCAGGACTAGAGTTAGCATACTAAATAAGCCTCCTGGAATATTACAGGAACTCATTTGAATCCTGAGGTAGCCTAGAGGAATGGTTTTAAGACTACTTTGGGGACTGTGAGACTCAAACGCTTGTAGGAAATCCTTTCGACGAGCATTACAGCAATCTTTGGAAATATAGGAAGCAGTACCTTCTGTGAGCTCAGTAAACTGCCAAGTCAGGTAGCTCCTCTTTATGCTTTGGTTTATAGGATTTAGTGAAGTCAGACAGTCAAAGCTCACTCTTGGGAGTTAGTGTGTGGTGTAATGTCTGCTTCGAGCAGCAGAACTATCACTCACAATAAATATACAGTGCTGATATTCATTTAAGTGAAATATATACTTTTTGAATGTTAGGATTGGTGCACAGTCTAAATATCCACCTACAGTAATATCGAGTTGGAAATATCGAAGGTACAGAATATCGAGGTCAAGAATATCGTTGGACAGAATATCGACACTAAGGTGAGTAATATAGAATGTTTTTATATCGATGTAAGTAATATCGAAGTTAGTAATATCGATATCAAATATATCGATGTTACTAATCTCGATGTTACTAATCTTGATAATTGTATTATTGTTATGTTATGTATTTTATTATGTATTTAATATGTATGTGATATATGTTTCTGTTAAGTATTTTACTTGTTATAAATTATATGTGTACTATTTTTCTATATTAATAATGTTATTTTTATATTCAATGTTATGTTTTAGTACCAGAGCGGGTTGTGGGTTTATAGGGGAATAGGGTGGGAAGTAATTTAATTAGAGTAAAATAATTATAAATTTTTAGGAATTGTAAATTAATTTTAATTAATTTTGTGTTTAAATTCTGTAGCGGGTTGTGAGTTCAAAGGCGAATTGAGTGGAAAGTAATTTAATTATAGGAAATTAATTATTAATTTTTAGGAATTATAAATTAATTTTAATTCATTTTGCGCTTAAGTTCTCTAGCGGGTTGTGAGTTCATAGGGTAATAGGGGAATTGGGTGGAAAGTAATTTAATTGTAATAAAGTAATGATTTATTTGTATTTATTGGTATTGATAATTATTTTATTTTTAATTAATTATTAATTAGCAAATATTATATTTGGTAATTAACTGTTTTTAATTGTTCATTAATGTTTGTAATTGGTAGTTAATTTTTTTAATTGGCAATACATTTTTTTAATTGGTAATTACTTTTTTAATTGGCATATAATACTTGTAATTGGTCATTAATTTATATGAATTGGAAATTATTTTGTATTAATTTGTAATTATTATTTCATGAAAATTATTGTTTGGTATAAAATAGAATGTTATTTAATATTTTTGAATTGTTAATACATTTTTAATAATTAATATGTTTTCGTTATGAAAAATATTTTAATGTTCAATATTTATTATTTGGTAACTAATATTAATTAATTAATATGTATTGGTATTTATTGTTAATTATTTATTCAATTGTAATTATGTTTTTAATTATTAATGGGTATTTCTAAATGATGTAGAGTTATTTAAAAATTATTATTATTAATTATTTACATTTAACTTCTACGCTTTCCCTACTGTTGCATTCTCTGGAGTGGGAATAGTAATTTCTACCCCTACGCTATCCAACGCTTTCCCCCTACTGTTGCACTCTCTTGAGTGGGAATAGTAATTTTTACCCCTCCGCTATGCAAGGCTTTCCCTACTGTTCCACTCTCTGGAGTGGAAATAGTCATTTTTACCCATACGCTATCCAACGCTTTCCCTACTGTTGCTGGAGTGGGAATAGTAATTTTTACCCCTACGCTATCGAACGCTTTCCCTACTGTTGCACTCTATGGAGTGGTAATAGTAATTTTTACCCCTACACTATTGAACGCTTTCCCTACTGTTGCACTCTCTGGAGTGGGAATAGTAATTTTTTCCCCTACGCTATCCAACGCTTTCCCTAGTGTTGCACTCTCTGGAGTGGGAATAGTAATTTTAAGTTCTACGCTATCCAACGTTTTTATTACTGTAGTTTTTTGGGGACTTTGAATAGTAGTTTTATTTATTTAGCTATTTAATAGTTTTTGTATTATTTCAGATAATATAGTATATAATTAATTAAAAAAATATTGAAAGTATATTTAATTTGTTTAATTTATTAAACATAATTATTTACTTTTTATTTGTTATTGTTTTATGTCTGTAGATGTATTTGTAATGTATAATATTTTTTATTAATTTATCAATTATTAAAATAATTAAAACGTATTGTTAAGTAAGTATATATTATATATTTTATGTATATGTTTACTTAATGTTTTATTATTATATATGTATTATTTATTAATTGTAAACATTATTAGATATTTTTAACTATGTTTATTTTATTTATAAGTATTATTTACTTTATTTTACACTTTTTTTGTTAACAGAAAGAAAACAATATTTTTAGCTACGATATTTTTAACATCGATATGTTTGTTTTGATATTTTTGTACTTACCATGTTGTTGATAGGATGTCGATATTCTTGCCGTCGATATTCCTGCGTCGATATTTCTGTAGGTCGATATTCTGTCAGTGATCCTTTAGGATTGGATGGTCTACAACTTTAATACGTTTTATAGCAGAATTGTTATTCTCGGAATGTGTATCTGGTTATCTAGTGACCTCTCTATGCCCTTTAGTGAAGCATGCTAGCTCTGTTACAGTTAGAATATAGCCAACCGGCCTGTCTGGAGTGTAGCGTTCTCACCAGCATCTTTGAATACCTCTTTCAGTCTTGGTTGTTGCACTACTCACAACATAATCTACTCTGGGTTATGACTGCACTGCACAGTCCGAGGTTATGCAGCAAAGTTTAAATAGTTTGAAGTCTGCTCATTAAAGGGATGAGTGGCAGCCATAGCTCATAAGTTGTCAGGAAGGTGAGTTGCAGCAATGAGGGTATAAGGACTCTTATGCTGGTCTGGTTACTCTACAGTGGAACAGGTTCTTTAGAGGTAAAGGCAGAATTGCTGCGTACAGGCTCGCTCAGGGTGTTTGGTTATAGAGTTGTCACAAGGATTAATGATGGGGCTCTTAGGGCAATCAGATTTTACACAAACGTTGATTTACAGAAGATTACATGGTGTAATGGTAATGCACGGTTGGCACTCTATCCTAAAATTGACATCAAAATTAGGAGTGGATCTCTTGAATCGTGACAGAGCTAAAGCGCACAGGTTCTCACAGCATCAGTATCACCCAATGCAGCAATATAAGTGAGGCTGGGCAGTGATGGCAGGTTGCCAGCTTTGGAAGGTTCAGGCTCTATGTGTCTCACATGGCAAGAAGCTGTTACGCTGAACTTCAGGCAGAGCAGCCCAAATCCAAGCCTGCTGCAGTACCATCAGCAAAGTCTTTTCCTTAGTGCAGCAGGTATAGTACTTACTCCTCTGGGCACAATCTCGCCTGCTGGAGCTAATTTGGTCCAGGGTGAGAAAGCTACTCCATTTACTAGATCTTCACATTGAATTCCACAGGGTGTGGACAATCAGAGCAACAGCACAGAGTAGCATGCACAGAGAAGTGGAGACAGTAGACCTAGCTACTACCACCCCACTACAACCTTTGGGACTCTATAAATAGCCTTGGGGGACAACTGAGGAAATTAGGGTGACCAGTCATTGCATGCTACACAGATTTCTAGTAGGAGTCAATAGGTCATCTTCCCAGTGGAGTTCAGGTAACAAGGCTGGTACCAACTACTACAATCAGGGGCTACCAATCGTTATTAGTGTCATGTGGGTGGTCACTACACATGTGAAAAGGAGTCCCATTTTGGTGTTAACCGGTATTACTCAATAGAACCTAACTCTCTGCTCATTCGTAACTCTAAATCCATTATTAATTTAGATAGCTTTAACTTTTTATCTATTATAGGGAAACGAGATACCAGAATAGGTACTCTATATGATTTATTGTCTCAATCCTCTAAGGATGATTTAGAAAGTGTTGAGAGATCCTGGGCACAAAAACTCGGTAATTCTGATGTAGATATTAATTATAGTATAACTCTCTACACAACTTTATTTTTAGCACCTAACCTTAAAGCACAATACTTTAAAACCATCTACAACCTTTATTTTACTCCGGCTAAACTGTTCACCTGGGGTATGCAAGTAGATGACAGATGCCCCAGATGTAGACAGGGACAAGCTAATTTGATCCATATGTTTGCCGAATGTCCGAAACTAAATAACCTACAGACAATGATCGAAGGATTCTGGACTCAAGTTTTTGGACGGAATCTCAGATCCTCCGCCACTTTATATCTTCTGGGTCACGATGAATCCTTAGGTCATAGCGTAGAGGAACAGAGAATTGTATTTTTGGGTACTGCCGTCTTCCGTATTCTTCTGGCGGCATGCTGGAAAGACTCTAATGCTCCCACTTTTCAGATGTGGCTCGGTCGATTACTTGCCATCTATAAGCAGGAGATGGCTATATATCGCACAAGGGGTAGGAAAACCAGAGCTCGGGGCACTCAGATCTGGGCCCCAATTTCGAACTGGTACTACAATGTAAGATCCTCCCCCTGATACGATAAGGGTCGACATGGGCCTACATGCTAAGAAAATGAAAAATGTGTAATTTATAATTGTCCCCTCTTTCTTCTGTCTCTTTTCTGTCTTTCTCTCTTTTTACTTTTCTTTCTGTTTTCCTTTTTTTTTTTTGTATCTTGTTCTTTAAAATTCTACGGATGTTGTATTGTATTATTAAGAATTCATTCTTTCTTGTATAAAATATGTTTTTGTTTGACTACTACAGATCACGCTCAATAAAAATAAAAAAAATAAAAAGAACCTAACTTTCTGCTGGTGAGTATCATACCAAAGATTTGTAGAGCATGTCAGGAGACTCATGACTTGAGACAAAGAACATACCAGGTCTATCAGAGCAAGAATACACATAGGCACAGTACTAGGGACATTTTACCCAACAAATAATATTTCCTAAATCGTTGGATTGAACCTTGAACTAGAGCATATGGGCATGCTTTCGGAGAATGCTCCCACTTTGCGCAGAGACAGTTTATTTTAATTTGACCGTATTTACCGGACCCTAAGATGTTCATGGGAATATACTGAAGTCCACGTTGAGAGTCTAACACGGCTATCTTGTCCAAAGGCCCATTAATAGCTAATGTATCAGAGACTGTACTATATCCCACTTAGTTAACATTCTGTTTTAGTGCACATCACATAAACAGTCTGCAACATGTTCACAATATGGTGGCCTGCATGAAGGGATGCTGTCAGCAACAGGGTACACACCCTCAACTGATGACCATTTGGTGGAATCTTGGATGGTACTCTTATCATCATCATTATTATGATTATTATTGCACCGCTCTTCTGCGTTTGTTCTGCCGGCTGCTAGGGCTAGCTTAGTAGGAAAGTGATTAAACGAGGGGGTGTTTTGCATTTTGTCCAGCACAGAATAGAATAAACACCAATGCATTTGACACAAGTTCAGATGAAAATGCCATCTACATATACATGCAAGCACATGCACTGCGCACAGTCACACACCTCTCAGGCTTCAGTACTGTAGCAATAATGAAGTTCAGTATCAGTGTTCATAGTACATGCTGAGATTATTTTGCCTCAAATCACCTATGTTATCCATTATGTAGTAGTATTTATTATCTTTCTGATAGAGATACACCAGAATGCATTACTGCAGTTAGAATTCTTATATTTTAGTGCAGTCCAAATTGTGAGAATTCAATGACACTTCAGAAAATAGCAAAAACTGTTGTGGTCCAAAATTGCCTGCACTCTGGCAGCCCTATTCCGATTCCTATTCCTATTTCCGATTTCTTTTTTCTTATCGCCATTCCATTGAAACCTTCCTTTGTACTCCACAATTTAAATCCATAAAGCCATCAGGCAACCGGCCATACCTTGACAGTGGATGTCCCGTCACGTACACGTACAGGGAAACATCGAACGTGGATGTAACTAGAGATCAGTATTTTCATGTGGCCGGTTGCCTGATGGCTTTATGGATTTGAAGTGTGAACAACTCTCCTTCGTTCATTTTTTATATGATTCATGTAGTCCCAGATGTTGCACTGATCGAGTCCTCTTTGTGATTCCTATGTATCTCAACAAAAGTTATTTTTTTGTAATTCACAGATTTTTATCATGAAAAAGATATAGACGAAATGCATTTTGTGTGCTCCTCCATCTAGAGGATTTGTGTCACAATGACAATTATTATCCACAACTGGGAGCCAAAGGGGGTGAGAACAGGAACAGGTCACCCCCACACAGTAACTACACTACAACAAAGGACCTGCTCTTACTATATGTATGGACAATGATCCACCATATATCTCTTGAAGGACACACCCAATTTAGAGTGTCACAGCAGTGGATCTAATTATCACACCTGCCCCACAGTATCCTAGATCACAGCTTGAATTAAAATATGTGGTACTGTGTCTGCTAGTCCGCCCTCCTATCAATGTGAAAGGACTTCATGCCGATGAATGGCAACTACCCGGTACAATAAACAAAGAAACGAGGTACAGTTAAGTCGCTGACCCTAACCCTGATGAAATTGCCACCGAATTTTGTAAGGCAATGAAACATGTTGGTTTTTAATTGAGCAGGCACACTGCAAGAAATAAAATAGAATAGCCAGTGTTGCCTAGCTTGTTTTTAAACTAGGGTATATTCTATGTTAGCTTTCGGAATCCCTATAGGATCACAAGTAGAATACACATCACACTTTTTGGTTTTTCTTTCTCTGCACTATCCACTTATTATTTTTTACAGTTGGCATTTGCTAATGATGAGAACCTGAGGATACAGGCGAGTACCAGCCTGTAAACCTTCCATGGTGTTACTCCCGTGAGTCTCTGACAACTTTCCCTCACCTTTTTGTCCTTTTTGAAGTCCTTTTCACATTGATGGGAGGGCGGACTAGCAGACACAGTACCACATATTTTAATTCAAGCTGTGATCTAGGACACTGTGAGGCAGGTGTGATAATTAGATCCACTGCTGTGACACTCTAAATTGAGTGTGTCCTTCAAGAGATATATTGTGGTTCATTGTCCATACATATAGTAGCAGCAGGTCACAATGACACTTACCAATGAAACCTAAAAGGAAAACCTAAACTGATAATTATTCTTTTGAATAGCTTTTATACTGTACAGTTGTCAAATCACTGGCGCGGTGAGGAAAGGGTGTAAACAGCAAGTTAAAGTGCACAGATTAGAAGAAACCCACCCGACTATGGCTTATCAGCTGTACGACCTGTTGTGACAGGTGGCTGCTGTAAGAGGTCAGCAGTAAATCATAAATGAAATGAAGATCCTACATCTTACGCATTTGTAGAAAGTTTGGAGGATCACAGTGCTGGTGCTACAGGAAGACTGATTACCAGTCCCCTTCAACAAAAGGATATAAGGCAATATCTGTAGGAGCGCTGTGTCTTTTGGCCCCACCATAGTGTCTAGGACTCCTTCCCCCAGCTTAAGTAATGTCAGAAATACTCTCCCACTATCTGTATCTGGGAAAATCACATCATCCACCATCTTGTGCACAGGAACAGGCCAAAGGAGCTTCCAAAATTGAACCCGCAGGCCTCCTTTACTGTGCCCCATTTATACATACAATGCATATTCTATAGTAGCCACATACACAAACACACACAACATACACATTGGATTTTAGCGTTAGTAATTTTTTGTTATCAGTGTTTGTTCTGCTGTACCATAAAAATAAAACAACCTAGAATGAGAATAGGTAACAAAACAAGGTATAAAGCTGACGAGATGTTTTCAGCCAGTGTAGAATGACTCACTTTTTTAGTGGCTGAAACTCCCTTTAATGCGAAATAGTTTGGGAAGATCATTAAATTAAACTTTCTAAAGAAGGTATCTGCTCCACCTCCCCTTGGGCAATGTACAGACCCTGAACCAAGCTTGGAATAATCTTGACTATGTTTTAAAGGGATGCCCTAGGCTAGGCACACAGCAGGCTCGGGCTCTTCATGTTTAAATGATGTGTACACTTTGCAAATTTGAGCTGCCTGCCTCAAACATGGAGCACTGGAGAAAGCCTTTCATGATACTCCTTAAACCATGCATGAATAATTGACCTTGACTTCCTTCCGCATAATTCCTCTCTCTTTTCTTTCTTCGGAGTGACCAGCCTCTTACCATCCATTCTCTGCATGCCTTCTCTTTCTGAGTATAGCCTTTTCTCAGTCTCATGCCTGTCTGTCTTAATCCTTCTGATTGTATTTCTGCAATTGATTGTCTCATTTTATAGATCACAACCTCTTCTTCCTTAAAGCGTTATCCCTGCCACCTAACAATGTCTAATCTCTGCCAGCCTATCTATCTCAGCAACCATTCACCTGAAATTACCTACCTCCCACTATCGATCACACCAAAGTGGTATTAATATAGTTTATCACAAAATAACTGGAGTAAATGCATGTCATTTTTTTTAGCGCAAATACCTAAGACAAATATTTAACAATAACCACTTGATTAACCCCTAACCTTGGGTTCAGAAGTAGCGTGCCACTCACTGCACAGTGCTTTAATGCCTCGTCTGAGGTAGTAAGCACTATATAAATGCAAATACTGTAACAATTACTAAGAAGACACCTGTAGTAAAAATGTACCTCAACCCAAATAGTTACCAATACATTTATGGCTGGGAAATAGCAGAATTCACAAATTCAGCTGTTAATTAAAAATCCTCAGTGCTCAGCCTATGGATCGCAGACCCAATGAAGAAAGAATTGAACTAGAGCAAATCTGGAGGTTATTGCATCTTCGTAATTCACACCTGAATTTAAATAGAATTCATTAAGATTTGTTCATGTGCAATTAGAAGATGTACTGAGAATCTTAAAGATGCTGCAAGCTTCCAATATTTTGCTTTAGTGAAGATCTATGTGAACCCACCCATTTGTTGCATGATTAAACATGAGATGTGCCAGGCAACACCTAAGTTATTTGAAAGTGAATCTGTGTGAGTCCTTTCCCATGTTTATTGCATAGTCCAATTACATGAATGCCACATTTTCCTCTCACTCAACTATTAATTCATTCAAAGTAATGTCCCATTCCATATTACAAGAGAAAGTTTAGTGCAGTAAATGGATTCACCCACTTGCTAAACCAGGATTTTTCACTTATAACTGCCTAGGTCCAGATTTACTTAAAAGTCATGCAACGCAGCAAGACAACTTGTTACGCTGTGCGACAAGGGAGAGCAGGAATGGGCTATATCTACTAAGGTACAATGCATTCTTGTTCTCTCCCTGCACTCGTGAATTGAGTGGTGCCTAGTGCCAATGAAGGCACCCTTGCACCACACTGTTCTGCTTAAGACTTGAAACAACAGGATACACTTAAACTCAGCTCTCCCAAAATGAGGCAAGTGTATTTATTACTGCACCTTTAAATGACACATGTAGAAAAGGAACTCTGCGCTCTCAAAATTAGGCAAGTATACTGATCAAGGTGCTTTTAAAAGTACAACACTCCTGTTGGGGCCTGGCCAGCTTCTGTAAGTGACCTCGATGTAGACCGGTACAGCCAGCCTTGTTTTAGCTACAGAAGGAAGGGGGAGGTGTTTCTAGAAATCTCCTTGGGTTGAGTAAAAGGTATGAAGTGGACTCATTGTCCCAGGGACCATCGGTGTTCCCGATCAAGACTTGTGATTTACTGAGGGCTCCCCAGTCCTGTTGGCCAGAATGTTGAAAGATACTCTTTCTGTAATGTGTTTCTATTACTCATTTTGTGTATACATGCTTTTTTGCTTTGTATACATGCTCTTTATATTTGACTTCTTTCATTTGGCATCTGGGAAGGTGCATTACCAAGGATTTAGGCACACATTGCATACAACAGCATAATAACTTCAGAATGCATATTGCCATTTTTTTCTGACCTAAGATAGAGAGAAGGTTACAGAAGTCTGGTAATCACACAAAAAACAGTCCCACCATCCCTTAGCTACATACTGTCTCACTCCCTTGACTAGTTTGTTTGAAGCTTCAATGTATTGTGATCTGAAAGATGAAAGCAGCACAAACCTTTGAATTCTGAACACTCAAGATCATGTTTTAAATGTAAATAGCCAATTACAGCTCAATTCTGTAAGATATTTCTTGCCTCCTGCATATCTAATAGCAATTCCGCCAAAGCAACAGATGTGTGATTAATATTCTTAACCATCAAACACGCTAATTTGTTAATAATCCTTGTGTTATAAATGGTTAAGCCTGGAACTCCTACTATTAAAACAGTTAAACTTATATACTCTGTCTTAGGTAATAAATGAATTGCAGAGTTATAATCTTCGTTGAGCTGGGCAGTTTCCCTCATATTCCAGACAGGTAATGCTGGATTCAGCGGAAACATAATAAGTCTCTACTGCGTGAAAGCACAGGGTCCATCCATTATAATCGTTGGAATATATGTATATACAACATTATCACAAGAAAATAACCATCCTGTAGGCATTTTAACGTACTTGATATTACTGGTAGAAGATAGTACATTCTTACATGAAATACTATTATGTACATTCTTACACATAATTTCAATTCAACTCTTACATAGAGTTTGTTGTTCTCAAGTAATCTTTGAATTGATCTCCTTAAGTCACATTTGAGCACATTTACCAATGTTTAATGGATCACAGGTCAGATTATAACAAACCTCACCAATAGTGGTATTGCAAGTTATCACTTGAGTTAAATTGTCCCAGGTAGCATCAGTGGCTTCTGGACAAAATCTACAAAACTCATACAGTGACATATGAGTTCTTAAGTCACTCTCTTCCACTGCCCCGTCTGCCCTTTTGGCATTAAATGCCTGCAGTCAGATATTAACGGGGGTAGGTATAGCTACTAAGCAAGTGGAAATAATATCCATGGTGCTCCTCATGTTTGTCATGCAAAAGTACGAACTGTCAAGAACAGTCAGTGCTAGGTAAGCCCATACTTTGTCAGTTCGATTCAGAAGGGCCGTCAGTCTGCGCTGTTTGCTGGTCACTTCGGAGTAGGGGGCTCCTGGTCCCTCTTAGCCCCAGTTGAACACGACCAAACACACTCTAGTCAGCTCAAATAGAGCACAAAGACATCATGCTGTGATCTAGAAGAAAGGAGAACAAGTAGCATTTATCAGCAGACACATGTTTCCATTTCTCTTGCCCTAATTTCATGGTTTACAGAAAATTGTCTTTCCCTGTTGCAATGATCTCTGCCTGTTCGTGGGTATTATTTGGAGATTCTACCCACACCTTGGCCCCTGGGTTCTTGTTGGTGTAGCCAAACCTTGTTTCCCCACAGCCGGAAGGAAGAGCTGGGACAGTCCCCTTTTTGACTATCCTCTGTACACTGGAATAATCACTATTTGCGCAATTCTGTTTTCAGTTTGTATTACCAAATCACTGTCTCCACTGTTCAATAATATCACCTTTATTTCTCCTTGAAAGTTTGCATCAATGACTCCTCCCAACACTTGAATGTCTTTGAGAGCCAACCCTGGTAGAGGAGCGCTCAATCCGAAGTGCTCTGGGGGAATTTGTATGCCCATCCCTATCTCAATGAGAAACATATCTCTTGGTTTGAGTCTGTACAGGTTTAAAGCATGCAAATCAAGACCTGCAGCCTCTGGTGTTCCCAGGTATGCAGCCAAGGCTGGGGGAGTTGTCTCACAGTACAGAATAGTATTAGTGGCCATGTGAGGCTGAATCTGCAAAGTTGGGGTTAGCATTGCACTGGTTGCCCATTCCCAAGAGAATCCTATTCAAAAGCCTGGCCTTGGCTTTTAAAGCCCTGCATGGTATAGGCCCCAAGTATATTGGGAAACGCCTTTCTTTCTACCTGCCTAACAGGGCTTTGCGGTCAGCCTCTTTGGCCAAAGCGGTAGTGCCTGCCATCAAGCGTTCCAGAATAGGTGGTCGGTCCTTTCGCTATCTGGCTCCTCGGGGCTGGAATGAGCTACCTTTGTCTTTGAGAAAGGCAAACCGCCTTCTAGCTTTTAGGAAAGCACTGAAGACCTGGCTTTTTGTCCAAAAGTAGCGCTAGATCTCCCTCAGTTTTTAGCTGTTGTGTTGTTACTCTGTACTTAGTTCTCTTCGCCAAAGCGCTGGGATGCTCTTGGGAGTAGCTGTGCGCTATAGAAGAAAATAAATAACATAACATAACATAACATCAAAGGGGCCTCCGCATTCGCCATGGGTCTATTGTTCAGTATTTGTATTTCTTCACTCAAATGATCTCTCCAATTTTTCAATGACCCATATGACAATTTTCTCAACTGGACTTTCGACAATCTAGTCATCCTTTCGATAAGACCCGCAAACTGAGTGTAATAAGGAATGTGAAAAACCCACTCTATATTGTCTTGTGCACAATAATCCTGCACCAATATGCCTTTAAAATGAGATCCTTTTTCACTTTCGAACTGCAGTAGAATTCCAGAATATAGAATCAACAAGTCTAATATTTTAAGAGTATTCAATGGAGTGGCACATTTACATGGAAATGCTATCAAATAGCCAGAGTAGGTACCCACAGTAGGTACCCACTGCTATATATATATATATATATATATATATATATATATATATATATATATATATATATATATATATATATATATATATATATATATATATATATTTATATATATATATATTTATTTTTTAGGAGTTTATATAGCGCGAACTAGACCCGAATCGGGTATTAGAGAGCTTTACATAGCACCAGTTTCATTACATGAGGACACACATTAATTTTTGTTAGGCACGAGGAGAATAAGTGATTTGCCCAAAATCACAGGATGTATTTTGGCGTCATTACCGAGACTCAAACCCAGTTCCCCAGTTCCGAGGTTGAGAGCCGTAGCCGTTAGGCCAACTCCTCCCCAGCCTTGACTATTTGGCATGGGCTCAACTTAATCAATCTGCCATATCTGTACTGGTAATTTTCCTCTACCTAGCTGACCTCTCACTATCTGTGCGACTGGTCTGTGTTGTGAATGCTGACAAATAGGACATTGAATGATTTCAGTTTTAATCACATCTAGGGTAATGTGCATCCCTCAATTCTCTGCCCACCTGTTAGTAGCCTTCTCTCCCAGTTGTCCACATTTTTGATTTGCCCAGTTAGCCATTCACAACAAATCAGAATCATGTTCATAATGCCAAAATGTTCTGCTTCAGATTTGAAACAATAGGACACACTTAAACTCAGCCCTCCCAAAATGAGGCAAATGTATATATTACTGCACCTTCAAATGACACACATAGAAAAAGAACCCAGCACTCCCAAAATGAGGCAAGTAAACTGATCAAGGTGCTTTTAAAATGAAACATGTATTTATTAGTTCAACATATTTAAAAGGAAGACACAATATGCTGGGTAACAAACCTTCCCAGATGTCAAATGAAAGAAGTCAAATATAAAGAGCAGGTATACAAAGCAAAACAAAATTATGAAATATACACATTGAGCATAGAAACTTATAGCATATATATATACACAAAATAAGTAATAGACATACATCAATGAAAGAGTGTCTTTCAACATTCTCTCTAACGAATTTCTGGTAGATCTATTTGTGAAATATGTTTTTGGAAATTGAACAATATGGAACTAACTGAACAAAAAAAATCGTTTTGTCCATGAGCTTCTGGTAATTGCTATGATCATCGTTGCCAAGTGGAGCCCAACATTAAACAGTTGGCAAGGGTCAACTGAGAAATCGAAGTGACCCCAAGAATTAGAAAAACAACAAATGCATAATGATGATGCCGATTCTAAGATACTACACAAATGTATGCCTATCCACGCACGATCATGTTTGGGTATTTGTGAGCAAATATGACCACTTCATTTCAGCAAGGAACTACAGCAAACCTAACTGACAAACTACATTTAGTAGGCAGACACACAAACACCATGCCCCAGTGTTCATGATGCCAAAATCATGCACCTCTACACTGGAACACAGGGAACATTTATCCAAGACAACCCCTGGCCCAGTGCACATAGATGGGTAAATGTCCAAAAACACAGTCCAGGACACCTGCTGCAAGTTACATACCACATGTTGCTATGCAGTATAGGTCAAGTTTACATTGATTTCACACAACACTTACATTTCCATGCAATCAACTAGTATACATTTAAAGAAATTGAAACATGGACTTGACCCCCACTAAGAACATCTGCTTGTATGTTCAGGATACAGACTAGTAAATCGGACTGGAGTCACAATCACTATCATGAGATGTATGCCAAACGAAACTCAAAGGGGCACATGGGACAAATGATACACTGCCATCCACACACATTATGGTGCATATCATAATAATACAGATAAACGCCTGTTCTGTGGATCTTACTACAATGCACTCTGATAACAATAGTCACCAACCTGCTGATGCTCTTACCTTCTGGGCTCTAAAGCAAGGGATCGGAAAACAATTCTCCTTCATACCTTGACCGATACAAACTCCTCCACTGCGATCAGAATGATGCTCCATGCCAAGGGAACGTACAGGCTACCACAAACAGCAGCTAGCTCCCCACTCCAATACCAAAAACAACATCTTCTGAGGGGGGTGGGCTTTGACCCAGCTTCCGGCCTCACAGAGTTTAAATGCCTCCATGATGATTCATAGTGCCTTGAAGACCATCAGTGTGTCTGGGGGTTAGTCTTTGGATAGCAGCACCTGTGTATAAGGCTAGGGTTCGGCTTTCTTCATGGGGGCAGGGTGGAGTAAATGTGACCATGTTTTGAGATTTAATGATGATGTCCTAGAGATTTGTCATTTGCACAAAACCTCTAATTCTCCTTCTTACGCATGGAATAAGTATGTTAGTCAAGTGATGATGCATAGCGAGGAGGATAAGCTCTTGCAGATTCTCATCATCGGCAATACAACGACATTCTAAACTGTGTTAGCTTTTACGTTGGGTTGGTGATTCTTGCGTCTGTGTTTTAATGGAGTCTGCACACGTGTATCAGCATGTAGTTGTATTATCCAGCGTTGTGATGATACAGTTGCAGCTTCCCGTACTTTGAACACTTTCCTGTTTAAAATGTTAAATTGTGTTTAATATGGAGATTTGCTCGTGCTTTGATCAAAATGACAGCTTATTTGCATTTAGCATTGTTTCCTAATTTTAGTTTGAAATTGCTTTGTAGGTATTTCATTCTGAGCACTGTCATGTGCAGTAAGTCACCAAGTTTGTCAAACTGTGGTGCTTCCTTCCATGTATGCATTTGCCATTGATTTTGGACTACATTTAGCCTGGTGAATTAATCCCAATGTCTAACAAATATGGCTTTTACTTATCAGGTCCTATATGTTCAGTGGAGGAAAAAGCTATAAAAATGAAATGGCTTGAAAAGTATATTGGATGAAACCATAAGACAACAAACACATGTTCTGAATGCTCCTGAAATCAACTGGAATTTTTCTTCTAGCAGCACAGCCCAGTAGATGTTCAGGACACAATCTTGTGGATACAATGTACAAATGGTCACCTGGGAATTCCTCAATAAAGTATAAATAAACTTTAGTAAATCTTAGAGGTTTATCTGATCTTAGAAGTACCTTCAAATTTTGCAACAATGGTGATTTGGTATTGTTGTCTTGCTTAGAAAAATGAGTCCTTGCAAACTTTGCTAACCAGATCGCAAATTGTGTTGCAGCTCATGGAGCTACAAATGCGGCTGAACAATGACCAGCTCATGTTGGAACAAGTGCAGGAGGAAAATAAGCACCTGCATCGCCATGTTGATTCCCTGACATCTGAGATCTCTGCACTGGGGAAGAAGGTAGGTTCCGAATGAGGACCAAATGCCTTGGGCAAACTGATTCCTAACCCCTGCTTCTCCTCAAGCCCACCAGAAGTGTCTTCAGTGATGTAACGTTGAGCAGCAGGTAGGATCTTGCCTGAGTGAGCTGGTGAGCTTTGGAGTGGGATTGTTGACTTTATAAATCTAAGCAGCACCTGTTTCTGCTTCTATATGATGTCATAGCTCTTTAATTAAGAATGTTCAGAGCCATTACCTTTGGATGCCGTAAGATGAGAAAGGATGGGAGGAGAGACAGAAACATGAAGGGCATCCAAACTCGTGACGGAGGCCCCGCTGTCATGGAAGGGGCCCGGATTTGTAGAAGGAACTCCGCATTGCAGTTTCTCATTGTGGAGATCCCGCCATGACTGCAGGCCCCCATCATGAGTGTCGGGCCTCAGCCATGAGAGCAGGGGTCCTTTGTGACTCGAACCCTGAGTGTTTAAGGAGTTGTTGCATTAAAACTTTAAGTCTGAAAACTTTACCTTCATGTTTCTTTCTTGTTTTCTAAAATATAAGCTGAATATTAATGGTTATGGCTACTTCTTGTAGATCATCGGAGTGGAATCCTGTTACAGCAGTGATGTAAATTCGGGGCCTAGGGACCCCATCCCCTGGGGTCACATAACATTAAAAGGCGAATGGTGCTCCCATCCCCATGCTGGTTTGAGGCCCCAGGGACTTATCCCCGGTGCTGATTTTCTTTTCAAGTGGAAGGGGGTGTGTGTAGCCCCCCCCTCCTCCTCCAAGCCACAACATTGCCCCGGGGAACAGATTCCCGGGTCTGAAGCAATTATTGGTTGCCATGGGTGCCCCTGTAACACCCGGGACACCCACTGCAATGAGAGCCCTTGGGCCCAGTGGGGCTGGCTACTTTTATTTTCTCATGGCTGGCAATAACAAAACTGTGTTCCATGAACATAAGAGTTCAGACAAGGAATTGAAGTTCTTCCTGCATGTGCTATGTGCAGGCAGGAAACACAGTGTCCAAGTGGATCTGGGTGCCTCTGCCCAAATAACAAGTATCATCTCCGGGGGAAGGTGTCCCAGGGGCCATTCTGAGACTTGGGGAGGTGGCCCGCTTATTCCTCCCCAAAAAGAAAAAAAGCATTGACCATCAGAAATGGAATCACCATCGCCCTTCAGTAGGCTCTGGGAGAAGAGGTCTTGTACCTCGCTCCATATTAAAAAGTATTCAAACCCCAGGGGTTGGGGTCCCCAGGGCTTTAATAAGGCTCTGGAAGGGGCGTCCACACCCATATGCCTTTAAAAGGTGAGACGTGTGCTGAAAGGTGTGACACTGGTGAAAGATGGGCACAGGACAGTTCAGAGTTAGTGCTGTATTGATATTTTTGATACATTGCCTGCTGCGGCTCTGTTCCAAATTGTAACTCTGGAAATAATAGACATTGTTTAACTTTTGTGGGGCGTGGTCACACTGCAGAAACCATGAAAGGCTATCAAGAGTAACATGCCACCTATTGGTGACCACAGCACTCTGCAGCACATGCATTAATTCACTGAGCTACCTTACCAGACGTAGAATTTGGTGATCACAAGCCGCAGAGCTCTTACTGGTACCTCCGCTGTTGCCCAAGGCTCCCACTTGAGATTCCCGCTGGTCCCAGATAATGGGGTCTTTGGGCCTCAAAATAGCTTGGGGAAGGGGCCACATGCCCTCTCCCCATAGTAAAAAATAAATAGCAAAAAAGAAAGCAGTGAATGTGAAATGAGTGGAGTAGCCTCTCATTTCTCATTCACTGCTCCATTTAGGAGCTTTTTAAAATATATGTTGATGCTAGTGGTGCTCCTAGAAGGGGCGGGACACCACCAAGCTTATTTGTAAATGTTGTCAGGGGCCGCACGGAGCACAGAAGCCCCCATAACAACATTTCAAATACTTCAGTAACTCTCCTTGGTCATTGAATCCATGACCCCAGGAGACCGTACCATATTTTTAAAGCACCCCAAGCTGGAGCTGTATGACACTAATATTCCTTGTTCTTTTCAATGCTTTATTGAAAATATTTTATGCCAATCACTATTATTAGACATTGTAAGGTGTAAATTATATCCTCTAGATTGAATTATAGTTATTGGTGACTTTTTGATAAAGACACTAGGCCCGTTTTATATATGTTGATGTGCTGACCCCTTGATAAAGCCAATAGGCCAGTTATTTATATTTTCATCTTCTGATCCTTGGACAAACTCAGTTGGTTGGCCTTACTTAAAATGATTGTTACATGACATAGTCAGACGTGTGACATAGTGGGTGTCCTAAAGTAACCATAACTCGTGCCCTCACTCTGCACTGCTACTTACCTCACATATTACATCACTCATGACAACTTCTATAACATTACCGATAACATCAGTGCAACTTTTGCAATTACATCATTGAGGTGCACTGTGCATGGCGGAGCACGAGTTATAGTTACTTTAGGGCACAAGTTACAGTTACTTGAGATAACTGTAACTGATGAAATTCAGAGGTTTTGTTTGGTTAAATCTATATGTTTTAATAGAACTTTTCACAAAACTTTAATGTCCCCTTAGCCTTTGTTTTTCCCCAGTCATATATATCTACGTCTCTATCTCTCTCCCTCTCTCTCCCTCTCTACATATATGTAATTTGCATTTTTCCATTTTGCCTAATTTCTGACATCCCTTCCCCTATTACTGATTTCTCATCTCGCAGAAATGTGAGATTGAATTATATACATTCATCTCTGACCATCATTTTCTAAGACTCGTAAATGTGAACGAATCAACTTGCTTGTAAAGCAACCAACTTATTTAAAAACACAACCACAGTGTTCCAGTTTTTACTGTGATTTTCCTGAATCGAAAGTCCAAAAAAGGTAATTTTATTGTGAGTAGAAAAACCGAATATATCTAAATGGTCCATTCTAACCAGAGAAGTATTTGTTAAGTGGGAGAACGACCAGCTCACTTATTGGACACATTCAATTTGTTTGCAGAGATGGGATATGCTAATTAATTACCTATGTGCTTCTCTAGCAGGAGACAAGCCAAAATGTAATTTGGCCTTTAGGGGGAAAGCCAATGAGTCCAAAAAACAACTAGAATGCTAAAGAAATGCTCCATACCAAAAGAAAAATAAACAGGGAAAACTAACCACTAGTGTGGATTTAAAGAGACAGCAATAATAGTTTGAAATCTAGATATACAAAATCACTGGGACAGGCGAAATGTAAGGCCATGGAGAAATAGTGGATTGACCTGCTAGTTATCTGCAAGGAGAACAATCTGTGCTGATTCTGGGATTTTGTAAATAAGTTCGACTCTTAAAGAAGAGGGGTAGAGAATTGTATATGGCGTCAAAAATTGAATCAGTTCAAAAGAGATCAATGTACAAACAACGATAGTTAGGCCCAATATTTCTGTACTCAAGGATAAGACCTATAAATTTCAGTTAATGCTGCTGACATGGGCAATATCATTCATAGCTTTCAGACTAATGGGGACCCTGGCCCAAAAGAAGTACCAGTATTTATCTTCAAAGAAAATAATGACTTTTGGATGAAGCAATGTAGTCCACTATTCCACAGCTGGTTACAATCTGAAAGGATCAAATATAGTTGGATATAAGTTTCAACTAACAACCATCTAATAGCCACTGTAGACGTTGATGTAAAACGTTTCATCTAAATGCTTTTACAAGAGTTGGGCCATTGGACCACAGAAAAAAACTTGTCTCCTTTATCTCCTACCAAACATGGTTTCTGTAGAACTGACACTGTCATTGCTGATTCATCGCACTACGCATCTGAAGGGCATTCTTTTGTACATATATTGATTTCAAAACTACATTTGATGGTGTGGATGGCAATTTGCTAGCCATTTGGCATAACTCCCTGGGCTTGTTATCAGCAATAGTGTTGCCTTGTAGAGTAGTTGGATAAAGATAACATTGAGATACTCTTCAATATCATTTGAGTTAATTTACACGAACAAGGGATAAATCAGGAGTGTGAGCTAGTACCTCTCTAGGGCCAATGCATTTCCCTGTAAATTTAGCACCAGATTTCTGCCCATTCTACAATATCCAGACAATACTGTCCTTCTTGATAACACTAGGCATGGTTTACCGAGGGACATGAATGCGTCAAGTGATTATGGTGCAACTAACAAATTAACCTTCCATGCTGAGAGTCCAAAAATATAATCTCTGGTTGTGAAACCATTACATCTGGAAAGTGTTTCTTGAATAGCGAGTCATCTGAAAAGATTGTTGCATTTAAATACTTGGGAGTAACATTTTATGAAAGAGGAGGGCACGAGGATCATTAAGGTTCATTAAGGCTAAAAGTGTTAGCCTTAACCATGTTATTTCTGCTCTTGTTAAAGAAACTATTGGGTTCATCCATGGAGTCCCTACTAAGATTTCTAATCACCAAACTGATTTCTGCCTTGAATTTGGATCTGGTGGTTTTTCTCCGGAAAACTCTCATTATAGGCTGCTATAGGGACTATCGAATTTCACTCCCAGGCCCAAAGCTCACTTAGAATTCAAACTGAAGAGTCACATACAGGTACATTAAGGAAATGTTCTCAAGCCCTCCTTTAAGTTGAATTTATTAACTGCTAAGGCTTTCCCCACCCAGTGCTGTGCATTTATTGATGTTTGGGACACTTATCACTTAAGACTTTATAACCTTTTCTAGACAAGGTATGCAGGTCAAAGTTGGCTCTCTTTCCCCACATGCTGGGGATTTAACAACAACCCAGGGGGCTAAGATCACCATCTAACTAGCTTTCAGAAAAAGGCAGAGTTGTAAATAAAAATAAAAAATAACATTTTGTTAACATGTTTATTACGTTTTTTTTAAGTGGTAGTTGATTTTTCCTATTTTTTGTGGATTCCACCTACTTGTTGTTAGTGGTAGAAACAGGAGTGAAACCCATGGGTGAATTTGGAAAGCTAAAATGTTCTGAAAGTTAGATACAGTTCTGAATTCAGTAAGGGGATGTTTGTATACACCACTCTTTGGTTTCCAAAAGAAACGAATTATTGCAATCATTAAAAAATTAAAATAACTTGTAAAGAGTAGAAATAGGTGACAAAGTTTTCATCTGTAATTTTTTGTGCAATGGCCAATTTACAAAAGTAAATATATGGTTCTGTCCATCAGACTCCTGGGGTTACAGGAACGTACAGTATTTGTGGATTGTCTGAAATCACACCATACCCAGAGACAACTGAGCTTCAGTTTATAATGATTTTTCATTGTGTACTGACTATGAATCATTCGATGTGACAACATCTAATGAATGAAAAATAGGTATGAAAGGGACCAATGCTTTTTTGAAATGTGCCCAAGATAATGACTTTAGGAACATTAATTATTTGTACAACTCTGAATTTGTGATTGCCCCTGATACCTTGTGATTCAGATAGCATTTTGCAAATGGTGCTCTTTCTTGAACAATGGCTTACATTTCGAACACAAAAATGGAGAGAAATGTAATTGATAATATCAAATGGGCTACTCTTCTGTGTTCCCACACTTCTCCTGATAAAATTGGTACCCCATTTGTGTGACTGGGCCTATCCCGCATGACAGGAAATGCCACAAAATGCTATGGGGAGATATTATAATATGACAATATGAGTAACCGTAGTTCTTGGGGCTGTGTTCGACCAGCACCCACCTAGGGGAGCCTACCAGACCCAGACTTTTCTGAAAACTAGCCACTCGGAAAAGTTCAGGGAGGTGTCACTTGTGTGTATGGCACTAGGTTTTCTTACCCAGAAGGCCTTGTGAATTCCAAGTGTTGGCTAAAATCAACCATTTTCCTCACAATTCTGTGAGGGAAAGTTCTGAAATCTGCAGGGAGCCAAAAAAACTTCCATCACATAGCTCACTAACACTTCTCCTGATACGAATGGCACCGCACTTGTGTGAGGCAAAATGTTGTTTCGCTAATTGACTCATTCTACCTTGTTTTATTTTTAGGTCAAAATTGAGTGCAAATCAGGTATGCAGTGTAACATAAATAGGTAGCTACTAACATTAAGCCTGTCTTTTACAGACTAAACATAGAAAGGATCAGAGCAAAACAACACTTATGGATAATTGCAGACTGCTATTCTAAGTTAGCATAAAATTTTATTTGCCATACCTTATGATCCAAAACAGAGCTTCTGCCATCTGAGGTTCCACACACATCCCCTACTAGACTACTGAGCTAGCAGATAGAGTAGATATAAATTTAAATCTCTTACACGCATTATCCGTTATTGTCCTGCACAGGCCACTCTGTGAAAAAAATATAATGAAACCCTGTGGTATGTTCTTGGTCATTTAGGTAAGACCAATGTATTTGCTTTGTGTAAGGACTGTGTAATGTGTGGAGGGTGGGGGGACGAGTTCCTAATTGGAATTTATGTAAAGTACATCAAACATTAGTACCAATGGGTGACACAATTCAGTACAAGAAAAAAATGAACTAAGGTATATATAAAAATATGTGGCCACGCTTTTCGACACCTGCGTTCATCTGTAAAGAAATTTGAGAATGCAAAAAAGTAGTTATTGCATGTTTGAAAGGAGATTAACCAAAATCTGACTCGGTTATCCAAAATAACCAAAGCTAGTGGTTTAATATAAAGAACAAAGCTTCTGCACCTCACAGCAGTTTCCCAAATTCAAAAGTCCTGCGCACTGAAACCCCGGCACCAGCCATTACGTGATGCCTCTGTGTCCCCGATCATGAAATATGCAGCTACAAGTGGGTGTGCGCCAGACAAAAAAGTCCAAGATACTCTTGTAGGTTAAAAAGTCTTTATTTCCAATTAGAACATTGGAATGTGGAGCACTCCATTGAATACAATGGAGTGCTCCGAGCTTCTACGGGACGGTAAAATCCCTCAAAGCAACATTCCGAAGTTGTTTGAATTTAAACACCCTCAGGCTCTGAGAGGCCATTGTTTTATTTGTTAGAACATTCTGCCCTCTAGTGGCAAGAATGTTCTAATAGCCATATAGCCCTTCGTAGCTGGGTTATACCGGCTATTAAAGTTCCCCTCCCTCATTAAAGGCCCTCGCCTTCGGCTCGGGCTTTAACTCTTGAGCGGGCCTTTAATAGCTGGTATAGCCTGCTACGGCGGAGTATAAGGCTATATTAATATTTTCCAAAGGTTAATGACACATCAGGCTCAGCGAACGCGTTTCGTTCACTCACGAGAACTTCATCAGGGCTTGTATCATTCCAGTTACATTACCAGAGTGGTTGTCCGTCATCTGAATTAAGACGACAGAAGGACAATGGCGACCAATCTTCGTTGTTGGGCACTACCTAGCCCTGGGAATTCCCTGCTGTGTCCAGCTTATTACACTGGACTCGGTGAGAGAACGAAAAGTGTTGGCTGGGCCTACTGTGTCATTTGGAAAATATTAATTGGCAATAAAGACTTTTCAAACTGTCTTTGCCTGGCTCACACCCACTTATAGCTAAAGCTAGTGGTTTAGTTAATAAAAAATGGGATTAGTAAAGACATGCTTAGGCTTAGTGTCATGTTGTTAGTATTGTGCGCGTGGGTTTCTGCCCATGATTAGGTTCCAAAGTTAAATATTAAAGGATGAGAACGTAGAAAGTAACTGTGAAGTAATCGAATTGCTAGAGGTAGTTATTAGTACAGGAGTTGATTTGAACAATCCACAGGGTACTGTGATTGTTGGTGGCTTATATGGTTAGTAGTCATGACTAGCATAAAGCTCATGACTAGTGACAGTTTTGAAACTCTTTGGGTACTTACCTTCACCACATTCCCATCACAAGGAGAACGCATTAAGGTACATGATCCACAACTAATTGGCTGCTTCATGAGGTTTATGACTTAGGTTTTAAAACTGTTTACCAGATAATGAAATATTGTGTTTTTTTAGTTTATTGGAATTTATTTTGATTAACTGGTCCATGCTTGTGTTACAAACCAACTTGTTTCAGCTACTGTATTTTTAGGCCACATCTTGTGACCAAATTATTTGTCATTTTATTTTTATAATGGTTTTTATTAACCACACAACTAAAATATTTTAGTACTACTACACATGTAATGTATGTTACATATGTTTGAAAAAGGCTTGCCAAGCCCATACCCATTTACCTTTGCCAACGCTTTTTTAAAATCAATAGCATGTCACTTACTTATGTTCGAGTTTGAAAAAAAAATACTATTTTTATTATGTTCCTTATAATAGCCGACCTAATCACGGACTGCCCAAGGACTGCAACAAAAAGCAAATCCTCATTTTTTTGCTCAATTTAATCATATTTTTGGTTTATTTTCAGACAGGATAAAAGTCGTAAGTTCAAATTAAATCTTTGTCTAAAGGTTTGACAGAATGTGTAAATTCAGAATTACAGTAAAATATGAGCAACACTTTCCCATTGGTTCCTTACAATTCTTCTTTTTAGACCTGTTGGTTGCAGTTGTGTCCTCAAACCCTCCATAATACCGTCTTCTCTCACATCAGTTCATCTATTTGACATTCCGTTTGACAGAAAAATGTTATTAAAATGAGGAACCAAAAAGTTGAGGCTCAGATGAACCACAGGATTCAGTTCTGTCCTTGTGATGTCACGGAGGTCACAGATGTTACAGAGTTGGCTTCATTTAAAGTTTCAATCTAAACTCGCACACCCGGAAGAATACTTACTAAAAAATGTCAGGAACCGTTCCCAAAACAAATTACAGAGATAAGGCACTGCAGACACGCTATTTATCTTTATACAGAGCATCCCATCTAAAGCTCTCACAAAGCTATTTACTCCATCAGCCACCGTGAAACATCACCCACAGAGCCACAAAATTAGATTTGACAGCGCATCTCTCACACATTAGGTTTATTGCAACAAATATCACGACACACCAACCTCTGTGGAGACACCCCAATCTTATACATGAATCTCACATTAGAAAGAACATTACTCATGCATCACAAACATAGAACACATTAGGTGGAACCCTGCACACGCATCAAGCACCGTTCCATCAACACGAGCTGATAACCCCCCTCCCACCCCGTCTGCTGAGCAATAAGCATTTCTACCGACTTAGTCGATACGTAAATAATCAGTAAATCCACTAGGCAAAGCCTCTACAACCCCAAATCACAGACCTACAATTCAATGAATTGGGAATGACCCTCAAGCTGAGAATGGGCCACGGTGTGTACCCGCAAAACCATTACTATAGGGTTACAAAGAAAACATTTTGAAAGTGACCCCAATATGCCCAAAGATCTACAAGGCCGTACCAAATTCGACGTGGCACTATACAAATGCCAAGAGAGTAACATAACCTAGCACTACGTAATATTGTATTCTGAGAACCTGCGGTTCTATTTGATGTTGCATTTGTGCACCTTAACTTATTTTTGAGAACTCGACCCTTGACGAAAGAATGGCATGTACATTTTGCTTTATGCTTTTCGTGCCTGCCTTGTAGATATACTTTGCATCTCATAAACTATAATGTTTTTGTGCTGTTTAACTGCTAACTTATTCCAGTGACACGTTTGACGTCTGCGGTAGTCCGTGCATGTCCCTGCCAATACATTTTTATATATTGGATGTAGACGGCGTATGAGAGAAATGGCCGCGTATTAGTCAGTACAAAACTGAAGGAAACAGAAGTTCATAGTGTCACAGAAAGATGGAGTTTAGAAGACTAAGCCAGTCATTATCTGCTATTAATATCTACCTATTAACTTATTTGCTTGACGTAGGAGCAGTTTTGGATCAGTGCACTTAATGTAAAATGGTAACAGAAAGATTCAATGTCTCCGGAAGACTAGACACGCACCACCATGGCTCTGCTATTTATATCAAGTGATTTTAATTTTCTAATCAGTGCATCCAAAAATAGATGCCAGAGTTAGTGTATTAGTGAGAGAGAGAAAGAGAGAGCCAGATGCACAGGAATCTAATTAAATGGCTGCATCCATTCCAAGCCCTCTCCACATTAATCTGCTGGGAGAAGATGTCAAGTGTGTTTCCAGGAGCGTGCTGTAGATAGCCTTCTTCAGGATGCCGTGGTCCACTTGAAACAAATCATATCGCCTATTGGTGACCCTCCATCAACCCAACATGTAGGGCTAACTATAGTATGGTGTAGGACAGTGATTTATGCAGCGCTTATAACCTCTGACAAGGCGTTGACATGCTTTGGACACAGGTGGCACACTACTCCACAGAAACGCAGAGTTAGTGGTTTAGTCAATACAATGGGTTAGCGGGTTCATACTTGGATTTAACGTCATACTTTTAGTTTTTCTCTTGCTGGTTTCTGCCAGGTATTAGGTTCCAATGTTAAATGTTAATGGCAGTGAAAGTAGAAAGTAAACATGAAGTCCCCAACGTGTTAGAGGTGGTTATTATTACACCAGTTCATATGAATAATTCACCGGTGAATGTGATTGTTAATGGCTTACTTGGTTAGTCTTTGTGAGTAGCATACAGGTATGCCTAGTAACAACTGCCATTGTTATGTGACATGGTATTCACCTTCTCCACAATTGCAGCATACACAAAACACACTAAGGGACCACTGATCCCCTTGTTATCAACAAAAACATCCACATTCCAGTGATATATCCGATGCGCCTTACCTACTTTTGCAAAAGAAGAGCATGGTCATAGAGTACGCAGCCCCAAAACGGCACACAGAGATATACTCCACATTCCCAAGCTGCCATCCAGAGCTGCACTTTTAACCAGGAACACACTAAGTCATAACTTGTAAGCACAACTCTTACAAACTCCCCGTATGCATATCACAAGCTGCAGTAGGATACTATCTTTCTTTACCAAACCTGCTACCAAACCGGAAACTAAAGAAATTCCGTAATGAACCAGAAACAAAACAAAACTCACACAATTAACTTTGCATCAACAACATGCATTTCTCCAAAAATTTACCTGCCTCTCTTGTTCTGCAGACCCAAGATATAACCAATTTCTCCTACTGTGATTTTGTACTGGTGTGGATAATATTTTCTGGGCAATATTATGTCTTTTGTCAGTGTTTTAGCTATTTATGAACTCTATATTGTTAACCTAAGCCTTACCAAACCAAACACTGTCAAAAACAATATGTTTGACTTTAATATTGTAGTGCTTGCAAACACAGGCAATAACAAGAGAACGTGTGTGCCTGGCAGAGCTCGTATGTACTAAGAGATTAATGCCTGGCCTGGTAACATGCTCTTTGATTCTTCTTTACGCATAGAAATCAAATCAAGACTATTTTGCAGACTCTCTTGCCTTAATTATAATCTTGTTTTTGATTCTCCATGAAATTAAGGTTGAATTGCAAAGGACACCTCCTCCCAACCCTGCTTTTGTTTCTTTAATATTGAAAAATAAACACTTCCTTGACATTCACTTAAAAAAAGAAAAAAAACACCCAGTCCCAGGGGCAATGATGAGAACCCACTAGAAGCTTAAATAATAAAATAAATACTCTGCCTTCGAGGCAGTGAGGAAAGCCACAGAGAGTTGAAAGTGTAATAAAAATACTCAGTCCCACTGGTAATGATGAGAGATCCCACTGAGTTGGAAAGTACTATCATCAAAGGAACACAAACGTTTGATGACAGTAAGAGTTAATATCTTTTCTGCCAGTACCTGAACATGAGAGCAAAGTAATTTTTTATAGGATGAGAAGCTTCACCCACACTCTTATGGCATGCTTCATCATAGACGGCCCTATCCCTCCCTGATAATATGGTACTATGAGGGTGGACTCAACTGCTGAACGAGGAAGGTCATAGTAAGTATTATTGTAAAGTCTAGAATTCATCTTTAACACAAATACCCCGGTATAATCCTAAATAAATTCCTTAATTTATTGCCACCCAGTGTACGATTAAAGACTTAAAAAATAGCAGATGAATCCTGACTACTAGGTCTCCATCATCCTGAATTTTCAGGATGCCATCAAACCTTTTTGTGGTCCAGTGATATGTATAAGGAGGATATATGATGGTTTAAAACATCTAACTCTCTTTGAGTGTTCAATAATTGTTATCTTTGCCTGACCCAAGATGGCTGGAAAAAAAGGCAGCCTTGGTAGGGTCAGTCTCACATACCAATCCGTACACTGAAATAACAATGACAAAAAAAACGTATTCAGTTAAAAAAAATCAAATAAATATTATGTATGCAATGCACTGTTTCAAGAAAAAGAGAGAGGGGCCCTAATACAACAAGGAAGTAGAGTGCCAAATAGTCACAAAAATAGTCCCCCTTGGGTAACTATATTTCCATCACACTCATACAAGAGATAAGAACCTTTTACCACCAGAATATGAACAATGTAGATCTCACAAATACCAGGTAATCAATGTGGGTCAGTTGGACAGTACAAATGTATTTCTTATATAATAAAAAAAATGTGTGAAATCATTAAACAGTACACATTTTTTTCATATGTTAAAAAATGTGAAATCACATGTCCAAAAAAAGCTTCTTCACAGAATAAATGAATAATACACAGTATTAAAACAACAGTACGATTTGGGAGAAAAAGCAAGAAAATTATTCCTAATCATGAAAGCACCACACCCAAATTGTACGGTTGTTTTAATACTGTGTACTGTGAATTTGCTTTTTTTGGACAATGCATTGATGAGGATGATTCTTTAGTGGCATCTTTTAACAATAATGGTGAAAACAATTCTGTTTTTATGTACATGTGATTTCACGTTTTTTTAATTTATTAAAAATAAATTTGTAGTGTTTAATGATTTCACACACTTTTTGAATATATATGAGAAATAAATTTGTACTGTCCAACTGACCCAAATTGATTCCCTAGTATTTGTGGGATCTACATTGTTCATGTTTTGGTGATAAAAAGGTTCTTATCTCTGGTATGAGTGTGATGGAAGTATAGTTACCCAAGGGAGACAATTTTTGCAATGCACTGTTCCCAGGAGGAGCAAGGTCAAGACTGATTTGCATATGGCTGGGTCTGAACTGGGGTGGTGAAGTGAGCATAAGAACAATGATGGATTTAACCCAGATCTTATAGTGACTGGGAGTGACTGTCTGAAAGGTTTTAGCGCTCTGTTATCACCTTATTGTTGTTGCGTTATAATGCATATGTGTCATCAAGAACTGAATTTATAGTGATTGATTGGGTGTACTCTTTTATAATAAAATAGTGCTTCATGTGTTCCAATGTAAGGCAGAACGATACATTCCAACAGCCAGTAGCATGAGGTGAGAGCGAAAAATACTTCTCTGAGGAGGACTCAATACACACTCTATGTATATGTTACCCTGTATATGACAGTTAGACTTGCAGACATCTTCCCTATCAAGTAAGACCTTATAAAAACATAAACCTAGATGTAGCTGCAAGAAGCTCTGATGTGTAATGAAATGAGAGGATTGACATTGAAAATACAAATGTCTCATTTGCCGGATTCAATAATGTCCAATATTTTCCACTTGTCTTTTGGGCATGATTTATCCTATACATGGAACTTTGCCAAAATATCAATACATAGAAGGAGTTATTGACCTAACATAGTAATTTAGTTTCACAAACCTAAACCACAAGCTATGCTACAACTGTTATCAGTTACGATGACTACACTTGGGAACTTCTTAATGCTTTACAACCATGAAATGAGTCTTAAATCAATGCTTTCTTGCAACATGTTCACTTATTTGTAGAAACAATGAACCAAACTTTCCAGTTACTTTGAATTATAGGTTTTCTGAAAACAAGGCACCAAAAATTTCTTCAGCCTGCTTATATTATGGACCTTGTAGACGGACAACTACTCATACTCATACTCAGGCTCTCTGTACAATAGTCCACTTTTATTTGGATGCAGGGTAGATATCTAGCAGATAGTCAGGCTAATCAAACTTTGCATAGATAACTTGCAAGGACCCATCAATTATGTTTCATTCAATTATGGTTCTTCGATATGTGTGATAATTTTCAGATCATGAAGGTGAGAGGGAGTTACAATTTGCCCCCATCTACAGGGTTAAAACTAGGGGCCTCATTTATGAAAAGTGTTGCATTGCTGCGTGAAAACAGTGATGCAACACGTTTCAGTGTGCCCTTATTGCAACACCATGGATGCGCCGTATTTACTGTACGGTGCTCAATGTTGCGAGGATTTTACAGATACATCAGTTTTCCTCACGTATCTGTAGGCGCAAAAGTGGTGGATTGCTGGAGTGTGTCTGAAAACAGATGCAACTCCAGTAATGTGTCCTTTTACAAGGAGCAAGCCTCACGAGAAATGGCCTGTGTCACTCCTTACCCCTTCTGTGAAGAAAGCATAAGGATTTGACGCAGTGCCATCCTAGAAATGGGGCATTTGAATCACATAGATTTCACTGCCCCACTACTATGAGCCTTTTTTGCAGGGGAATGTCCAGCCTGCATACATTATACATGAGGCATGTATAATGTAGCGCAGAGATTTAAAAAGTGATGCATCTTCCTAGATACGTCACTTTGGAAATATGGTGCAGTGTGGTGAACATTTTACACCACCACAGCGTCATAAAAAGTGACGCAGCAGCAGCATGTAGGGCTGATAAATAAGGCCCATTGGAGCCAGGATAGGGAACAAGTGTGCCTTTGGGAATTGGTTATCCAAGACCCTTGACAACTTGCATAAATGAGAAACCTCTTGCTTTACTAGCTGGTATGCAATTGACTGAAGAACTTGGAAATAACAACGTTGAAAGGAAAAATATACTGGTTTGGTACAACAGGATAGTAAATAAGGTGGTTGAAAGTCTGGTGGTTTTTTAAAGAGGAATTTACAATCCACGTGAATAATTGATTAAGAACTTCTTCAAATAACTGGTTTAACTCTGGAAACATTGTTTACAACGCATGCAATACATCGCATGCCATTACATCGTGGTCATTACAACAACCGCATTGTTACATTGCAAACCATTACTGTGCAAGTCGTCACAACCACTTGCTGTAGGGGGGGGGCTTCCCTATAGTAGCACAGACTGGAGTTCGAATAGTAAACTATACTATTCCAAAATCCAGCGCGCCCCCTACAGCAAGTTGTAGTAACGACTTGCGTTGTAATGGTATCCGATTTAGCAACACAGTCAATGTATTGCATGCGTTGTAACGTGGCCTATTCGTTTCACTCTCACTGTCAAGGCATATAAAGGAAGTTGAGGAACCTAAAGAAGTATAAGAAGTATGAGCAAATGGTAAAATGTTCGGAAAACTAAAACTGTGTATGCTCAATAAATCAAAGAAAGGAAGATGGAGTATTCTAGAGGAATATGAGATAGGATGCTGACAGTGGTAGCTTCAAAAGATAAAAAGAAATACTGGGAATTGGTAAAAGAAGTTGTAAATACAAATGACAATGTACTGAGCATTACATTCTCAGAAGAAGCCTGTATTGGTTTCTTATTAGATTTGTATTGAGCAAAAAAGAGGTATAGAATGGGGATTATATTACCCAGATGAAGATTTATTTAATGTAAACCTATTTGGCTGCAATAAAAAATCATAGTTGGTATAAATCTCACCAGGTTCATGGGCCTAAAATAACCCACTGATTATGGTTAAATCCAACACTGACTGGCCAGTTATTTTACTCCACATTGAATGAATTCTTGAATATGGGTATGTCCGCCCACCTCACTTATGACACTTCAGAATAACAAAGGGTACCCTGTGTACAGGGGGAAAAGGAGGTCAAGAAAGAGAACGTTTCACTAGCCTTCCCTGGATGTAAACATCAGTCAGAGTAGCAAGCGGCTTGGGCTGTTCATAAAATGTGATATGATTCATTGACATTGTAAAGATGTTAAATTACATAAGTTTTGGAAGTCCATGGGATTGCACACTGAGACTGCGGAACTCAACTCATACATTTTTAAAAAACACATTTTTTTGTTTCACAGAGTTTCACATATTTCACACATTCTGCTCAGCATTGGCAACAAAATAAATTAAATATGGTTACACAGTTGTAAACTAGGTACTTGGTATGTGCCAAATTCATGCCTTCAGAATTTGCTGTCAGGAAATATTGTAATCGAAGAATTCAGTTAGAAGCTGGGTCTAAGAAGCTGTTCAGCACGTACAAAATTATAAATACACAGGCTTAAAACCGGTTCTACCAATGAATGTTAGTATCCACCAACAGTAGTTGTGGTCTGCAAACACAACTCCAGATTCAGCACACTAGGGGCTAGAGAAACATTTCCTCCAAGGTAGACCTAGATCTGTGAAGTCAGACAGAATCCTAACATGATGCATTCTAGGGTTGGTAGTTGTGCCTGGGTATGCAGAAGGTGCAACAGGTTCACATAGGTGGATCTGTACCTGAATCTAGAGAGACACCTTTTTCCACAGAGGCAGATTCAGTCAAAGGAGTTGGCTCTAAGGAGGTAGTCTTGGGCCCTTTGATCCTCCCAAGTCAACTCAGTTGGTTCCTGGTTTCTGGGAGAGCATTAGTGTACAAAAATGTGCGCCTTGGTCCGGTAAGGCAAGCACAGGACCATAATGTTCACACGTTTGCATAATTTGACACTAGTTCACAAAGATCTCTTGTGGTCTACAGGGGCACACTCAGACCACTCTATGTGGCCCTGGGCCAGCATAGGTGAGCTTTGCTTTGGGGGTGGTAGAAAATGGATACGTAGAGTGGAAACTAGGGCTAGTGAGAGGAACCGTCATCTCTCCATTCAGCATTGGTTACTCAGATTTATGAAGCTGCGCATGAGACACAAAGCAGAAGTTTACATTGCCACTCAGCCCCCATATCGTGATCGTCCATTCCGCTCCACTTTTATGCTAATTCTTTATGAAAAATCACTCTGCTAAATAAAGTCCAAAATATTAAACTTCGTGGAACCAGAAATGATGTGTTTTGACAGCCAATGCGTTGAGTTTATTGAAGTGTGGCGAGTGCTCGAGCTCTGATTTAGAAACAAATGCTACAAAGGTCTACAACATCCAATGTTTACACTCATCTCATCAACCCCTTTCCCAGGAAATGTGAGAAGACAGGTCAGTTGTGCATCAGTAACTTTGCAAACCCAATGAACATCGAATTTCAGGGACTTCTATTGGCTAATCTATAAAGGAAAAACAGGAAAAGGAAAGTAGGGGGCCTCGTCTATCCAACAGCTAGGTCTATTTTTGTTCTCTTCAACACAAGAAACTAATTATAGTGTGGAAAGGATAACCAGCTTGAAAGCAATTACTTTCATTTCAAACCAACATGCAAAGTTAGCCTTAATGACTGCAGTTCCAAAAATAAAACTGGTGAAGTTAGTCATTATGGAGCAGATGTTTCCTCAAGCTGTGTTTAACATCGGATATTGTGTATGGAAAATAAGTTTCCGTCATAAGTTTCAATATATGCATACTAACGATGTGAAATTATTTTGTCACAGAGTTCATTCTTATTTATATATTTGTGTGTAGGGCACACTGATGAGGGATGTCCGTGCACCACTGTACAAAAAAGATTGGTATTATAGAAGCACCATTTCAAACAAAAACTATTTTTGTAGAAAACTATGTTTTGTGGTTGGGTCCAGGTTATACTAGATGTGACTGAAAGGGGTCAGGGTAGGAACATGACATTTGGCCAGTACTAGACGGCACAGTTGGATTTTAAATTACTCATATTTAGAATTTGAGGCATTTGTATATTGACTGTTTTTTTAAATCACCTTAAATCGTGATAAGAACCCTGGCCACTCGGCTCCAAAGGGTGCAACATTTGACAAGAAAGCACAAAGACATATTGAGACATCTTCAACACACCTTTATTTGGGGGGGGGGGATCGTCACTTTCCGATAAGCAAACAATTACCTTTTAATAATAACGGTCCCGGTTTGAAATTCTTGACAAAGGCCTTCGTTTGCTCACTTGTTCCGCATGCACGCCCCATTCTGCGTTTCTCTGAAAACCTAACAGCGGGCGTCACTGTACCACGTTGATATCTAATTTACTTACCGTGACCCATTTGTTTATTTTCCTCAGTTGCAGTCCCGGAGCATGTAATCGTACCTTAACATTTTCAAAATTCATGCAGAGCTTGCGTTTAATTGGTTTTCCGAAGGAAGCTGATTAAACGTGCAAGGCGCGCTTTATCAGAGCAGCGAACTCAACCTCGCATGGATGTTGGCAAGGGCAAAACGAAGGCCCCTCCATTCCCCCCAGGGAGCTGAGTTTCTGTTGCAGATTTTCATATTGCGCGGAAGGCCTGCAAAGGACCCTTCCAAGCTCTCATTAAGCAAAATATTACGGAATGGCTGAGGCGCTGTGTGTGATGCCTGTCAGAGAAGGTGTTCACCTTCAATCTTTACTCCATCATTTTTGTTGTTTAATACTCTCTTTGAGGCATTATGGCATTGGATTGTTAAGAATTCCTGCGCAAACTCATCCAGGTCAGTTAAAAAATGCAGAAAGATTAAATTGTAGTGTACTGCAGCATTTCTATAGCGCCCACAACTCCTGCGTGGGACACTGAAACTTTGCCTAAACAGGCTGCAATCTACGCCACGTAGGGTGTGTGGTAGGACTGCTACAGTCATTGTTTTGTGATCCTATAGGGAAGTGTTTCAATGTTGTGTGTTATGCCCACCGAGGTGCGGTTATCGGGTTCTGGGATGCAGCGCTTCACAGAGTAGTGGATAATGAAGTGTGAGACATAGGCGCATGTTTATGGTTTTCTGTAAACTGACAGCTGTGAGTAGCTCTGCAGGCCCATTTATGGTATGTCTTATGGCCGTAGTCTTCTTAGCTGGCTAGTTACTGCATTGGGTTGTCCAACCTCAAATTTAGTTTTTCTGGTTTTGAGCTGGCATGTGTTGAGAGAGAAAAAAAAGTTGGGATATTTGCTGGGATCAGCTTTGTTTCTGTAATTTCACATCTGAATGCCTTTGTGAGATATAAAGAAGGGGTCATGGTGTATAGTTAAGTGGGACCTGAAGTGGTGGACTAGATTGAAGTCCTCTGATGGACCAGCAGTATTTGACACATTTCTTCAGTTAGTCTATGCCGGGTTATTTGGTGATGGCGGGTTAATCGGTTGGTTAAGTACTGGTGATGGACTAGCCTTGTAGCAGATATTTCTTATCTGAGTGCAAGAGGGGTAAGTTACAGTTAGTTGCCAACCGCTGAGTGTTATGGTATTAGTATTAGTGTGGGCCAGAAATATTACACATGAAATGACATAATAATTTAATACCCAGGAGACTCACAGGTCAACCCTTCTTAGATTATCTTCATATGAAAAGTAGCTTGCTGGTTGGGTTATGAAAAAAGGCACTTATTCCAGAGATGGCTGGTTTCTTTATTGTAGATAACATGAGACATATCGTAGCTCGTAGGACCCTGACAGATCATATGCCACTGGTCCTCAGAACACTACACCTTCATCCATCTACATTCTATCAGGAACTATGTGGATTTGAGATACATGGGACATACCACATCTTCCCCCTTTAACATTTTTGAAACATGAATGGAAAACTGGGAATTTATAATTCATAACTAAAGTCAGAAAATGACTGAACAGTACCTGTTAAAATAATATGTATATATAAATCTTATGTATATACAAGGTATATATTCAAAATGATTCAACCATGTAGGATGCTTACTGCTCCTTTCCACCCAAACTTCCTTTTTTCCTTTAACACTTTCATTCCTGCCATCCACAACTTTGTGTCCCTTACACAGCACCAACCTTCTAATATTCAATGCCCACCATTTTCTAAAATACCTGTATTTCTAAAAACAGTTTGACATTCTTAGGAGCAGAACATTTTGACTTTTCTTTTGCAATTCATCATACCAACTTGACACAGACCACCTCAAACTTGTGTACATACATGAGCATTTTTCCATCAATTCCTCTTTTACAAACTTTCTGCTTATTCATTCGATCACACTCTGCCACTTTACTTTTTCCTAACCAAGGTGGGCATACCAAAGAAGTTGGAAACCTTTCTAGCAACAAGGTAGATGGTGATTCACCTATCATAGAGTGAGGAGTCGTCCTGTAACTCCACAACGGTTTCTCACTTCCTGCTTCCACTCCAAACCATCCTCACAGACAATTGCAGACAATTGTTTAATACTCTATTGAACCTTTCAACCTGACCGTTTTCTCTGGGATGATACAAAGCTGTCTTGTGGTGAGTTATTAATTTATGCCAAACACAAATTAAAGCCTGTTATCTATCACCACTTCATGAGGAATTCCGTCTCATGAAAACATTTTCCAGGAAACAAATGACATCGTGTTTTCACTTCATTTACTAGCTTCACTTCTGACCATTTTGAAAACTAGTACACCAAAACAACTTCCCCTTAATGTCTCCAAAACCATAAGGCCCACAAACATCCTAACATTCCAAGGTCCCTCTGGTTATTCAATAGGTACAAAAGGAAAAAGATTGATTACTGTACATGCAGTATACGCACTCCATTACGAACCTTTCCAGATCTTGATCCATATTGGGACAATAAAAATCAACATAGGCCTTCCTTCTCATGCTGACATGCCACCATGGGCCATATCGAGCAATTGCAGCAACCATCTGCAAAGAGAAACAGGTGTAACTAGTCTTTTGCCCCCTATACGCAATATCATTCACAACAAACAATATTGGCCAAACCAATTTGTACTTTTCATTAACTCTTCCTTTTCTAAATCATTAGTCTATCTTCTAAAGATACTTCCCTTTACACACAATTCTCTATCATGTTTCACACCTTGCTTCCACTTTACTTCTGCAAGGACTCCTTTCGACACATTTTCCATTCTATCCACCAGTCATCTTCAACTTCTTCTTTCAACAAAGTAAGTCTAGATTGACAGTCAGCTGTTACGTTTCTAATACCTGGAACATATTTCACTTCAAATTAGTAGTATAACAATGTAAATATCCACTAAGCCACCCAAGGAGTTGCTCAGTCTGATCACTTGGTGGTATAATTATCTCCAGCTGTTTGTGGTCATTGAGTAGTTCAAAGTTATGTCCCCACAAATATGTGCAGAAATGGTGGATTCCCCACCAACAAGCAAAAAGCTACTCAAGGACAGAATAACTTTATTTTGCCTCTCTGAAGGTGTGTGAAGTAAAAGCTGTTATCCTCTCATTGCTTCAGTTGAGCTGCATCAGACGGGCTCCCAAGCCATATAAGTATGCATCTGTCAATACCACTGTTTTAAATTGAGAATCAAAAGGTTTTAAGGTGGGAGCTTCCATTGCGTTTTTTTACCTGCAAGAATGAATTTTCACATTCCGTTGACCATTCATATTTAACACCCTTCTTCAACAACTGGCTAATATCATTGGTTTTTTCAGCAAAATGATCTGCACATTCAGTATAGTATTCTGCTAGTCACAATAACATCTACAACTGTTCCTTGTTGATTGGGCATGGAACATTCTCCATAGCCTTCACCAATCACTATTTAGGTTTTAACCGATCTTCACCACTGCAAATTTGCATTTATCAGCACCAATGGTCAAGCCTTTATGCCTTTGTCTAACTAAAACTTGTCACAACAATCCATCATGCTCCATTACTTTGCCACAAACCAGAATGCCATCCTGGAATACTACCATTCATTGGATTCCTTGTAAAAACCTTCTGTATTACTCATTGGAAGGCTGCTGCCACAGATAAAAACCTAAATGGCATCCTCAAATATCCATATGCTCCCTCTGAAAGCACAAAAGATGTTAAATGAGTAGAGTCAGGATGAAGTACAATTTGATGGTAAGTCTTAGACAAATCAATTTTAGAAACAAAATCCCCTTTCACCAAAGTGCTGAATATTTGGTCAATGTTTGGCAAAGGAATCCTATCTATCTAAATGGAGCCGTTCAAATAATGTAAATCAATACACATGCATAGTTTTCCATCTGGAGTCTTAGCCAAAACAATACGACCAATCCTAAGCTTCTTTGGAACACTACACCAGGACATAACAGGTTTTCCTTAGCTGTGGGTCGTACGCTGAAGTTTGAACTTAAGTATGATTGTCTTTCTTGATTATTTCCCAGGGATGTGGTGTAGTGTAGTTATCTTGGAAATAGGCATGGTTTCAACTGTCTTCTGAAGTCTCTATGCTCTTGGATGCTGTTTGTTGGCTACATAGGAATATGGGCTATACTGGTAAAGACCCTATACCCGAGTTATGCACCCAAGCTGTGACAGGTATAGCAACAGGTAGCTGGGATATAATGCTGTTGGAACATTCCATCCACTGATGGAAGAATGTTCTGAAATAGGCAGGGAAAAACAAAAAGACAACCATTGGGATGCTGGAGAATAAGGCCAATGCCACTCACTATTTGTCCTCTGCCACTAAATTGTCTTGAAAGGAGCAACAAAAAATCCCACTATTCTAATTATAGAATAACAGTAGATGTACTTTTCATTTGGTCTCCTCTGCCAGGCAGCGTTTAGCAGTCTGTAAGCAAAAGCCTCTTGAGGCGCATACCAAAAGTTGACAGTGGTCATAGAGCCTGTGCATTGGTTGGCTTTATTGTATCTCTTATTAGCTTGCTCTCATTCACTGGCTTGTTTTCCTCTTGTGTTTGTACCTCCCCTAGACCACATCCTCTTTATCATCTTTTGATTGGATGACTTGCATTATTCCAGTACTTTACATTCAAGAAGCTACTTTATCTTTTTCTTTCAGCACTCCATGAGAGTGCACATGTTTTAGCTCTCTCCCTTATTTGCTGGTTCCCACCCCATTGTTGCTCCTTCATCTCTCTCCCCATTGCTTTTCCCACCCCTACTTGGCGTTTCTTTATTTGTTTGTTTTTTTGGCCTCTCCAGGGCCCAGCCTCAAGTGTCTTCATTGTTCCTTCATCCATTTTGTGCTCCTCTGTTTCTCACTGAACATCTTGCAGTACTTTAACATTTTTCTTTGATTTTATTTTTTGGGGGCAGGCTTGCCCATTTTGCAAATCAGAAAACACTTCCATGCAACACAAATGGCATCTTTTTTATTTACTGATCCAAAAGGCGTCCACCATCTTATATCCGCAAATAAGCAATCGAAAACTTGACATGTGCTGTTTAATGAGAAGCATTGGCTTGGATAGATCATTATGCTTGTGCCCACCTAGTGAATGATGTGTCATCGCACCTTTTTTTCATTGCCTTCCTAATAGTATACAAAATCGGCAAAAAACATTTAACTTTTTGCTGATGGTGCACAGCAGCGATAAAAGGCATTGGAAAAGCCAATCGGTTAAAAAGGTGAGACCAAGTGGCTTTGATTACAGAATCAAGATACTTTGTAAGTACACTTTGGGCATGGAGTTGCCTCCAACTGATATTGCCACAGATGTTGAACCGATCAGCCTCAGGTCAGTGGGTCCGACACCATACTTTGTATTTGACCACACATGATTGGGGTCGCAAACTTCCATATGTGAACGGGAGTTTGTACGGTGAGCCAAAACTGCCCGCACCACAAGATCCCATTGAAAAATTGGTGTTTTTGCAAATCCCTGCACCATGTGGCAGGCCCCTAATGGTGCCTGCCACACAGTGTAGGGATGTGGAGGGGGGCTTCGTAGGTGCCCCCAAGGCCACCAATGGAGGGCCAGGGGGAAAGGTGGCCCTGCTAGGGGCCTCCAAAGACATTTTCTGACAGCAGTTCCATGTCAGAAAGGCCGGCATGGAACTGCTGTAGGAAAGTGTTATCATAATCTCGATAGAGGAAACGCCATCCGTTAGGAATTATGAGGCACTTCTGACTGGCCGAAGGGCTCCTTGAGTCTGTCGGAACGGAGTTGGATTAACTGGCCAGATTAAACTCCAATTGCCGTCTATGGAATATGGCGGTCAGAGTTTAAACCATAGATGTCGCTCTGAAAGCCTCCGACCAGTGGTCGGAGGCTTTCCAGCCGACATCCTTATGGGGCCCTTAGTAAATTAGAGTTCAGCTGCATACAACTAATCTGTGTGAGATCTTGCAGATATTCTGTATCTACTTTTATTCCAGTAAACTCTACAAGTAGAAAATATGTTGTGAGCCAATATTGGAAAGAAACATAATCATATGTTGCAGGCCCTTTTCCTATGTGGAGCATGAAATATGTAGGTTAAATCTTATTCTCTAAGGGTGCAGGAGAGTACACAGGTTATTTTACAAGTCAATTCTTATCCTTATTATTTGTTCCCATTGTGAATCAAGACCGAGGCTCTTGAAATGTCCGTCTTATATAAAGAATGCTCAGACCTTCTGTTTTGGATAGTGAATTTCTACCATTGGGTTTCTGCTGCCGATGAGACAGACAGTTACTGTGATTGGCTACAAACGGAGATTTGCTGGTATGGATGGCCTTGTAGATTATACAAAGCAATTTGCAACTGGTAATATACTGTATTATGGCGTGGAATGGTGGACTTGAAAGTGGGTTTCAATTCATCATAAGAGACTTATCTTGGTATGCTCCTTTTGAAAGAGAATGGATGGTAAATGTAGAAAGCCAAGATATTGGCAATATTGACACGAATAAGGGGGGGGATATAAACTTACATGGAGTTTGGCCAGTCTTTTAAATAAGAGTAACACTTGCCTCTGTTGATAAGAAGAAACTTATCTTTAGTTGAATATATTTTACAGCCTACTGTACATCTAGGATCGGCTGGCATCTAGGCAGTATCACTGAAGTTAGATAGAGATTGTCAAAAATACCTTACGGAAGGGTTGGATGTCATCAGCATTCTGATGGGACGACAAAGGCTTATTTTTAGAATATGCCGCATTACAACGCATGCAATACATCGCATGCCATTACAACGCAGTCATTACAACGACCGCAGTGTTACATCGCAAACCATTACAACACATGTCGTTACAATGACTTGATGTAAGGGGTGCTGGATGTTGGAATAGTATAATTTACTATTCCAACTACAGTCTGTGGAACAGTAGGGAGGGTGTTGGATTTTGAATCCAACACCTTCTACCCCTACAGCAAGTCATTGTAATCACTGGTGTTGTAATGGTTTGCGCTGTAACAACGCGGTTGTTGCAACAGCCACGTTGTAATGGCATGCGATGTAAAAGATGTCTCCCTTATTTTATTATAAGACACCTAGAGGATGAGGAGCTGTTCATATCAAAATTTCAAGTCAAAAGGCACCCGTATTTTTCCCACAGGTAATCTGTAAATGAGTTAATCTGGAGTTATTTTTGTCAACTGTTTAATATTAGCTAATATTTTCAATGGTATATTGGGTGATGGGTGGGAGGTTGTTAATTAAATATTTACCAGCTATGAATAAGACTTTGCTTTCACTACCAGCTTTTTTTTTGTAGATGGTTTTGAAGTAGATGTGATGGACTGGATTTCCATTATAAGTAATTAAAGGACCACTAAATTCTCTAAATTCGAAAACGCTGAAGGTCACAAGCAATCAACCTTCTAGGTACTAAGTCCACGGAAGAAATGGGGTGGTTACTTAAGTGCCCTTGACCACCTAGACAGTCATCGAAAAGAAGTCTAAATCTTAACTAAAGACATGCTGTGTTGGTGAATCTTAGTTTATTCAAGGCAACTTTGGCTGCTGCCTCCTGGACTCTGTGCAGTCTGTTAAGCAGATATTCAGACGCACCAAGTAGCAACAATTTGCAGGTGTCTAGTCAGCCAAGTAAATATATACATTATATATATTATATCTGTGGTCTCCAACAATTAGCTCATGAGCTACTGTAGCTCTACAGCTATCAATGAGTAGCTCGCCTGTGTGCAGCCCAGCGTATTATATCAGAAAGCTTTTGGTTGGTTGAATTAATATACATATAACATGACTGAGATTATACAACACTAATAATATTAGTATCTCTCACCTCTCACCACCAATCCCAAACCCATAATGGTAACAACCCAATCACTTCAAATGATAGTCTTTGTTGTAAAGTGCCCCCCACCTTTTTCTGCCAGATGCTGTGGTTATTGATCTGAAAGGGTGCTGGCTTCTGCCAAACATTGACACATTTTCGAAGTATTTCATATCAGACGCCGAAACTAGAATCATGGGAAATGAAGTGTCTTTCTTCCATATCAATGTCCTAAAAGTTCAATCCACGATGTCACATGTGTTTTAATTTTGCCTTGCAACCTTGTATCATAGCTTTACACTTAACTCCAGGACGCAAGGAGAATATTTGCAAAAAACACCCAGACCAAATACGCTACCTACACAAATGACTCTGTTATCTATTCACAACTATTTAAGGTAATTTCATGAACTCTGTACGGGATTGCTAGATACGGGTATCTTATGTAGTTATTCAGGGGGTTATCAAGTAAGCAAGGCACTCCTATTAACATGTCCTGAATCCCAATGACAGGGCTTTAATAATGTCATCTAAGAGATTTAATTACTTGAGAGAACCTCAGAATTTACATGCAATGCATAGGATCCTAATGAACTAAAAATTGGTCTCTGTGATGCGTATTTACTTGTGTGCCTGGAGTGCATTAACATAGCGCTATAACCTCAGAAAAATGTGCATCTGTGGACGGATGCCCTCTTTCTCTTCCTCCTTTAAGTGATGAGAAGGTATTCTCTTTGTTGTGGAAAAGCAAACCTCTATGTCAACAGTTAATGAACTCAATTAACTTGAAGATTCAAATCTACAGTTTTTAACACATCACACATTCATCAAACTATGCCGTTTGATTCTGTTGTTGAATAGCTATCATGTTACACCTATCTGGCATCTGGCAAACAGAGAACAAAGGTAACTTCCCAAGATAAATGTAAAAGAGATCTTGTGATCTAAATATGTATGATAACAGTATTTGTATCTCTCATTGTATATTAATCCCCCTAACTATCATGCAATATACAGAACTGTAAAGCTATAAATAGACCTCCATGGAACAAACTATAATCATTCATGAGCTGACGTTAATTACTTGAAAACAGTTGATATTCCAGTTGATACGAGTCTTTTCCACCACCTGCCATAAAATGTGCAGCCTTCACAAGGTCTGCAAGGCTTTGAGGCTTGCTCATTTTGTTTTAGATATACGTGATCAGAATGACCTTAGTTTGCATCTTGCAGCTTCTTGGTAGTTTTCCACAGTGGTGCAAAGAAGATCAAGTTAGAGTATTGCACCTTGACCGGGCAGACCCTAATTTGTTGTATTTTCTCCAATGGGAAGAACCTAATCCATTCCAGTGTAGGCCATCAGATGTTCCAGGCATGTGAGTAGTAAAGAGTGGTCCACAGTGGTCCACCATGTGAAACCTCTCAGATATTACCCACATGATTAACTCCGAAGGTCAACCATCATCTCTCATTGAGAGCAGTACTTCGATAAAAATCAACTATTGCTTCTGTGCCCCTTCGGGGCCTACATTCTGACCGGAATCCACTAAAGACTGGACTTGCTTGCCAACCTCCCTCTTGAACACGTTTCCACAAATGGAATATTTGAAATGGATATATATGGATCTGTATTCATATCTCTAAATCATAGACACACTGCAAACTGCTTAATGGACTCCAGGATGCATCCATTGCAGATAAACAGTACTAATGCAAAACAGATTTGTCACCCGAGTCAACACATTAGCCTTCAAAAATGGCATGGGATAACGATGATCCTGGCAACTAGAGGGTTCTCCTCAATGCAACCTCTCTCCAGTACCAACTGATCACAATTGTATCATCAAAGAACAATGCCACTCAATTGCAAAGCTTCGGAGAGAGAATCAGACTGCCCTCTCTCTGTAACTGTAAAAATGAAAATGCCCTTCAATACGTTTAGTATATTGCAATGTCGAAGGGAGTTCTAGCTATCAATCTTCCACAATGATTGTTTGCTCTCAGAGTCATGCTCTTATATATTTACTATTCAACTGTGCAGTCTATGCAGATCTTTGTAATGTCTGTTTCAAGACCTAATTTTTTTTAACCTTCCATAATTTCACTCATGAACGCTTTGATGTTTTCTTTGTGTGAAGGCATTTTCTACTTTTTGCAAAAGGCCTCCTATGCGACATCATCGCTTTTCATATTCGAGATGCATGGGTAAGACCAACTCCTATGTTAAGAATATATTTTCTTTTTTCCTAAGTAGAACACTCTAAATCCTTTCGAAATGGAGAAATTAAACTGCGCCATTGATGCATGAATGGTTATGTAAAGTAACACATTGGTTGGATTTATACTTTCAGAATATTTGGCGCACATTTCATGAATGTCTTGAGATTCACCATGTCTGCAGGAACATCAGGACTCAGAAGTTTCTCTGTCATACTCACTCTGCCCTCTAGGTTTTCATTACTTTAAACAGCTATGGCGCAGCAGCCAGAGTTGCCGACTCGGGAACTGGGGATCCTGGTTGGAGTCTCGGCATTGCGCAACACCCTTGCATTCTGGGAAAATCCCTTGATCTCCCCGTGCCCATCAACAGCACCTGGATACCCTCACGGGTGATAAGCTGCGCTATATAAATCTAGTGACTTAAGCTGAAAACATTGGGTAGTGGGGAATTGGGAAGAGACGCTCCAGCTGAGATGATGGACTTCTGGTTGCACCAATGATGATTCCAACTGCTGCTTAGCAAAAACTACCTCTGATCCTAGAAAATAAAAGATTAGAGTTAGAATGACAGCTATTTCTTTAGGAATAATTAGAGGTAACCTGTTCATAATTGAATCTTTTCTAGTATTGTCTTTCATCAACAAGTGTTCTCTGCGTTGTAAAACACATCTAGGTAATCTGTAAATCGAGCATTGAGTTTCTTACTGAACATATCCACGTAAATCAGACACTCATTTGTAAAAAAAAATGTTTTGTACTGGATCTTTTTGCTGTTCAGAGTGTAGGAACGGTATTAAAAAATGTTTCATGCAAGAATGTCGGATTACCTTTCTCTGTAAACCAATCCAGGTAATTTGAAAGTGGTCTCTGTCTTTTCTCTAATCTTTCTCAATATTCAAGCAGAGAAACAAGTCATGCATAGTCTCGAGAGCAGAACAGCTGACCATCCAAGACACTAAGGGCCCGATGTAGGTATCAAATACCGGTCGGAAACGGCCGATTTCGGCCGTTTCCGACCGGTATTTGGCCTACTGAGATGTAGGGGACCTTTTTTTGTCCGATTCGGTATTTTACCGATTCGGTAAAATTACCGAATCGGTAATTTTACCGATTTTTAAATTTGGGATGTAGGTGGGACTACTTTCTGTCCCACAGGCCCTTCAGATTCGGTATTTTAACACCCAATCCAATTGGATGTTAAAATACCGAATCCAGGTGTGCATGCACATGTGTGCATGCACACCTATGCCATGTGACAGACAGACATGCCCTTAGGGCATGTCTGTGTGCCACATGGCTCACATGCCTGTTTTGGGGGTGCTAGAGGGTGTCAAAGTGACACCCCCTGCACCCTTGCACAAATCGGTAATTATCGAATCGGTAATTACCGATTCGGTAATGCCCATTGATTCCTATGGGCTTCAAGGCCCATAGGAAGCAATGGGGGATACCGAATCGGTATTTACAGACTCGGTAAATACCGAATCTTACAGATTCGGTATTTACCGAATCTGAAATACCTACATCTCCCCCCCTCTAATTTACCACTTCATAAATACCGATTCGGTATGATTTGGTATTTATGAAGTGGTAAATGTAGATTTACCTACATCGGGCTCCAAGTGAGAACAGCAACTGTAGTGTCCTGCCTGGCATATAGAGACACGGACACACGGTGTGAGTGGGAGCTTCTTTATTCTCTTCCTTCTTCATCCTGGTACATCGGCTAACTGCCTTCCCTGGTCCCTGGCTCCTCCCTTTCCGCCCGCCCTCGTCCTCACTCGGGCAGGTCCTAGTGGCCCGTGTATGTGTACATCATTACATCTCCCCCCTCTGTAAACAAAATAGAAAAACACAGCAATTTATCTACACCCCTTGCTTTCACGTCACTGACGATCGCCGCTTAAAATTCTTCACTGAGGCGAAACTGTTTTCTCGTGGTCCGTCTGGGGCGCGACTGAGGATCAGGGATGTCTCGCTCGTGTTCATCATTGATCTCCATCAATACCTGACTGCGGCTGGGTGGTGTCTCTGGTTCCCTTTTCTCAGCTCGCGGTTCAGTCAGTAGTTCTTTGACATTAGGGCTGCACTTCTTAAAGTGCGTCACATTCCTGGTGACTTGTCTTCCGTCGGTTTCCACGGTAATCATAGTTCCTTTCTGTTGCACCACTTTCAGCGGAGTCTCATGATATTTGCAGTCAGTCTTTCGGTGTTGCTCTTGCCGCGCCAGCACCCAGTCTCCTTCCCGAATTTCAGCGTGAGAGGCATGTCAACGTTCATCCGTATAGTCCTTCATTTTTTCTTTCTTCAGCTTGTCAATGGCCGCGCTCTCCTCATGGTCAGAATCGGGATACTGTTCACTCGCTGGGATGCTCATCATTGGTAATTTGGGGCCAGATGTAGGTAATTCCTATTTACCGACTCTTAAATACCGAATTTTACCGAATCGGTATTTAAGAGTCGGTAAATAGGAAGGGGGCAGATGTAGGTAATTCTAATTTTAGAATTACCGAATCTGTATGATTCGGTATTTACCGATTCGGTAAATACCGAATCGGTATTGCCCATTGATTCCTATGGGCCATGAAGCCCATAGGAATCAATGGAAAATACTGATTCGGTATTTACCGAATCGGTAAATACCGAATCCTGCAAGGGTGCAGGGGGTGTCACTTTGACACCCTCTAGCACCCCAAGTACAGGCTTTTGTGACATGTGGCACACATACATGCCCTAAGGGCATGTCTGTGTGTCACATGGCACAGGTGTACATGCACAGATGTACACCTGAATTCGGTATTTTACCACCCAATTGGATTGGGTGGTAAAATACAGGATTCTGAAGGCCAGTGCTACCTACATCTGGGTTTTACCGAATCGGTAAAATTACCGATTCGGTATTTTACAGAATCGGTACATTTACTGAATCGGTAAATTTACTGATTCTGTAAAATAAGGGCCCCTACTCTCAAAAACCAATTACCGGTCGGTAATGGCCCAAATTGGCCGTTACCGACCGGTAATTGGGGACCTACATCTGGCCCCTAGTGCGCACTGATCGGCCTAGCATGAGGGTGGCCGTACATTTGCCCGTGGTGGAGTGGGGCGTGTTTCGGTAGGCTCGTAGTACCTCGCTGAGTGCTGTCTGGATGCTCTTTCGAGTGAGCTCCGCCTGCTGAATGGCTCTCTTGACCATGGCCATGAAGCGTTCAATCATTCCGTTCGCCTGAGGCCATAGTGGTGTGATCTTCCGGTGTTTGAAGTTTAGGTGTTGAGCAAACTCAGCGAAGTCGTGGCTGTTGAATGGGGGCCCATTGTCAGATTTCAAACGAGTTTCAAAAGGTACATTTCAGCAAGGTCCAAAGGGGAGATATTGAGCAAGAATCCAAATGAACTCGAAGCATTCATGCTTCATACTGGGACCCTGAATAGTCTTTAAATGGTCACAACTGTTCAATTCCCGCTCATGTCATGAGAGATATAGTGGGAATACATCTGCCATGTTGGATAAGGATAACGTTTTCCTTTCATGTCTTAGCAAAACATCCATCTTGGGTGACTACAGGATTATGTCAGATTATTCAAGTAAAGTATGAGCAAATCTGTTAAGAGTAGCTCCAGGAAGTGGAGTCATCTTCAAATATTTATTTCTTCCATCAACATAAGCAGTACAGCTTCATCACAGTCTTAATATCTGTCTCTCTACTCTTAGTGTTTCATTGCCATGGTACTCTTGTGACTCATGGCTCAGAATTGAACCTCACAGAGCCAATTGCACGAAAGTTACAACACATTGTCTTTGGTAGGAAAGGGAGAAAGAAAAAAAATATATAATAACAACTAAATAAATAAATAATTGTAAATGCAAGTGCATATCATAGTTTGCCACATCCAAATACAACCAAGGTGACGAAACAACAGAGAACAGTCTCAACAGAATACATATTTAGTGAAAATTCTAGTAAAATGTCACAGGATATCTATTTTAGGGTTAACACCACCAATCCCAGACCCATAATGGTAACAACCCAATCACTTCAAATGGAAGTCTTTGTTGTAAAGTGCCCCCCCACCTTTTTCTGCCAGATGCTCTGGTAATTGATCTGAAAGGGTGCTGGGTTCTGCTAAGCAGTCCTAGCACCAGTGATCTTGCCCTTAAACTGAAAATGTGAATTGGTACACCCAATTGGCAAGTACATTTGCAGCCCTGCAAGGCCCTAGTACATGCTTCCTGTGGTACCCATGACAGGAATGTAAAAGAGGTACCAAGACTGCAGCGCATAATGTGCCACCCTGAGTGACCCAAGTAAAACCGAAGACTGCAGGTCTGCCATGTCAGCCCTGCACAAGCAACTTACCTGCTTCAGTTCGACTCTGCACACACCAAACGGGACAGGGTCACCTCCCTGCATCTATTATATGTCAGTCACCCCTAAGGCAGGCCTCCTATATCACAGGATGCAGGGTGCATTATATTATATGTGTCTGAATATATGTGCAAGCATATATTGCCCTGTGGTAGCATTCTAAACGTAATTCTACCGTAAGTGTCCAACGGTCTATAGGATAACATGAGCTGGCATATGAGCATTACCTGTATGTCCAGCTCCATGATGGCCCAGCTGATTTCTTTCGTGTTTGGTGTCAAACACTGTGCTTTTCAACCCCCAACCAAGTTAACCCAGTGTTCTCGTGCCTTGGCAGGCTTGTTCGAAGGTTTGCCGCAAGACAAAAGTTTGAACTCATGCTGGGGAGTTTGTGCCACTCCCAGAGGCCAGAGACAATGACCTGCTTTAGCAGGAGCTGATACTTCAACCATACAGGATGGCTAGTGATTAGAGCTGTGCTACAGTGAGCCACAGAGGCTTCACTTGCACCATTGGACAAAGGAACTTGTCCCCCATTTGAGGACAAAACCTCCCCCTGAGGAGTACAGTTGAGGATGATTGTGGCCATCTTGAATTTAGGCTAGAAATCAAGTCTGACTAGATTTAGTGACATACACCCACAGGATGTCGTCACTGCTGGTGCCGATTACCTGCAGGACTAGATGCCAATTAGCTACTAGTCCTCACTCCCACTAACACACCCCTAAATCCAGGATTTAAAGGGCACCCCAGACACCAGAACCTTAGATTTGATGTGATAACAAGAAGAGACCCGTTTCCACGACAAGGCAGGACTCAACGAAGATGGGCACTAAGCTCTGCACCAGTGGCAGCCACCCTGCACCAGTTGGATTTTGACTCGATCAAGGCAAGAGGCCAGTTCCAAAGGAAGGTTAACCTCTCTACAAACTCTGGACTTCACAAGAACTCCCTTGGGCTAGAGTTACAAGTCCCCTACAGTTGGCAGGCACAAACAGCTATGTCTATGCCCTAGAAGTCCTGTTCACCGAGCCATCTGGCATGGCTCCCCAAAGTCCTTGGGCAGGTGGCTTCTAAGAATTGTATTCCAAACACTTAGCAAGGCTCAGCTTTCTACAACTTTCCCCTGGTCCTCTGGATAAAGATTTCCTCAACAGGAGTGCTGGCAGGTACCAAGGCTTGTTGGTCGTCAGTCCGACAACAACCTGGTTTACTCAACGCTTCAAGATAAGAGATTCACCTGTACCATGATTAGCCACCCCTGTTGCATTTGTTTTACCCTTTCTTGGCATGCCTGCCAATTATTCTGGCTGGGAATCCGGTTCAGCACCATAGATAGCTGAGACAACCTCTGCACCCGAGTCCCTTGTGTCACGCAGCTTGGATCTGCCTGGATCTCTTCTTCCAGGGCCAGCTCCTTGCTTGAGCTCTAAAGCGTTTTTGCTCAACTCACCCTGCAAGCCCCTTTTTACTACGGTAACCATTTCAACACCATAAGCCTTTTTGACAGCTCTGTTTGACAGCTAAAGTGCACCTCTGCATCCCGCTGCCCAGAACCTGGTAATATTATGCTAGCTGTCATTAACTGGTCTAGGGGCTCACAAGACCTTAACTCCAAGTGGGTTCAGTTGAACTCACTCTCTAAGTAATCTATTTTTCCCGATGATAGCAAAATGAATGTTTTCACGTTGCAAAGTACTGATTTAATGCTTTAAAATTGATAACTGATTACACAGTCCGGGCCCAGACGGGCCCAGGGCTGGTCCTAATGCCCGATCCATCGGAGCCACCTCACACTCGTATAAGGTACAGGAGGGAGGAACTCATGTCTTGGCGGACTTTGAAATTCACCACATGCAAATTCGCCCATGAGGGAGCTCAACCGTTCCTGCCCTGCAGGACTTGTATTGTGGGTCAGGATGCGGCTCCTGCTAAATCGGTGCTCTCCATAGCTTTGTTGAACTGCCGGTCCCTACCAAGTCACGCCACTGAAATCAACTCCCTCATTCTGGACCACGAGCTGGATGTGTTATTCTTAACTGAGACCTGGATTTCCTCCAGCTCGGGCCCCAACATGGTTAGAGCACTTCCTCCAGGTTTTCTTATTTCTCATCTGGACAGGCCTGTGGGGCGGGGAGGAGGAATTGCCATCCTCTATATGGACTCGTTAGTCTGTAAGGTTCAGGATGGAGGGATGAGCGACTGTGAGAGCTGTCAGTTCTCTCTACGCTTGTCACCTACTGCGTCCATGGCTGGACTTCTGATCTATCGTCCACCTGGGACCTTGGGGAATTTTCTCAACTCCTTCCTAGAAACCGCCGCACTCCTTGCCTCCTCTACTGGTAACCTTGTTGTTTTAGGTGATCTTAACATCCACCTTGACGACCCCTCCAACTCTCTGGGAGTAGATCTGCAAGGCGATCTCAAAGCTTTCGGGATCAACCTGGCTAATTCGGGTGCCACACATGGGAAGGGCCACTTGTTGGACCCTATATTTTCTAATTCGGACTGCCTCAAAGCCCTACCAGCCTTGGCTCTGCCTTGGACAGACCACTTTATGGTGCCTGCCCAGTGGCAGTTCGATGTCCCAGTCGCACCGACCCCCAGGGTATACACCGTGGAAAGAGCCTGGTCGAGACTCCCAGTGGACACCTGGGCGGTACATCTGGAGGCGTCCCGGCCTCCCCCAGGGTCTAACCCGCTAGTTGCGGATGAGAATTTAAACATCTGGCTCACCAACTCGCTGGATGTTCTCCTCCCCAAAAAAAAACAACTCACCAGGGGTAAGAGAGTGGGATCTGCGCCCTGGTATACATCTGAGCTGAGGACATTGAGGAAGGGCTGTAAGAGGCTGGAGCGGACCTGGAGGAAAGATTGGAGCGAAACGAGCCGGAGAGAATATCGGGCGGCTCTTAGTACCTACAAATCTGCTATTCGGGTAGCTAAATCCGGGTTCTTTGAGGAGAGAATAGGCTCTGCGGCCATCTCCTCGAAAGAATCGTTCAGGGTCATTAAAGAACTTCTGAAAACTCCGAACCTCAGGTCATTCACGAGGACCCACGTGAGAAATGTTCAGAACTTGCCTCCTTCTTTAAAACCAAAATTGATAACATCCTGGCATCCCTCCCCCAGCTAGCCGAGGAGATCCCCTCGGGTGGTAACCCAGGGCCTCCGCCCAGGGTGCGATCAGTGGAGCTGGCTTCTCTTGGTCCTGTCACCGTGGAAGAAGTTCTCACGGTTCTGACGACCATGAAAAGTGGTTCTCCGAAAGACCCTGCACCTATGAAATATCTGAAGCAGGTAGCCCCCACCATCGGCGGCCCAGTGACGGACCTCATAAATCTTTCCCTCACCCAAGGAGTGGTGCCCCCAGTTGGAAAGGAGCGGTTGTTAAGGCTCTCTTGAAGAAGCCTAACCTGGACCCAGCCGACCTTGCCAACTTTAGGCCTATTTCCCTGCTCCCCGGCCTCAGCAAGGTGGCGGAGAAGCTGGTGAATAGGTGTCTATCGGACTTCCTGGAGTCCAATTCTCTTCTGGGCGACTCCCAAACGGGCTTCCGCCCCGGTCAGGGCACCGATACTGCCCTGCTGGCAGTCGTGGAGAATGCCAGGAGCATTTTGGATTCAGGGGGATCGGTGGCAGTGATCCTCCTGGACCTCAGTGCGGCATTTGACACCGTAGACCATCAGGTGCTTCTCCAACGACTGTCGGGGTGGGGTCTCCGGGACGGCCCTCAAGTGGTTTGCTTCCTTTTTGGAAGGCCGGACGTTTGAGGTGTGGTAAGGCCACGAGAAATCATCTTCGGTACCTCTCCAGTGTGGTGTGCCACAGGGCTCATCGTTGAGCCCTACCTTATTTAACATTTATATGGCCCCTCTGGAGAGTGTGGTACTGCCTCTGGGTATCAAGATCATCAGCTACGCTGATGATACTCAGTTGGTGGTAGGGCTTTCCCAGTCGGCTTACCATCCGGACCGGCTGCACACGTGTTTGGATAAGATCTTCACGTGGATGTGTAGCTCAGCACTCAAGCTTAACGGCTCCAAAACGGAACTGATGCTGCTGGGGAACTCCCCTCCCTTCTTATCACCTAGCAGTTGGCCCAGCTGCCTGGGAGCCGCACCCACCCCCAAGCAGGAGATCAAGAGCTTGGGGGTGTGGTTGGAGCAGGACCTTTCCTTTAAGACACACGCTAAAAAGACCGCAGGCGTGTGTTTCGGTCTGCTCCGATCAGCCCGGAAGATTTTACCTCTCCTTCCAGTAGCCTCTAGGAGGTTACTCATTCAGGGGCTTATCATCTCGCGGCTAGATTTCAGTAACGCGTTGTTTCTGGGTGCCCCAGAATCCACCCTAAACAAACTGCAGCAAGTGCAGAATGCTGCCGCCAGGCTCTTGACGGACCTTCCTAGGCGTCAGTCAGCTCGCCCTGCGCTGAAGGCGCTGCACTGGCTCCCTGTCAGAGAGAGGGTGAAATTTAAGGCACTCTGTATGGCCCACAAAATCCTGCAGGGGAAAGGCCCACCTATCCTTCGGAATATGGTTCAACCGTATAAGGCCTCCCGCTCTCTCCGTTCTGACCATCAACACCTGCTGCAGGTTATGAGGGCAAGGAAGGCAAGAACCGGTGGCAGAAGATTCTCTATAAACGTGGCCACCCTGTGGAACTCTCTCCCTCTGTATCTGCGCTCGGAAACGAGCTTCTTACGGTTCCGCAAACTTTTTAAAACTCACCTGTTTCCTGCCTAATTCCTGTGCCTAGTGTTGTGGCGTTTTGTCTCTGGATGAGCGCGGGGATGCCCAAGGGTAACCAGGCCCTATATAAAATCTCTTTAATAATCTTTAATAACAGTATGTGTCTAAAAATGTGTACAAATCAGAGCTATTATAATAAATTGGTGTGAAATTTCGATCGAATTGTGTCAATTATTTTTGTCTTTGTTGGTGATGTGAAATGCTTAACACAGGTTCTTCTAAGTATCCTGTCTGCTCTTTGCCACTCTACCAGGACTGAGAGAATGTGTACTGAGGGGTTCACCTTTGTGTATTGTGCTAGTATTACATGGTAAGGCACCCCTTCCAAACCATATAATACTTTCAACTTGCAACAGTCTTCAAGATACAATGGTTTTCTCCTATACTGGGAGCTACTATGAACCTCCCCTCGATTGATTCCATATTCGCCTGCCTGTCAATCAGTATCCCCCAGAGGCTCCTGTGATGGTGGAATAGACAATGAGACTTCAGCAGTGTGGTCCCTCACTACATCTTTTCATCTGCAATTAGCTAACCATGACATGCTCCATACTGCATCATCACCTAGTACAACCACATTCTTCTTCACTTGAATTATGCATTTCAGGCGTACATACTTGATGCGCTTTAGGTGACCAAACAGGTTTTCTCACAAAAACTAGATCACTCACATTCCATTTCCATTCACACACACCACCATGCTTTCCATTAAATTGTTTCTCATACCCCTTTTGGTAATTTTTGATTACACCAAATTCCACATCAATGGCACCTTTCCTATAATCCAACCATGATGGATTAAGCTTGGTGCCAGCCAATCTCCCTTTTAAACACTTGAATGGTGACACTTTGGTTACAGAATTGGGGGTGTTACGATGAGCCCAGAGTTTCTTGCGTAGAACTGTCCTGAGGGATACTCTATTTTCTACAACATTCTGAGAACATGCTTACTCCAAGCAATTTATGCTTTCCACCCACAAGACCATTTGCTTGCAGAGAATGCAATGCAGTGCGGTGGTGTGAAATGACTAGATCATCTAAAATATACATCATTTCACCAGAGATAAACTGTACCCCATTATCACTGATGATTGTGCTTGGTACCCCTTTGTATGCAAAGACATCTCGCAAAAATTCCAGCATGCACATGTCACAGAGTTTATGCAAGATGTATAAACCACCAAAACTAAAAAAATCTTTCTCCAGGTGTCAAGAACTCAAAAGGGCCAACAATATCTAAACCCAATTTGCTTCAAGGGTCTTCCAGGATTTCAACCAGAAACAACGGGCCATAGGCCATACTAACTGAGCTAGGTTTATCATTACCTGCACACTGGAGACAATCTTTCACTACACCTTCCACCTATCTGTATACACCAGGCCAACAATAATACTCTCGTACCATGGTTTTGGCCAAGTTCCTTCCCAAAAGACCCTCAATAGCGGAGATTAATATTTTCATTCCACAAACCGGACGGTGGAATATTAGATCAACACGGTACAGCTCCTCATTCACAATGCTCAGTTCCTCGAAGTTCAGGCCAACCTGCCACCACATAACCCATTATCAACTTCCTTCATCCTTGACAACGTACAACTCCCTTTCTCCCCTATTGATTGCTGATTCCCTGACCCACATGACAGAATGATCAGCCTCATCCACAACTGATTTGTCTTATGGCAACCTAGATCAGAAGTCAGCGGCACATTTCTAGCACCCATTAAGTATTTATTTGCAGAGTTTTATATAGCGCAGGCTAGACCCGGAGGCATCAGAGCACTTTACATGAGGATCATATCATGTACTGAACACGATAGCTGAATTCAATCAAACTCTCCTTCCGTCTCTTGATGTGTGGCATTGTGTTCTTAATATCACTACAGCCCAGCAAATGATCTACTCTAAACACGAATGGGAAGACCCACGAGAAAAACCTAAAATGATGCTTTGCCCATATGCATGCCTATTCAATTGGATAAATAAGCAATGCCCACCCACCATTAAATCCGTCATTGTTTCATTATATTTTCAGCCACAGGTTCTTTTATTTTTCTCCGCTGAATTATCGTGCCTACCACAGATGGAATTTAACCTCTATTTTACTTTTCCTCAGACCTTTTAAGAGAGCGTGAGCTAGAGGCCACTCCTTTTTCCTCACCATCTGTCACCTGAGAAAAGACCATCCCCAACCCTTTCAGGCTGGCATCGGTCATAAGAATTATCTTCTTGGAGACATCAAAATGTCCCAGGGTAGGCATCTTGGGAATACCTTCTTTAACAACCTTGAAAGCTTTTTCACAATCTCTAGGCCATTCAAAACGTACACCTTTCCTGAGCAATAACACTAGCAAAATTGGGGATGAATTTGAAGTAATACTTCACCAGGCCCAAGAAACTGAACTCACGCCAAATTTGCATTTTTCCTTTTTAAATGTAATCCTGCTGCCTCTGAATCTTGTCAATACTTGCCTCAAACTGTTTCCTACAATACAATTAGATGTCATCTTGAAAAAAACATGATTGAATCAATCACCTTCAACACATCCCTCATAGGCCGTTGAAAACAGGCTGCCGCTGAGGCCCATCCAAAATGTAACCTTATAAACCTAAATGCCTCTAGCGGTGTGACAAAATATGGTAGTGCTTTTGAGTCTTCAGGCCATTGCGCTTGGTGGTATGCAGCAGTAAGATCCATTACACTGAACACACATGCAGCCTTAAGAATCGCCAAGGCTTCAACAATATTATGTGGGGGCTGGTGATCAAGCTCCATTCATTGATTAAGCTCTCAGCTTATTGCCATTGTCTTTGGAGCCAACCATTCGGAGGACTTTATCTCCTCAGTCACTCCCATGTGAAACAGTTTGCCTAATTGTACTTGCAAGGGTTTCAACATCAGATTAGGTACCCTCCTCACCTTGTGTACAACAGGTTAACATTCTTCTTCAGAACAATCCTGTGTTTAAAATCCTTCAAAAGACAAAATTCCTGTCTAAATACATCATGCAATTCTTGTACCACTTGAAAATCTTAACCAACAATCGCAATCAAAAGGGCTGTAACGATGTGGGTTTGTCTTTGGGATCGATCCAATGCTCAATAGGTCCACCTCTTGATAGCCTCAATTCTGTATGCCATAATAGAGCAGAATTTTAAGGTGATCAAGTGAGGGAAGGAATGGGAGGGAACAGCAGGTAGTAAGACCTGAAATATGAACAACACACTATCAATATGTGTAGATTTATCCACCTGTGCAAAACATATCATGAATGCTTTAATGTACCTGTAAACAATAAGAAAGTCTATGTGTCAACACTTGAAACTGAGTCCATCTTCATGTAGATAAACATTAGTATAGGTTTGATGTAACACTGCTCACTCTTCAATAATGAGTGGCTTATAACCTGGAAAGGATACCTCATTTAACTGTAACAACAAAGAAAAACAATATTGGTAACACATGTCCATTCTCCAATGACTACTCTCTCATCCCTCTTTATGAATCTCTCTTTTGAAATGTTATTTGATGTACCCACCTTACACTTAATAATGCCTTGTATCACAGGGAGTGAACTTTAACTTGACAGGACTCATGTTGAACCCAGTTAATAAACGGCAAAGAATAAATGCAGGTTAACAAAAAGCATACTACCACCTTTTAGGCTTTGGATTCGTATTTGTAGAAGTATAAGATGATGTGGTATTTTATCATACCCCTAGTCTGTGAATGCCAAGTAACGGTAGTCTGAATAATGAGGCTCAAGAAATGTCTCGTAGAACGATTTTCACTGAAACTCTGGAATGATCACAACGAATTTCTTTAGCGCTTTCACGGGCCTTGTACCTGGAATAATCTGCCTGCCTCGATGTCTGAAGCCATTTAAATGCGTCCTGGTTGAACTTCCAAACCTCGATGAGGTTCCTCTTCCTGGTTCAAGAGGAAGCAGCAGAATCATGGGAATTGTAGTCTTCATTCCCATGTATACTTCCCTTCACATGAAATTCCATGCTTCACGCAGTTTAAGCACAGCAAAACCACCCTGGTGAGTTCACATGGCGATTCTGATGCGCTCTTTCCTTAGCAAGCAAATTTGTCGCGCTTTGTCTATGTGTCCTAGCGGAGTGTGTAACAGTACATCCCATCCCTGTAGAGGGCATCCCTGGGCCGGGTTTCTCTGGAAACCTATTGTGAAAAGACAGAAGAAGGTGTGGAGAATGCAGGTTGGAGGCAGGCTCCCATGAGTTTTCCTCTACACCAAACCCTTTCCATGAAACGAGATACCATAGCTTAGTGCTTCATCTCTAGGAATCCCAAAAACTTTTCTCCTCATACTCAGGCTCCACATCTACTCAGACTAGCTCTGGGGCTTTCTATAACTTTATTTTCGAGGGCTTGATGAGTGACAAATGGAACACCGAATGGATAAGAAGGGATTTAGGCAAGGCTAATCTAACAGTGACAGGGTTTATGCTCTGTGTGACTCTGTATGGGCCTATGAACCGTGGGTTGAAAATGCTGTATCGTCAGAATTGAAGATTCTTTGTGGATAACCAAACCATATCCCCAACTTGGTATTAAGGATTTGCACGGCAATGTTTATCTGCTTTTATTTTATACCTCACCTTGGCCTGACGTAGAATCTCCTGTACTTACCTTAATGTGTGTTGTATATGAGCAATTCATTTTCTTACTTCAGGTATCTTAGTTTCTGTAGAGGGATTCACAAATGATATAAAGTGTGGATGGAAACCATATGTGCTGTAGAATGGAGCAATACCAGTGATACTATATTTTGCACTGTTGTATGATGTTACAGCTACCCATAACTAATCAACCCAGGAATCAGTGTTCTTTTCTACATAGCAGTGCCAATATTGTTTTAGTGTTTAGTTGAGTCTTTGCGTTTGTCCATCTGTCTGAGATGGAAACTGGTTGAGATTGCTGATTTCATGTGTAACGATGCACAGCAGGTTTTCCAAAACTGAGCAGTAACTTGCGTTTCCCTGTAGGCTACTATGATCCTTGGCAGTCCATGAGGTCAGACTCTATGTACTAACAATAACTGTGTCAATTGTCCGGCCGTTGGGAGTTGAACACAAGCTATAAAGTGTCCCAATTTAGTGAAGCTATCAACCACCACCAGCATAGTGGTGCATCCCTGATCCCTAGGCAGACCGACTATAAAATCCAATGATATAGTGCCCCATGGTCCCCCTGGGCTGGGTAATGGCTGCAATAACCATTGAGACTTTCTATCATCTGTTTTAACTTGTGCACAAATGGAACACTCCTGTACCATCTGTCTTACATCCTTTCGGACCTCTGGCCACCAAAACTGTCTTAATACACAATCAATGGTCTTTTCTGTCCCATTATGACCAGCACTGGGAATCTTATGGCACCACTGCAGTACCTCCTTTTGTTGTTCACTTAAGGGGACTAATAGTTGATTCTCTTACATCAGTAGCCCTTTCTGCAATTTCCACTGCAGATGTTCCCTCAGCCATTTCTTCCATTTAGAAGTATTCATAGCCTTTGCAACCTCCGTTAAGAAATGGTCCGTCAGAGAAACACAAAGAACCTGCGAAGGATTCAGTATGGATTGTGCTCAGGGCTCGCAGATTACCGTATTATTTTCTTGTCTTGTAGGGGCATCCACCTTACAGTTTTCTGTACCTGGTCGATAAGTCACTAAGAACTGGAACTCTGCAAAGAACAACATCCAACGTAATTGTTGAGGGGACAAATACCTTGCAGCTCGCATAAACTCGAGATTCTGGTGGTCTGTGTACACAGTAATTATATGTTTGTATCCCAGCAGATAATGCCGCCATTCACTGAAGGCGGTTTTGAAGGCTAGTAGCTGGTTTTCAGCTATGGTATAATGAGACTCAGCTTCATTTTGCTTTCGGGACATATATGCTACAGGATGTAACTGTCCGGTGGTCTCATTCCTATGAGAAAGAATAGCTCCCACTGCAACATCGGAAGCATCAGCTTCTTCAACATAGGGAATTCAGGGTTAGGATGTGTTACGATAGTTGCTGAAGTGAATGCCTGTTTAAGCTGGTTGAAAGACTGTTCTGGCTCTTCTGACCAGATAAAAGGGACCCTTTTTCTTAAGAGTTTGTTATGGGTGCTACCACGTTGGAGAACTGGTTAATGAACCTGCGATTGAAATTGGAAAACCCCCAGAAACATTAAACATCTTTCACAGTCCTTGGTATAGGACAATCTCGACCAGCCAGGACCTTGCGTTCAGCCATTTCTTGCCCTGTGGAGGACAACATAACCCCCAAGAAATCTACCTCAGGGAGATGAAACTCACATTAGCTAAGTTTACAATAGAGTCTGTTTTCACGTAACGCCTGCAGTACTGATTTTGCATGTTGTTCATGTAGACTAACAGCGGAGGAATAAATCAAAACATCATCAATATAAACAACTGCGTAATGTCCAAAAACTCCCTTAGCACATCATTCACAAAATACTGAAATGCTGCTGGAGCATTACAGTCCAAAGGGCATCACAGCGGACTCAAAAAGCCCATAGCGTGTACGTAATGCGGTCTTCCACTCATTTCCCTCCCTCATACGCACCAAGTGGTAAGCAACTTTTAAATCCAACATAGTAAATATCACCGCCTTTTTAACCTGATCCAAAAGAGTCGGAATCAAAAGCAAGAGAGAACGGTTCTTCACCGTGATGTTATTGAGAGCTCTAAAGTCTATGCATGCTCTCTTTTCACCATTAGCTTTTGGTATGAAAAACAAAGGAGAGGACGTGGGTGACTTTGAAGGGCAAATAAAGCCATTAGCTAGGTATTTATCTATGTATTATTTTAGGTGTTCACTTTCTGTCTCTGTGAGGGCATATAACCTTCCACAAGGAATCACCTTCCCTGGTATCAAGTCTATTTGGCAGTCATAAGGCCTGTGTGGGGGTAAGACATCGGCCTGCACTTCATTGAACACATCCTGAAAAGAGTGATGAACTGGGGGCAGTTCTATGTATTTCTCTGCAGCTGTTGCTATTGTGTGCCCTTGAACTAAAGCTATTACAGGATGTATATTAGACCCCAAACAATGCTCCTTGCAATATAAGGAGTCAAATGAAACCAAACCTTTTTCCCAATTGATCTCTGGATTGTGTAATCTCAACTATTGCAACCCTAGTATTACACCATACTGTGGGGCTTTTATAATATCAAAAAGTGTGGTTTCTGTATGTATCTCCTCAATGAAAATCAAAAGGTCTTCTGTGTGAAAGGTAATAGGACCAGAGGTGATCTCCCTCCCATCTATGGTCAAAACCCTCTCAAGATGTTCTTTTCTTAGTAAAGCTACTTGGAGCGTCAGAGCTATGGCATCATCCATGAAAAGCCACATGGCTCCTGAATCAATCATGGCTTGAACCCTTTTCCACCCACAGTGTGTCTTCATTTGTATGGTTAGGAAGAAATGTTGGGTCAAAACCTTTTCTGTATCACTTATGGAAGGGATATCAATAAAGCTCGAGGTCCTTCCCCCACCAACACTTGAACTAACCTGCTTTCCGTCTTTATCTCTGGAGTGGCTGTAAAGAACTTAATTCCCCTTATGCGATTTTTGGGTTTCTCTAAACAGTCTTTCATGTAATGCCTTTTCTTTCCGCAGTACATGCATAAGCTGTTTTTAGATCATAGTTCCCTTTCTTCAGTCGTTAATGAAGCCCTTACCGCGCCTATATTCATAGGTTCTGAAACATTACTTGCTCCTCCCCCTCCATGGTTCTTATTTCTTTCATACTTAGTCAGCATTTGTTCGTACCTTCTTTTGTCTCCTTTACGTTAGTTTATTCTATAGTCCAAATGTAACGTTAGGTTGATTAACTGTGGAGAAGTGTGGCTCACTGGTTAGAGCAGGCAGACCATGAAGCAGAGGTCAGACCCGGGACCAGGGTTCAATTCCAGGGTCTTGAGCTCAAATGTCCACGGACTCGATAATTCTCACTTCGGTGCCTGACCTAATCATGGGTTCACACTCTGCAACTCTGGGCATTAAGCTTGCTTAATCTTCACAACGGCCCCCCGCGGCGGGATGCCTGGCTTTCACCTTGGGGATGCCTGGTAGGGGCTATCTCACAGGGAAAAGCCAGGACGGGTTCCCAAGGCAAGCGCTTGGAGACCCCTGGGTGATAAGTGCTATATAAATCCAATATACAATACAATACAATACAACTGGTTGGTTGGAGATCTAGCTGAGCCAAAACGCCTTTAAGGTCATCTCTTAAACCCTGATAGAATAGGGCTGCTTCTTTCTCTTCTGGCCACTGAGTTTCTGATGCTAGTCTCTGGAAGGCATTAAGATATACTACTGGGTCTTTAGGGCCTAGTTTTAACTCCAGAAGTTCTCTATCAGCCCCAAAGGAAGAATCTCTGTGATAAAATACCTTTTCAAATTCGGTTTGGAATTCCTATCAATCATAAAGAAGAGGATCATCTTTCCTAACTTATGGCACCACCCATTGTGCTGCATCCCCACCCAAATAGGAGAACGTAAATGCCACCCTCGCTTGATTGATGGGGAATACCTTGGTTCTGCATGAGAAGTACAATATTATCTGTATTAGAAAGACCTGTACTTTAGTGGCTTCACTATAGAAACGTTCTGGATCAGCCAGCTGAATGGGCGTGGGTACTTCCACAGTAAATGAAGAGGGCTGGGCTTGAACCGCACCGTCTGTTACCAAGAATCCCCCTACAGATCTCCCTGTTTGTACGTCAAACGGATTTCTCTGCATGTGGTCATGTCTACCCTGTAAAATCGCGGTTTCAGCTCTAGAAGCAGCCACCTCCTGTTGAACCACCACCAGAGCGGCTAGCACATCATCTAGAGTGTCCATCTTAACAACCGAACCGACCAATGCCTTGGGCAGATTATTCTGTAACGGTGTGGGTTCATCCTCAGGGTCGGTCCAATGCTCAATAGGTCCACTTTTTGATAGCCTCAATTCTGCATGCCGTAATAGACCAGATTTTTAAGGTGATCAAATGAGAGAAGGAGAGGGGGGAACAGCAGGGAAGGAGCCTTAATATATGAACAACACACTATCAATATGTGAAGTTTTACCTACCTGTTGCAAAACATATCATGAACGCTTTAATGTACCTGTAAACAATAAGAAAGCCTTTGTGTCAACACTTGAAACTGAGTCCATCTTCATGTAGATAAACATTAGTATAGGTTTTATGTAACACCGCTCACTCTTCTATAACGAGTGGCTCATAATCTGGAAAGGATACCTCATTTAACTGTAACAACAAAGAAAAAACAATAGTGGTAACACATGTCCATTCTCCAATGACTGCTCTCTCTTCCCTCAATTATAAATCTCTCTTTTGAAATGTTATTTGATGTACCCACCTAACAATTAATAATGCCTTGCATCACAGGGAGTGAACTTTAACTTGACAGGACTCATGTTGAACCCTGTTAAGAAACGGCAAAGAATAAATTCAGGTTAACAAAAAGCGTACTACCACCTCTTCGGTTTTGGAGCCTTATTTGTAGAAGTATAAGATGATGGGGTATTTCGTCATAACCCTAGGATAGTCTGTGAATGCCAAGTAATGGTAGTCTGAATAATGCGGCTCAAGAAATGTCTCATAGAATTATTTGCACTGAAACTCTGTAATGCTCATTGTAATCTTAGAATCCGAAAATATCCATATATGGAGGAAATATTAGCCCCTCAGTAAAAGTCAGTATATATTTTAGAACCAAATAGTGTGATCCAATAATCCCAAGAACAGCAAGTTCTTGTTGCACCGCACTGTCTCCAAGCGCACTTATAGATTGGGACATTCACCAAGCAGGAAAAACAAAACAACACTCCCGACACCCACTCATTGATCAGAGCACAGTGCAAGGAGTGACTTAAAATACTAACATAGCAAAAGCCCAAAAAGGAATCAGAAAATTGTGCAAGCACTCTTACTATACTGGGAAAAGATCACAACAAATTTCTGCAGTACTTCCACGGGCCTTGTAACTGGAATAATCTGCCCTGTCTCGATGTCTGAAGCCATTTAAATACTTCCTGGTTAAACTTTTGATCATCGAATAGGTTCCTCTTCCTGGTTCAATAGGAAGCAGTAGAATCATGGGAATTGTAGTCTAAATTCCCATGTATACTTCCCTTTACATGTAATTTCATGCTTCACTTACTTTAAGGAACAGCAAAACCACCCTGGTGAGTTCACATGGCGATTCTGATGCCGCTCTTTCCTTAGAAAGCAGGTTAGTTGCGCTTTGTCTATGTGTCCTAGCTGAGTGTGTAACAAAGACCTACTCTGGAGAAGAATTTAGAATAATAACTAAATCTATCTGATGACGCCACCCAAGAACATTGTCACCTCGTTTAGCCATTTAGAACTTTCCCACGGTCTCCCAACCTTTAAAATTAATGTTCATAACCGTGTAACCAATTAAATCTCCATACCCTTCCAGATTTATTCCATGTGATTTACTATGTTGTATTCACACCCATGTGTTCTCTACCAGTTATCACCAACTAGGGTGAATGAGGAAGCTGAATCAGCTAAAACGATAAGATTCTACCCACCAATCTCAATCTCACACCCAGGCATTTTGATCTGGCCCCCCGTCAACCTTTCTTTTTTCTAGGTTCGCCAATGGCAGATACCTTATTGACAAAGGTTTAGGTACATATTAGCCTTTACTTAATAGTCACTTTTCTGAAAAATATAGATTTTGTGTAGATAAACGTGAGTAAGGTGGGGATTTGTGCACCCCGTCCTGAATAAGGCGTTCCCACTCCGAAACATGTTGACGCACACAAGAGGTGATGAACATTGCAATACATAAGAACCTCTGAAACACATCCTTTTAACAGTGCCAGCTCGGGGGCCCATTAAAACATTTTTTGAGTCCACCCCACGAGCCAGGTACTTTTTAAGCCATCACTATTGTCACTTCATACCCCACCACTAACTCACTTTTACAATATACCTCACACACACCTCACATAGTCATTGCAAAAAGTGCTCCTGCATAGTCGTAGGTCATAGCACGCCGCATCCCGTAGAGGGATGCGAAGACCCCAATGATTAAGCCTGACACCAAGGGTCCTTTTGGTGTGTGAGGGGTATTTGAAGAACACTACGTAGTCCTCTAGAAGCATCCTGGCTCTAGGACTGTTGACTACTTATCAACAGTCAATCAAACTGCTCAACCCATACCAATGTTCCATTATGTCTCAGACCAGAGGCTAGGTTCCTCAAGAGACATCCGGGGGCGTATCTATCAATAGTGCAGCAGGTGCATTAGCACCAGGGCCCTGTGGTGTAAGTGGCCTGCTGCACCTCATTTCTGGCTGTTATTACCACCTAACTGTGAATATTGGACTTATTTATCTTGTAAGCACCAGGGCCTGTACCAGCCCTGCTCGTCGATTGGATAAATAAGCAATGACCACCCACCATTAAATCCATCATTGCCTCATTATATTTTCTGCCTCAGGTTCTTTTTTTTTCTCCCCTGAGTTATGGTCTCCCATGGGGAATCACCCTTGTGCCTCCCATAGGTGGTATTTACCCTCTATTTTTTTTTAAAGAAACACTGTGCAATTTATTCCTGTGTAGCCGTTCCATCATAAGGTGAAACTTTAGAAAAGGTCAAAGGAAAACAGAGCCACCACTTATGAACATTCAGCGTCCTAATACAAAGCTATATGGATTCATGTATTATGTTCATTTAAAATTGTACTTTTGTCTCACAATGCTCCTTGTTGTTGTCTGTCATTTGTTTCACTGACATCTATAAAACAACAACACGTAAAAACTGGTATTTCGAAACATCCCTAGCACCGCTGCTATCTATCACATTCACATCGACGGCTGCACTGGGGAGTAAGCCCCGGGCACCAGTAAAAAGCAATTTCACTTGCAGTACAGAGGAGCCTACACGGTTGGTACAGAGCATGCACGATAAATCAGACCCTGAGAATGTGCTGACACAAGCATACACATTTGTCTCTAATTTGCTGCACTGTGGGGAGTTTGGTGCAGGGGAAACTTGTGATGAATCACCCCCTCGCCTGTACTTCCCCCTTACAATAATTGAAGGTCAGTTTACCAAGTGAGACCAAGGCAATTAATATAGCACATTTCACAGTACATCTGTCTCATTATCAGCACTCAGGATACAACTGGTGTTTACAAAAAACAGTATTTCAGTTCCATGTCCAGCTACATATTTATTTGCTTCTTTTGTAGCTGTTGGTCCTTTTTCCTTGAGCTGGGTCTGTGCACTGCTCCAGATTCAATAGAAAGAAAGGGAGCTTCTTGCATTAAACTGTCTTGCCACATGCGTCTGAGACAATCTGAACATAGCCTGAGCTGAGTCCTGGACCTTGAATGTTAGGGGTGGTGGGATGATTGACCTATAGCAATCTGGAGCACACAAGCTATCGAACCTGAAAGTGTCACCGCTCTCAGAACACCTATGTCTTGGGGGATAGCCCTCCCCCCTCATAAGTGGGATTCCCTTTTCCATATTGTGTGCATTGTATCTTTGGAGGGGAGGGGTGAGAGGGAATGACAAAGGGTGAAACAGAGGGGGTGAGGTGGAGAATTGATTGCAGAGAAGAAAGCGAAAGGGCAAATAGAAGGAGGTGGGTATTGAACTATTGATAGTAACACAAGGACAGCTTTTCTCCTCTTTAAGTAGTAATGGTACATTTTCATAACATTTACACAGCTTATCAGCAAAGTATACCTCTTTTCCAATGCCTTTTGTGATCAGTAGTGGCAGGGGGGGCAATAATGGCAGGTATGGTCCTTCTCTAACATTCCAATGCTCCTCTTTATACTCCCCCTTCCCTAATTTGCCACATTCTACCCTTAGTGGCTGTATGTTCTAAAAGTCTTATAGCTCTTCTGCTTTGGACAAACAGGTGTTTAAGCCTCTATTGTTTATTATAGACCCTCGCCTTTGACTCTTGCCTATACTTTCAGAAGATGACCTTTAATGGCCTGTATAACTCTCAGCAGTGGTCTATATTATTATATTATGGGACATTATTTGCTGATACAGATCTTTGGCTCAAATGACCTTCAGCTCCAAAGAACTCTGGCTCGTTGTATGCCCTTGCCATCTGTCTGGCCCTATAACTCTGCTACAGGGCCTTTAACAGCTGGTATAGCCCTCGCAATGGGGCTATATCTCATGGAAGTCTGCATTCCCTGTATAAAAACATATCTTGTATTTCTTTATTATAATCATGTTTTAACGTACCTAGTCGCCTGTAATAAGAAAATGACACAACTGCTGAACTGCTATAAATTATCACAGTTGAGCTGCAACATCATAATTTCTGCTGCCAGAGACTGCATCTTAAGTGAAAGGCAAGTCTAGAGAACATCAGTGTAGCTGCAGTTTACGTCAACAAGAACTTACTTTTTTGTTCTTGTGATCTCTTTTTCCTAAAATGAACATTAATTAGCAAACAAAAAAGAGAGATATTTGCCAGCATGTTTATGTTTTTCTCATAGTCCACCTGAGCATGTAAGTCCACTTGATCACAAAACAAACATGGCAATGAGGTTCTTTGTTCCTTTCATTCTTTTCCTCTCTTTCTTTTTTATTCGTACAGGTTCTTAGCCAGCCAACACGTGTTTTGTCGCCACAGTGGGGCTATAAACCTGCGTCTTTTTCAAGGCTAAGTAGAAAAACAGAATAAATAACCACTGTCACACAGTCCAGAAAAACAGTACATCATAAACACATCCCTCAAACCTGTCCCTGTGCCTTTGTCTGATGGTGTAGACCGAAGAGTAAGTATCAGACAACATTAAGCACCCTGTGACAAATTGCAAACAGTTGTATAGAATTCCCAAAGTGTAGAGAAAATAAGGTTTAATGCTCCAATAATGAAAAAAAGGTAGCTGACAATCTGACACATGGGGAAAGAGAAGCTTTAAAAAGTTGTATATGGGATGATAGCATTGCCATTCGCGAAGCACATAATGGGAGAATATAGTAATCATGGAAAGCACAGATTAGGAGCGAGAGATTCTTTCCCAACTTGGTGATTGTGAATGTTATGAACAGCTTCCCCGGAATCCAATATGGATACTAACAGACCACATAAATAGACACTTAAAATGGTGGCACGGGATGGGCTCACTTGATGAGGATAAGGTAAAGTATTTAAGAGTTGATCGCCCTACATGCTCCCTAAGACCCACAAAAACCTCCAGTTTCCACCTGGGTGACCCATCATTTCGGGCAATGAGGGGCCCACTGAAAGTATTTCAGAGTATGTGGATATCTTTCTGAAACCTGTGGTGAGCTTGCCCTCCTACATCCACGATACCAGGCATATCCTAGGGACATTATCAGATTTGACTTGGGAAGAAAATATGATGTTGGTGATGGCGCTGTATACAAGTATCAGGAGGGACTTTGTGCTGCATGCCATTAGAAACATTTTTAACGCCAGATCTACTAGTGCATGGGACTATACAGAAATGTTGATTGACATGGTAGAGCTGATCCTTGATAATAATGTTTTCCTGTTCAAGGAAAAGTGGTATCAGCAAAAACAGGGACTAGCCATGTGCTCCAGATTCTCTCCCTCGTATGCCAACCTCTTCATGGGTTGGTTTGAGGAGACGTGGATCTGGGGTACCAGAGGCACTGAATCGAATGATTCTTTCTTATTTTGGGGAAGATATATTGATGAATGCCTTATGGTATGGACAGGTAGCACTGAAAAACTGAAGATCCAGAGGAAGGACCGCCCCAACCAGCAAGGAGGGGGCCTCACCATCGCTCACAAGGACACACTCCGGCTCACCACCTCCAGTGAAACCTTCCTTTCCGCCGAACATCTGCACTTCCAGATCCAGACCAGCCCCAACTCCAGGCTACGGGGAACCCTTGTCTACAGACCACCCGGGCTCCCTTCGCCTCCACCATCACAGACCTCATCCTACCCCACGCCAGCTTCCTGGTTTACCACTGATCTCCAAGAAGCCAGAAGCACCTGCAGACGACCGGAGAAGAACTGGAAATAATTCCAAGACACCAGACAACCACACCATTTACAAGGATGCCATGACGGACTACTACAACCAAATCAGAACCACCAAGAGGATCTTCATCCAAACCAAAATCCTCGCCAACTCCACCAACTCCAAGGAGTTCACCAACCCCCGCAGCGAAGCCACAGACATCACCCGTCCCAAGACCTCTGCAGCAAGCTTGGAACCTACTTCCACCTCAAGATCAAAAACCTCTATGACAACTTCATCGACCTTCCACCTGACACCACAGCCTGCCCATCCCCAGACATACCAGCCAGCCCACCGTCTTCACCTGGATGCCGATCACAGCTGAAGACACCACCTCAACCATGAAAGGCATCCACCTAGGGGCCCCCACCGACCCTTGCCCCCCTCACATCTACTGCAGAGCCGCCAACGCCATCTCACCCGAACTACAATGCATCATCAACACCCCCTTGAAACAGTCACCTTCCCAGATGACTGGAAACGTGCAGAATTCAGACCCCTGCTCAAGAAGCCGACAGCTGACCTCACTGACCTCAAGAACTACAGGCCCATCTCGCTCCTCCCCTTCGCGGCCAAAGTCACAGAGAAAACAGTCAACAGGGAACTAACACGATTAATCGAAAACAATGCCATCCTAGACCCATCCCAATCTGGATTCCGAAGCAACCACAGCACAGAGACCGCCCTACTCGCTGCCATGGATGACATACGCACCCTCATGGACCAAGGCCACTCCACAGTCCTCATCCTACTCTACCTATCGGCAGCCTTCAACACCGTCTCCCACCGAACACTAATCACCAGCCTACACAATGCCGGCATACAAGGTACAGCCCTAGACTGGATCTGATCACTCCTCACCGGAAGAAGCCAGAGAATCAGACTACCGCCATTCCTCTCCAATCCCACGGACATCACCTGCGGAGTTCCACAGGGATCATCACTGAGCCCAACACTTTTCAACATCAACATGGCCCCCCTCACCTCCATCATCCAACAACATGGCCTTAACATCGTCTCCTACGCCGACGACACCCAGCTCATCCTCTCCCTCACCAAATACCCCGCCACTGCCAGACTCAACTTCCAGAAAGGAATGCAGGAGGTTGCAATCTGGATGACCAAGAACTGCCTTAGGCCCACACCGAGAAGACAGAAGACCTCATCCTCCGAACCAACCCCTCAGCTTGGGACAACACCTGGTGGCCGACCGCCCTTGGAAGCCCACTGATCCCCTCGGACCATACCAAAAACGTCGGCATCATACTCGACTCATCCCTCACCATGAACCAACAGGTCAATGCCGTCACCTCCAGCTGCTTCAACACCCTCTGCATCCTCCTCAAGACCTTCAAATGGATCCCCCAGGGTCAAGGAAGACAGTCACCCACGCACTCATCACCAGCAGACTGGACTATGGAAACGCTCTCTACGCCGTCATTAACAAGTCCCTGCTCTGAAAACTCCAGATGATACAGAACACCACCACCAGACTCGTCCTCGGCATCTCCCAGCATGAACACATCAGCCAACACCTACGAAGACTCCACTGGCTCCCAGTGGAGAAAAGGGTCACCTTCAAAATCCTTACCCACGCCTACAAATGCCTACACAATACCGGACCCAAATACCTCAAGGACAGAATCAACTTCCACGTAACCAAAAGAAACCTCCAATCTTCCAACCTCGCACTGGCCGAAACCCCATGCTTCCGCAGAGCTAGAGCTGGAGGAACATCCTTCTCCCACACGGTGGCCAAGACCTGGAATGAGCTCCCAGTAGACATCAGACTTGCACCCTCCCTAAACACCTTTCTTCAGGAAGGCCCTCAAGACATGGCTCTTCAGCTAACGACCTGCGAATTCCCCCCCCCCCCCCCCCCCTCAGATTGTTAGGGTTTTTCTGAACACTTGAATGATAATTAATATAGTGTCAGGTTCATATTAGAATATGGTGAGAAGAGTATCACATTTTTGGACACAGCACTATACATCAGGGAGAATCAGATCCACAGTAGATTGTTTCGTAATACGACAGCATACAATGCGATCCTTCATGCTTCTAGCGTGCGCCCTGCACACAAGATCAGGGCCATTCCCTTTGACGAACCGATCTGGGCTAGAAGCAACTTCAGCTTTGAACCCCAAATTTGAGGAATGTGTCAGTGGTATGATGACCCACTTTAGAAGGAGGGGATATGATAGACACATACTTGAGAGAGCCAGACAGAGGATCGGGATGATCAAGAGACTCAATACTTTGAGGGAACGGATAAAAGTGATGAGGAAAGATGAAAAAATACGGATGGTTACTAATTACAACACGCTATCTAGGGTATTAGTGCACAGTCTAAATAGGCACCAGCATATTCTGAAGGAAGATAGATCACTTGTGGGGTCGATTAATAAAAGACCCAACATCACATATAGGAGGGGTGTCTGCCTTAAGAATCTGCTAAGTCCTAGTTAATCAGTGGCCAAAATTGCTACCAATTGGCTGGCACCACACACAATGGGATTTTATGGATACGGACATTGTATTGAATGCAAGTGGGCTAGTAACAAGAAAACACACCTTAGTGGTCCAGGAAACAAAATGTACAAAATGATGTACAACATCAATTGCAGCACCAGGTTTGTGGTGTTTGTTATTGAGTGCAGATACAGTAAAAAGTATGTGGGGAGTCCGATCAAAACTTTACAGGAGAGAATTGGGGAATATATGAGAGCCCTCAAGCAGGGGGATATCTGATACCCTATTGCAGCTCACATTTGACAGTGCACCTCCCAGAATAAGAACAAAGACTTTGTATACTATGGGATTGATCAGACCCTGGGACACCCAAGGGGTGGCAACAGGGAATCAACGCTGCGTAGAAGTGAGGCCTCCTGTATATTGAGGTTATGTAGCCCCGAAATGGGCCTCAATTTAGATCAAGAACTGCACTACTTCTTGGGCAGATAATATCTAATGTAATCTAGAGAACCTGTAATTCATGTATTCATTATATACTATTTTTCCTGAAAAATGTATTGTTCTTTTACTATCATGTATATGTTTGCAAATGATCTGTTTAAACAAAGAAGAGTGGTAGTACATTTTAGTCAATGACGTAGAGGTTGCGACTTCCAGAGAGGATACTTTTTTCTTACGACACATATCGCCTCACCCTTACTCAGTATACCCAATTATGATTCAGAATTTTACTTATCATATTGTAGAGAGACAAATACAGTCAAATCACTTTACTGGAGATATATGCAAGGAAGGACATCTAAACCATACATCCGAGGGGGGACTATTGTGACGCTTAACGCTTATTGCGAGGGAACCAGTTTGTGGACTGGAAAACATTCTACTTAGAATTGATATCCCGATTTTGTATGGACTGGATAGTAAAACATAGACTGTACATATACTTGAATTAGGTTTTCCAATATTAGAAGGGGTCACGTCTCTTGGACATGATGATTGCTCTTGTCCGGCCATAGGAACTTATACGTTGCAGATCTGGATTAGAAGATAGACCAAGATGGCGCCCGCCGATACCTTCCTCGGGGTGTCCGTCTTTTATTTTGTGATCGACGGGATTCACGCGGGAGTATTTGAACGCAGTAGTAGTGTAGAACTCCCTCATACTCGAGTAACTGGCACCAGATCCTACTTGGGATTTGTGAAATAGCACATACGGTAAGCAGTGATTGGGGGCGATTTCAATCTGAGTCGATGCAGGATATTCTTAACGGGAGGAACGTCAATGACTTTTGAATACTTTGGACCATAACACTTGGGATGGTGGTTGCAGGATTTGGAAGGTCATGATTTGATTTGATTTATGATTTCTATAGCGCCCGAATCACCCACATCGGGGAAACTCAGTGCTGTGACAACTCGTGGCCAGCCAGGAAGAGTTTAGAACAGTGTCGTTTTGAGAAGTTTTTTGAAAGTTAGAAAGTTGGGGCATTGGCGCAGTTGGGGGGGCTGGATCCAGTATCTCGGGGCGAGATGGGAGAATGCTTTACCGCCCATGCGGGCAGGTTTGATATGTGGGACCCAAAGGAATCCTTGGTTGCTTGATCGCAGAATTCTAGGTGGCATATATGTCTCAATTTTTTTGTCAGGTAGCTGGGTCCCATGTTGTTCAAGGATTTGTGAACCATACAGCATATTTTGAATTTTACTCTTTGCTTCATCAGAAGCCCGTGAAGTTCTCGGAGTAGTGAAGCAGCTGAGGTTCGGGGAGGGCGTTTTTCACCAATCAGGCCGTGGTGTTTTGGATTACTTGTAGTTTGTTAAGGGAGGATTCCTAGGCGGAGATAAGTAGAATATTGCAGTAGTCCAGGTGGACCAGGGTTTTTCGTATGGATGTTGTTAGAAGGGGAAAGACTCTGCCGAGGAGACCCAAAGTACGATAGCATGTCCCTGTGGTATGGTTGACATGTTCTTCTAAAGTAAGTTTCTGGTCCAGTTTCACACCTAAGTTTTTCACAACATGTTTGGGGGAGGAGGCTGACCCCAGTTCCTCAGGCCACCGGTTAGGGGACCATTTCGTTATTGCTTCTCCAAACAGCATGATTTCAGATTCTTCAGTGTTTAGCTGGAGGAGATTATCTCTCATCCATCTAGCAATGCATTTCATACCCTCTGAGTAGGTGGATTGGATTTTCGTGTCTGTTTTATCAAAGGAGAGCAAAAGTTGCGTATCATCGGCATAGGATATTGGGATGAAACCGAGTTGCCTCAGTAACCCAGCCAGGGGGGTAACATAGATGTTAAATAGTGTGGGGCTTAGGCATGAGCCCTGCGGTACCCCCCGGGTGACTTTGGTGGTTTGTGAGCCGAAAGGGCCTAAGTTTATTGTTTGCGTTCTATTGGTGAGGAAATCAGTCAACCATTTCAGGGCATTCCCTTGAATGCCTGTGCCCTCGAGTCGCTGGAGTAGAATCTGCTGGGAGATGGTGTCAAATGCTGCGGATAGGTCGAGTAGCACCAAAAGTACTGCTCGACCTTCATCCGCCAGCATACGGATGTTATCGGTTACTTCCACCAGAGCGGACTCTGAGCTGTGTTTTCGTCGAAATTCTGTCTGTGAGTGGTTTAAACTATTTGTGGATTCCACGAATTCCGACAGATGTTTGTTGATATGCTTCTCTAGCAGTTTGCTGTGTAGAGGAAGCAGAGAAATGGGACCTCATCAATGGAGATCTTTGGGTTCTTCCTAATGGGGATGATCTGTGCTGCTTTCCACTCTGGTGGAAGGCTGCCTTCTTCCATGGATCTATTGAGAATTGAGCAGATGGGAGCAGCAAGTGTCTTTAATAGGATGGCAGATGTTTTGGCAAGTATGAGATCTCCTGAGATCCAGATTTGACCACTTTCAGCAATGATTCCACTCCGATTGCCGTCAAAGCTGGAAAGGATTCCAAAGTTAGGGCATCGGGGTGATAGGGAGAGGATCTATGCTAGGGCCAGACTGAGGATAGAGGCTGGAGCTGATCTTCTGATAAATGGTTTTGATTTTCTCCGAGAAATGATTTGCGATTCTGTTACATAGGGTTTGGGAGGTGGCTACCTCGGTGTGTCAGTCCTTGGGGTTGATAAATGAGTTCAGGACTTGGAGCATGGTGTGTGAGGAGTTGCCAGCATTTTCAAGTTGTACTATAATGTGCGATTTCCGGGCGAGTTTTACATTTTTGTGGTAAGCTGTTAGTGCGGTTTTAAAGTTTTCCTTATTTTGCTGGTTTTTGGAAAGGCGCCATAGCCATTCCAATATCTTGCTATGGCATTTTTCGAATCTAAGATCGGGAGTGTACTATGGGGTCTGGAGACGTTTGTAGCTTTAATAAGAGATACTGGGTTCTGTTACAAAAGTACAAATTTCTTCGCCGAAGTAGTGTGTGGGTTGGAATTATCACCACATCTGAAGTAGGTGGCTGAGTGTGAGTTAACACAAAATTGTCCTCAGTAAGCGTGAGGTCACTTATGGTAGTAGCCTTTCTAATCATTGTGGTTTGTATTTCTTTTGTTGTTCTATAGACTGATTAGAACAAGAGACATTAGAGGGCGGTGTTCAAAAACTTTTTAGCGTGCATGAGAATATTTACATGGGTGATTTTTCACGATAGAGCGTGTCACGGCAACAGCTTGCCCATTGCTAGAACACGGGGTAAGGAGTAATGGTGACTTAGGTCTAATATAGTAGCTATATGCACGCACATTGTATACCCACTTTGGTTACACCTTTATGTTTTTTTATTATTGGAGCATTAGACCTTCTATTTTCTACACTTTGGGAATTCTATACAACTGTTTGCAATTTGTCACAGGGTGCTTAATGCTGTCTGGTGCTTACTATTTGGTCTACACCATCAGACAAAGGCACAGTGATAGGTTTGAAGGATGTGTTTATGATGCACCGTTTTTCTGGACTGTGTGACAGTGGTTATTTATTCTGTATTTCTACTTGGCCTTGAAAAAGTTTCGGGTTTATAACCCCACTGTGGCGACGAAACACATGTTGATCGGCTAAGAACCTGTACAAATAAAAAAGAAACAGAGGAAAAGAATTAAAGAAACAAAGAACCTCATTGCCATGTTTGTTTTGTGATCAAGTGGACTTACATATGCTACTGCTGTCATTTTTCTGATTAAGAAACGTGTGCTGGGGATTGCAATTACTTTATAAAGATAGTGAAAGTCACTTTGGAGTTTCATGAACTTTTAAATGAAATTTGCATTCCGCCTGGTAACTCTATGGGTTCATGGAACTCGTCTGTGATTTGTAATATTCTTTTAATGTAGTGCACTGTGCACATTATCCCATAAATACTGGTATATTTGATCATTGAAATGTTGGATGCTCCATTGAAGACAATGGTATAGACCATCTGCTCCAATGTTCCAATAATTGTATTTTAATTAATTACTATTTAAATTAAAACATTACATCCTCAGTCACTGAAAATGTATGAACGCATGTATGCATGTGGTATTTGTATGGCACAAACCAAGCCGAAAAAGTAGCGGAGCCCTGTACAGGCTCAAAGGCAAGCACAACATTCAATGAGTGATACGCGGCGTTTCTGGTTATTGGATTGTTAATGCATTGTGATGTAGTATAGTTCTAATAACGTTATAGCACTTTTTTTTGCCATACCTTTCAATAAACGCCTTTTTCCTTTTTGTAGGCCCTCTTATTCGGCACAAACTTATAACTCAGGTAGAAGCCTTTAACAACTGGTATAGCCCCTGCAGTGGACGCACCAATTCTTGGGACAGCTTTAAGGTATACCAATGCTGTGGACAGGTCATAGTGATAGAGCGCGCAGGTCACCCGACTAACTTTGTTACCGGATAATGCAAACTTGGGCCCATAAAAATAACATTTGCACTATAATGTAATCAGGTCACCTACACACTATTATCAGCAATTCAGCTCAACTTCCGTTTGTTTCCGTGTACCTGACTTACCAATCCTCGAAACAGGTACCTATGATCACAATGGATCAGGGAGCGAGCTGTGGTAGTAAGTAGACAATACAATACCATATACCATTGAATAATGTTTATACTCTATATAATGACCACAGACGCAAGAAGTTTTAAACACCTTTATCTAATCATCATCTTCATCATATGCCATGAGCATAAAATTTACACAGATCAAACTGTCTATAACTAGAATTAGAAATATCGTATAGCTATGAATGAGAGTAAGAATCATTTAGAAATCGGAAATAAAGGGAAGGGAAAAATAAGGAACACGCTATTTTAGCTTAACAGACTTTCACAACTTCACTAAAGGCGGGTAAAGAAAGGGAACATACTAATCAAAGTAGGCTTTCGAAATTTACTAACGGTTCAGAGGAAACGAAACTTATGCAATTTGATTTATCCCGATGTACTTATTCTCTATAGGGAGGATAAGAATGGAGCAAACTATATAGGTGAACGATTCTGCATTTATCTAAAGGTAGGTAGAAATTGGAACATGCTAATAGACAATAATGCATAAGAATCTCATTTAGGGAAAGAAAGATGAAAAGGACGTATGCAATTATGCTTTATTCAAGACGATAGGAAGGAGGTTTGGAAAACAAACACCCACATAGATTTTATATTTACCTAAGACAGATCGAAGACTAACCCTGGCCACGGGTCAGTTGGGAAAGGTGGGAAAGGACCCTCAAGGACTTAGGTTGCCAATAGGCGAGCAGGTACAGCTCATGGACAGTCAGGACAGGATAACCCCAGGATTTGGATCAGGACCGGGTTCATCAAAGGGTACGACCAACACCCGCAGCTTCGGTTGTAACGCCTGCGCTACTCCCTCTATGCAAGGACTCTGCCAATAACCCTGATTGGGCTCTCGAATTTCCCAGCAAAGTGCTTCGCCAGCACTTAAGGTTTCCCAAACCCCGACTGAGTCTGTGGAAATACGGACAGAGTGCTCCGCAGCTCTCTGTATCAATCACCTATAGAGTTCGTTGGGTCAGTAACAGGTCAGCTATTCGGACAAGTCGGACAATTTCTCTAGCTAAACCTAGGCTAGTTATACTGTTTTCGGGTCAGTGTACCACCCACCAATGTTGCAATTGAAAGGATCCCCAAGTTCTGATTGGATGAAGGAGGAGATTAAGTCATCACACCACCTAAATTTTACACTTTCTCAGGCTTATTATTCATTTTCGAACCCACCCCTTAAATTCTAACTTCCCATGGCATATGTTTTACAGAGAACAATAGGGTACACAAAAGTTAATACAATTGTATCAGAATTAGGTACAAGTCAGCTTCTTCGGCTAGGTTGGAGTTCGGGTTCCCAGGAGCATCTTGGCTTCGGCTGCCAGCTGGCTGGGTTTCACTGCTGCAGGGTTCATTTCCCTCATCACATGACCAGTACCATACGGGCTCCTCAAGATGGAGTAGCAAGCGCCTCCCAGGCCCAAAGAATACGATACATGAAAAGTAAGCGAAAACAATTTAGAAACACAGAATAAAAAGTTACACTGTATACATGAAATGGCTTTACTATACCCCTTATTTTATAATAACTATTGCATTAGGGTAAGTGCAGAACAAACAGCTTTGCAAAAGCGGCAACGCAAGCTCGGAGCATATGAGAAACTAAGCAGCCATCTTTAAGTGCATTGCGCATGAGCAACAAATTCCCACTAGAACTGCGAGTGCGTCACATCACGTGGTTATGACCGACGCATGCGCAGTCTAAATTCCCGCAAAGCAGCGGCCATTTTAGAGGCAAGCGTATTACTGTTTAGTAAACACATAGGCAAGCGTCTCAAGGACACCCTGTGTAGTGTAAAATGTGCAATATTAGTAAGACAAACAGATTGATTACAAAGTTAAAAGTTATTTGAGGTTCTTGAATACAAGCAAGTCGCGTAATATGCGAATAATTGCTCCATCAATAGTGCTTGGGATGGGGACCCTAGCTTCACTGAAGGCTCACAGCTGTAAAATGCTAAGGCATATACCTGTCTCACAGAAACAGTCAGTTAGACTAGTGATTGAGGCACTAGTTGCAGACATCTGGTGTAAATTGAAGATTACAGGTTCAAGCCCTGGAAGGACATACTTATGCCATCATTATGAGTGGCATTTTAATTCAGATGGAGCTGATAACAGAAGTTACTGGCTTCTTTGGTGTTATGAGATCCAGAGTTCTTCTGCAGATTGATTTATTTTCACATGGAGATTTCGGCTGCTATAAGCAGTCGAAATATCTGTGTGAAAATCCAGAGAAAATGGAGGCACACTGGAGATCCGAGTCTGAATTACCAATTCCCCTGGTACTTCCTCATTTCTCATGTGAATGTAAAGTCAAGACTTAATTTATAATAGTCTGGATTCCCCCCAGCCCCCGAGTTACTGATACCCCAGTATTAGTAATTCCCATGCTGGGTAAAATCTGGGACATTTTCTGGATCTTTCTGAGGTTGAAAGAATATGTTTCATAAATAGTATAAGGTTTTTCGTAATGGCATAAAATGGCAAAGCTACCACCAAGCACCATATGAAAAATGCACACTGAGGTTAAAATTACTTACTAAATCCAGTGGAGTGGTGCAGGCTGAAGTTGTAAAATTACCATGGTCCCATAGGGCTATCAGAGCAGATGGCTTCAAAATGATGCAGTATTGAGACAGTCTTTTGCTAGAGAAAATGTTGTGAATCATTAGATAAAGGCGCTATCCCTCCAACTATTTGGACCAGAACCTTTGCCTTATTTGAGTACCATTGGATGGAGGAACCACTGGTCATGTATTTCACAATCAATCCTTTATTACTTAGAATAACTACTTATCAGTCAATTGATTTCTTCTGGTCTATTGGCAAATAGTTATGTTATGTTTTTTATTGATGTGCGAAATGTTAACGATTGATATGTGAGGTCGGTCAGGTTTGTATGATTTGAGTGAATGGTAGTTTGAGTGAGTTGATTTAGGGATTATTGTGATTCCGGGGGTTCTTTAAGAACTGTTTGTATATTAATGTTTATATTGTATTTTTTATGTTTCTTTTTGTGTACAAATTGTATAAAAATCAATATATGATTACACGTTATTACGTCACTCAAACAAATGAATGAATAAACAATGTTAAACTTTATTTTGTGAAAAAAAGATTTATTATGAGAGCCACAAGGTTCTTTTTGGCTGCTCGGGGACGTTTTGCACAGTTGTATAGATTATTAAATATATTCCTTAGATTTTGTTTCCAGGAAGGCCCTTGCTCTGTTTTGTTGACTGACATGAGATAAAGGTACCAACAGCAGTAAAAGAGTGGTTGTGTTTCCCGAGTTGGCACTCCAAATGGTAAGCTCGTTGAACCAAATGTCTTGTTAGAGAAGCAGATGTAGAAGATTCAAAGCTAGTAAGCGGATTTAGTACAGCAAGGGTGAGACTAGGAAATGAAATAATGACATATGAGCAAACTCAAAACTGCAGATGTAGGAGCCTATTCACAAAGGCATATTGGAAAGGTAAATTAGTGTTCCTGGATTACTCTTTTCCTACTCTTTTAATGCCTTTGGGCATTGGCCCAAAAACCTCTAAAATGAGTATCATATAGGAATATTCAAGGACTATTCATATACAGTTAGTAGAAATAAAACAGGCTCATTGGACTATTACTAAGAGGGAGTTGGAGGTTTCAAGCATGATTTATAAAGGCATGTAAGAGTATGGAAAAGATCATTTCTATAGTAATACTTTCTTTACCCATAAAAGTTTTTTTCTCAATTGCCCCAACTTTTTATAAAGGCAGAGAAAATTATACACTCAATTCCCCTGAGAGTCCTTACTGGCCGTTAAGCTTCTGTTATCTTGGTGCATGCTGCCGCATGGACAGTGCGTAACAATAGCCTCCACAGACCCCACGGTGCAGGGGGCACCTGAGCTCCAGGGAGCCCATCCAGCACTGTGCAGGAGGGCCCTCTCAAGTTTTGTGTGCGACTGCACATGGAGACTTGCACATTATCACCTGCAAGAATTTCAGAATGTATTTGGATGTTGACAGGTTGGCTCAATCTCACATTAGAGCTCTATCCTCCATTTCACATCTTGTTTGCTTTGACCATTAATCATATTGAAGCCTGTGTTTCATTCTGTAGCTTGGATGCCAGGATGCAGCTGAAACAGACTTGAAGGTTTTACAAAGATAAATCTTCATAATGCTGATTGAAAAGGGGATAGGATGAAAAGCAAATGTAATTTCCAGTCCATATAAGGATGCCTAAAGGGACTAAGAACTAAAAGAAACAAGGCAGGTTATATTGAACAGATGCCTGCTCCTTTCTCAGGAATCCAGATTTCACTAGGATATATAAAATATTGAAACTTTTCTTTTACATTTTGTTGAAACAACATCATAATAACAGCAGAGCATTACCATTGCCTATTTTTATGTCGTCGCCTACCAGACAGCACATCTGTCTGGTTTGTTAAATACATCTTGGGGAAATTCAGAAAGCTTCCCTGGGAATGCATTCTGCCCTTTCCTTACCATTCACTTTGTGGTTTGTAACTCACATTTGTAGGCTTTCTACTTGCTGGTTTGTTTTAGGTTGTTCAGCTTGAGTTCATCCCTCCCAAGGAGCAAAGCCTTTTCACACTCCCTCTCATTGTATTCTTCCACAAGGGCTCTTTTCTGTAAACAGGCCTGTAAATCTTGTTCTCATCTTGTCACATTTGCTGTACATTCAAAGACAGAGGTCAAATGTCAGGCTCTGTCTTCTAAGGGAGCTTGGTGTTTCTTTGTCTGACTTCAAAGTGAGGAGGTTTATGTGCCAATATTGCTCAATACCGGCAGTAGGAAAGAGTTTTTTTTGCAGCACACATATGAACTGTAAAAGTGTTTTAGAATATAGCAGAATTGGAGAAAGCACACATTAAGCAAATCGTTTGTTAATTCTGGAGTGTATTGAACATAATACTCTATTATGATCAAAACAAATCAATGCACTATGTGTTGCCATTTTCACACATTCTCATTTGTGTGCTGTATTTTTTATTAGTAAAACTATATCTGTGCAAATTGAAAATGTGTTGTCTGTAATGGCAGGGTGCTACCACACTTTGCATACTCAACTCTACGATATTGCACTCTACTCTGCACCACTCCACACCACTGCACTCTACTCTGCACATCTGTACCTTACACTACTACATGCCACTGCACTCTACTCCACTCTGCACCACTGCACTCTATGCCACTTCACTCTACACCTTTCTACTCTACTCTGCACCACTCTACCCTGGGCCAATTCACTGTACTCCACCCTACTCTACACCACTGTAAAATTCACCACTGCACTCTAAACCACTCCAGTGTAGACTACTCTATTCTACTCTGCACAATTCCACTGGATGCCACTCTACTCTACGCCACTCTGCAACACTGCGCTCTACGCCAATACACTCAATGCCAATGGACTCCATTCTGCACCACTCAACTCTACACCTCTACACTCTACGTCAATCAACTCTACACTCTAATCTACTCTGCACCACTGCACTCTACATCATTACACTCTTCTCCACTCTACCCTACCCTACTGCACTCTACCCTCCACTCCTCCAATCTACACCACTTCACTCTACTCTGAAACAATCTACTCTACACCACTGCAATCTATGCCAATCTACTCCACTCTGTGCCACTCCACTCTATGCCACTGCACTCTACGCCATTTTACTCTGAACCATTTCACTCTATGCCACTGCAATCTAAGCCACGCTGCTCTATACCACTCCATTTTGCACCACTGCCCTCTACACCACTGCACTCTTCTATGGACCATTCTAAATTACATCACTACATTGTACGTTGCTGAATCCCTTGCCACTGCACTCTATGCCACTATACACTGTAGCACTCTATGCCAATGCACTATACACCACCCACACCACTGTATGCCACTGCCCTCTACTTTAGTTTGCACCACCACATTATGCCGCTCCACTATATGCCACTGCACTCTACACCACTATACTCCACACCACTGCACTCTACCCCACTCTACTCAACACCTGGCTACTCAACTCTCCAACACTGCACTCTACACCACTGAACTCTATGCCACTCTACATCACCCTGCTCTAGGCAATGCACTAAATAATAATAATAATAATAATAATAATAATAATAATAATAATAATTGCATTTATAAAGCTCCTGGTTACACTGGGACCAGTGTCTCCCCGCGCTAAGGTATCAGCTAAAAAACAAAGACAACAGGGCCTCGCACAAGATCAGATTAAACAGCAGGGAACAAATGGGTCTTCAAACCTTTCCGAAAAATGGACACAGAGCACTCCAGCCAGAGACTCTGAGGAAATCTGTTCCACAGCTGAGCCGCCAAATATTGAAAAGAGCGGACACCCATCCTGGCTCTCTTAATTTTGGGAATGTGCACCTTTCCTTTCCCACTAGATCTTAGCAGTCTGGTCAGTACATAGGGCGTTAGAAAATCATGCAAGTACGAGGGCCCCTTCCTCTGAAAGATCAGTGACCAATACACAGGGCCTTGAACTTTACTCTCTCCCTAATTGGAAGCCAGGGTAGGGAGGCCAGAGCCCTTGTAGCTGAGGCTCTCTTTGGAGGCATAAGAACCAGTCCCTCTGCTGCATTCTGGATGCACTACAATCTCTGCATGCATTTAGCAGTTGCACCCAGATACAGGAGATTGCCATAATCCAGGCGAGAGGTCACCAATGCGTGCACCATGATCTTCGTGTATGCAGAGGGAAGGGCTTCTAGGGATTTCTGTAAACCCTGTAAGATACCAAAACAGGCGCCTGCCACCCGCCTGGTGTGGTAATCAAAAGACAACTTGTTGTCCACCCCTACTTAGCAGCACCTCACTCAACGCTACTGCACTGTATACCACTGCACTTAGCTGTCCTATACTCTGTACTTCACTGCTCTTCACTACTCTAACCCTGCACTACTCTGTGCCACAGCACTCCATTCTACTGTGCATCATTGCACTCTATGCCACTGTACTCCTTACTACTCTGCTCTATGCCATTACACTTTACTATGCATCACTTTAATCTTTACAGCTGCATTGTACGCAATAGAATTCTATGCTGCTGAAATCTATGCCACTGCACTCTACACCACTATACTCTGAGACACTCTGGGCCAATGCACCCTACACAAGTCCAGTCAACTCAATGCAACTCCATTGTATGCCACTTTACGCAACTCCACTGTATGCCACTCCAATACACAACACTCTATGCCACTTCACTCTACGACACTCTACTCCTCTCTATACCATTCCACTCTACAACACTCCAAGCCTCTCCCCACTAGGTCACTAACTAGGCCTGCTCAGAGGGTACCACAAGGACTCCCAAAGCCCCCCCCCCCCAAAATGTTTTGTTTAAAATTTGCAGGATGCGCGTAGAATCCACGCATCCGACAGCGAAAAAAAAACCAATGTGCGGCCTCCCTCGCTTCGTTGCTAATTGGTCCCCGGGGGCCAAGTCCCGGGAGCAATATGTTTAATGAAATGGGGGTCCAGAGGGGCCCTCCAGCCACAGGGACCGCCACCCCCAGGACTTTTCTGAAATATGTGGGGGGCTCTCAGCCTCCCCCAGCCCCGGGGACCGCCACCCCCAGGGCTTCAAAATAGATGGGTGCGGATGCTCAAAGGCACCCCAAGCCCTGGGGACCGCCACCCCCGGGGTTTAAGACAATATATGCGGGGGGGCTCATGGAGCTGCATTGCAGAGTGTTGTAAAAAGAGGCGTGGCCTCTGTACACCTCTCTGCAATATGGCTCTTAGGCGCATGCTGGAGGTACCTGGTGCACTAGTTGGCACCCAGGGACCCTCAGGATTGAAGAGGAATGAATTCCCCAAATTAAAACGCGCCACAGGGCGTGTTTGCAGACATGTCACCTCAGGCCCTGCCCCCTTTCTTCACCATTGTGCAAATGCGCCCCCTGGTGAGTTGTAAGTAGGGGAATTAATTCCTCTTCAAAACTGAGGGTCCCTGAGGACCAACTAGCCCACCAGGTACCTCCAGTATGCGCCAGGGAGCTGCGTTGCAGAGAGGTGTTCAGAGGCCACGCCCCTTTTTACACCTCTCTGCAACACAGCTCTGTGGTGCTTGCTGAAGGTACCTAGTGGGCTACTTTGACCCTAGGGGCCCTCAGGATTCAAGGGGACTTAATCTTCCAACTTAAAACAGACATAGAGCGCGTTTACACAGGGGCGAAGGGAGGGGACGGGGCCTGAGGTGACGTGTGCATACATGCACTGTGGCATGTTTAAAGTTTGGAAAATAATTCCCCTTCAATCCTGAGAGCCCCTGCGGGCCAACTGGCCCCCCTAGTGCTTACAGTAAGTGCCATTGCACTGCGTTGCAGAGAGGTGGTCCAGGCCATACTCCTTTTTACACCTCTCTGCAACGGCCCTTACTGGAGGTACCTAGTGGGCTAGTTTGACCCTAGGGACCTTAAAGATTCAAGGAGACTGAATCTCCCAACTAAAAACAGACACATGGCTTGTTTACACAGTGGCTAAGGGAGGGGATGGGGCCTGAGGTGACGTGTGAAAACACGCCCTGTGGCGCGTTTTAAGTTGGGGGAAATAATTCCCCTTCAATCCTGAGGTCCCCTAGTGAGTGCAGGAGAAGCTTTTATCAAGAAACGCCTCGCTTAAAGAAGCTATTGCTATTGTAGAAGGGGTAGAAAACACTTCTGGTTGTGTTAAAGAAATGAAGGCTCATAAACCAACTACTGAGGATGCTCCTACACCTAGCAGTATACACAAACTAACACATGAGGTCCTTCACGACTCTCTTGACGATGTCTCCAAAGTAGTTCATGGAACCAGAAGCAAGCCCTTCTCTGACTTTTCTAGGATGAAGTGCTATCGATGTGGGAGCTTCAATCACTCCTCTAATTATCCTAATTGATATGCCAAGATGTGGGATTAAGGGCCACTGTGCCAGGATTTCTAGGTCTGGTCTGGTGGCAAAGTACGCACAATAGAGAATGTTGAGACCTCCAATGACAATCCCAGAATGATAGTGCTGCTGAGTGCAAGAGGTGATGGTGTCGTGGATACGGATCTTATAAGTATGCCTGAATGTGAAGTAGCCATTGGTGAAAAATTATTTGTGGTTTTGGCTGATTCTGGGTCTCCCTTCACTATGTTGGGCAATGAGTTATGGAACCAAACGTTTCCTGATTGAATGTCTGACAAAATGTCGACAGACAAAAAATCGACATAAAATATTATCGGCAGAGAAATATCGAAGACAAAAATATCAAAGTCCTATCTACATAAAGGTAAGTACAAAAATATCGAGAGAAAAAATTTTGTTGTCAAAAATATCAATTTAAAAAATATTGTTTTTTAAAATGTTTTATTAATAATGTAAAAATAAGTAAGTAATATATGTAATAAAATATATATATATGAATAGTACAAATTTTAAAAAAATGAATAACTAATTCATATAAAATTAAACATCTACATATAAATTAATATATATACTTACTCCACATGTTACAACATTAGGGAAAGCGTTGGATAGCGTCAGAACAAAATTTACTATTTCCACTCCAGAGATTGCAACAGTAGGGAAAGCGCTGGATAGCGTAGGGGTAAAAATTACTATTCCCACTCCAGTGAGTGAAACAGTAGGGAAAGCATTGGATAGCGTAGGGGTAAGAATTACTATTCAGACTCCAGCAAGTGAAACAGTAGGGAAAGCGTTGAATAGCATAGGGGTAAAAATTACTATTCCCACTCCAGTGAGTGCAACAGTAGAGAAAGCACTGGGTAGCGTAGGGGTAAAAATTACTCTTCCAACTCCAGAGAGTGCAACAGTAAGGAAAGCGTTGGATAGCGTAGGGGTAAAAATTACTATTCCCACTCTAGTGAGTGCAACAATAGGGAAAGCGTTGGATAGCGTAGCGGTTAAAATGACTATTCCCACTCCAGTGAGTGCAACAGTAGGGAAAACGTTGGATAGCGTAGGGGTAAAAATGACTATTCCAACTCCAGAGAGTGCAACAGTAGGGAAAGCGTTGGATAGCGTAGGGGTACACATTACTATTCACACTCCAGTGAGTGCAACAGTAGGGAAAGAGTGGGATAGCGGATGGGTTAAAATTACTATTCCCCTCCAGTGAGTGCAACAGTAGGGAAAGTGTTGGATAGCGTAGGAGTTAGATTAACATACTTATCAATTAAATATGTCTTATAAAATAAATAACATATTAACAATTATTTAACAAACAAATTATTAATAAATACCTATTACATTAAATTAATATTTACTTATATAAATTAAATTACTTCCCACCCTATTCCACTATAAACACACAACGCACTACACATAAAAAATAACACAATTAACTTAATTTTCAATTAATCAAATAATAAACATTCATTACCAATTCATAATTAATTAACAATAATTTAATTAACAAAAACAAAAAGTAAAAAGTCATTATAAATTAAATGTAATTAATATAATTTAAAATTAACCAACTATTAAAAAGTAATTACTAATTAATAATGAATAACCAATAAATTAAAAATCCATAACAATAAATAAAAACATATTAATTACTTAATTATATTTAAATTAGTTCCCACCCTATTCCCCTGTACACCCACAACCCGTTACACATTAAAAATAACATAATTAATGTAATTATCAATTAATGAATTAATAAAAAAATTACCAATTAATTAACTTACAATAAATGAATTAACAATAACTAAAAATTAATATACAGTAAATATAATTAATATAATTATAAATTTACCAATGAATAAAAGCGAATTACCACTTAATTAACAATAAATTAACAATAAATAAAAACACATTAATTAATGAATTATAATTAAATTACTCTTCACCCTATTCGCCGATAAACCCACAACCCGCTCTAATACTAAAACGCAAAAAATATATATTTTTTTAAATGACGATTTTCTAAACATTGAATACATATATTTAAAAATAATGAAGAAAAAAATAAAAAAACTGTTAAACATACATATAAAATCAATACTACATACATAACACTAAAAAAATTGATAATATTTATGATCTTTTTGCTAACGATATTTTTGCTAACGATATTATTTACTTCAATATTAAATGAATTGATATTGCTTACCTTTCAGTCACTATTCTGGTCAACGATACTCTTGACTTAGATATTCTGTCCCTACGATATTAAAAACTCAATATTAGTGTAGGTCGATATTAAAATTTCGATATTTTGACTGCTCACCTTCCTGATTTACAGCATTTTGCCCCTGATTTCAACCCAGTAAGCTATGGTGGTTCACATATTGAGGTGATTGATTATGCCACTATGAAAATACACTTTAAGGGGAGGTAAACTATAAGAAAAATCTGCATGGCCAAACGAGGTGACAACAACCTCCTGGGCTGGAGGCATTAAATAGATTTGGGGACAATCCTCAACCCTAATGCTCGCCATCTGTCTGAGCATGTCATGTTGATTGATGACTCTGAAACCCCCATTAAGTTCTTTGAGGAGTTTCCCCAAGTCTTTTCTGATAAACTTGGTTTACTCAAGAACTTCGAGCATCGGGTTGTCCTTTAAAAAAATGCTGTACCGACTGTGCACAAGGTCAGAGAGGTTCCCAACATGTCATTAGAACCCTTAAAGAATTAACTTAAATTACTGGTGACACGGAACATTATTGAGGAAATTGAGTCCTCTGAGTGGTTGGCCCCAGTGGTTTTGGCCCCCTAGGATGGAGGAAAAAACATCAGGATATGTGTTGACTTGAGGAGTCTGAACAGATGGATATGGGTAGACCGACAGCCTCTTCCCAATATTGCGGAGTCCATTAACATGCTGGTTTGGTGCAAGAGTCTTTAGTGTGTTAGACTTGTCCTCCGCGCACCACCAGGTACATCTCCACGCAGACTCCAAACACTTACCATCCTTTGTAACACCACTTGGGGCATTCCGGTTCATTATACTGCCGTTTGGGCTGGCCTCAGCGGCTGCCTGTTTCCAATGCATCATGAAATTGATTCTTGGTGACATGTCAAACATCTTGTTCTTCCAAGATGACATCTTAATCTATGGCAATGATGACTTAGAGCATGGTAAAGTGCTGAGGGCAGTTCTGCAAAGGTTGTCTGACAAGGGTTTGACTGTGAACAAACTGAAATGTAAGATTGGTGTACCTTCTGTCAAGTAGTTGGGACATGTTATTTCAGGGGAGGGCATCCAACCCAAGCTGGATCTCGCTAGAAATATTGTCAACAACCCTGCACCCACCAATAAAGAGCAAGTGAGGTATTTACTAGGCCTTGCCGAGTTTTATTCCAAGTTTATTCAAGGTTTTGCCACTATTGTTGAACCGATTAGAGCTTTACTAAAAAAGGGTACACAGTTTGCCTGGTCAGACGGATGTAATGTAGCTTTTGTCTATGTCAAGCAAGCAATTGGCAGGATGCCCACGTTTGGCCACTTTGACACTACAAAGAAAACTGTTTTAACAACCGATGCCAGTCTTTGTGGACTTGGCGCAGTACTTTTCCAGGTGGTGGAAAGTGAAGAAAAAGTTGTTGCATTAGCCTCTAGGGCATTAAAAAAAAGCAGAATAACAATATTCTTGCATCGAGAGAGAAGCTCTGGCCATAGCGTGGGCAGTAAGACATTTTAAATTCCACTTGTGGGGCATACCTTTCTTGGTGAGGTCCGACCATCGCCCTTTTGTACAAGTGTTTTCTTGCATGGAGAGTGAAAAACTAAAACCCAGGCTTAAACGCTGGAGCGAAGGATTGGAAGACTTTAATTTTCAAGTACAATACCTTCCTGGCTCCGCTAATAAAGCTGGGGACTGTTTATTGAGACTACCAATTGAGAGCTGAAGTGGCGTTTGTGATATCGAAACTGCTGGGGCTTGTTGGGCCAAGGAACCTGCAGTCCAAGAGGGTGAGTGGGGAAAGGCCTTCTCTGAAGATGTGGTCCTTCCTCTTGTGGTAATTTTTGTCATCAAGGGGTGGCCTGACTGCAAAAGACTTGATTCTGATCTGTTGCCTTTCTGGTCTATCAAGAATGAACTTACTTTGTGTCAAGGTCAACTCATGTGTGGTGAGAGAGTTGTACTCCCAAGTGTCTTGAGACACAAACATGTGAACCTTGCTCATGAGGTATACTTGGGAAAAAATCTTACCATGTCTACACTTCATGAGAGGTATTGGTGGCCTAGAATGGATAGTCAAGTGGAGAATGTGGTTAAGTTAGGATTAGACCTCATGGGTCCCTTTGAATTGTTAGATTTGTGATTCTTTTGGTGGACTACTCATCTAAATGGGTTTCCACCAAATGTGTGAGTTCCGTTAGCACCAGAGTGGTTCTTGCTTTTCTTAAAGATGAGTTAATGAGTGAAGGAGTTCCCAGATTCCTCATTACAGATAATGGGGTGAAATTTACCTCACAGGAAATGCAAGACATTTTAAAGGACCCCCCTTTATGCGCCGCACATCAATGGACTTGCGGAGCGCATGAATAGAGTGGTCAAAGCACGTGTGCAGAGAGCAATTGAGATGAGAGTTCTCCTTAAGGGTATCCTGAGGGACACATGGTGGGCACATCTTCCTGCTCTCAATGGTGTCTTGCAAAAATCTCCTTTCCAAATATTGAGAGGGGGGGGTTGCTCTGTCCAAACTCAATTGTGGGTGGTTGCCTCTGATTGAAGGTACTGTTTTGGTTAAGGAGGAGATATGTATTTCAGAATTGAGTCTAATAAAAGAAAAAATACAAGGAGAGATTTGATTTTAAGAAATCCGCTAAAGCCATGACTTGGTGTGTGGGAGAGTATGTACTCATAAAGAAACAAAAGTGGCATAGGAAGGGTGTCGCTGAATTTATTGGTCTATTTGTTATAACCTCGGTGAAGGGGAATGTGGTAACTGCCCGCAACTGGGGAATGTGGAGCATGTCCCGTCTGGTAAAATTTCGAGTGACAAATCATTACATCCTACTTGTCCTGGTGTTGTGCATGGATCCGGTTAGCCCAAGGGAGATTCTTTATCTAGTTCTCATGCACGGAGTATCTCTTCGAAACCTTGTTGCCCTCGCAAACACTACAAGGATTTACAGCCAGATTCATGAAGCCGAAATCGGCTCTCAAAGGGCCAGATTCTGAGAATCTGGCCCTTTGCAAGCGCTATTTTTGCATTTGGGATTCATCATCCCAAATGCAAAAATCGCAATTCTAAAAATTGCTAAATTGAGTAATAATTGCATTTTTTAAATGCAATACATGAACCATTTTAAAATTGCGAATTCGCAATCTGGGGCCGCTATTTACCGCGAAGTGTAACTACGTGGTAAATAGCGGAAACTTAGAAAAATGCACTTTAGTGCATTTTTCTAAGTTGTATGTTACACACACACATGTCCTTTGGACATGTGTGTGCGCAACACCAGTGTACATTACCATTTCAGGGGTGCTACAGGGTGTCCTTTGGACACCCTGGCACCCTTGAAATCGCATCCTTATTTGTGAATCGCTATTTGCTAATCGCAAATAAGGAATGACTCCCCATTCATTCCTATGGGCCTTTGAATGGGGAGTCATTCCTTATTTGCGATTAAGGAATGCCTAAAGGCCCATAGAAATGAATGGGGCGTCATTCCTTATTTGCGATTAGAAAATAGCGATTTGCAAATAAGGATGCGATTTCAAGGGTGCCAGGGTGTCCAAAGGACACCCTGTAGCACCCCTGAAATGGTAATGTACACAGGTGTTGCGCACACACATGTCCAAAGGACATGTGTGTGTGTGTAACATACAACTTCGAAAAATGCACTAAAGTGCATTTTTCTACGTTTTCGCTATTTACCATGTAGTTACACTTCACGGTAAATAGCGGCCCCAGATTGCCTTTAGGCCCATAGGATTGAATGGGGAGTCATTCCTTATTTGCGATTAGCAATTAGCGAATCGCAAATAAGGAAGCTGTAGAAATCGCAATAAATATTGCGATTTCTACATGAATCCCGTTTTGCGAGTCTTTAATAGCGATTCCTTAATAATCGCTATTAAGGACTCGCAAAACATGACAATTATGAATCTGGGGGTATGTGATGTACTGATACTATGGCAATGTTATGTGATGCTATGATGAACATGTGTTTTCTTCAGCTTCTTTCTTTTCTTTTTTCCTTATCTTTTCTTTCTGTCTTGCTTAATTCTTACTTCTTTTTTCTTCTTTTGTATTTTTAGTAAGGGGGGTGTGTTTTAATGCTTTGTTATGGCATGTACATCTGCTCGCTCATCTGCTCGTGCCTGTGGGTTCTGTCTCCATGGTCGTTTCTCGTGTGAGTCAGTTGGGGACTGAAGAGCTGACAGGTCAGCAGCAGAAGTTGGTGGTGCGTTACAGAGATAAATAAAGATTTGTAAATACAACCAGTGTCTATCTTCGTTAAAAACACATACAGGAACCAGCAGGCAAGTTTAATTATTTAAAATTCCTTAGTTGGTAGGTGAGCCACTAACAAACTGCATCGAGACCGTCCACTCACCCTAGGTGTAATGGGTGAGAACCCTACAAACTAATCTGAGAGATTTCCGAGGTCTTCCGACTACCATTCAGTAAGGTAAAAGTGAATGGTAAGTGCACCCTCCCATTGTGTTGAATTGAAACAAACAAGGCCACTGAAATTCACTTTTATAGTCATCTCAAGTAACTATAGCATGTGACCTACAGTAACTATAACACACACTCACCATGCACTGCTTCTGACCTCACATGTTGCATCATGCCATAACATTTTCTATGACATCATTGATAACATCCCTGCAACATTCGAAATTACATCATTGATGACAAAACTGCACATTATGAGGGCACGAGCTGTTATGATGGACCTTTGGTTCCAGATCTTTCCCCACCCTGCTTGCCGGCACCCGTACCCCCTCGCACACTCACCTTCAACATTATCGTATCAGCTGAGCAGTTGTCATTCTGTAGAAGTCGTTGGGAGTTGACTCGTCTGTGGTCACTGCGGTATCCTCCCTTGTGTTGTGCTGAATTACTTCAATTAAAGGCTAGTACAAATTATGCTGACTCTCGTCTTAATACGAGCCATAGTTAACTTTAGCAATGCTTGTTCTTGCTTGCATTAGGGCCTATGCACCCTCTCGATGCACATCCCTATACACCTTAAAGGTGTATAGGGATGTGATTTTCATGTGTCTATGGCCTCTGCCTATACATGTCCTTCGTGTCCTTGAGACCATTCTTCAAAGTACCTTTGGCAAGAAGAAGTCTCATTGTACCGTATCTTGCTGCGGATTGGTTAAGGGTGCTTCTGTGTCCTCACTCTTGTACTGTAGGAGTCTGGCTTACCCTATTGTGCTACCTATGTCTTCATCAGTCTGTTGCTAGGCTGTGATGTCACAGTGAGCGTGACGTCACAGATCTCTTTCTCGGAGAAGACGAGCTGAAGACATTACAGAAAGAAAATGAAAGAAGGCCCTCCACCAAACAACGAGCATGCCTCTGATGTATGCACAACAGTCAGCAACTGACTGCACAAACATGAAGGTCAGTCAGCCATTGTGTCTCGTTACCTTTTGGAAAGATTTATTTAAAGACGACAAGGCGATAGTGCAAATATAGATTCAGGAAATCGACAATTGAAGAAAGCAATTGTTTGTGGATTTAGCTCCTCAAAAGTTCAAGGGGCCATTATTTGTATAACAAATCGTGTAAACTCTTCTTTAATGTTACGCACGGATATTGTTGCCTTGTTCGTTGCCCTGTAGTATTTTTTTCCAAGTTTTGATTTTAAACGGAAATGACATTTAAGTGGTGCTGATAACACCGTAGAGTATTAGAAATCGCCTTTAAATAGGCTGCCGCCCATTTTAAAGTTCCACAGTATTTTAACTTATCACCATTGCGACTGGTGCAAAACACCTCTCTAGAAATGTAGGCGTTCCAATAGAGTGCTTGCAATTCTTCATTCGTAGCTACAAAGTTATTCACGTTACGTTTGTAAATATAGTGATAGCAGCTCAAACTGTTGCAATTTTGACCTTAAAATATATACTATGTTTTATTATATAGTACTTGCATTTATGTAGCTCGTCATACCCTTTATGTGGTCGTGTAGCATGCTACTTATTGGCGGAAACGTTTTGAGAATTGGGCAAAGTGGACCCCCACCTTAGGGAGGGGGTGGGGGAGGGGCCTCGGTAGGGCCATCTCTCTTCTGCAGAGAGTCTTGCACTGATGAACTTTAATACTTCTTAAACAGATTGTTTTAAATGCCGTTTTTCCTTAATTATTTGTTTTAAATGTTGGCGATGTGTGAGATTCTATTACGGACATTTTGTAGAGACATTTTGTTTCATACAACATCCCTTAAAATGTTTATTTTAAATCAAAAGAGGACCTCACATGTGAGAAATGGATGGGTGTCACAGAGATTATTTGCAGTAATATTAGTGAGCTGCTGCTGTGTTACAATATTAAAAACACACACCACTATTCCAGAATATTAGAAGTAAACACATTTAAAATTTAGATGAATGGGCCTCTACACTGTCAGTGACCTGGCCAAAGAGTGCATAAAAGAGCTAAAATTGGATCATAAATTCAAACCTGTTCCGAACAGAGGTCTCAAAAATACGTTTTATCGCAGGGCCCCCAAAATCCTCAAGATGTCCCTGCTCAGTGGGAGTTCTATGGCTGAAAGACTGTGTCTCGTGTAACATGTATGGGTGGTGTTTTGATGTTGTACATGTTGTACCTGGTTGTGCTCTTACTGTGTTTCTGATACTGCTCTTAGGCGCGAGTATGAAGCGAAAAGTAATTAGGGATAGGATACTTATGCATAAAGCCAGCGAGTGGATTGGACAGAGTGTGTTAGGGCACTCTGCCTGTCAGGAAAGTGTATTCATGTTGTGTATGTATGGCAGATAAAGTTCTACCCATGCCGATGCTAGCAAGAGGCTGCACTTATATAACAGTTTAGAGAGACGTGCGAGACTAGACAGGGTCATGCAAGCATGCACCTACCACCATCTGCAGGCCTTAATTTGAGCTGGTGGTTTCCGGTGCTAGGCACCCGCACTTAATTGCCAACACTGACACATATGACAGCTGCCACATGGTGGCGCTGTTTGTGTAATTTAAAGATAAGCAAACACCAGTTGTTTAATAATTCAATATACATTAAAACAACTAATACCTGCTCCCAAGCCATTCTTAAAGCTGTGGGGGTCTTGAACAGTCTGAATTGTCACACTTGTCGGAGTGTGACGTCAATATTTGTATTGGTATTTTAATTGGCAGCATTACCAGTGGCAATGGGTGATGCAAGCTGGAGTGGTCTCCTGACGAGGGCCTTGACACTTTTTTTTTTTTTTACAAATTAAGCACTGTCTTAGAGTGGGCTGAGTAACACAGTTGTACCTGTGTTGGGCACAAACTGCCTCTCAGTGGTACATGCTTCCATTAGCTGTAGAAGAGCCCTAGTATTCTCTTTATGGATCGACAGACAAAAGGCTGTATTATATAGACTGACAATAAACATCAAAGGGGTCAAGCATACCACTGGTTTTATGCCACAGATGTGCTATATGCTTTGCTGGGTTTACCCTGAAACGTCTGTGGGACAGCCATGGTGTTCCCATGTGAACTAGACATTGTGCAACTAGTGGCCCTGGAATCATTTTCATAGCGGGGTGCTGCCATTAGAGTTACATCACTGAAATCATAGGTATTGTGAAAAAAATCCAGGCATTACACAAAGAAGTGTAGCCACTGAGCCACGCCCATTCAGCAGGAGAGCAGTTTGAGTGTGTGTGGTATGTAAATAATATATTGAGTTAGTTGTGTTGTAACTTTAAGGAATCCTTAGTATCTAATTATATCTAAGCCTGGGCGTAGTTCCCGTAGCCGCACTCCGCGAGCTACGCGAAGATGCACTTGCACTCCGCGAACTACGCATAGCTCCGCGAGCATGCGTAGTAGCTTGCTTGACCCGTTCGCAAGCCATTTTTCGTCTTCGGGAGAGCCGTGGAACTCTGGAACCTGCTCGACACCACATCTCCAGACGTCGCCTTCCTCACGGAAACATGGATGAACGCCTCCTCAGCCCCCGACATCGCCGTCGCCATCCCGGACGGATACAAGATCACCCGGAGAGACCGCGTCAATGAGACAGGAGGAGGCATCGCCATCGCCATCGTCCACAAGAACACCATCCGCATCACGACCAACTCAGACGACACCCTCACAGCCGCTTAACATCTTTACTTCCAGATACACACCGACCCCAAGACCACACTCAGAGGCACCCTCATCTACAGACCCCCAGGACCTCGCACACAATTCAGCGAAGACATCGCAGACTTCATCAGCCCGCACGCCCTCGCCTCCGCTGACTACATCCTCCTAGGGGACCTCAACTTCCACCTGGAGAACAACAACGACAACACCACCACCACCCTGCTGGACAACCTCGCCAACCTCGGACTCATGCAACTGGTGAACACCCCCACCCACTATGCCGGACACACGCTTGACCCAGTCTTCTCCTCCAGCAAGTACATCTCCTTCAGCCACTCCACCGGGCTCCACTGGACAGACCACAGCTGCGTCCACTTCAGCTTCAGAAAGACCACGACTCACCACCACCCGCAACAGGTTCCCCGCAGGAACTGGAACAAGATCACCACCGACCAGCTCACCACTTCACTGAGCCAGAACCCGCCCGCCAGCTCAACGGACCCCAACCAAGCAGCCAACAACCTCACACAGTGGATCACCAATTGCGCTCGCCCAACCAGCCTCGACCACTCGCAGTCCGGCTTCCGCACTAACCACAGCACTGAGACCGCCCTCATCGCAGCCACTGACGACATCCGAGCCCTTCTCAACAACTGGGAAACAGCGGCCCTCATCCTCCTGGACCTCTCCACAGCATTCGATACGGTCTGCCACCGCACCCTAGTGCAGCGCCTCAGCAACATCGGAATCCAAGAGAAGGCACTGGAGAGGATCATCTCGTTCCTCACCGGAAGAACCCAGAGAGTCCGCCTCCCCCCGTACAGATCCAAGGCCACCAAAGTCATATGCGGCGTACCACAAGGATCATCACTCAGCCCCACCCTCTTCAACGTCTACATGAGCCCCCTCGCAGCCATCGTACGCCAACACAACCTCAACATCATCTCCTACGCCGACGACACCCAGCTGATCCTCTCCCTCACCAACGACCCAGGAACCGCCAGAACCAACCTACACGAAGGGATGAAAGACGTAGTCGAGTGGATGAGGAACAGCCGCCTGAAACTGAACTCAGACAAGACGGAAGTCCTCATCCTTGGATCATCACCCTCCGCCTGGGATGACTCCTGGTGGCCCCCTGCCCTGGGCAGCGCACCCAAGCCAACGGACCACGCACGCAACCTGGGCTTCATCCTGGACTCCTCCCTCTCGATGACCAGACAAGTCAACGCCGTCTCATCATCATGCTTCAACATCCTACGCATGCTCCGAAAGATCTTGCCATGGCTCGCCACCGAAACCAGGAAGACGGTCACACAGGCACTCTTCACCAGCCGACTGGACTACGGAAACACCCTCTATACTGGAACCACAGCCAAACTCCAGAAAAGACTCTAACACATCCAGAACGCCTCCGCACGACTCATCTTGGACATCCCCCGACACAGCCACATCTCCGGACACCTGAGAGACCTTCACTGGCTCCCCGTCAGCAAGAGAATCACGTTCCAACTCCTCACCCACGCACACAAGGCCCTCCACGACCTGGGCCCCAGGTACCTCAACAACCGCCTGACCTTCTACACTCCCACCCGCCAGCTACGATCGACCAGCCACGCCCTCGCCGCCGTGCCACGCATCCGAAGATCCACCATGGGAGGAAGATCCTTCTCCTACCTGGCAGCCAAGACTTGGAACTCCCTCCCCATCCACCTCCGCCTGACCCAAGACCACCTCTGCTTCAGGAAGCAACTCAAGACATGGCTGTTCGAGCAGTAGCGGACCCCTCTCCCCCAAGTGCCTTGAGACCCTCTGGGTGAGTAGCGCGCTATACAAATATCCTGATTGATTGATTGATTGCCTGCATGCTCGGGATGTGTAGCGCGCGAAGTTACCCATGAGGTTTGTCCCGCCCGCTCGCGTCCCCTTATTTCCGGTCACTACTAACGTGTTCGCGACTTATTCTGTGCCAGATTGCAGTTTCTGCGTGTTCGGCAACTCGATCTTACCGACAAGCATCCTCGCGCACGCGAAAATGCTATTGAGCGCGCGAGAACTACGCTACGCAGCAGTTTGCGGAGTATTCAACAACTTTGCGTTCTCCGCAGAGCGCGGAGTTGCCGAAACTCCGCAAACTCCGCGAACGGAGCGTAGTTCTTCGCCCAGGGTTAATTATATCCACATCATGATTGGGGTTCTGGAATGTGGAGCTTCCAAGGCACTTATTGCCTAACTCCTGTCCTAGACAGTCGTGTGTCCTGTATCTGGTAATACAATTCTGAACTTTATTTGAAAACCAACCATCTTGTCATCGCTACTTTATTCACCCTCTCTACAGTGTGTTATGTAGGCGGTAGTACATTTTAGACCACGCTGTTACAATATATTAATATAACATGGCATGGTAGCACACTGTCAAATACAGACTGCACATTTTCCATTGAAAGGGCCACAAACCTTTTACATGCATGCAGTTTTACTGATGAAAGTATTGAGTGCACAAATTGCAATGTGTGTAAATCGAGTTCCAACTACTAATTATCATTTGCATATCAATAAGTAAAGTATATTAAATTGTTTTGATCCTATTAAAACACGTGCTTTCCATCACACCTCAGAGTTACAAAAACAGTGCTCCATTTGGGTTTTCCTATCTGCTGGTGTATTTTGAAATATTTGTACAATACATATGCATGTATTTAAATGGCATTGTGTTAGAAACAAATTAGAAACAAATTGACATCCTACAGACTTTCTTTAAATATTATGTTTGCGTTAAAATAAAACTGTAGGGTTATACATCTATGCCTTGTACGCCAGCCAGATTGGCACATAGTTGACTTTAACAAGTCTTCTAACTTTGTAGTCAGAAAACGAAAAGTAAACACCAATATCCATGTTAAAAGAATTAGCAGCAATTTCTCAGAAAATATAGCCTGACCTTTGACCGCTGGCTTTAAACGCACAGCAAATGTAACAGGATCAAGACACAAGTTGAAGCTATCTCATTGCTCATTCACCTTCTGAACTCCAGCATGGTTATTTCTGAGGAGTACTGCAGCACCCCCACAACTATACTTCCAACGCCTATCTGTGCATCTGACTGTAGTACATATTCTGAGTGGCCCATGCATCATTACCAAGTGATTGCATAAGAGTAATGCTTAGCCATAAGGCTGCAATTCAGGGGAATTCTTAAAAGGGTTAGGATGGTCAGATGCATGTCAGATTTTCAGGATGGCTACTTACTATTAATTAAAAATCATTGTCTGAAAATGTATCTAACGTGAATGTCACGAAAATCTGGAATGAATCAGTGTTGAAAGTTTCTGCCCTATCTTTTCACTGGACCTCAAGTCAGTATGTGTGCAGCAAATAATTGCAAACATAAATACTGACCTTTTGATCACAAAACTAATTGTTAAATTGCCCTCCTTATGAGATAAATCTCCTTTGGTGAGGTATGGGGGATCCATCTCAACTCAGTGAATTACATTCTTACTAATCATCTCCAACTTTAATTCGATAGACCCTGTTTTGAGGAATGAAGAATTTATTGTTCATTCAATAAAATGGAGAACTTCTGAAAGGCATTTTGGAGGATATGGATCAAAATGGTAGTCATCCCCAAGAATTTGTCTAAGAATCGCGTTCAGCTCTTACTCAATCGTCATTTGACCCAAAAGTCTTTGCAGCTCTATGAAGAAAGGTTGACCTCTTTCGCACCACCAGTGTTAGGATTTCTACACACATGGTTTCCCTTGAGTCCTCTGCCCTTGCTAGCTGTGAGAGGGAAATGGGAAAAGTTCAAATGCTCTGTCATAATGTGCTACATCAGTGAGTTGCAGGGTAAGAGGACAAATCAATTTCTTTAAAAACCAGTGCAGGGTTCCCCTTTGCACCAGCTACACTTCTGTCTGTAGCCATGAACTCTCTACTTTTATTGGAACTACTAATCGGGTTTCTATAGTGATATACATTTTTGATATCTTCTATATCACACATTACTCCATCTTTGTACTTACTGTTACTAAAGGGAAACTTTTTAGGTATCTTTCATCTAGATTTCATCGCACTCAAGTGGGGAATCTTTCAACTCTCCCATGGTTTAAAAGGGCCAGCCTGGTGTTGACATTTGTTTCTTGCTCCTACTGTGTGGAACGGTTATCCACTTTTGCAGAAGTTTACCCTTGACATCTAGAGATTTAGGAAACAGATTTCTATCTGGCTGTTCTCCTCTTGCTATTGTTTCTAATTTTAAGGTTTTGACTGAGAAAGTGTATTCTCTGTTATTGCGAAAATCTCCTTTGAACAAAAAAACTGCTGGAAACTGGCATAGAGTCCACCCTTTACTTACCATTACATATCATTGATTTACTTTAATGTCACTCTCCTTTCCTTGCTTCTCATTGGCCAGCGCCTTCTGCTTTCACTTTCTATCTTCCTGTCTTCCGTGGAGCATGTTCCAAGTACAGTTCCATGTGACCTGCTGATATTATAAGCTTTTGACACATTATGTGTTACCCAAATAACCAGTCTACACCATGCATCTCAGAGGAACCCCAATAATAACCAGCATTGGCATAGCCAATGCGCCACTGTGCAATATGTCTAAAAAAACATTGACAAAGTTTTGGCTTTGCCAATGCATTGTTTAGACATTTTACTGTTCCTTCTAAACGACCCTTCGCGCTGGATGCCAAACTTTGAAACCCTTTAAACATCCTTTCAAAATAGTCGATAATGTATTCTTTGATTTATTTTATTAAATTTGTGATAGCTACTGGCATGCCGCCTGGTTTTGTATCAATCAGTGCATAAAAAGAGCACAATAATATAGCATGCATTTGTAAGCAAAGTGAGCTTGCTGCTTTAAGCTGCTCACAGTGGTGTTAGTTAATGCTTATATATCCATTTAGTTACTCTTATATTTAATGCTTGGTTTCTATAGACGATAGGTGGGCATGGGGCGAGCATGTCACTTTAGGGATGTGCCAGTTTTATTGTTATTGCCCTGGCTGTATCCGTAAGGATAGGGGCGCCAAAGCCAGTACTTTGCAAATGCTGAAATGGAGCTTCATATCATGTGTTGGCCTCCATCTCTGCATATTTTAATTGCAAGGATTCCCATAGGGGGTCCGGAATCATAGATATTACTGATGTAGGGTTTCTGCAAACTTTTTTTTTAACAATCTCTTAAAATTGTATTTATTCTACGCATGGTCTCAAACCATAGTTTCAAAATCACGTGATATTATGGTGCACCGCGAAAGGATTCTATTTAATGATAATTACAGAATGATGGCAAATCCTACTTGTTTGTTTTTACTACAAGGAAGACAACAATGCTCTTTTTCTGGACTTGCAGATACGTACGTATTTTAGCCATCAACGCAGCCTAAGGCTTACTATAGCCTTATAGCCCGCCGTAGAGGGCTATACCAGCTATTAAAGGCCCTCCCCAGCGTTAAAGGCCCAGAGCCGAAGGCGAGGGCCTTTAACAAGGGAGAGGGGCTTTAATAGCGGTATAGCCCATCTACGAAGGGCTATAAGGCTATTAGAACATTCTGTCACTAGAGGACAGAATGTTCTAACAAAAAACCCTTCGCTGCTGATGACGAGCTCAGCTCGTCATCAGCTACGGCGCTCGTATGCTGATGACGAGCTGAGCTCGTCATGTAAAGTGGGTTTTTAAAATCTTCAGCACACCGCAGTAAATCGTACCGTGGTTAAGGTGTTAAGGAAAAATCACCATACTGGACAAGGCAGTCTATAGTATCACTTGGCGGTGTGTGATAAGCGTGGCAAGCTCAGAGACTCCACAGAAGAACCTTGTCCCATTTGCTTCTCATGGTGTAGGCAAAGCCCTTCCCACTGCTGGATGGGCCATTAAGATGTTCCCATCGTCCTGACATCCTCTTTGTGTGTGTCATTTGAACAAATAATAGCTCAAACATAACCAAAAGGATGTACCACTGTAGAGGGTCGAAGGTACAGTCACAATCATATTAGATTCTATATGGGGGTTGATGGGTTCTGGACAGGAGAATGGACTGTTTACTATGGAACTATGGAATTGTCATTAAATATGTGTATCTTCAACTCTTTAAATAACTTGGAACACGGCTGTTGTTTCAAGTGCTGGGTGTGTAAATGGAGAAGACCTGTTACCTAGTTTTTAGATAACTAACATGCTGCTTGCAACGAATGTACTGTTTCTTTAAAAAAAAAAAACCTAAAATGGGGATTTTGACCTTACCATTAATTATCATTGGCTGACTTCATTGTCACACTTTTTTTCATTGACGAGCGAGTATCTATGCACGTCGGCTTCACTTCGTCTCCATGTTTATGTTTCACACTCAATGTATCTTTAGCTTGTATTGCCCTTTTGTTCTCCAGCGCCAAGATGCCTAGGTTGGTGATCAAGCGCTTTCCAAAATAAATCAAATCTGTCTGAAAGAAGCTCTTTCTGATTCATCTTCTCAGTATATTTTCTGACTTGTGTGCTCCAGTTTTGGAAAGAAAAACTGATTCCAGAAGTTGGGGGCTAGGGTAAGAAAAACTGGTAAGCCCAGGCTACATTTCCGGAAGAAGAATTTGTCAGGGGGAGGTGTTTAGCTGAGCATACATTTGGTTTCGTGTGAAAAGGAGGGCTTTGCTTAGTAGGTACATCGACAGACACTGACAGGCACTTTTATTTCATGTAAAGACACTTTAATTTCATTCCTGCTGTAACTGGAAGCCAGTATAGACTTCATGTCAAGGCAGAAAGAGGTGAATTATTTATTTGCACAATAAATGTAATCGATTATGTTGCTGCCTGGCCATGTCAAGATACAAAAAAGTTAACAGGGTCAAATTCGTATTTATACGGTTGTTGGCTACTGAGGTGTGGAAAGTGGAAGGAGCATGTCTAACTTTTGTGTAGTACTGGGAGAATTGAAAACAGGGATCTCTGTTGTATAGGAGTGCGTGTTTGCATGCTCTGGTAGCTGCAAAGATGAGAATTCAGGTTCTTAGTTGAGTTGGTAAAATGCGGTTAGAGCCTTGAGAATTGAGGCCATTTGAATCTCCAGTTTCCAGTAATCTAACTTAATAAATCCTTTTGGGATCACAAAATAATGTTTGGTCTCACCACTAGCCTAGTGCTGGTGTATTAATAAACTGCATCACTCACCTTTTGGCATTATCGCGAGTACAGCAGTCCCAAGACTGCTGTACTCATGGTGGAGGTCAGACAACTGTGTCCTTGGAGGTCTGACTGCCCGATTAGGACCATGGAGGTAGGACAGCCACAAGACCACCACCTGGATGTAGGATCCAGCAGGTGCTGAGGTGGGGAAAGGCGAGTTCTGTGGCAGTGCAGATCACAAACTTTCCTTCCGCTGACCTTTTCATGACTGGGTCCCCGCCATGAAAAAAGGTTGGTGGAAAGGAAGGTAAGGGGCCCCAGGCAGAGCTCCAGGGCCATTCTGCCCAGTGTGGGTAGTGGCCGGGGGCACATGTTGTGGCCCCCTATGCTTCCACTGTCATGCGCACAGGTGCATGGCAACAGTGTGCGCACAACAGTGGAGACGCTGCAGTGCGGCAGCATTGCCTTCAGGCTCTTTATACAAGCCGAAGCATGCCGCTGGCACATTTGGCGGCGTTCTCTCAACCGCTGGTGCCTCGGCCTGGCAGTTTGACCACCAAGGTCGAAATCAGGCCCAATGTCTCTTGCGTGGGCCCATTGAATTCATGCAAGCCCACAAATGCTTCCCTGATGCTGATTTTCAGACGTGTTCTTAACACAAGGTTTTAAAAGAGTATGCTCTATTGTTTCTAGTGTCTGCTTTGATCCTCTTCACCGGGCAGTACTATTGCTCTCAGTTAAGAATGTATCCACTAGGCAGTTGTAATAGTGCAGGGATGTCCAACGAATGCCAATGAAAGCCAGATCAAATTTTCAGGGTATCTACCTAAATATAAATATTATACCTATTCAAAACTGAATTCTATGGGCAGTGTTCTGGAAATCTGGCACGGAAACCTCATACTTACAAGGTAATGCTGCTACCTTACGAAAAAGAGCAGGCTCTGGGTAAGAGAAGTTGATTCATTTTTTTCCGCTAGACATGTCCAAATTGCAAAAATGTAACAAGGCAGAACAAAAGATCTCTCACTCCCTCAGGGAATGAGATGTTCCTTTCTGAAGAACAAAACTGTATGTTCTTTGAGAACAAAACCCTGGTCACGTTTTGCTGTAAAGCTCAGTTGCTCGGAGTCCACAGTTTACGAGACTATTTGAGTCACTCAGATTATAAAATGCTGCAGTGTGCCATTCTTTTCCTTGAAAAATGTGTGTTATAATAATGAAAAAAAACAAAAAATAATGTTTTTCCCAAACAGCATTTATTTTCGTATATTTTGTAGCACTAACAGAATGTTATCATACACGTTTAGTCAAGTGGAAAATGATACAGAAATGTTACCTCAGGCCCAGGCGCAGCAGTTAGGTCATGCTGTGTTTGCATTAGCCGTGAAAAACACTATCTGAGATCGGCGTGCACAGGACACCAGAGTGAAAGGAAACAAAACTGAACGGGAATCCAAACATCTGACCCTCCCCCAGCCATGCACACAATAACAGGCTGACTGATTGTGAGGTCAGAGTGTTTGGGTTGGCGGTGGAAATGTAGGCTGAACAGGCTCAGCGGTCGCCTGTGTTGTTGTAAGCATGTTTAGGGCTTGACTAAGTTTGATTGGGAAGGTCCGAATTTACCGACAGTTGAGTAGCACGTGTCTGAATTTGTCTGAGGATGTGTAAGGTGGTTTGAGATTAGATACCACCCGTTTCCCGTTGGCAACGCACTGACAATAAAGAATAAATACACCAGACTCGGTAGGGCGGGAGGCAAGTGTAGGGTGACCAGATTCTCAAAACAAACAAGCATTTACAATGCAATGGTTTTGCCTTTGTTAAAGTTAGAGCTATTGGCATTGCTCTTGACATTATTTTTATTTATGTTTTTTTAACATAAATAAATGGCATTGTCATTTACAATGCCACTAGCTTTATCTATCGCAAATGACACACACAAACACACACAGAGCCCCCCACACACAGCCACACAGAGCCCCCCACAAACACAGCCCCCCACACACACAGCCACACAGAGCCCCCCACACACACAGCCACACAAAGCTTCCTACACACACAGCCACACAGAGCCCTCCACACACACCAACACAGCACAAGCAGGCAACAGGGGCACACGGAGGCACAAGCAGGCAACAGGGGCACACGGAGGCACAAGCAGGCAACAGGGGCACACAGAGGCACAAGCAGGCAACAGGGGCACACGGCAACAGGGGCACACAGAGGCACAAGCAGGCAACAGGGGCACACAGAGGCACAAGCAGGCAACAGGGGCACACAGAGGCACAAGCAGACAACAGGGGCACACAGATGCACAAGCAGACAACAGGGGCACACGCAACAGGGGCACGAAAACGGAGGCACAAGCGGGCAACAGGGGCACGAAAACGGAGGCACAAGCAGGCAACAGGGGCACGAAAACGGAGGCACAAGCAGGCAACAGGGGCACGAAAACGGAAGCACTAGCAGGCAACAGGGGCACACGGAGGCACAAGCAGGCAACAGGGGCACACGGAGGCACAAGCAGGCAACAGGGGCACGAAAACAGGCACAAGCAGGCAACAGGGGCACGAAAACTGAGGCACAAGCAGGCGACAGGAGCACAAGGAGGCACCAGCAGGCAGTGTCATAAGATGACATGCTGATCAGTATGTTAAATTAAGTATATAAAAAGGTATTTGCATGCAACAAATGTACTACAATAAAAGCCTCATGGGCACAGCTCACAAACGTGTTTCAAAACAAGCACCTCAAACAAATGGGTCTTGGCCACACAAATTAGCAATTGCCACAAAACGCTAGATTAGACAATAGGGCTTTGGAGAATGGGAAAAACATTTTTTTAATGTGCCCCTGAAAGGACATCACAAAACTTGGTAGTGGAAGAATGCGCATGCTTCAAAAAAATAGGGAAACATTGGAAACCTAGAGTAGCTAGAGTAGAAAATAACTACAACATGTTTTAACAATATAGAATTTGCTTGAAGAGAAGTGCACCTTGATGACAAGGAGTTGGTGGGGTATCCTACACTTACCTCACCTTGTTAATGGCCTTGGTTCAAGAGTTCTAGCTAATTAAAGCATAGTTCTGATAGACAAACGACAATGATCTTAAAGACTAAATACAAGCATTAGTTCCTCAATGGAGAGTGGGAGCCAGGGGGATCCATGACAAGCAAGGGATGTCAGACTAAACTGGCAGCTGAATACCAGTACACTTCAAAATGTAGACACCACATAATTCCCTGTCCTCTTCCATCTCAGTCTACTGAAGTGTGTACAAATGCAGATTTCATATTCAAAAGGAGCAACGAATTATTAGAAAAAACAAGAGACTTGGACCACTTCCTAATCAGAAGTGATCCTCAAATGTTGAGGCTCTGTGGGTAGATAAGGACAGCCAGCAGAAGCTACCACAAAGGAAGGAACATCATAACAGTTATTTCAAAGCCAAAGATGATATAGCAGCCTTTTAAGAGCCAACCACAAAATCTGAAAACTGGTGAGAGGAGAGAGTGGAGCAGAATGCAAACATCATTAAAAATAGCAAGGCATCAGAAGGGCCAATGTCTCAATAACTACATATACATTGAAAATGTTTTCTGCTATTTATACACCAAAGGAAATGTAGCTCAAAACAAATGTGACCAACTACAGTAGTTATATTATAGGCATTGTCTACTTTCTACAATTTTGCCACACACCATCTTCAATGGAATATTGCCAAGTGGTTGTTCAGTCCCAATTAAAAGCCAGTATGGTTGGAATGGGTGAACATGTTAACTAGAGAAGAACGGCACAGTGAAAGTAAACACCATAGTGCCCAGTCTCCAGCTTGTTTAATGCTTTACCATAATTATGCAGGAGTGTAATCAACAACTATGGCAATGCCAAAGGAGCAGAAAAAAAGAAGATTTCGTACTACTTGACTAAAACTAAAGGGAGTGTCAAAGGTCCCAAAAGTTGAACTCCACAGTGCAAAATCATGGCTAACTTCCTGAAACGCAGGAGGCGCTTCTGAAGAGCTGGTGAAATTAACAACAGAACCAATTCTACATTTCTACCCCTTCTTACAACCAAGGCAGCATATATTTAACAACGCATCACAAAATAACTTTTACTGACCAAATAGTTTAAAGAAGTGCTGCTAACACTTATGGCGACAGCATGCCCCGCAATTCGAATTAGCAGAATCACCCAGTCTTTATTTTCTCTAAGGTTTCTTTATCACTTGTATCCACGTTTTAAAGTGGAAAAATTACACTTTGTGGCGGCTGTCTTTCTCCAATCATTTCTGACTTATTTCAAAAGGAAGAGCATCGATTTTGGAATAGGCTAGAATGTATTAACACACATGCGTGTTCTTTTAACTTGATAAGCGCAAATGTATTTGACTGCTCTTACAGAGTATATGCTTTGGCAGAGATAATTACACCACTGGATATTACGCATGTAACAGTAGATATTATTTCGTTTTTCTAAAATAAGACAGATTGCCTTAGGGTCACTACGAGGCACTTGTGGATCCAGTTCAAAGCAAAAACTTGAATCATGGGTTAACGTAGTTAAGATTACATTCACTCACACTCATCACTCTGCCCAACCAGCCAGGTCTCCTCACATTTTATGAAGCGGAGGTTGTTGGCTTTGCTCTCAACATGGGGCTAATAGCATTTCAGGACTCAGGGCCCAAAGCACCAAATAATCTGAAGGTATGGTGCTGAATAAGATGCAAGACGGCCATTGTTACATTTCTAGCTGGAGTTTACTGAGGAACTAGCTTTTGCAATCAGTATGACCCTATCTTCTAGTGTGCTAAATTATACTGAATTTTCTCCTCCAATCTTACAGAAGTCAGTAGAGTACATTCTAGATTAGTAAGTGGGAAAAGGGAAAATGAGGGCCGGAAGGAGGACTGCGGACGCCGTGGGGGTTGCAAGGTTTAGCATGGTGAAGGTGTTGCAGGCGTGGGTGCGCTGAGCCAGGTAAGGGCTAAGACTCTGTGGAGCGGGGGAATGGAAAGTCATCACACGGTGTGTCCGGGACAGGGGAGGATGTGCGAGGTAGGGCTACATCGGTTTATGTAAGAAACGCTGGTAGCGCGGTGGCTCCGGGTGGATTGAGGTTCGATAAGTGGGTGGTGAAATCACGGGGAGAGGTGCCGGGGCGGGGAGGAGGCAGGCGAGAAACTGGCAATGTGGATGTGTGGAAGCGAATAGAGTGCCGGAGGGCGCTCATGCGGGGTGGTGAGTCAGTGACTGGACGCAAGCCAGACAATGGAATTGTGTCCGTCGATTGGCGGAGTCTGGCACACAGGCAAAAGAGGGGCGGTGGCCTATGGTAGGGAGGGTAGGTGGAGACCACAATCGCCTGGAAGCTAGCGATAACCTGAGGGGGCTGTAGAGTGTAAGCGGGGGAGCGAGGAACTGGGGAGGACGGGAAGTGCGTTTCGGGGAGAGCACGGTGAGGGCAACTTACAGCAGCCAGAAATGGCAAGGCGTGGAAAAGTAGTTTCTCAGGTGGACCCAAGGCTCAACGGAGTCCGGAATGCATTCCCTCCACAGAAGACGGCCGGAGCAGGAAGGCGATGCAGCAGAGCAGATTAACGGGCATTGTAGAGCGGGAACGGGGGCCGGAGACACGGGGGGCGGGAATGGGCATTGTAGAGCGGGAAAGGGGGCCCGGAGACACGGGGGGCGGGAACGGGCATTGTAGAGCGGGAAAGGGGGCCCGGAGACACGGAGAGCGGGAGGGGGGCGGGAACGGGCATTGTAGAGGAAAGCACGGTCACCAGCGGGAGGGGGGCGGGGACGGGGACGGGAGACGCTGCGAGCAGGAGAGGGGGTGGGAACAGCGGGAAATTAAAGCAAGCACTCACCTGGACTTCTTCCGGGTGCCTTCAATGCCGGACCGGATTCGGGGGCGTTCCCGGCTTTCGGCTGACGTCGCGTGACGTCGGCAAAAGCCAAAGAATCTCGGGAACGCCCCCGTGTCTACTCCGGCATTGACGGACAGGCCCCTCGTCCAATGGCTAGGCTCCATTTATGGAGCCAGCCAATGAATGACGAGGGCCGTTCCTGTCTCCCGTATAGATCTCAAGAGGTTTTTGCATGCGCAAAAAAGATGAGGGACTTCGAGAGAGTGACTGACCTTTGAACCCAAACATCTCCACACCTCCCTGGATTCACCTGATCCAGGCACTGCTTTGCTCTGTCATGTTGGTGACAAGTTGTTTGTTGGGTGCGCAGAGGGTTATTGTGGTGTTTGGCGGGGGTGAATGGGAACTAGGAGTGCAAGGAAGGGGCTGGTGGAGTTACAAATGTTAATTGAATTTATTTAGCGCTTACTACTCCTGATGAGGCCTTGAAGCACTTTATGATAGGCAGCGCCCGGCTCCAGAAACCAAGGTTAGTGGCAATCCCAGTATTATTGGCTACTGAGATTAATTTTTCTTTATCAAGCAAACCATCACATGCATGCACTCCAGCTTCTTTGCGCTAGATTGAATTAAAACACTACCTGCACAGGTTAAAAAATATTACAAGCACTTTGAATTACTTCACTGGAGCCGAGTGAGGAAGACGCCGCCTCTGATAATGCAGATCGCTCCGTGCGCCCCTGTGAATATTGGCGCCCTGGGCCTGCGCCCAGCTCACCTACCAACGCCGCCTCTGTTTGTGAGAGAGAGCGGTGGTGGCTGAGAGAGAGCACCGTCCCCAGAAAAAAAGAGCAACCCGAAAAGCGAGAGGGGGAGGGGAGGATAGAGAGGTGACTCCTCATTCTCCAAGCTTGAGAGCGCTCAGCGCCCACCTCTCAGAGTCAGAGACATCCCGGGCAGGAGACAGAGATCCTCCTGGTAGCGCTGATAAGTGGGTAGAGACAGCTTGTTGCAGGAGTCACTAGAACCCACCAGGAAGCTGACGACTGAGTAGGAAAGCGTAATAGACAGGTCACTCAAAGGGAGAGCAGTGGTGAGAGGGAGTTTGAAGAGAGAGGCTACAGAGAGAAATAGAGGAGGCAGCGAGAGGAAGAGACAGCCATGTCTGACCTCAGTGCTCTGTTGGGGAGTCCTGCTCAAACTTCAGTGCCAGACTGAGATGATTCTCAAGGGTCGTGTCTGGGGGTACAGAGACAGGCAGAGACCCTGACAGAGTCTGGGCGTTGGTCACTAACACAGGCCCTCGCCCCTGTGACACCCCTCGTCTGTAGTAAACCTTGGTATATCTCGGCTAGCCGATAAAAGGAGGGGGCAGTGGCTTAGAATATAGCAAATCGAACTCCATTCAAAAATATGGGGATGGGTCCCTAAATGGGCCCTTCAGCTGGCCTCACCGCTAGTAATGAGAGGCAGCCGAGGGTCGTCGAGGGACAGTGAGGGAAGGGAGAGGGGCAGTTTTGTCCTCCTGTGGCGCTGGTGGGAAAGTTGTAGAGCGGGAACGGGGGCCGGAGACACGGGGGGCGGGAACGGGCATTGTAGAGCGGGAAAGGGGGCCCGGAGACACGGGGGGCGGGAACGGGCATTGTAGAGCGGGAAAGGGGGCCCGGAGACACGGAGAGCGGGAGGGGGGCGGGAACGGGCATTGTAGAGGAAAGCACGGTCACCAGCGGGAGGGGGGCGGGAACAGGGACGGGAGACGCTGCGAGCAGGAGAGGGGGTGGGAACAGCGGGAAATTAAAGCAAGCACTCACCTGGACTTCTTCCGGGTGCCTTTAATGCCGGACCGGATTCGGGGGCGTTCCCGGCTTTCGGCTGACGTCGCGTGACGTCGGCAAAAGCCAAAGAATCTCGGGAAGGCCCCCGTGTCTACTCCGGCATTGACGGACAGGCCCCTCGTCCAATGGCTAGGCTCCATTTATGGAGCCAGCCAATGAATGACGAGGGCCGTTCCTGTCTCCCGTATAGATCTCAAGAGGTTTTTGCCTGCGCAAAAAAGATGCGCAGAGCGCATCTTTTCGCGAGGCAAAACCTAAAAACGGGGACAGGTCATAGACATAGAAGTAGGCCTACGGTTTGCAGTAACCATCGACATAAAAGTAGGATTATTTGACAGCTGTCATAGACATAGAAAAGGGACAACAACGACAGCTCCTTCCACAGACCAAGATAAAGCATTACAGACAACAAATCTGAGGTCTTTTATTGGCACCCCTCTCCTTTACACAGCAGCATTAGTACTTCCTATTACATTTACACTTTTAAGGACTACAGCATATATTTGCCAAAAATCAATAAAACATCACAGGCTCGCAAATGCCAGTGCAAAGAGAGCATGCACGCGCATGCTCAACTGGAACAATGAAAAACAGGGACATTTCTGTGTTTACCTGGGACACTGTTTGAAAATGGGGACATTTGAATCACTTGGAGAAAAGTGTCGGGACACGGGGACATTTCTCCAAAAACGGGGACCGTCCTGGGAAAACGGGGACATCTAGTCACCCTAGGCAAGTGCACTAACAGAAAAAAGAAAGCAAAATGTTTGGGCATCTCTGGTGAAAAGTCCATCTAACGGGTCGAAAATGGCTTTTAGTGGCTATTGGGCCAAATGTATGTAGGATTTTCGGTCGAAAGGGACTTGATTCACAGAATCGAGCCATTTGCAACCAAAAAAAAGCATTTTCTTAAGTATAAAACCCAATTTTGCTATTCGGTAACCTATTACTGAATTGCAAAATTGGTTAGCCGATCGATATTAGGAAGGGGTATGTGCAGAGCGTCCCTTCCTAATAGCCACTCGTAGTGTTATGTACGAATGTTTTGCAACCGAAATGCGTTCGCAAAACATTTGCTTTTTAACACCAATTTCAATTTGGGACCCCTTCCCCTTTGTGAATGCATGCAAAAACTTTTTGAAGAGCATGCAGTGGTCCGACCGACAACTGTCTACTCTTAAAGAATGAAACAAATACTTTTCACTTTAATTTTTGAAACACATCCCGTTTTTCTTTAATAAAAATGGACTAAATTGTTTTTTTTAAAAACTTTTCTTTATTTAGAAGCAAACACAGACATAGTGGTCTACTGACCCTTGCAGGCCACCATCCTTGTGTTTATCAGCGATTCCAAATGGGTCGCAATTTGCGACCTATCTCATGAACATTAATGAGGTGTGTCATTTATGACCCACTGGGAATCGTAAATGAAATTCACCGGAGTTTCATACATTTGGAATTGTGAGTTCCTAATTGCAATTGAATCGCAATTAGGAACCCACAATCTCAAATATTAGTAAATGTGGCCCTCAGTTCCTATCATGTGTCTCTGAGCTGCTATTAACAAAGCACTGTAAAAATTGTAAATCTACTGAATGCAGGAATTCATCGGCAGACGTAGCTTTCAAGCTTATGTATAAGTTTAGCCAGTGTAGGAACATAGGAATAGAATTTGAGCCAAGGGTTCCGGTGCTTGGCACCGGCACTTAATTGCCTACACCAGCACTTATGACAGCCTGCCACATGGTGGGCTGCTAATCTAATTTAGAGATGAGCAGAACAATGGTTGTTTATGAATACAATATACATTGAAAACTACTAATACCTGCCTCCCCATCCAGTCCTTTAGGTTTGGAGACCTGGAATAATCTGAACTATAGGCGAGAGAGATGGTCAGTGGTTGTTTTGGCAGTGATGACAGGGGCGACAGCTGGTGATAACTGCAGTGACCTCCAGGTCAGGGCCATGGCATTAATTATTTTACAAATTAAGCACTGTGTACCAGGAATCGATTCACAAAAAGCGGTCGCAAATTGGGCACCTACTTTTTGCGAATCATTTCTGGTTTTGCAAACTGACCTATATACTAATAGGACAGTTTGTAAAATTCCCAATTTGGAGTGGGCCGCAATTGACCCATATTTCTCATCCCATTAGAAGGTCATCCCAGGTATTGTGGCCTGCTAGAATCAGCCAACCATCATGTCTACGATCTCCCTAATAAAGACTGCTTTTTAAATGCAACCCCTTCCATCTACCTTAAAGGAAATGGGGCTGTGTTTGCTAAAAAAGTGCACTTTTTAAAATAAGTTTGTTTTAGAGTTTTCAATGGTGCCGTGGAACTCTACCTACCCCCAGACATTTTTTTTTAACATTCACAAAGGGGAAGGAGTCCCTAAGGGACTTCCGGTCACAAATCATTGATAACTCTGATACCGAATCGGAATTTGAAAGGACCCTATAAACATTCCTGCTCAGAATTGCCATTTGATTCTTCGATTTTAGACCTGTTTTGCCATTCGGTAAAGCATTACCGAATCTCATAATATTGTATTGTATTGTATTGTAATTGCATTTATATAGTGCTTACTATTCCTGACGAGGCGTGGGAGTGCTTTTTTAGCGAATAGCACGTGACTCTGGAGCTCATAAATGATTAGTGTTAAATTAGTATAGTGAAATATGTAAGTAATTTGATTGGTTGATAGGTTAGTCAGTTATTTTGATTCAGAAGGATAGTGGAGGCATAGAAGAGGGAAAAGAGGTTTGCATTTATATAGCGCTCGTTACCCCTGAGGGGGTGTGAATGCACTTTTTTCGGCAAGTAGCACGCTACTCCGGAACCCATAAGGATTAGTGGTGAATTAGTATAGTGAACTATGAAAATAATTTGAGTGGTGGATAATAATCAGTTTTTTGGATTGAAAAAGATAGCGGAGGGATAGAAGAGGGAAAACAGTTTGCATTTATATAGCGCTTGTTACCCCTGATGGAGTGTGGAAGCACTTTTATGGCAAGTAGCACGCTACTCCGGAACCCATTAAAGGATTAGTGTTGAATTAGTATAGTGAAATATGAAAGTAATTTGAGTGGTGGATAATGTTTAGTGAACACTAAAAAGCCATTAGGCGATCACAAACATTCTAATTTTGCAAATCAAAGAGTTTCACTTTTAAAATGGCTTAATACAATCGGTCCAAACACGCATAAATGAATCCCTTTCATCCACCTTTTTGCTATATACTTGCTTTATGTAACATTATGTATAGAGAATTCCTTGCTGCTTCGGGGTGAAGATGATTACATCATTAAAATTTATTTTTTACGTTCATGTTCACCCCCGCCCCCCTCCCACCACCACCAGCAACCCCCACACACACACACACCCACACCCCCTCGGCAGTAGGGAAGGAGGAACTGTGGAGTGCCTTCAAAAACTGACTCCACCACTTATACTTGAGTCGTTCTGGGATTAGTTTGGACAAGCAATTTTGTATTGGAAAGGTATTACATATGTTTAGGAAACCCAGACAGTTCTGTGTATGTAAGCATGTTTTTCATTTGCATTGATGTTTTTCCTGACCACCCCATTGGCATGGCTGTGGGAAGATTTACAATTGCTATTTTAAATACCACAGATTAACGTGAAAAAGGTTTAAGGACTAGCGGAATTCAGCATAAATAAGTGTCAACTCAGCACCTAAAATTGGCTTTATCATTGAACTGCACTGTGCTTCATTGCCTCAAAAGGGGTATAACATGGTATAAAGATGCCACTACAATACAATCCGTCATTTTTCCACTCTAGGGCCTCATGTATCAATGCAGTCACCCATTGACACAAAATAGGCAAACCCCTTTCATACATTAAAACCTTAAGGCACATGCATCAAAAGAAAAACTGGTAGTAAACGGGCAGATTCTCAGAATCTGCCCCTTTGCGACCGGTATTTTTGCATTTGGGATGCATCATCCTAAATGTAAAAATCACAATTTGACTAATCTCTAAATTGCGATTACTTAAATTGCCATTGCATTTAAGGAATCGAAAATGGAGATTCCTTAAATGCAATGCAGTAAAGTAAAAAAATTACCGATTTCGTGAATAGAGGGCTCAAATTACCATGAAGTTGAACTTCATGGTAATTTGCAAAAACTTTGAAAAATGCACTTTTGTGCATTTTTAAAAGTTTCATGTTGCGCACTCACATGCGCAACATATGTGCACAGATCAATTTCTGGGGTGCAACAGGGTGTCCTTTTGACACCCTTGGAACCTGAAATTGCATACACAATTTGCGAGGACCTATTGGTACTCGCAAATTGTGCATGCAATTTCCCATTCATTCCTATGGGCCTGTAGGCCTATAGGAATGAATGGGAAGCCATTCCTTATTTGCGACTTGCAATTTGCGAGTCGCAAATAAGGAATGTGTAGGAATCGCTATTTTTACACCGATTCCTACATGCATAGGCTTTAGCGAGTCCTTAATTACGATTCCTTTATTATCGCAATTAAGGACTCGCAAAATCCTACCTTGATGCATTTGCCTGTAAGTGAACAATTAGGTCTTGTTCACAAAAATAGCTCGTGGATCTGGCTCATGTGTCTACAAATCATAGGCAACTACTGACTGCAGTACTAAATGGTGTAACTGAACCACTGGATTTTAACTGCAAAATGTTTATGGTTCCAATTATTTTGGAGTGTAGGTTTTCTGACAGACTGTGTGTGGAGCAGCTGTGTAACCCTCTAATACAACAATGGCACCTTATTGTTAGGAATATGTGGGGAAATAGCCCACACATGCCTGGATGGGATTCGCAGCTTCATGCATTGTTGAGCTGCATTCACTTTAACCTGCAATTTATTTGTGATTCCAGTGGCGTCACCCCACTGATCGTTGAACAGTGGAAAATAAAATTAAAATGATAATAACAAGAAGTTACTATCATTTTCAAATTCAAATTCAAAAAAGCTTGATTCAAAATTCACGATTGAAATCATAAAAGCATACATTTAAAAGGTGCCTAAAACATAAGTTACAGAATGTAGGGGTTGTTTCGTTCACCGGCATTAAAATCTGGTTATACCAAGAAGTACAAAAGAATCTAAAATACAGTTAAATTACATAATTCTTTACAGTGAATTCCTGAATTTGATCAGTAATTTTAAAAAACTAGATACAGCGTGTGCAACGATAACATTTTCTAACTGTTGCAGCCTAATAAAAGCAGTTCTACAAGTGCGGTGGCCCCATGCCCTCAGGATTGGTTTCAGGAAAGCCACCCTAGGAGTGGAATAAAATTTACAAACAAGCATTTGCAATGCAATAGGTCTCGCAGTTGTTAAGAGTTTGAGCCATTGGCATTGTAAATGGCACTGCCTTTTATTTATGTTTTGGTTTTTAAAACGTTAATAAAAGGCATTGTCATTTACAATGCCAATAGCTTAAACTTGCGTAAATGCAAGACCTATTGCATAGCAAATGCTTGTTTGTTGTTCTTTTTAAGTTATGTATGCTTGCAATAAAAATAAAAGATGTTAAAAAAATCACATCAGTTCCCAGGGCTAGACCGATTGGCGTTGCCAATGCTTGATTTAAAATGTAATTGGTCTTTGAACCACCTTGGATTTTAAGAACATTGTTTGAAATGTAAAACGTGAAAAGAATATTTAACTAAATAATGGAAACATAATACATAACATGAAGATATCAAGTGCTAACAGAATCAGCTGCCTGATCTCCTAAGGAAAAGAAATGACTGCATTTATAAATTAATATTTTTAATTTGCAAGCTGTTTCCTTCGTCTTCTTAAATAGTTTTTTGGCTTTATAAGTAAAATATCTGCACCAGACAAGGCTTTTCAGTTTTCATTCCTTCCAAAAAACACAGTATATAATTTAGAGTACAAAAATATGACAATTGACCTTCAAAAGCAGGTTTATGAAGATAAAATGTACCGCGCTAGTGAAATGGCTATGTCTCCATAACGAGATGAAAGAAGCATTGGCGGCCAAGCCACTAGATCTTGACTCTGGGACTTCTTGGATTGTGAATGGTTTTGGCCATGCTGTGCAGAATGGCAAAAAAAAGGAATACAAAATAGCCTATGATGAAACTGCATCGTTGTTTTGTGGGCATGTGCACCACACACGCATGGTCCTATAAATTATGCCGCGCCTTTTGTCTTATTTAGCGCTCCAAGTTGGATAGGTAAATAAAACAAGTAAGACACAATGTATATAATGATATACAAAACATCTCACAGATTGAAGAATAGCAAATACATAGATTGCACAGCAATTACACATATACGGCTAAACAATATGTGTAGAGAGCCTCAGTATGCATGCACATACTGCCAAATACATGGTATAATATCAAGATTTGGCTGAGCAGAGGAATCGATGCCACCTGGAAAACAGGTTTTCAGTACAGTGATTTCTTAAACAGATTGGTGCATTGTGGCTAGGAGAATATTTTTGACTCCAATACCCCAATTAAGGTAACATACCTGAAAGAAATTGATGGTTAAAGGAAAATCCATGATTGGAAAACTGGTGGCACACATAGTCATTATAATGACACACAGAAGGCGCTGACAGTGCCACACACAAGGTAGTGAAAGTGTCACACGCATGTGGCACATACATTGAGTGCACAGTGTTCTCATCATATACACATAGGATGAACACTAACACATTCAATGTAAGACGGTAACACCTAGGGTACATACATATAGGAGTCCAATACAAAGAGACGCTGGTTGCACGCACAGGATGGAGACGGGGACATAGAGAACGCACATGCCATTTCAAACACATCGGATGCATACACTGAAACATCCAAATTTTGCACCATCCACGCACTTTGCGGAAAATCAAAATGACTGCAGCTGACATTATATATGAGGAAAACTGTCTGCAAATGCAAGTTAAATGTACATGAACGCAGTCTCATATTTTACGTAAAAAAAGTGCACATGTGAAAATATACTATCGTTTTCATGTGATATTACAGATTTTTAACTTGTGCCAAAGAAAACTGACAAGCCTAGGTTTTTATAGAAAACAACACATTGCCACAAAACCCAATTTAGCCATCCTTTTAAACTGGTGACCCGATTTGAGCACAGTAAATGAAACGATCTTCAATATTTTTTCTTTAAAATCAAACAGATGTTGCCTATTATAATTAGAGAGTACCTCCCATTAATTTATAGCAAAAGCAGTATTTGTCTCCTGGCTGGAGGTAAAGGGCCAGGCCAGAGGAAGTCACAGACAGCATAGAAGATATTCAGGGAAAGAGCAGAGCCCGACCCTTCACAACATATACACTATATGAACACAGGACACTTAGCCTCGGAGGGGTGGTGTTGTGGGAGGGGTGAGGGGGGATGCACGGAGAGATTAAGTGAAGGCAAGGGGCCTGTAAGCAGTTTTGTGGGAAAGGTGGATGGGAGACACAGGAAGATAAAGCGACAGACAAAGTTTCAGCTAAGAAGTAGGTACCTGTAAAAAACAAGACGTCAGCGTTTAGTTCCGTCGGCCGCGAAATGGATCCAAAATAACCAAGCTGAGCTGCTAACGGCAGCGAGCCCTAACAAGATGACGCACTCCATTCTACGTCTTCCGGAGACGAGCACACGCACACAAGCTGTTCCAATGTGAAGCGCGGGAAGCGCGATCACGGATTCCAATGTGAGGCGCGGGAAGCACGTTCACGGACGTGAATCGGCTCGTGCACCGAACTGTAGCTGGTCTATACTCCCTTCACAGCCAACGTAGCAGCTATAATACTCGCTGCCGGCGGCAGCGCTTCGCGCTGCGAACGGCAGCGAGCCCTAAAAAGAATACAATGAATGATTGATTGGGCCGAGGTATCATCACATGGGCAAAAAAGCGTCTCCCTTGACCAGTTATTACAGACTGGAAAGGTGATTAAGCGAAAAAAGGTACAAAATCATAATATGTGCAAGGTAGGTTGCCGTTGATTTGGGGGCCCCAAGCAAGTATCTGAGGTACTGGTTCTCAGTTAGTTGAATCAGTGATGCATTTTCGACTCCCCAGATTCCTGATCTGTATATGGCCGTGGAGATGCATTTGGGCTTGTAAATTAGGGTCAGTTCCTTCACGGGTCTGCCCCCTATTTTAGCCGCAAAGTTGTTTAGGGCTCTTACAGCCCGGAAAAAAGCTAAATTCCTTGCCCTCACGGCAGTGTGCCAATTTCCTCTCCTATCAAATATTATTCCTAGGTAAGAGAATTGGTCGATAGTCTCAATCCTCCTGCCCTCGAGGAATATTGGGCAGGATGCTTTCTTAGAGCCAGGCCCACATGCCATAGTGAAAATTTTCGTGATATTAACTTTTAAGCCCTTATCTTTCATATAGTTGGAAAATTTCAAAACGGCCCTCTGTAAGCCTACCTTGGTTCGGGACATAATGGCAGCATCGTCTGCGTAAAGGAGTATTGGGGCCGGCTGCCCCTTGATCGATGGATAGTCGTACTGTGACTCTTTAAGGTGTTTACCAATGGAGTTTATATATAGGGTGAAGAGTAGGGGTGCTAATATGCACCCCTGTCTCACACCCCTCCTGATGGGGAACTTGGCCGAGCACTGTGACATAGGTATGGGCGGAAAATCCGTTTCGCTCGCGGATTTTGCGGATTTTCGGGAAATCCGCAATCCGCGAGATTCGCGAATCTCCCGCAAAATCCGCAAATCCGCGAGCAGCGGATTTTGCTCGCACTGCTCGCACTGTTCGCGTGAGTTCGCGGCTTCCCAGTACAACTTCGCGCCCCGCGAATAAGTGCTAAATTGCAGAAATACGATCTTAGCAAAACTGAAACTACTTGCCAGGTTCAAAAGTTCAGGCTCATCATTAGTAGCCATTTCCTGTAGTGCTTCCTGAGGGGCCCCTCCAGAGTTCAGTTGCCAGTTGCAACTATTATGTGACCCTGCTCTGAACCTCAGAATAGTTACACATATGCCACAAAGGTCCTGAATTACAGCTAAGGGAGACAAGCAGGAGCCAGGCTGGAAGTTAAAATCCATTAATCAGCCCCTAATTCATTATTGTCAGTTGGGGCAGGGCAGGTGTTGTAACTAATTTTGCAACAATGAAAGCACTTAGCAAGTGCAAAAGATCACTAATCAGGGCGCACTAAGGAAGCAGGTGCCAGCTAAAAAAATATTCTGTGACACATTAATCAGCCCCAAATTAATTCAGGTCACTTGAGGCAGGGAAGGTGTGCTTTGCTTTGCCGAAAATAATGTACACTGGACAACCAGAGGGTGTGGTGATGAAACAGAGGGTGGCATGGGTGGGCCAGAGGGTGGCATGAGTAGTCAGAGAGTGGCAGTGGTGACAGAGAGTGGCAGTGATGAAGAAGAGTGTCCCAAACAGGCTGGACACGTAGAAACAACAAGTTCGCAAAACTTGCGACCCGACAGGTAAGTTCGCAAATTGCGAAATTGTAAAAACCCTCGCGAACTGGCAGAAACACGGGCGAACACAAAAAAAAAAAATCCGCAAATTCGCGGGAATTCGCAGATTTTGCGGATTGCGAGTTCGCAAATCCGCAAAATTCGCGAACGCGAGATCCGCAAAATTCGCCCATGCTTACTGTGACATAGCTTACCCTGGCTCCAGCACCCCTGTATAGTTCCTTGATAAATGTAAGAATTTGATCATCAATGCTCATGTCAGATAGTGTGGACCATAGGTTATTGTGGTCCACACAATCGAAGGCTGAACTCAAGTCAACAAAAGTGATGTAAAGATTACCCTTCTTAGCTTGCGTATACTTTGATATAACAAGGGCCAGGTTTAATCCCTGCTCAACTATGCCTTTGCCTGTTCTAAACCCATACAGAAGGCTAGAAATAATATCACTCTCCTCCGTCCATATTTGTATTCGGTTTAAAATTATAAGGCCTGCTGCCTTCATTAAGGCCTCAAGAAGCGAAATTGGCCGATAGCAGGTGGGGTCGTTCCTGTCTCCTTTTTTAAAGATGGGAACAACTATTGCTTCGGTCCAAGTAGGTATAAGGCCATGGAAGTTTGCGCTATTCAACACATTGGTTAACATGGGTGCCCAGAGATTAATCTCAGTTTTAAAAACATCTATTGGGACCCCGTCCGGGCCAGGAGCTTCACCTGAGGGGCTTTCTTTAATTGTGGCGGTGACCTCTTCGCAGGTAAAGGTAATGCCCACCGGGAATACGCCCAGGGAGTTATTATCATAATCTTCTAACGTTGTTGCTGATGTGGGATCTACGAGGTTAAGGGGATTTATATTGTCATTAAGACGTTTAAAATGGTTTACCCAGGTTTCCCCATTGATGGCGATGTCTATTTTGTCTGTCTGTTTGTTCTGCAGATGGGTGGCATTGACCGCCTTCCAAAAGGCGGTCGTATCCCTGTTTTTTGAGGCTCTGATCAGAGCTGACCATGCCTCTCGCTTCAAGGATTTTTTCCTGGTTTTAACTGCCGTGGAATATAGCTTTCTGGCTAGACGGATCTCCACCTGAGATCTCGGGGATATATTCAGTGCCTTTTTCAAAGCTTTAAGTGCTTTGGTACAGTTATTGTCGAACCAACCAATTGGTCGGTTTGATGCTGAGCGGTACTCCCTGGTCAAAAGCTTTTTTAATTCTATTTGTATTTTTAGAAAAGAGCCCAATATTTTTGATGGAGTTTCTGTAAGAGACAGACAAGTATAGATTTCTTCCCTAGATGTCGATATTAAATTTATTAGCAATCCCGCTGGATCCACCTTATCCCATTTAATGGAGTATCCGTTTCTACACGCTAGATTGATCGCTGGTTGGTATAAGAATTTGTCCCCCCGGGTCTGTTCTTGCCCATCTAGTTTTACGCAAAAGGAGATCGGGTAGTGATCGCCATGGATGACATCCAATGTTTCCCATGACGTTACTATCCGGGCATGGGTTTTTGATAAAAGTATATAGTATTTGATTAGGTCTCCCAGGCAGTAGAGGTTTGCACATGTCAGGCCCAGCTCGAGTCTCATCCTCGACCTCCTCACGTGCTGCGGAACGGAGAAGATTTTCTTATAAGCTTTTGTTTGTAAGTTTCCCAGAAATACGTCCATTTTCCCGGGAAAGGCCAAGTGGCCGTAGGTCACTGCAGGTAGTAGTTTGGCCCGTAGCACCCTTTGGATTGGTTCGGCTGAAGGGCTGTTCAGATGACGATTCAGGCACCTCAGGCTATGAATGATCCCCATACCCTTAGGCCTTAAGTGTCTAAGGTGTGCTGGCGTTGAACAAAACTCCTAGGTAGTTGTAGCTAATACAGGTCGCTATTTGTGATCCCCCTGCTCTCCAAGTAAGATTTTTCTTTTTGTAGCTCCCAAAGATCAAAATTTTGGTTTTTGATTCATTCATCACAAGATGGTTCTTTGTATTGTATTTATTGAGAGCAGTGAGCGATCTTTGCAATCCTATTTTCGTATGGTCCATGATGATGATGTCGTCGGCATATTGCATGTCTGTAGGCGCAGCTCGCCTAGTTTTGGGGCAGCCAGGGCTGCGTCTGCCAGTTCCTTTGGTAGATCAGCGATGTAGAGGTTGAATAGTAGCGGGGCAAGTACACAGCCTTGTTTTAGGCCGTTTTCAGTTGCAATTTTTTTAGATAATGTTTGTGCGCTAGTTTTAATCCTAACCCAGGTTTTATGGTGCAAGGATATCAAGGCTGAGAGAAGAGGAGATGGTATTCCCCAGGAATTTAGCTTATTCCACAGCGTCCCTCGGTTGACCCGGTCGAAGGCTGCGCTGTAGTTAAGTTTTAATACTTAACTGCACTTAAATCACTCTAAAATATTGACTACCTCTATATTCTAAAGACAAGCAGATATGGAGTTAGAATAGCGCTATATCTGCACTTCCTTAAATATTCTTACATTGATTATATAGTAGTGGTCAATATTTTGAAGTTGATAAATGTGCTGGTCAATATTATTGACCTCTAAATTGTGACATACCACCCAATCTGTGTAAATAATCGGGTTATTAGTTTAGAAGGATGTGGGTTCTTGATCAATATTACGTTTTTAATCTACCTTTAATGGGTATCACATACCCCTTTCTAGAATTTTACTCTCTCAGGGTAGGAAGGCAGAGCAGTCAAAGCCCTACTCAAGGAAGCTGACGTGGACTATTACCTCAGTCTGCAAGCATGCAACAAACACTCAATAAAGCATTTTTCAAGTCAGTGATTGTACTTATAAAAAGAGGAAATCACAGTGTCCTCAACATTTGGTAAATAATTGGGCTGGTGTTGAAGAGCCATATTGTTATAGGTATATTATGTGGTTGTTAACCTATTATATCCTTGTTTTTTATTTTTGCATATTTTGTATATATTTCTAAATGACGATTGGTGATGTTAGGAGGAATTTGGGTAGATTGAAATGGATAGCAGATTGCTAACTGAAATCTTTATTTGCTTCCATCTTCATGGTATTTGTACATACTTTTTCCATATTTTTACAGTAACAGAAATTACTTTTATCTTCTTGTATTGTAACTTTTTATCTGTCTGTACTTTTATGGTCTATCTAGATAGATCAAATAAAGTTTACTGTTGATTTATTGAGGCAGATTACTCCTTGGGGTTTTACCTGGAGCCCTGGTCCTCCCTGGGTAGGATTTTTAATTTGTGTTTTAATTTGTGCCCCGACTAGCTGGTCCATGGTGGGTAACCACAGTCCACCAAAGCAACATCATGCAAATTCTTCAGCCTGGCAGTGATTTGGGAACACTAGGCAACCACCACTTGAGCAGGCAGGGATATAGCCCAATTGTCTTGCTCCTCTTAGCTGTTTCTGTTGGTTATTTTCTAATTTTGCTCTTGGTGGTGGGCAAAAGCCACTTAAACTGGCAATTTTCTGCCTACTGGCCTTGAACTTTTTTCAATATTTTGGGAGCCTGACTTTTACTACTTAGCCTCCAAGCACAGGACCTGTTTTTGTTTGAGTGCATGGTACTTCTCCTGGGTCTGGTGTCTTCCTCAGCGGCATTCCAGGATCCTCATGGCAGAGTGCCTTCCCTGACTGAACCCTCAACGATGGAGAAAGCAATTCTTTCTGCCACAAGGTCATTTCACTCTCAGCTCTGCACTATGTAGAATTATATTCCTAATGGACACCCAGATGGTGGCACAAAGACGTGTCCGCTTGCACCCATCCTTGCGAAGGCTATGCCTTGTTTGAAGGAAAGCCTTAATTGAAGATCTATACAGATTTATACATGATTCAAACTCATTGGTTAAGCACCAGAGGTTTTCTGCTAAACTGTCTATTGCCACTCACAATTATATTACCAATTTAGAATTTTTTAACCCTATAAGGGCCTGTACTGCCTGTTACAGGTAATAGTTCTGTGACTTCTGATAGAGCAAAGGCTAGTGCACATCAGGCACATAGCAGGGAAATCCTCAACAGTTGTCTGACAAACAGAGTGATAGCACTTTCTCCATCAAAATCTGGTTATATGGACTATTTGGCCCTGATCTTGTAGATGCTATCCATGCTGGGTGTACAAGCTGAGGAGTAAAGAAACGGGGAGGAGTTTCAGTCAGTTTGAAGTGCTACCTTATATTTAATGTAGCAAGAGAGTGGGAAATATTTGTCCTACAGCACTTGTCGCTTGCTACTGGGTGACTCCTGACTGTTCCCTCATATTTACTTAGGTTAATTGGTCCCACACGCACTGGTTCAATCTGTAACACTCTTGAAAAAATGAATGATCTCACAGGACAAGTCGACCTAGACACTAGTTTTATAGGATTCAACTTTCAGTCTGGTGACCCTGCTGAGGTCTCTGCTACTCACCGTCTTTTTATTGTGTCTCAGGTGGTTATAAAACTACTTTTTCAGATGGGAAAATACTGGACCTGGTATTTGTTTTTTATAGCCTCTCCTTTCAATTCCACCTGGTGTGTTTTCGTTATTCTTGTATTGTTTTCTTTATTACATCGCCCTTGGCTAAAACTCCTGGTGGGCTTATGGTTCTTACTCTGGCTGAACATTTCTGGGAGACGATCATCTGGGGAGATGTTTTGCTGAGTTAAGCAAGTTCACAAGCTGAGCATCTGACGTGAATAACTCAGTTCATTTAGATGTATTTATTTCTCTCATCCTTTAATCACTATGTTCGAAACAAAAAAAAACATACTTGAACCTATAGGGGCCTACTCAAAAAGGTACATTTACCAGTAAGCAAATCTACATGTGTATATTTACTCTTAACCCTTTGTAGTACATGTACTACTTTTGGCTATTCACACTTTCCAGGTGTAAATTTACCACAAAGTGTAAACTAACATGTCTCCACCCCTAAAACACGGGATTGAGCCAAATGTACATGCGTAAATTAGTAAATTACTACTAGTAAGTTTTCATCCATAGTGGAGTTTTCTGACACCAGTGTGGAGATATCCCTATAGGAAAGTATAGGAAAAATGTATTAAAATTCAAAACGAATTGTAAAAATATCTATCATAAATTGTAATGTCAATTGATTCTGTGTAAGAAAGTAGGATCTCCTTTCATGGTTACCCCAAGTTGTTGCTGTTGTCACTATGTTTTTTGACTAGCCTATTGTACTGTACTGTCCTGTTGTACATCCCCAATTGGCTACTGGTGTACCCTTGTAAGTCCCTAGTGTAAGGCATTAAGGTACCCAGGGCATAGGTACACTAGGGGGCTCCCATGGGCTGCAGCATGAATTGTGCCACCCATGAGAGACCACTCAAACTGTGACTACAGGCCTATGCTGCAGCCTGTATAGGTTTCTGCTTGCACTTCTCACAACAGATATACATTTTCTTATATCTGAGGTGACTACACTTAAAACCTATAAGTCACCCATATGGAAGGCCTTTCAGTCCTGAAGGGAGGGTGCTTGGTTACAAGTGTGAGGGCGTCCCTCATGAGCAGGACACCCCTAAAAACCCCAGAGCCGATTCTACAGGCTTTGTAAGTGCGGTCAGCCATTTTAATAAATATAGTGGCCATCAGTCATTACGAGATGTCTAACTATATAGTGGCTGCTTGTTGTGAGTCCCTTGGACCATGCTTGTCCCAACGTTGCTTCTTCTTCACTTGCCACGCCTGTTGCAGCTGCCAAGACTTGTTGGTGTTCTCGATGGACTCCGACCCCCCTGGTACTCAACTTCTGACGTTGGACATCTCATGCATGGCTCCTGGTCTTCCTCAGCATTGCCTGGTCCTCACAGCTTCAGCAACAAGGTCACCATCAACACTTCTGAATCATCCGACATTGGTGGCCATTGCTCTTCCATGCCTCCTGGTCACCTCCGAGTACCGTAGACTCTCTCCCCTCTGCTTGCAGATTCTTCCCTTCAAGAAACCACCCTTGGATTCCACCGGACTCTTCCACAGTCTTCTCGAGCAGCATCTTTCCTGAAGTCGTCCATTGTGGGCTACAGTGGTTTCCGACATCACTTCGCACTTATGCACCTCGCTTCCTTGTTGTAGGTATCCTGGTTCCTGAGGTATCCATGGGTGGGGTGTCTCTCCGATATCCTGTCTTTCACTGGGTTTCTTCAGGGTACTCTGGGAAGGGTCCTTCTTCAAAACTGCAACAGCAACTTTTACCCCTTTTACTTCTATTGGACACGCATCTGTGTACTCACTCTGCACACAGTCTCTGTGGGGTTCCTGGGCACATACCTTGGGTGGTTCCTTGTGTCCCCAGCTCCTCGAAATCTCCTGGTCCAAGTCCCAACTTTGGTCGCAGTTCGCATTCCACTTTTTTTGTAAATGGTTTGGTCTTCCCCTGGAAACCACTGTATTTTGTGCTTACTTACCTATTACAATTTCAGTATTATTGTGTAATTGTGTTTATAGCTCCGTGTAGGAGATATACCCATGTGTTAGTGAGTGTAGTGTAATAAATAGACATCTTTTTATATATACACTGGGTGATTCCTTTTCGTTTAACTTACACTACATGATTAACCTGGCAAAACAAGCTGCTTAACACTTCTTCATGATAAGCCAGAAGGCTGCTCTCCACAGCTACAACTTTGAGAATTTTCAAAAGGTTATCAAAGACCACTAAAATCACTATAAGGGTTGCTTGGAATAGTGCAAGGTGCTTGGCTTAAATAAGTGTGCACCATGTACCAAGCCAGCTTCCTACAATGTGGAACAAACTTTTTTAAAGATGTATTTATAAAAAGTCCCACCTAAACTAAAATGTTTATATTTATGTATGTATCAAAAATTGCAAACAGTTATGTATATAAATAATGTAATCATCATACAAAGATTACAGTTATTTCACATTAAGAAAAGGTTATTAAAATAACATCAGAAAATATTTACTTGTACCCACTTAGGGTGTCCATTGAGGGATGGGTTCATGGGTCACAGGAATTCACTAGGCATTTCCCCACAAGTAGGTGAATTCACTCACACATTGCATATGCTTGTGATGGACCCTGCCCGCTCCTTGAAATTGAGGCTGGGTCGACCATCTCCAGTGGTCTGCCTTTCTTTAATGTGCTGTTTCTACTACAGGTGAGCGGTTGGTCCTGCAATGTGAACAGCAGTATTTTTGTTTTTTATAATTGGGCGCAAACTTCAGATCTGTGCCAGGCGCTCCAAATTTAAAGTGCATAGTGCACAGATCAGGACTATGCACTGAATATGCAATAGGGATTCTGGTGTCTTCTTCAGCCTCCTGCTTCCTTCTTTGGTAAAATGTATAATCCGGTACTATTACAGCCTCATTTGTCATCTCCTTTAATTTACTCTTCTGCCCAACTGTCACTCTCCATTCGCCCTATGATAAAGCTAATAGGGTTCATTGAAGTCTATTGACCATCATGTCCAGTCCTCGAGATGATGCCTGTCCTGCTTCAGTGCTTCATTACCTTGATCATCTCACAGGCCTACTGCTATTTTGAATGCCTATTTTACTTCTGGACAGGTTCTGGTAGTGTTCATACCTGGCCACGTGTTTTCTCACCTAAAGAACTCAAATATAGAGACAACATATTTTAGTAACCACACCTGCCAAATTTGGAGACAAAATCCTGGCCGAATGGCTCACTGACTACTTTACAGCCTTTAAGATTATAGACCCTTCCCAGATAAATTGCAGCCCAGGTGTTAACAACAGCCCATTTCTATTATGCAACTATGGAGACTAGCCCGTTCTTCAGTAGTATACAGGGAAGGTGGCACGTTTGGAGTGTCTGAGTTGTTGAGGTTTGGGGCTCTATGAGGTTCCTCCCTCTCTCCCTTCATCTGGCTTCCAGAGTAGAGGACTTAATGAATGCAGTTGTCAATCAGGTTCTGTGAAGAGGAACATGAGGCTTCTGGGTGGTAGTGGGAAATCTGGTTAGACATTGATCAGCTCTTTGTTATAGTAGATATGGTGGGGACAGGTGAGGATTTTAAATTAAAACTATTTAGAGTAGAAGCCAGTGTAGAACTTAGAGACTTGGTCACATGAGGCTAAGATAGTCAGCATTAGCGATTGGCAGGTCACTGCATTTTCTGAGGAGAGAAGATTTGGACTTTGAGAGCGCACTGCACCAGTCCACGTTTTGGGCAAGGAGAATTCTGATTACCTTTCTGAGATCAAAGTTGGGAAGAAAGTGTGGCATGCTACTTAACCATCTGATGATGAAAGTGATGGAAGTGTTAATGCGGAAATCAAAATAAAGTCGGGTCAAGATTGGCTTCAAGGCTCATCTCTTTCTTGGTAGGAAAGCTGTTGTGAACCAGGATTAGTGTGTCACTGCTAGAACTACAGAGACTGATTACAACTCTAGATGAGCCTATGGTGGAGAGCTGAGGGCCTGAAGTAGATCTTGGCGGGCAGGTTACACCGTCACAATGATGTAAAAGTAGGAACAAACCCCTGAGGAGGTGCATGTAAACAGTAAGGAGCGTTAGGTGATAATTTATCCTTAAGATATTCTGCATTAAGACCAAGCAGGGCAGTCAAAAAAAGTCTTCAAATGTTTTATTGTATCTTTAGGAACCTGGTTTACTGAATATAACTGAAAAGCAGAGCAGTGCACATGTGCTCATTTGAATGATCAGAACACATTTATTAGGTGGAAGTGGTCTGTTACTGATTCCTTAGAGGTCTCTATCCACTTGTGGGACACCCCGCGCCGCACGGCCACCAGCTGCTGCGTGTGCCCCTTAGCCTTGTCCCTGCCGAGCTGCCTGCCTCGCCGCCGGCTGACTCTGTTGTCGTTTGTTTTTATTTTGTTTTGTCCGACATTTATGCTTGTCATACTGTTTGGTATTTTACTGCATTTCTTGCCCGTGTTAGCGTTTTTTTTCTCCATTAGTGCCTGTTTATTTTTTCACCTTTTTCCAGCTTGTGTCCTTCCTGTTTGGCCGCCTACCTCGCCGCCCTCCGTCTTCCCTCCCCGCTCCCCGCTTCCCGCCACCACCGCAGACCCCGCCCCTTTTTTCATTCTGTTCCCTCCCCGCTCCCGCCTCCCAGCTGCTCCGCCCACCCGCGCACTTCGCCTTTAAATGGCGACCGTGCGAACGCGCAGCGGTCACGCGCAGCGGGCGCGCCGAAGGCGCGCCAAAGGTAAGCCCGTCTGCGCCCGTCCGCGACCGGATCGCGACCAGCGCCAGGACCCCTGGTCCCCGAAGACCACGACCGACCCGCCTGACGTACTCCGCCGCCACCCTCATCGCTCTCAACTCCGGCCGACTCCCAGATTGCCATCAAGCCACACCACGACGCACCCACGGACCTTTCAGCTGCCACGCCTGCAAATTCACCTGCATCCGGACCTGCCTCACACCAGCACCCGCCAAGCCGAACACCAGCAGCACCCACCTCAAGTGCATCCTGCTCAACACCCGCTCCGTCCACAGACATGCCATCGAACTCTGGAACCTCCTAGACGCCACAGCCCCTGACGTTGCCTTCCTCACGGAGACCTGGATGAACGCCACATCAGCTCCCGACATCGCCATCGCTATCCCAGAGGGCTACAAGATCGTCCGGAGGGACCGCAACGCCAACCAGATGGGAGGAGGCATCGCCATCATCCACAAGAACACCATCCGTCTCACGACCAGCACCGACAACACCCTGACCAGCGCCGAACACCTGCATTTCCAGATCCACACCAACCCGAACACCACCCTCAGAGGCACCCTGATCTACCGACCCCCTGGACCACGCACACAATTCAGCGAGGACATCGCCGACTTCGTCAGCCCGCATGCCCTCCCCTCCGCTGACTACATCCTCCTGGGGGACCTCAACTTCCACCTGGAGAACAACAACGACCGCAACACCACCACCCTGCTGGACAACCTCGCTAACCTGGGACTCAAGCAACTGGTGTCCACCCCCACCCACCTCGCCGGACACACACTCGACGCAGTCTTCTCTTCCAGCACAGACATCGACTTCAGCCACGCCACAGAGCTTCAATGGACGGACCACAGCTGCGTCCACTTCACCTTCAAGAGAACGACGACCCACCACCACCAGCAACAGGCCGCCCGCAGAAGCTGGAACAAGATCACAGCAGACCAGCTCGCCACCTCCCTGAGCCAGCACCCTCCTGCCAGCTCAGCGAACCCCAGCCAGGCCGCCGACAACCTCACGAAGTGGATCAGCATCTGCGCGGACGAGCTCGCCCCGCTGAGGACCCCGCCCAGCAGACCCGGAAGCAAGAAAGCCCCGTGGTTCACCGACGAACTCAAGAGCTCCAAGAAGAACTGCCGAGCCCTCGAGAAAGTCTGGAGAAGGGAACCTACACCGGACAACAGGACCTCCTTCAAACTTGCCACCCGGAAGCACCACCAGCTGATCCGCGCCGCCAAGAAAACAGCATTCAAGGAACGGTTGGACAACAACGCACACAACTGCAAGGAACTCTTCAACATCGTGAAAGAGCTTTCCAACCCCAGCGCAGGAAACAACGACATCACCCCATCGCAAGACCTCTGCAACTCCCTCGCTTCATACTTCCACAACAAGATCGCGGACATACACAACAGCTTCAACAACCAACCAACGCACACCATGACCGAACAGCCACCCCCCACCACCACCCTCCACACCTGGACCCCGATCAGCACCGAAGACACCATCCGCACGATGAACTCCATCCACTCCGGATCACCGACCGACCCCTGCCCTCACCACGTCTTCAACAAGGCCGACGCTGTCATCGCACCCCACCTGCGAGACATCATCAACACATCATTCGACACCGCCACCTTCCCTGAGAGCTGGAAACACGCCGAACTCAGCGCCCTACTCAAGAAACCAACAGCGGACCCCACCGAACTCAAGAACTACCGCCCCATCTCGCTCCTCCCGTTTCCTGCCAAAGTCATCGAGAAGACCGTCAACAAGCAGATGGCCGCCTTCCTCGAGACGAACGGATCCCTCGACCCCTCACAGTCCGGCTTCCGAGCCAATCACAGCACCGAGACCGCCCTCATCGCCGCCACCGATGACATCCGAGCCCTGATGGACAATGGAGAAACAGCGGCCCTCATCCTCCTAGACCTCTCCGCGGCATTCGACACGGTCTGCCACCGCACCCTAGTACAGCGCCTCAGCAACATCGGAATCCAGGACAAGGCGCTGGAATGGATCATCTCCTTCCTCGACGGAAGAACACAGAGAGTCCGCCTACCACCGTACAAGTCAAAGGCCTCCGAAGTCATCTGCGGCGTCCCTCAAGGATCATCTCTGAGCCCCACCCTCTTCAACGTCTACATGAGCCCCCTCGCGGCCATCGTACGCAAACACAACCTCAGCATAATCTCCTACGCCGACGACACCCAGCTGATCCTCTCCCTGACCAACGACCCCGCCTCCGCCAGAGCCAACCTGCACGAAGGGATGAAAGAGGTAGCCGAGTGGATGACAACCAGCCGCCTGAAACTGAACTCTGACAAGACGGAGGTCCTCATCCTGGGCTCTTCCCCCTCCGCCTGGGACGACTCCTGGTGGCCTCCCGCCCTGGGCACCGCACCCAAACCGACAGACCATGCACGCAACCTGGGCTTCATCCTGGACTCCTCCCTCTCCATGACCAGGCAAGTCAACAAGGTCTCCTCGGCGTGCTTCAACATCCTACGCATGCTACGGAAGATCTTCTGGTGGATCCCCACCGAGACCAGGAAGACCGTCACCCAGGCCCTCGTCACCAGCCGACTGGACTACGGCAACGCCCTCTACGCCGGTACCACCGCCAAGCTCCAGAAGAGACTCCAGCGGATCCAGAACGCCTCAGCCAGACTCATCCTCGACATCCCACGAACCAGCCACATCACCGGACATCTGAGAGACCTTCACTGGCTCCCCGTCAACAAAAGAATCACCTTCCGCCTCCTCACCCACGCACACAAAGCCCTACACGACCAAGGCCCGAGCTACCTCAACAGCCGGATCAACTTCTACGCTCCCAAACGCCACCTCCGATCAGCCAACCACGCCCTCGCCGCCGTCCCCCGCATCCGAAGAGCGACTACAGGAGGAAGGTCCTTCTCCCACCTGGCCGCCAAGACCTGGAACTCCCTCCCGACCGACCTGCGCCTGACCCAAGACCACCTCTCCTTCAGGAAGAAGCTGAAGACCTGGCTGTTCGAGCAGTAGCGGCACCCCCCCCCCCCCCGCCACCCCCAGCGCCTTGAGACCCTACGGGTATGTAGCGCGCTCTATAAGTGTCACTGATTGACTGATTGATAGGTCTCTGTGCCATTGGTAAGGAGGAAAGGAGATTACAGTGGGTCATGAGTGAGGTTGGAGCCTTGGAATGGAAAATGAAAGTGACGAGGGTCTAATTTCAGCAATGAAGGGAGAGATACAAAGCTGTACAAAATAAATGGAATATTGTTTGGTCACATGCACTTGGAGATGCCCTGAGCATTCAGAGATGGTGCAAGCTTCCCGAGATGTGCTCTAGTAATAGGTTTGCTGAATAAGTGACAGAAGGTCGAACATTGCTGTGAAGCCAAACTTGGTAAATTTGGCCCATCTTGTAGCCAATGATTTGGTGCTAATCAGTACACAGAACTCACTTTGACACCAAATTAGTGATGGATGCAAATGTTTGAATTAATATAATCATTCAGCAGTTAGTCTGAGTACATTATACTCTCATCCCTTGTAACTATGGATGTGTCAATTGTATGCAAATCGGTCTTGCCCAGTCTCCTCAATAGGCAGTACAGTTAACTTTTCTAGTTTGCTTTCAGTCTGACTAGAAATATGTGGAACCACAGGTGTGTTTCAGTCTTTAAGGGCATCGCCACTGAGGTACAGCTTGAGCCCTGATACCATAGTGAGCAAAGTTGTCATTCCTGGGCACACTTTTCCCACTAAGTATGAAACGCTCTTCTTAAGGAGACTCACACTAAGAACTTAATTGTGATGGGTGGAAAAGCTTGAAATATGTTGAATCATTGATAACTACTCTCTGCACATTCCATTCCATTATTTTATGTCCCACCATAGACAGGGCAACCTGTGTAGGGCCGGCGCTAGGCATGGCCAGTGCGGGCAGCTGCCCAGGGCTCCTCACTCAGCCCACCAAAATGGTACTCGCACCAGTATGCCAGGCCACAATACACCGGTCCTCTTGTGCCGCCTGCCCATGTACTTTAGAACCAGGTGTATCCAAGCAGTTGTGTAAATACCCAAAGGGGGAGTGAGAAGCTAAATAGGGGCAACGCTTAGCCTCGCTGGATATGCCATATAAGTATACAAGAGAGAGTTAACCTTTCAAATCATGATCTCCTTAGAGTCTAAGAGGTTAGTTGCCTTGTCCCGAAGATCCACACTCCGGAGAATTAGTGCGATCCTGCCATCTCTTGTATATATTAACAGTATCCTCACCCACAGGTACCACCAGTGGCATGCTTCATCATCGGATCCTCACCCACTACACCTAATGTGAGTGGGTGAGCTTAACACAGTTTGTAAGCAGAGCTCTTTTGCTAAGGGATTAGAAGTGCAAGTTAAAATCATCTTCAGGATCCTAAATCCATTTTACTATCAAGGTCCTTTGGTGACGATAAGAACTGTGGAATATTTAGTGGATATGATGACCCCAAGCATCAATGGATCGACATGTTTCAGGCTTTTTCTAGTGCCACCAAGGTTCAGCATAATTTCTTCATGACCAAACATTTCCATAGAATTCCTACGATATGTGGTTGATAATGCCAATTTAGAAACCCACAGAAATCATGAAACATGCAAACATACAGATGATAGTGGACCTTTTCCTCTTTATGGTCTCTGAAAAACAAAAACACAATTGTATTTATGGCCCATATGTATGGTATTGACCGTATTGTCTCATGCTCAAGCATGCCTAGGTTGATGTGTGCAACAGGGCATGCAGAACCTCCAAAATGTCAGACATGATATATATATAGTGGTGGTAGTGGTAATGAAAATAAAATAACTCTGTGTCAGGTTCTGGAAGCGACCTCCCCAGGAACAGACGCCTAGTCCCAATACCCTCCAACAAAATCAGTGACGGCTGTTACACATCTGTATCTAATTCAGGCAGGGGGAAAAGGGGAAGTGGGAGGCAAGACAAGAGAGACTGCCTCTGGATTCAGTTGCTTCGTTGGGAATTACTTTTCAGTTTTAATTCCTGTAAAAGATAAACAACAATTATCACATTCTACTCTACCTGCGAATTATTGTCTAATTTATCAGAACTACTCCTTCTCTACATTACCTTTCGCTCCAGAGATCTAGCCTTGTCATAAATTACAATTTGATCAGCTGGTAAAATAGTGTTTAGTACTGGTAGATGATTAGTAGTGAATGTCTTAGTTTTCTCAAACAATCAGAAATTAAACATATTTCCCTTGTGAAGATGAATATTCTGTTCAGGAGAGAATGCCTTTATTCCCTGGGCAATTCTCTCATCAGTCTTTTCTCAATAACTCAAAAGTCTTTTGGTAATCCAAATCGTTACACTCCTGCTCAACTTAGAAACAATATAGCTGGAATTACTTTTCCTTGGTAACTACAGCTCTCTCTCTTGCTTAAAACTGTCCAAAAATGAATTTAATACGCTTACTTGGCCAAGAGGTGAGAAGGCTTCTCTTCACAGAAGACGCTGCTCTCCAAAATAACGTTCAAATTGGTTCTTTCACCATTACCTACGCAGCTCCACTGAAGACTCACTACAAGATAAAGAGCTGGTGCTGGAAGTAAGTGAAAGGGAATAATTAGGAAAACTCCGACATTTTTCAAAAAGAAACTCTGAATACTTTCCTTGGGGTTTCAAACTGCTGTCTCTAAGGCGCACTGAATTCTCCTCAAAAATCTCGAGCGCGCTTCAAGAAACGTCCGTTGACAGCTGGAATCTCAGTTGAAATGTGCAGTGCGATATTCGCGCATGCGCATTAAGCAATCAGAGAGTCTCGAACCCAAGAACAACTAGACCGCATACACAACGAAGGAATGTGTCTACGGTCAGAATGAACTGTGGAAGAAACTCGTAGATCTGTCAAAATAGATTTAAGGGTTGTCTTCCAGGCTGGCCCCAACTTAATCCAGCGTGGATATTTTAATGGAGATTGCTTGCCAATGAAACACTGCTCTCTTGAAGTCTCTATGACTGCGCTGGCCAGGGGGGTCTTGACACTCTGAAACCTACCTCTGGAGTGCGGCATCCTTTGTGTTTTTAAATCAAAATATCGGGTTAGGATTCCACCCGTTGTTGTCTGCACCAGGTATTGAGCGCGCTGACACTCTGAATCAATTGGTTGTGATATGTATATATATGTAACTTACCTGCATCACTACGGGTATCTGACTCTCCACGACGGATATGACCAGTAAATGAGTAGCAGCACATCGGGCTAACTAACATTCCCGATTCATACTGTCATTCGTCCATCTCCTGTCTTGATAAAGACCCGCCGCGACCACCGATTGGGGCGCAATAGGGTCGAAACGTCGACGCCCAATTAGGTCCAGAACACTCCGGGATTCCTCTACAATGTATTAGGATTCCCTGGAGTTCAATTTACTGTTGGCCTACCCATCATCTTTGTACATAATTATATATATTCATTTTCACTGTATATACACTTTAGCACTTGAGCAATTTCTTCACTTCCTGTCACTGAACTGTATTGATGTTTGATGGTCTTATTGTGTATTGATTGGTTTATTATTGAATGTAGTAATTCTGCACAAACGATATTGAATTCGAAATACAAATACCTACGAATTCATCACCTGGCTATATTAATTATTTTCTTTTGCGTGAGCATTGATTTCTCAGTTGCATATGTGTATCAGAGAGCTTCTAATTTTTGTTTTATTAGCATGTATTAGCATTTTCCAAAGTAATTGGTCCTACCCAACAGAACCATTTGTTTGTTTAATCACCAATACCCAGGTTCTGAGGGACACAGGGTTACCCCTTTTTTGTTGAATTGTCTTCCAGGCTGGCCCCAACTTAATCCAGCGTGGATATTATAATGGAGATTACTTGCCAATGAAACACTGCTCTCTTTAAGTCTCTATGACTGCGCTGGCCAGGGGGGTCTTGACACTCTGAAACCTCCCTCTGGAGTGCGGCATCCTTTGTGTTTTTAAATCAAAATATCGGGTTAGGATTCCACCCTTTGTTGCCTGCACCAGGTATTGAGCGCGCTGACACTCGGAATCAATTGGTTGTGATATATATATATATGTATATATATGTAACTTACCTGCTGGGGAGTGCGTACTCAATTACTGAGCAGTTTGTTGGAGATGTTAATACATGGCGGCTCTGGCCGTGGAGTATTAGCACCACACTGAAAAGAGAAGGGACCGTGATTCGGAATGGACTGAATCGACATGTGGTACAGCAAGTGAATAAATTAAGTGAAATAATCCAATTCCAGAGTCACGTAACGCAAACGTGTTTCGGTGCTTCCTAGCAAAGGTGACAGGAAGCACAGAAACGCATTGGCATTATGTGACTCTGGACTTGGATTAAAATACTACTTGCAACAATACTGGAGTGCCGAGATTTTCTGTTACGCCGCATATATATATATATATATATTTTCCCTTGAACTCCAGTACACGAGGGATAAAAGAAAACTCACTGGTGCCGTGGCCTCGTATTTCAAATAGATGTTTATTGCAATGGGTTCCCAACGCGTTTCGGAGTTACTTCACTCCTTGATCATGGGTAATGTTTTACAAGTGGATTTAAATTTTTAAAGGTACAGTGTTTCTGTTTCCCATAGACATAGAAAAAACATTTTAAAGGTTTTGTTAAACAAGATATTCAGTTAAATTCATTTAAATTTGCAGAGATTCACATGATAATAGTGAAAATGAAAACTATTTACACTCTGTGTATAATCATAGTTAGAGAAGGCATTTCAAATGTATTGTCCCCAAGTGGGGTTGCATAATTTCCAAAAATGGACAAATCCATAATAGTCTCTTTCAAATCAATCATGCCCAAGCTCATAATTCAATGTCTTGAAGAAAGCCTGTAAATCCTAACTTCAATATGTTCACACTCCTTATGTTGAACTCCATTTCCATCAAGTCAACTGCAATGATTGTTAACAAATCTTCTCATCTGTAACAAAACCAGAATATTTAAGTTATTAAAAATAGGAACCACCGTGTGTAACAAAAAAGTGAAAAAAAGAAACTTGATAAAAGCATTAAAAAGAATGAATAACTTCAGAGAGGTACGGTTCAGATTGGTTCATTCATTATCTTAGGTGTATTGACATTTCCTCGTCCTGGTTTAGCCCAAAAGGGTTCATAGTGTTGTATTTAAATATCATTTTGGATTCCAGTTTGCGTAACTCCAATAAACGATTCCCTCCCTTTTCACGCAGAGGGACCGAGTCTAACACAGAAAATGTTAACAAATTTTGATATATATATATATATGTGTATATATATATATATATATATATATATATATATATATATATATATATATATATATATATATATATATATATCCACAAACCTGAACTCGATCAACGTCTGGATCTCAAAAACAGGTACGGACCACACATGTAGAGAATTACTTCTTCTTTATTCGATGCAGATTTGAAAGTGCTAGTGCAGTGCCATTAGATAGTAAGTGCCCAGCATTTTGGCAGTCTTGATCATATAGCACACTGGACCTATCAACGTGTATATATAGTGAAAGTTTAAAATCACATGATTCGATTTCTCCAATTAGTTTAAAGAAAAAAGTGCAAACATAAAAAGAGGTTTACTGATACCATCTTGCTATTTCAACCTGGAACACCTCATGTATAATTGTTATTGATACATGTTTAGTTAATAAAAGCATAGTGCTCCTTAACATGGCGTCAAGTTAACAGATTATCAGTTAATGGATTACATTTGATCTACAGCAATCTTATAGCACAGTGCTGACATATATTTTGTTGACACCAGTAATCCGTATTGACAAATATGTACAGAGAACAATGTCTTGCCTCACTATATGTAAAGACTTGCACTCTAAGAATACATCTTATTACATCACTAAGAGGCAAATCTCAATGTGCAAATGTGCAAAAAAAGTGCTCCAGTGAAAGTGCAAAATTGCAAATATCATTTATACATAGCAGCATTTTTTTCAGACGTCCCCTAATTCTTTTCTTAATTTTAAGATTCTTAGTCAGTTTTCATGATTGCATTCGCTCTAGTCCCAATCTCCGGACTAAGGGCCCGATGTAGGTAGGGCTTTACCGATCGGTATCGGCCGAAAATACCGATTTTTGGCCCTTACCGATCGGTAAACAGCCATCGAGATGTAGGGAACCAAAAACAGAACGAATCGGATAGAAAACCGATTCGGAATGAGTACCGAATGGGAAAGAATCCGATACGTACATACCGAAAATCGGATATGTAACGAATCGGAAAAACACCGAATCGGTTACAAAGACCGAATCGGTCCATGTACCGATTCGTTAGTGACACCGAATCGGAAAATCACCGATTCGGTCCAAGAACCGATTCGTTAGTGACACCGAATCGGAAAATCACCGATTCGGTCCAAGTACCGAATCGTTAGTGACACCGAATCGGAAAATCACCGATTCGGTCCAAGAACCGATTCGTTAGTGACACCGATTCGGAAAATCACCGATTCGGTCCATGTACCGAATCGGAAAAAATACCGAATCGGACATGAGCCGAATCGGAAAACATGCCGATTCGTATGAATCTCCGATCGGGAAATTCCCCGATTCCGACAGTTGGGGAGATGTAGGGAGGCACAGAAACACCGAAATCGGCTCAAAATCGGTAGAATTCACTCGGTATTTACCATGGATTGCAATCAGGTGGTAACCAACTCCAACCCATATAAACAGTCCCAAAATGCATTGCAACTTGCAGGATGGCAGCTTTCTATGTCATTGCGAGGCGGCTACGGCTACAGCAGGAAGGACAGAGGGAATGGCTAAGAAATGAACAGGTCTACAGACAGAGGATAACCCTGTTCATGCTCACTGAGGCTGAGATCCTACAGAGATACAGGCTGGACTCTGACACCATACTTGAGCTCATCAGGGACCTTAAGCCATACTTGGACCACCACACCCCAAGGGCACACGCCATCCCTGCGCACGTCCAGGTGCTATGCAGCCTACACCTGGTAGCGTCTGGCAGCTATCAAAGTGGAGTAGCAGCAGCAGGAGGGGTGAGCCAGAGCAGCCTGTCAAGGTTCTTCCACATATTCCTTGACGCCATGATAGACAGGATGGACCAATACATCTCATTCCCTGCAACCCACGCAGAACTGCTACAAACCAAAGCTGACTTCTACCAGATGGCACAATTTCCCCAAATCATCGGTTGCATAGATGGCACGCATATTCCGATTTGCCCACCAGCGGACACCGAATACATATACCGCAATCGGAAATCTACACACACCATCAACGTGCAGGTGATCTGCAATGCCAAGTGCACCATCACAGACCTGGTAGCAAAATTTCCAGGAAGTACCCATGACTCCTATATATTCCAACAGAGCGGCATATATGCACGGCTGATGGCTGGCGATTTTGGAGAAGGATACCTCCTAGGTGAGCCACATCATCAGACCCCCATAACACATAGTAGGTAGGTGTAATACATGTATGCATGTGTCTAATGTGACCCCTTTCTCTTCCAGGCGACAGTGCATATGCCCTCCGCTCATTCATACTCACCCCCTACCTCAACCCCTCCACACCCAGCCAAAGGAGGTATAACCGGGCCCACATACGCACCAGGAATGTTGTTGAACGGACCTTTGGCATCTGGAAAAGTAGATTCAGATGCCTGCACAAGAGTGGAGGTGCAAGGCAGTATACCCCCATCACCTGCTGCAAGATCATAGCTGTATGTGCAATGTTACACAACCTTGCGGTCAAGAAGGGCACTGAGGTGGAGTTGTCTGACTACGAGGACTATGACGACGACGAAGCTGTGCCACTGACACAGCCAGCTGGGGTGTGTACGCCAAGTGATGGCAGATACAGACGTGAGGAGATCACTGAGAACTATTTCTGACTGAGTACAGATGCAAAGACAGCTAAATGTTGCTTGGAAAAAAATTTTTTTAATAGTGATGCACCACAGTTACAGCACTGATGTGCATCAAAAAATGGAGATTGTAAACTCAAATAAAGTCCAGGGTTCTGGTTTGCTCATCCCCCCTTGCCAGGCTATTTTTTGGCCCGCTTGCCAGACCCACTGGGGTGTCCCTCGGCCCCCTCCGAATGCCCAGCAGCATCAGCGGATCGCCTGGTGCTCCTCCGTGGCTCTGATGCAGCGCTGGCCGGGCTGCTGCGGCTGCTGCTGTCTCCAGCATCACCCAGGTCCAGGGCAGGATTGGAGGCGGTGTTTGATATTATCATGGCCTCCATGGCCGTGGTAATCCTGGCCATCCCCCTAGTCAGCTCAGCTGTATGCTGACTGAGCTCAGATTCTTGATTGGAGCTGCGATGGCACAGTTGTGCGGTCGCCGCTGCAAGGCGGGCCATGGCCCGGTTGAGCACCCGGGCATCCCTCCTGCGCGCAACCTCATGCTCCTCCTGTCTGGCAGATGAGTGGGTGATGGCAGTGGTCAGCCTGCCTAACCCTGCTGCCACCTCCTTGTTGCTGTCCACAACAGCCTGGAAACCCTTCACCAACTCCCCCATCTGCATGTTGTGCTGCAGGAGCTGGCGTTGGCAGGCCATGGTGGATCTGGCCTGTTGGCGCTGGATTTTAACCATCTGTCCCTCCAGGCCCAGGAACACACTGCCCTCCCGTGCTGGTGCAGCAGTGGTGGTGGTGGTGGCACGGCGTCGGGCACTGCTGCTTCCGGCCTGCTGAGTGGGCTGGGGTGCCACTGGTGGGGGTGTGGTGCTGGCCGGTCCCTGAGCCCCTGCTCCCAGGACTGGTTGGACAGGTGGCAAGGCCACGATTGTGTCAGGAGCTGGTGTAGGCGGAATGGTCTGCCTTGTAGGGGAGTTGTCTGGTGAAAATTGCAAGGGGGGTGTGCTGGCCAGTACTGGGGAGTGCACTGCTTAGAAGTCAATGACCAGGACTCCCTCCATTCCTAGCCCTGGGGTGTCTCCTTCCTCATCCTCCTCCTCCTCCTGGCCAGCCTGGCTGGTGCTCGGCCCTGCGACTGCAGTGTTGGACGTTGCTGCTCCCTCTGCTGTCACAGTTGTGCCGCCTGATGGTGCCCCTAGGTACAAAGAAGCATTTGTAAACTGAGTGCCGATGTATTACAGTCAGTACAATTATGGCATTCCACATGTCCTTGCATCTCCTTACACCGTGTCACACTGTTTCCTGTCTTGTGATTCTGCACTGACATATTTGGCTAACTTCTGCTGACTACATGTACCATGATGCTTGTCTCTTGTATGTTGGTGACAGTACAGTGCTGGTGTTTGCCTATGCATTGTGTCTAATGGGGAGGTGTCTGGTAGGGTGTGTCATGATGCGCATGCTTCTTACCTGTAGCTGTGGCTCTCGCAGAGCTGTCCAGGGTCCCGATTCCTACGATGCTCTCCCTCTCGATGGTGCTGGAGACAATTTCCTCCAGCTCGGTGAGGGGTGGCGCCGGGTTGTTGCCTCCTCCAGTGAGTCCAGCCTGCCTTTGAATGTCAGCCAGCTTCCTCTTCGTGAGGCTGCGGAGGTCGTAAAACCTTTTCTTCAGTTCCTCAATGGACCTGGGGGTGACACCAGCAGCATTGACCTTCTGGGCGATGTCGGCCCACATTCTCCTCTTGGTGCTGTCTGGCACGTTGAGGGACAGCTTGCCAAACAGCTGGCGGTGCACCCTCACCACCTCCTCAACCAGCACCTGAAGTTCGGTGGTGGTGAACTTGGGCTTCCTCTTTTGGGAGGACTTCTGGCTTCCTGCCTGATCTGCCATCTTCTCCTGTTCAGTTTGCAACCTCCTTCTCCCACTGCTGCTAACTGTGTGTGTTGGGCTCAGGCAGGCTTTCCAGATATTTCCAGAAACTTCTTAATTAGCTGCACCTGCCAGGGTTGCCACTCCCTGTTTGGGTGGGGGAGGGGGAGCCACCTCATTGGCTGAATCGCCTATTGCCGATTCGGCTTTTACCGAATCGGCGAATACCGATTCGGTAAAATCCGATTCGGTATTATCCGATTCGGTAAAAGCCGAATCGGTTCTTTCAATATATTCCTATGGGCTTTTTCGCCATGGGTCTATGATTGCCGAATCGGATTTTACCGAATCGGCTTATACCGAATCGGTATTCGCCGAATCGGGAATATCCGATTCGGTGGTAGCCGATTCGGTGATTTCCGAATCGTTGTTGGCCGATTCGGTACTTTCCGATTCGGACCGAGCAGAATCGGAACGTACCGAATCTCATTACCGATGCCGACCGAATCGGTATTCATTCGGTTTTTTTCCCCTACATCTCGTTTTCCGATTTCAGAATACCGATTCGGCCCGCCTCGGTATTTTGAAATCGGAAAATCGCGTTTACCTACATCGGGCCCTCAATGTATTGGTGTATCCAGTGAGAAAAGAGATATACACTTATAATCCATTTTGGCGAATCAAACCATGAATAATATCATCAGTTTCATATATGCATGTTTCCGTGTAATACACAACATCAGGTTTAAGGATATCTCACAAAACACAAATATCAAACAGGAATCGCAATGGAGACAACCGGCTAGAGTCACGTAAAACCCAATAAACCTGAGGAAACCTCAGGTAAAATCAAGTAAAAACGAAATTCCACCAGCTAAAACCATTAATCCATCCATTCTCATTGTGTACGCGGAGAATTCAGGGCCGTTTCTGCCATTAGGCAGGACTAGGCGGCCGCCTAGGGCGGCAAAATGATGAGGGCGGCATTTTGTTATAAATTAATCATGCAGTGGTCGGAGTCTGTCTGGTCTTCTGGACTCAGTGCACTGTGCAAGTGAAGCGCACCTGGCCTGCTGATGTTTGCAATTGCTGATGCTTGTTGTTGTTGCACTCAGGTTAGCCGAGCGGCGCACACCCTAGATTATTATGGCGTGGGTGTGGTGTGTGTGTGTAGAAGACTGGGGTGCGGGTCTGCGAGACACACTAGTGGGTCCCCAGGGCCGTTAATCTTGTAGCACTGGGATAGCGCTACCAATGACGACCCTGGGGAACATTCTTGGCCAATCCACGAGCAGTGCTTCGGCCAGGGAGGGCAGGCCAGTGACTGTGACGCGCGCGGCGCACCAGTGCCACCATCTCTCTCGGCGCACGGGGGACGGTCGGACTGTGTGTGTCGGCTGGCCTGGCGCGCTGCTCCCCCTTTGCCCATAATTTAATTAGTAATACTGCAGTGCACTGGTCTGCAGCTGCCACCTGCCAGTACCGAGTAGTGCCCCACACAGAGTCTTGTCCGGTCCCGACTCCGTCTCCCGCCAGCCCTCTCCCAGGCCCAGCACCACGACTCACACGAGCCAAAACAGCATAGCCATGGTCAGGCTTGGCCGTGTGGTGGTCGTGTCGTACGTACGCAGCATCAGGTCGTGAGTGACTTGAGCAGTCAATCAGTGCACGCACCGCTGGGGAGTCAGTCAGAAGGCCGCTGGGCCTGGCTGCAAAAATAAATATAAAAATATATATTTCGGATCGGAATCGGATGCAGGTTGCATGCATGCTGCAAATTCGAATATTTGTAAATGAATCATCATGTGTTAATTAATATGTGTAATGTTCATCACTGAGTCAGGCCTAATGTTGTAAATGACTGAGGCGGAGGCGGGCAGGTGACGGCCCTGACGGGTGAGGTGAATCATTCATTCATTATCTGTTATAACTTATCTCCGTCTGACTCGACTCCGGACCGAGCCCGTCCTCACGGTCGGCTGGAGAGTGGCGCAAAAACACTGTCACTGACTAGTGAGCAGGATCTGGGTAGCAGGCCAGGCAGCACTGTAAGGGGTGAGGTGATGCCCTGTGTCCGAGACTCCGAGTGAGGAGGACGGTTTGGATGGTGGTGGCGCTGGCGGGGCGGGTCTGGAAGCACGAAGAGAGTGTGCTGTACTCCGCTGGGACGGGTTTCTCCGTCTGCACCGGGTTTAAGTACCAGGGCGAATATTAGGCCGGGCCTACCCAAACACATACGCCGCAAAATGACCTTCCGTGGACCAACGGGGCGCGTTACCATAAAAGGGGCTTTATTTCATCACTTCGAGTGGCTGCAGGGGAGAGCCCAGAGGCCGGGGCGCGAGCCCGAGCAGACAGCCCTCATACAATTCTGCACTTTTTCGTAAACAAAGCCGAAGCGCTGCCTTATACGACGTAGGAGCAGAGGGGCCTCCAGCAACAGTGGCAAAGTGGGAAGAGGGGCTGTGGGAAGTTGAGGGGGGGGGGACATGCCATCAACTATCTGATATGGTAGAAAAAGGGAGGGGGGGCGGCATTTTTCAATTCTCGCCTAGGGCGGCATAACACCTAGAAACTGCCCTGGGAGAAATAGCATAAATATAGCAGCCATTGATCTAAAATATCAAGTTTGAATATAAATATTAATAACAATGATAAAATCTCAGAACTTCAAAGCCGGTAATTTCCTCCACCGCAACCTGTTAAATCAGAGAAAATCCAGACTAAAACCTGGTAAAAGCCTAGAAATAAACCCTCTAAAAAGCAACTGAGATTCAGCATCAATCAACATTCACTGCAAAATATATGCACAAATCTATAAAAAAATTGTGCAAATCATCACTGTTGTTGAGGCCATTCGGCATTTTTGTATCGAGCAACATAATAAATTCTGATTCTACCTGTCTCAGTCTTTTTTCTCTATTGCCCCCTCTGATATTCTTGCGCACTGAGCTGATAACATAATATCTAAGATCATTCAGGTTCTTTTTATATACCAATTTAAGGTGCCGTGCCACAGGGTAACTCGGGTCCGAATTAACCACTGCTCTAAGGTGTTGTAATATCCTATTAAAAACTTGCAGTTTAGTGCTACCTACATATAGTAGGTGGCACGTGCATTCTAAAATACAAATTGCATGATCTGATGATCTGTTCTGCAAGCATAACGACCTTATATATATATATATATTAACAAGCAAATGTCCCAAGATGAGAGGAGCAGCAGTAGCTGGTGCTGGCGGCAAGGTTCAGGACACCCTCGCAGTCAATGTTTTCAGCAAAAACTCTCAAAAGAGAAAACGCCGCACACTACTTCAGTAGTTGAATTAATGGTTTATTTTCTGTAGGTTCCCCACCTACGCGTTTTGGACATCAAGCTGTCCCTGATCACGGTAACAAACAATTGTCCATCATTAGTGTTTACCTTAAGTAACTGTAGGCACCACTTGGCTGTTAAGATGCATTGTGGGCTCAGTAGTTCTTGGATCAAAATTATTCCAAACAATGCACTGTGAATTGCTGGATCGCGGCATTTTCGCGGCGCAATTAGAACCCTGTGAGTGTGTTTACCGAGTGGTCTCCAATGCGCATAATATTTGTCATACGGACATTAAATGATCGCATGACTGAGTTTGCTCATGCTGACTGGCGCAAATTACCACTGAAAGGGGAGTGAAGGACTGAGTGTCCATGTATGAGGGTTGTGGCTGAGTGCCTACGAGTTCCATTGTGCCGTTTTATGCTTTGATCTACAGCTATCACTGTGCAGAGATAGTTAAAACATTTTTTCTTTATATAACTGTCACATGTATTTCATTTCATTATCTATTTTAAGAAACAAAGATTCACTGGTTATCAAAGATATGTCTCTGGATGGAGTACAGTTCATCATAATTATAAGTGTACATAAAGTTCCTCATCGGCGTTGAGGCCCCACGGATTTCTAGTTTTGAATCTTATTATTAGCTTGGATTCAAGCCTCCTTAGTCGAGTGACTCGATCACCTCCTCTTTCATTTTCACCAACCATGGCAATTCCAGCGTATCTCATATCTTTCCAAGTTTTTCCTGGATGTGTTTTTAGATGTTTGGCTGTTACTTAGGTTGAGTCATTGTTCTGGATAGCTCTAGTGTGTTCAAGGATTCTCTTTTTTAGTGGGCAGATTGTAGAGCCAATATATTTCTTCCCACAAAAACACTGTATTTGGTAGACCACAAATTGCGACTCGCATGTTATTTTATCCTTAATCACAAAGGTTCTACCTCTGGGATCTATTAAAGTTTTGATGTTTTGGCCAATTTTGCACGCTTTGCATGTTGCACATTTACTAAAGCCCAGTTGTCGTTTTTCTAGCCAGCTCTGAGTTTTTATTTTCTTAACATGGCTGTTTACTAGCGTGTCTTGGATCGAAGGAGCTTTGCGATATGAGACTAGGGGTCTGTCACCGATCAAAGTACCTATCTCAGTATCTTTTTTGAGCACATTCCAATATTTCAATAGAATTTGGCGGATTTTGTAGCTTTCCTTGGAATAGGTTAAGATTAGTCGTGGTTGGTCTTCCTCTGTGCTGTTTTTTGTGGATTTATTCCTGGGTATTAGAGTTTCTGCTCTTGATTTGGCTCTTTCTTTTTGTTCACCTTTTATTATGTCTACCTGTTTGTATCCATATCCACGTTTGGAAAAACGATCTTTAGTTTCTTTGAACTTGTTTTCCATTTCATTCTCTTCTGAGCAGTTCCTTTTCATACGTAAAAATTCCCCATAAGGGATGCTTTTTTTCAGTGAGGTAGGGTGAAAGCTGGTTCCGTGTAGCACACTGTTTGTTGACGTTTGTTTCCTGAAGACAATTGTTTCCAATTTGTTGTTCTTGACATAAATTTTCGTATCAAGAAACTCTATTTCCTTTTTTTGAATGTTTGATGTAAATTGTAATCCAACTTCATTTGTATTCAGGATTTCAATATACTCCATGAGTCTTTGTTTCGTACCTTTCCAAAGAAGGAACAGATCATCTATAAATCTGAGCCATATAACCACATCCGTGGTATATGGTTTGTTTTCTTCTCTCCAAGCTATGTTTTTCTCCCACCACCCCATGGTGAGATTAGCATAGCTTGGAGAGAAGAAAACTCCCATGGCGCAGCAGCAGGTTTGTCTGTAAATTTTTCTGTCAAAGGTGAAAACATTGTTTTCCAAACAAAAAGTCATCATGTCTATTACCATGTTGGTATGACGTAGTTCTGATATGGGTCTCTGGCTTAGGAAGTGCTTAGTCGCAATTAAACCTATATCTCGTTGGATTGAAGTGTAAAGCGAGACCACGTCAATGGTTGCTAGCCAGTACTCTGGTTGCCAATCAACTCCCATGATGATTCTCAAAAAATCACCAGTGTCTTTGATGAAGGAGCTGAGTGTTGGAACTATCGGAGCCAAGAAGTAATCTACATAGGAAGATACATTTTCGCATAATGATCCACAGCTGGATATTATTGGACGCGCTGGAAGTTTGAACAGAGTCTTATGTATTTTCGGAAGAAAATAAATTGTTGGCATTATTGGATGTATAACTGTCAAAAAGTTTTTCTCTTCCATGCTTAGTAGGCCATTTTCCTGCCATGTTTGTATGCATTTATGTAGTTTGTTGGTCATGTTCACAGTTGGATTATGCTGCAATATTTCATAATTGGTTCCATTGTTCAACTGGTGATAGGCTTCTTCCAAGTAGTCTGTTTTGTTTTGGATCACGATATTCCCCCCTTTGTCTGCTGGTTTTACTTCTATTATTGCATTGGACTGGAGGCTTCTTAAGGCTGTACGTTCCTTTTTGGTTACATTTCTCTCTTGTTAGTAGTGTTATTCATTGTCTCCAGTTCTGCCACAACCAGATCATGAAAGACATCTATACGGTTGCCAGGGTGTAAGACAGGACAACATTTTGATTTGTTTTTAAGATTGGTTTTAGGACGTGCTCCTACCACATGACCCATTTGGGAGAGCGTTTGAGTGTTGGTTAGCTCAGTTTGTTCAACTTGATGCGATAATTTAAAAGCAATTTGTAGACTGGTCGCATCCGCTACTACAAAGGTTTCAGGTTCTTTGTCTGGAGCAGGTTCGATAGCTAAGGTGGATTGTTCACCACGTTTGTTTTTTGAAAATAATTTTTTAAGTTTGAGTTTTCGAACATACTTGTATACGTCGATTCTGGTTTCAACTTGGTCCTGATGTTTGTCGGGGCAAAAAGTCAGGCCTTTTCTTAGTAGGGTCTCCTCTGATGTTGTTAAGTTGTGGTCTGATAGGTTGATTATCAATTTGGGGTCAGATTTAGTTGCCTCCTCTACTTTCAGACTGTCCTGTTGCGGAGAGGATATCTTTGATTTCTTACTTCTCCGGGTTTTCCTCCTTGGATGGGGTTTGTCATTTGTCCCCTTCCACCTCCTCTCATTATTGCGCTGCCGCGTCCTCTTCCCCTTGTCTTTGGGGTTTGTTGATCTTTGTGGAGCATTTCCAGCTCCTCTACAAAAGTAAGTCTTTTTGATGCCACTCTGGTTTGTTCTCCCTCACTTACTTCTGACTCGGTTTCGCTGACAGTAGTGTCATCTTGTGCATTTGATGGTCCCGCCTGATGTTGTTGTTTGAGCTTGTCAAAGCGTTTGGCAAACGTGAAGATAGTGCCATTTTCAAAGTCAGCCTCATCGCGTTTGAATTTGCGCTGTTTTCTCTCCTGGATTTCACTATCATGTCTGTCTAGGTTTTTATCCATATTTTGGCGTAGATTTTTAATGATTTCTTCATTTTCACCTTGTGATTGTATTTGATCTTCAAGCTCTTTTATCTTGATATGTAAATTATCAACATCTTTCCTAGCATGTTTCAAATTAATGAGTATCATTTTTCGTGAACAGTCCATGTTATTCTGTCCCCACTCCTCCAGCATTTCTGGGCTGGTATCCGATGCTTAGGTAAGGTGAATATGTGTAGCCCCCTTGGGACTAAACCTAGTTCAGTATATTTGTCTAGTGTTATTATTTCCCAGCTTTTAGAGATCTCTTTTCTCTGCAGTTTTTCTAGTTGTTGGAATAGCTGCTTAGTAGTTGGTTTGACATTTGTATTCGCCGTGTTTTTCGCAGCTGATGGGTTAGATCCAGTCGCATTTTTAGAAAACATGTTTTCCGCTTTTTCGAAGCGTTTTGCTGTTCTTTGTTCCATTTTTGAGAAGAGGTGTTGGTTCAGAATATATTTTTCAGATTTCCAAATTCAATTGTGACGTTTAATAGTTGCGTGACACGTGTTTGTTATGTGGGGATGTTGCTTGTTTTATTTGTTGCTGAACATATTTGTTCGTACCCACTCCAGAAAATTGATTCAACTTGAAGTAAGTGATATTCTGTTTCCGACTCTGAAGCAGAGACAGAAGTACCCTTTAATCGTTTAAAGACATACGCTGTATTACACTCGCTGCAGCAATTAGGCACGCATTGCGCATTTAGACTGAGTTTTCCACTTACCCGGGTGTCTCCCGTCGCTGGTGGTGCCCTCCGACACTTCCAGTCGGCGCTCGACCGGTGGAAAAACAGATTGCTTTCGCTGGCGTGCCAATTGTCGTTTATGCTTGGGGAGCCGCCCGTCAGGAAAGACAAAGTTCCGCTGTTGCTTTAATCCTGTTTAAAGCCGCTGGAATCTTGAAGGCTTTTCAAGGGCGAAGTACAGTTCCCAGGTTTCTCATAAGCAAAACGATGATGCTGGGCTCCCTCTCATAAATCAATGAATTAACGAGCAAATGTCCCAAGATGAGAGGAGCAGCAGTAGCTGGTGCTGGTGGCAAGGTTCAGGACACCCTCACAGTCAATGTTTTCAGCAAAAACTCTCAAAAGAGAAAACGCCGCACACTACTTCAGTAGTTGAATTAATGGTTTATTTTCTGTAGGTTCCCCACCTACGCGTTTCGGACATCAAGCTGTCCCTGATCACGGTAAAAACAATTGTCCATCTGACGTAAATAATTAATTTACTCTCTTAATTTCTATGCAGGTAAGTACTTAATCAATAATAACTCAATCAGAATGAAAAAAGACAGAGTCCGTGGTGTTAGAGTTTCTAAGGGTTTTATTCCTCATAAAGGAATCAGGATATCATGTTCTGACCACCACAGGGGTGTCAGAAGGGATAGATGAGCGCGCTCTCGTTTATTGATAGTACATAGCTTATATACTTGATTCGTATCATACAGAATAAAGCAAAAGGCGTAACAGCTGAGAGAAGACAAGATAACATTATACACGTGATACCAATACATCATCAAGAGGCGTAAACTAGGCGTGAACTGGAGGTGTGTGCTAGAAACGTCACTGATAGGTGACGCGAGTGGGTGGCACCAAGAGGTGGTGCTAACAGAATGTTGCAATGTCAGCAGAAATCGGAAGCTTGGATGCGCGCGCAGCTGCATGACGTGTGATTGACGGGGTGCAGGGGACTTGACATTTACACTGACGGAAAGAGACAGAAGTCTAGCATGTCAGATCAACTTGTACTTCTATCATATCTGATATCTGATGTTTAGGAACTATACTATCTGGGCGGAAAGGTCTCTAGGGCAGAAGCTATTCTATGCTAACTGTGGATGCGTGTATAAGCGCCTGAGTGTCTACATGTGAAGCGTGGGGCACGGGGCCTTCCATGGAAGCATGGCAACAGAGGCTATGAATTACTTGCATTAAGACAGGTCGGCCCTTTGGCTCTGCAGCTGGGGAGGATGTTTACAGGATCTAGTAGGCAGGAATGCATTCTCGAGGAGCGAAACAGATAACTCGAAGGTTATAGTCAGTCTTGGCAGAAAGCAGGCTTGAGCTGAGCGCGAGGGGCCGCGCTGAAAGTAGGACAGAGTTCACGGGTACAGAGGTAGCCTGGGCAGAGTCAGGAGCCACAAAAGAGGTTCAGATGGCAGGAATTCAGGGCCTACTCTTGCTAGAGCAGGAAAAATATGAAAAGCGTACTACAAAAAGACGGTGGCATAGCATACTTAGGAACGGACTACATAATCCATTCATGGTGGATCTGAAAGAGGACAAGTTAACGGTGGACGCAAATGTATTTGCGTCTTCATAGCTGGTTCAGGAGGGAAGTTACATGCACTTTAAGCTGGTACATGGAGTCGGTGGGGTACGCGCTAGGGAACACAACATGGCCAAAATTTAATTTTCCTCATTCCCTCCTTGTTCCCTACGGACCCTTCATGAAATATCGATCCTCATGAATCGATCAGTCTGTTCTTGTAACATCATTTGTTCTTCTTTCTTTCGGTTACGTTTTGAGTGAAAACTGGAATGTTCAATACAAGAAGTGGCACACAGTCCACAAATCGCTGGCCCACACTGTAGGCACAGGCAGCAACTGAATACTAGGACTAGGCCAATGCCTAGGAAGGATAGGATCTTCCATCCCCAAGCTGTTAACGTTGTCCAGAACCAACCGGACCAAGTCCAGGTGCCTGGATTCTGATGTATCTGATTTGCAATTTTATGAAGACGGGTGATAGCTTGATATACTGATGGCGCGTTTTGTGGAATGAAAACACAGCAACTTGACCCGATGACCTTACAAGCTCCACCTCTATCTGCCAAGATGACGTCAATTACGAGACGATTCTGAAGGACAACAACCCGCATAGCGGACTGCTCTTCTGTTAAGTTACCTAAGGCTGAGGTAGTTTCATTTACTACGGCTTCAAGTGTTCTAGTTAATCTACGTATTAATTTACTATTCTGGACGGGTCCTAAAAAGAAAAAGAATCCTTTATTAAAATCAGTGTACTGTTCCCATGCCGTTTCTGTGTAGTCGACAAGTGGGACATCTCTTCTGGGTCTATTCTTTACTAGATTGCTATTTCTATGGTAATCAGGAGGAGCTAGAAAAACAGGTGGCAGGAGGAATGCAATGTAACAGGTACCATCCCAATCTGGAGGTAGACGTATGTATGCGGTATGACCACAAACGAAATAAGAATGACTGATAGCTTTGAAAGATGATTTTCCATCATCACTGAATTCGACCACAGTGGTGCATTTACTATGACCTAAGTGTACTGAACCTTTCTTCTTGATACATAATTCACCAGTGACTGGCAGTACTGACATAATGGGAAGAACTGGTGCGGCTTCGGATTCGACAGTAAGAATCATAAGGCTAATTGTATAATTACCTAATCCATATACTTCATTTTCTAGATCAGTTCCTATTCTAGTGGGAAGTCCCTCCTTATCTGGGTAGCAGACGTCTAATAGGACCAAATTCAGGTTTCCCCAAACCCAACCCCCATCGAAAACAGCAATGTCGGGATCTAAAGAATTGATTATTTTAAACCATGCTCCACAGGAGCCATTGTGAGTGAACGGGTACGGAAAGAGGGGCAGAGCTCCCTTGTAATTCTGGTAGGGAGGGAGTCGGCCACATATCCAGCAATTTGTAGCATTGTTAGTTTGATGAGAATGATGTAACATACTAATGAATGTATTGTTGCGCAGCGCAAGTCTGTAGGAAAGCTCGTGAGGAGGTAACTCACTAAAAGTGTGTTCAGCAGATACATTGTAAGCAGATTGTTCACGCTTGAAAATAGGATAATAGATAGGTAATAAGATGCTGGCAACAATAATTAAAATACTGAGAATAAACATGATTATTAGTGTCACTATGCAGTGACTACGAAGTGATTTGCAATATGTACGTTTCTTTGCTTCTCTCTCTCTATCTCGATCTAGGGGATACATGTCAGAAACTATTTTACCGATTCACCTAGGGGAGGACTTAAACAATTAAACTGTCTGACTTGCTAGATCGCAATTTCATACGATATTGTTCTTGAGGAGTCTTTTCTCGTTTGGATTCGGTAAAGTCTTTTAACTCGACACAGTCTTTGGTGGGGGTGGGTGAGTCTTGTTCGGGTTTCAGTCCAGGGAATGTTTTGATATGGCTCAGGTGGACCCACCCCTTTCTGCCTTCCAATTTGACTGCGGTCCTCGTGGTAAGAAGAACGGTCTTCGGAGACTTCCAGCGGGGCTCCAACGGACTTTTTCTGTCGAAGTGGCGAACTAGGACCACATCTCCGGGACGGACGTCGTGAGGCTTTACATCAGTGTTGTCAGGGAAGGCTGCAGCAACCTGTGAACGACATGATTGGAGTGCAGACATCAAGGAGGCAAGGTAATCTGTCAACATGTTAGAATCAACATCAGTAATCTTTTTAGGAATGGGCGTCCCCCACATATTCGGTGGTCTGCCAAAGACCACCTCGTACGGGGATAGCCCTGATCTCGAATGGGCGACCATTCTCATATAGAATAGGGCCACTGGCAGGGCGACTATCCAGTCGACCCCTTTATCCTGACATATTTTGGCAAGGCGGATCTTTAATGTCTGGTTATGTCTTTCTACAAGGCCTGCGGCTTCTGGGTGTCGGACACAATGGAACTTCCACTGGTATCCCAGCAAGAGGGAAACTTGCTTCATTAATTCGGATGAGAATGGCTGACCGTTATCTGAGTACACGACACGAGGCATGCCGTACCGTGGGAAGAATTCACGAACCAACTGTTTGGCAGTGGTCGGAGCAGTGTAATCTGGGACTGGGTATGCTTCGGTCCAGCGGGACAGAGCACAGACAACTACGAGAACATATTTAAATCCTCGACAACGGTCCATCTGGATATAATCCATCTGGAGGACTTCAAAAGGGTGATCGGGAGGATGAAATCCACCTTGCTCTACAGGGACGCTTTTACCTGGATTGAACTGACAACAGATCATGCAAGTACGCACTTTCTGTTTTGCTGCTGCTCGTAAGTGTTTATTGTTCCAGAGATTTTGTAAACTGTCTAGCATTGCTTTCTCTCCTAGATGGGCAGGACTATGTGCTGTATTTATCATGACTTGAACCATAGAGTCAGGGAGAAACCATGTAGATTTTCCCTTCGTCATCCAACCTTGATCTGTCTGGATCCCTCCTAGTTCAATCCATTTCTGAATTTCTTCTGGAGTAGCATGTGTCTGAATGTCTATAACATCTAGTGTGGGATCTCTGACTGTCATACAGTTTGTCGGATCTGTTGTCTTTGTCGTGTCAGTTGTCTGAGTGTGAGTCAGTGCTGTATGTTTTGCTGTCTGATCTGCCAGGTCGTTACCCTGGGAAACAGAATCTGTGACTTTAGTATGTGCTTTACACTTCATAACGGATATGGCTGAAGGCAGATGTATTGCTTCCAACAGTGCTTGAATGAGAGGACCATGTTGTATCTTTGTACCATGAGAGGTCAGAAAACCTCGTTCTTGCCACAGCATGCCGAAGTCGTGTACGACTCCGAACGCATAACGGGAATCTGTGTAGATGTTAACATTTCTGTTCTTGGCTAGAATACAGGCTCGGGTCAGAGCAATGAGCTCTGCTGCTTGAGCAGACAGTGTATCAATACGGTGTGTTTCTTTAACTTCAGTTTCAGTGGTCACGGCATACGCGGCCACTAACTCTCCTGTACTTGTTCTCATGCATGAACCATCCACATAAAGTGTCAAGTCTGGATTTGTCAATGGAACATCTGTTAAATCTTGTCGGGGCTTTGTTACTGCATTAATGATCTCTATGCAATCATGCGGGGCTTGATCTGTCATAACTGTAGGTAACAGTGTTGCTGGGTTCAAGATACTGCAGCGTCTGATTTCTATGTGTGGCTGGAATAATGTCAATTCGTAACCTGTCAGTCGTGCTATAGTCAAGTGTTGAGTCTGGGTTCTGTTTAACAGAACCTCTACAGAATGTGGAACTTGTACTGTTAGCTGATGACCTAAAACAATTGAGTCGCTTTGTCTGATTGCTAACGCTGTTGCTGCTACTGACTTTAAGCACGCAGGGAGTGCCTGGGCTACTGAATCCAATGTGCTTGAAAAATAAGCGCAAGGCTTATGTGAACCTGCTTGATCTTGAGTGAGGACAGACAACGCTGTACCGTCACGTTCTGTAACAAAAAGTGTAAACGGTTTGCTGTAACATGGTGTTGCTAAAACTGGTGCTTGGCATAAAGCTTTCTTTAATTCCTCAAAGGCTTGTGTATGTTCCTGAGTCCAAGGGAGGACAGTCGAAGTCGCTGCCTCCTGTGTCGTTAACTGGATGAGTGGTTTAGCTAGAAATGCATATTGAGGAATCCATTGTCTGCAGTACGAGGTGAGGCCTATGAAGGCCCGCACTTCCTTTTGTGTCTGGGGTCGTGGCATATTTATAATTAACTGAATGCGATCGGGAGTGAGCTGTCTCCCCACTTTGGACAGCAAGTGACCCAGGTACACAACTTGCTGAACACAGAATTGTAGCTTTGAAGGGGACACCTTGTGTCCCTTGTCGGCCAGAAAATGCAAAACTGTCAGAGATGCTTGTTCACATTCGGGCTCACTTCGTGCGGTGATCAGTAGATCATCGACGTATTGCAGTAAAGCTGTATTAACTGGCATTTGGATACAATCTAGTTGTCGTTTCAGTGCTTGACTATAGATGCTGGGGCTTTCTGTAAATCCTTGAGGTGCGCGGGAAAATTTTAAACTTCGTCCATTTAAACTGAATCCGAAGAGATATTGGCTCTCCGGGTCAATAGGTACACTGAAGAAAGCGTTCTTGAGATCGATTACAGTAAAGAACGTTGCTTCGGAATCAATAGCAGTCAATAGGGAGGAGATATCGGGGACCACAGGATACTGTGGTACAATACATTTGTTCAGTTCTCGAAGATCAATCACCAGCCGATATACTGGCGGTGCATTGCGGTCTGTACGTTTAAGAATTGGAATGATGGGTGAATTACAGATGTTGGAGTCGGTCTCTACGACCACTCCCTGGGCAATAAGCTCTTCAATTATTTTCAGTAAAGCCACTACAGCATCGGGTGGTAACTTGTATTGTCTGATTCTGGGTAGAACAACTCCTGTCTTGAGTGTAACACGATATGGAGTGATATGCATACAACCTACATCAGCTGGGCCTTTTGCCCATAAGTGATCTGGTACATTTTTCAATCTGACATCAAAATCACGTAAAACATAATGACCCTTGAAATCCCGTAGAAAGAGTCTGACTCCCTCCGGGGAACAGCATATTATAGCTCCTAGAGCCTTCAGTGTTTTAATTCCTAACAGATTTTCTGGACATGATTTCGTAAGTAACAAATCTGTAACGCGAGATAATGGACCCACAGCCAAAGGTACTGGTTCTGATACTTCATTTACAATAGGCTGTCCTGAAAAACCAAGGGAAACATTCTGTGAGCCTGAGAGGGGTGCCCCTGGGACTTCATTGTGACTGATGGTAGTGCGACTTGCCCCTGTGTCAATTAAAAACTTTCTATCTTCTCCCAATACGTGACTGTGTACATAAGGACCTTCTTGATCTACAGGAATTTCAATAAGAGGCAAGCCCAATTCCCTCTCTAGGCTGTTTCATGTGTATCGCTGATAATCCGGATATGCCGACTGGGCATACTGGTACATCTGTTGTGATACTTGCCGGGTTGCGTCAATGGGCTGTGTCTGGGCATGCTGTGGCTGCGGTACTGCTACTGTTTGTACTGTGTGGGACTGATCATGCATAGGCTGTGTATTCTGCATTGGCTGTTCGTTCTGTGAGGTCTGTTGATGACCCTGTTCATGTCTAGGCGGATGCGGTCTTTCTTTAGTTTTACCTGTCGCGATGTTATGTTTCAGGACTGGACATTCATGTACGTAGTGACCTGGCTGCTTGCAATAATTACATGTCCCTTTAACGGGAGCGGCAGAATGATTGGTCTGGGCCCCACCTTTTCTATGACCGTCGGCTGGAATCGTCTGAGCTACTAACATTTTCATTTTCGTGTCTTTCATACGTTTCTGTTCCTGATCTTGTTCTTCCCTAATTCTGTTCTGGTGATATTGTAACATTTGTAACATCTGGGATGGCGTATTTGCTTGCCAAGTACTTTCAACTTTGTATACTCTATTTTTGACTAATGGTAGGGCATTCTCTACTAATTTTGTTACAAAAAGGTGTGGATATGACTCACTGCTAACTTTTAGGCCACTATTTATAATGAAACATTTCTCGAATCTTGAATAAAAGTCACTAGTATCTTCATCTTGTTTCTGTTTACAGGACGAGATTGCGTCCCAATCTTCCTTTCTAGTTGTCAATAATCTTGGTAGAACCTGTACTATTAAACCTGGTAATGCTTTAGTCTTATCCCCAAGTCCTAACCCTGGGACTCGTTTGCTTTCTTCGTCTTTTATTTCTGCCCATGCTATCTTTGACTCTCCCACCTCCCAATCCTTTTCCTTTAATTTCTCGTAAATGCCCGTGGGCAACAGTACCTTTAACATTTTCATAATATCATCATACGTGTAATCTCCCATCAGTAACATGTCTTTAAGCTCTCTGTGAAAACCTGCAGGGTCTTTATCATGGCACGGAACTAATTTCTTCATTTCTAACAGTTCTAACTTAGTCAGTGGCGTGTGAACATACACACGCTTCAAGCGTTGGTCCGTACCCATTACTGGATGTACTTCTCGTAAGGGGTTCTGACTTTCAATGCCACTACCGCATTGCATGTGGTACGTTTTTCTTTCTGGAGGCGGGGCCGGAACATATTCAGAACTTATGAAGGTGTTATACTTACATCGTTGTTCTAGAATTATTTGTATTAATTTGGTACTAAAACCTCTCCATCTATCCATGAGTAGTGCTTCTAGTGTTTCGTGTAAGGGACCTGGATCAGAATGATGGTTTCTGAACTTGATGAGGAGGTGCTGAATCATGTATACGCCTGCTATTTTCTGCTCTTCCGGGGAAAGGTTCAAGAATGTCTGCACTAACGTGTCGTCATTATACATGTCTGGGTTTTCGGCCCATAATACAGCTGACCGGGCTAATTCCTGTTCATCCATAGAACTGAGTACATGGTACCCTATTCGGTCTCGAAGCCTTTTATCAGTTTCCTGGAACTGATGTTCAGAAGAATTCGGATTTGTTAAAGCAGAGAAAAGAACTCTCTTGCTCTCCGGACGGATACCTTTCCTAAGGTAATTTCCCTTACCTACATACGCTATAGTGTCTGTAGACTTTCCTGATGTTTCATGTTCATCTTCCTCCTCGGAGGAAGTTTTATCATTCCCTTCCTGGTGTGCAGTTAATACTGCCTTTCTAATTTTCTGGGACATACTGGCTATGCAAGTCCCCTTGTCATGTTTTCCATCGGCTATGTTTTGACCCCACTTGTTTAATGCGTCTAATTCACTTTGATCTGTCCCAGGCCTGTCTCGTTCTCTTATTACACAATTTATGAAAAATCGTAATATCTGTGCTTGAGTGTCGACTTTCTGTTTATGCATGGCATCTTTGACACTGTTAGGGTCTTTCCCTGTCTGGATAAACTTATATAATCTGTCGAGGAGTTCCTTCATTCCTACATAGCATAGCAAGCTATCGGTAGCAGATCTTAATCGTAGTGATGCTAATATCATTAGATCGGTTCTTCCGGGGACTGGATCATATCTGCAAACTGACATCTTTTCTTTGAATGCGTCAAGACGCGACGAGTGGGGAGACTGGAAAGGATTCTGCGTGTCCCTTAAATTGAGTCTGTGTGTCGGTGGCGGGGTCTGAAGACCCGCAGTCGCACCTCCTGAGGCGGATGCTTGAGCATTATCTCTCCGTGGAGTCTGTATTTGAACTTGAATTTGTCGTTTAGTAAGATCAGGTAGGACTGGTTTCGGTAGGTCAGTCTTGAGTGCGGGAAGTGGCGGAGCTGGCGGAGCAGGGGGAGTCTGTCGTGTTACCGGCGGGACATTATCTGGGGGAGCAGTGCCACCCCCATCCCTGTCTGTAGGCAGGGCACGAACAGGCAGATTGGTGTAAGCTGGTACTACATCCTCTAGATATGAATTTAGGAATATGTCTTTAGTAGTTTTATGCATTACTTTAGTTGGAACTAATGGTGTCGGTAAGTTTTTCGGTGACTCTGATTGGGCTTCAGGTGTGCCATCTGCTGCAAGATACATACCGTTTACAAGATTATTTCGGGCACGGTCTATTTGTTCTGTTTTTACTCGGATTCCTTCAGTAACTAATTCGTTTTCTTGGTCTTTATCTGATTCTTTAAGTCTGTCTTCTCTACGGAGTGCTTTGTCAGCACGCTTACGTGATTCCTTACGCCAAAATTCTATGGCGTCCTTCTGAGATTGTCTAGCTTTCTTTTTCCATAATGCTTCTTCTACCCTCATGATGCACTCGGCATCCCATGTTCTGGTAACAGGCCATCTGTGTCTTTCGTCTAGGTGTTTGGTGTAATCGGCCCATAAATCTAGATATAATATGGCATCTATGCCATGTTTCTGATACATAAAATTGCCTGGAGTGTCCCTAGGGGGGATAGGAATTTCTTCCTCTAGTAACCCTTTCCTAGTTCCTATCTGTTTTAACTTGTTGAAGAACGGCATCTTGCTTACTTATTACTGAACGCTAGATCTTTATTCCTTAATACTTTTGACAGCTAGATTATACGAGAAACACAATAATACACGTTTAAACAGTCACATTCATACCACAACATTAATCACATAAAAACATTGAAGACATAGATGACTACCCCCTTATACTAGATGTACTGCTCAACAGTACGGATACACTGCTGTAACAGTGCAGAAATTCGGAATACTTGATATACTGCTAAACAGTACAGATACACTGCCTAAAAACAGTGCAGACCGGACTTGTGTACCCAAACCCGTCTAGATACGACCCAGCAATGGTACTCACCGGGAAGCACGGAAACAGAAGGCCTCGGAAAACTCGACTGGACTCGACTCGGAACTTCGGAAAACTTCGGAAAATTTCGGAAAACTTCGGAAAACTTCAGAAAACTGGTGGGCCTCTTCACACCTCGGACCTTGCTTCTTTCGGCTAGGCTCTGGTCGGGATCCTCCGCACTCCTCACCGCCTCGTCTGGGCACTGATCGCAGTCTTCGTCACCTCCGTGGGTCAGAGGGAGATGCAGGAAATCCTGCCAGTACACGTGTGTTCCATCTAACTGATGGCAGGGGACACGGATTGCAACGCACCAACCGGCGCGTGAGGTGGGGGAGGGGTCCCTGTTCGGGCGCCAAAATGACGTAAATAATTAATTTACTCTCTTAATTTCTATGCAGGTAAGTACTTAATCAATAATAACTCAATCAGAATGAAAAAAGACAGAGTCCGTGGTGTTAGAGTTTCTAAGGGTTTTATTCCTCATAAAGGAATCAGGATATCATGTTCTGACCACCACAGGGGTGTCAGAAGGGATAGATGAGCGCGCTCTCGTTTATTGATAGTACATAGCTTATATACTTGATTCGTATCATACAGAATAAAGCAAAAGGCGTAACAGCTGAGAGAAGACAAGATAACATTATACACGTGATACCAATACATCATCAAGAGGCGTAAACTAGGCGTGAACTGGAGGTGTGTGCTAGAAACGTCACTGATAGGTGACGCGAGTGGGTGGCACCAAGAGGTGGTGCTAACAGAATGTTGCAATGTCAGCAGAAATCGGAAGCTTGGATGCGCGCGCAGCTGCATGACGTGTGATTGACGGGGTGCAGGGGACTTGACATTTACACTGACGGAAAGAGACAGAAGTCTAGCATGTCAGATCAACTTGTACTTCTATCATATCTGATATCTGATGTTTAGGAACTATACTATCTGGGCGGAAAGGTCTCTAGGGCAGAAGCTATTCTATGCTAACTGTGGATGCGTGTATAAGCGCCTGAGTGTCTACATGTGAAGCGTGGGGCACGGGGCCTTCCATGGAAGCATGGCAACAGAGGCTATGAATTACTTGCATTAAGACAGGTCGGCCCTTTGGCTCTGCAGCTGGGGAGGATGTTTACAGGATCTAGTAGGCAGGAATGCATTCTCGAGGAGCGAAACAGATAACTCGAAGGTTATAGTCAGTCTTGGCAGAAAGCAGGCTTGAGCTGAGCGCGAGGGGCCGCGCTGAAAGTAGGACAGAGTTCACGGGTACAGAGGTAGCCTGGGCAGAGTCAGGAGCCACAAAAGAGGTTCAGATGGCAGGAATTCAGGGCCTACTCTTGCTAGAGCAGGAAAAATATGAAAAGCGTACTACAAAAAGACGGTGGCATAGCATACTTAGGAACGGACTACATAATCCATTCATGGTGGATCTGAAAGAGGACAAGTTAACGGTGGACGCAAATGTATTTGCGTCTTCATAGCTGGTTCAGGAGGGAAGTTACATGCACTTTAAGCTGGTACATGGAGTCGGTGGGGTACGCGCTAGGGAACACAACATGGCCAAAATTTAATTTTCCTCACATCATTAGTGTTTACCTTAAGTAACTGTAGGCACCACTTGGCTGTTAAGATGCATTGTGGGCTCAGTAGTTTTTGGATCAAAATTATTCCAAACAATGCACTGTGAATTGCTGGATCGCGGCATTTTCGCGGCGCAATTAGAACCCTGTGAGTGTGCTTACCGAGTGGTCTCCAATGCGCATAATATTTGTCATACAGACAATAAATGATCGCATGACTGAGTTTGCTCATGCTGACTGGCGCAAATTACCACTGAAAGGGGAGTGAAGGACTGAGTGTCCATGTATGAGGGTTGTGGCTGAGTGCCTATGAGTTCCATTTTGCCGTTTTATGCTTTGATCTACAGCTATCACTGTGCAGAGATAGTTAAAACATTTTTTCTTTATATAACTGTCACATGCATTTCATTTCATTATCTATTTTAAGAAACAAATATTCACTGGTTATCAAAGATATGTCTCTGGATGGAGTACAGTTCATCATAATTATAAGTGTACATAAAGTTCCTCATCGGCGTTGAGGCCCCACGGATTTCTAGTTTTGAATCTTATTATTAGCTTGGATTCAAGCCTCCTTAGTCGAGTGACTCGATCACCTCCTCTTTCATTTTCACCAACCATGGCAATTCCAGCGTATTTCATATCTTTCCAAGTTTTTCCTGGATGAGTTTTTAGATGTTTGGCTGTTGCATAGGAGGTATTAAAATAAGGTGCTGAGTGAAGCGTTGCATAGAGACTTTGCCCATGATTAAGTGCGTGTCAGCACGAAACGCGTCGGGCTTATGTACATTTGGGGAAGTATCCTGTTTCCTTGGCTGCAGCTCTCCATTAAAAGCGTGTGAATTACTCTGCTGTGTGTGGCTTCCTTTAAATGAGGACACCTTTTGTTGGATCTGTTCACGGCTAGTCCGGTCGGGGAAGGGGGCCCTGCAGCGAGGATGCGGACCTGTGCGAATGCCAGCTGGTGTGCAGCATTGCAAAGGGACAGCAGGGACGCAGTGAGTTGAATGGTGCTCCCAGGGATAATGTGATACTTACCAACCCACCTGGGTATTACGAGGTCTGAAAGGGGCAGCGCCTACACCCCGCACATGAGGACGATAATCGTCACTACAGGAACCAGAAATCAATGCGACTGCCAACGCCCACTGGGGCGGGTTCCAGGTATTAAAATGAGGCGCTGTTTGAAGCGTTGCATAGAGACTTTGCCCATGATTAAGTGCGTGTCAGCACGAAACGCGTCGGGCTTATGAACATTTGGGGAAGTATCCTGTTTCCTTGGCTGCAGCTCTCCATTAAAAGCGTGTGAATTACTCTGCTGTGTGTGGCTTCCTTTAAATGAGGACACCTTTTGTTGGATATATATATATATATATATATATATATATATATATATATATATATATATATATATATATATATATATATGTATATATATATATACTTAAGCGCACACACGGAAAGGTAAATAAAAGCAAGATAAATTTGCAGATAGTTTACAGCATGCACACACAGGTGTAAATAAAGAGAGCAGTTTCCCTTTGTTCTTCATCTCCTATATATTTTAGTAAGGCTTCAGAAAGCAGTGGGAGTGGGCGATCCCTGAAGTCACACTCTGAGGAGATAAAAGAGAACGTGAACTTTTTTCTCTTTGTTTAAAGGACAGTTTGCCTCCAGTTGCCGCTTAATCTGAAGAGCTCCCCGTACCTATTTCGTCAAAGGACATCGTCCTCCCTTTCTCCTACTTGGCTTCCCGCACAGCTTGGATGTTGGCTACATTTGGACCAAGCCACTTTGTGAGCCAAGTGCGGTTCTGGTTATAGAGCCTCATGTGACATGCGAGTTTCACATGATCGGCTGTTGAACGTCATAGTGAATAGCCAAAGCGCATCGGTGTATTGCATTGTATTGAAATTGCATTTATATAGCACTTACTACCCCTGACAAGGCATCAAATCGCTTTTTCAGCCAGTATCACGCTACTCCGGAACCCATAAAGGATAGTGTTGAATTAGTATAGTGAAATATGAAAGTAATTTGATTGGTGGAAAGGTCAGTCAGTTGCTTGAATTCAGAACGATAGCGGAAGTATAGAAGAGGGGAAAAAAAGATTTGCATTTATATAGCGCTTGTTACCCCTGGTGGGGTGTTGAAGCACTTTTTTGGCAATTAGCACGCTACCCCGGAAACCCATAAAGGATTAGTGGTGAATTAGTATAGTGAAATATGAAAGTAATTTGAGTGGTGGATATTAGTCAGTGTGTAGAGGCGCTTATAAGGGCTTCTCCATTGGATTACGGTTAGTCAGAAGGGGAAGGGAGGTCGGGAATGATAGTCCTTTCTCCTGCTCGTGTTGCGATCATATTTTTGTAGAGGCGCTCATAGGCCTCTGGGCTTCTCCATTGGTTTAAAGAGTCAAGTGGGGAGGTAGGTTGGGAATTGTAGTGCTGCCTCCCGCTCATGTTGTGACTGATTGCATGAGCAGTAAGGATGCAATCTACTGTTCTTCTGGGCAATGTGGTTCCCATGTTAATGATCCATTAGAAGGGAAACTGGTAATGAATGCATAACCTAGGGTACTGGGTGCACTCGTGAGGTGCCCATATGTGCTGGCAGAATAGTGGTGCGTCAGTAAAACCTTTTTGTGAATCTGAGGTCTTGGCGCAGTGAAGATTTTTGGTGGCATAACGCAGCTACAGGAGCAAGGTCATCTGTAGATTAAAACACCCCTGAATTTCTCACAATGCCTGCGAATTAGAGGGGGCTCTCCTTTCTGCCTGGGGCCCCAAAAATTCTAGAACCGCCTCTGCACCGGTGCGCAAATTAGTCTTGGGACCACGTAAAAACGACAGTCCAGCCCAGACAGCTAAAGAACTAAAACACAAGCAAACCCCTTGACAGCAAACAAGTGATTGAAAGATAGTTTGAATTATTCTGCACCACTGAGTACTATTCTGGGTGCATTCACACTGCAGTGCTGGAATCAACCTTGTGTACTATTGTTTGCGCACGGCACTCTCGAGGCAAACACTTCCACTTTCAATCTTTAGGAAAGTACTTGTGCAGTCACATCCTCCCCTCCCGCCCCACTCCCTCGTGCTACCCCCCACAAGGGAGGGAAGCGCTTGTCATGACTCGCAGCATGGCGGGAATTAGCTGTACTCTACTCTTCGCATGAAATCTAATTTATTGGCACTTTCCTTGAGTGCGTCATTTTCTGCTGCCATAGGAACACCTGCACTTTCTCAATAATACATTAATTAACTCAGAGGCAGAACATTGATTCCTCTATAGAGAACGATATAGATTCAGCAATCCATCTATTCGACGCACAGTTTCCTTAAAATGTCGTTCCGTGGTGGTCTGTGGAGTCAGGCCGGCAGTTGGAGCTGTTATATGCTGCCTTCGAGCAGAAAAGCGCCAGCTGCAAGATAATATCTCGGTTACTCTGGAAGAAATTGCCATATTTCATTGAGTTTTTATGGTGATTTATTTTTGTGCTTCGCAGTTAATGTCGTAAGCGCGCGCCTCTACAGACCAAAAGTGCCTGGGGGAGCTGCTGCTTCGGGAGCCCAGTCCTTCATTTCACGCCGAGTTGAAATACACGTCATTTTTTTCTCTCCAAATTTGTGCAAGCGCGTTCCTTATTTATGCGGCGGGAGAGCATGTTGGAAAGGGGATTTTAAACGGGTCAGGGGTTTACATGTGTTGGATTGGACGCCTGACCGCGGTTATTTTGTGAAGGGCGATGAAATACGAGTTTTGTTGCATGACCCAAATATAAGCTGTTTTTTCGGGTAACCCTTCAGGGAGCAGCGGTTGAGAAACACTCAGCCCTCCGGGGATATATTAAGTGATGATTTCTAGTAAATGTCCAGAGAAGTTAGTGAGACTCCTCCGGGTGCTCTAAGGCAACACTATAGGCCTAAGATATCCCAGAAAGCGCTTCCATCCATCCCCACGTCAAATCTCGGGAAGAGTTCACTTCAGTGCTATAAATGGGCCGGTACGGAGTACTGGCACTTTTTTATTTTGAGGAAAAAGTACCGGCACTCTCAAGAACGTGACGTATTACTTTTAAGTGGAGAGAACCGGCGCTACTCAGCAGCTTCAATTTTTCAGTGTCAAGCACTGGTTCACATGAAAACTGGTATTCGCTGCCAGTGGTGGCTGGTGAAATTTGAAAGTGGTAGGGCGTAAACGTGAGGGATCCGTCTTCAGTAGCGAACAACCACTGCATTTTCTTTTATTTTCACTTTGTCATAATTTGGACAACTGTGCACCCCCTTGATGGCGGCCCCATCACACCTATTTGCACAGAATCATATTTACAACTTAAATACGTGACCACTAACCCTAAGCACTCTGCAGAGAGGCCAATGATTGGATGGCCATGTATTCTGAACACCATTTTGAGACACTGGCAGACCCTGTGAGAAACCGCCAGTGCCTTCAACCAGAGCTCAGGAGCTCTTAATCGTGCAAACAAGTGGTGTCCCTCAGTTCAAACTATACACTGTACAATAGTAATGACAAGAAAAAGTACAGAATCTACATCCCGGATGTAGCAAGCAGTATTCTACATTATCCTGCATATTGAATTGACAAGTGTGCAAGACTGATAGCCTACCTGAATTGCAAAAATATCTATAGACTGCTGATGCCTAGCTGTGGTCCATAGTCACCCCCAGAAGCTCACACTGCGACTTGGAAGAAGATCGACACGGCCAAGTGAAGACGGATGTAAAATAAATGCACCTGCCTGCCTTTCACTTCAAAATTGTGGTGCAGCATCTGTGATATGGGCTCTGCAATACAGAAGGTCGCAGAGCAGGGCCTGCAGCAGGAGCATCCAGAGAGGAGGAGAGGACAGGTTTCCTGGGGGAACAGCAGTAGGAAGTGGCCTAGAAATACCTCCAGTCCCATGAACGGAGGAGGCATTCAGCTCTGCAAGAATAAATAGGGTTGGAGGCTCTGAAAATACAGTACGTACAGCCTACTCACATTGGCAGGCTACTGGCCGTCTCGTCCTGCTCCTTTATGTACAATGGCTGCGCTGACCCACCCACCTTCCCATTAGGATCTTTACCTGGACTGGCGAATCTAGCATTTCTTTCATGGTGTGACCCCCACAGGTCATTGCCCTTAGGGAAACCCCCTCGGCCTCAATCCTTTCACTCTTCTGATGAAGCTCTGCTCACCTATTGAGTAGTTTCGGTTTTACAAGCTCAGACATTGTGGGTTGTTGGTTCAAGAGGACGGGGGAAATTGGAACTGGCAGGCACATTCAAATGTCTTCATCCTCTGAACGTGGACATTTTGAAGCGCTTATACTCTGTCCTAGGGCCAGCAAATACGAGATGTCTTGGACGGCAGTGGCAGCAGCGGCCTTCACGTAGTCCTGTGTCTGTAATCAGTAAGGGAACGTGTTTACAATAACATTTTGTCAGATGCTGGGCTCCATTTTTTTCTAGCAGTTTCATACGGCACGTACTGGTGGACCTGAATTGTATGATTGCTTTACATAAGCACCAATTACGTTACAAAAGTTCATATTTGTTTTTCGTTACCAGCATAGAGAAGTTAAATGATTTGCCGAGAATTACAGGAGACGGTACGGGTCCGCGCCACCTCTGCTACCCTTGGCGCCTTCACGTCACTGGACTGGCAGACCCCCGCAGCCAATCCTGGCCCTTGGGGCACAGGTTATTCTACGCCCTCAGCACGCCCAGTAGGAGCCCTAAGGGCTCCTAATGGGCATGCGCAAAAAATCGCAAACACAAATGCGCATGAGTGGGCATGGGTAAAAAATTCTCGCTCCGTCCCCACTCATGCGCACTTGTGTTGCTGCCTCCCTGTTGCCCTGGTGTCTGGTGACAATCATGTCAATCAACATGACGCCAGACCGCCCTGGTCTGATGTCATGCTGACTGGCATGATTGTCAGTTCTCCCTCCTTGGCTCGCGTCTTTCAACTTAAGTAAACTCAGTTTACTTAAGTTCAGATAAACGCCGAGGGAGCTGCGGGCGGGGGGGCTACACCCCCACGCCCCAATGGACGCACCGCGCCTGTTCACTGCCCTTCTGGCTACAGTGCTCTCAACCCTCGTCAACGCGTCACACCGATGAGCCCCTCAGAGGGTGCAAGCAGGGATTTAAGTGGGATGAAAAAACTGGGGATCTTTTAAAGGGGCGTGGCAGATCTAATTAAAGTAAACCCATAAAATAAAACTCTGTGCTTAGCATACTGCGCCGCTCTAGTCGTGTTTTGCTGCTTCTGTCATTGCATCCAGATATATAATACAACAAAGAACATTACACCTACAACAAGCCAGGGCTATTGGCTTTATCAGTGCTCGATAAAAGCACATAGCAACATAACTATGTCTTCGTTGTTATAGCAATGAAAATGCTCCAGTTCTGAAATGATGAGGCTGTGAAAGAACTATAAGGAGTCTCTTGGAAGTTACATCACAGGCGGTGGAGGATGGTACTTCTACAGAGTTAAGATTTTTTTTTCACCCTGAGGGTGAGGGCTGAAATCGAGAGCCCGATAGGGACCTGTCTCAGCACCTGCTTTTTAGAACTGCGGGTGCTGAACACCGGCAGGACCCGGCTTTGGGCACCTTTCCCAGTCCAACAAGCCCACCATACGTGAGACAGGCCTATGTCATGGCACACATACATGATCTGTGTTTGCCAATGACAACAAAAATCAGCATTAGAAATCTGGACATCAGTACAGTTGGGCAGACTTGGCATGGATAGGATAGGATGGATAGGATGTGAATTTGTAGAGTGCGAATTGCTGCCCGGAGGCGTCCAAGTGCTGGAATACCGTGAGTCCGACCCTGAGGACCCAGAGGGGAGAGAGTGGGAGTTAGTTAGACTGGGTGAAATAGGAAGGTTTTCACCTGTTTACAGAAGACCGTAAGGTTGGGGTTAGCTCTTAGATGCAGTGGAAGGGCGTTCCAGGCCCTGGCAGCATTGTAGGAAAACGTCCTACCTCCAGATCTAGATCTTTTAATTCTGAGGGTCATTGCGAGAAAGGTCTGATTGGATCGTAGGTTTCTGTTGGGCATGTAGTGGGTGATTAGATCCTGCGTGATCCTGGGGCCAGTGTTCCAGAATGACTGGTGAGCTATGCACATGGCTTTGAACATAACTCTCTGGCGCACCGGTAGCCAGTGAAGGGTTACTAGTCCGGACCTTACTGACTGTCTGCGGGGAAGGTCGAGTAACATGCGTGCTGCGCAGTTCTGAACTATTTGGAGCCTTCTCAGAGTAGATTCCGGAGCACCGAGGTAAAGTACATTATTACAATCAAGGCGGGATTGAATCAAACCTTGTACAGCTGTTTGTTTGGCTTCCATGGGGAGGAGAGAGAAAATTTTCTTAAGCATCCTCATGATGCCGAAGCAGGTGGCTGAAAGTTTCATGGCTTGTACATTGAAGGACAGGGATCTGTCCATCCAAATTCCAAGGCTTTTAATGCTGTTTTTGGGGGTTGGTGGAGGGCCCATACTGGGCGGCCACAGGGCGACGGGAAAGCTGGGGTCCGGGAGGCCTAGGACCATGAGCTCGGTTTTGTCCCCATTTAGTTTTAAGGACGATAGGGACATCCAAGTCTTCACTTCCTCCAGACATTCTCTAAGCCCGCCCCGCACAGGTAGATTGGCTTCCTGCGTCATGGAGACCACCAGCTGCGTGTCGTCCGCATAGGAGATGATCTTAATCCCGAATGGGCGGACGACATCGGCCAGTGGCCTCATGTACAGGTTAAAAAGTGCAGGGCTTAGAGAGGAGCCTTGGGGGACACCGCATTTCAGAGGTCTGCTGGTGGACACAGACTCGTCTTCGAACACATGGAAGGATCTGTCTTCTAAAAAGGACTGAAATTAGGACCACGCTTTGCCCTTGATCCCGACCTGGGACATACGGTACAGCAGGGTGTCATGGCTGACCGTATCAAAGGCCGCGCTGAGATCAAGGAGGATCACTGCCACTGATCCTCCTTGATCTAGAATTTTTCTAGCCTCCTCGGTGACCATGAGGAGGGCGGTCTCGGTCCCATGTTTAGGTCTAAAGCCAGTCTGATTGGGGTCCAGTAGATGGTAATCTTCCAGGAAGTTTATTAACTGGTGGTTTATATATTTTTCCAGGATCTTGCTTGCCCAGGGGAGCAGGGATATGGGGCGGTAGTTATTTAGATCCGTGGGGTCCAGGTTAGGCTTTTTCAGTAGGGCTCTAACCATAGCCTGCTTCCATGCCCGAAGAGATGGAGGTATTTAAAACCTCCCTTAAGATAGGCAAGGTGGTCTGTGAGGCTGCCATTATTATATCCGGTGGGGCTGGATCATTGGGGGATCCGGATTTGACTTTCGTGCTAAAGGTTCAAGCGTGGCAAGATCCAAAGGAGGAAAGTGAGACAGCGTTGGTAGCTGTTGACTGGAGGGGGGGTCAGTGGGGTAGAGGAGAGGGGTTAGGGGGCTGAGGTTATTTGGGGGTAAGGCCGAGTAGATTGAGCTTATTTTCTGATGAAAAAATTTGGCGACATTGTTACAGTGGGTAGTGGACTTGTCCACCAGTAGGCTGGGGGGTTGTTTTGTAAATTTTTTAATGATTTTGAAAATTTCCTTGGGTTTAGATTTTGCGAGCACAATTTTCTCAGAGAAGTATGAGGCCTCGGCCTCTTTTATCAGAGTTTTGTATTCGCTGATAGCTTCTCGATAGAGTGTTTTATTTTCCATTGAATAATCGGTTCGCCAGCGTCTTTCTGTTTTCCTGCAGAGACGTTTCTTGTCTCTCAGAGTCTCCGTGTACCACGGGGCAGTTTTATGGGGGCGTTTGAGCGTGATTTCCTTTTTGGGAAAAACAACGTCAAGAGATTGGGAGATCCATTTGACGTATGCCTGATTTGCTAGACCGGGATTGTCTGTAATCAGAGGTGGATTCTCCGCAAGTGTGTTAATCCAGTTGTCAACTGCTAGATGGGACCAGGCTCTCGTGAGTCTTGTAATAGGTGTAGGTTCAGGGGGTTTAGACACAGTCCAGTTAATGGGGATCAAGAAATGGTCCGTCCAGGGTAAGGGGATGGGTGGACTGGTTAGGAGGCCAGGGTAGTTGCTGAAAACTGGGTCCAGCAAATGGCCCTTCACGTGGGTAGAAGAGGTGACCCGTTGGGAAAGTAGCAGGGCTGCTAGGTCGTCTGCTAAAGTCGTGGCAATATGGTCTGAAGCTGAGTCAAAGTGAAAATTAAAATCGCCAAGCAAGATGAAGTTGGATGTGGAATTGAGACTTTCAGCCACATTTGAGGGTAGGCTGACGTGGAACTGCCTTGGGGGACCAGGAGGTCGGTAAATCAGAGTGCCAGAGAAGCAATTGTTAGGTGAAAATTCGATATTAAAAGTTAGGCTTTCACAGTCCGGGGTGGTTTCAGAGACCACTCGGCAGTGAAGCTGTTCTTTATGGATTATAGCCAAGCCTCCTCCTCTCCCTTTAGAGCGGTCCTGGCGAGAGATTTGGAAACCTGATGGAAGGGCAGCTATGGCCGCTGGGTCGGCATCAGGGGATAGCCAGGTTTCTGTTAGGAACAGAATGTCAGGTGAATATTCTTCTATTAAAAGCGCAATTTCGACCGTATGTTTGGGGAGAGAGCAGCAGTTCAGTAAGAACATGCGGAAATCGTGAAGCAGTTTAGTGATTGTTTTGGGTTTGAGGGGGTTAAGACAGTCGGGACAGACCGGAGGCAAGGTGTCAGCTTGATATCTGTGACAACTGCCGTTGCTTGTGGGTGCCCCAAGACTGTGAAGGGATGGGTGCACATCTATTACCATGCAGAGGGCTTTTTTGTCCCAACAGCCACACTATGCAAGATTACCAGTAGTGGTCACCTTAATTAATTAATTAATTAATTAATTGTGGGTTTCTAACGCGCTAGAATCGACTCCCAAAGGAGTATCTCTGCGCAGTAGACCGCTGGGGAACACGTCCTGGCTTTCCCTGTGAGATGGTCCCTACTGGGTATCTCCAAGGTGAAACCAGGCATCCCCGGCGTATGTGGGGGGCCGTTGTGGAGATGAGGCAAGCTTAATGCCCAGAGTTGCCGAGTGTGATCCCTGGTTAGAGTAGACACCGAGGTGAGAATTATCAAGTCCGCTGGCCCTGGTCCACGACCCTGCCGCGTCGGGAATTGAACCCTGGTCCCGGGCCGTCCTCTGCTCTCGGGTCTGCCGCCTCTAACCAGTGAGCCACTCCACTCCACTTAGTGCAGGTTTGCAACAGTGATCAGTGCATCAAGCTAGGTTGACAGAAGCAATGTAAAAGTGGCTTTGTCAATTTAGAATGTCTTTATTTGGATAATACTTTGCAACCATAGTTGCAATGCTCCTTGCACCAAGGTAATAATATTAGTAACAAGTCTTCCTCAATGCCACATGATTATAACTTAAATATCATCTATAAATATATTTTTGAAATGTGATGATTTTTCTCTAAACATCAGCTTATCTTCACATTTTCGTCTCAGATGCACACTCTTTAATTTTGGTATATGTATATATTATTTCAGCCATGGAACATTTTCAATTTTAGTGAACTGGACTGCTCAGGAGGGAGTTATTTACAGGTAGCAGTAGATCTATCAGTAGCTCATGAGGTACTCATTGGAGAAGCCTGAATTGGTTTCTTTGTGCAAGTTCATACAGTTAAGTGCCAGCCGGAGGACTTCTGTTCCCTTTTTCAGCCTATAGGGGAAGAAACAAGCAGAACTGCAGTGGAACATTGCCGTTGCCTTTGGCAGCATGCTCTCCATTAGCATTTTTGTGAGTGGAGGGCAGATGAAAGTCAGAATGCAACACTGGAGTGACACTCCTTCTGAGCAGCTAAAATGGAATGTGTATTGCACCTTTAAGGAACATAAACATGAAGGGCCCCAAGAAGGGAAATATCTGCTCCATTCATAGGAATGTGTACCCACTTATATGGCACTCAGAAACCTCCACATGTTCCCGCCTTCAAATTAGAATGTTGGGATAGGAATGTCTCCTGCATGGTAATCAGGTGTGTACCCCTGCCCTGAGTGAGCCATCTGCATGTGATATCTGGTTTTCAGTCTTTTTTGTGGCCCAGCTCATATGATACTCCAGAGGGCCTCCTGAAGTCCAGAGCCTGGTTCTGAGACCTGCAGGGGCACACCCAATGTGCCCTCTGGCTGACGCTGGACTGCTCTCAGATTCCTGGTTGTCGGCATTAAGTGGCGGTTGCATTGTAACGTTTTTGTAATCCTGATATGGAACAAACCCTATTTCTCTCATGAAGAAGAAGTGTGCAGCCTGATACCCCCACTTCACCCACTCATGTAAAGTTCTTCTTGTGTGAGTCACCCAGACCATTGCATTACCAACCCATGTGTATGTTCAGCGTGTGTTATGCAAAGTTGGCATGGAAGCAGGATGTTGTGTGGCTGTGAATGTAATATTGCTCAGACTGGTGAGATCCATTTTTGATTGCCAATAATTTTATATGACACAAGATAGACATTGTGATGAATCTGTCCATACAGTGCAAGGGTATTGGTTGCATTCATGAGCTTTATGGTGTAACCTTAGACACATACATGTGAGTAGATGGGGACAGGGTTGCCTTTGGAATTTGTATAGTGAGCTTATAGCAGGGGGTTGCTGAGCTGTCCTTCCTGAGTACTGCCTTTGGGAAAATGAGGGCTAATGGTGTTCAGTCATCAGATTCTTTTGTTAGAGGGTGGGAAGCTTCTAGGTAGACAGCATACCCATTTTGTCTGAGTGCTTTTTTCAGAAAGGCTGGTGACAGCCAAGTACAGTGCATTTGCTTCTAAAATGTGGATGACCTCTCACTTAACATCAGAGCCTCCTCTCATTTTGAATGTTGCACGAAGCTGAACCTCATTTTACCTCATTGTGTTCATGATATGGAGATGTCTGCCCAGAGTCAGCATTGTCACTAACTGCTTAAAGAGACATTCCCTTTTAAAAAGTCTGAGTCTGTGCTGCAGAAAGAACATGAACTATGAAAAAGAATCAGCCCAAACTGGTTGCTGGGCACAGGTAGTAGGACCAACATGCCCTATAGATTTGAGTAAAAGTAAGACCCAAAGTTCCAAGTTCTCCAAGACCAAGGAAGGGAGTGCTCAGCAAAGTCCACAAAGGATTGCTGACATCCAGGGCTGGTATCTATCAAGCAGCCAGTCTTGCGGAGATGAGAGGGCATCATCTGAAGCCTGTGCATCTTACTGGAAGAGCTGTTCATCTGCCTTTCTCCTCAGAACCTTTCTGACCTGCTGGTAATAGGAAGAAGCATGTCTGACCCTACAGGAGCTAACTGGCTGAGGAAAGAGAAGTCCAGCAGTCGAGGCCAGAGGAGGTCCGCCCATAAGAGCTCATCGCTGCCACAGATAGCATCTACATGATCCTAGACAGAGGAGATAAAGCAGGCGTCATCTCCTGGACTATCTGCAGCATTTAACATGGTCTCACGCCACACCCTCATTGGATGCCTACAAGAAATTGGCATCCAAGGGCTGACTCTCCACTGGATCTGCTTATTTTTAGCAGACAAAACACAAGATGTCAGACTGGCACCTTGGAATCCTCAAAAATCATCTGTGGCGTACCTCAAGGTTCGTCCCTCAGTCCCACCCTCTTCAACGCATACATGATCCCTCTGGCCAATGCCATTCATGCACATAATGTAAACATCCTCTGCTATGGAAATGACACACAAGTCATTTTCTCCCTATCGGACAAGTTCCCTAACTCAAGAAACAAGTGCACTGCCTTCATGACCAAAGCTGTTAACTGGATGGAATCCAACTGGTGAAAGTTAAAAAACAACATGACATAAGTAGTGATCTTTGCCAAGCATACCTTGCAATGGGACTCCAACTGATGGCCTACCAAATTCTGACTCACACCCACGCTCAGCACCCACACCAGGAACCTCAGAATTCTCATCAACAGCAAACTGGACATGACAGCACAAGCTAACGCTGTACCGGCATCCTGCTTCCACACCCTGAAGATCCTCAAAACGATCTCCAAATGGCTCCAAAGAAACACCAGAAAAACTGCAGTCATGCCCTTGTCACCTGCAAATTGGACTACGGAAACACCCTCTACATCTATATCACCAGGCAACTCACCAGAAGATTACAATCATCCAGAACTTGGCAGTCAGATTCATCCTAAACCTCCCATGCAGAACTCACTCACATCATACCCCAGGGAGCTCCACTAGTGCCCACTTCAAACTTCTCACTCACATGTTAAAGGCATTACACAGCTTTGGCCCCACCTACCTGATCAGCTGCATCTCTTTCCACCTCCACTCTGCAGAACTCCTATTTGCACACATTCCACACACTAAAGAACAAGTTCTGGAGGACACACCTTCTTTTGCATTGCTTCTAAAATGTGGATAACCTCTCACTTAACATCAGAACCTCCTCTCTTTTTGAATTTTGCAAGAAGCTGGAGACTTAGCTATTCAACTAATCACCCTTCCCTAGGCAAAGATAGACACACACTCCTGCCTAGTGCCAGGATACTCTCACGCGTGATAGAGGTGATAACATAACACAACACGACATTACATACCTGGAGTTCACCTGAGTCTGCCTGAAAGTCTCTCGCCCCCTGAGTGTTTCTATGTGCAAGCAATGTGAGCCAAACTATCTCACTGACACCTCTCCCCAGCATGCCCACTACATCAACCTCCAACAGGGGACAACAATGGGCTTTTGCTTACTCTGCATTCTATGCACTGAGACTGAGGACCTGCACCACATACCAGAGGACGGAGCCAGCCTTTGAGAATGTCTGGACTTGTCTGACTAGAGCCAACTTCCCCAGATGTGCTGCTCCTTTACCGGGCCCAAAATGAAGAGATGGAGATGGGGCCGCCTGGCCGAGTTGATGCGCTGAGTCTGCCTGTCTGTGCTGCTGGCAGCCCATTTGTGCTTAAGACTAACAAACACCCGACACCTCGGGTAAAACTATCCGAAGTGAACAATGCCTGTGAATTTTTATTACAGATTCATGTTAATAACCCTGCTTAACCCTCTAACAACTCGCAACCACGATGGATGTGACCCAGTAGCTCATGCTTACCCTGAAGACCTGAAGGCTTTCCTACTGTAATGCTGCAAAAAGTGAAGGACCAGGTTTTAGAATCTAGCAGCGTCAGGGAAAACGCCTGATGCCTTCGAGTTCCCCTGCTTCGGCAAACAGAGACACGGGACACTTCGTGATTACGTCAAAGACCAAAGTTTATTGGCTGCAACCAGGAACAGAGGTCTACGAAGCACACACAGGTGGTTCGCTAGAGACTGCACAAATTCAATGAGCGGAGCATGGTCTTTTTTGCCAAAAATCAGGCCTCAGGCAACATTCCAAACTAGCATTGGTTACACACAAACTGGCCAATGAAAATGTGACATTTCAAAAGTAGCGCATGACGACAATCCCCTTTCTTCGTTATCCAGCCCACCAGAAATGACCAAGCACATTCCAATATCCTGTTCGATCATGCTGGACAAACCCATCATAAAACCTCAACCCAAATCAGTGATTATGTCGTAAAGGAAGGAGCAGAAAACAGATTGGAAGCAAGATAGAAAGGTGGGTGCAGTGTACCATAAACTTCGGCCCGTCCTGCTCTTTGATCTTTATCTGACCAGCTGCTTAACAAAGAACTGGCTCAGCGAGGTCAGCCTCGGGCAAGGGAGTCAGTTCGGCCAGGTCACTCAGAAGTCAGCTAAGGTGTACGTGTCTCAAGGACTCGTTCGGCCGCAGTCATCGGCCTATGTGAGGGCAACCACACAAAATGGCTGCCGTACACAAAATGGAACCCGAAGGTTCAAACGAAATCCCTAAATACATAGTGTTCTCATTGATCGATTAATGCGAAAACACTCGTACATACCACACTCGTGATTTCCGGTCTGCTGATACCAAAATCGTCTATTTCCGACGACCTTTATTGAACAGGTTCGGAACCACCGAACCACAGACCCTCAAACTACGGAACTACAAAAGGTCACCACCTTCAATCAAGTGAGAAGACACATTACTATGTTTGGGAAAGGAGAGGTTTGCCATTAATTTTCTCATCAAAGGGTAATCCAGGAAATACAAGAAGGTTGCAGGAATCCAGCTTCTAATGGGAATGATCATTCCCACCAAAAGCTGGATTCCGGAGAATTCTGAGGCTACATGATTAAACCTCCACTGGATTGTCTGGTTATTCATCTTCATTGTAAATACCAACCACTGACATACTCAGGTTCTTGTACTGGGCTGAGACTTATTTGTTTTGGGCAGCTCTGTGTGCCAATACAAAAATAAAGCTTTATTTTATACAGAGTTCCAGTCCATGCTACAGCAACTGTCTCACATATATAACATTGGGTATGACAAGAATATTATTTAGAAACAAATCACCAAGAGGTCTTGTACTCCAAAGTGTGGTCAGCATTTCTGGATCATTTCTAAAAAATTACAGCAAAGATACCTCCATCTTGAAGACACATAACCCCCAGAATAGTAGCCAATAAAAATATAAGTCTAGAACATATTACATTTCAGGGTTTAATTGGAGCTTTTGCAGAGCATTCAGGTGGCTTGCAGGCAATCTAAAAGTGCTGATGAAGGGAGAGAAGAGGGTGTTAAAGATTTTTTTTCTCAGATTATATACTTTGGCCAATTATTAACCCATTGCTTAACCCTGGGGTTCAAATCGTCCTGACCGTATTTGAATCCGGTGGGTCTGTAGGCTGTACAGCATTCTCATTGAGTCATCTTTGAGTTTTTCATAGAAGAGAGTCCACAATGGACTCTATTTACAAATGGACTGAAGAACACAGACTCGTAAAAGCAGATGGCCTGGAGAATGCAGGCTCTTAAAAGCAGGTGTACAAGCTAATAGTATGACCCTGTAGTGTAGACCTTGTGAATATTGAGCCACCCTTGCCTCCTGCTGCAGGCCCTCGGTCCCAGGTGCAGTTAAGGTATAGAACGCAGTTAGGTTACGGAGTATAAACAATACCCAGTAGGTACAGGAGGAATATGAAATGACAAGATTATCATTGTTAAAAATAGCCATAGTACCCCTCTGGTTGTCTCCTCTTCTCTTCTGAGATGATCCCCAGCCAGGGAGGTGGAGTGCAGTGATAAATACCTAGAATTACAATTGAGACTCCAGAATTTTCTTTTTAGGTTTTGCCTGTGAAATCTATTGTATTTAATATAATCTTACATCCCGCCCTTACATTTCATTTGGTCATGTGCTTGCCACTTAATTTTCCTTAGTTGGTTGTAGCTTACTATTTCCTTGTTCTTTGTGTGTTTTTTTATCAGTGGCGCATGGCCCGGGTACTCCTTTTATTCCGATTATGTTTAACTTTTTTTTAGGTTTCACCTGCACAGTGCTTGCATTACCATAAGCTATCAACTTTGCGGCCCCATCATTATATAGCGCGGTCTCGAGCCGAAAGTATTCAAGCACTTTACACGAGCGCACGGGGAGATTACATGATTTGCTCAGAATGCTACGCCAATGCGATACTCGTTTTAATTTTGCATCACTTTGCAGGCTCCCTATCCAACCCACTCATCCCGTCTGTATTTGTTGCTGCTTGCCCAGTCCTCCCTTCAACCTCCCTCTTGTCGCTGCTTGCCCAAGCTACAGATCACACCTCCCGACCCCCATCACTCCATCTGTGCTTGTCCCTTTGTTTCTAGCGCCTCCATAGTGGCCTCCAGTGGCTTTTACTTCTTGATTTTCTCCCAATTCTATTTTCAGCATAACCCACCCGCCCACAAGTCAGTTTCTTCTCTCTTGCCCTACGTGGCCTCACCCGTTTTTTATGCACACACACCCCTCGGGCATAGCTTGGTCAGTAGGATGGGGAGAGGGGGTGAGATTCATATTTTCCAATAATCACGCTAGCATATAATGTTCAAAAAGCATTATACAATGAGCAGGGCTCATTAGAGTGGTTAAGGGGCAGTGGAAAGGGAGAGGGATGCAAATTGGTAGGAGTACTAAGTTTGAGAAACAACATTTTTGAAGAAAAAAAACACATTTTGAGGACTTTCAAAGCAGAGATGAACGAGGTGTTTTTTTCAATGTGTGCATGCAAAAATCAGTCCCAGGGTAAATCCGACAGGCACCTCACCATATCTGATTGAAAACACCTATATCCAACCTTCCACAGAAAATAAATGTATTAGGAGGGTGTAACACCCTAAACACCCTCACCCCTTGAAGTTTCACCCCTAGAGCCCTCCACCCCGTCACCATTCACGTAGCTGGTGAGCAGTGGCTATACCGTGTGCAAAAGGCAGTCACAGTATTTATTTTAAACATACTTTAATATTTGGATATCTCTCTGAAACATACTTTAATGATTGGAAATCTCTCAGAAATATTTACACAATGAAACTCCCCCACTTTTTGCATCCTGTTGTTACTTTGCACTTCCTTCACACCAACGTCAGCCCACCCTCGCCGACTCACTCACCACACCTCTTGGTGTCAGGTTTTCTATTCCATAACGCGCCTTGTCTTTGCACTTTCGACTGAGCGGACATCTGTCTATAGGCTACACTGAAGCTCAGTGGACCTCCACACCCTCCAGCTTCAGAACAGCCCTACTGTGGGCCTCTTATGCGGTTTTGTTCAGTTTGGGGACTTTTTCACCATTCTTGTAGATCTGTCTCCACCTTCACAGATCCTGCGATCTAACCGGAGCAGCTGCAAACTTGCCAAAGAAAATGCGCCCTGCACCCTAACAGATAACTTCTTTAGGTGAGGAATATGGAAGGGAACTTAATCAGCAGAGAAATGGGAGCAGAAAAAAACACAGAAAAAGAAGGTGCTTGAGAAACTTAAGGAATGTTGGCAATAGAGGCCACATTACATCTGCTGCACCATCTTCGAGTTAGGAGACACCTCTACATCCGAGACCACCATCACAGAGCCTGCCCCTCTCTAGGTAGCAACCCATCAATTTCTGTGGGTACTTACTTTTATATAGCGCCATCAACTGCCAAAGGGCCTTTCTGGAGCACTGTAATTATCAAACATTACTATTACCATCTGCCATATTATGCATATTAGAAATCTATGATGGAGGAGGGGAATGTCACTGTTAGACCTGGCACCATTGGCGTGTGACTCCCTTCTATTTTTGCTGTTGCCTCATGTATTTTTGCTGGTGTTAGATACTTTGGGCACTGTGCCACTGCTATCCAATGCCACAGTGCAAGTGCTCCTTATTGTAAATTGATGTATTAATCAATGGTTCCATGTTTGGCTATTTGGTTTACTTGTCAGACCCTAGTCTAGTGCACTGAGTGTGCCCAGGGCGTGTAAATCCAAATGCTGCTGGTGGGCTTGCAGCACTGGTTGTGCCACCCACAGAGGCAGCCTTGTAAAATGTGTCTAAGGTCTGCCATTGCAGAGCCTGCGTGCAGTCTGGTACTGTCATGCTGACTGGTCAAGTGCACCCACTTGCCAGTACCTAAACCTTCCCTTTTCTTCATATCAGTCACACCTATGGTAGGCCCAAGGGCAGAGTGCATTGTAAGTATAAGGTAGGACAAGCCCTGATGTGTGTGGCATGTCCTAATAGTGAATTACAGCCATTTTCGTTTTTCACTATTGCAAGGCTAACTGTTCTCCATAGGCCAGAATGGGCTGTTAGAGTTATTACATTTTATAATCCTAACTGTCTCAGAGAACACGGTAGAAATTCGAGTTTAGTATGACTGAACTCAGAATAATAAAATACATCTTTCAGTAAAGTTTATTTTAATATTCTGTGTTTGCCAATACCACTTTTAGAAAGTAGGTATTTGCTTGTCTAACCATTCAAACCTGCCTCTGCTAGGTTGTGTATTCCTATGTCTGGTTTTGTGAGTGACTGGGCTGGGGAATTCAAGGAAACAGGGTGAGTCACCCAGTGGTTAATAGAGAGATCTGCATCTGGATGGGAGGGAGGAGTTGCACCTGAACCTTGAATAGGGCTGTGTCTGCCTTTCACAATGCTGGCAACCCCTGGGGAGCGGCTGATGTCTCTGCCCTGCACACTGAAAGAAGAGAAAGAGTCCTGTAAACAAAGTGCTCTAGGACTGTACTTGCCTTCCACAACGCTGGGTCCACCTCCTGTGGGGCGTCTGATGTGCCTGCCCTACACTGTGAAAGGAAAGGAGAAGTCTGGTAAACAGAGTGCTTCAGAACTGGTTTGGACTGGGCAAAGGCCCCTCTTCCCTCAGAGAACAAAGGATTCTGGGGTATAAATATTGGGACCCTGATCCCAAGATCTTAGATCACTTTGGACTACAAGAAGAAATGAGGAAAGGAACCTGAAGAAACTGAAGAGAGACTATTCTCAAGCTGAAGTGCTGCTTGGGGGATTGGCCTGCCGTGGTTGCCTTACTGCCAAAGGAAGGAGATAGGAACTTTGTGTACTTTGCTTTCAACTTGTGAAGGATCTCTAAGGGCTTGGAAAAGAGCTTGCCTCCTACTGAAGTCTCAGGCACAACAGACTTCACCCCCCAGGTCCCCAGAGTTCTTGTGGAAGTGCCTGCTGCTGTTTTGGGCCTTCTGTGGCACTGCGTGTCGCAAGGAGCTGGAAGCGCGACTCAAAGAGAAGAAGCGTGTCGCCGTCGCTGCTGCTGCTGTCGCAACTCTGAAGAAGGAGGGTGTTGCCGCTGTAGTTGTCGCACTGCACTGCATCAGGAGAAGAATCTCGCAACGAGGTCGGAGCGTGTCGCCGTCGCTGTGCCTGCCGACACAACTCTGAAGGAGGGTGTCGCCGCTGGACCTGTCGCACTGCACCGCATCGATCAAGAGCACCTCGCATCCCCGAGAAGCGCGCAGCCGTCGGAGCTGCTGTTGTCGCATCTTGGAAGTCGCCGCTGTAGTTGTCGCATTGAGCGGAAGCTTCAGACATCGTGGAGAAGAGCGTCGCCACTGGAGCTGTTGCCGTCGCATCGTAAGGGTGTCGCCCCTGCAGTCCACGCATCGAACCGAGAACTTCTCGCATCCCCGAAAGGAATGCCGCATCTGGAAGATCTTCACGTCTTTATTTCATTATATCTGAACTTTGCCGCATTTCCCATCGCTGCGACATTGCTCGTTGTGGAAGGCGCAACGCAACTTAAGGTACATTGAGGCAGAGTGTCGCATCTAAGAACTGAACCGAACTGAGCTTAAATCTATCATCTTAAAGTAATCATAGTGTGTATTTTTGTCGTTTATGGTCTTGTGGTAACTCTATATAAAGTCTACTTATTTTTGATAGAAAACCTGTGTGGTGTCCATTTGTAATATTAACAAAGAAAAACCAAGGGGGATGATGGACGGAGCGTTGACAATACAAACACTCACCCCCAGTCAACTGATCTGGGTTTAATCAATCACCGTTCTTTAGCTCACTCCGCCACCCCAGTTCAGACATGGCCATATGCAAATCAGTCTGACCCTGTGCCTCATGGGAACAGTCCAGCCCGAACTGCCAAGCCATGTCGTCCCAGGATGCTTGTTTCCGGTCCAGGTTTCCGGTTTGCATATGGCCGTGTCTGAACTGGGGTGGCTGAGTGAGCTAAAGAATAGTGATGGATTAAACCCAGATCAGTTGACTGGGGGTGAGTGTTTGATTTGCTCAAACGCTCCGTCCATCATCCCCTTTTGTATCCATTTGTAGTGTTGTCACTGGATTACTGTATGTGGTCACAACTGCTTAACTTAAAACACCTCTGAAATAAGCCTTGACTGCTTGCGCCACGCAACCTAGAGGGTGAGCAGGGGTTATTTTAGGAGGGTAATCCCCTTATCCTGACTAGGGGAGAGGGTCCCTATTTGTCACAAGTACCTACCTGTGCCAACTAGAGACCCCCAAATCTAACAGTCACCAACACATAGAGAGGTCGCTGAGCTATTTACCTGCATCTATGTCTTCATAGTCTGTCCATCTTGCTTCATGCACTCAGTCATAAGCCTAAATCTTACAAATCCATCCATTCATTCGTCCATGCAGCCATTCACCACACATCCATCCATTCATCCCAAAAATTCCCAATTCATCCATCCATCCACCCACACTCCCAAATGTATCCCTGCTGCTATGCCAAACAAAATGAATTCATACATCCATTTATCCACCCAAACCTCTGAGCCATCAACCCATATATCATCCATACACCCAACCACTCATGCATCAGTCCATCCATGTGCTTTCTCAGCAGCCGCACATCTGCAGTGTTGTCTTTATCTCTCGCTCTGGTCTCTAATCATACATGGCCTGCTTATATCTGCTCCCCCTGCTTAGAAATATATTTTCCCCATCTATCAGTAGCACGTGTCTGCCTGTTGCGCATAGATACAACTTGTTAGATAAAACTTTTCCCACCTCCAGCCAATATTGGCAATCTTTAGATTTGATTAAAACTTGTAAAACCAGCGCTGTTCTGATTGCAATGTTTCTGTGCTTGTGTGCATGTTCTTCGAATGTATGCGTGTTGAGTTCTTGCTTATCTTTGTGTGTGTATTTCCCAGTTTGTGCGCCGGCCCACTTTAGGCCATGTTGCACTGCAGCTCGCTGCTGTGTAACATGTTAAAAAGACATTGAAAGAGCCAATAGAAATCACATATGCGAAACATATTGGCTTTGCAAGTGCTTGTTTGAATAGCTAAGAAAAAAAACTCAAGAAAAATCTATTCTAAATTGCGGAGTGCTTTTGGCAAAAGGATGATAGGGCTCATTTAGGCTGTGGACTAGAGGGAAGGGTGAAGGGATCAATAAAACAAGAGGGGCATACATAATGAACTTCTTTCTAAATTGCCTTTTCATAATCGCCTACATTGTAGTCGAGAGCCCCCACACAAAACATGAATTGCATGGTGACTCAAGAGGTTGAAGCGGTGGGCCTGGGTGTGGGGGCGAGGGCAGTGGTGAGGAGACGGCACGTCGGAGGGATCACAAATAATCAGCTCCGAGGCCCAGGTGGGGGCTCGCAGCTCCGCTTAATCAATCAGATAGAGCTCGTTCCGCTGATTAAAGCCTTGATTAGGTAAGCCCTGAGGGGAGGATGGCGGATTTACAGCAATCACGTCTGCTCCACGAGCCTTTCTCACAAACTGTAATCAAGACACAAGAAGATCCAACTTCAAATAATATTATGCGCGCTCACTGCCCTGTCAAGGGTGATGTCAGAGCGCGCCAATAACCCAATCAGCTCTGACGGTGGCGAAGACGAGGCGAGGCAAGCTCTGCTGGCTGCACTCATCGCCGGGGCCTTCCTTGCACACACGGAAGCAGGGCTTCCTCGACCATGTAATATCCTTAAGAGGCTCTTTGTGAAGCACGACGTGTAACTGGACAGGCGTGGCAAGTTTAGAGATTGCAAAACGATGTACAAATGCGCCAGTGTCTGCTTTAAACAATACCCAGTCCAGTGTATTACTGTACTGTATCCCCGCTTTCCCAACGTACCCGTTTCCGTAAGATGCATTGGAAAGACTGAATATTACATTCTGTATGACACTGACATATCTTCTCAGTTGGTTGCGGGGCTGCTACAAAGATCCACGTGTCCCATGAGCTGTGAACCACCGCTGAGCCTCATTTACGTTCTCCAGAGTGTGGGGTCACTGAAGTTGAGATGTTTTATTATTTGACTCTATTAAGTTAAGGGGCAAATATGCATGCACCCTCAGTTACTATGATTTAAAATTTGATAAGAATCTGTCTTCATAGTTTAAAATAATTTTAAAAATGGGTATTACTGGCAGAATAAGGAGGCAGAGGAAGAAGCCAGGTTTTGTCGAGTTGTGTTACCGATAGTATCATCTGTAAAGTTGTTGTCTTCATCCTCACACCTTCCTCTTGATTCTTCTCCAATGTTATCCTGGCTTTCTAAAGTAAGGCATCTGCTAGAAGACATAGGGCCTGATTTAGATTTTGGTGGATATGATACTCTGTCTGCCTTATTACAAGTGCCATAGGACATATGCGCTTGTAAAACAGCAGACGGGATATCCGTCACGTTCGCGACAGAAAATTCCATACGCTAATATCTAAATAAGGCCCAGTGTCAATCTTCTGGCCCAAGTGATCCAGGTAAATAGCAAAGTATGAGAGCATCTATTCTCTGTTGTCGGCTTCTACTCAGTGGTCGAAGTGGGGAAAAAAAAGTAGGGGAACTGTGGGTGGAGAATCAGGGGGCGGGAACAACCGAAGATTGAATCAGTGGGCGGAGTCAGGGGTGTGGCTAGAAATAGCAAAACATACCAATTTTTTGTACGTTTAGCATTTCACTGACCAGTTACAGCTTATAACGTTATTTAATTAAAAGAATGGATATGTTTATTTGAGGTTTAATTCAGAAAAAAGCAAACACTCATAGGGAATACAGGTTTATGTAAAGCATGTGAAATATAAGCAGGAACAACATGTTACCTTAATGCTTTTACTCTCATTGTTCAGAAATCCATGATTATTTTTTGTCTCAAACATTGAGGTCATGAATGCAGGGCTCCTCCTATACACATGTGTTAAGCAGGGCTCAGAAGAAAAAGGGACTCTTCAGGAGAATCTAGACTCACAGAAACCCACAAAGGCTCCTTCATATTCATGTCAGCCAGCTAGCTGCTCAATCATAATATAGTAAAAAGAACAACTGGTGGACAGAATGCAGAGCAATATCATACATTCACCCCAGTGCAGAGAGATGGGCCTAAATCCATTGTTTCTTTGCTCACATGCGATTTCAGTTTGGACCCAGCCATATGCAAATCAGTCTTGATCCTGTGCCCAATGAGAACAGTGTAGCCCGAACTGCCAGGCCAGGTCCTCCCTGGACTGGAAACAAGCATCCTAGGACTGGTTTCGGGCTTTCAGCCCTCATCAGCCAGGATAGCTTGATTCCATTGGCATGGAGAGCACAGGACTCATGTCTGAGCATACCTGTCCCACTCGGGTGACAAATGCAAAAAGAACAATTGATGGACAGAATGCAGAACAAGGTCATACATTCACCCCAGTTCAGAGATCGGGGCTTAAATCCATTGTTTTTTGCTCACCATGCCATTCCAGTTTGGACCCAGCCATATGCAAATCAGTCTTGATCCTGCGCCCAATGTGAACAGTCCAGCCCGAACTGCCAGGCCATATGTATTCAAGTGTCCTTTCATTCGGGAAGTGAACACAAAGCAGTACCCACTGAACTATACACATAACATATTGCTCTTTGATATGCATGGTACATGTTCTTTGCAGCAGGCATATTACCCCTCTGCACTACCTTAGATGAGTAAAATAGCCACTAGACAAAACATGCTCCCATCTCCCTCCAGCAGGTACATTGATCACCAAAGTTATCTTGGCACTTGTATTGTGGACCGAAACCTGCTGAATATACAAATAACTTTGCAGTGTTTTTAAAACTCCTGCACTTGTACAAAACCGGTCCCCCCAAACTAAACTGGCCCCCTACCCTTCCAGTCGCCCTGGGAAACGCCTACTCCTGCCCTTTCACTGCTCCTGTCCAGTCAGTACTCCTGCTCATGCTCGATCAACACTCCTGCTTCGTCAATTCCCCCGACCCCTCCCTTCTCCTGGCCCGTCACTTCTACTGGCCCGTCACTTCTCCTGCCCGTCACTGCTCCTGCCCTGTTCACCGCTCCTGCCCTGTTCACCGCTCCTGCCCTGTTCACCGCTCCTGCCCTGTTAACCGCTCCAGCCCCGCTCACCGCTCCTGCCCCGTTCACTGCTCCTGTCCCGTTCACTGCTCTTGTCTTGTTCACTGCTCCTGTCCTGTTCACTGCTCCTGTCCTGTTCACTGCTCCTGTCCTGTTCACTGCTCCTGCCCCGTCACCTCTCCTGCCCCGTCACCTCTCCTGCCCTGTCACCTCTTCTGCACCCGTCACCTCTCCTGCCCCGTCACCTCTCCTGCCCCGTCACCTCTCCTGCCCCGTCACCTCTCCTGCCCATCACCTCACCTGGCGGTCACATCCCCTGGCTGTCATGTCACCTGCCTGTCACTTCTTGAGCCCGGTCACCTCTCCTGCCCTGTTGCCTCTCCTTCCACGTCTCCTCTCCTGCCCTGTCGCCTCTCCTGCCCCATCACTGCTCCTGCTCCGACACTGCTCCTGCCCCCTTCACTGCTCCTGCCCCGTTGGCTGCTCCTGCCCCGTTCGCACCTCCTGCCTCGTTCACTGCTCCTGCCTCGTTCACTGCTCCTGTCCTTTCATTGCTCCTGTCCTTTCTCCGCTCCTGTCTTTTCACCGCTCACACCCGGTTACTGCTCTAGCTCATGCCCCGTCACCTCTTCTGCCCCGTCACCTCTCCTGCCCTGTCACCTCTCCTGCCCCGTCACCTCTCCTGCCCCGTCACCTCTCCTGCCCCGTCACCTCTCCTGCCCCGTCACCTCTTCTGCCCCGTCACCTCTCCTGCCCCGTCACCTCTCCTGCCCATCACCGCACCTGCCCATCCCATCACCTGCCTGTCATGTCACCTGCCCGTCACTTCTTGTGCCCGGTCACCTCTCCTGCCCTGTTGCCTCTCCTTCCACGTCTCCTCTCCTGCCCTGTCACTTCTCCTGCCCTGTCGCTGCTCCTGCCCTATCACTGCTCCTGCCCCGTTCACTGCTCCTGCCCCGTTTACTGCTCCTGCCCCGTTTACTGCTCCTGCCCCGTTCACTGCTCCTGCCCCGTTCATTTCTGCTGCCCCGTTCATTTCTGCTACCCCGTTCACTGCTCCTGCCCCGTTCACTGCTCCTGCCCCGTTCGCTTCTCCTGTCCTTTCACCGCTGCTGTCCTTTCACCGCTCACACCCGGTTACTGCTCTAGCTCATGCCCCGTCACCTCTCCTACCCTGTTCACCGCTCCTGCCCTGTTCACTGCTCCTGCCCTGTTCACCGCTCCTGCCCTGTTCACCGCTCCTGCCCCTCTCACCGCTCCTGCCCCGTTCACTGCTCCTGCCCCGTTCACTGCTCCTGTCCTGTTCACTGCTCCTGTCCTGTTCACTGCTCCTGTCCTGTTCACTGCTCCTGTCCTGTTCATTGCTCCTGCCCCGTCGCCTCTCCTGCCCATCACCTCTCCTGCCCCGTGACCTCTCCTGCCCCGTCACCTCTCCAGCCCCGTCACCTCTCCTGCCCCGTCACCTCTCCTGCCCCGTCACCTCTTCTGCCCATCACCTCACCTGCCCGTCACATCACCTGCCCGTCACATCACCTGCCTGTCATGTCACCTGCCTGTCACTTCTTGTGCCCGGTCACCTCTCCTGCCCTGTTGCCTCTCCTTCCACGTCTCCTCTCCTGCCCTGTTGCTTCTCCTGCCCAGTCGCTGCTCCTGCCCTGTCGCTGCTCCTGCCCTATCACTGCTCCTGCCCCGTTTACTGCTCCTGCCCCGTTCACTGCTCCTGCCCCGTTAATTTCTGCTGCCCTGTTAATTTCTGCTGCCCTGTTCACTGCTCCTGCCTCGTTCACTGCTCCTGCCCCGTTCACTTCTCCTGTCCTTTCACCGCTGCTGTCCTTTCACCGCTCACACCCGGTTACTGCTCTAGGTCAAGCCCCGTCACCTCTCCTGCCCCGTCACCTCTCCTGCCCATCACCTCACCTGCCCGTCACATCACCTGCCTGTCATGTCACCTGCCCGTCACTTCTTGTGCCCGGTCACCTCTCCTGCCCTATTGCCTCTCCTTCCAGGTCTCCTCTCCTGCCCTGCCCCATCACTGCTCCTGCCCCGCCCCATCACTGCTCCTGCCCCATCACTGCTCCTGCCTCATCACTGCTCCTGCCCCATCACTGCTCCTTCCCCATCACTGCTCCTGCCCTTCATCATCCCCATAAGGTCACCAATCATAGACTTCAGAATATTGGAATATTTTCTCAAATCACTAACAGACTCCTAAATACTGGGGTCAAACCCCGGGGCTGTCATTGCTTGAGTTGGAAAAGATTTGTCTGCACAGATGGCGTCATTATCAATGGGGCTTTGCAGGGGGGCGAATCTGTTAGTACATGCAATTATTAAATCTGACAAATCATGTGCACATGGGTCAGGACAGAGGTGGTGTAAATACTGCTTCCAAATATGAGCTTACTCGTTTGGTTATGGGTGCAAAACCACTCTTGCCCTTGGGTTTCTCAAACATCTTTGGAATGGTGTGTGTTACACCGGGGCCTGTATGGGGAGGACAACTGTCAACAGAACTAGAAGTGGCGTGAAAACGGCCCCGGTGCACCTCCGGGCCGAGATTGCCGGGAAACAGTCTGGTAGGCACTGATGAACGTTGCTTCAGCAGGTAAACACTGTGAATATCACTGCCACAAAACCCAACTAATAGCAGCTTTAAATTGGCATGTAAATTTGCTGGCAGCGTCCTCACAAATGAGGTGTGATCACGGGCTCACAGCAGCCGCAGGGCCATCAGAGTAGCCGTTTTCGCACTATGCTACACTGAGGGCCCTTTCAGTCTCCCTTTGCAGGCCCATTAGACCCAGCGGGGAAAGGGAGGAGGTTGGGCGCAGTGCAGAGGCCTTCTGAATATTCACGTTGCACCACTCATGCGTGAAAAAGAAAAAAAGGTGTACTTTAAAGTATGGCAATTTTACAGTCCCCGGTACGCTCTTTCAAAACTAAGAAGTAGGGGAACGGACTAACATAATTTTAAGAAGTAAGGGCACGCCGTGCCCTTCCGTCCCCGCCCACTTCTAACGCTGCTTCTACTGCTCCACTCAAGACCTCTGTCCAGGTCCTTCACTTAAGACTTAACTTCACCTGGATTCCGGACTCCTCAAAAAGGCTCAGTAGGCATGAAAAAAATCCAACTCAAAGCCCACAATGGCAGTAGCAGCTGAGGATGACTTTTGTGTCTCTGCTGGTGCTGGCATCTTCACTGAAAGGCATTATGCACTTACATGAAAGAATTGCAAAAACTATGTAAACAAATATTAGTCGACAGCCTCTCCTTGTGACAGACTAATGCCAATGCAATCATGGCAAAATTTGCGTGGCATCCATTGCATCAGTTCAAACATGTGTGACTCTCCGTTGCTCAAACATGTCTAAGAGGAATATTTGCTTGTGCTGAGACTCCATAGATAGCGAACATGGGCCTTTTTTGTGAGGCATTGGACATGGCTGATATCTTCAGATTTGAAGCAGGAGGTGAACACAAGTAGAAACATTTTTAGACCAGGCATTGCTATGGCCATCCCTGAAATCGCGGACACCTGCCCAATCTTGCAAGTGGGCTGTTCTCTGCCTTGCAAGGCCACATGTTCTGGTGACAATGTATAATTCAAAGTTGGATTGAGTGGGCAACCACTGCAGGGACTTAGGAAAAATCGAATACTTCCCACCACATAAATATGCATAAAAAACTTTCATGCTATTGGTAAAGCATCCTGGCTGGTCTGGAGCAGTGCCAGAGTGGACGGGGGTGGAGAGGGGGGGTGTTGAACAATGAGCAGAGGGTTCGCTAAGTGGAGAGTTCCAGCATTGGTGGCAGGGTCTAGAGGGGGGTATATAATTGGAGCTGGGCGATCAAAGGGCATAGGGAGGGCTGATACAGGTTATGGAAGGGTCTGAAATTATTCTGCCAATATATGTAAACACAGGAATTCAAAAAAGCTATTTTCATAGGTTGCAAGCACACATGCTATTTATCACATTATTATTAAAGGACAAGTTTTGCATGACAGCCATGTCGAACCAGAGGCGCAACATCACAATGGAAAACAGTGGATCATTGTGGAATACGTTATGAGTCACAATGAATTGTTCAATAAATGATTCAGATGAAAATCAGTAGTAATGCAATGAAAACATTTTTGGAGTCAACAAATGGTAGAAATAATTGGTAACAACCGCCATCTGAAAGTTATGCATACACATTTAGTGCATCGAGACCATGCTCAGTGCGCAAGTGATCACATGAAGCAAAATTTTCACACTTAATGCGCGGGACCATAGTACTAGATAAGAAGTTACCAGAGTATGACATTTATTAATCCTGCTACCTCTTGCGGATCTATAAGATCAGAGTGGATGACCTATAGCTGCACCCAGCATAGGGAGTAGCCTGGATCCTGAACACAGAAAATAAACCACCAGCACAATAAAGGGACCTGCAGAGCTAAGTAGAGCTGCCAGCATAACACATACTATAAAAACGCACTCTTATCTGGCACGCTCCCTCATCCACCACACCACTAAGCGCTGCGTCTCATAGCTCGATAACTGCACCTTGGTATTCATCATGCACAGCAGCATGGAGACGCTTTCCACAGAGGCTCAAAGCAAAGACAACACTCTTCCAACCACAAGCCCACAAGGTGTAACCTGCTACTTGCATGGGCATGAGCTTCAGCACCTTACATAGGGGTCGTAAGTGCTATTCAAATACAATGCCATACAATTCACACTGCATTGTGCGTCTCTCTTGGAACACAATGACTCTGCCATGCCTGGCTGCCTGCCCCATGCATCAACACATCATTACAACTGATGACAAGCATCAGAATTGGTAGGACTGATATTTCCTGGCGAAGGAGAATTATAAACAGGTTATGGCTGAAGGATACACTGGGTGACAGTATTGTCACACTTGAGGTGCAGATTAGGTAGAGCACTGGTTATGGAAGCACATCCAGGAAGGGAGGAGCAGAGATAGAATAAGAGGCCCAGTCCCCAGAGAACTCTCACCTGCACCAGCAGTTGGTGAGTTACCTTCAATCCGCGAAGCTCTATCATATGTTTGTGTCACTAGTTTTATTATATTCTGCATGGGGTTAGTTCCGTGGTTAGGCATCCATCTTTTGTGCTCAAGGCCCTGAATCTGGAGCTTGCAGCTACTTCTCTTCTTTCCATGGAGGTTGACAGTGTCTTCCACCTCATCATTGTATCCTGCCTTTCTTCTCTTTGGTTACCTGGCTGGGTTCAGACAGCCGGGAATCCGGTCACACTCTTGCTCTGTATGTTAGTGAGTAAACTCTCTGTGTATGTGTAGAGTTCTTCTGGTACACATTTCTTCCCTGCATGGTCATACTTTGTATGTGCTCACATTTTCTCTATCCTTCTCTAGACCTTCCCTCTGATACACAGCATCTCATCAGCACATCCTTATGGCTGAGATCTTTGGGTGGGTGGGGTGTTGCCTGCAGCCTTGGTGTCTCCTTTTTCTCTATCCGTTATCCCTTTTTCCTCCCCAAGGCTCAGCGATAGACCTCACATTAACAGCTGTTGATGTTCATCATCATAGGAGACAGATTGATTTCGATGGCCACGGTGCAGTCTCATCCATACTGAATCTCGAGCCTGACCCCAAGGCCCATGATGGCCCAGGAGCCTTGACCTTCATGTACTAGTTTTCTTAAAATGACTGATGACCATGTGAGTCCCATGTGACCTAAACAACATGCACCACCTTTCATCAAGCCACAGTCTGAGGCCATTGTTCATCTCGATTCAACTGTTGCTTTGCCTTGTTCAACAAGGGAATGGGCAGTCATCGGATGGGTTTGTGTACTCACCCCTGCTTCGGCCTGTCCACCCCAGGGCCCGGGCTCTGCCCCCTTAACTAGTAACCTTGAGGAACTGTGTAACACGTGCCTCCCTGCTCCGACCACCATTCGAGGCCCCGGCCGCTCCCTCGAAGAGAACTGCAAAGATATGTGTGGATCTGTGTATAAGCTGAAGAGGTTCAAGCGAACACTGCATGTGCATATTCGGAGGGGACTGTCCTCCTTGAGGTACCCCTTTTCCATGTATGTAAGTCTAGTGCACCGTTCACTTAGAGTACCCTAGATATGCAGCCAGTAGATAATGCTGATGCCGTAGAATGCATTAATGTTACTGGACACATGTCTTTAACGATGATGACCAATCTCTGATGCCTTGCTTGCAAGTTATTTTTACTGCATGTGATATATCTGCATCCTGATCTAGACGTTCTGCTCGCACCACCCTCCGAGAGTGTGCTCTGCCCCTTCGACGGTGCTACTCCCTGCAAGAGGAGGATTTTGACAATTGTGTGAGATTGGTTCCGATGGTTTCAGGGACAGCAGAAATACTTGCTATGAGGATTGCTGTTGCCCTGGGAAACACATCCCTCAGTCACACAGGATATTCCCAAAAATGAAATTCGACCCACACTAAGGACCAAGCCTCTGCCCTGCATGTTGAACACAGGTGATTTCAGCATGTAGATGAATCTTCATAGCTATGATTGGAACGCAAGACGAATTTAAACAAGCATGGAATTCAAATGTGCCTCGTTCCTCTTGCTCCACCGTCTTGCATGATGTAAGTGATTCGAAAAAGCAAATGAAGTGAATGAAAGTCAATCTGTGGCCATTTTACATTTCACACGGGAGACGTTTGTGCTGCACGTTTGCCAGACTGGCACAGGCAAGTATTCACAACTTTGCAGCCATAGCCTTCTTCATGATCATTTTATTTTACAATATGCTGTTGTCTAACCTCACACGCTGCAGCGTGTTCCTCGGGATGTTTCTTCAAGTGCTCTGCTGCCTAAGCAGCCGAACCTAAAAAAGATTTATGTTCCAAACTGTACTCTGAACGTCCCGGAGGCGGACACAGTGGGAGCCCGATTGTAATAGCATGTGTCGGAATTGAGTTTGGCGCGGTGTGTCTCCCTGCAGACAGTGAAAATGATTGATTTTCCTCTCAGCAGAAATACTCTCTTTACCGTCTCGTACCCTCGGGTTTATCAGGGAAGCCGGTGCCTTGAGTGTCTTTATTTCAGTAAATTTTTATTGAAAATTATATTTACATGGTGCATGTCATATACATGGGAATAAGCCGAGAGGCATACAGGAGAAAGAAAAATACCCCGGGGGAGGGGGGGGAAGTGGGGGGAAGAAAAATACCCCGGGGGCGGGTGGGGGGGGGGGGGGGGTGGAGGGGGGGGGGTCAGAAGGGTTTCCAGAGGTAGTCACAAGAGGGTAATCATCAGCAGCATAACATTGGCCATTAGCATTTCAGTCCAGACATTGAGTCCTGTAGTACGTTTGCTCTTGTGGTTATTTCTTGGTTGGGTGCCCTCCATCCTCTCCTCCCTCCATGTGATTGCGGTCTGTGTACAGTCTTGTGGTCTGTGCGGTTGTGTCCCACACGCGACTTTGTTGTACGCCCCCTCAGTGGCAGGAAGAAGAAAAAGAAAGAAGAGGAAGCACGGAGTTGAAGGTGTAGGGAGAGTGCAGTTTCGTTGTGGCTTGGCAGTGACTTGGTTAGGGTTTTTCTTTTTCCAGCTGCGTTGTTTGCTGCAGTGGCTACGGCGGCTTGTGCGAGGACAGGAAGTTGTCAAGGGAGAGCCACATTTCGCACTTTTTGTGTGTCTTCGGTGTGTATTTAGCCGTGATGGTGCCTGCCCCCCTTAGGAATGTTACCCAGTTGAACCATGTTTGAAAGGAAGCCTTCCCTGTATCCTTCCAATTGCTCAGTACTGTCTTAACCGCTGCTGATAGTAGAAGGTCTAACAGATCCCTGTCTTCTTTGGATTTTATTGTGGGATCCATGAACCCTGTGGCTAGGCTGTGGAATTCAAGCTGGTGGTTGGTGCCTGTTATGTCGTTTATCAGTGTGCCTATCTTGTGCCAGAAGTCCTTAACCTTAGGGCAGTGGAAGATCAGGTGTGCGAGATCTCCTCCATGTGTGTTGCAGTTCCAGCAAGTATCAGTCTCGCGGTTACATATGGAGGCTAGGCGGGCAGGGGTCCAGTATGCTTTGTGTATGAGCCAGAATTTGGTTTGATCTAGGGTGGTCGTTACTTTCTTCCTTGACGTGGATGTCCAGAGGTCGGACCTTTCCTCATCGCTGAGCTCCCTATCTAACAGGGATTCCAAGTAGGCAGTGACTTTGTTGTTAAGCTTGGTGGATTTGGGGCTCAGGGCTTTGTAGAGGTGTGCGACCTGGTGCCCTAGTCTGTCTAGGTTGGCGGCGTATTGCAGAATCGAAGGTGTTTGTTTGTTGAGGCCTGCCTTGCTGATCGCTACTTTGATTTTTAGAAAGTTGTATAGTTCGATGCTGTCTAGTTTGTGTTCACCCTTGAGTGAGTCGAAAGTGGTATGTGTGCTCTGGGGCTGTAGCTGGTTTACTATGGAGATGCCATGCTTGTACCAGGAGTGCATGTCTAATGTTCTGTCTCTGTATTTGATCTTGGGGTTGTGCCATATGGACTCCCACTGAGTGTTCCTCACACTTGTATCCAATAACCTGTCTATCTTGAGGAGGGCCATTCTGGTGTTTCTCAGTTTGGGGTTGTGCTTAATTGCGGGGTGTTTGGTTGCTGTGAGGAGGGCGATGGGTTCCATACATCGCCGACATCGCCATCGCCATCCCGGACGGATACAAGATCACCCGGAGGGACTGCGTCGACTAGACTGGAGAAGGCGTCGCCATCGTCCACAAGAACACCATCCGCATCACGACCGACGCCGACGACACCTCCACTTCCAGATTCACACCGACCCAAAGACGACCCTCGGAGGCACCCTCATCTACAGACCCCCGGGACCACGCACACAATTCAGCGAAGACATCACAGAGTTCATCAGCCCACACGCCCTCCCCTCCGCCGACTACATCCTCCTAGGGGACTTCAACTTCCACCTGGAGAACATCAAGGACCGCAACACCGCCGCCCTGCTGGACAACCTCGCCAACCTCGGACTCAAGCAACTGGTCAACACCCCCACCCACTACGCCGGCCACACGCTGGACCCCATCTTCTTCAGCCACTCCACCGGACTTCACTGGACCGACCACAGCTGCGTCCACTTCAGCTTCAGAAAAACCACCACCCACCACCACCCGCAACAGGTTCCCCACAGAAGCTGGAGCAAGATCACCGCCGACCAACTCACCACCTCCCTCAGCCAGAACCCACCTGCCAGCACACCGGACCCCAACGAAGCAGCCCGCAACTTCACACAGTGGCTGACCGCCTGCGCCGACGACCTCACACCACTGAAGAACCCTCCCAGCAAACCCAGAAGCAAGAAGGCCCCCTGGTTCACCGACGAACTCAAGGACTCCAAGAAGACCTGTCGCACCCTCGAGAAAGCCCGCTCCTCGACCGGACCACTGACAACATGACCGCCCTCAAACACGCGACCCGCAAGCACCACCAGCTCATCCGCACCACCAAGAAGAAATCACTGAAGTATCGACTGGACAACCACGCCCACGACAGCAAGGAACTCTACAGCATCGTGAAGGAGTTCTCCAACCCCAGCACCGGCAACAACGACATCACCTCGTCACAAGATCTCTGTGACTCCCTTGCCTCATTCTTCCACCGCAAGATTGCCGATATCCACAACAGCTTCAGCGCACCTTCCTCGCACCCAACCGTCGAACCAACGCACCCCACCGCCACCCTCCGCACCAGGACCACAGTGACCACCGAAGACACAGCCCGCACGATGAACACCATCCACTCCGAATCTCCGACTGCCCCCTGCCCCCACCACGTCTTCAACAAGGCCGACACCACCATCGCACCCCAACTCCGAGACGTCATCAACACCTCCTTAGACACCGCCACCTTCCCGGAGAACTGGAAGCATGCCGAGCTCAGCGCCCTACTGAAGAAACCAACAACGGACCCCACCGACCTCAAAAACTTCCGCCCCATCTCGCTCCTCCCTTTTCCTGCCAAAGTCATCGAGAAGATCGCCAACAGACAGCTTGCCGCCTTCCTCGAGACGAATGGATCCCTCGACCCCTCGCAGTCCGGCTTCAGAGCCAACCACAGCACCGAGGCCGCCCTCATCGCAGCCACCGACGGCATCGGAGCCCTTCTCGACAACGGGGAAACAGCGGCACTCATCCTCCTGGACCTCTCCGCCGCGTTTGACACGGTCTGCCACCGCACCCTAGTCCAACGCCTCGGCAACACCGGCATCCAAGAGAAGGCATTGAAGTGGATCATCTCGTTCCTCGCTGGAAGAACACAGAGAGTCCGCCTCCCCCCGTTTCGTTCAGAGGCCACCAAAGTCATCTGCGGCGTCCCACAAGGATCATCACTCAGCCCCACCCTCTTCAACGTCTACATGAGACCTCTTGCAGCCATCGCACGCCAACACAACCTCAACATCATCTCCTACGCCAACGACACCCAGCTGATCGTCTCCCTCACCAGAGACCCCGAGACCGCCAGAACCAGCCTCCACGAAGGGATGAAAGACGTCGCCGAGTGGATGAAAAACAGCCGCTTGAAACTGAACTCAGACAAGACGGAAGTCCTCATCCCTGGACCATCACCCTCCGCCTGGGATGACTCTGCCCCCAAGCCGACAGACCATGCACGCAACCTGGTCTTCATCCGGGACTCCTCCCTCTCGATGACCAGACAAGTCAACGCCGTCTCCTCCTCATGCTTTCACACCCTCCACATGCTCCGCAAGATCTTCCGATGGATCCCGATCGAAACCAGGAAGACGGTCACCCAGGCCCTCGTCACCAGCCGGTTGGACTACGAAAACACCCTCTACGCCGGAACCACAGCCAAGCTACAGAAAAGACTACAACGCATCCAGAACGCCTCCGCCCGACTCATCCTGGACATCCCTCGACGCAGCCACTGCACTGGCTCCCCGTCAACAAGAGGATCACGTTCAGGCTCCTCACCCACGCACACAAGTCTCTCCACAACCTGGGCCCCAAGTACCTCAACGACCGCCTGACATTCGACACGCCCACCCGCCAGCTACGGTCCGCTAGCCTCGCCCTCGCCGCCGTTCCACGCATCCGAAGAGCCACCGCTGGAGGCAGATCCTTCTCCTACCTGGTGGCCAAGACATGGAACTCCCTCCCCATCCACCTTCGGCTGACCCAGGACCACCTCGCCTTCAGGAGACAACTCAAGACCTGGCTGTTCGAGCAGTAGCGGCCCCCTCCCCCAAGCGCCTTGAGACCCTTCCGGGTGAGTAGCGCGCTATACAAGTGTTATGATTGATTGATTGATAGTCTTCTCTCTAACGAGAGCCATGCCGGGGTGTAGTCTTGCCCTTGCCTGGGGGTGAGCCAATAGAGCCCTTGTTTCGCTATACATGCAGGTTGGAAAGTTTTGAAGTTTGTTATGTTGAGGCCCCCTAGACCCTTGGCTAGTCTAAGTTTTTGCAGGCTGAGTCTGGGTTTCTTTCCCTTCCACAAGAAGGTATTGAGCAGTTTGTCCAGTTTTTTGTGGAAGTCCGCTGTCTTAATCAGCGGGAGCATGTTGAGCATGTAGTTCACTATTGGTGTGAGCATCATCTTGACTGTCTCTACTCTTCCCCACCAAGTGGTGAATTTGGGTGACCATCCTTCTACTCTTTCCTTTATTTTGCGTAGTGTCATTTGTTCGTTTTGGTCTAGCGTGGATCTTAGATCTCTCTCGAAGAGGAGGCCCAGGTATTTTATGGATTTTTTCTGCCATGTCAGTCCTGAATTGTCTAGTACAGTCTTCGTGGTGTGCACATTCAAGGGTTTGCACTCGGATTTTTCCCTATTCAGTTTGTATCCTGATACATGTGCATATTGTTCTATGGTGTCCATGAGGGCTTTAATTGACTTCTCTGGGTTCTCGGTTATGATAAGGACGTCATCAGCGTAGGCTGCTAGCTTAAAAGTTTCCCCTCCTATCGGGATTCCCGTTATGTCTTTGTTCGTTCTGATCATACTGAGCAGTGGCTCTATCGCTAGGAGGAAGAGGGCTGGTGACAGTGAGCATCCTTGTCTTGTGCCCCTTTCTAAGTAGAGTAGGTCCGATGTTCCCCCGTTAACTACGACGCGTGCCTTCAGTTCATTATATAGTGCCAGGACCATTCTCCTATAGTTAGGCCCCAGTCCAAACTTCTGCATGCATTGGTCCAGGAATGGCCAGGACACTCTGTCGAATGCCTTCTCTGCGTCTAGGGCTATGATTACTGCGGCGTTGTTGCTCTTGGAGGCGTGGTTGATTATGTGGCAGAGCAATCTAGTATTGTGATGGGACATTCTGTTTTTCAGGTAGCCCACCTGCGAGCAGTGTATGAGTTTGGGCAGGTGTGCATTGAGTATGGTCGCTAAGATTTTCGCATATATCTTGCAGTCTACATTTATGAGTGAGATTGGTCTGTGGTTCTTGGGGTGTTGCGTGTCCTTGCCTTCTTTAGGTATGACTATGATGTTTGCTTCTGCCATTGTTGGTGTCATGTGGCCGTTGTGGACGCCGTGTGTGAGCACCTCTGCTAGCGTGGGTTTAAGTATTGGTAGGAATTGTTTATAGAACCTGGCTGTGAATCCGTCTGGGCCTGGGGCTTTGTTGTCTTTGAAACTGGCTACTGCTTTTTCTATCTCAGCTCTTGTGATGTCTGATTCCAGTGTGTCTCGTTCTGTGTCTGTGAGTACTGGCGTTGTGATATTTTCTAGTAGTGCTTTGCCTCCGTCGCCGCCTAAGGTGGTGTCTTTTTTGTAGAGTTGTTCATAGAAGTCTCTAAATGCCTGGAGTATTTCCATGTTTGCTGTCTGGGATTTGTTCTTGCTGTCTCTGACTGCTGCTATTGAGTGTTGTTTCTGCTTACCCTTGAGGTAGGACGCTAGCGCTTTTCCTGCTCTATTGGCGGTACATAGATTTATGGCTTTGACTTTTTTATCCAGGTTCCCGCCCTTTCGCTAAGGATTCTGTTTAGTTCATACTTTCTTTTTGTTAATGTCGTGAGGGTGTTCCTATCTTTTAGATTGGCTATGTGCCCTGTTTCCAGGTTCTTGATCCCTGATCTTTTTATTCCTCTCTCTGTTTAGTCTGCCTTTAATACTGAGTATTTTGCCTCTGACCGTGGCCTTTAGGGCATTCCATAGAATGTTCCTGTCCATGTCAGAGGTGTCGTTGGTCACTAGGTATTCCTTTATTGCTGCCTCTATTTCTGCCTTGGCTGTTGTGTTCTTGAGCAGGTCGTCGTCAAACCTCCACCTGCGTGTCGGCTTTTCGTTGTGTTTGCCTGTCAGCGTCAGGCTGATGTGTGAATGATCAGAGATGGTTTGTGGGCCTATCTCTGTTTGGTCTATTAGGTGAGTGTGTGTGTCTGAAATTAGGATATATCTATTCTGCTGTAAGAGTTATGTGGATTTGAGTAGAACATGTAGTCCCTGCCGTCCGGGTTCATCTGTGCCTCAACCGTCACAACCGGGATTCAGTGCCACTCCGAAATGAGATCCACACCCTGGGGAGCCAGTCCACAAAGGATGTAAGAGATGGTGCAAGAGTACTCCCGTGGGCGTGGAAGCCTCTCACATGCTCCTGGGTGCCTTTGTAACTTTGCCATAAAGGGCCTGAAATAGGAATAGCATTCAAAAATATACATATACAATTAGTGCAAACTGCAATGAGCCTGCTCTCTTTGCACCTTTATGATAAGGGAGTTGGACGTTTCAGGCCTGATCACAAAGGCGTGTAAGCAGTTGCGGCCCCATTAATATGGGGTAAGGGCATGGAATTTACTGAGGTCAGAGGATGGAAGGCTGAGTCGGTCTAGTGTCTGCTGAGCGAGGGCTCATAACGTGCTTTGCCGGCCCCGTTGTTTGACTTGGTGGTTTGCAGACCACTCGTGTGCTGCAGCGCTGCTGACAAGCGCTTTTCATTTCATTTTATTTCTTTCAGCTGATGCTGAGCTGTAGCCCTTTTGGCATTTTAATGCTCGGAGCTCTGAAGCTGATTACTAGCTTCAGCGCTCGTGTTTTAACCTCTGTTGTTCGCGCTAAGGCTGATAGCGCTTGCGTTCATGTGGTGACGCTCACTTGCCTACCGCTACTCACCCGCTCCTGACCCCGGTCCGCCCCGGCTGTGTGCCGTTTGCCGCGGAGGGTCCCTGCAAGAGCGCCACTTCCGCTTTCCGGCACTTCCGCCCTGCCTCCAGACCGCGCAGGTGAGCGGTCTAGTGTCTCACGTTGGATGGCTTAAATGGCCATCTGGAGGAAGCGCAGCGGACGAGCGCAGCGGGAGCGCCGACTTCGCGCCGAAGTCGCGCATAAGTCAAGCCCGTCTGCGCCCGTCCGCGGCCGATCGAGGCCAGGGGCCAGGCATGCTGCTCAACGTCTGGTGTATTCCTCTCAGGCCCTTCGTGCCCTTTCCCATCATGTCCTCCTTGCTCCCCGTGCTATAGCTACCATCCGAGGAAATAACATTCTATCCTCTCCCCCGCTTATAATTCCTTCCTCACCTTTCCTTCCCACTTCCTCACCTCCCTCTGCTGCACCTCGGCTGACTTTGTCTAGTCCTAGTGGTAGTGACCCTCTCACATTACTTTATCTCAATACTCGTTCACTCCCTAAACATCAGTTAGACATATTCCAACTCCTAGATGGAGGTCTTATCGACATCTTACTCCTCACGGAAACTTGGTTAAATGCTGACTCTTACCCTGACATCTTGGCCGCCATCCCTGCAGGCTACTATATTCTCCATTCTGATAGAAACCCTGGCAGACCTGGCGGCGGAGTCGCTGCTATCATTCGCTCTCACTTACAGTTCACTACCCTTTCCACTCCACCCATAGCTAATACGGACATCCTTACACTAAAATTTACCTCCCCCAATACCTCATTCATCTGTATATTAGTTTACCGACCCCCTGGCAACTCGCCTCTCTTCCCATCCTTATTTAGTAGTATGATCTCGCAAATTGCCATCAATTCCGCCAGGGTTTTGGTGGCGGGCGACTTCAACTACTGGCCCTCAGACCCCCAGGAATCCTCCCTCTCCCGTGAGTTCACTGACTCACTGCTTGGTTTAAATTTCTCCAAACACATCTTCGTGGCCACACACAATAAAGGCCACACACTAGATCAGATCTGGTCCACTAACCTCGACATTCCCTCTCCCTTGGTCTATCCTTGCCCCTGGTCTGATCACTTTTTTATTTCCTTTCCCTTGCATTTACTTTTGCCTACCCGTCCTCCGATCCCCCATAACCTTCAGGTTCGAAATTGGAAACATACTGACATTTCCCATTTCCACTCTATTCTTGCTTCATCATCTCTCCCTGGCTATTCTGACTTGGACTCCCAAGCTACCTCTCTTGATCAATGGCTATCCTCTGCCTGCGATGTCGTTGCCCCCATCAAAACTGTTAAGTCCAAACGCCCCCACGACGCCCAGCGCTGGTTTACCTCCACTCTTAAGGCGGATAAACTCCGCCTTAGACAGGCTGAGCGCCGTTGGCGGCGGAATTATGACCCTCTACTTCAAGTTACGTACTCTGATTTATTAAAGGCTTATAAACGGTCGATCATCTCGGCCAAATTATCTTATTTCTCTCAGAAGGTCTTGACCTCGGCATCCAAGACCAAAGAAATGTTTTCTATTGTAGCTGAGCTCTCCCTTCCTGATCGGGTCACCCCTCAGCCCCTTCCCACACAAGCCCTGTGTAACTCTCTTAACTCTTTTTTCTCCGACAAAATTTCTGCGATTAAAAATAACATTCCCCTCACTACTCTGCCTCATGATTCTGTTCTCCCCCCCCCCCGAATCCCCACTTGTTCTCTAAATTTCCCCCTATCTCCCTGGATACTTTTCTCTCATTGCTTCAGACGGTGAGCTCCGGCTCGCCTAACGATTGCTGCCCCACGTCCATCTTAAGAGCTGCTTTCGCGGCTTGCCCCGGTCCCCCTCTTGATCTCTTAAATCAATCTCTTCTGTCAGGCTCTGTCCCTAATGCTTTTAAAAGCGCTGTGGTGGTTCCCATCTTAAAAAAACCGGGCCTTGACCCCTCCACGTTAGCAAACTACCGCCCCATCTCCCTCCTCCCTTACTTAGGAAAGGTCTTAGAGACCTATGTCACCCGCTGCCTCAGTGCCTTTATCGAGGAAACTCATTTCCTCGACGACCGACAGGCTGGGTTTAGACCCGCCCACTTCACTGAGGCAGTTGTGGTGGCAGTCATGGACACACTGAAACAGGGAGCTGACAGGAATCTGTCCCAGGCCCTTGTACTCTTAGACCTCTCAGCCGCTTTCGACACGGTCGACCATGGTATTTTGGTCAACCGTGTCAGAAATGCTGGCATTTCTGGCTTGGCCCTGTCATGGGTGGTATCTTTTCTTCATTCTCGTTTTCAATCTGTCCGGCTTTCTTCCTTTTCTGCCCCTCTATCCTCTCTTTCCTGTGGTGTTCCCCAGGGTTCTGCCTTATCCCCGCTTCTGTTCAATCTTTATATGCAGCCTCTTCTTGTCTCCCTTCGTCAGTTTTCACTTATTGCTTTCAACTATGCAGATGATCTGCAGCTTGTTTTTCCTCTCAATTCTTCTCCCTCCTCCTGTTCTAATTTTCAAAATGCCATGCTCTTCATCTATGAGTGGATGAACCTTAGTCAACTTAAGCTCAACCCCAGTAAAACGGAGCTGGTGGTGACCGGTGGTTCTCCTACTCCCTGGTCTCCCAACTTCTGGCCTGTAGCTTTGGGTTCCCCTCCTTGTCCAGTGAACACAGTGAAGAGCTTGGGGGTCACTATTTCTAGTGACCTCTCAATGCGGCCTCACATTAACACCGTCACTTCGGCTTGTTTTTTCCACCTCCGCCGAATCGGGAAGATTCGCAGGTTTCTATCTCAAGAGGCCCTTATTCTTGTTATCTTGGCCCTCATCACCTCACGTCTAGATTATGCCAACTGTCTTTACGTGGGGGTCCCTGCCTGCCATCTTTCCCGACTTCAACTGGTTCAGAATCAGGCAGCCAGACTAATTTTTCGGCAACCCAAACATCAGCATGTCACCCCTTTGCTGAAAACTTTACACTGGCTCCCAGTTGCACAGCGGTGTGTTTTTAAAATGGCCTGCATTATTTTCAAATCCCTGTTTTCATGCGCTCCTGCCTTTATTTCTTCCTGTTTACTTGCCTATGTCCCTTCCCGTCACCTTAGATCCTCGGCTCACAACCTTCTGATCACCCCTAGGTTTAACCGCAAGAAACATGGAGGAGCTTGCTTCTCCTTCCTTGCTCCGGCTACCTGGAATTCCCTCCCTCTTGCCATCCGTCTGTCTACCGACTATCGTTGCTTTCGAAACTCTTTAACAACTTACCTGTTCCGTTTGGCGCATGGCTAGCTGCCCGGCCCCTGAGTGTTCTCCTCCCACCCGGTCTCGAGCGCCAAGAAACCAATTGGTGTATGTGCGCGGTACCAAATCTTTTTTAATAATAATAATAATAATGACCTGCAGCTCGTCACAGATGTCAGGGATGAGACTCAACCCATCTTGCTGTTTAAAATGCAAATCACCACTTCCTGAACAATAGCCCCCTAAATACATAACTGGCAACAATAATCTTTACTCCAATTCTTTATGATTAGACTCAAAGGTCCCCATTCACACACTGCATTTTGTAGAACATTTCGTGGTAGTACAATAGTACTACTAAAGTACTACAAAGTACTTTTCACAAACTTGCAGGTGTATATCTCTACCTCGATCTCAGCTGTTGTTTCTGTGGGGGGGGATCCTCACACTTGTAAGTTTGCTCCTTAGTAGTAAATGTGGTAGGGACCAGGGAGAGTGTTTACAAAACGGACTAAACTTACTACAACATGCGTAAGGTTTTAAGGAGGAGTACATTGCGGTTAAAAAGAGAGGGTTAGGGAGGTGCAGACACCCACCCACAAAAGGGTAACCCCATCACATTATTTAAAGTATTTAAAATACATTTAATTTAATGTTAGAAAAACAAAACATGATTATAATTAAAACAAAGTTCTAAACTTCCCCCATACTTTACCACAGAGAGATCTCCCTACGGTACGCTATAAGAAAAAGTAGTACACACATGTATTAAGAATGAATAAAGTACCTTATTTGTATGCTAAATATTAATTTACATTATTTGTATATATTTATTTTAAATAAAGAATAAAATGAAAAAATGCTGCAACCCTATAACTTAATTTTGAATTAAATATGTAGTACATTTAAATAAATCTAAATTACATTTTTTAACAGATTAAACAAAATAAAATATCACACCTAAAGACAAGTGTTTACATATATTCATTGTGTCTTACAAACTACCAAATATTATGTATATGATGAATTTAAAATAGGTTAAAAAGTGACATTTATTTTTAAATTAAAAAGGCATTGAAATATCATAGCATACAATATTTTGTATTATATTTATTTAAATACGAAGTCAAAATAAAGTCATTTAATTTAACAGTATTTACTATGTCTGTGCATCACTACCCTCACCCCAACGTGATCTTCATCACCGAGACCTGGTTCACCCCGTCTTCAAACCCCAACATCACAACCGCAAAGCCCCACGACTACAATGTTATACACAGAGACCGCACCAACAAGAACAGAGGAGGCATCGTCATTATCCATGAGGAATCCCTCTGGCGCTTCACCACCACAGACGACACCACATCACTCATGGAACACCTCAACTTCCAAATTCAAACCGACACAAAGACTACCATCAGAGGAACCCTCTCCTACAGACTCCTGGGCCCCCAACCTGACTTCTGCAACGCCATCTCCAAAATCATCTCCCCCTAGCAATCAACTCCTAGCACTAAATTTTCCTCTGCAACCTCAACTTCTACCTCAATGACCCGAACAACACCAACCCGGCCAACCTCCCTGAGGGCATGAAGAAAACTACCTCACACCGCTGGTCACGGGCCGCACCCTAGCGCTGGACACTCACTGGACCCTATCTACACAGCCAGAGACAGAGTCAAGTTCAACTATGCCACTGAGCTTCCAACTACAGCATTGTCCACTTTACCACTTCAGGCCCCCCGGCTCAACCCCTAACCCCCCAACTCCCTAACGCCTTGCACTGCAGATGGAACAAAATCACAGAGACCCTGTGGACAACCGCCCTCAGCACCACCAGGCCCAACACCACCAGCAACCTGGAACAGGCTATCCAAAATTTCTCCAACTGGATCTCCAACTGCGCCGACACAGTCGCCCCCATAAAACCATCCAATAATGGTAGATCCAGCAAGCATCCCAGCTGGTTCACTCCTGAACTCCGGTTCTTCAAACGCAAGTGCAAGCAACTAGTAAGATGTAGGTGCTCTAACAGGAACCCAGAGACCTCACCACCTTAAAATCAGCCCTCAGTAAATACCACCATCGCCTCAAAGAAGCCAAGAAGGACGCCCTAACAAATCGCATCGTAATAAGCGCCAACCACACCAAGGAACTCTTCTGCATTTTCAGAGAGTTCTCCTGCCCTTCAGCCACCAAAAACCCAATAGGTCCTTCCCAAGCTCTCTGCGACTCCCCGGCGGACTACTTCTACAACATGATACCTGGCCTCTACTGCAACTTCGATGCACCAACTTTCCCACCTCCTGACTGTTATGCCACCCACCACCATCGCTCACTACACCGAACACCACAGCCATCATTACCTCAGTTCACTCTGGAGCGCTGACTGACTCATGCCCCCACCACGTCTTCAACCTAGGACAGAAAGAAATGATTGATGCACTCACTGACATTCTCAGCGCATCCATCATTACTGCCACCTTCCCTGACGCATGGAAACATGCAAAGGTTACATGTTAATCCCTGCAAAAGCAGGGAATACTACAGGCAGAGATAACCAAATTGTACAAAAATCCCTACAACTTTGTATGATCACACTGTTGCTTTAAATATTTATTCAAAGATGTTAAACCTGCATCAACTGTGGTGAGAAATAATTCTTGCCAAATGTTTCCTTTGGTTTTTTTTAATTCTTTGTCCAAATTTTTATAATGAAATATCATCTTTTTACGTCTGTGTATCTTTGAAGGTAGTCTCAGCTTCAAGAGCTATGGTTAATTTTTTTTGCTTTTGTCTTTGCTTCTTCATATCAATTTTCTCTGTACAAACACAAAAAGTTTAGATTGCCAGTTATCAAAGTTGTCACAGTTGTCACATCTACTTTTTTGCTCTACAATTGTTTGCTACCAATATGCTTTGTGTGTATATATGCATCTACCAAGTTTGAATTGTGCATTTCTATTCAGGCATCATAAGTGTCTTTTGTTTGGGTGCAAAACGTTTTCACATTCTCAGCGGAGCTTACCCAGTGAGAAACACTTTATGCCTTTCGAGCTGGGTAGGTACATGATTTAGTAAAATATTCCATCTTTGAGTTGAAGCAGAAAACAGAATGTAATTTCTTTGCAGTACTTCAAAAAGGAAAATAGCTTCTGTAGATGCTATATCTGAGTCTGATATCGCTAAACTCAGGGAGTGACAACCACATGGAAGAACAAGCACTGGCAAAGCCAACAGGTCTTGCCTTTGTGAGAGCTATTGGCTTTGCCAGTGTGTTTTAGCCATGTTGTATAGCAGCGTGGCTAAAACATATTTTTAAAAAGTGCTATGATGTGACCAGTGCGGGCAGCATCATAGCACTTTTTTTCTGATAGTCGAGGTTGGTAACATGAACAACGGGAGAAGTAACACAGACAACAGGGTGGTACTGGAAAAAGCAACAAAATAACAATAGAAAATAACTTATTTCATATAGCGCTTTATACTACAGTTTTTGTCCTCTATAAATGCAGTGAAAACAGGTGTTAGAATGGTGAACTAATATAGCACTTTATACTACAGTTTTTGTCCTCTAAGTGAGGCGAAAACAGGTTTTACAATGGTGAATTATCTAACAACTGCAAAGCTGAGGATTGTGCATTCCAAATGATAAATAAATAGGTGTATTTATTTAGATCTAAGAAAACAATAACGCATTCACAGTGCACATATTACTGCTGAGGCTATGATATCTGAGGCAAAACGATAAAGCTGCACTCCTGACAAGGCCCAACTGTCTTGTATACAGAAAGCCGTCTTGCTGGTCTAGCACGGATTAAGCATTTGTATGAAGTATCTCACAGAAACAGCCTTCAAGGGTGCAATTATGAAAGCCTTGGGCTGTTCTTCAATTTGACTCCTTCAGCAGGCGGGGATGAGAAGAAGCAACATGGACAACAGCAGCTGGGGTGGGAGGGCAAGAAGCAACATGGACAGGGGATGGGACAGAACAATACAGGAATGGGGTGGGAGGGAAAGAGGAAAAACAGTAGTGGGAAGGAAGAGCAATAGGGACAAGGACAACAGGGGGAAAAGAAAATAATAATACCTCATTCATGGCGCGATCAGCAGAAGGACAGCAGTCGAACTAAAGCAACTGGTACTTTGTCAATGATCCAGTCGAAATAAGGGTGAGTGAAGCTGGCAGGCAGGTGCCAATTGGAAGGCAGCAACTAAGAGTGACAATGAAGCCAGTGAATGGTAAGCAATGGGCAGGCTGCAAGCTCTTGCTGTATACAATATCACACAGTGACAGAGCATGTAGCACATGTGCTGTCACAGGTGAGTCCTAAAAAGTTCTCTAGAAGTCACTCTGAATATTCCTACTTTAACACATTTATTTTGAACTTTTCTGTTGAAGTCATTATAGCGTTGACCTCATAGATCTTGTAACTTCAGCACTCCTAACAAACTTTCTGTTAGTCATTCACCTCTTTAAAAGCTATAACATGCTGCAAAAAAGGTGTGCAGTCTAATACAACAGGAAAATATTGCGCTTCCTTTACTCTAAGTATAATATTCTTGAACACTAAGGGCCCAATTTAGATATGGACAGGCAGCCCGTTTCTCAGCCAGGACGACGGAGTAAATTACTCTGTTGCCCTGATGGAATTGCTGCCCCACTAATTCAGAAATGAGCACTGAGCTGGCAGTCATTTCTAAAGCATTGTCAGGAACTGCTGTCACAGTGTTTCCCATCAATGCTGTTTACAGTTTGGTGCAAGGGAGCCCTACCCCAAAGTGTTTTATTTTTATTTTCAAAAATAAAATCCTGAATCTGAGTTTTCTTTTTGAACATAAAAATAAAATACTTTTATCACCATGGGAATCCTCTCCCATAGTAAGGGGAGCATTTAGCAGTTTTCAGTGCCCCTTACCACCAAGAGTATCCTGGGGTGATGGGCAGGGAAAACTGATCTCTAATTCTGCCCATCTAAATCCCGTATGTTTTTTTCAGAGATAGTAATCAGTATTCTCCTTGGCCCAAAGATGGCTCAAATGTCCTAAGGCCACATCATCAAACTTGCCAAGTAGTTGCATTAATCCCAAGAAATTTCTTTTATTTGGCATAAACGGCTTATCAGATGACTGGCCAAAGGCCTATTTAAAAATGAAACCACTGACCTAAACTTTTCTAGAGTACCTCTCAAATAAATAGTGTCTTGGTTTATTATTTGCAGACGTGAAGCGTCCTTTAATTGAAGTCTTATCCCATTGTCGATCCAACACAGTAAGATGCCACATAATCCAGTACAGTAATTAATCGTGCTCCTTCAAACGAATATTTAAGTGTCTCCACTTGTACTTTCTAGTGGAGTTTGTGGTTGAAAAAGGTTGAAGCAAAAACAATGCACATAGTCTGAAGCTTTTGAGTAAATCAGCCATAAAGTCTTTATTTCTTCACCATTGTCCAGTTTCCTCTTCTGAGATATTTTGAAACGTGACATTTATTCTTATCTAAAAGAAATTTCATATCCTCAGCAGCAGATGGTCCAGAAGTTATAGCATTAATTTGTTTGGCCACAGTGACGGATCATCTGTTTGGTTAAGGTTGGATGGCAAGTAATTATACTGAGCTGACAGTGCACTAGATTTCTGATTATTTAGAGGTACAGCTAAATCGCCTTCAATTTCTTTGTCAACTGAAACCAACGATGACTCTTATTCAAAATGTGTAGAATCCTGCCACTCAAATAATGACTTCTATAATTCATGGCATCGATTTTTAGATGTCCACTAAGCTGTAAAACAATTTCAAGGGTTTTCACAGATTTTTGTGCTCCTCTTTCCAATTTTCTCTTCTGATTCTGTGCCCCAAGAAAACTTCTTTAGGCTCATTCTTTCAAGTTTTAGTTCCAGGTATTTTCCTGAAAAATGCACAAGATATCTGCATCAGTTGAGGTGTGCTAACATTGCCGTATGCTAAGTCTGCGATTGAGGTCTCAGTTCTTGAGTTTCATTACTACTGAACAAGGGCACTTCATAGCATATTGGTATCATCCAATCACCCTTCCGGATTAATTGTGGATGGGCACCTGTGTCAGAGAGGGCACTTCAGACTGATCATGCAAATGAAGAAACGTTTCATAATATATGTTCAGTGTGCAAACTGTGCATAATAATTATTGAAATGGCGACCACATGGATGGTTTGTCCCTTTTCATAGTCACACTGACATAATGCTCCTAAAATGCTAACATACAACTGAGTTAATGGTGACAATAGTAAAAGTTTAACTAATGATCAGTAATGCTTTAAAATTAATAGGGAAAAGGAAAGATTAACTCTGGGTCACCTTTTATTTCCACACACGCTATTACTGTTTTGAACAATGCTCAGGAACACTGGAATTATGCAACAGGGTTGAGTAAATAATGTGCCAAGAAAAGGCAAATTATGTGGCATAATGCGGCATCCTTCGTAATAGTATTACCAGATTATTTCCTCATTTTTAAACTTGAAAACACATTCTGGGCATGTTTGCATTACATTAGTACAAATTTAACACTCAAATATATTAATATGCAACAGAAAGGTGATCGGTCCAGCTTTGCAAAGGTCCTTCCACTGCGCGGCAACACTAGTTGCATTTTTAGTAACTTTTGAACTGTTTGAGCTATAAACAATTTGTTTTGTTAAAATCTGCAGATTATGTGGCAGACGATGGATTATGTGGCAAATCTATAATTATGCAAAAATCACAGCACAACCACATATTTCCAGTGGCCCTGACAATGCTAAATACAAGCTGAGTAAAAACAGTGTATGCCACTAATCCTGCTGAGGCATTGCGTGCAGTTGTCTATGTGCTGTCTTGTATCTCACTGTAGGAGCACATATGTGAGTGCATGTCAGTAGGAAGGGGTGCCATTAAAAACACCTTCATTAAACTGATATCATGAATCAACCATATCGTGGTCGGTCCTGAGCCAGAATTATGTGAGATATGGCACCCAGCTATTGCTAAATATTCATGATGGCCTGAGGGGTAGATATCAGATCACAAAGTAGTTTCTCTATGCCGACAGTAGGTTGCAAAACAAACGACTCTGTCGTAAGGCATCAAAGACAGGGAACCTCTGGGCACGTCACCCCTACTTTTTCTTGAACCCTACTCCACAGCATGCCCTTAGTTCCTCATATAAGCATGGCTACAAAGTTAGCCGTCTGCAATCTGCGGCTCCTGCGTGTGCCCCATGTACTGCCTTTCCTTCCTCACAGACCTATGCTGCTCCTTGCAGTAGTAATATCACACATTGACAGTGGCACGGAAATCTAATTGGCACTGCACTGCTGGCTACAAATACAATTAACAGAGAGCCCAAAACCACACAGTTTGTTTCATCTCCAGCCTCAGACGCTCGGAGCTCATCTCCCAGGGGTTGAATATCCACATTGGTTCCCATGGAAACTTTACACCTTCAAGACTCAGACTACTCACAGACTCGCAATGAACTTTAGCCAGGTCATTGCATAGTATTGTAATTGCATTTAAATAGCACTTACTACCCTATACGAGACATTGAAGCACTTTGCAGCGAGTACCAAATTACTCTGGAATGTACGGTTTAAAGAATAGCGGTCACATGCATCAATGTTCCCGTTTGCGAATTCTTAATTGCGAAAAATAAGGAATCGCAATTAAGAATTCGCAAATGGCTATGCATTAAGAAATCGCAAAAAAAAGCAAAAACCTTAATTCATCCCAAAAAAGGGATTTGCATTCGCAAACGGCCGAATTTTGCGATTCGCACTGTTTACGAATGCAAAAACCCTTGATGCATGTGCCCATAGGTTATTATAACAGTATATGAGTATGACAATAGATAACTTTCACAAATATCTTGTGGTGTACAAAGTACCAAATGTAAGTACAGATGGCACATGTAACTTTCACTTCATTCATAGTTTCTAACTACTTGCCACATGAAAAGTGTTATCAGGGCTGATAATGACAGCACTAATTATTACCCAATGAAAAGCATTTTCTCAACTCTTCGATTCTGAAGAGTTCAGCTGATAATAATGTAATGCGAACATGCACACAGTGCTTTAAGTGAGATGAAAAAGGTAGGGAAAGTGTCTCTAAAATTAGCATGGTCAAAAAAGCGCAACAAGGAATTCTTCTTAAGAGGCATGGCCTATGCAATGAAGGGCGGACATAGAACATGTCCACTAAAATATTTGCTTCACACAGGGATTGACCTGACCAGTATTTGAGTTTCTGTCTGAGTTTTCTGTCATTCCCTTCAATCGTATAAAACAAAAAAACGGACATCAACCTAAAATAATCCAGACCAACTGGATTTACCAGTGCTTGTTAGCAATATCAAGTTTCAGCTACATTAGTAACAGCAAAGACTTGTTTGAGAATAATTAGAATTGAAAATGTTTCATTCTGGTAATCAAGACTATTAATTTAGCACTACTAACGTCTGTGAAAGAGTTAATGGTCGTAGGCGTGTCTCATTCACTCCCGTTCACCCTTTCCCAACACTGCCCTCTGCAATCTCCCAGATCTTTCTGAAATTCTCCATCTGCATATAACACGTAGCATCTCGTCTTTTCAGCACCATCTTTTCACTTTTTTCCTCTGCATGTATTTCCTTTCATCTACTCCACTTCACCATCCCACAAACAAAACAATTGTCCAGCGGAAACAAGGCCCATGTATGGTTACTACTCCAATCTACATAAAGCCTTCTTTCGTAGATGAAAATGTTTATTTTTCTAAACTATAATTCAGTTACGTTAATGCATTTACCCATGGAGAATTAGTTCTTGTAGCAAGTGTCTAGCTGCTTGCCTGCAAATTGGGCATGAAAGCACTGAAGAAAATGCCACATGCATGATACTTAAATTTATAATTAACATTGCCATTGGACTTTGACGGATCCACCTTTAGACATCAGTCTCTCATCTCTGTTGCTGCTGCCAATACCCATCCTTTCCTGTGAACGTGGTTGGAAGGGGTGTGATGCTGACCTTTAGGCTTCGGCCACTGCTGCCAGGGTAGTAGGTAAAGTTAGTTAGACACTAGGCTAGATCTTCAAAACCATGAGTTCCTTATCCGTCTTTCATTTTCATGATAACCATAATTGTGGGAATTAAAGATAGACAACGGCGCTCTGCGCTCATTTCAATCAGAGCCCTAAAGTTGGCTGTTGGTGCCCATTGCAACAGAACATGTCACCCCCTAAAGTCACCACTACAGGATGTTACATTTATTTCATGCCCTTAAATAGTGCACAGGGGCTTATACATATCTGAAGCTCATGTCCAGATTCGTCCTTCCTCTTTGATATTCGCTTGTGGTCTGCTCTTGTCTACCGCACTTCCTTACCCCACAGTCCTAATTCTCATTGGGTCCCACTGTTCAGAGACATCTAAAATATGTCAGGGGTTATACTAGTTTTATCGTACTCTCAGCCCTGCCAAGTACCACACATCAGGGGTTAGGCTAACGCATTTTAGTGTGGTGTCCACACGACTAAACTAAAATGTATTTGTCGCACGAGGTGCGATTAACTGGAGTTGGGTTTAAACAGCAAGCACGCTGGCAGTGAGTGTGCAGTGCTGCCTGGCCGCTTGCTGTCTCTCAAATACACAGTGTCATCTCTTCTTTATCTGCTCTGCAAAAAGTCTAAGTTTTAAGGAGCTGCGTGGGCCAGGGCTTCAATCAAGCTGAGCACGGCCTTTATCTTCAGCGTATCACGTGGTCTGAAACAGCCTGTGGTACAGGTAGGCCAAATGTGCGATTATGTGGCCATGGCATTTTTTTGAATAATAATAGATTTGCCGCACTTGCTACATAACCCATTATATGCTGCATAATTTGCAGAGTTTTGCTAAAAAAATAGTTTCTAACTAAAACGAATCCAAAGTTACCAAAAAATGCGCAGTGGAAGGCCCTACACCAGAGGTCTTCAAACTTTTGAAGGTTGAGCCCCCCCAGCTGAATTTTTTAAATGTCGGGCCCCCACTCCACCTGACAGAAATTTCTGGAATCTGTACACTACATAATCGACCGCCACCCACATATCCCGGGCCATATCTGGCAAATAATGTGCAAAACAATGAGTGTTTCCTCCTCCATGAATTCCCTCACTACCACTCACCAACAATGCACCTAATCTCTCTATAGCACCTTTCCGGCAAACATATAATTTTTTTTACAGTGCTACTCATAGTTTCATCATACTCAGGGGCATATGTACAAGCCCCTATAGACACCACACCGTCACCTTTTACGATGTTGTGGTGGCGATAGGGGCATTGCCGTATCTACAAGGCAGAGTTAAGCCACTTAACTTGGTTTAACGCTGCCATGTAAATAAGGCCGCCTTTCATGCTATGCTTAGCGTGAAAGAGTGGGCAGTGGGTGTTGCGGTGGGCATTCCACTGCAACAGGCACTGATTTTGATGTTGCGCCCTATTTACAAGGGCAGCGTAAAAGTGAGGCAGCGTTAAAATTAAGAACAGGGAAAACCTGGTCTTAAGCTGGCGAAACTAGGAGAAATGCATTATTTCTCCGCATTTTTGCATCATCCATGTGTGCTGCCTTGTGCAGCACACATGGAAAAAGCAAAATGCCTTGTATTTGTAATGTTTAAAAAAACAAATCCATTTTGGGATTTCTGTGTGTGCTGCATTAAGCAGCACACATGGAAGTGGGACAAATGGCATTTAAAGATTGTTTATGTACAGGAAGGTCCCCCTCCTGTACATAAACAATCTTTTCCCGGCACCCAGACACCCTTGCACTATGATGCAATGGTGTCTACATTGGCGCTACACTGCTAAGTGTAGCGCTAGCACAGGGGAAACGCAAGGCTGCACCATATTGTTGTAAATATGGTGCAGCCTTCTTTTTCTGAAGTGGCGGAGAGAGGCATTAACCAATGACTGCTAACGCCTCACTCCGCAACTTCCTTGAACATATGCCCCTCAGTTCTTTGATCTGCATGGTACACCTTCTTTGTAGCAGGCACATTAACCCTCTGTGCTGTGAGGGTGGCAGGAGTGCTCATGTGAGTGCACAGTGAGGTCTGAGAGACTGTGAGAGTAGGGTAATTGGAGTGACTGCAGGGTGAGGTGACCATAGGAATTTGGGTGTGCATGTCAGTGCAGAGTGGGACTAATGAATGCATGGTTAGTGATGGGATTGTTTAAGTGAGATTGCAGATTGAGCAGTGGGGGGGACAGGTGAGTGAAGTGTCACATGAGTTCAGGGTTGGTAGTGTGCTTGTGTGGCTGCAGGTTGAGGTTCAGGGAAAACCGCGCAAGTGCATTGTGAGAGCAGAGTGATCACTGAGTGCAGGGTGAATGGTGTGAGTGCATGGGGGTCAGTGTGAGGGAATTGTGATAGCTGTGAGTGCAGGGTGAGCATGAAAGTGAAGGGTGAGAATGAGGAGCAAGTTGTCTGAATGCAGGGTGCATTGCGAGACACTTGCAGTAACTCAGCATGCTATTGACGGCAGCACAGGGTTTCAGATATGTTAAACTATTGCTATTGCAATTATGGCATTAACCAGGGATCAAGGGTGGAGGAAATAAATACTGGGCTGATCTTGCAACAAAATTCCAGTTTTATGATTAGGGTTGCCAGCTAATTAATTTGATGTCCCACATGGTACCAAAAAAGCAGTCACCTAAAGCTCTATTTTCAGCCTTTATCTGTGCATACTATGAACAGCAAATATAAATAGAAAGCAAATGTGTTTTAGAGCTGCTTGAATGAAATGACTGATAATAAAAGGGAATAAAGACAGAAAAGTAACATAAATGAATACATACTTCTTTATAACTCATATTTAGTATCAAGAGAAGCAATTTGCAGGCTGTTTAAACACCTGACTGGGTTTTATCTTTTGGCAACTTAAAACCCTTTTAGCCCTGTGGTCATTGCTCCTGCTGGGGTCATTTAAAAAGCAACATTGTCCCCTTTCTGGGAAGAGCTGTCCCTCCCTGGATGGGGTTAAATTCCTAGAGCTGAAATGCTTTAGCTGCAGTGGGAGGCAGGAAGCCTTCCCTGCTAAAACTGAAAGCAAGTAACAGACATTCATTTCATATGCAGTGTGAAGCAAGGAGTCTCCTCTGCTATGAAATCGTCACTTTCAGTTTTAGCAAAGGGGGCTCCTTGCCTCCCACTGCAGCTAAAGCATTTCAGCTGTAGGAATTAACCAGGATAACCCCCCCCCCCTAACCCCGTGTGTGGCAGCCTGATAAGACAGCTTCCCGCGCACACAGCCCGCCCGAGTATTTCACAGGTCTTTAAAAGACCTTTTTCTTGTTAATGAGGCTTTGATGGATTGCACCCCTGCTTAGGGCCCCTGCAGCTCCACTCTGCTGTTTGTTGAATCAGTAGAGGACAAAGGTGAGATTTTAGTGTGGAGTGCGCGCCCCCCCTGAGACGGTGTCACGCCCCCCTAGGGGGGCGCGCCCCACAGATTGAAGAACTCTGCCCTACACAAAGATTTACTGGCCAACTTTCTGTTCCTTATTGCAATATTTGGATGTTAAACTGGTACTGATGAGGTGCAACCAACACCCAGAATCTCTTCACAAGCATAAAAATGATAAAATATTGCTTTCACAAAATGTGCCACATTACGCTTCATAATTCCCCTTTTTTGCATTGCATAATTTATTGAACCCTGACACACGATCGGGCCCTTCCCTGCTACATAATTCCAGAGGCTCTGGGTATAGGCAAATACAATCCAAAGGACCCGGCAGTGGTTTCATGTGCATGTAAGGGGCAGCACATTGACTATTGTGACCACTGCCTACTGTGACTACACAGTCCGGTCCATCAACCCCATGGTGCTGCTCTGGAGGAGGCTGTGCTCATTGGTACCAGGCAGTTTTCAAAGAGCTGCCGGCCCCTCCACCCCATGGCTCAGCAGCCCTGACCTCATGCACACATCGCAGCCGCCCATGCACCGTGGAGCTTGGGAAGTAAACAGCTTTCCATGTGCCCTCCTGCCATGCATGCTGGGGGTCAGGGAGGAAAATATTTGTTTCTGATCACGATGACAGTCCAGGCTAGTGTTACGTTGCTGTGTTCAATAGGGGCTGACCAGCCTATGGCTCTCGATGACCGGCAGTGGTGACAGACTCAACTCAGTCCATTGACTCAACACTGCAGCAGCACTGAGCCCCAGCAGTCAAGAGAGAGGGTCAGAGCCTGCTTACCAGTGCAACACTAACACTGGTCTAGCAGCATTTAAGCAATTTGAAAGAACACAGCTCTGGCCAGGCAAGTCGAAGGGCAAGCACTGGTAGAGACCACTACACCAGACCTCCACCTTTTTGGGTCTCGGCCTAAAGCATTGATGCTTGTTTGTCGAGAATTCTAGTAAGCAGTACGAAAACCCTCCAAAACGGTGGATTAGACACACTTCATGTGATCTATGCGCATGCACAAACCAGCCAAGTGACACACCACCATTTGTCTGTGCCTCGCATCAGACTTCAAAGGCTGCCGCTCCCCCCCAATCACACTTCAAAGGCTGCCGCTCCCCCGCGTGCACACCCACACCACCACTCTCCTACTTCCCCTCCCACCTCCCACGGCCGCCCTTCCCATTCACGCGCTCTGCAGGTCACCATTTGCCAGCATGCGGCCGCTAGCGCTTTCATCCCTATTACTCCCCCCTCTCCTACTTCCCCTCCCACCTCCCAAACAGCATCGAGCCGCGAAGACTTGTTGATGGGTTTCTGTGTCTATAGAAACCAACGTTGCACCCTTGGTCGGTGCTGTCTGCTTCGCAAGGCTGCCCCTGCCGCTCCCAGTTGTGGTTCGGGTCCTCCATGGTCTCGTCGTCCATACTTGCTTCCTCAATGCTGCCTCTGAGCCTCCCGGCCGAAGGTCACGCGCCCTGCGGCTCATGCTGCCACTAGCCTCTCACTTTTCCCTCCTTTCAGTGGCCCTCCCTCTCATTATCTGTTTAATAATTTCCGTTTGCATCCGCTATTTTCTGTCTTTTCCCCGCTTCTATCCTTCTCCTACCCTCTTTTCTCTCTCCTTTTTCACTTCTTTTCTTTTATTCTCTCTCCTATTCCTTTCACTTACTTTTGCTTTGCACCCTCTCTCTTCTGTTGCTTTCCTCCTGTCACTTCCCCTCTCTTGTACCCCGTTTCTCTCTCTCTTGCTACCCTGTTACTCTCCCTGTCTAGACTTTCTTCTTCCTTGCCTTCCATTATTTCATTGCCTCTTCCTCTTTCTCTATACGCCAATGTCTGCGTGTCCTCCTCTCCTTCCCCTCTCATTGTGTTCCCCCCGTCACCCTCCTCTCTCCCTGCCTTGTTTTTAATGTTCTGTATTTATTACATTGCGTTGTGTAAATCAGTGGTAAAGCCTGGCCGCCTGCTCCGGATTCTGTCACGCAACATCGCATATTCTGTACACAGAGACACACAAAATTAAACAGCACACAGAAACCTTTACATTCAAAACCTCTTGCATAATTTTACTTCTCCAAAGCCAAAAAAGAAAGGAAATAACAGATGGAGCAAATGACATGTTTCCCCCCTTTTTAGGTTTCGCTGGGGGACGGAGCCGTTAGGCTCCGCCTCCAGAGAAATCTATTGAGTACAGTAAGCACTCTGGAACACGCCCCCCCGTCCCATTGGCTAGCTCCATAAATGGAGCCTAGCCATTGGACGAGGGGCCTGTCCGTCAATGCCGGACCAGACAGGGGGGGCGTTCCCGAGATTCTTTGGCTTTTGCCGACGTCACGCGACGCCGGGAACGCCCCCGAGTCTCCTCCGGCCGGGCCGTGCTTGCTGCTGTCCTGCCTTGTGTCCCTCCTCCCGCCGTCCCCACGTTTCCCGCCTCCCTCCCGACGTCCGTGTCCTTTCCCGCCCCCCTCGTCCTCTCCCGCCCGCCCCCCTCGTCTTCCCCCCCCCCGTGTCCTCACAAATTGTGGTATCCCGTCCCGCCCGGGGGTCAACCGGCAGCTGCTCGGCACCTTGGCCGAGGCACGAAGGGGCTGCGACCGCATTGGTGGCTTTTCGGAGGCTCGTCGGCAGAGGCGCGCTCTGATTGGCCGCTGCAGTGGGCCTGTCCCCGTGAGCTGCGCCGCCGTTGGTTGGAGCCTCGCCGCCTCATCAGGATCTGCCCCGGGAGCCGCGCTGTGAGTGGCTGACTCCGGGGGAACCCTCGACGTCAGCGGAGGCCAGTGGGAGCTGCGACGGGGGCCGTGCCTGCGAGGGTGAGTCTTCGGCCCAGAAGCTGGGGGAGATCGCCTTCCACCCCGCACCCGGTATTGACACCGGCTGAAGAGAGGAAGCGCTGGGGGGCTGTGCGCTCGCTCGCCAAAGCGTCACGGACGTGCGCCTCGCCTCCCGAGCGCGAAACTGACTAAAGACACAGGGGTTGCAGAAGTGACAAACTTCGCCCAGTAGAGGCATCAGATCAAGACCTTCCGTGTGATTTTTACCGCATTAACCAGAATCGCAAATAATTGTGCGTTTGTTTGTAATGGTGCCATTGTTTGTAATTGAGCCATTGTTTGTAATCAGTACGTGTGACACATTTGAGGCTGCAATAAATGCTAACATGATACTAAAACTAGAAAAGACTCATTTGTAACTTTAAAATGATCATTGGCTACATTAGTTAAATCACAGCGATAGTAAGTTTTAATTAGGCACACGAGGATTAGCGGTTGCTACCCCTTGCCCCTTCTAAATGGTATACGTCTGATTTTTGCCGTTTTCTTCGTTCTTCTTGCTCATGTACGTAGGGCCTTGTATCTTGCTGTTTCTATCGTGAGCGTGTGTAGCATCTCGCTGCCTCTCCTCTCCTACCTCTCTCGTGACAGCATAGTGCCGCCCTATCTCTGTCACTGCCATGGCGCTATATGGCCCCTCCTGTTTTCCCACCCTCTATTTGCACGAGTGATAATCTCTTATCTCCAAGTCCTAACTCTTTGATATGCATATACAGCCTCTTTATTTCTCCCGCCTGTCTCGTGCGGGCGCAGGCTCCTTGCACTTGCTGGTGCGCCCCCTCCCCCTTCCAGAGCCCCCTCCTCCCGCTGGCCCTGGGCAGTGATGCTCGCAGGCGCCTCCTCTCCTCCAGCTCACTTTGCTGGCTGTTGCCTCAGCGGTGCGGGCACCTTTGGACTGTGGCTGTGTTTCCCGAGCTCCTGCGCAGGCTGTGGGCGGCTCCAGCCTCCTGTGTGATTGTGGGCGGCTCCAGGACCCGGCTCTGAGTTACGGTCGCCTCTCGTCGGCCGTCCCGGGGATGTGATGTGGATTCGCCGCTGCGGGCGGGGGCATAGCCGCTCCCAGGGTGAAGAACTGCCCGGCCTGCCTACGCTCTGACCCCCCTGTCCCTGGAATGGGACCGCCCGCGGCACCGGCGGAGGACACGGTAGGGTCCAAGGACGTAGATGAGGGGCGGGGGTGTGCACCTGTGCCTAGAATATGCGGTGGGTATTGTGGCTGAAATGTTTTACAACGTAAAACGGCGAGGTTGGGTTTTTACGTTGACTTGAGTGAGAGAGGTTTAAAGAGGGAGAAAGTTTTAAACAGTTTGTCAGCATGGCTAACTCAAAGAAGGGGGTATTCCTTCTAAATAGTGAGAATCGATAGATTAGTCCGCCTGGCTGCTACCCTTGTGGAATTTGTAAAGAGCCTTCAGCCACAAGCGTGGGAATCGCCCCCACCCTCCTATCTTTTTTAAATATAGCGGGTACTTATGTTTAAAACTGTTACCACAAGACATGCATTTTCTCTTAGAACGACCTTCCGAGAACAGGTGGTTTTTCCGCGCAGATGGAAGCATCTTGCTGTATCCTGGCCTAGTTTTCGGACACTTGTTTTTTAATTAGCCCGAAAAGTTTCCACATGAACTAGGCTGGACAGGGACTAAACCGCGTAAAAATGTCTTGCTCCCTTGTCCGGTGTAGTTTTCAACGTTGGATTTGGATATTATATGTAGCATCGCGTTTTCAGTCTTTAAATGTAGTAATAATTCAGATTTCACGTACCCATCAAAATGTAAACATCCTTTACTGTGCAAACGGAATGCTGCTTCCTGCTCGTCATTTTTGTAGTGTTTGACAAGGGCCTCCAAGGGGTTCTTGCACAATAACTGGGGTCATCACCTCCGTAAATTCGTTTAGCACAGGCATTCTAACCCCCTGGTCTGTGATGGCAAACATCTGCATTGGCGGTGTTGGATACCACATTGAAGTGTACAAACAAACCTTTATTTTTTGCACCGTGCCCAAAGGATAACAATCGTCAAGATGAGGCGTAATAGAATAACGAAGTTTATAAAAAAGTAAAAAACCCAAGTCGAAAACATTCACTACTGCACTTTGTTGTTAACTTCATGTATGTGCACGCACATGCGATGTGTGCACCTTCAGAGTGGCTGTGTGCACAACATATGCTTATTCTTTAACAAGAGCAGGTGGCACAGATAACTTATCAGCAGTAATAATAAAAACAGCTATTCCCCTTGGAACAACTTGCTCCACCTGCTTTTTCAAACAAATTCTCCTGAAAAGAGCTTCCTAGATTGCTGGAAGGGGCAGTCCCTCGAATCTGGGGTACACCTCCTCCACCTCTGGCCAAGTTCGACCCCCCGCCCCACGTATGGAGCTCTCCCTTCATTGTTTACCTCCTCTCTTTCATCACTTCTCCCTTACCCTCCCTCTATTTCATGCTAGAGGCTTCATGCGAGCCTCAGCTGGTGAAACTCTGCTTCTGTGCCACCCCTGACCTCTGCGTGGGGCTCTTTGCATGTGTGTGGGGCTCTTTGCGTGTGTGTGGGGCTCTTTGCGTGTGTGTGGGGCTCTTTGCGTGTGTGTGTGTGGGGGGGGGCTCTTGCGTGTGTGTGGGGGCTCTTGCGTATGTGTGTGGGGGGCTCTTGCGTGTGTGTGTTTGTGTGGGGGGCTCTTGCGTGTGTGTTTTTGTGTGGGGGGCTCTTGCGTGTGTGTGTGGGGGGCTCTGGTGTGTGAGGGGGGCTCTTGTGTGGTGTGTGTGGGGGGCTCTTGTGTGTGTGTGTGTGTGGGGGGCTCTTGTGTGGGTGTGTGTGTGCAAATGCAATACGTCTTGCATTTGCGACAGAGTAAGTTATTGGCATTGTAAATGAGAGTGCCATTTATTTATCTGTTTTCAAAAAAAACACATAAATAAAAAGTTTGTCATTTACAATGCCAATAGCTCAAACTTTTCCGAAGGCGAAACCGTTGCATTGTAAATGCTTGTTCCAAAATTCCAAAGGCGTTTGAAAGGGGACTTGGCCAGCGTTGCACGATGGCTGGGGGAGGTGTCCAAAACTGTGTTTTATATCCTGAAAGAACCATTGCAGCCACATCATGAAGATGTAATTATATACAAATATAGGACACGCTGTACATTCGTACACTGTGATTGTGCCATGTCACAACATAAAACGAACATCTTCTTCCCCTTGCTAAACCTTAAAGGCTCATAACATTTTACGGGTTCTGTTCTTAAGCACAGGCAGATTTGAGTCACAATACAGAATGTCCGGTTCCAGTACACTCATAAAGCGCCTTAACCGTTTGGTATTGAGCGCTTGAGGTTCTCATGTGGCGTCCCCACTGAGAAATATGTTTTCATTTTTTTGGGTGATGTTCTTGCACAATATTTTTCTAGTCGCAGTTAATTTGTGTATCCTCGTATTTTCATAATGGTGTTAGGAATTGTCAGTGAGTGGCACATATTTAAAGCCCTGGAAACTGAACAGTACATATATTTAAAAAATAACTGCTTTTGTATAAGTCTTCTACATGGGTATGGAAAGACGTCAAGTACATGTACTTCCAATCACTGTGATGGGGTGCTCCCATGAACGTGTCACGCATCCCATTAAACATGTTTGTGTCTTTGTTTTTGGTGATGGTCTTGCACAATATATCCAGTTGTCTCTCAGCCAAAGTAACCAAAATGGTTGTATGTCTCATGCGTACACATTTAAATGCCATTTGTATATTACACAATGATTAAGCTGTGTGACTTGCTTAATGTGGAACTTTTTTTATTTTGAGGTGAATGGCGTTCTTGGCAGTGTTCGTGTCTACTAGTTTATTTTGTGGGTTTACGTGAAGGGAGCTAAAATATCCATAGACTTGGGTGCGATGTCTTTAGTGAGTACCAGTAAGTAGCAGCAGTTGCGTAATGTGGTTGAAGTTCCTCACCCAACTGCAATGCTGGGAACTGGAGCAGTGCATAAACACGCACTTTGTACGTATAGTCCTTGGTTACGAGAAGCAAGGCTGTCAGTAACAGAGACTGCCAGCTTTGCTTCTCATAAGAAAGGGCTATAAGTACAAAGTGCTTGTTTACGCACACCTTGTTTGAAGTGCCACAGAACCGGTTTCTGAACACAAACCACCCTTAACAACAACTGGCAGAGTAACCGGCAGCTCTGTTGTGTAAACACAACTATTGTTGCGTGAAGGGGCCAGTCCCCTCTGAACATTGGGCACCACCACCGCATCCACCACCACCGCGTCCACTATGTCCACCTCCACCACCATGTCCACCACCAACACCACCACTACCACCATGTCCACCACCACATCCACCACCACCACACCCACTACCACGTCCACCACCACCGCATCCACTACCACCGCGTCCACTATGTCCACCTCCACCACCATGTCCACCACCAACACCACCACTACCACCATGTCCACCACCACATCCACCACCAACACCACCACATCCACCACCACCACGTCCACAACCACCATCTACACCACCATGTCCACCACCACCAGATCCACCCCATCCACCACCACTACGTCCACCACCACTATGTCCACTACCACCACGTCCACCACCACACCCATCTCCACCACCACCACGTCCACCACCACCACGTCCACCACCACCACACCCACAACCACGTCCACCACCACCACATCCTCCACCACCACAACGTCCACCACCACTATCTCCACCACTTCCACCACCACGTCCACCACCACCACCACCATGGCCACCACCACGAGGCCACCTCACTCTATCTATCTACCACCCTCACTCTACCACTCTACCGCCCTCACTCTACCACTCTACTGCCCTCACTCTACCACCCTCACTCTACCGCCCTCACTCTACCGCCCTCACTCTACCACTCTACCGCCCTCACTATACCACTCTACTGCCCTCACTCTACCGCCCTCCTTCTACCACTCTCTTTCTACCACCCTCACTCTACCACTCTCACTCTACCACTCTCACTCTACCACTCTACTGCCCTCACTCTACCTCCCTCACACCCTCACTCTACCACTCTCACTCTACCACTCTATCGCCCTCACTCTACCGCCCTCATGCCCTCACTCTACCACTCTACCGCCCTCTCTACTGCACGTACTCTACCACTCTACAGCCCTCATGTCCTCACTCTAACGCCCTTACTCTGCCGCCCTCATGCCCTCACTCTACCGCCCTCATTCTACCACTCTACCGCCCTCACTCTACCGCCCTCAATCTACCGCCCTCATGCCCTCACTCTACAACCATCACTCTACTGCCCTCACTCTACCACTCTACTGCCCTCACTCTACCACCCTCACTCTACCACTCTACTGCCCTCACTCTACCACTCTACCGCCCTCACTCTACCACCCTCACTCTACCACCCTCACTCTACCGCCCTCACCCTACCACTGTGCGCCCTCACTCTACCACTGTACCACCCTCACGCTCTCACTCTACCGCCCTCACTCTACCACGATACCGCCCTCACTCTACCACCCTCCTTCTTAACTCCCTGTTCTCTTCTGCTGTGCTGATCGGCTCCTCTCTTCCACCCACCTCCTTCTCTAACTCCCTGTTCTCTTCTCTTCTCCTGTGCTGATCTGCTGCTCTCTTCCACTCTGCCTCCTTCTCTAACTCCCTGTTGTCTTCTCTTCTCTTCTCTTCTCCTGTGCTGATCTGCTGCTCTGTTCCACCCCGCCTCCTTCTTTAACTCCCTGTTCTCTTCTCCTGTGCCGATCTGCTGTTCTCTTCCACCCGCCTCTTTCTCTAACTCCCTGTTCTCTCCTCCTGTGCTGATCTTCCACCCCACCTGCTTCTTTAACTCCATGTTCTCTTCTGCTGTGCTGTTATGCTGCTCTCTTCCACCCACCTCCTTCTCCAACTCCCTCTTCTCTTCTCTTCTCCCAAGCTGATCTGCTGCTCTCTTCCACCCTCCTCTTCTCTAGCTCCCTGTTCTCTTTTCTTCTCTTCTCCTGTGCTGATCTGCTGCTCTCTTCCACCGCCTCCTTCTTTAACTCCCTGTTGTCTTTTGCTGTGCTGATCTGTTGCTCTCTTCCACGCCGCCTCCTTCTTTAACTCCCTGTTCTCTTCTCCTGTGCTAATCTGCTGCTCTCATCCACCCTACCTCCTTCTTTAACTCCCTGGTCTCTTCTCTTCTCCTGTGTTGAACTGCTGTTCTCTTCCACCCGCCTCCTTCTTTAACTCCATGTTATCTTCTCTTGTGCTGATCTGCTGCTCTCGTCCACCCCAACTCCGTTCGCTTCTCATCTCCTGTGCTGATCTGCTGTTCTCTTTCACCCTGCCACCTTCTCTAACTCCCTGTTCTCTTCTCCTATGCTAATATGTTGTTCTCTTCCACCAGCTTCCTTCCTTAACTCCCTGTTCTCTTCTCCTGTGCTGATCTGCTGCTCTCTTCCACCCACCTCCTTCTTTAACTCCATGTTCTCTTCACCTGTGCTGATCTGCTGCTCTCTTCCACCTGCCTCCTTTTCTAACTACCTGTTCTCTTCTCCTGTGCTGATCTGCTGTTCTCTTCCTTCCGCCTCATTCTCTAACTCCCTGTTCTCTTCTCCTGTGATGATCTTTCTGCTATCTTCCATCCCACTACTTCTCTAACTCCCTGGTCTCTTATCCTGTCTTAATCTATTGGTCTCTTTCACCCCGCCTCCTGCTCTAACTCCGTTTACTCTTCTCCTGTGTTGATCTGCTGTTCTCTTTCACTCCGCCTCCTTCTCTAACTCCCTGTTCTCTTCTCCTGTGCTAATATGCTGTTCTCTTCCAGCCGTTTCCTTCCTTAACTCCCTGTTCTCTTCTCCTGTGCTGATCTGCTGCTCTCTTCCACCTGCCTCCTTATTTCACTCCCTGTTCTCTTCTCCTGTGCTGATCTGCTGCTCTCTTCCACCCCACCTCCTTCTTTAACTCCCTGTTCTCTTCTCTTCTCCTGTGCTGATCTGCTGCTCTCTTCCACCGCCTCCTTCTCTAGCTCTCTGTTCTCTTCTCCTGTGTCGATCTGCTGTTCTCTTCCACCCGCCTCCTTCTTTAACTCCCTGTTCTCTTCTCCTGTGTTGATCTGCTGCTCTTTCCACCCCGCCTCCTTCTTTAACTCCCTGTTCTTTTCTGATGTGCTGATCTGCGGCTCTCTTCCACCCCACCTCCTTCTTTAACTCCATGTTCTTTTCTTCCGTGCATATCTGCTGTTCTCTTCCACCCGCTTCCTCCTTTAACTCCCTGTTCTCTTCTCCTGTGCTGATCTGCTGCTCTCTTCCACCCCACCTCCTTCTTTAACTCCCTGTTCTCTTCTCTTCTCCTGTGCTAATCTGCTACTCTCTTCCACCCGCCTCCTTCTTTAACTACCTGTTCTGTTCTCCCATGCTGATCTGCTGCTCTCTTCCACCCCAACCCCTTCTCCAACTCACTGTTCTCTTCTCCCATGCTGATGTGCTGTTCCCTTCCACAGCCTCCTTCTCTAACTCCCTGTTCTCTTCTCCTGTGCTGATCTGCTGCTCTCTTCCACCCGCCTCCTTCTTTAACTCCCTGTTCTCTTCTGCTGTGCTGATCTACTGCTCTCTTCCACATACATACAACCATGCACACACACACATACAACCACAGACACACACACAACCACACCACACACACAATCTCACAAACAACCACACACCCAACCACACACACACACAACCACACACACACAATCACACCCAACCACACACACACAACCGCACCCAACCTCACACACAACCACACACACAACCCCACACATCACCACACACACAACACACAACAACACACACACAACCACACACACACACAACCACACACACAGCCACACATACAACCATATACACACACACAACCATAAACACACACAACCACACCCAACCACACACACATACAACCACACACACATACAACCACACACACATACAACCACACACACACACAGCCAAACACACACAAATACACACAAACACAACCACACCCATCTATCTATCGCCCTGACTCTATCTATCGCCCTCACTCTATCAATCTGTCGCCCTGACTCTATCTATCGCCCTCACTCTATCTATTGCGCTCACTCTATCTATCTATCTATTGCCCTCACTCTATCTATCGCCCTCACTCTCTATCTATCAATCTAACTATCGATCTATCTGCCTCACTCTATCTATCTATCGCCCTCACTCTATCTATCTATCGCCCTCACTCTATCTATCTATCTATCGCCCTCTATCTATCTATCCCCCTTACTCTATCTATCTATCCTCCTCAATCTATCTATCGATCTATCCCCCTCACTCTATCTATCTATCCCCCTCACTCTATCTATCGCCCTCACTCTATCTAGCTATCACCCTCACTCTATCTATCTATCTATCTATCTATCTATCTATCTATCTATCTATCTATCTATCTATCTATCTATCTATCTATCTCCCTCACTCTTTCTATCTATCACCCTCTATCTATCTATCGCCCGCACTCTATCTATCTATACCCCTAACTCTATCTCTCTATCGCCCTCACTCTATCTATCGCCCTTACTCTATCGCCCTCACTCTATCTATCTATCGCCCTCACTCTATCTATCTATCGCCCTCACTCTATCTATTGCCCTCACTCTATCTATCGCCCTCACTCTATCTATCTAGCTATCTATCTATCGCCCTCACTCTATCTATCGCCCTCAATCTATCTTTCTTTCCCCCTCACTCTATCTATCCCCCTCACTCTATCTATCTATCGCCCTCACTCTATCGCCCTCACTCTATCTATCGCCCTCACTCTATCCATCGCCCTCACTCTATCTATCCATCACCCTCACTCTATCTATCGCCCTCACTCTATCCATCGCCCTCACTCTATCTATCCATCACCCTCACTCTATCTAGCGCCCTCACTCTATCTATCGCTCTCACTCTATCTATCGCCCTCACTCTATCTATCGCCCTCACTCTATCTATCTAGCTATCTATCTATCGCCCTCACTCTATCTATCGCCCTCTATCTATCTTTCTTTCCCCCTCACTCTATCTATCCCCCTCACTCTATCTATCTATCGCCCTCACTCTATCTATCTATCGCCCTCACTCTATCTATCTATCGCCCTCACTCTATCGCCCTCACTCTATATCTATCTATCTATCTATCTATCTATTGATCGCCCTCACTCTATTTATCTATCGCCCTCTATCTATCGCCCACAATCTATCTATCTATCCCCCTCACTCTATCGCCCTCACTCTATCTATCGCCCTCACTCTATCGCCCTCACTCTGTCTATCGCCCTAACTCTATCTATCGCCCTCAATCTATCTATCTATCCCCCTCACTCTATCTATCTATCACCCTCACTCTATCTAGCTATCGCCCTCACTCTATCTATCTACCACACTCTATCTATCCCCCTCACTCTATCTATTGCCCTCACTCTATCGCCCTCACTCTAGCTATCGCCCTCAATCTATCTATCTATCGCCCTCACTCTATCTATCCATCGCCCTCACTCTATATATCCATCGCCCTCACTCTATCTATTGCCCTCACTCTATCTATCGCCCTCACTCTCTATCTATCAATCTAACTATCGATCTATCTGCCTCACTCTATCTATCTATCTATCGCCCTGACTCTATCTATCTATCACCCTCACTCTATCGCCCTCACTCTATCTATCGCCCTCACTCTATCTATCTATCGCCCTCACTCTATCTATCTATCGCCCTCACTCTATCACCCTCATTCTATCTATCTCCCTCACTCTATCTATCTAGATATATATCTATCGACCTCGCTCTATTTATCGACCTCTATCTATCTCCTCTCTCTATCTATCCATCGCCCTCACTCTATCTATCCATCGCCCTCACTCTATCTATTGCCCTCACTCTATCTATCGCCCTCACTCACTCTATCTATCTAGCTATCTATCTATTGCCGTCACTCTATCTATAGCCCTCTATCTATCTGTCCCCCTCACTCTATCTATCCCCCTCACTCTATCTATTGCCCTCACTCTATCTATCGCCCTCACTCTATCTATCCATCGACCTCACTCTATCTATTGCCCTCACTCTATCTATTGCCCTCACTCTATCTATCGCCCTCACTCTATCTATCTATCTATCTATCTATCTATCTATCTATCTATCTATCTATCTATCTATCTATCGCCCTCACTCTATCTATCGCCCTCTATCTATCTATCCCCCTCACTCTATCTATCCCCCTCAATCTATCTATCTATCCCCCTCACTCTATCTATCAGTCCACCTCACTCTATCTATCGCCCTCACTCTATCTAGCTATCGCCCTCACTCTATCTATCTACCACACTCTATCCCCCTCACTCTATCTATTGCCCTCACTCTATCGCCTCACTCTAGCTATCGTCCTCACTCTAGCTATCGTCCTCACTCACTCTATCTATCCATCGCCCTCACTCTATCTATCCATCGCCCTCACTCTATCTATTGCCCTCACTCTATCTATTGCCCTCACTCTATCTATCGCCCTCACTCACTCTATCTAGCTATCTATCTATCGCCCTCACTCTATCTATAGCCCTCTATCTATCTGTCGCCCTCACTCTATCCATCCCCTTCACTCTATCAATCTATCGCCCTCACTCTATCTCTCTATCGCCCTCACTCTATCTATCGCCCTCACTCTATCTATCTATCGCCATCACTCTATCTATCTATCTATCTATCGCCCTCACTCTATCACCCTCACTCTATCTATCGCCCTCACTCTATCTATCTAGCTATCTATCTATCGTCCTCACTCTATTTATCGCCCTCTATCTATCTATCCCCCTCTCTCTATCTATCCATCGCCCTCACTCTATCTATCCATCGCCCTCACTCTATCTATTGCACTCACTATATCTATCGCCCTCACTCACTCTATCTATCTAGCTATCTATCTATCGCCTTCACTCTATCTATAGCCCTCTATCTATCTGTCCCCCTCACTCTATCCCCCTCACTCTATCTATCGCCCTCACTCTATCTATCTATCGCCCTCACTCTATCTATCCATCGCCCTCACTCTATCTATTGCCCTCACTCTATCTATCGCCCTCACTCACTCTATCTATCTAGCTATCTATCTATTGCCCTCACTCTATCTATAGCCCTCTATCTATCTGTCCCCCTCACTCTAGCCCCCTCACTCTATCTATCGCCCTCACTCTATCTATCTATCGCCCTCACTCTATCGCCCTCACTCTATCTATCTCACTCACTCTATCTATCTAGCTAGCTATCTATCGCCCTCACTCTATCTATTGCCCTCTATCTATCTATCTATCTATCTATCTATCTATCTATCTATCTATCTATCTATCTATCTATCTATCTATCTATCTATCTATCTATTGTGGAGAAGTGTGGCTCACTGGTTAGAAGCGGCAGACCCTGAAGCAGAGGTCGGCCCGGGACCAGGGTTCAATTCCCGACGCGGCAGGGTCTTGGGTCAATGTCCGCGGACTTGATAATTCTCGCCTAGGTGCCTACGCTAACCATGGGTCCCACTCTGCAACTCTGGGCAATAGCTTGCTTAATCTCCACAACGGCCCTAGCAGCGCCGGGGATGCCTGGCTTCACATTGGGGGTTCCCTCTCACAGGGAAAGCCAGGACGGGTTCCCCAGAGGTATACAGCGCCAGGACACCACGTAACGAGGTAACAGTGCGCTTTACAAGTATACATACATTACATTACATTACATCTATCTATCACCCGCTATCTATCTATCGTCCTCTATCTATCTATCTATCTATCTATCTATCTATCGCCCTCACTCTATCTATCCATCGCCCTCACTTTATCTATCTATCGCCCTCACTCTATCTATCATACTCTATCTATCGCCCTCACTCTATCTATCGCCCTCACTCTATCTATCTATCCCCCCCATCTATCTATCCATCGCCCTCACTCTATCTATCGCCCTCACTCTATCTATCGCCCTCACTCTATCTATCGCCCTCACTCTATCTATCGCCTTCACTCTATCGTCCTCACTCTATCTATCTATCTATCTATCTATCTATCTATCTATCTATCTATCTATCTATCTATCTATCTTCTATCTATCTATCGCCCTCACTCTATCTATCGCCCTCACTCTATCTATCTAGCTATCTATCTATCGCCTTCACTCTATCGTCCTCACTCTATCTATCTATCTATCTATCTATCTATCTATCTATCTATCTATCTATCTATCTTCTATCTATCTATCGCCCTCACTCTATCTATTGCCCTCACTCTATCTATCGCCCTCACTCTATCTATCGCCCTCACTGTATCCATCGCCCTCACTCTATCTATCCATCGCCTTCACTCTATCTAGCGCCCTCACTCTATCAATCGCCCTCACTCTATCTATCTAGCTATCTATCTAGCGCCCTCACTCTATCTATCGCCCTCTATCTATCTTTCTTTCCCCCTCACTCTATCTATCCCCCTCACTCTATCTATCTATCGCCCTCACTCTATCTATCTATCACCCTCACTCTATCTATCTATCTATCTATCTATCTATCTATCTATCTATCTATCTATCGCCCTCACTCTGTTTATCTATCGCCCTCTATCTATCGCCCACACTCTATCTATCTATCGCCCTCACTCTATCTATCGCCCTCACTCTATCGCCCTCACTCTATCTATCGCCCTAACTCTATCTATCGCACTCACTCTATCTATCGATCGCCCTCACTCTATCTATCGCCCTCACTCTATCTATCGCCCTCACTCTATCTATCGCCCTCACTCTATCTAGCGCCCTCACTCTATCTATCTAGCTATCTATCTATCGCCCTCACTCTATCTATCGCCCTCTATCTATCTATCTATCTATCTATCTATCTATCTATCTATCTATCTATCTATCTATCTATCCCCCTCACTCTATCTATCTATCCCCCTCACTCTATCTATCTATCACCCTCACTCTATCTATTGCCCTCTATCTATCTATCTATCTATCTATCTATCTATCTATCTATCTATCTATCTATCTATCTATCTATCTATTTATCTATCTATCTATCTATCGATCAATCACCCTCTAGCTATCTATCGTCCTCTATCTATCTATCTATCTATCTATCTATCTATCTATCTATCTATCTATCTATCTATCTATCTATCTATCTATCTATCTATCTATCTATCCATCTATCTATCGCCCTCACTCTATCTATCTATTGCCCTCACTTTATCTATCTATCGCCCTCACTATATCTATCTATTGCCCTCACTCAATCTATCTATCCATCTATCTATCGCCCTCACTCTATCTATCTATTGCCCTCAATCTATCTATCTATCCCCCTCACTCTATCTATCTATCACCCTCACTCTATCTAGCTTTCGCCCTCACTCTATCTATCTACCACACTCTATCTATCCCCCTCACTCTATCTATTGCCCTCACTCTATCGCCCTCACTCTAGCTATCGCCCTCACTCTATCTATCTACCACACTCTATCTATCCCCCTCACTCTATCTATTGCCCTCACTCTAGCTATCGCCCTCACTCTATCTATATATCGCCCTCACTCTATCTATCTATCTATCGCCCTGACTCTATCTATCTATCGCCCTCACACTATCTATCGCCCTCACACTATCTATCGCCCTCACTCTATCTATCTATCGCCCTCACTCTATCTATCTATCGCCCTCACTCTATCACCCTCATTCTATCTATCTCCCTCACTTTATCTATCTAGATATATATCTATCGTCCTCACTCTATTTATCGACCTCTATCTATCTATCCCCCTCTCTCTATCTATCCATCGCCCTCACTCTATCTATCCATCGACCTCACTCTATCTATTGCCCTCACTCTATCTATCGCCCTCACTCTATCTATCGCCCTCACTCTATCTATCCCCCTCACTCTATCTATCGCCCTCACTCTATCTATCGCCCTCACTCTATCTATCCATCGCCCTCACTCTATCTATTGCCCTCACTCTATCTATTGCCCTCACTCTATCTATCGCCCTCACTCTATCTATCGCCCTCACTCTATCTATCTATCTATCTATCTATCTATCTATCTATCTATCTATCTATCTATCTATCACCCTCACTCTATCTATTGAGCTCACTCTATCTATCTATCTGTCTATTGCCCTCCCTCTATCTATTGCCCTCACTCTCTATCTAGCAATCTAACTATCGATCTATCTGCCTCACTCTATCTATCTATCTATCTATTTATTGCCCTCACTCTATCTATCTATCTATCGCCCTCACTCTATCTATCGCCCTCACTCTATCTATCGCCCTCTATCTATCTATCCCCCTCACTCTATCTATCCCCCTCAATCTATCTATCCCCCTCACTCTATCTATCAGTCCACCTCACTCTATCTATCGCCCTCACTCTATCTAGCTATCGCCCTCACTCTATCTATCTACCACACTCTATCCCCCTCACTCCATCTATTGCCCTCACTCTATCGCCCTCACTCTAGCTATCGTCCTCACTCTAGCTATCGTCCTCACTCAATATATCTATCGCCCTCACTCTATCTATCCATCGCCCTCACTCTATCTATCCATCGCCCTCACTCTATCTATTGCCCTCACTCTATCTATCGCCCTCACTCACTCTATCTAGCTATCTATCTATCGCCCTCACTCTATCTATAGCCCTCTATCTATCTGTCGCCCTCACTCTATCCATCCCCCTCACTCTATCAATCTATCGCCCTCACTCTATCTCTCTATCGCCCTCACTCTATCTATCGCCCTCACTCTATCTATCTATCGCCCTCACTCTATCTATCTATCTATCTATCTATCTATCTATCTATCTATCTATCTATCTATCTATCTATCTATCTATCTATCGCCCTCACTCTATCTCTCTATCACCCTCACTCTATCTATCGCCCTCACTCTATCTATCTAGCTATCTATCTATCGTCCTCACTCTATTTATTGCCTTCTATCTATCTATCCCCCTCTCTCTATCTATCCATCGCCCTCACTCTATCTATCCATCGCCCTCACTCTATCTATTGCCCTCACTCTATCTATCGCCCTCACTCACTCTATCTATCTATCTATCGCCCTCACTCTATCTATAGCCCTCTATCTATCTGTCCCCCTCACTCTATCCCCCTCACTCTATCTATCGCCCTCACTCTATCTATCTATCGCCCTCACTCTATCTATCCATCGCCCTCACTCTATCTATTGCCCTCACTCTATCTATCGCCCTCACTCACTCTATCTATCTAGCTATCTATCTATTGCCCTCCCTCTATCTATAGCCCTCTATCTATCTGTCCCCCTCACTCTATCCCCCTCACTCTATCTATCGCCCTCACTCTATCTATCTATCGCCCTCACTCTATCGCCCTCACTCTATCTATCTCACTCACTCTATCTATCTAGCTATCTATCTATCGCCCTCACTCTATCTATTGCCCTCTATCTATCTATCTATCTATCTATCTATCTATCTATCTATCTATCTATCTATCTATCTATCTATCTATCTATCTATCTATCTATCTATTGTGGAGAAGTGTGGCTCACTGGTTAGAAGCGGCAGACCCTGAAGCAGAGGTCGGCCCGGGACCAGGGTTCAATTCCCGACGCGGCAGGGTCTTGGGTCAATGTCCGCTGACTCGATAATTCTCGCCTAGGTGCCTACGCTAACCATGGGTCCCACTCTGCAACTCTGGGCAATAGCTTGCTTAATCTCCACAACGGCCCTAGCAGCGCCGGGGATGCATGGCTTCACCTTGGGGGTGCCCTCTCACAGGGAAAGCCAGGGCGGGTTCCCCAGAGGTATACAGCGCCAGGACGCCACGTAACGAGGTAACAGTGCGCTTTACAAGTATACATACATTACATTACATTACATCTATCTATCACCCGCTATCTATCTATCGTCCTCTATCTATCTATCTATCTATCGCCCTCACTCTATCTATCTATCGCCCTCACTTTATCTATCTATCGCCCTCACTCAATCTATCGCCCTCACTCAATCTATCCCCCTCACTCTATCTATCGCCCTCACTCTATCTATCTATTGCGCTCGCTCTATCTATCTATCTGTCTATTGCCCTCCCTCTATCTATAGCTCTCACTCTCTATCTAGCAATCTATCGATCTATCTGCCTCACTCTATCTATCTATCTATCTATTTATTGCCCTCACTCTATCTATCTATCTATCGCCCTCACTCTGTCTATCGCCCTCACTCTATCTATCGCCCTCTATCTATCTATCCCCCTCACTCTATCTATCCCCCTCAATCTATCTATCTATCCCCCTCACTCTATCTATCAGCCCATCTCACTCTATCTATCGCCCTCACTCTATCTAGCTATCGCCCTCACTCTATCTATCTACCACACTCTATCTATCCCCCTCACTCTATCTATTGCCCTCACTCTAGCTATCGTCCTCACTCTAGCTATCGTCCTCACTCAATATATCTATCGCCCTCACTCTATCTATCCATCGCCCTCACTCTATCTATCCATCGCCCTCACTCTATCTATTGCCCTCACTCTATCTATCGCCCTCACTCACTCTATCTAGCTATCTATCTATCGCCCTCACTCTATCTATAGCCCTCTATCTATCTGTCCCCCTCATTCTATCCATCCCCCTCACTCTATCAATCTATCGCCCTCACTCTATCTCTCTATCGCCCTCACTCTATCTATCGCCCTCACTCTATCTATCTATCTATCTATCTATCGCCCTCACTCTATCAACCTCACTCTATCTATCACCCTCACTCTATCTATCGCCCTCACTCTATCTATCTAGCTATCTATCTATCGTCCTCACTCTATTTATCGCCCTCTATCTATCTATCCCCCTCTCTCTATCTATCCATCGCCCTCACTCTATCTATCCATCGCCCTCACTCTATCTATTGCCCTCACTCTATCTATCGTCCTCACTCACTCTATCTATCTAGCTATCTATCTATCGCCCTCACTCTATCTATAGCCCTCTATCTATCTGTCCCCCTCACTCTATCCCCCTCACTCTATCTATCGCCCTCACTCTATCTATCTATCGCCCTCACTCTTTCGCCTTCACTCTATCTATCTCACTCACTCTATCTATCTAGCTATCTATCTATCGCCCTCACTCTATCTATTGCCCTCTATCTATCTATCTATCTATCTATTGTGGAGAAGTGTGGCTCACTGGTTAGAAGCGGCAGACCCTGAAGCAGAGGTCGGCCCGGGACCAGGGTTCAATTCCCGACGCGGCAGGGTCTTGGGTCAATGTCCGCGGACTCGATAATTCTCGCCTAGGTGCCTACGCTAACCATGGGTCCCACTCTGCAACTCTGGGCAATAGCTTGCTTAATCTCCACAACGGCCCTAGCAGCGCCGGGGATGCCTGGCTTCACCTTGGGGGTGCCCTCTCACAGGGAAAGCTAGGACGGGTTCCCCAGAGGTATACAGCGCCAGGACGCCACGTAACGAGGTAACAGTACGCTTTACAAGTATACATACATTACATTACATCTATCTATCACCCGCTATCTATCTATCGTCATCTATCTATCTATCTATCTATCTATCTATCTATCTATCTATCTATCTATCTATCTATCTATCTATCTATCTATCTATCGCCCTCACTCTATCTATCTATCGCTCTCACTTTATCTATCTATCGCCCTCACTCAATCTATCGCCCTCACTCTATCTATCGCCCTCACTCTATCTATCCATCGCCCTCACTCTATCTAGCGCCCTCACTCTATCTATCTAGCTATCTATCTATCGCCTTCACTCTATCGTCCTCACTCTATCTATCTATCTATCTATCTTCTATCTATCTATCGCCCTCACTCTATCTATCGCCCTCACTCTATCTATCTAGCTATCTTTCGCCTTCGCTCTATCGTCCTCACTCTATCTATCTATCTATCTATCTATCTATCTATCTTCTATCTATCTATTGCCCTCACTCTATCGATCACCCTCACTCTATCTATCACCCTCACTCTATCCATCGCCCTCACTCTATCTAGCGCCCTCACTCTATCTATCGCTCTCACTCTATCTATCGCCCTCACTCTATTTATCTAGCTATCTATCGATCTATCGCCTTCACTCTATCTATAGCCCTCTATCTATCTGTCCCCCTCACTCTATCCATCCCCCTCACTCTATCAATCTATCGCCCTCACTCTATCTCTCTATCGCCCTCACTCTATCTATCGCCCTCACTCTATCTATCTATCTATCTATCGCCCTCACTCTATCAACCTCACTCTATCTATCACCCTCACTCTATCTATCGCCCTCACTCTATCTATCTAGCTATCTATCTATCGTCCTCACTCTATTTATCGCCCTCTATCTATCTATCCCCCTCTCTCTATCTATCCATCGCCCTCACTCTATCTATCCATCGCCCTCACTCTATCTATTGCCCTCACTCTATCTATCGTCCTCACTCACTCTATCTATCTAGCTATCTATCTATCGCCCTCACTCTATCTATAGCCCTCTATCTATCTGTCCCCCTCACTCTATCCCCCTCACTCTATCTATCGCCCTCACTCTATCTATCTATCGCCCTCACTCTTTCGCCTTCACTCTATCTATCTCACTCACTCTATCTATCTAGCTATCTATCTATCGCCCTCACTCTATCTATTGCCCTCTATCTATCTATCTATCTATCTATCTATTGTGGAGAAGTGTGGCTCACTGGTTAGAAGCGGCAGACCCTGAAGCAGAGGTCGGCCCGGGACCAGGGTTCAATTCCCGACGCGGCAGGGTCTTGGGTCAATGTCCGCGGACTCGATAATTCTCGCCTAGGTGCCTACGCTAACCATGGGTCCCACTCTGCAACTCTGGGCAATAGCTTGCTTAATCTCCACAACGGCCCTAGCAGCGCCGGGGATGCCTGGCTTCACCTTGGGGGTGCCCTCTCACAGGGAAAGCTAGGACGGGTTCCCCAGAGGTATACAGCGCCAGGACGCCACGTAACGAGGTACCAGTACGCTTTACAAGTATACATACATTACATTACATCTATCTATCACCCGCTATCTATCTATCGTCATCTATCTATCTATCTATCTATCTATCTATCTATCTATCGCCCTCACTCTATCTATCTATCGCTCTCACTTTATCTATCTATCGCCCTCACTCAATCTATCGCCCTCACTCTATCTATCGCCCTCACTCTATCTATCCATCGCCCTCACTCTATCTAGCGCCCTCACTCTATCTATCTAGCTATCTATCTATCGCCTTCACTCTATCGTCCTCACTCTATCTATCTATCTATCGCCCTCACTCTATCTATCGCCCTCACTCTATCTATCTAGCTATCTTTCGCCTTCGCTCTATCGTCCTCACTCTATCTATCTATCTATCTATCTATCTATCTTCTATCTATCTATTGCCCTCACTCTATCGATCACCCTCACTCTATCTATCGCCCTCACTCTATCCATCGCCCTCACTCTATCTAGCGCCCTCACTCTATCTATCGCTCTCACTCTATCTATCGCCCTCACTCTATTTATCTAGCTATCTATCAATCTATCGCCTTCACTCTATCGTCCTCACTCTATCTTTCTATCTATCTATCTATCTATCTATCTATCTATCTATTTATCTATCTATCTATCTATCGCCCTCACTCTATTTATCTATCTATCGCTCTCACTCTATCTATCTTTCGCCCTCCCTCTATCTATCCATCGCCCTCACTCTATCTAGCGCCCTCACTCTATCTATCGCTCTCTCTATCTATCGCCCTTACTCTATCTATCGCCCTCACTCTATCCATCTAGCTATCTATCGATCTATCGCCTTCACTCTATCGTCCTCACTCTATATATCTATCTATTTAACTATCTATCTATCTGTCGCCCTCACTCTATCGATCGCCCTAACTCTATTTATCTATCTATCGCTCTCACTCTATCTATCTTTCGCCCTCCCTCTAGCTATCTATCGCCCTCACTCTATCCATGCACCACAACAGCATCACTCAGGGGCACCACAGCATCACTCAGGGGCACCACAGCATCACTCAGGGGTACCACAGCATCACTCTGCGCCACCACAGTATCAATCTGTGCAACCATTTAACAACAACTGGTTCAAATATGTTCTCTCAATGTTTCAAGCTTTATTACACATGTCACAAAAAGATGTTAATATTTCATTTCTGTTCTTGGATTTTCGTCACAATAAAATACACTGAACATAATCTTCACAAAAGTTATTTACAAAAGTTTAAGCTATTGCCATTATAAATTACAATAACTTTTATTTAAGTATTAATTATTTAAAAAAATTAAAAGTCATTGTTATTTGTAATATCAATACATCTAATTCACGTAAATACAAAACATGTTACATTACAAATGCTATAGGTGTCAGATTTGCAAAAGTTAAAAGTATTGGCATTGTAAAAGACAAAGCTATTAATTTAGCTATTTTCAAAACCAACACATAAATAAAAAATGTGTCATTTACAAGACCAATAGCTCAAACTTTCCTAATACGAGACCTATTGCATTGCCAATGCTTGTTCTAGTTTGTAAGCAGTCAGTCCAGAAGGGGCAAACACTGCTAGAGTGTGATGCCTGTTTGGAGAAGTGTAAGGTGGTATATATCTATGAATGTTTACAGGAAGGAGTTTTAATAATCAGTCTTGTTGTGGTAAGGTTTCTGTAGCCAAACATGGTCTGGCAATGTTGTCCTAGGGACAGCAATCTGATTTGTCTCTGCTACTGCAAGCAGGTGCAGTGGAACAAGTGTAAAAATTTAGGATTTGACAGGAGAGTAAGTTTGTGTCCTTCATTTAAGGTGTTTTGCAACAGTTTTATTATATTTTTAGAGCTTCTCATTTCTTACAGCGGTGCTATATTTGATATTTATCGCTGCTATTCACTTCACTGCTTGGTTATCTAGTTGAATTGAATTGTAGGATGATCTGCCCATATCACAAGATATTTGTTAGTAACTGGTGAGGTTCTGAGGGCTGGAGATAACATCCAAGGTATACCCACCTGTGCAGGTAGAGACGGAGACCAAGGGAACGAGATTCAACCATTCCATGTTTGATAGCAAACAATTGGGTTTAGACTGTTTTGACTTTTAAACGAATTACTGAACTCCTTCAGCATGTACAGATAGAGGTGTTTAAGGTAGCTATCAAAGACAAAGTTTATTCACATAGGACTGTAAGGGAGGTTGTAGATCACAAGAAATTAGGGAACGAAAGAGGCTATAAGAGAACCTTGTCCAAGCAGTGATTTACCATCTAGTGCAGTGTACTTCACATTGGAATTTGTAGGTATTTAACTTTTCTGGACAGCGTCTAGTCCTCCATCAGCCTTCTTGATGGTGTAATTTCTTATGAGGCTCTTATGGTTATGACTTCACATAGGATCGAACCTAAGTAGTCAATTACCCATTTTTCAGAAATTATAAATAGGTGAATATCTAGATCTGGCAGAAGATCATAGATCTTCATATTGTTATTCTTCAAAGACCTTTCTTAAACAAGGACTTTGCAGAGTTGGTGAATCAACTTTGGTTACATTTGGACAATTGTAGCTGTTGCTAGATGGGGTTTAAAAGGGGTGTGGGCAGAATCATTCTTTGAGTTCATCATACTGAGGAGAGATATTATAGAATTAGGAGGGAGGGGTGAAAGAGGCAGGAAGAAGAAGGGTAGAAGGAGTCTGAAGGGTGAAGGGTGTGTATTTAAGGGCGAGAAAAGTTATGTGAGGGTGGGCGTTAAAGAATGTGATATTGCATGGCCTACAGGTTGAGGGAAAAGACAGAATATGAGTGGAAGGGAAATGGGAGGTGAGAGATGAAATAGGCTGTAGCAGTTTGTAAATTGAGTGAAGAAGCAAAAAAATTAACTTACAGGCAAGAATAGAATGGTTGTCCGAAAGTTGGACAGAAGAAGAGGAAAACATTGGTGGGGAGGAGAGTTAGCAAGCAAGTCGACTCAGCCTGGAGTGGGCTACGATTGAGTGGAAGTGAGCAGTCTACTAGCAGAGAGTGAAATGTTAAAGGAAAGCTAAGAGTGGGAGGAGAGAGGAGGCTACTTAGATAAGATAATGATGAATTAGAAGAGGACGGAGGTAGGAATGTGTTTTTTTAGTAAGAATGGGTGGGAATAATTATAGCAGTTTGTGACGAGGGGAATGTAAGTGGATCTAAGGGGACGAGCTAAGACAGGTAGCAAAAAGTCTCTCATTCACCAAAAATATTAGGCAGAAGAGCAGTGATATTTTGTGGCATGTACGTTGACATGGATGGCTTTATACTTCGTTGCCATGAAATCAGCATTCTAGTCCAGGGGACTTGTAGAAAGCTGTTACTTCTGAGAATACAAGGAGAAAAATATTGAATTATGCGTGAGTGTGCAGGTTAGATCAGATTGGGTGGAAGTTCAGTGTGTGGTTCGATTTTGGAGTGCAGAATAGATTTCGCGAAGCAGAAGCAAAGCTATTAAGATCAAAGAACTTTGCTAAATAGGGAATAATGTTTTAGATAGTAGAGAACTTCTTAACTTTGAGACAGCCGGAAAGAGCTCTGGCAGAGACCGGCGGGGTTGCTAGAGCAAATTCAGAAAGACTGGGCTCAAGAGGTAATGATTTATAATATAAAGTGCCAGAATACAACTTTGTTTGTAGGTGCGAAGTTGGATAAGGATTCTGACTTTGAGAATAATTGCACCATTAAATCTGGAGCGGCGATGGTTTTGGTTAAAAAAAAAGAGTTTGCTGGTTTTTATTTAGGTGGTGGGGTCAGTGTGGAGCAGCAGAAAATAAGTTACCACTACAACCTGATTATGTCTTTGCTAAAGTCCAATGGACAGTAGGACTTTGAAATAGGTGGTGTTGGTGGCATAAGATCTGGTGCAGTGGAAGCTACTCTACCTGGACCACTTGGATATTTAAGGTTGTATACCCTACAGAAAAAACAAATCAAAAACTGGAAATCTCTCCGTTTCCTTTGAGATAATCATGCATTTGTCTGCTAACACGACTGCTAAAATATTTCTAAGAGAACAATTGCCAATGTTCTTTTTTTTAAATCCTGTTTACTCTTGTGACAGACACTCTGCTGAATGTAATATTGCCTCTGTCTAACTTGAATTCACCAAAATACATTTTTGGTTTGTTGCTAGGCCTTGGGTTATCTTACTGGGGTCATAGAGGCCACCCATTGCTTACAATTGGTTGGCTTCCTTGTCACTCTCATTTTCTTGCTTATTTGTCTGTCCAAAGGCTTCCTTCCTCTTCATGTGTTTATCTCTCTCCTGGAGTATGGACACTTTATTTGTGTCCTTCCACTGCTCCTTTTTCCAATTATACTTTTTTATTTTTGTTTAGCTCTCTACAAGAGTGTGTGTTTTTCAACTGTCTCTCCCAGGGCACAAGTCCCAGAAAAAGAAGTCGGGGGACTAACCTAGTTAATCAGTATGCAAGTGGCATTGCAGCGCGTGGCATCGCGGCATGTGACAGCGCGTTGCTTGACATCACGGCGCGTGTCATGGCGCGTGACATCACATCACGTGACATCACAGCACGTGGCATCACAAGACGTGACATCAGGTCTTAAGCCCTCACATATATGTTTAGGAGGTGTATCATGAGTACATTTGAGCACATTTCGAGTACACTTGCAAACCCTCCTGATTTAGGCAGAAAATTCACACTTTTGTACATTACACATAAAATGTTACCTTTTGTCAGTGTTAAGCTTTCTCTAGCCATAGTGCTTTAAAAGAAATAGTGATATTTAAATTATTACAACGCCTACTCAGGGGTAGTAAGCGCTATATTAATGCTATTTATTTTGTGCAAATACTGGGAAATATCAACACGACTGACATTCTTACAGTGAATGCATATCTCCTAAACAAAGCCTGAACAAAGTGAAAAGCTGCCTCTTTAAAGCATATATAAGTGCTAACAAGGTGTGAGCCTCTGTTTCCCCTCTGCTGCATAGCCAGCAGACTCCAACCAAAGGAGGCCTGATGACCCATCAGATTCTGCCTTTGTTATGGGGCAGACAGGAGTCAGTAATAAAAGAGCCCCGTCCCTGCCTGCACGTTGCAGATCGAAAGCACGTGTCCGGGACAAATTCTGCATATTTTTAAGTGGGGCCCAACTTCTTGATAGGGTGGATGGCGTCCACCCTGTGAAAAAGTGGGGGGAAGCCGTCCACCCGCGTGTACCCCCGACTCGTGCCCTTGTCTCTCCTGTGTACTTGTCCCACCAGCGTGTTCTTTCTCCAGTCCCTGGAACACCCACCCCCTCCAGTTGTCTGCCTGCTTACTCCCAGCCCGACCATCTGTTGTCCTTGTGCTTGCCCCAGATCCTCCTGCCCACCCTCTGATTTCTGACTGCTTGCCCCAGCCACTTCTGCCCACTCTCCGTGTGGTAGACCCCAGCCTTTCCCGCCAACGCTCTGTTGTCTGTTTGCCTACCCCAGTCCACCCTAAATTGTCTGTATGCTTGCCCTCACGCTGCAGTACAACATTACTTCAAAACATTGCTAAAGCCAAAAGGTCTCATAGGCCAGCTGAAGTGTATTGTTGTATTTGCAATACACATATGAATATAGTGTGCCACCTTCTGCTTATTTTACGTATTTTTTTACTTTATAGACAACCTGAATACATATTTCTGCTCTTAATCGCAAACTCAGACTCTTGTGCCGGAGCGCGATCAAATAATATGTCACATTTGACAGTACAATACTTTATTTTTTAAGTACATTTTTCACATTTGTTTTATGGCTCTGTTTGTTACATTTAAGTTTACTAATGAGTGTCATGGTTTTAAAATCTGTTGACCTCGCTGGGCGATCCTGAAAAGAAATATGAGTAAAAAGCATTTGTACCATTGACTTCTTTATTAAAGCGGATAGGTATTTTAGGCGGGAGACTTCTCAAATTAACACATTTTTTTTGCTTAAACAATCGGGAGTCTCGCGTCGGAATCGGGTCTGTTGTGAGGTATATAAAGGGGTCCTTCAAACCTTTTTTTCTGGCATATTATTTTCGTGTTTTTTTTTTATGAAATACTCGAGAGATTGCTCCAGCACCACCGGTTCCTTTCTGGTATTCGCGCACACAACCTTTAGCAAAGCTTCTGATTCATTTTGTTTTTTCATGGTGCAAATGAAATTGCCACAAATGAGGTGTTCACTTGGCCTCTAAACTGGCGTCCTCCGCCAAGCACACAAGGTTGGCCTGGGCGCAAAACTGCTGACTGGAAGCCGAGCCGGAAAGGAAACACTTTCACAATACGCAGTCCCGCATTATGGGGCGAGCGGTGATTCGTTCAGACTTCTAATTGACTGCTTGGTAAGCAGTCGTTTTCACTGATTTACGGGACGTGGACAATTAATAGAAGGCGCTGCTAACAAAACAAATGCCGTATACCTCTCTGATGGACATCAGCCACCCGCTCTCCTTCTCCCCGGGCTGCCCCGTTTATGAGCACGCACGCGCGCAGCCTGACCCAGCATACTGATCAGCAATTAGCAACAGTTCAGCAGCCGGCGCCCCCGCCCGCTTAGCTCTGGTCGCAAACAGCTGTTGACAACACGCATGACTCGCTTCCGCAAATGGTCACCCTGAAGCCATTTTGTATAATATTATGCAAATACTTGTGAGCCTCCGACCTCCTCATTGTAAGGGTTATTATAATAATCATCTCGTAGACCGCACTCGTTTGATTGAGCTGAGGGAAGTTGCAGTGTCAACGCACAGCCGCCAAGCACCGGCGCAACTGTGCTTTTATTGGCAGGACTAGGAAAAGGTTACTCTCCGTGTTTTAATTTGAATACCACATTTGACTTTTTGCACGCATACTGTCGAAAAAGGTAAATTCTGGGCATGGACAAAATGTCGAATTATAAAAAAAAACGAGAATCTTCTCAGAGCAGTGCACTGAACAATACCTCATACTTAGGCTTTCCTGTTTTCAGTTTCTATTTTTGGTAAATTCTGGTGGTGTTTTGTCAGTGCTTTCCAGTGATTTCAATACCTCAAAAAAACAGTGCTTTTCAGTGGTTACTCATTTTCGCGCCATAAAAAACAACTGACACAGTGTTTTACCGGTGTTTATGGAACGCTTTGCTTTTATTATTGCTTGCTTGCTTGATTGATGCATGATATATAGACCGTGTACGTACAGTGTATATGAGGTCCAAATACAATCTTACAAGTCAAACTTATTGTAGTACACCACACAGTATTTCTTCAGTGAGTCTTTGGTCATTCGTGCTCTCTCTTCATTGGCAATTGAGACTGGCAACGCCAAAACAGCCAGTACATAATCTGCCATCTCTGGCCACTGACGTAGCTTTCCATGCCAATACTGGGGCACCTCCCTATGATACGTAACCCAAAGCTCATATTACAATAATCCCACCGCATAAACAGTAAAATTGAGTTTCCCACCAACATTTCAAATTATCGTCTTAGTTTAACTGCAAGATCACGTGGATGGAGCTGCAGCCGCCACCAAAATATTTGACTACACAAGCAGCTTCCAACATTAATGGGGAAGGGATGATGATGTGCAGGGCACACATTGAGGCGTGCTCAAATGGATAATATACAAATGACAATAAAATGCATTGTTTAGTCAACTAAGTAGACGAGGCCTGTGTTTGGGGCTTGCATGCAGATAACATGCCATTCTGTAATGCTTTATTTTGTCATCTATTGACATCTGTCCTAAACTACACAATTTCAAGGAAGCAAATGCAAATAACACTAGTCACAGCAAAAAGGGCACATGCTACAACAGGAGAGACAGCAAAACTGATGCATAGGGGAATTAAGAAATTCTCCAAGGGGTGCCTCCAATGCCCTGATCACATACCAAAATAAATCCTAAAGATACACCATGAAATAAAAGTTTGTGGTTCTCAAAGGTGGGGGAGGGTTACCCGGCATGACGTAGAATATGTGCTTGTTATGTCACTATCCCCAATGGTTTGGCAAGACACATCTGTCACGAACATATGTCTACTGATGTGCTGGACATATGTTCTACCTACCTAGTGACCTAACCAGATGGGAATATTCTATTCGCACAGACACTCATATTGTATTTACTACATGCATGCATATCTGTACACAAAGCCCGTGCATTTCCACGTTTACATTCAAATCAATTTTAGAATGCAAAAAATGTATGCCAACACCATTAACCGTCACATATGGTAAGACGTTATTTTACAGAACTTCGTGCAACACAAGAGAGTGACCATGCATTCCTTGATCATATCATGAGACACATTTTTAGGCCGGATATCGCTGCAATCAAAATGTACAGCTAAGGAAAATCGGAATATTTAAAGTTCTGCAAAACAATAGAAGCGATGCAGTCACGTGACTGGGGGAAAAATACAGAAGGGGTGGCCTACGCAAACAGGAAACAACTGTCAAGGGAAAACACAGAAGGCTTGCCGTTCAGGGAATCAAATGAGCGGGCTAACCAATGCATATTGCACATGGAATGCAATTGATTATTTTATTTTATTTTTAGAGTTTTATATAGCGCAAACTAGACCCACGCCAGGGTATCAGAGCGCTTTACATAGGGTGTACTGAAAAACAATGAAAATGGGAACATTCAAAATAAGTAACAAGGAGAAACAACAATGAGAAAGCCTATTTTGAAAAACATTACAAAGATCATTCAAGTTCGTGTGGGTCATAAGTTCTTGTGGCAGCAATGATTAGAGTGTTCAACCAACACCTAAATACCTTCGAGGCAAACCAACCATGTAATCAATGGCAAATATGCACAAACCAACGGTTGGAAAAGAAACTTCCAATTTAAAAAAATCTAAGAATATTTCACAAAAAACACCGTAGTCAGACAAATTTATAGAACTGTTGTGAACTAAAATGTATACAGGTGGAAACTAAAGGCCGCCTATGGCTGTTTTTATCGTTTCACATTTCCTTCCACAAACAACGTATATAACTTGCCAGACTTGAGATGCTTGTTGCATGTTAAATACAACACGATTTACACTGCAGGGCACATAGCGCTTTAAACAAAGATTTCATTCATTAGAACAGATCTGTGCCACTGTATTCCCAACAAAAAAACACGCTCACGTGAATTAGAAAAAATAAATGAATTACCTTTGTTTTTTGGGGGCAGAGTGCTCGAGCTCTAGCTGTTTTCCATGTAAGAGTGTAGCTGCAGGGGCTCTAAGAAAGGCCAAAGAACAACAAAGCCTCGATAAGTAAATGGTCTTTTTAAAGACCTGCGGGTGCGACCACAGTAAGACAGACAGCAGACTGGGGGGGCTCTGTGTGTGCCCGGGAAGCTGAATCAGCCCATCGACCACAGAATGATGAGAGGCAGAGCAGACCCTGGAAAATGTGATCGATCTGGCACTGACTCCTCGGGCCCTGTAACCCGATGAACCCGCAGAGCATACTGCTGGGGCTTTGCCAGAAGTCGGGGTGCGCTCTTCCCAGATGCAATTGAAGCAGGAACCACAGGGCGGACCTTTTCAGGACATTTAATCCCAACTCCGGCAAAGCGAGAAGACAACCTGTTAAGAGACGCAGCAGCAGATGCCTGACGGAAACCCTTATAGCAATAAAACCCACTGCAATCGAGGTAGCCGTTCTGCAGGCCTGCTTCGCAGTCCCACGCAAACGTTTACCCACGCGGGGCTGGGAGGGGTGAGGGAGGGAGCAGAGGCAGGCTGTGGCCTGCCTGTGCTCTCTGGGGCAGCATGGGTGCCCCCAATAAATGTCCCAGCTTCCATTTACCAATAAGAAATACCCCTAAAGTGTCCCGCTCAGTTCACAGCTGGGTAAGACACCATGACAACCGTCAGCCACGACCTGCGAACTGTCGGCGGTAAAGATAATGCCTTAAGTGAATACTCTAGTGTCTGACTCCATACCTGCCCCTGGCAGGAGGAGTGCCATCAGACCGTGCCCCTGTCTGTCGTTCTGTCAGTCGTGTGAGCCTCTCGCTTTCTGTAACTAGCTGCCATCCTCGCAAGATTTGGCCTGTCTTGACTCTGGCTTAGGAAACTTGTTACAGTTATAAGACTCACAAATAAAGAATACATACTTAACTTTTCTCTCTTGAAATCTGTCTCTTCTTTTTTACTTCCTATCTGCCCACCCACTGCTTGCCTTCTACTTCTATTTTGTTTCATCATTTTTTATCTATATTGCCTTCTGTATTTTTTCTTTCTTGTAGTCATCTATCTATCTGATTACCCGTCTAGGTCTCTGGTTGTCTATCTGTATATCCAGCTCTCTGTGTACTATCGCTCCATCTACCCCTCACGCCCCATGCTTGCTCCCCATATTTCTCGATCTCCCCTCTTTCTCCCCAGCCCTATTTATGACTTCACCCTATCTCCTCCTGTTTCTGTATGAGAATGTGCCCAGAGCAGGCGGGCAACTAGAGCCAAATTTCGGGGTGGGGGGAGGGGGCGCTAATTCTTCCAACCACGGGCAAAGTGGCTGTGAGAAGGGATGACCACACAACAAAAGCCTAATTTACAACTAAATGTTCTTTTAACGACCTGTTAAGTCCTCTGGCGCGGCTGCAATTAAATGCTTGCCAGCCCGTGAAGCTGTGTCAGCCCGGGCTGAGAGGCACGACAGAGGGGGGGGGGGCTGAAGCCCAGTGAGCCCAATGGGTGTTGCGCGCCCGGCCCAGAACATCCACCCATCCTATGTGTGCCTCTGCCTACCAGACCTATGCACGTGTGTTTCTGTATCCCCATATCTACCAACCTATCTACCTCTCTTCCCCTTTCTTCGTGTACCGTTTATCTATCGTCCTGCAGCCCCATGGCTCTCAGCAGTGCAGGGCCCGCGCTCTCTGTGCATGTGCCTGCCTGCACACCTCTGTATTGAAAGATGGGCTGTGCTTGGCTGAGGCAACATGTGGGAGCGATGGTTGCAGCATTTCCAGCCCCCGCAGCTCCATGAACTTCTCATGAACTGTGCCTGATATTGAGACCCTGGCCCCCCCATTCTGCCGCATCCTTGCCAAGCCCGCAAAGTCATGCGGGGTGCTATCTGAGACCACCCGAGACAATGCCGCGGGGCCGGGCGTCCCGATAGTAGCCTCACACGAGAATTTAAAGGGGGCAGCCCTGGCAGGCAGGTAGCAATGCCTGAAATCAAGCGCCTATGCAGTCCTGGCAACTCAGAGGCACTCTGTAGTGAGCCGAAATCACTGGCACACTCCTGAGTGAGCAGTGAAACAGAGGAAGGGGGCTCCTCGGATGGCTGCTATGCTGACCCCGAAAACATTTCCAAAACGCACTTTTGAAGAGCAGGGCGAGTTTATACAGCTTCACCTCGGGTTACCAAGTCAGATCAGAACAAGCTCTTTGCAGAAGTAAACTTTAGAGGTCGGTTTAGGAGCCGAGCAGCTGCAAGGGTTTGAAATGTGGGTCTATTTGACTAATGAAGAGACAAATGACTGCGCTTTCTATCCAGCGTTGAGCCTTCCCCCCTTAGGCCCACAGGCAGGAATGCTGCAGTCTGTCCCTGCACCCAAATATTACATTTATACCAGCACGCATGAAAAGCCGTCGCTGGGACTTTACACACAAAGCACTCACAGGAATCGCCGGCAAGAACAGATCAAATGCACTGCGAAGAGAAAGCGGCCGCCCCTTGCACACTGGTTGTAAACGGCGTGACATAATAGAAAATGTCTTTCTGTTTAGTTGTCCCTGTAAGTATACACTTGGTACTATGATAGCATGCTTTCAGGTTTCTGAAGTTCGTGCGACTCTTTTACTTAAGCAGTAGCAAGAATGCCTCTTAAAAGAGAAAACCGTCTGCGGTACCAACCTGGTTTGTACTCCTTTGGCTCCCTCAAGTGGCCAAGCGGTGCAACAAATATGTAAAAAATCAGTGACACTCGGTTTTAAACCAGGTCAGCTGATTTTCAGTCGGTAGGGTATTATCGTTTAGAGTCGGTTAAAACCGAAATCCGGACAGCCTACTCATACTGTTCAGAAATGTCCATCTATCCAAGGCTTAGTCAGTTATTTGGATGCAGAAGAATAGTGGAGGGATAGAAGAGAGAATAAGGTTTGTATTTATAAAGCGCTTTGGCGAGTAGCACACTACTCTGGAACCCATAAAGGATTAGTGGAGAATTAGTATAGTGAAATATTAAAGTAATTTGAGTATGTGTAGGGAATGGGCTCGAAAAAAAGGAGGTCTCACAAAATAATTGTTCCTTGCTGTATGATTTATTGCACCCTATTTAAGGTTTTTGTATTAAAGAACAGTCAATAGAATATCTCCAGTCTTCTCTTTATCCAGAGACTGATGTTGTGGGGTCTCTTCTTGGATTGTAGTTCGGGTGGTACCTCAGAAATGAAACACAGAAACAGGAGGACCGGAGTCAGTGGCCTATTTTTGGAATATGGACCAAAACACGGGAGGGAGGTGTTGGGATGGTTTCACCTTGTAGAAACAACTGTCACCAGTGATTGTTTATCAGTGGACTGGCTGACCTATCTCAGCAACTCTTCAGTGGTGTTTGATGCCCGCCTCCCGTTCATTTCCCTTAAATGTCTTCTGGAGAAGTGTGAGTCTTCTGGAGAAGTGTGGCTCAAGGGTTAGAGGCGGCAGACCCGGAAGCTGAGATCGGCCCTGGACCAGGGTTCAATTCCCCGCCTCGGCGGGTCTTGGGCTCAAAAATTCCACAGACTCGATAATTCTCGCTCCGGTGCCTTCTCGACTCACGGGTTCACACTCTGCGACTCTGGGCAATAGCTTGCTTAATCTCCACACGGCCCCTCGCGGTGGGATGCCTGGCTTTCACCTTGTGGATACCCTGCCGGGGTTATCTCACAGGGGAATACCAGGACGGGTTCCCTAAGCAAGCGCTGGGAAACCCTTTGTGGGTAGCTGTGCGCTATATAAGCTCAAATACATTTACATTTACCGTCATTCTTTTGGTTCAGGCTGTAGTGTCCTTCAGGGCGGCCCGTCTCCATCTGCAAAAGGATTAGCATCCTCTTGAGCTCACTCACACACCACTATAGTGGCGAAGTTCCAGGTTTTGACATCGTCATCAGCTGGGTAGTCAGCGTCACTGATTGGAGGTCTTCGATGACGTAGCCCTTGGGGGCCGGTCTAGATTCCTGGAATGCGTCTTCCTTAAAGCGCCCACCTCTATCCTCATTATACGTGGAGAAAGCCGTGTATGGAGGAAACAGCTGTAAAAGAAGAGAGGGCAGAACATGAGTAGGTAAAGGGTCATCGTCCAGGTCACTTGGGCTAGCGTTCAGGGGAAACCTCCACTCCATGACAGTATGCCTCTCTTCCTTCCCTTGGATGAGCGTATGAGGGCCAGCAGCTCCTGCATTTAGTTGAGCACACACCTGTATCTGTTTCTTATTAGTGGGATTGGTGGTGATTATCTTGTTTGATGTTCTTATTGATTTGCTGTATCACCAGCTTTAGAAGTCCATACCTGTCATTCTATTCTATTCTGTAAGTCTTATAGAGCGCATGGTTCGCCAAAGGCCTCCCTGCGCTAGAACAGTCTACAGTACCAGCAGCTTACCAAAACTACCTCAACTGCTCATTGAATATGTTAATCAATTTGCTTTGTTTTTTTGAAATTCTGACCTATTGGTGCAGTATGTACATTAAACTGGGAAACAGTGTTTTAGTGGAATGCTCCAACCCATTTGTGAGGATACTTGTGATACTGACTTGTTACTGCACAGTTACACTATCGAGGTTCACTAGGGAAATGCCCTACTCTAGTACCTATCCATTCCTGAAAAAAACAAAATAGCTCCTGCTACTGAGAATATTTTCTAAGAGTGAGTGATACTGGGTGAGCTTTATTAAGCTTAATTTCTTGATGCTGGACTCTGTATGTTGAGAATTTTGTATTTTTAGAGAAACAGCTGGCGATGCTATTGAATGCCTCCCGCACCTTCAGGGTGCAGCTCATATGGGGGTAAGCTAGGTGTATTTCATCATCATCATCTCAGCTCTTTAGAATATTCCCATGAACACAGCTTCTTAAGTCATGCTAGCATAATGTTAGATTTGCAAATATTATTTGGGCTGGTGCCAGCATTCACATATGAAAGGATATCTCACCTTATGACGTTCATTGTTGCTTTTAAAGCAGCGGGCATGGGAGGCTCCAAAGAGCTGTGCTTCCAGTGCTTAATTTGTGCTGGTGGTTTCTGGTGCTCAGCACCAGTACTTAATTGTTAGCACTGGTTCTAGTGACAGTCCTCCACATAGTAGCAATGGTGTCTTAATTTTGAGATGCTCTATGTATGACAGGGGAAACCCATTAAACCAAACGGTACCTGGGTAATATAGACTCAAATAAGAAATTGGTACCTTGGTTATACGGTATGTATTGTAATTTGTAATAATAAGGAATAAAAATAAAGTACTCCCTATATTAGTGTTTATATCACTGTGACCACACTAAGTTTATTTATCTCTTTTATATAGTCTCCTATCTCGTCATGACCCACAGACACGTTAAAGGTTATTACTGAATGCTTTTTCTTTTTGTCAAATAAGAAAGTTTATATATCTCTCATTTCTGATTTCCAAACACGTTTGTATATACAAATAATTTTTACATATATACAATAGAATAGAAGCCCTTCGTTTCGAGTTAGGATGTCTCACCAAAACATAAAACAGACATTCCTATTGAGATCACGCAGACTCATATGAGGAAAACAATTAGGTAGAACTAATTTAAACCCAATGTCTTAAAGATCCCTCAACACACTATTCAAATTAATCAAAATTATTTATATGTATCTGCTGTCTCTTTATAGTCGACGCGTTTCAGCCAATCAATTCTGGCCTCTTCAGGACTAGGGCTATTCACAATCCATCTGTACAGACAACAATTAAAAAGAAGGGAAACAGACATCATTTTTAAGGTCCATAAATTCATAACAAAAATACCTATCTACATATTTACATGTGGACATTCAATCGAACATAGTTTATAAGATAATCCTTCTGTGAGCGGACTGACCCTTGTAACCTGCCATTTGTTAGTACATTTCAATTAAATTCATTGAACAAGTCAGAGCAAGGTATCTTGATCTGAACTGATTTTTATAAATACTCTCTTTTGTTAATGGTCACATATATTTTACAAAAGAATGTCTAATCCAGTTAGCATTATCGAAATGGAGTGGTATTTACCGGGTAATAGAGTCGGAAACACTTCACAACTTTTTTCATGGGCTCTTTTTTATAAGTGTAAACACTCTCTGCTCGCTTGTCAATCCAAATAATGGTACTATTGCTTGGTCGATAAACCTCACGACTACAGCATCTGGGGAAAAGAGACCACTATAAGTGAAACAACCATGTGGCTCACGGTTCCAACCACGATTTCTAAGTGAATGGGGAAACAAACTTACTCTGCTAGCGCTTCAAGCGCTTCTTAAATATTTCTTATTATTCAATCACGAGTGAAAACCTCAGCCATGCGCGTTCTTCTCTCCCCGAGGTCTGAAAAATATATAAACATGACCCGCTTTCGTAAGCACCGCGTTCTAGGCATACCGCATTTGTTAAGTCTCTAGACAAGCACACAACACTTACGTTTTGTGGTGTCTCTCTTTGTTTTCAAATAGGTCGTCTCTCTGCAATGTTTGTACGCGACCCCCTCTCTAATTAGGCGACACTAAGGAGGGACTCCCTTTTCCGGAGTAGTTTATATGGAAACTGAAAAGGGGACTTTTAGTGCTTCCTGTTTATCTGCATTGACACAAACGAGGGACTATTTCGGTTTTCTATTAAGAAAGGTATTACTGATGGCTACCCTCATTAGGATACAACAGGCTTATGTGGAAACCGGGTTATAAGTTCCATGTTTACTTATAGACCATGTTATACTTTGAAGCTTATTTAATAATATAGTCTGAAGTAATAGTATATATACTTAATTAAGCAGTCAGTCGCTCCTCACAATCTAAACAATGTTTTCATTAATATATTTCCACAGTATCCGTTACATGTCATATCAAGGAACAAATTTACAGTTTGTTACATTCCAATTTCACACAGCTTTACAATAAAGACCAGATTTCATCTTTTTCATTCAACCCTGTGGTTGCTGTTTTGTATTTTTCAATTAGTCTTGCTTCTAATCTATTTAGTTTAGATTCAAGTTCTTCTGGTTTAGTTTTATCTAGTACACATAATACTGACCAGATTATATCCTCCTCTGAATGTTGATACGTTTCAAAATGTTGTACTAAAGGAGCCCCTGTAGTTTTGCATTTGATACGTGACTTGTGTTGCAGGATGCGTTTCTTGACCAGCTGGGTGGTTTGCCCAATGTATGTCTTTTTGCACGGACAAGTAATACAATAAATTGCATTCTTTGTGTTGCAATTAGAAAAACTCTTTTGTTGGTGCATCGATCCATTGATCTCTATTTCTTTTGAGTCAGATGTTAAATTACAGGCCACACAATTCAAACACCTATAATGGCCAATTATAGGGGGCAATTTTAACATTCCTCTCAGATCTGTTGTTTTTTTGTCCTCTTTTCTCTCAGCTCTCACAAGCATTTGTCTTATATTTTTACCTTTTTTAAAAGCAAATAGTGGTTTCTGGATTCCTAGATGTTCTATGATTTTCCAATGTTTTTGGATAATCTTTTTGATTTTGTGAGCTTTTGGGTCGAAGGTCAAGACGCATGTTAATGGAGACTCTTTTTCCGTTGTTTTAGGTGTTAATAGATTTTCTCTTGGAGTAAACCACGCTCTTTTGAGAGCGTTTTTCACTAAACTCTTTGGGTAACCTCTGTTAACTAATTTTTCTTTGAGGATTTCTGCACTCAAAAAATAATCTTCTTTTTTACTGGAGTTTCTTTTTATCCTCAAGAATTGGCCGTATGGCAAGTTTTCTTTTAGGGTTCTGGGATGGCAGCTGGAAAAGTGTAATAATGTATTACGGTCTGTCGTTTTAGTGTACAGGCTAACTTGTAGTTCTCCCTCGTTGCATTGTACATAGACATCTAGAAAATTCAACTTCTTTTGATGGTATGCCATAGTGAAGTTAAATTCCACTGTACGGGAATTGAGCCAATTGTGAAAATCATGCAGCCTGGTGGTATTTCCCTCCCAAATTAAAAAAATGTCGTCTATAAAGCGACACCAAATTTTTATACAATTTCTGAAGGGGTTGGTGTCACTATAAATTAATTTGTTTTCAAATTCGGCCATCACAAGGTTTGCTATTTCTGGTGAGAAGCTACACCCCATTGCTACTCCTGACGTTTGTAAATAGAGTTGACCTTTAAAGTTAAAAAAGTTATTCTTTAAACAGATAGTGGCCAAAGATACAATAAATTCTGAAGGGACTTGATGTGGTCTCTCTCTAGCATTTAATACACTTGCCATTACCGCTATTGCCTCATCTTGCGGTATATTTGTGTATAACGATTCTATGTCAAATGACACTAGCAATTGGGTTTCTTCATTAAATGGTAATTTTTCAATTTTGGATATAAAATCCATAGTGTCTCTTATGTATGATTTGGTTTGTTTGACAATCGGAATCAGGAAAAAGTCTGTGTATTTAGCCAAGGGTTCTAATAGAGACCCACACGCCGACACAATAGGTCTTCCCGGGGGGTCTATTATTGACTTGTGCACCTTGGGCAGTACATAAATGTTTGGTATTTTACTGTCTTCTGTGTTTAAAAAGTCAAATTCTTTTTTACACAGCCAACCAAGGTCTAAGCCTTCTTTAGTGATATCAAAGATTTTTTCTTTTAGCCCTACTGAAGGATTGATCTCTAATTTTCTGTAATGTATCCTATTGGACAGCTGTCTATTTACTTCTTGGTCATATTTCTTCACGTCCCACAACACAATTCCACCTCCCTTGTCAGCGGGTTTTATAATTAAACTCGCGTTTTCTGATAGATTTTTTTGTGCTATTTTCTCCATTTTACTGCAGTTTGTAAAATGGAGAAAATAGCACTAAAAAATCTATCAGAAAACGCGTCCAATTTATGTACTGCCCAAGGTGCACAAGTCAATAATAGACCCCCCAGGAAGACCTATTGTGTCGGCGTGTGAGTCTCTATTAGAACCCTTGGCTAAATACACAGACTTTTTCCTGATTCCGATTGTCAAACAAACCAAATCATACATAAGAGACACTATGGATTTTATATCCAAAATTGAAAAATTACCATTTAATGAAGAAACCCAATTGCTAGTGTCATTTGACATAGAATCGTTATACACAAATATACCGCAAGATGAGGCAATAGCGGTAATGGCAAGTGTATTAAATGCTAGAGAGAGACCACATCAAGTCCCTTCAGAATTTATTGTATCTTTGGCCACTATCTGTTTAAAGAATAACTTTTTTAACTTTAAAGGTCAACTCTATTTACAAACGTCAGGAGTAGCAATGGGGTGTAGCTTCTCACCAGAAATAGCAAACCTTGTGATGGCCGAATTTGAAAACAAATTAATTTATAGTGACACCAACCCCTTCAGAAATTGTATAAAAATTTGGTGTCGCTTTATAGACGACATTTTTTTAATTTGGGAGGGAAATACCACCAGGCTGCATGATTTTCACAATTGGCTCAATTCCCGTACAGTGGAATTTAACTTCACTATGGCATACCATCAAAAGAAGTTGAATTTTCTAGATGTCTATGTACAATGCAACGAGGGAGAACTACAAGTTAGCCTGTACACTAAAACGACAGACCGTAATACATTATTACACTTTTCCAGCTGCCATCCCAGAACCCTAAAAGAAAACTTGCCATACGGCCAATTCTTGAGGATAAAAAGAAACTCCAGTAAAAAAGAAGATTATTTTTTGAGTGCAGAAATCCTCAAAGAAAAATTAGTTAACAGAGGTTACCCAAAGAGTTTAGTGAAAAACGCTCTCAAAAGAGCGTGGTTTACTCCAAGAGAAAATCTATTAACACCTAAAACAACGGAAAAAGAGTCTCCATTAACATGCGTCTTGACCTTCGACCCAAAAGCTCACAAAATCAAAAAGATTATCCAAAAACATTGGAAAATCATAGAACATCTAGGAATCCAGAAACCACTATTTGCTTTTAAAAAAGGCAAAAATATAAGACAAATGCTTGTGAGAGCTGAGAGAAAAGAGGACAAAAAAACAACAGATCTGAGAGGAATGTTAAAATTGCCCCCTATAATTGGCCATTATAGGTGTTTGAATTGTGTGGCCTGTAATTTAACATCTGACTCAAAAGAAATAGAGATCAATGGATCGATGCACCAACAAAAGAGTTTTTCTAATTGCAACACAAAGAATGCAATTTATTGTATTACTTGTCCGTGCAAAAAGACATACATTGGGCAAACCACCCAGCTGGTCAAGAAACGCATCCTGCAACACAAGTCACGTATCAAATGCAAAACTACAGGGGCTCCTTTAGTACAACATTTTGAAACGTATCAACATTCAGAGGAGGATATAATCTGGTCAGTATTATGTGTACTAGATAAAACTAAACCAGAAGAACTTGAATCTAAACTAAATAGATTAGAAGCAAGACTAATTGAAAAATACAAAACAGCAACCACAGGGTTGAATGAAAAAGATGAAATCTGGTCTTTATTGTAAAGCTGTGTGAAATTGGAATGTAACAAACTGTAAATTTGTTCCTTGATATGACATGTAACGGATACTGTGGAAATATATTAATGAAAACATTGTTTAGATTGTGAGGAGCGACTGACTGCTTAATTAAGTATATATACTATTACTTCAGACTATATTATTAAATAAGCTTCAAAGTATAACATGGTCTATAAGTAAACATGGAACTTATAACCCGGTTTCCACATAAGCCTGTTGTATCCTAATGAGGGTAGCCATCAGTAATACCTTTCTTAATAGAAAACCGAAATAGTCCCTCGTTTGTGTCAATGCAGATAAACAGGAAGCACTAAAAGTCCCCTTTTCAGTTTCCATATAAACTACTCCGGAAAAGGGAGTCCCTCCTTAGTGTCGCCTAATTAGAGAGGGGGTCGCGTACAAACATTGCAGAGAGACGACCTATTTGAAAACAAAGAGAGACACCACAAAACGTAAGTGTTGTGTGCTTGTCTAGAGACTTAACAAATGCGGTATGCCTAGAACGCGGTGCTTACGAAAGCGGGTCATGTTTATATATTTTTCAGACCTCGGGGAGAGAAGAACGCGCATGGCTGAGGTTTTCACTCGTGATTGAATAATAAGAAATATTTAAGAAGCGCTTGAAGCGCTAGCAGAGTAAGTTTGTTTCCCCATTCACTTAGAAATCGTGGTTGGAACCGTGAGCCACATGGTTGTTTCACTTATAGTGGTCTCTTTTCCCCAGATGCTGTAGTCGTGAGGTTTATCGACCAAGCAATAGTACCATTATTTGGATTGACAAGCGAGCAGAGAGTGTTTACACTTATAAAAAAGAGCCCATGAAAAAAGTTGTGAAGTGTTTCCGACTCTATTACCCGGTAAATACCACTCCATTTCGATAATGCTAACTGGATTAGACATTCTTTTGTAAAATATATGTGACCATTAACAAAAGAGAGTATTTATAAAAATCAGTTCAGATCAAGATACCTTGCTCTGACTTGTTCAATGAATTTAATTGAAATGTACTAACAAATGGCAGGTTACAAGGGTCAGTCCGCTCACAGAAGGATTATCTTATAAACTATGTTCGATTGAATGTCCACATGTAAATATGTAGATAGGTATTTTTGTTATGAATTTATGGACCTTAAAAATGATGTCTGTTTCCCTTCTTTTTAATTGTTGTCTGTACAGATGGATTGTGAATAGCCCTAGTCCTGAAGAGGCCAGAATTGATTGGCTGAAACGCGTCGACTATAAAGAGACAGCAGATACATATAAATAATTTTGATTAATTTGAATAGTGTGTTGAGGGATCTTTAAGACATTGGGTTTAAATTAGTTCTACCTAATTGTTTTCCTCATATGAGTCTGCGTGATCTCAATAGGAATGTCTGTTTTATGTTTTGGTGAGACATCCTAACTCGAAACGAAGGGCTTCTATTCTATTGTATATATGTAAAAATTATTTGTATATACAAACGTGTTTGGAAATCAGAAATGAGAGATATATAAACTTTCTTATTTGACAAAAAGAAAAAATAAAAAGCATTCAGTAATAACCTTTAACGTGTCTGTGGGTCATGACGAGATAGGAGACTATATAAAAGAGATAAATAAACTTAGTGTGGTCACAGTGATATAAACACTAATATAGGGAGTACTTTATTTTTATTCCTTATTATTACAAATTACAATACATACCGTATAACCAAGGTACCAATTTCTTATTTGAGTTAATTTTGAGATGAGCACAACAACACGGTTTATAAAGTCAATGTACATTGAAATAAATGATACCAGCCTCTCATGCCATTATTATAGCTTTATGTGGCCTGAAAGAGCGTAGATTGTCACACTTGTAGGAGTGTGATGGTTAGGCATTATGCTGGTACTGCCACAGGCAGCGATGGCAAGGTATTGGTGGTGCAGGCTGCAGTGACTTTCAGATTCACTTAATTTCTTTTTTACAAATTAAGCACTGTGTGCTTTGTTCTTTATAATGATGCTATACAATTCTCCAGTTCATGTAAATGGAACTTTAACTTGTAGTTATAACCTACACTTTAAACTTGATGCTGCCATGAGTAACACCAGGACGATGGACAATGAAAAAGATGAAGAAGTCTTGTGCATTAGAGGAAAATGGAAGCTGGAGTGAGAGATAATTAACTAAAGGAGCCAGAGCATTACAAGCCTCTTCAAAGAAGCAGGTCATTGTGGGATGCCTAGGAGGTTATTCACAACACAAGCAGCAACTCAAACTATAATTAGTAAAAGGTAAATATAACATTATACTACAGATTTATAACATTAAACAGCATTATTAACATCTGTAAAATAATATTAACCTTGCCCATCATTAACACACTTGAACACAATGTTTGATACTTAACTAGAGCAACGAAAAAGAAATGTCATCTAAAGTGCTTGCAGCCTGGAAGCAGGTGGGCGGCTGACACATGCTACATCCTCCAGCCCACTCTTCCAGTTTTTAATCCTCTTGTAATCCTCTTACAATCATTCTTGCAGCCACTACAGAGTTCTGCAGCCAAGAAAGTTAAAGATTAAACCACTGTTAAGAGTTTGTTAGGAAGAAAATGTTGTGCCACAAACCATTGTAGGAAGCATTGGCTTTACTGTAACCTTAAAGATTTTTGGGGCCCTAGGCAAGATATATTTTGAGGCTCAGTGTTTGGAACAATTTTACATTGTATTACCCAAATGTGCAACGTAAAGCTTGAATAATGCACAAAAATATAAAACTACGTCAAACCTTTAAAAACGGAATCACACAAAACAGCTTATTTATGTTCTGCTTGGGGCCCAAAAAGTTGTGACTGACCAGGTCATGCGTGATGTAATATGTGAGGTCATAAGCTGTGCATTACAGGGCACACGCTCAGCTAACTATAACTGCTGAATTTCTCAGGTTTTGTATGAGTGAAATGTCAGCCTAACTATAACGTCCTTGTAAACAGTTTTTTTCATTGAATTTCTCAGTTTTTTTAAAACTCTATTTCCTAACTATAATGGCCTTGTAACCTTGTTTTTTTCAGTGAATTTCTAAGGTTTTTAAAAAATATATATTTATTAACATTATCTTAATTACAATACAAAGACATCGTTGAGCAGAGAAGCGTAGCAACATATTCAATGTAACAGCAGCATCATACACAAGCGACAGTGGTCGACGGTCAAATAATTGCATCATATTCTCATACATTACTGTGGGCACCTTCCGGTGGTGCAACCCGTACACCGCCCAGGGGATCATTGTGTGTCCAAAAGTGAAAGCCCATAATGTGTGAGCCATGGCCTCCATATTTTCAAAAACTTTTTGGGGCAACCCCGTACTTCATAAGCCGACTTTTTCCCCAACATGCTGTTTTTCCAGTCTGTCAGAGATGGGATCTCCACTGCCCCCCATGCTTTGGCTAAGTTGCGTTTTGCCACCACTAATCCCAATTGTAGTAAAGTGAACTTTGGTTTGGGGAGATAAATATCGGTAGATATTCCCAGCAGAACAAACTGAGTACTTAGTGGAATCCTCTCACCCAAAACAATGCTCAATCTCAGTGCAGCCTTCGATACTGTCTCACACAGTATCCTTCTCAGTAGCCTTGCCTCTTTTGGTATATGTGACAAAGCCTTGCATTGGCTTTCGTCCTTTCTTACTGACCGGACTTTTCAAATTTTTTCCAATACTTCCACCTCCAACACTTATCTTTCTCCACATGGTGTCCCCCAAGGTTCTATCCTAAGTCCTCTTCTCTTCAATCTTTATGTTGTCCCTTTAGCACATGTTGCTTATCACTCTGGCCTTAATCTTTTTACTTACGCAGATGATTCACAGATTGTGTTTTCCCTATCCCAAGCCGACCCTTCATCACCTTCTTCTTTACAATCAGGTCTTAGGGACATCTCCTGCTGGAGTAGCTGTAATTTTCTTAAGCTCAACAGCGATAAGACTGAGGTGCTCGTCTTCGGTAATAAGCCTGACCTATGGAGTTCTAGACATTGGCCGTCAACTATGGGTGACTTACCCATTCCATCGGAACGAGCGAGAAATCTCGGGGTCATTATCGATAGGGAGCTATCGATGAAGGATCAGGCTAATAAAGTTGCAGCCACCTGCTTTACCATCCTTAGATGGCTGCGAAAAATCTTTTGGATCCTACCTTCTGACACCCAGAGATTGTTGTGACGGCGCTGGTGACCTCTAGATTGGACTACAGTAATGTGCTCTATCTGGGGGCGACCAGGGCGGTCATGCGCCGTCTCCAACTAGTCCAGAATGCCGCTGCTCGGCTTCTGTGTGGATGTCGGAAATATGATCCAATTACCAAACGCATCAAACAACTCCATTGGCTCAACCTTGATAATCGAGTTAAATTCAAGGCACTATGCTTTATGCACAAGATAAAAATTGAAGTTGCCCCCACCTATCTCCAATCTCTTGTCAAACCCTATGTTCCCGCACGCTCCCTCCGTTCATCCTCCCAACATCTTTTCTGTGTGCCTAAGTTTAGGCTCACCAGAGTGGGTGGCCGTTCCTTTTCTGTACTAGGACCCAGACTTTGGAATTCTCTTCCTTTGGACCTACGAGTGGAGCATTGCCATCTTCGCTTCCGCAAAGCTGTTAAGACCTGGCTTTTTGCTCAATAACTCTCTCCGGTAAGCCGCAAAGCCGTTAAGACCTGGCTTTTGCGCAATTAACTCCCTCTGGATTACTATGCTATACTGTCAATCAGCGCCGGGAAACCCTCACGGGTAGCTGTTCGCGCTCTACAAGATTAATAATAAATAAATAAATAAATAAAAAATAAAACAAGTCCCAGCTCTTCTAATAGAGTGTTCCAATACCTTTGAATCTGAGAGCAGTCCCACACTGTGTGAAAGAATGTACCTGCCGATGCCCTACAGCACACACAATCTGGTGCTTCCGCCCTCCCTATGCAGGGCAGACGTGCCCTGTCATAGTACGCACTGTGCAGGAATTTAAATTGAATCAGTCGAAGCCTGGACCGCATGCCCACCTCTCGGGGGTGCATCAGCGCCATTTCCCAATCTAAATCTTCCATCTCCCCCAACTCTGACTCCCATTTTGTCCGCAGTTTTTCAGAGTATCTGGCTTGTTAATAATAAGCGTCCTATATGTCCAGGAAACAGCCTTCTCTACGAGCTCCCCCATCAGGAGTCGCACCTCCAGTGGTGCATATTCGGGAATGTCAGTGGTGTCTACACGTTGCGCCCGCCACGCATGGGTCAGCTGTATGTATTTATAGGATTGAGTTTTGTTCATATTGTATTCGACCTGAAGATGTGAGAATGTAACCAGTTATTTATGATATAATATGTCCTTAAGTTGCGAAATGCCTAGTAAGTAATATTGCTGGAATCCTTCCAATTTCGCGATTTCCTGGAGGCGGTTACCTACCCAAAGCGCGGTTTCCTTAGTGACTCGACCATCCCATTTCATTTGTCTTCCAGGCTGTTATTACAATCCGTGTCGCAGTCAGGAGTTGGGCATCACCCCTACCCCCATATATATAGTGTGTGTATGGGCTCTTGGTAAACTGTGTACGTTCAAGTACGTATGCGGGGTGATCTCTCTCTACATATTGCCATTTGTTCACAACAACTGAATGTGCCGCCCAGTAGTATGCCCGAAGGTCCGGCAGAGATATACCATCATTGTACTGATTGCGTTGCAACGTCGCTAACGCTATCCTCGTTGGCTTCCCTCCCCAGAGAAACGTACAGAGCAGATCTTCAATTTTGTTAAACACCTCAACCGATATGAGTTGGTAGGTGTTTTGCAACACATACAGAAATTTGGGGAGCGCTATCATTTTATATAGTGCTGCCCTGCTGAGCAATGTCAGTGACAGAGTCTTCCACCTTTCGACGTCCATTCGAAAGTCCCTAAGCACCCTATGAAGATCACGGTCCAACACCATTATTGTGTTTGTTGTAACATATATCCCTAGGTAGTTCATATCTTCCTGCGCCGTCTGAAGGTTGCCTGGGTCGACGACATGGGCGCCGCTCTTGCCTACTAGATATAAGTAGGACTTCCCCCAGTTAATTATGTATCCTGCATGTATACCATATGTCTCACAGCAGTCCATTATTGCGGGGAGTGTCGTCTCTGGGTTCTTGACATATAATAATATGTCGTCTGCATATGAAGATATGCATTCATCAGTCTCTGCATCTTCTCCACTCTTAAATCCCGTGATGTCCGGGTGCAGTCGGATCATGCAGGCCAGTGGCTTTAACACCAGGGCAAAAAGCAGGGGCGATAGCGGGCAACCCTGTCGAGTGCATCTGCCTATAGGGAATTCCTGTGATATTACTCCAATAACTCTAACCCTGGCCACAGGTTTTTCATAAAGTACAGCTACCCAGCGCCTGAATACCAGACCAACCCCAAACTTCTCCGAAACAGACATAAGAAAAGGCCAGTGGACAGTGTCAAATGCTTTTTCAGCATCAAGGGAGAGGACCAGGTGTGGATCTTCCCTGTTGCGAACCACCTCTAACTAATTATGTAGCCTCCGCAGGTTGAGCCTTGCCGACCTGTTAGGCATGAAACCGGACTGGTCCCTATGAATGAGACCAGTAATTACCAGGGTGAACCTATTTGCTAATATTCTGGCTAATATCTTGGTCTCCATGTTTATGAGGGAAATAGGGCGATATGAGCTACGCCTGCGGTGACCTGGCCTCTTTTCGTAGTACTTCAATCGTGGCCATACGCAAGTCTCTTGGTAGGCTTCCCGTCTTGTGCGCCTCCAAATATAGTTGGAGGAGTTGTGGGCCAAAAAGCATCGCATGTTGCTTAAAAAATTCTCAAGGTAGCCCATTAGGACACGGTGCCTTCCCATTCTAAGGTTTTCCTAACTATAACGTCCCTGTAACCTTTGTTTTTTTCAGTGAATTTCTACGTTTTGTTTTCAAATTCTATTGCTTATTGTGGGCCTGGCTGCACTGGCTGCAGAGGCCTTACCTTTTGGATTATATATATATATATATATATATATATATATATATATATATATATATATATATATATATATATATATATATATATATATATATATATATATTGTCATGTGATCAAGGCTTGGACGAGTTGAAACATTATGGCGACATTGCAAAATAAAATATTAAAATAATCACCGATTTGATGGTCCATGTCCATGTTGAGGTGGAAATTTCTAAAGAAACGCGGAGTGAGGTGATTATCTATCTATCTATCTATCTATCTATCTATCTATCTATCTATCTATCTATCTATCTATCTATCTATCTATCTATCTATCTATTTATCATCTATCTATCTACCTAATATGACCTTCCCTGGGGGCCTCTTTAAAACTGGGGGCCTGGGCATAAGCCTTAAAACATCTCTGTCTGGTTTGAGAAACACAAGTTAAGTACCTACGCGCTTGCCTCTACCTTCGTGCAGAGGGTGTTTATTTTGCAATCACGCAGCCGTGAGGGAAACGGCCCTCGGCATTTCACAGACGCCGTGAGGGGAACGGCCATCGGTGTCCAGCAAACCACATCCCCCAGAAGTCCTAACCCAGGCGCCTGGTACCAACGACAGCAGGCGGCGCCTGGGCTTTAAAGCACCCGACGGAGCCCCGCAGCGCGGGACGCGCGCGGGCGGTCGCCGGGCTAAGCCCGGGCAAAGGGCGGGCCGTCTGTGGCCGTCCGGGGCAGGAGGAGGCAGGGCTGGGCCCTCCCTCTTACGTTGGACCGGAACATTGCCTACAGGTATTTATTCACAGCCCCGGTAATCGAGTACTGACTGCTTAGCCACACGGGCTGCACACTGGATTAACTTGGTGGACAGGGGTATTAGAAGTCACCTTACTTTAAAACACTCATATAGGAGTGGTATAATGGCTGGTAATTTATTGAACTCATCGCTACCTGCTACCCTAGGAACAAGTATATTGGGCCCTCTTGATAAGTTTTTTGCACGGACAAAAAGGGATATAGATAGAGAGCTAGAGTTGGCTGAGCGGAGAGCAGAGCGACGCCTTTCTATCGAACTACTTAAACAGACACCCTTACAATCCGCTGCAACTGAGGTTACTTCAACGCCAAATAACTCTATAGTGGGTGAGACAGATTTAGACCTATTCAATACAAATGACATCCCTCTAATCTTTAAAGAAGGTCCACCTGAAATAACACAAAAGGAGCATGTCAACACAATTATTATCACCCAAAATTTACAGACTTCAGCCGAGGTTATTGTATCGCATTCAATAATAGATCTGGATGCAGATGCGACATGTCACACCTTGCCTGTAGCCACATCCCCTTCTGAAGATGGGAAACAAGGGAATAAACACACAGATAAACCAGCAGCTGGAACTATACAGTGTAAGAGAAGTCGCGAAGTATGTCATTCCCTGCCAAGGAAAAAGGCGCGAAAGGCTGGGAACAGAAAAAGGCCTGAATCTATAAAAACGCCACTGCCTCCAAAGAACTCCAATAATAAAACTCCCAAGGCCACTGTGAAAGAAGTACCAAGTAAGCCACAAACAGGGGAGAGTGCGCCTCCATTTAGCAAGACGCACGGAGGCCTTATAGAGGACATTGAACATCTTCTTAGATCCTTTATGCTCCCTATCTTGGAGAGGGTAAAAATGCTGGGTAAAACCGTGGATCGTATACTAGAGATCCAAACAACCGAAGCAATGGGACAGAGAAAAGGGGGAGAAAATGGTCAAGTAGACACGCACTTAACACAGAACACAGTGACTCACACTAAGGCTCAGCCACAAACAACCTTAACTCAGAATGACAAAAGTGTGACACCGACGGGAACTCTGGTACCTCAGGTGGGAAAAGCTATGACTATGGCAAAAAAGGTCCCCGCAGTGGTAGAGACAAGGGAAACAACGAACCCACCTCAAACTCTATACAAAACAAAACATACCAAAAATGTAGATCTACCCTCTGAGTCACTAAACTATGTCATTATATTGACTGGGGTCCCCAAGTTAACAGCGGGTAGTATAGAGCCTGACACATCCCTAAAAAACAAAGTAAACCACTGGCTGAGGGCTAACAGACCACTCCCACCACATTTAAATGGGGAGATTATATCCGTTAGACGCTGTGACTGGGTGGGCGTGAGACCAAAAGAAATTGAAGGTGACGTAATCATCATAAATTTCAGGGATCACAGGGTAGTTAACCATATCTCTGATTGGTTCTCGGGAAGGCAGGATGGCTCTGTAGCCACCCGGAATTTGAGTTATTTTTATCCTCAAGGTATGATGAAGCCCCGTACCCATCCTCCAAAACGGAGTCACCATAACTCCCGAGCACCAGCTAACTATAGACAACAACCCAGCCTAGATAGGCATAGGTACTATGAGCCGCCACCTGGCTTTTTGCCACATCACCCCAATAGACTTGGACACAGCCTAAGTAGGGACAGGTACTACGATCTGCCACCTACCCCCTTGTCGCAATATCCCAACACGTTTGAGTATGGCCCAGGTAATAACCATTACAGGTACCATGACCTCCCACCCACCCTCTTGCCTTATCATTCCAATGAGTTTGAGTATGGTTTAGGTAATAAATATCACCACACAAACCCAAATTCTTATTGGAATATTCCTCTTCATAATCTCTTTGAACCACTTTCGGGCCTAGATTCAAATGATTGACTTTCTAAATCCAAACCTAAAACAAAAGGAAATAAGGTGAGGGATAAGGAAACTATACATAAGAGCTCAACATCTGACAAAGGTACAGGAAGTAAAAGAAACACGACCCTAGACACTGAAATAAGGATGATGAATAAAACTAAAAAGGCAAGTTGTACAAAGGATAAGGGCAATGAAATCTCAACAGAGAAGGAAGTTAGGAAGAATGCTGGGGGGAGAGGCAAATCTGATAACTAGAACAAAGGACAAGCTAATAAATGTAGTAACGTGGAATGTGTGTGGGATTGCAAACAAAGTGACAGATACTCTTTGGGGTGAGTTTGTAACCAGCATTGACATACTCTGTGTCCAGGAAACCTGGGCTTCAAAGGAGGTGCATATAGAGGGTTTTAAAACTCTCTATGTTCCCGCAGTAATTTCCAACCATGGCAGGAATAAAGGGGGTCTATGTGTCTACGTGTCCAATCGTTTAAACACTAGTACTAGTATAGGTAGATCCACGTCACCCTACTTTCAACTTGTCACGATTGATTTAAATGGTAGAAGTGTGCTGATAGTTATTAATTTCTATAACAACATCGAAAATGCACACTTCAGGGAAGTACTAATGGAAGTGTACAAAGAAATGAGGGAGATAAAACCCTTGAAAGGGAAGGAATTAATCTGGATTTGGACTGGTGATTTTAACGTAAATATATGTACTAGTGATACATGTGGTTTTGCAGAATATGGGGTGGGGGAACAAGGGGATAGTAGTCATTTTGCTCATCACTCTAAAGGGGAAATCCTAAATGATATTATGGCCAAGCTTGATCTAGGGTTTGCAAATAGGCTATGTTACCCTAAGGTGGACTTCACTTCAACCTTTATGGCAAGAGGACTACAGTCAACTATTGATTTCATAATTCTACCAAATAGGTTTGGCAGTAGTGTTATGAATGTTGAAACCCTTGCTATGGGTCTGAGCGATCACTTGCCGTTAAAAATGGTACTTAACACACAGGATGTTAAAATAAATACACTAACTGAGACTTTGACATGGACTCAGAACTTAGAGGTAGCACGACGAAATGGTATTGCTTTAAAATGGAGCATGGCAGACCCGGAAAAAATTATGCAAAGAATAGTCCACGAGGCTCTCCCATCGCTACTTGTATGTTTAGAGGATAATCCCACAAGTGGAGAAATACTGGAGGCCTTTTCTAACATAACGGAAACTATAAAGGGTGTTCTGACTAGAAAGTGCCTAAAAAAGCAAAGCACTCCAAAGGGGTGGTTTAACACTGAATGCACTAAGGCACACAATGCGCTAAAAAAGGCCCTAAAAGACCCAGTAAGGGATCCTGAGACCATCAGAGTATTAAGGAAAGCATATAAGGTAACAAGAGATCAAAGGAAGAAAGCAATCAAGGAGAAGGCTTGGCAAGATTTATTGGAGGCAGCGGAAAGTAGAGACCCTAAGCTATTTTGGCAGGTAGCTAACTCACCATTTCTTAATAACAAGGCGACAGCTAAAATAGATATAGCTATCGATGAAAATGCATGGGTAGAGTTTTTCTCTAAATTGTATAGTGATACCCTAACCGAGCCACAATTACCAAGTAAGCATCACCCAATCCCACTAGAGTTCGAATTAGAGGAGTTCAAGGTTGCGATTAAATCTTCTCAAAACAATAAAACCCCAGGCCCAGATGGGATCCCAAGTGATCTTTACAAAAAGAACATAGATCTTTGGGCACCTATATGTTTACGTGTAATGGGGGCATGTTGTGATATTGGCTTCATTAAAACCTGGGCAGAATCACTGATTATCCCGATATATAAAAAGGGGGACAGGGAAAGCCCATCAAATTATAGACCAATATCACTACTGGATTCAATAGTAAAAATTGCAGGAAGAGTAATCTTGACTAGGCTCCAGGACTGGGCTGAAGATCAAAATATCTTGACCCCAGTACAATATGGTTTCCGACTAGGGATGGGTACCGTGGAACAAGTGCTAAACTTTGTTCTTTTGCAGGGGAAATATACCTGTGCAAAAGAGGGGTGTTTCTACGCAATCTTCGTCGACCTTTCGTCGGCGTTTGATTGTGTTATACATGATAAACTGTGGTTGACATTAGAAGAGATGAAAGTGGATTCTTCGATAGTCCTCTTCCTAAGACAATTATATTCAAATGCCTCTGCCAGAGTAAGGTATGGGCTGGGGGGGGGAATGCACAGGGTCTTTCCGCATACAGAAGGGGGTGAGGCAAGGGTGTGTGCTGGCCCCATTCCTTTTCTCTCTTTACACTAATAGCTTGGAGAGGGAATTGGGTGCCAGCAACATTGACTCTCCTAAGGCCGGGGATACGCAGATCAGCTCCCTCTTGTATGCGGACGACGCTGTGTTGATGGCAAGAACAAAGGTCGGCGCGCAAAAGGTATTGCTTAGATATATAACATATATGGAAGAGAGGGGCCTAAACCTGAATGCAAAAAAGTCCTATGTGATGACTTCTGGTAAAGGAGGAGCCAGATGTAAACAACTTAAGGCGGCAGGCACCCTATTACAAGCTACAAAAACATTCCCATATCTAGGGGTCACAATCGAGGCAACAGGGGGATGGGGCCCCGAGGTAAAAAACAGAGCGTTAGCATTTAAACGCTCAGTTGCGGCGATAAAGCATTTCGCCAGCAAATTGGGCAGAAAACAACCTGATATAATGCTCAACATATATGTGGCCAAATGTAGAAGCATCGCCCTGTATGGGGCAGGGATATGGGGATATCAGGATGTGACGGTGCTCCAGATTATTGAAAATAATTTTTTTCGCTACCTTTTGTCCCTTCCGGCAAGTATGTCAAATTATAATTGTCATGTAGAACTAGGCATGGACTATTTGACAGATCTGATTAAAATCCAGCCAATCTTACTCTGGAGGAGAATTTGGGCAACGCAAGAACTGGCTCTCAATCTAGAAATTATCCTGGATGTTAAAAAATTAGCCAATGTAAAAAGAATCAAATGGCTTGAGTATGTGAGGAAAGCCCTGACGGACATTGACAAGCCAGAATGGTATGATAAACCAGAATCAATTGGGAAAATTCCTAAAAAAGTCTTAAAAAACCTGTGTATGGAACATTTTAACACCTTAAGGCTTGGGAATGAAGTCAGCAAAAGAACTGTTTTCGAACATCAGCCGCTGCTGATTACCCTCAAAATGCAACCCTACCTAACTCTGATCACTTTGGGTTTTGAGCGTTTTGTCCTGACCAGATTCAGGTTCAACATATTTCATCGCCTGGTTTCATACCCGGAGAAAAATGACTGGAATAGAACTCTTGCCCCATGCCCATGCGACAACATATCTATCCAGTCTACTTTCCATTTGGTACTATTTTGCAAACGGTATAAAAAAGAGCGGGCGAGATGGCTGATATCTTATTTTAGAGATGGGGCGTGGAGGCAATGTAGGCCAGCTTATTTACATCTCCAACAATTAGGAAACCCCCTATGTATTAGTTCTATGTCGATGTTTTTAAAAAGTGTCGTAAAATCACGGAATCTATCATGAATTTATTAATTATCGATTTGTCACCACACTTGGATTTAATGCTGTTTTTATAACTATTTATTGTGTATAACTATAATGTGTAATTTGTTTACTATGTACTGCTTTTATGATTTTTTTACTTGGTGAAAATCGAATAAAGTACTTGAATTGAATTGAAGTACCTAATGCCCAACACTGCAGCACATTTGTGTTTATTTCAGTTATTGTTTTCTGAAACTGCCTTCCATGTGCAGAATCGAATGGCTCCATAGGGTGTCTCTGTGTATTTCCATTTTTTTGTGTGGTGGTTTGCCACGAAATGTGGTTAATTAACATTTTTGTAGTTCTGGTGTTTTCCAGTGTCCTGGCCTATTTTCTCCTAGTGGTGTTGCCTCCTGTCACTTTTTAAGTCTTGCCACAAATTCACAAAAAGAGTTGTAAGAACCAGTGTTAAGAGACAAGCTTTGAGTCCTCCCTTACTAATAGGCATGTGATTGGTTCGCACTTGTGTTACTCCACTCAAGAAGTAATTCTATGCTCATAACGGATAGCTACAATGTTAGTGCACATCCCATGTCAAATACAGAAGGAGTGGACTTTATGGAGGTCATGACCTTTGCCACCATGGCAGAGAGTTGCTTGCCCTATTTAGAGATCTCCATCTGCCTGGCTTGGATCTCGCTGCTGTGAAGGAAGATAGCACAACAGGCTACTTTCAAAGTATTAAAGTTAGTTATATGGGCATCTTGTTTAAAGCTCCCTCTCAGCAAACGTTTTTGATTTATCCAAAGTGGACAGACAAACTGCTGAATCAAGGTTATCGCACTGAATTATACAAACTGGGAGTAGGGTCAAGACTGATTTGCAAATGGCTGGGTCCAACCTGAGGTGTCATGGTGTGCAAGCTAACAATGGACTGGGAAATGGCCTCGAATAATTACCAGTGGCTGAGATTAATTTAAGCATTCCCTTCGGCACTGTTTTGTGTACCTCAGTGCAAACCCCTAAGTGCGACAGATGTGGGTCCCATGCTCATCAAGCACTCCTGGGCCATAATATCTTCATTATCACCCCCAGAAGTTCTATAACTCTTGCCATACCACTGCATTATCACCCCAAAGCACTGCACTAACACTTTCATCCCTTCCGCTACCCTGACTGCTGCAATACCAACCATTGTCAAAGCACTGTCATTCTACAATATTATATTCCCCCACATGCATTGACCACCACCTTCTGCCCTGTATTACTACTTAAGCACCATACTCCCCCAAAGTACTACATTACTACCCAACAGCACCATAAATCCACTTCATAAGAGTACTACTTTCCCCCTCACTGCACTACCACCTCACACCACTAAACCGTCACTCCACACTACTACATGATCATCCTACAACACTGTTACTAGGCTCCCATTCAACCACAACCCGGACTGCTCTACCACCTCAGCGCAAACCAACTCTTCATCACACTACGCTTCACTGCTGCCACATAAGAATGCTTATTTACCTCTACCACTACACTACTAGTTCTCAAATTTGCACGCTACCATTTGTCACTACAGTACAATATTTACCTACCTCGGCACTGCTATCCCTTACCATTACCCTAATATTGCATTACAACTGCCTTTCCCAAGGACGAGTCTAATATCTGAAGCACTGTACTACTACTTCAAGCAATGTCCTCCTCACAGAGCACTTCATTACACACTCTCACATTCCAGCAATCTACCACCACAGTGCCACACCACAGTACTGTACTGCAGTCACCCACCCCCACCTTCACAACGATCGCCACCGGTGCAGCTTGAGATTCACTGCTAGGGTAGGATCAACTCCTTTTCACTACCAGTATCCTCCCAGAGCCTCATTACTAACCCACCACTTCACAGTTTTTTATTTATTTATTTATTTAGTGCATTTTTATAAAGCGCAGACATTACCCGAAGGTGTCAGAGCGCTGTACAATAGAACCAGTTACGTTACAAGAGAAAAGTGTTACACAATAGAACATTACAAAGATATATAGGAGACTTAAAAGGAAGGGTACACAAACACAAAATCCAACACAGCACGCAAGGGTAAGGAATGGACAAGAAAAAATACAAATTTACAATGATGAGCGAACTTTCTAGAGGAGCCTGGGAATGAAAGTCTTAGTTCTGAAAGTGTCTTTGGAAGAGAAGAGATTTGAGGTCAGTTGCTCCACCCACCCCAATTTTCTATTATTTCCCACGTCATCACCCAGGACACCATTATCAATCCTAGAATCATACTGTGTAACAACAGCACCGTGCCACCACTGCACCAGCACCGTGCCAGCACTGCACCCTAGTGTTCATCCATCCTTCAGCGCTGCTATTCCTCTTCAGAACCCCACTAACACCTTCACCCCCATGGCACATTCTCAAGCCAAAGGACTGTCACCCTACGCTCCTGCTCTCCTAACCCCAGTCCAACAGCACATCTAATTCGAACGGATGTTGGCAGCTAGGAGACCCGTTGCCGCACTACCTGAAGTGAGTACAGTGTTTCAAGCGTATATTGCCCACATCTAATGACCAGCTACCAATTGATATACATAAGACAGAACAACAGGAGGCAGTAAGACAAGTAGGTCCTTCACTTCTGTTTGTTTTTCTTTAATCAAATTCTTCTTCACAGAATACAGATAAGAGCAGCCAACGCATTTCACCTTGTTAAGAGCATCCTCTGGGCTGCAAACATGCATAAGAAAACACGTAGAAGCCTAAAAAAGATGTATCGAAAATATACAGTAATACACACAACATGAAAGGGCTAGCACTATGCCCTGTAAAGGAAGCCCTTCAGAAACAGATTACATCACAACACATTACCTTTCATCACATTGGACACAGGTTCATTGATCTAGAGACTTTCCAAGACATATTGATACACTTTGACAAACATTTATATGACAATGTCACATATCCAATTGTACATAAACTTCCCAAATGATAAACATACTTTCTTCAAAAGACAATAAGCTATCCGCCATTGTGGATATGTGCCCAGAGAAACAGAGACAAGAAGACACAAACCAAAACCGTAAACACGTTTGAACACTACAGGTAACTGACTGATTAAACATGTCAAGGATACAAGCCAGTAAAAAGAAAGTATTGTTGCCTCTCAATTATGCCTCAGCACATGTAAGTCCTGCACCACAACATCCTAGTTTTATACTATGTTACCACCTCCCAGCGCTGATCTAACCCTCCACAGTAGCACACCAGCACTCTGAACAGCATCAATCGCCCTCAACATTAGACTGACACACCAACCACCACACTACCCCTTTAGAGCAATATATCACCACCTTCACCGCCACTGACATTCCACTTCCCACCACTTTAGTCCCACAAGCACCTTATCACTTCTGCTAAGGCAATTCCACCCTGCAGAACTGCACCACCCTCAACAGTGCACTAATTGCTAATGTGCCGATTGATTATTCCAGAGCAATGCTTTTTGTGAGCAAATTGTGAGACTTGCTTCGGAATTTTTGTATTTGACTGATCTCAAACTCAACATATTCTCAGATGCTTATCTCAGACTTCTAGAGGTAAGTCTGGAATGTCTTGGGAAACAGATGCTGTGGTGCGGGCATTCATCACTTTGTATACCACACACACTCTGAAAATATAACCTTTATTTTATATAGTGTATCCAATGTTTTTTAAGCAGATGTGCATTAATTTTGATGATCCAAGTTGAATATCATTTGGGGGCTCATATTTTGTGCTGTTTAGGGTCTGGTGAAATAATTATAGGGATTTTGTATGAATCGGTTTACTGCAGAACACTGGAGAGGTAATCACTGCGAAGAAAATGGAATCTACTGAACTATTGACCCTTTACATCTACAGCTCTTGCTTTACAGGCATTCTCCACATGAAATCACTACAAATAACGTATATTGACTTAGTTGCCAGTAGCTCACATGTGCTTCCAGTATTGAGGCCTTCCACTCAGTTTTTCAGCTGTATCTTCTTTGAGTATCACATTTAAAAATAATGGAGGTACTACTTCTGGCAGCTTGGCCTGGACTGTTTGGAGCAGGGCAAAGGCTGCTTTTCATATGGTTGCTTTCTGTTTGGAGGGGCACAGTGGGCAAATAAATAACAGCTGGAATGTACCCTGAGCAGTTGTGTGTGGCTGAAACTCTTCCAATGATTTAATTGCGTGTTGCTCTTTTCTTATCGGAGCAGGACCAAGGCTGATTAGTATATGGTCTGTCCATTTATGCAATAGCATAAACAAGCTATGTCTGACCTGTTGTGGCAGATGTGTGTGAAATTATACTCATGTATAAGGACGTAAACATGACTCTATGGTGAGAAAAATGGGGGCACAGGTCCATGGACATAAATGCAAACTGGGGAATGACCATTCGTACAATATTTCAAATTATTGTGCATAAAGCTGGTTTAAATTTAGTACCCAGAGCACTATAACTATCTACCACAATTGTTCTGTATATAGGCTGATGAAATGATAATTAACAATTTAGACAACTTTGTAGAAGCGCGTTTGTTATCATGCAATTTTAAGCTGCTAAAGATATGTACATGTTATTGAACATTTCATAGTAAACAACATAGTGAATCTCCAGAGTTCATGCTGCATATTATCAGTGCTTAGAGCACAGAGCCCCAGACCGCGACACATCACTCTGAATTTAGATTTTATTGGGCTATATACGGGTAGTACACTCAGCAACAAAAAGGTAATCAGAACATAGTTCTGCTTCTTGCATTGTATTTCTTCTCTTTTAAGGGCTCACTTTTATCTAAGAATGACAGTATGCGGCAGTGGCATCGCCAGCTCCCCGCTTGAGCAGGGCTCCCCAATGGAATGGGCACCAAGCCGAGTGAAACTGGTCAGTAGGATATTTAGCTCCAGTTTAGTTTGCTTGCTACATGGACTGAACTTTATTGGGGTTGTAGTCCTCAGGTCAGTTTCCTCTTGCGGGCGCCTGTCTGTTGAGGACTACAACCCCCAGAGTGCCTCCAAGTGCTGCTCAATCTCCCAAGAGAGACAACGAGGTGCGGTCCGATCCGCTAGATCCCAGTCTGCATGGGTGGCCCTCGTAATTTGAGAGAAGCTGTAAGTAAAAGGAGAACTATGGTGTAAACGCCTTTATGTCTCTCACCTCCTATAATAATGTACGGCTGCTGGGGTGTTTTATCGGTGTGGGGAGGCAGGCCTGTGTGCTCAAACCTACTTTCCCGTATGCTCTAAAGATTTCTGTGCTTTCTAACTGCTTTCTCTACCAGACTTTTAAGACAGCAAAACGATGTCAATCTCTTCTTTTTGTATAGAAGAAATTCAGATAACGCAATGCAGAAAACGCTGCCATTTTTATTACTCTAATCTTGCTTCTTAGGAAGGAAGAACATGAAAGGTATAGTTCTTCATTCTGTATTGTAACTTTCTTTCATTCATTTTTACTTCACATTGGGAAAACAAATGTCACAAGTGAGGGGTAGTGGTTATTTAAATGAATAATTGCTTAGGTTCATACTAGTGACATGCTGGGCAAGACAATTTTATTCTTATTATAGCAACTGTTCAGAAGGGACTGCAGGTGAGAGGGAAAAATGGACAAAAGGAGGGGTGAGAGATTTAGGGGGACAAACAGGTAGAGGGGAGAAAAGAGAGAGAGAGAGCAAGAGAGTGAGCGAGAGAGAAAAAAATGGAATTGGGAGAGGGATGAGACTATGAGGGTGACAAAGAGAAGGGTGGAGATAAAGTTGAGGTTAAGACAAAGGGACCAAGGCAGAAGAATGAAAAGGGGGCTGAGTAGGAAAAAAGGCAAAGTGAGGACAACGGGAAGAAAAGGTAAAAGGAGGAGGGAAAGGCGTGCAATGGAATGAAACAGACAAAGGAGAAGGGATGAACAGGAAAAAGGAGGCGAAAGTAAAAGAGGATGATTGCGGGGGAGAGCTAGTAGAAGAAAGAGAAAATATAGCAGAGATTAAAGGAATTATTTTGTAGCGAGAAACAGGTATGCTCGCTCATGCAGCTATTCCGGATGTCGGTCCAAGTGGGGGGTATTTATTTTTTCTTTCTGGCTACTCTCCTGGTATGTGGTTTGACCCATGACGTTCGATTACAATCAGTGTTATAATGTTGAGATAAGCAAAAAGTTTTGCTATCTGAAAGGCTCCTTGCTTATCTGAATTGCACTTAGCACAATTAGCATAATTGTATTAAAGCATAATTTTATGTAGAGAACTGCCAGGCTTTCAAATTAAGGATTCTTCTGATGTCTAACCATTCCTTGGATGGCTCTAAATTTTCATCAAACCCTGTGACCAGTTAAACTTTCTTTGTCGTGATGATTACTCTGTATAAAGTTGGTCTGGATGATCCATAGGGAAAATTTGCAAAAAAGCCCAATAGAGTTACCATGCTGGACATAGACATAAGCATCTCTGTATTCGGCTAAGGAGAGCGATCTACACAATAAACAGGCTAGAAGATGAGGCTAACACCATCTTTACAAACAAAACAATGTAAACACCCGCAATGAGATTTACAAAAAATAAAAAATCAGCAAATAATGAACAATTTAGCTTATATTCAGACCCAACCAAAGACAGAAAACCACATCATAACATTAAAGAACAGTGAAAGCTAGGAAGAGTGTCTCAAAAGAGCACACTCCCATCAAAAAGCTTAATTATCGGCAAACTCTGTAATCCCTGCTGACCCCTCCCCCAGACCATACTACACCGATCCTCCATCCATCCTGCCAACCTTTTCTTCTTTCACTTGCTACTCCACTGTCGCCTCCTTTCCCATGGTCACAATCCTTCTGTTGTACTTATTGCATTGTTTTCTACTTGGAATACTACATTGCAGGCATTACAGTCACTCCATCAGTAATGCATACTTTTAATTTAATTTAATTTAATTGTGGGTTTCTAATGCGCTAGAATCGACTCCCGAAGGAGTATCTCTGCGCAATAGACCACTGGGGAACCCGTCCTGGCTTTCCCTGTGAGATGGTCCCTACTGGGTATCTCCAAGGTGAAACCAGGCATCCCCGGCGTGTGTGGGGGGCCGTTGTGGAGATGAGGCAAGCTAATGCCCAGAGTTGCCGAGTGTGATCCCTGGTTAGAGTAGGCACAGAGGTGATATTATCGAGTCCGCTGACCCTGGTCCACGACCCTGCCGCGTCGGGAATTGAACCCTGATCCCGGGCCGTCCTCTGCTCCCAGGTCTGCCGCCTCTAACCAGTAAGCCACACCACTCCACACTTGCATTCATTTTACCAATACATCTGCCCCATGCTTTGCTAGAGGGTATATATGTTCTTAATTATATTTATTTTAATTGTGTAACCCTAGTGTTTTTTAATATCTGACTTCTGAATGTAGTTAATTCATTTACATTTCATTTAATGTAATAATTTAATCCAAACCCTCTAATTTGTGCAGTTAATGGGAATGAATTGTATTTAATATCATATTTGCAACCATTAACTTTATTTGTTAACTATTTCACGCATTCAATTTACTAGCCTAACCCTAAACTTTCATCATATCCTTAACAAAAATTAAGTGCATACACCAACCCTAACTTTTACATACATTTGTTTGGAATCAATTTTAATGTACTACACCAAGCCTATCCTTTACAAATATTTAATTTTAATGTGTAATTAAGTTAATTTCCTAACCCTATATTTTCAATATCTTTAACTCATTGTGCAGTTGTTTATTTAAATGACAACATTTACCTTTAAGTTTACTCAGTTAATTTCTCAGTATCCAGACTCTCTTACTCCAATTTTGAAAAGATGAGCCACTCCGACTAATTGTCAACACAACGCATTTTGACCACACTCGGTCTTGATCACATGACATATTGCTGTTACATATTGTTAAAGGCACCTCTACCTTTCAATTAGCATACAAGACCTACTCTTATTCGACATGTATTAGAAAATTTTATGTGAATTATAAATCTAAATACAAAAATAAGATAAATTGAAAATCCATATATAAATTAAATATAATGCACCTTCCCCTTTCAAAGAAGAAAAAAAAGGGAAATTGTTCTTTCTGATTTGTAAGGATACCATTAACAGTATTCATTGATGCGTATAATTAACCATAATACCTGTTCAGTACACTGTGGTATTCGCTGTCAGTCAATTTACAAACTGATACGCATTATATTTATGCGAAAAATTGACAAGTACCATAAAAATCATATGGAAAACAAAAATAGAAGACAGACTTAGCTTTAGTAGTAATTCTCAATTTTTACATTTTTATCAATTACTTCAATGTATAACGCTGTATACTCTATTGCATAATCTCCTGTTGAGTTTTCCTATAGATGTGAATGCCAATTCCATTCTTTATTCAAAACTATTTTAATTCAAGAATCCAGGCTTTAGTAGCCATACTTTCGATATTTCCGCATTATAGACTTTATTCATTTCAATCTCTGTATATTTCATCATGTCCTCAGGGAAGATGCAATTGTGAATACCCTAAAAGAAATATATAGATTTATTTTTTACTAATAAGATATTATCAAAAAGAAAACCTTTTAAAAATCACCTATATTCAGTGATAATTATACTTACAATTATTGTTACACAAAACTCTGCTGATGTCAATCTGTCAATGAGGATCCCAAGTTCTCTCATAGATGTACTGATTTATTTATTTTTATTTATTTATTTTTGACATTTTTAAAGCCCACTGTTACCCGAAGGGGTCCTGGCACTGACTGATCGCTAGTGGGGATAAACAGGGGAGTTAACGTGTAAAGAGCCAAGTCTTAAGGGCCTTCCTGAATATGAGCAAATCGGGGATCTGTCTGAGGCTCGAAGGCAGCGCATTCCATGCCTTGGCAGCTCCCAGGGATAGACTTCTACCTCCCCAACGGACTTTCCTTACCCTAGGGACTAAAGCCAGCCCCTGCTCAGCTGACCTTAGAGCTCGCACTGGCTTGTACCACTGGAAGAGAGGGATCATGCATTGGGGGCCCAGGCCATGAAACGCCTTGAAAATCACACAGAGTGACTTAAAAACAATTCTTTTGTGAACTGGCAGCCAGTGTAACTTTACCCGGTCCTGAGCTACTGAGGCGAACTTGGGGGTGCCCGTAATCAGACGTGCTGCTGCGTTCTGCAGGATTTGAAGTTTATCTAAAAGCCCCTGCTGGACATTCAGTAGCAGACCGTTGCAGTAATCTAGCCGGGACATCACCAGCCCTGTCACTACTGTCTTCTTGTGTTCCACCGGAAGAAATGGCAGGACTTTCCGGATAGTTTTAAGCACATAGTGGGTAGCTGGGAACAGTGCATTAATTTGTGGCCTGAAGGACAGAGAGTTATGTTATGTTATGTTAAAGTTTGTCTTAATATAGCGCTCAGCTACTCCAAAGGAGTGTCCAGGCGCTTCATCAGATTGAGAACAGATGCTTAGGAGTGGACAGACCAGGCCGAGGACTATTGTACAAAGAGCCATGTCTTTAGCTCTTTCCTAAATTTCAAAAGGCTGGTATTCTGTCTCAGGGGGACAGGCAGGGAGTTCCACAATTTGGGAGCTAGATAGCGAAAGGAACGCCCGCCCAGTCGGGCCCATCGGACAAGAGGAACAGTTGCCAAGGCCAGAGAAGCTGACCTTAAAGTGCGTGAAGGCATATAAAAAGCCAGCCTGTTTCTAATATATTTGGCTCCAATGCCATGGAGCGCCTTGAAGGCTAGCGTGAGAGCCTTAAAAGCTGCGCGCTTTTTGATGGGGAGCCAATTAAGTTTTTGTAACAGTGCCGTCACGCTTGTTCTGCGATGGAAGCCAAAAATGTCTCTAGCAGCGGCATTCTGTACAACTTGCAAACGAGAAATGAGAAAATTCGGCAGGCCCAGATAAAGCACATTAGAATAATCCAGGTGGGAGCCTATCAAAGCCTGGACCGTCACTTTCCGGTGACATAGAGACAACATCGGGAGGAATTTTCTGAGCATTTTGATGATGCCAAAACACTTGCCCACCAGGCCCATGACCTGGGGTTTCAGTGTCAATCCATCATCAATCTGTACAACCAGGTTCTTAGCCCTGGAGGACACAGCCAAGGGAGGGAACATATCTGGTGGCCACCAAGACTGCCACCTAGAGTCTGATGGGCCGCCAAAAAATAGCAGTTCCGACTTATTGGAATTGCATTTCAGGCTGTGTTACTCAAACCATTGGAAAACCGCTCCTAAGCAGCCACTGATCTGCACACCGTCAAAATCAGCACCCTTCGGGCAAGTAAAAAGAAGCTGGGTGTTGTCAGCATAGGACACGATCTGGGCACCATGGGACTCCGCCAGAGCCGCCAGGGGTGCCATGTAGATGTTAAACAAAGTAGGGCTCAACACAGAGCCCTGCGGCACCCCGACCTCCAATGGCATCATCTCGGCGGAGAACGGAGGGGCCCAGACCGTTTGTCGGCGACCGGCAAGGAAGGACTTAAACCAATTGAACACCGCTCTCCTCAGCCCGATCTCCTTAAGTCTGCACAGAAGTCCGCCGTGGGGAACAGTGTCAAAGGCTGCCGACAAGCCCAGCATAACCAGCATCCATCAGTACACCCAGATTTTTTACCTTCGAGACCGGAGAAAGGGAAACCCCATTTCCTCTGGCCACCAACGAGGGGACCAGAAGTTGTCTCTTGACCCAAACAGCAACACTTCTGTTTTTGCAGAATTGAGCTTAAGGCAGTTTCCTGCCATCCAATTGCTCACCTCCCGCAAGCCGCTTCTAAACCTATCTGCTGTGCTGTCCAATTTTCCCGGACGCAGCAACACCACAATCTGCGTGTCGTCGGCGTAGGAAGTAAGATTGAATCCGAAGGATCTGATCACTGGCGCTAGGGTGGAGACATACACATTAAAAAGAGTCGGGCTCAGGGATGACCCTTGTGGGACTCCACAGCGGAGCACAAATGGCTCTGATTCGAAGTCCCCCAAGGCCACCAACTGAGTCCTGCCGGATAGAAAGGCTTGCAAGATTTCGAGTGCCTTTCCTTGAATCCCACTGGCCCTCAAACAGTCCACCAATAATTTATGGTGGACCGTGTCGAAGGCCGCGGATAGGTCCAGCAGGATCAGGGCAGCTCTGCCCCCTGCATCCATCACCCTTCTTATGTCTTCGGCTGATTTAATCAGTGCCGATTCTGTGCTATGTCCAGCCCTGAATCCATGTTGAGAAGGATCCAGCCTCTCTCCTGACCCCAGGAAGGTGCCGAGCTGTTTGTTTTGTATGCCCTCCATGATTTTGGCTGGGAGGGGTAGCCTGGCAATGGGACGAAAGTTGTTCAAGTAGGTTACGTCTAGGTTGTTTTTTTTTAGAAGGGGCAAGATGGACGCGTGTCTCCAGCGTAGGGGAAATTCCCCCTTGTCCAGCATGACATTGAACAGGGGGGTGAGTCCAGAGGCGATGATAGAGGGAGCTAGTTTGGCAATCGTGGCTTAGCAGGGGTCATGAGGGGAGCCTGATTTTATCCTCATTAGCCGATTTGATCCCTCCTCCTCACTAATGGGGGAGAAGTTCTCTAGTATATCAAATTTCCTGTTGGTCTCAGGATGCGTTTCTAGGGTAAATGTATCTGGGGCGTTGGTCATGATTTGGTTGTCCAGGGAGTGAAAGATCTTATCTACCTTACCCAGAAAGAATTTGGCTAAGTCTTCACATAGTTGGTGGCTAGGTGGTATGTCTACTGGTTTGGGGGCTGCCAAGGAGGACATTGTGTTAAATAATTTCTTAGGCGAGTTGCTTGCTTCCTTAATACGTTTAGTGAATAACTCACAGTCATAGAACTCATAGCTCGGCATCTACATTCCTCCAAAATCATGCATGATTCTAGCCTTCTAAGGATGACCTATCTGTTTTTCCCTCTGGGGTGTTTCGGTATTGTGCCTAAACCAAAAATCTTTCCTACTCCCAAATTGCCCGCATGGCATTGGTTGAAATGCCTTGCCGTGCTGTACGTTTCATCGTTGTTGGTGATTGCTCGCCACTGTTCAAGGATATGTTTTTTAATGGGAAAAATGGTGGACCCTATAAACCACTTCCCACTAGGGCAAACAATGGCATATACTACGTAATCAGTGCTGCAGGTTATGAATTTTGCGATTTTCTGTTTAAGTATTTTGTAATATCAGTGAGTCAATGTTATTACTGTATCTGCAGGATTTACAACAACATGTCCCTAAGTGAGGTGTTTCTTTGATAGCTGATCATGGGACCATTACTTATAGTGTATTTAAAAAAATTGGATCATGCTTTAGAATGTCCCATCTGTTCCTTAGGACCTTACATAATCGTTAGATCCCTGAGAAAATTTGGTGACACTTTTGTTACTGATTTCCACTTTTGGTTGTCGAAACAGTACTTGTTCTCTGTTAAATGAGTCTGCTTTAAAACAGGGCTACATTCAGGTAATTTTTGGAGTATCCTCTGGCTTTAAATCTGGAAAACATTTTGTCACAAGCTGTCATATATTCCTTCTCTGAGCTACAGTTTTCTTTTGCTCAAAGGAACTCCCCATAGAGGATGCTCCACCTAAAATTAGGTGCATGGCTGGTACAGACTTGTAGAATGGAATTTCCTGCTGTCCCTTTTCTTAAAAGGTTGGATTGCAGAGAGTTTTCAACTACTATTAGTCTAAGATCCAAGAACTCCACAATGTTTCTACTGCAATTTATTGTGAAATGTAAATTTTACATTGTTCGAGTTCAGGTCTTGTACAAAATCGGTTAATTCGTTTTCATGACAATTTCAAGCGCAAAAAACACCATCAATGTATGAAGCCAAATACCTATCTGGCCAGATCACTGAGACATTTCTGCTTCCCAGAGCACCCATTCCTCCCACCAGCCAACCAAACGATTGGCATAACTAGGGGCAAAACAGATGACCATTGCTGTTCCTTTTGTTTGTTTGTACAAGATCTTATTTAATAGGAAGGTATTCTCCTTGAGGTAGATGTTAATCATATCAAGAAGCCTTTTGGTATATACCAAGAGGCTGATGTCCCTCTCCTTTAAAAATATATTTGCAAGCTGCCAGTCCATCTTCACGATGATCTTCACGACTATCTTCACGACTATCTTCATCAAGGTATACCATAATATATGATTCCTTCCATTGTAGATTTTCAATTGTAGTTAAAAAGTCCTTTGTATCACTTGCATGTATCCCTTGCATGAGATGTCAAGCCTTCAACAAAGGGAGTGAGGAAGTGAGCTACATACACAAAAAGAATTTTCAAAGAGACTGTTCTTAGTGGATATTATGATTCGCCCTGGTGGGCATGTTTTATGCTTATGAATTTTTGGGAGCAAACATAATGTAGGTAACACAGGAAAATCATTTTTTTTAAAACTGCATCTCCTCCCACTTTGATTGCTCAATGTACCTTTTTGGGACATCAGAATAATATATTCTGTCAATACATCTGTACTCAGGTAATATGCTCCTAAAATATTTAAATTACATTTAAAGGTTTATTTTATTCATAATGAATTGAATTTAATAGTCTTACCTTAAACTTTAGTACATGTATTTAATGTAAATTAACTCAAATTAAATATTGCACTTTTTACATTTCTTTTTAACTTCATTCAGAAACTTACCCTAATGTTTAATGTTATCTTTGAAAATGACTTAAGGTACTACCTTAGCTCCTCAACTTTTGTCCCAACCACATCATACTAAATCCACCCTCGTTACTGCTTGAGAAAGTTTGTAATGAAATGTGTCCCACAGATTAACTTATTATATTTTTAAGTGTGTGAAACATTGTATTTTAGTGTGACTAAGTTATTGGAATGACACTTTAGAGCACTAACAAATAATGGCTGTTTGTTTGAATCATGGCGAGTGTTTTGGCAAATAATTTTAAGTGTGTGGCTGTATGACAGTAGCTTTGTTCGATTGTGTGTATTTGGATGTATGCTGGTAGTAGTGTTGGTATATAAGTGTGACTGTGTGTGCATATAATGATGATGACTGTGTCACATATGTCCTTACTTGAAAAATATTGAAATAAAATTTGTTGTTTTTTTAAAAAATATTTTTATTGTAAAACTAAGCATGGGCGGAAAATCCGTTTCGCTCGCGGATTTTGCGGATTTTCTGTAAATTCGCAATCCGCGAGATTCGCGAATCTCCCGCAAAATCCGCAAATCCGCGAGCAGCGGATTTCATGGCTTGCTCGCACTGTTCGCGTGAGTTCGCGGCTTCCCAGTACAACTTCGCGCCCCGCGAATAAGCGCAAAATTGCAGAAATACGATCTTAGCAAAACTGAAACAACTTACCAGGTTCAAAAGTTCAGGCTCATCATTAGTAGCCATTTCCTGTAGTGCTTCCTGAGAGGCCCCTCCAGAGTTCAGTTGCCAGTTGCAACTATTATGTGACCCTGCTCTGAACCTTAGAATAGTTACACATATGCCACAAAGGTCCTGAATTACAGCTAAGGGAGACAAGCAGGAGCCAGGCTGGAGGTTCAAATCCATTAATCAGCCCCTAATTCATTATTGTCAGTTGGGGCAGGGCAGGTGTTGTAACTAATTTTGCAACAATGAAAGCACTTAGCAAGTGCAAAAGATCACTAATCAGGAAGCACTAAGGAAGCAGGTGCCAGCTAAAAAAATATTCTGTGACACATTAATCAGCCCCAAATTAATTCAGGTCACTTGAGGCAGGGAAGGTGTGCTTGCGTTGCCACAATAATGTACACTGACTGGACAACCAGAGGGTGCTGTGATGAAACAGAGGGTGGCATGGGTGGGCCAGAGGGTGGCATGAGTAGTCAGAGAGTGGCAGTGGTGACTGAGAGTGGCAGTGATGAAGAAGAGTATCCCAAACCGGCTGGACACGTAGAAACAACAAGTTCGCGAAACTTGCGACCCGACAGGTAAGTTCGCATTTTGCGAAATTGTACAAAACCCTCGCAAACTGGCAGAAACCCGCGCGAACACAAAAAAAAAAAAATCCGCAAATTCGCGAGAATTCGCGGATTTTGCGGATTGCGAGTTCGCAAATCCGCAAAATTCGCGAACGCGAGATTCGCAAAATTCGCCCATGCTTATGTAAAACAAAGGATTTTTCTGGCACACACATAACACAGAATACAAATAAACATAATACATATAATAAACCAAGATTACTATCAAGAAAAACAATTTAGTACTAAACATAACCTTCGACACAAAAAGGAGAAAAAAGAAGAAAAAAGAAAACCATTGATCAAATTAATAATACATCAGACTACATTTGCATTTGACCTTTCCTTCCATCGATGTACCGGTTCCCAAATTTTTCTTCCCCACCTTTTTATCCTTTTACCTCTTTTCCCAAATATACCCTTTTCAAGGTTAAACGTCCCCAATAATAGGGCAATCCACTGCTGTAATCCCGGGGGTAGGGGGTCCAACCAAACTCTAGCAATCAACAACCTGAGAACCGCCATCGCTACGAATATAAATTCGCTATGGTCGCCTTCGCAGCCCCTAACTCCTAACATAATTACTGTCGGTGTTAGAGTCACGTTTAAAGCAAGTGTATGGGCCATAAAATCCTCAATACCCTTTAATAAGGGCCTTAATTTGGGACAGAGTGCAAAAATGTGGATACTATCTGCGGCCAGAGCATTACAACGCCAGCAGATAATCCCTGTAGTTGCACCCCACTGTGCTATGCGATCTGGCGTATGGAAAAGTTGATACAGCGTTTTGAAATGTTGCGATTGTAGAGGGGCAGAATAAAAGGCTGAGCAACCTAACTCCAAGGACTTCTGAAAAGCCTCACACGATATCCCTAATTTTCCAGCCCATTTATTACCAAATCTGTCAGTGTCGTCCTTCTTCGTTTCAGCCAGCTGGGCATAGAAATATTGAATTGAGCACACCCCACTTTGCTCTATTGCTTCCATAATGTTACTTGTGTTAAATCCGCCTGCCCCTCCTTTTTTCTTAGAAAAAAACTCCTAATCTGCAGGTACTTAAAAAAACTATATCTTGCTATATTAAATTTAGCCATCAGATCTGAAAATAGAAGTATATTTCCGTCTGGATCTAGCATATCTCCTATTTTTCTAATACCTTTTCTGTCCCAGTCTGCCATAATGGCATCAGAAAAAATTACAGGGGGTAGGGACTTATTCCTATACAATCTGGTATACCTGTTAAATCTCCCTAAACCACAATTTTTTGCAACAGCAGACCATACATTATAAGCTGCGGCAACTGTCTTGAAACGTGTACGTTAGTAGTATGATGAATCTGTACATTTTAAAAAAGCATTTACTGTATCTTCGCCCAAAACAATTGAATAAATCATAGTTGAGACAGCTTTGACTTTCAAATCCCCTTCATTTGCACCAATTAAGCCTTGAATATATTGCAATACTGATGCCCAATAGTAAAACCTAAAATCAGGAACCCCCCAACCTCCCCTATCCCTTGGCAAAGTCATAAACTTGTATGCCCGTCTTGTCTTCCCATACGACCAAATGAATTTATTAAGAATCGACTCCAGCTTGTTAAACCAAATTGACTCAAACAAAAGAGGAATTGTACGAAAAAAGTAAAGAAATTTGGGAAGTATAAGCATTTTAATAATGTTAGTGCGTCCCACTAACGTAAGCCTAAGATTATTTATCCTCATTAAGTCCGAGCTAACTTTCCTCAATAAGGGCGAGATGTTACGTTCAACTACTGTCCCTAAGTTAGGAGAAATTTCAACCCCAAGGTAGACTGCTGACGAAATCACACGTGGATCATTACATTGAGCTACTATGTTTTTAATAATCTGTGTTTTAGCTCTATTAAGCTTATAGCCAGAAATATTGCCAACATTTAGGTCCTCTTGTTCTATCACACCTATTGCCATTACAGGATCAGGAGTAATTATCGCGACATCGTCTGCGTATGCCAGCACTTTAACTACTGTCTCATTTACGCATATGGGGGGAATACTGGGATTAAGATCAAGATTGCGTAAATACGGATCCATATACAGTGCGAATAAAAGAGGAGAACTAGGACAGCCTTGCCTTGTTCCTCTTTTAATCTGCACTGCCGCTGTTAACTCCTGATTGATTTTAATTCTAGCCGTTGGATCCCTATAAAGAACCTGGATTGCTTTTATAAAATTATCACCAAACCCAAAAGTTCTCATTAGCTCCCACAGGTATTCCCAAGCGACCCTGTCGAAAGCCTTCTCGGCGTCTAGAAATAAAGCCGCGACAGGGCCGCCAGAAACCTCCATGGCATCAAAACAGGTGATCACTGTCCTGACATGTTCTGTAGTCCCTTTCCCCGGGATGAATCCATGTTGAACTGGGGTGACTAATTTTTCTATGACAGCGGACAACCTTGTAGCCAAAATTTTCGAATAGAGCTTCACATCAGCATTCATTAAGGCAATAGGTCTATATGACCCAGGAATTGTGGCGGGTTTACCTTTTTTCAGGATAACTATAATTTCAGTCTCGCCCCATGATTTTGGGATTGAGATTTCTCTCTGGGCTTGAATGAGCGTATCCAGTAGCTCCACTCTAAGAACTGATATAAAAGTCTTATAGAATTCAATCGGTAACAGATCTGGTCCTGCAGCCTTTGAGGATGGGAGATCTGATAAAGCTAGTGACAATTCTTCTAGTGTTATAGTGGCATCGAGTATAGTTTTTTCCTCCAAATCTAGTTTTTTGAGTTGAATGTTTCCTAAATAGTCCCTAATTTTGTCAGTATCTACCTCAGTCTCCCTATCATATAGTCCAGAATAAAACTTCCAGAATTCATTCCTTATTCCCGCAGAGTCAGAAATCAAGTTGCCTAAGTCGTCAACTATGTTTTTAATATCCCCTGCATTAACTTTTTGCCTGGTCCTAACAGCAAGAATATGGCCGACCCGCTCACTAAACTCACAAGCCTGCTCCTTCTTTGTTAAATAACTAACTGCTGTCTTATTAGTGATTCTTTTCGCTATTTCCGGCTTTAAAACCATAATCTCCAACAATTGTTGATCCAATGGGAGCCCCCTCATGATTAACCTACTTAACTCAGCCTCAACGTTCAGAAGGGAATTAACTTGTTGATCGATCAATTCTCTTTCTTTTTTCCGTCTATATGTTGAGAAGCTTATTGTCTCTCCTCTGACGCCTGCTTTGAAGGCATCCCAGATGTAACCACTGCTAGTGCTCCCCACGTTGTTAAGCCAAAACTCGCTGATCCATTTTTCCATGTGCTTACAATAACCCTCATCTTGTAACAGAGCTCGCTCAAATGTCCATCTATATATTTTTCTGCCTAACCCATTTAAACTAAGTGACAATAACAATGGATTGTGGTCGGAAACCAAACGAGGTAACTTCTTAATCTGCGTATTAGAAATCAAAACATTAGATATTAAAAAATAATCCAACCTTACTGTTATATTGTGAGGAGCGGAAAAAAACATATCACCATCTATCTGCGGGTACAGGTTGGCCCAAACATCTGAAAGAGCATTATGCGAGGCCATATCAACTATCGCCCTATGCACCCTTTTCTTCCTCCCTGTATAAGAATGGCTTAGTTGTAGCCCAATGTTTGCCGGTCGACTGAAATAAAAATCTCCACAACAAACAATTGGCTCCATCCAGGTTGAGAGTTCATGATCCAGAAATTGGAATATATCAGGGTCATCGCACGTTGAGCCATAGACTGAAACCAGAGTGAACCTAGCACCTCTGAAGTCTATTTCTATAATCGCCCACCTACCCCAGGTATCTTCTTTGCTCCTAAGTACTGTACAATCTGCTCCTCTCCCCAGAATCGCTACCCCACGAGTTTTGGAGGCTTGTTTAGTGTATGCTAAGACTTTAAAGCCAGCCTGTTCTAGCAAAAAACCCTTTCCTCCCTCCACATGAGTTTCCTGTAGACAAATCAGGTCAGGAGACATTGATTTACAAAATGCTGAGACTCGCAGCCTTTTTTGGAGATCATTAAGGCCACAAACATTAAATGACAAAATTCGACAAGTCATCAAAAAACATCAAACATTAGCACCAACTTCCAATTCCAACTCTTAACCAAACCCATCACTTCCTTTTTTTCTCCATTTGTACAAAACCTGCATCTGCCTCAAACTACGTTTCACTGTGTATGATGTGTGCCATTTTCTCCCCCCCCTCCTCCCTCCCACCTCCCTGAACCCCCCAACAGTACCCCTCCCCCCTCCCCCCCCTACAGGCAAATAGGTCACGAATGACCTATATGTGGACGCCAGGGAAGCAGCAGCCGCCACTCCTCCCCACTGCCAACCAGCATAACAAACATATCAAACTTAAATCCATTATTTGTTCTCCTTATATCCCAAAACTTCCAACATGTAAGCCTTCGCCTTAATCTCTGAAAAGAAAAATTTAAACTGGCCCTTGGTCACAATTTTCAATTTTGCAGTGTATAGCAAGTAAGCTTCAGAGCCCAGAGCCTGAATATGTGGTATCAGTTGTCTCAGCCTCCATCTACGTTCAACTGTGGCATGGCAAAAGTCCGGTCTTGCAAAGAACGTGACATTGTTATAGGTACGTCTTGACTCGGGCTTCGCTTTGTCCAATATCAGCTGCCTAAGGAGGAAATTCCCTACAAAAATTAGCAGAGCCCTTGGGCGCCCACTCTGTGCTCCAGCCTGAGGCTGACCCCTTTTAAGGAACAATAGGAAGCGATGGGCTCTTTGAATTTCAGTTTCCCACTGCCAGCTAGATAACTCCGGAAAAGCCCCCTTTAACAAATTCACCACAAACAGCCTGTGGTCCTCCCCTTCAAGACCTTCTTCCATGCCTAACAGTCTGATGTTATTACGACACTGCCTGTTCTCAAAATCTTCCAGCTTCCAGTTGACGTCCTCTGCCACCTTTTGATGCTCTTCCTTGTATGATTTCAGGTCTCTCAAGTCATCTTCCACTTTACTGGTCCTTTCCTCCACTTGTACAACTCTCTCAACCATCTCGTCTTGCCTTTTACTTATGGTTCTAAGCTTATTCTGTATCTTCCTTGATTCCTGTCTCGCCCTCCTACTCTCCCCTCTAGCCTCAGATTGCATTAATTTCAGGGTGTTAAAGAGAAGATCAAGCGTAACAGGAGGCTGAGAGGATTGAGCAGAGCCATGTTCCCCAATCAGTGTTGCCGGACTGTCTTGCTCCAGAAACGAAAAGGTAGTGGTAGAATAATCCCAAGCTAGTTTTTTTGTAGGATCAGTAGTACTACTTGCAGTGGAAGGTTTTCTTTTAGACAGGCGTTTTTTCTGTGAAGTTTTCCTAGCCGGGGAGCTACTGACTGAGTCGATACCCGTAGATTCATCAGAACTTAAGCCCTCTGATGGCTGAGACTGTGACTGCGTATCTTCGTCGACAGAGTAAAATCTCTCTACAGAAGCTGAACCACTAGCGATGCCGATTTCGGCTGAGGTAGAGGATTCACCTCCTGATTTGATTCCCCCACTCTCTGTATCTAAATCCATGGTTTCTGCCCAAGTTAGAGGTTTAATCAGCAGTGTACCCGCATTAACTCCATCAGTAGCAGCGACCTCCATTTCTACATTTATCTTTTGCCCAAGTAGCTCAGTCCCCAACTCCACTCGCCCTGGCGCCAGCACAGAGAAACTTTGAGTTTCATCCGGTAGTTCATCCGGAAGCTGAGTATTCATAGCCCGATTGTCAATTATGTCTGTAAGTTCTTTATCCGCTCCTTTGCTTATGCTTGTTTTTACAGTTTGCCTCAATTCCTGCGCCTCTGTCCCCCGCTTCATCCCGGCCCCAGCGTGACCACTCGACTCACCCTCGGCAGCCGTCATTCCCGCATCTCTGCTCTCTCCCGGGGTGACTGCAGGCACTGCAGCGGCCGGCTTTCCTGCTGCTGCTGCCGGTCTTACTGGTTGCCTAGCAACCCCAGCGCCGGCCCCGAGCCCTGCATCTGCACCGAGGACGCCAGCTCCTCCAACGCCGGTTACAGCCTCTTAATCCGCTCCAGCTCCTGCTCCCCCACCTGCGCTAAGATCTGCAGAGATACCAGGTTTGGTTGCGGGGGGTCCGCTACTTGCTGGGGTATTGGCAAAACTTTCCGTTACCGTGGGCTGCCGTAGCGCGTTTTCCTTGGTTTTCGGCTTGGTAACGTGTCCTGCATCTCTTGCGGGTGCTGTACTGTCCGCTCCTTTTCTTTTCGCTGCCGTTTTCTTTAAGCTTGAGACATTTTTCTGTGCAATGGATATGACAGGACCGGGACCAGTAGCTTTCGACTCCGCTTTATTTTTCTCTTTTTCTTTTGCTGTAGCTGTCTGACCTTTGGTGATATCCACGTCTGCTGGTTTCCCTCCCTTGCCGTCTATGGTCTCGAGACCGCGCTGCAGGCGAGGAGGCATCCTGAGCCAGAATTTTAATACCAGACTGACAGCCTCTGATATTCTCCTCTTGAAATGCAGGGCTGTGCGTATTACAATGTTTCCTCGTTGTTCCCAGGAAGGGAATATCGCAGTACTACACGACAAAGGCATAAAGCGACCTCAGGCCATGCAGACAGTTACTCTATTTCACCATTGAGAAAAAGCCTGGCAGTGGAGAAGAGGAGAGTGCGACTCACTCACTGCATCCCTCGGGGGCCATCTTGCCCCCCGTGTTGTCCAAAACAAAATAAAATTTGTTTGAAAGAATCTTTGAGCATACGTGTTTGAAAGGTTGTATGAATGTCTGAGTAACTAAGGCCTATATGTACTAACACATTTTTCCTTAGACACAGAATTGGAAAAACCCTTTCATACATCAGGCCTTATGTTCTTTGAATGACACAGTAGAGCCAATTGTATATGGTGGTTGTGTAGGTGCATGGTGGTCAGTGTGCTGGCATATAATGGTGGGTGTGTGGCTGTGTGATGGTGGTTGTTAACATGTAGTATGTTGGGAATTTGGATGTATGAAGGTAGGTGTTTTGGGAGATGATTGTGCTAGTAAGGGCCTTTGATGAAAGTTGTGTAGGCATTTGAATGTGAATATTTGGAGGTGTATTGGATGGTGTGGGTGTATGCGTGTGGCTGAGTAGTCATCCAGTACGCTGTGTGAGCATAAACTGATGGTTGTGTGAATATCTAATGATGGGTGTGAGGTCATATATGATGTTGGCTGTAAGGTCATATAATGGTGGGTGTTGTCATATGAATTATGCACATAAGAAGGTGCGTGTCTTGGCAAATTATGATGGAGTTATTTACGTATGATATTGATTATGTGGATGGATCACATGATGGTGGGATGTTAGTGTGTGACATAGTAAATTATATGTAGTGTGGTAGCTTTTGTTTTAAATGGTGTGTGATGTTGAGCAATTAAGGTTGGCATAGTACAGCAGATTTGGGACAATGTGAAGATAGCACCTTAATCAATTTCATGACTTTTTAGTATTTATGGCAATGTTTCTGTTAATATATTATTTTTTTAATATGAATAGGATGTGTGTGTGGGGGGGGGGGTGTTGGTACTTTGGTGTATTATGTGGTTATAAGGATGCATTATAGCGGGTATGTAGTTTGTTGTTGCTTGTATTGATGTATGATTATGGATTTGTTGGTGCATGATGTATGATGTTTATGAGATGTATGAAGTTGGGTGTGATTTCGTATGATATTGTTTGTGTTGACTTATTATACTGGGTATCTTGGCGGGTGTGTTGGCATGTGATGTATGTGTTTGCGGATGATGTTGGTCTTTGCACTCACCCCAAACTGTCCCTGAATGTGTCCCTCATCGAGAGGTCTATATACGCTGAGACTTTCACCCAGCAGCTGACTGATATCTCCGTGAGGGTTGTCCAGCTTGTGACCAAGATGGGGTTGAACACTTTTTCCCTACAGGTAATGGGGTGGATCATTTTGATAACTTTATTTCGGTCAAAGACCATAAAAGCACAGATAAAATATGTACATAGATAATAAAAATATAAATAGAGTTTTTAAGATAAGACATTATTAAATTGGAAGTTATCAAGAAATGGCCATCGCAGTAAAAAAGAATAAAAAAAAGACAGTTAGTTAAGCAAAGAAGTCCTTCTTCGCCACATTCCATGTAAAAAGCGGGAAAACGAGAAGAGAATGGCGGGAGAGGTGTCATAGGTTAGGATCCTGCAGGCCTGGGCACATTGGCTTAATCCCAAGTTTTTACACAACGGTACCAACCAGCATCTACGTATACTGCTATACGCTGGGCAAAAGAACAGAATGTGAACAATGTCCTCTTTAGTACAATTGCATGCTGGGCAGGAACCATCCTCTTTCCCTGACCAAGAGAGAGTCAGTGCCCCGATGGGTAAGCAGCCGTGCCTTAATTGGGTGTATAGTTTCCTCGCTAGCGGTGGATCATCCAGCACAGGGATTCTTGACAGAAACTACACATACACCCTAGGCACATTGGTTAGGGTATGCCAGATTGTTATACAGTTTCACATGCTTGCGTATACACGTTGTTTCAGCAAGATTGTGGAACTTTTTATCTTATTCACTGTCATGATACTTCTAATAATGTCCATCTGCTTCTGTCTATTGATCATTGCAGCTCATATATTCTATACAAGAATCATGTTGGTTAATTAAATTTTGAAAACGTCCATCTGTGTATTCTCTGAGGAAAGGAGAGCACAAGTGTCTGAGCAAAAGAGTTCTAGATATGTCACCACGATTCCTGAGGGATCAGGGTTGTCATGTTCAGTGGTTGCCAGGACTGTTTGCTCCCTTTCTGGTTTAGTGGGGATTATGGTGGCACTGTGAGCTAGCTGGGCTAAGGGACAACATATCCTGGGTGCACGGAATCCGTATGGCACCATCCAAATGTTTATGCCATCCGTAAGCGTGCAGCTCCTACTGATTAGTGGAAACTACATGACACCACTTCCTCTTGTTCCTGCCTTCCCTCTTTGTTCCCCTGCCTCCCTACAATTCCTATGTGTGTGCCACCTTGCCCATCCTCACTCTGGAGACCATCTCTGTACTCCCATAAGCCCTGCAGATAATGTGTGTGCTACGTCCGCCTCCAGCCCCTCTCTATGCCACCCTGCCTCCCCCTGCTATGACATCCCTCCATTAGCATTACTTCACTGTGTGCACCCCCGCATCCACCTCATCTTTGTGACACCCTGCCTCACTCCTACATAGGTGCCCCACCCACTTCCTGAAGCCACTCTCCATGTCCCCAAACGCTTCTCTAGGTGCCTGTGCCACCCTGCAGCTCCTCTTGTCTGTGTCGTCCCTCTGCATCTCAGTGTTCCGCACTGCCCTACCATTGCAGCCCCACTGTGAACCTCTCTGCCCCTCTGTAGCCTCTCTGTGTGGCCCTATCTTTCCTGCTTCAGTTTTCTGTCCTTACCTGCAGCCTAACTGTGTTGCTCCTGTTCCACCCTGCTGGCCCATTGGGATCACCTCCACTCACCTGTCACCTCCTTGTGGGCCATCTACCTGCCCTTTAGCCCATGCAGTGGACCCCTGCACCTCTCCAGGAACTCTGTGTGCTGTCCTGTCTCATGTCTGCATACCCCCTTGTGCCCCGGTCCGTCTCTCATTTTGCTTCTTTGTTCCTCTGTTTCCCAGCAGCCCCTCTCTGTGCTCCTGCCCCCAAAGCCATTATGTTCCACTGCACCCTGCCCCTGCTGCTTCATAATGTGCTCCTGCTTAGCTCCTCCAACCACCCTTTACTGTTGCCCCTGTGTTTGACCCTACTCCTCTGGAACGCCAGTTCATGCCATCCTGCCTTACTTTGGACCTCTTCAATGCACACCTCAGCCTGCACAATTGACAAAGCCAATAGGTCTAGTTTGTAACTTAAAATACCAGACAAACATATTGACTTTGCCAATACTTTAAAAAAAATCTTCTTTGATGCCCGCAAACATTAGAAATAAGATGGGATTGGTGATGTCTTTTCACATACCATGTAATACCTGAGCTCAATTTGTTTAATCTCTTCTCATGCAAGCAAACATTGGGAACAAATTTGTAAAAATACAGTTATAGGGGATGGTTTTAATAACCCCCCCCCTGTGAAGGGGGGCCATTAGATGAATCCGCCACTCTCTTTCCCAAGGGATTGCTTGCTAAATCCGGCCATGCTGAAGGGCAGAGGCTTTCATATAACTCTATCCACCTAAGGACATTGTCCAAGGCTGGGTGAGTGTCTGCTTAACTAGTCCCACCACCACTGCTTCCTTCGCCATGTCCAAGTGCAAGGGGGAAGAGTAGGTGAGCTGGCATCTTCTTCTGCACCCGGATTGCCAGTTACCAGTTGGGAACAGAGCACAGGAACTGGTGACCGCTTAAGCACGCACTGTCTCTTCTTTTCTTTAGGCCCTGCTCACTCTTGGCAAAGGCAATGTGGCTCATTTCCCCTTTAGCCCTAGGACACAATGAAGGAAGGGGCGGGAACAGAGGAGTTTCACCACATGTCTTTCAGCAAGGCAAGGAGTGGCACTGAAATATTTTCCTCGCCTGCCCTTAGGTAAGATGAGGGGAATGCAGAGTTATTTCACCCTTGCTTCACAACATTTGCTAACCCCCCTTGCACTATAATAAGTTCAAGGTTGTCTTGCACTCATGCATACCAATGCATGGATAGAGGGCACCCAGGAGCAGACAGGTGAAAAAGCACACTGTATGTACTAACACTAGAATCAATACCCTTCCTCCATTGAATTCTACAAAGAAGTACGCATGGACTACAGCGAGGCAGGGAACTTTGGAAAAAACCTTGTTCTGGGCACATGACACCTATGTGTGTGCAACTACAGTCTTACTAGCCTCCCTGCAAAACTGTTCACTCTTGCAACATTTATCCCCCTTCCATTTTCTGCCAGTAACATTGCTCAAGTTGCAGCATTCCGCAGCAGTCACCACCTATCTAAGGCACCATACTCCCTCTTCCCACTGCAGACCTCTAAGAAGAATCACAATCCATTGAATATGTGCCTTCATCCATGCCTGTCCTTCAATCCTTTGATCCAGGGACTGGGAATCGTGACCTCTGCAGATGTATATATGGTGACTGTGTAAATAAAATCCCCTGCAAGTCTTTGAGACTTACTGACCAGTTGAAGAGTTAGATCCCCATTGGCTCGTCTGGCAATGTGGTTCTGATACATGACAACTTTCACAGCCTTTCCTATAGCTATTGCAATCTAAAACCCATCACTTAAGTTGCTCTACCTTCTTATCAAAATACAAAAAGCCTTCTTGAAAACCACTTGGACCAAAATATGGAACCAATTTGGCATCCAGCCACAGCACACTCAAGCTGCTACTCAGCTGAAACACAAAACCACAAGCTGAGACTGCCATTGAAGAAACATATTCTTCAGAGACAGCAACAGATAATAGCCAGTGGGAGTGTCCACAGTGTGAAATGTGTGAAATATTAAACTGTGTAAGACACTTGCTGATGGTTGAAGAAGTTGAGACTGCACCTTGATGAGAGGAAAGGGTCACTGAAAATAACAATATGTCAAATGTATATCCTATATAGTTGGGATACTTAATGCAATTGGGACGGTAAATGAGCCACCAATGTCCATATATATCTGAGCCATGGAATTGAGCAGTTATGTAGTAGCACTGCATCCAGGCCTCATTGGTAGCGGGAGGGGCGAGGGTGCTGGCATGAAAGCCAGCTGCTAAATGAGAGTCCTTCAAGGATGTTGGATTCAGTGACAATGAAATACAAAGTGGCATCCTAGGCTATGCAGTCATCAATCAATATAAGCTTACCACTTTATCCTAGATCCATGCCACATTCTGATGTGGATGGACCATGTTACTTGTGAACGTCGCTAGAGGAAGTGTCTGAAAAGAGAAGAACAGAGAATCACATTTCAGAGGACATTAGCATCTTGGCTCACAGTTACTTTGTGCACCACAATCAAAATTGACCTGATATTTCAGCACCTTGTATGAGAATGCCCTCATAATCATGGCACCACTGTGCAGGTAGACTTAATACCCTCCATGTGGCCTCAGGCTAAATAATTACTATAGGGACGGTTGTCCACCCACATATCCCCATCTGTTATAGGCTTCATATGTCTCAAACTTCAATTGGTTATGTAGACAGGACTCTTGAGTTGCTCGGTCATGCATGTGTATTTTCTTGGTGTTACCTCGCTGCTATGAAAATTACACCTCCTATCCCATCTCACACCTGTTAGGTTATCCAGTGCCAATAAAAAAGAAAATATGTGTACGTGTCATGTATTGAAGGACTCTTCTTAAAGTATTTGAACAATGTCACAAGTCGAATAATTTTTAGGCCGCGGGGGAATTCTCTCTTTTGTTTTTCTTTTATCCAGTGCCATCCAACATTTTGTACGACAATTAAAAGGTAACGGTAGGCCACCTTAGCATGTTATGCATACTCAATTCTCGTAATTGGGCTAATTTATTCTTATGTGAGTCTGGATGCCTGTAAATCTTAACATTTCATTTTGTCCTTGGAGGTCTGTCATACACTCTCAGTGGCCATCTGTGCCTGTCTAAGAACAATTTGTTCCTCCAATGGCACTTTCATCTTGTGCTTTTGTTTTTTAGTTGTGTAACAGCTTTAATGTGTTGTGCCTGGATGAAAATTGGTTCCATATTTTGACCCAAGTGGTTTTTAAGAGGGCGTTCTGGTTTTTGATAGGAAGGTAGAGCAACTTCACACAAGGTAGTATGCTGTGTGCTAGGATCAGCATTAATAAAGTCAGGCATCTTGCTTCCTTAATCTTCCTGGTTTTGGTGGCATTCATGAGTACAATGTTTTTTGTATTTGTATTTGTGAATCTGGTGTCACTTGTGTCAGCTTGAGTGGTGTAGTGTCTTGATGTTGGATTGACTGCTGTGCAGTGCAATTTGTGAGGAGAAACTGCAACCATTTGGTGATCCTGTGGGATTGTTTCTGTTTTTCACTGTTGGACTAGTCACCAACCAAGTTGGTTATGGTATCCTACAAACTAAGTGACATTGGGTCAGTGGTTATTGCATGTGCTTAAATGATGGTCCCGCAGGAACTGGAGAACCTGCATTGGTTTGAACTCCCACTGAGATGTTCTCCTCTCTTCACACCAACTCTGAAATAATGCAGAGTGTTGATCGTATACTGTGATATGAGCTATTGAAAGTTTTACGACTGATTTCCTGAGGCCACAGTAATATTTGGACAGCATAGTGGTTAACCAGGTACTCCTTTTCAACACTTGATTCTCTCAGGGTGGAGACCTAATGCAGCCCAAGGTTTGGGGCCTTATTCAAAGAGGTGGTGTAGGGTTAGAACTCAGAAAGCAACGTGACAACAGTTAATAACTGAATGTGCCTTTTAAGAAAAAGTAAAGTGGTACACATAAGAAGAATACACTAAACAGGACATGAAGACACACATAATACCAGATGTTACTGGCATGTTCCTAGCCAGAGAAGCAACCCCAAACATGAATATAGTTTTCAAGTGGGAAGCGATATAAAAGGATTTAACATAGACCAGCGTTAACCAAATGGAAGGCTCCAATGCAGCTTAAAGTCACAAGCACTCAGTGCAACAAGTGGTTCTTGATAAAGGATCATGCCTTCCAACTGTGGTATCACATCTGCAGCTTCAATCTGTGTTAATCTCTAGCGCTGGGACGCCTTGTTGCTGGGGCAGCCATGCACTCTATAAATACTTTAACATAACATAACATCTCAGTTCTGTAGTGCTTTGAAATATATGAGTACACATTGCCACACTGGAAAGGCAGAGTCCCATTATCAGTCTCAGGGTTACAGAAGTTTAGTTTCAGTTGGTGGTGGTGAACTATTACTGAAGTGTTAACAGGTCTGCTAAAAAACCTTTCCCGACAAAGACTGCAGACCTCTCTCCACCCAAAATATAAAGCTCATATGCTGTCTTTTGTAAAAATAGCAACTCTTGAAGGAGATATAGAGGTGCACTTGTTAGGCGGCACAGTCCACTGGAGTCATATTTGTGAATGGGATTCTCAGTTGAGGTTTGTGTCTTGTTTCATTGCCGATAAATTGAATACCCACTTAGGTGGTACCAACATTTAGAGGCCTATTGCTGAATGTTCACCTTCTACAGTCAAAACATTCTAATGTGTCTAGTGTCCTTAGTTCTTTGGTTATTAGCAATGATAGCCAGAAGATCAAGGACAAAGCTGGAAACCATGCACCTTCTGGGGTAGTGACTGGGTGTTCAAATACGAATAGACTCGTATACCCATTTGGTGTAGTAAGATGCAATGAAAGGTTTCTCCTCAGGGTAACCTCCATTTTGTACCTCTCTGAATACATAGGTCATTGGGGTTAGATCACATATCTTTAACCCCTTTGATGCTGATGACGAGCTCAGCTCGTCATCAGCCACGGTGGTCGTGTGCTGATGACGAGCTGAGCTCGTCATGAATATATGGCATCAAGGATTTTCCAGCACAGGGGAAAAATAACCACAGCAGCCAAGGTGTTAAAAACAACCAACACTATAGTGTCAATGTACTACAAAAAAAAGCACATTTTTGAATGTGTGTTTTTAATTCTCTTCCAACACACTTTGCATTTGAATTTTGATTTACAATAATACATGTTTTTGCATAAAACACATTTTGACCCTTTTAGTGCATGTCGGCCAATGGCCAACACCCACACTAACTCCCCAGTGTGTCTGTTTGCTATTGGCCAATACTGGGGAGGTATATAATGGTCCCTCTGGTGCCAAGGATACCTCTGTCCAGGGAATTCCTGCTAGTCGAATCGCCACTAGAGAGCGATCCCCAAGTTGTGATCCACCCAGTAAGCACCAGGGATGGGTGAGTGGCCCCTAAAGCAGCCCCCACCCCTAAAGAAATTAAGGTGACAGCCTTTCTGCCCACCCCTGGTGGGGAGATAGGCGTCATTGCCCCAATATGCACCTGGGGAAGCAGGACAAACCCTAGTGTCTAGTGGGCATTCTTTTTTTTAAAAAAACATATAGGGGTATGGGCTATAACCCTACCCCCAACAAGAGGACAGACAATATTTTTGCCCTCCCTGTTGGTAGATGGGTAATTACCAGGAGGTACCATTTTTAGTTGGAGACTTGGGGAATGCTGGGTGGGAGGAACTGTGTGGCTCACTGCAGAATTCTGAGCTTTTCAACACAGAATTGTGAGGAAAATGTATTTTTTTAGTTAAAGCTTGAGGTTTGCAAGGGTTTTTATGTAAAAAGAATCCCAGGAGGCTAGTTTAAAATTTTTTTACAAGTTTGCTAGGTTTGCCCAGGTGCCGGCTGAGCTCTCACTTAAAATCCACAGCTACCCACAATGGAAAAAAGGGTCAGCTTTCAGTGGAAAAATGTGCTGGGTCTATGTTGCATTTTGGGTCATTTCCTGTTGCGGCCACTAGACCTATCCACACAAGTGAGGTACCATTTCATTGGAAAAACATGTGAGAGCTTATAATACTAGAACATTTATTATTACCAATTGGATTTCGCTGCTTTTTTGTTGTTCACATGTAAGCCAGTGTGTAAGAAAGAAGATATTTTGAAAAATTCTCTCTAACTCTTATACTAATACGGGTACCCACAAATTCAGAGACGTACAAATAACCATTGCTCCTAAACTCCATATCTTGTGCCCATTTCATAAATACATAGGTTTCAGTGATACTCATATTTCACTCTACATATTGTACCATATGAATTGGTCTATACATGGTACACAAAGAAAATGTATTATATGGTACAGCTCAGTTGCTGGGTCTGGGGACCTTGGGTTCTTGAAGAACCTACAAACCTTATATATCCCAGCAAACAGAAGGGTCTAGCTGACGTAATGAAGTATTGCTTTTGCACATCTGCCATAATGACATAAAGTTACAAATGAAAACGTTGTCACAAATGACAATTTTTTCTGACTCGTTTTCAATGTTTCCTTATTTCAACACTTAGTTTCTTTGGGAAAACCTTGAAGAATATATACTTATTAATCGTTGCTCAATTTGGAATTGTGTCTACCTTTTAGAAATCTAAATCTAAATAGGAAAAATAGTTTACCTCTTTGAAAAATGCCAAAAATGTGATTAAAATATATATTTTTTCAGCTCTCAATGTTCCTGAAAGCTGGGAAGACAGTGACTTCAGCACAGCAATCTATTCACTTTTGCCATTTTAGGAAAAAAAACTGCCACTTTTACCCGGAGCACTTTTTTCCTATTGTTCCCCAAAAACTCAACATTTAGCTATATGTTCCCTGTTTTCTATGGCCCCTCAAGGAGAATCCATAAACCTGGGCACCTCTAGGATCCCGAGTGTGTTAGAAAAGTAGACTAAATTTTGACTTAAATAGCTTAGGTGGAAAAAAGTGATGGAGCCCTGAATGTAAACTACCACAAATAGCCAACAAAAGGCCCAGCATCTGGGTCAGCATCTGGGAAAAGGGGGTTGTTAAGAGGCTAAATATGAGCACATTAACCCCAACAAAAACACACTTTTCTAAAAATATTTAGAGACATGCAGGCTTCACACTGCCTTGGCGGGTCAACAACAAAGTAGGCTCTCACTCACATCAGTAAAAGATGGCAACTCTTCGCCTGGGTCACCATTGTCGAGTGCATTGGAAGAAGATTACAGATGACTCATGAACAACTGGCTGTTAATAACCTCATGTCCTAGAGCAGATGTAGTCCAATGGCAGCTCCCATCAGGCGCTTGTCTACAACTAGTCAGATTCCCCTTCACCAAAGGTTAGTCACAGCAGTGCTTCTCTCAGGCTCTTCGTATAGTCTTCTTTTGCAGATTATTGGTTTATTTTGCACAAAGTTGATCCCATTGAGGTGAATAGAATAAAAACGAATTTTTGCATAGTGTTCAAGAATTTAAAAGGTGGTTACTCTATTAAAATCTATAGGAGACATTTTGGGGCATATTCACAAAGAAATTGTGCAGCGTAGGCTGCAAGCAATAAAGCAGTGCAGCGCTGCGTCATTTAAAAAAATGCAGAAATGTGCCGAATTCGCCAGCATTAGCACTAAAAGAAGCTGCGTAGCGCCAACACAGACACCCTTGCACCATGGTGCAAGGGTGCCTGTGTTGCAGGGAATCATTCCTGCAATGCGGGCATCCTTGTACCATGGCGCAAAGGTATCTGTGTTGCAGGGGCGATTGTTATTATAGACGATTTACTTCTCCTATGTGTGCTGCAGAATGCAGCCCCAGTAGCAGCTGCTACCAGATGGAGGTGGTAGGGCGAGGAGTATTAGGAAGAAAAAAAAAACAATTACCCGGGAACGGCAGGCCGCCGCCTCTCTCCCTCCTCTTCATCTTCCTTCTAACTGTCTCCAGTCCAGGCAGCAGGAAACAGCAGGAAGCGCCCAGGCTCCCTTAAGCCATTCATAATGCTGCAAGGCAGCGCTGTGATTGGTCTGAGCTCTGTGGTTCAGCGCTCAGACGGGGACAGGGAGCCTGTGCATGTTCCCAACCAGGCTGTGCATTATAGCCAGGTGGGGAACAAGAGGGCCAGACAAAAATTCATGTGTACTTAAGAAGTGCAATCCACTCCTCCACTGCTCTGGCCATCTCCGCCCCACACTGAACAAGGCCAATTACTGCAATAGAAAAATAAAATGATAATAATAATATGGGAGACTCTCCTCCACCTTAGCAGAGGAGCCACCACTGTGCAGCACACATAGAAAGAGCAAAAACGAGGAGAAATAAAAGTATTTCTCCCCTTTGCACCAATCTAACGCCTGCTTCCTCAGATTCACAGATCCATGTAAATCTGGGGCAGAGTCAAAAAGCAATGGGTGTTGCGATGGAATACCCACAGCAACACCCATTGCATGCCCCTTTCACCTACAATATTTACAAAGCGGTGTTATGATACACAAAGTGGCTTAATGCCGCTTTGTAAATATGGAGCAGGGCATTGAGCCAACGGAGCGTCCTACAAAAAGTGACACTCTGGTGTCACAATGTCGTTGTAAATATGCCCCCCAATTCGTTAGCTGGGTGAATACTGATAGCACCAAATGTGGATAACTTGACCGCATACTATGTTTCCAGCATGTGATCCATAGTTATGTCTATTATCACGTGATTGGTGACAGAAAATTGGCCATAGATGTAACCCAACACATTACTTCTAGTTCACGAACCCTTTAGAGAACTGTCTGAATAACTTGATGATGTCATCAATTATGTCAAATCAAATCAAAAGAGACTTTATTTCGGTTATATTTCAAACCATAAAAGTACACGTATACACAACAGTTTTAAAACATTACACACATTATTGCCATATATTAAAATCGTTATACAAGACATGTTTCCTTTGTCCCAATACCGATATACAGACAGGATAGTTATAAAGTGCAAACAGTGCATAATAGAATGAAAAAGACAAAATTTTAAAAAGTTCCAGTAAGTTTGCCAATTTGACAAATAAAGTTTGTAGGGTCATTGGTCCAGACAGGTTCTCATTCTGACGGCTATTTTTAAAAACGATATTATTTGGAGAACACTGTCCTGATGAAGAAGTTGTAAATAAATGAGAGCTGGTCTAATTTGATTAAAATCAAGTTTTCTTAGTAGGGCGGCAAGGTAACGACGGTGGGGATATTCATAAAACCTACATAAAAACATAAAATGCAGCATATCCTGTGGAGACTTTCCGTCGCAGCCACAGGGAGCTGCACACTTACTAAAAATGTCCGACTTGGGTCTGATTAAAAGCTGGTGAAAGATGTTAAATCTAAACCTCGCCAACAGAAATTTTTCATGTGAACTGAATGATCCTGCCAGGTAGGGCTCTATGCTATCACATGTCTTTAACATGACATATTTCCTAACACTTGGCTTCAACAATTCCACACTTTCTCTATCGGCCAGCTGGTACTTGAAACATGCTTTTTTAATCGCTATTACATCCCCCTTTACAATCCCCCTAGGGCGGGTAAACAAATCTAAGCGCCCCAGCCTTTTAAAACAGGATTTCAAGTATTTTAGCCAGGGGGTGCACATAGAGTTATCCTGAGATACAAGATCTCTCCCAATCTGATGAGTAAGAGGTATATCCTCATTTAGCCACAGGTTAACCCAACAAGTCAATGGCCTTAGAGCAAAGTTGTCATCAATTATGTCATTTCAGAGAGGGTGTGGCCACAGAGGCCATCATTGCTGACGTTCACTAAGCTGGCTCCAGGCCCAGCACATCTGATATCCGACACTTCCTGCCACAAATACCCTCGTCTGTCGAATTTTAGAGGTGGTCCATGGCAGGGAACACAAAAGCAGAATTCAACAGCCCCAAGTAGCTCCCCGCGGTGCCTTATGGTCGGGACCATCAGCATGCTGTTAAGACATGATGGAACCTAGGGTTGGGATTCTTACCAACATCGAAGAGCTGCGACGGAGGGGCTATAGAGCACCACATGTATGTTGGCTCCCCCTCTCCTATTTCTCTACCTTGAAGGACTGCTAGGGCGAGAGCCTCTCAACTGAGGAGTTTCACAACTCACTGTCCCACTCAGGATCCTTCTATGTGGGCCCTGCGCATGGCGTTCCAGGAGCAGGGTGCCCATGGGCGTCCACAGAAACTTTTCCTGGGGGGGCTAACCTGGCAAATGAAGGAGCGTGGCTAATGTTAATCAATAGGGGCGGGGCTAAAATGGCAGACAATCAGGGTCGGGTAATGCTCAGGCCAAGCTGAGAAAAAAAAGTGGTGAATTCTGCATTTGAAACGGACAACAATTAGGGCACACATGAACCCTAAAATGACCCCTCTGGCCCGTTAAAACTCATGCATTCCCAGATCCCTAAAATTAGCCCGTTGGCACCCCAAAACCCATACCTGCCCTGACCCCAAACATTGTCCCCTGGCACCCCAAAACCCATACCCGCCCTGAACCCTAAAATGTCCCCCCCTTGCTCCCCAAAACCCATACCCACCGGGAACCCTAAAATTACCCCCCTGGTACCCCAAAACCCATACCCACCATGATCCCTAAAATTATGTCTGAGATGTTGCTTCTTTTGGCCATTCCATTCTATGCAAGCACCCCTCCTTGCACCCCCCTGCGGACGCCTATGGTCACTGAGGGCACCGCGCGGCAAGAGGCTTATGATCACTAGGACCAAGACAGTGTGGCCCCTGGTGAACTCCTAACTGAGCAACACCGATGACCGCATCAGGGCGGCAGTACCCCTTCCTGTGCCCCTGCCACATCAGACTCAGCATTTGGGGTGCACTGTTAGTCTTCAGCATGGAGCTTGCCAGAATGGGGCGGCTTTTACTTGTGGGACATATTCTCCAAAGGGACCCTCTCCCTGTGACGTGATGGCCCCTCGATGAGCTCAGGCGGGCTCTGGGCCTGCACTGCGGGGAGCAGCCCCTCTGGGAGATCGTGCTGCGACCACCGGTCATGGCCGATGGTGGCAAGTGGGTCGGGTGCCCACCCTACAGGAGGCTGGGGCATCAATCTTGGGAGCACCATCTTTCTTCGCTGGTAATGCTTCAACAGGCTACGGTCACATTTGCTTGAGAGCAGTTACTTTAATTTCATCCCACATGTTTGCACGTGCATGGTTTATGAAAAGATTCTGAAGACCCCTAAACAAATCTAATCCCTTTAATTTTGATGTGTGATAGTTATTAGAAACGTGCATTGCTCCGGTATTAAACCTGTAACGCCGTGTGTTATTGCTGATTGCAGCCTGGCGATTCATTAGGCCACACTTGCGAAGAGTAGAAAGTTCCACTGTTCAAGGGCACTTGAAAGAGTCATACGAGTAGCAATCATGTGCTTTGCAGGCGCAATTTGTTCAGTTGTTTTAATGTTTAATAAATAATCGTCCCTTGTGGAAAATTACATACATCCAGGCTGCCCACGCCTTCTTTCTGGGGTGAAACAAGCCAGTGAAGAACTCGAGTGGACCGCCCATCGACACACTGCATTATTGCCAGGCCTGAAATAGGATTTTTGTGTTTTGCTTCAAGAGCACAAATATCGATCGTGCAAAGTCAATTCGGGCTAGTCATTGATACCCCCCTCCCCGACACCCACACTGTGATATGTAATGTGATGGTTTCCTGACCAGCAACCATTGAACCACGCTTCTCTTTCTGTTGCACTTTGACTATGCTTGCAAGATGATGCCTTGCCACAGAAGCCATACTCCTGCCCTGCGCTTTTGTTTTTCAGCAAATCGCTCTTTTTCTAATCTTGTTGTTCAATTGGGACAAGTGACGTGAACCAGGAAGAGAATCCCAGTATGCCCAGGGTTGTGCTCCACTCCGGTACTATAACACTGTTTCCTACGTGATATGGAGTCATCTGGAGACCTAACTTTTGACCTCACACCCTAATCCCATATCAGGATACTGCTTTTTTTCACCGATAGGTGGTACACAAAACTACTTTAGCATCTGTTTTCAGTTACATTGCTGGCATGTATGGTAAAGATTTATCGTTCCCTACCTCTATCTTTTCAGGGTGCAAATCTGCGGATACTTTATCTCTCATTAGAGGTTTTATAGTGGAAACCCTTTGGGCGGAGTCTATTTTATTTTTTCTTTTGGAGTTCTATGGAGACTTGCATGTCACCATCTTCACTGCAGTTGAGCGAAGGGTTGGATATTGAGCCTATGGGAGGAGTTGGTGTTCCATCTGAAGAGGGGGTGCCCGTCCCATACGCTTCAGCTTCAGGGGCTTCCCCTGCTAATGAGTATGAGGAGTTTTGAGCAGTTCAGTGTTCAGGTCTTTTCTGAAAGGCACATGGTTGGTTCTGCCCTCACGCTGTGATTTTGTTTGGGGCGTAATGTGGGTGAGTTTTTTTAGGACAACTTATTCTTTACCCAAGAAGGCCTTTTGGCCAGTGCAAAGGATTTAGACTTTCTTCCTTGCTTTTACTGGGAGCAGACATGGCACTTTCATAGCTGATTTGGCAGTTTGACAATATGCGATCATGTCAAGTTTGTACGATCTAGACAACATCCTTTACAGCCTGTCAATGAGCTTCATTTGGAGGACTTATGTAGTGTTGCAAAATTCCATGTGTATCTATCATCAGGAGTCCTGTCAAGTACTTGATCGCTGGTATAGAGCAATGCGAGGATTTTCTGGAGGAGGCAGAGCTGCAAATTGATCCCCTAGACCAGTGTCTTTACTTGACTCTTAGGTTGGCCTCCCAAACGTGCAACGATTCTCAAGATGTAGTCGCTAAGAATGATGGAAATGAACCTCATCTCTTTTTTCTTTTAGTTTAGCTGACGATAAGTACAATCAGGCCTGTACGCTAGACTTACTGCTTAGGCACTTATATACGACCGATTTTACCGGTGTCTCATCTGTTTTATCTTACACTATATTTTGTCCCTTGTGGCTGTGAGGATGAGTTTTTAAATACTTTCACTATTTTTTTTCCTTCAGCAGTCTTGTTTTACAACAGTTCAATGTTTTTCTACATTTTCACACCATCTATCCTCTCATGAGCCACTTCCACCTTCCCTGTTTCCTTTAAATTCTTCTGCTGTTGTGGGATTACCAGTATCAATCATACTATTGTCTTTTGTCCCCTTTGGTTTAACCTCTTAAGTGTGGAGTGCGTGACCCGTGTGTTCTAAGCAATTAAAGGAAAAGTCACATTCTTATGCACAGGGCAGCTAAAACTCTGGTGCAATCACCAGAGGGTATCCCTTCACAGGCCCTCACCTCTGGCTGTTTTATCCTGAGGCATCTCAAGTGATAGTAAAAGGAGTTTTTTGCAACTTCTGCTTTCACTCTTTGTAGTATTCAGGAACTCAGCTAAGTTCCCCTAAACCCAGAGCACAATGCGAGAAGCAGTGTTGGAAAAGAGTGACTCTACACTTTTAAATTGTTCCTCTCCCTAGTGGTCCCTGCTCAGCGTTTTCTGCAGAAGGGTTATCACCAAGCAGTGATCCTACCACTGTACCAGACATTTTAACGCAAGGAGCGTCCCCCATGTCACAGGACATAGTGCCCCCACCACTCAGAGACATGTATGTCTTTCTGCTCCTGAAGTGGGCCGAGTGGAAGATTTACCACTAACAGGCCCAAGTGGGAAAATATTTTAAAAATGGATAGGGTGTAGGATGACCCGTCCTGGTATTGGACCCGTCCCTGGGCACCCTGGAAGGCCAGATTGTGAGGTCTCCCCCCCCCCCAATCTACCTTCCAGAAAACCATTATATACCAAAGATATCCTTGTTTGTATTTGTGGGATTTGGGATAGCTCATCTGTCATTAGCAACATGCCACCACACCGAATGGCACCAGAACATCGTTATACCTTGCTTGGGGAGCAGATTGTGGTATTTATCCCAATCCAGCTGTCCCAGAGGGTGCAGAAATCCCAATACAGAGCAGGGATTGCTGTCCAAAAAAAAGAAGGATGTACAGTGCTGGCCCATAATGACATCAGGCCACACCATACCCTAACACAAGCCAGTTTAACTACCCCCCTGGCGGGTTGGACTGGGGGTTTGTCTCTAATCTAACCACCCACCCACCCAATGGAGCAACAAGCCCACTGGACACCAGGCATTGGTGAAATAAGGAATGGGGCAGGGTGCTGGTTAATCCTTGCATCAGACTATACCACTAATACCAATGTGTAATAGACCATATCTTTGGGCGCCTGGAGAGTCAAAATAGGGTTTGACCCCCTCTCTGTGGCCAATATGTTAAAATGACACACACAGAAATCCGGATTTCTTCTCATTTTACCAGAGGGGTGGCTGCAGGTTTTGTACTCCGGTTTGGCCATCACTTAGGAAACCCTACCCGTTTTGACTAGAGGCCTAGAGTCATGTGAAGTGAAGACTTTCAGAAGGCAGATGAGTACCAGAGAGCTGCAGTTACTACCACGTGTCCACTTGCAGAAATGTATTTATAATGAATAACAAATTCTTCATAAATAGAATGTGCCTTAACACCTCTGCAATACGAATTCCATTTTGAGGCATAGCATTGCTGCAAAATGGAATTCGTAATGCAGAGGTGATCGAGCACAGTCTATTCAAAGAGAATTGCCAGTCCATTAAAAGCATGGAGTAATAAATACACCTTATCTTACCTTGACAACTGTATTGCAGTACACCCAAGGTTAAATTCACCTGCGTCGCTCTGCCTGGCTGTAAAGCAGATGAATGCTATTTCCACAGAAATTAAGCCCAAAGCTCCCCAGCCAATCAAAACACTGCTTTCATGCTGCCTATAATACTAAACAGCATAAGGGCAGTGCTAGGAATGGCTGGGTCAGGCAAGAAAAGCGCTCTGAAGGAGACCAATGCCCCGGTTACTTACCGGTAATCTTCATTACTCCGAGTCCATGTCTTCCTCGCCACAGTAATCTACATATGAGCCTCCGGCTCCACACAGAACTCCAAGTAAAATTAAAAGATCAGCGCTCTAGTCTCCCCTCCCTTCTCCAATATGGCCCCCGAGGCTTCCACCAATCCCATAAAGGGACACATATCCAGCAACTCAGCCTGAAAACCAAGCCGCAGACATGAAGCCACCACCAGGGCCGGGAGGGAAGGGAAACTATACTGTGGCGAGGAAGACATGGACTCGGAGTAATGAAGATTACCGGTAAGTAACCGGGGCATTACCTCCTCGTCCTGTCTTCCTCGCCACAGTAATCTACATATGAGCCGATACCAAAGCAATCAGCTTCATGTAAGGAAAACAGACCACCACATCAGTGCAGTGAAACATATTTTAATATACAGAGGCACAACAACCCAAAACGGACAACCTCTTAAGGCACCCCAGCAGTCAAAACCGAAGAGGCAAACGAAACAGAACCCCCACCCCCAATCTGGAGGCGGTAATGGGACATGAAGGTATGCGGAGAAGACCACGTAGCAGCCCTGCAAACATCCTCCATAGACACCCCTTTGAAAGAAGCCCAGGATACAGCAACAGACCTGGTGGAACGACCCTGAACAGGAAGAGATGGAACCACCGACACCGAAGCATAGGCCAAAAGAATGGCCTCCTTAATCCACCGACTGATCGTGGACAGGGAGGGCTTCATACCCTGACGCGACAAACCATAATTTACAAACAAGCAGTCAACCTTACAAAAGGGAGAAGTGCGAGAAATGTAAATCAGTAAGGCACGCCGAACATCTAAGAGGTGCAAAAGGGACTCCTCAGCCGAGGAGGGATCAGGACACAGAACCGGAAGAACCACCTCGGCAGACCGGTGAAAAAAAGAAGCCACTTTAGGAACAAAGGTGGGATGAGGGCGCAAGACCACACGGTCCGCCAAAACCAACAAAAACGGGGCAGAACGAAGGAAAGCACCCAACTCACCCACACGCCTGGCAGATGCAATCGCCACCAGAAACACCACCTTGAGAGTCAAAAACTTCAGGTCCACAGACTCCAAAGGCTCGAACGGAGCCAACTGCAAGGAACGCAAAACTAAAGGAAGGTCCCAAGGAGGAGGACGCATGATAGGACGAGGCCGCTGGAAAGAAAGAGACTTAAAAAGTCGAGCAACCAACGGAGAAATGGACACCAAAGGCAGGACATGAAAAGCCCGAATGGCGGCCCACTGAGCCCGAAGGGTCGAGATGGCCAAACCCAACACAAACCCATCGTTCAGAAAGTCCAGAATGCGAGCTGGATCCAAAGAATCCAACGTCAGCCCACGATCAACACACCAAGAAGCAAAATGATCCCAATGCTTGGCGTAAGACTTAAGCGTAGAAGGCCGCCGTGACTGCTGAATGACACCAGCCACAGTCACCGAACAACCGCCACGTATCAGAGACTCCCTCTCAAGAGCCAGGCCCGCAGACCCAGGGAACGGAACACCGGCAGTGGAAGATGAGGACCCATTAGAGGATACGGCACGAACGGCAAGGGCCACCCCGGAGACACCGTCAATTCCCTCAGAAGGGGAAACCAAGGGCGACGCTTCCAACAAGGCGCAATCAGAAGCACCAACGACCCCTCCCTCTTGACTTTCTGTAGCACAGCCGGAAGCAGGGGAACAGGAGGAAAGGCATACAGCAGACCCTCCGGCCAAGGGAACGAAAGGGCGTCCACCCTCCAGGCGTCCCGGCAAGGCATAATCGTGCAAAAACAACGGGTCTGGGCATTGTCCTGGGAGGCAAACAGGTCCACAATCGGACAACCAAACATCATCCGCAACCTCCTGAACATCCACCTCGTGAGAGACAAGGAACCCATGGAAGGAAACACCCGGCTCAGACAATCCGCCACTGTGTTCTCCGCCCCAGGTAGGTAGATGGCAGACAGGGACAACAGATGCACCTCCGCCCAAGAACCAATCCGACGAGCCAGGCAACTGAGGGAGCGAACCCTGCACCCCCCTTGATGGTTCACATACGACATCACAACCTGATTGTCCGTCCGGATCTGCACGTGGTGACCCTGAACAAGAGCCGAGAATTCCAACAGACCCAGAAGGACGGCCTTCAGTTCCTTGAAGTTGGAGGAACATGACAAAACCGACTGAGGCCAAATCCCTTGAGCCGCCGAAACCCCCAGAGTAGCACCCCATCCCAGCAGGCTGGCATCGGTAGTGACCACGCGGGTGGGACCAATCAGAAAAGGGCGGCCTTTGGACAGATGACCCTCGTCCAACCACCAACCCAGGACCACCCGAACCTCCTCCGACATAGGAACCAGAACATCCATATCGAGGGAACAGGGGTCCCAATGCGATAAAATGTGGGACACCACCGGGTACATATGAAGGCGAGCCCATGGCACCGTCAACAAGGAAGCCGACATCAGACCCTGAACTCGCAACCACAGGCTCACAGGATGAGAAACCCCCACCAACAGGGAGCGAACAGCAGACATCAGGGACAAAACACGGGGAGGGGGCAGGAACACCATCCCCAACTGAGTCTTGAACAGAGCCCCAATGAAAGTCAATTCTTGTGCAGGAACCAGGGAGGATTTCGGCACATTCACTAGGAACCCATGATGCGTCAGGACCTGGCACACCTTCTGGACATGCAACTCCGCCTTAGGAAGAGAAGAAGCAGAAATTAGAATGTCGTCCAGATAAGGAAAAACACTAACCCCCTCTCCATGTAAATGTCCAATAAGAGGAGCCAGAATCTTAGTAAAGATCCGTGGAGCAGAGCAGAGTCCAAAAGGTAATACCTGGAATTGGTAATGACGCCCCTGCACACAAAACCGGAAAAACTTCTGAAACTCCGGATGAAGAGGAACATGAAGGTAAGCATCCCTCAGGTCGATCGAAGCAAGGAAATCCCCCTGAGATATCAGAGGAAGGATCAAAGGCAGGGAAACCATCTTGAACCCTTGGTGAGGGACGAAAGTATTCACCCACTTCAGGTCCATCACAGGTCGAAGATCCCCCGTGCGCTTGGACACCAGAAAAAGAATGGAGTACACCCCCTTCCCCACTTGGTCGCAGGGCACAGGAATCACCGCCTTTTTGACCACCATGGAAGCGATGCCGTCCAAAAGCGCCAACCGTTTCACCGGATCTCCGGGACAAGGAGTGGCCTTGAAATAGTCTGGGGGCGTCTGGGCAAATCCAATGCGCAACCCCTCCGAAATCACGCGAAGCACCCATTGGTCTGACACAGTCTCGCGCCAAGAGTTCATGAAGCAAGAAAGTCGACCCCCAACCGGACCGACACCAGGAGCGATCCAGTCAGGATTTGGAAGCAGGAGCGGAGGAGGCAGAAGCGCCGGAGAACCGGGACTTATCAAAGGAGGGAGCACCCCGGCCACGCCCCCGTCCACGAAAGGGCTGACCAGCCCGACCCCTCTTCGAGGCACCAAAAGACCGCTGGGAACCAAAAGCACGGAATCTGCCAGGACGGTCAGGAGCAAGCAGTTTACGGTCCTCTGCCGTCTTCTTCACCATGTCGTCAAGAGACGAACCAAAAAGTCTAACTCCAGAGAAAGGGATTTTCATAAGCAAGTTTTTCTGAGCAGCATCAGCTTTCCAGGAACGGAGCCACAACTGACGCCTCGCAGCCACAGAGGAGCCGGCCGCAGAAGCAGCAGCCCCCAGCGAATCAAAGGAGACATCCGACAGCAGACGGACCTGCTGCTCCATCATCGCCAGGGTAGAAGAAACATCCTCCCCTTGGTCCAACAACTCCGACAGAGACTGGAAATCCTTGAGCAAGGACTAGATAGTGTAAGAGGAATAGGCCGCCGCCCGGATAGAAAAATTTGCAGCCGCAAAAGTGCGTTTCACAGCACCATCCACCTTACGGTCAACCGGGTCCGCAGGAGAAGAGTCCTCCGAGACAACGGACCCATGTGAAGACATGCTCGCCAACAAAGAGTCAACCTTCACGGAGGCAGGGTATTTCACCGCAAAATCCTGAAGAGGGTACCTCCTACTCAAGAAACGAGGAAAAGAACCTTTGTCCACATCCTTCCATTCATTCTCCAGGACCTTCAAGACCGAGGAATGGAGAGGCAAAGAATCAGGCTCGGGACGACGATATTGCGAGAACAGATCGTCTTCCAGAGGCACCGCAGAAGCAGGGAACACCAAGTTTTCGCGAATGTGGCCCAGCACCTCCTTCAGGTCGGCACCTTGCACAAAGCGACCCCTGACATCAACCTCCTCCTCATTCGCGGAATCAGCATCAGCAGCATCGTCCTCAACCCTCGCCTTCTTAGGAGGAGGGACAGGAACATGACCCCGCAAAGCAGCAGAAACCGCAGTATTTATCATCTGCTGTAAAACTTCCATAGAGGGAACATGCACCCCTGAACCGGAAGCCACGGCCAAAGTATCAGGATCATCCACGTTAGAAGAATCCATGACCGACAGCCAAGTGAAAGGAAACAAACACAGGCATAACGAAGAACAGCCCGGTAAAATAGGACCCCAGGTTGCTAGGCAACCCAACAAACTCCACCCGGACCGAAGCCGAAGGAAATAAAACATCCGGAAGAGCCGCGCGCCGCAGCAGGAAGACGCCCAGACCGCAGCGCGCCAAGCCCAAACAGCCCCAAACGCGCCTCCCGCTCTGCAGGAAACGAGGAGGCATGAAACGCCGCCGGCGCGAAAACCGGCAGCAGGTAAGGCCGTAGACCGGCAAAAGCACCCACGGAAGCCCTCGGCTCCCAGCGACCCCGCACCCGGCCGTGTAACGTCCGCTCAGCAGGACGCGCGGCCGGGAAAGGAAAGCAAATTTGCCAATCAGCCTACCCACCAAACCCCGGAAGTCCGCTGAAGCAGGACACGAGGCAACCAGGCAACAGAAGGGGGAAACAAAACATTAAGCAAACGCAGGTGCAACACCCCGCATAAGGCAACATGCAGCAAACTAACTTCCCCCCAACCATATACCACAGGACAAGGGGAACCGCTAAGGCAGGAACCCCGTCCCACTCACCTGACCAGCAGGGAAACCACAGCACTCGGAGAAGTGCAGAAAAAAAGAACAGGCTGAGTTGCTGGATATGTGTCCCTTTATGGGATTGGTGGAAGCCTCGGGGGCCATATTGGAGGAGGGAGGGGAGACTAGAGCGCTGATCTTTTAATTTTACTTGGAGTTCTGTGTGGAGCCGGAGGCTCATATGTAGATTACTGTGGCGAGGAAGACAGGACGAGGAGGTAATGGGGCTGTGCCTCTTCAATTCTAGCTCTCTCATAGCCTGAGTTCTGGAAGCCTGATGCGTGTGAGGCTGGCCATGGTTAAAACACGGGCCTATCTGAGATGCGTAGTCCTGTTTCCTTACCCTCAGCTGGTCCTGGTCGTCCAACAGCGACAGTGCTGTAGCGCCTCCTCTAGTGGAAAAATGATTGACAACACGGGTAAGTTTCAGTTTAATAAAATTAATAATGAGTCTCTTGGCCTGTGGGGGCTCCCAGTAGGGTGGTCAAAGCCCCCATGCTCCTATAGAAGAACAGACCCTGTCTATTTGACATCTTATTTTCACAATGCCCTACTTTTAGAATAATACTTTTGTACTCTCTCATTCTCTGCAGCTGATAGGCTAGTTGGAATGATATGGTGATGACACTTTGGCAGGGAGATCCACTGAATCATGTTGCAGAACACTTAAGAAGTATATTCAGCTTATACATTACTTCTATTCTATTATGGTGTTTGGTAGTGGTTTATTTATTGGTTCAAAAGCAGATTGTTTCTTTTTTTCATATTATGTTTCTCAATTAATTGAAGTCTTAATGTTACAAAAGGGTAAGAAAATGTAAAATAATTCACAGGGTTTCCTTGAGTTAGAGGTTGTCTGAGTATGAATGTGTTGCATTTCATTGGATTCTTATGGATATGTTCCGTCTCATCATATATTCTGTTTACCCTGAAGTGTTTTGTGCATAACAGCAGCTAGAAAGAGATTCAACTCTTGGTACCAGAGCAGAAGGTCACTGTTCAATTAATTAGAACAAAGGCTCCCAGTTCTTCGTTTTTTTCAGATTTTTGCTGATAAACACAGACAGAAAACAATTCATTCCCCTTTCTGTATTTCTTTTTAATTATGGAAATATACAGAAAGTAGGTTTTCTTTTGGGCGATTTTTAATACTGCTAATCATTCGTGCTAGGTGAGTAGCTGTGCAGATTGACAGATAAAGGAGTTAAAAGAATCAAAAATTATTTCCTAATGAAGCTTCTATAACTGCAGCACTGCAGCTGTTTAAGCTGTCCTACATTTCAAATGCTTTAAAATGGCTGTATTGTACTGTAAATGGCTAAAACCCACTGAACATTCAAATACAAGTAAACATTTTTTGGTTAAATCAATGTTAAATCAAATACTCAATCACAAGTAAACATTTGTTGGTTACATAAATGCTAAATCAAGGTTAACTCAAAGTTGCAGTTTCATTATTTGCACTAATCACAAAATAAATATGATTAAATACAGATAAAACGAGCAAAAAATAAATATGGATAAACACGGACAGAACTGTCGAAGAAAATGCCAGAAAAAAAGAAGCTCTAATCTAAAATAATATTCTATTAAAATAGTTGATTGTTGCTGCTGCTCACTTCCTTCAACTTCACTTTGGCTATAATTGATTTAACTGTGCAATTAACATAATTCAACGCTATACTTTCAATTTGCACACATTTAAAAAAAAGTAATTAATAAACAGTATTTTTTTTATACGTTTTTTATTTCCATCTCAGAAAAGCACAGTAAATAAAAATAACAAACTACAAATACATGTACTCATATCAACAAGACGAGAATTTTTTTTTAAATAAAGAACAAACATAAAACAAAGAATGGCATACAAAAATTCTAACATCTGTACACACATATCCTACACCTGAAGGGGAGAACAAGGGGTTTACACTTTACCCCGTGACATGAAGCTGAAACATCTTTGCTTTACAAAAACAGAAGGGAAGAGAGTTAACTAAGATTCTACTTTAAGCAAACCTAGGCGTTTACCATTAAAATGAAGGAAGTAAAATATTCCGTCTAATTTCCTAACAAAATTGTTTTCTGGCTTTAGCAGAATACAACACAATAAATATAACATTTTGAGGAACATAGTAATTTTTAGCACATTGCACCTTCGACAGGCATAAGTTATCCATTCTCTTTAGATCTTTACTTATCTTCTCTAGTAGTGGAGCCGAATTAATATCCCATATGGACCCCACATCAGTCGAGATTTCAATCCTGAGGTAGGAGGCCACCTCAGCCTTACGTGGATCCTGGCAAATCGGGGTTTTAATACAGACAATCCTAGTCTTATCCGAGTTCAAGCTGTAACCCGACTGTCTACCGAAATCCAGGACTAACATTTAAATCCTTGCGATTGCTCACAATGGGTCAGGGGTGACAACTGCTATATCGTCAGCATAAGCTAACACCTTAGTACTAAATCCCCTGACCACTATTGGTTTGAATCCCTGATCCTGAATAACTGACCTGATGAATGGCTCAATATACATCGCAAAAAGTGTTGGTGAGCAGGGACATCCTTGCCTTGTGCCGTGAGCGACCAATTTAATTTCGGACTCCCTACTCATCAATTGAATCCTAGCATAAGGCTGTACATACATGGCTTTTATAGCCGTAAAAATGCGAAGTCCAAACCCATTGGATCTTAGGTTGTCCCATAAATACACCCACTCAACCTGGTCAAAAGCTTTTTGAGCGTCCAGGAGAATCAAGGACATCTGCTCCCCTGCGGCATCTGCAATATCAAACAGAGAGATGACCCGATGTACGTGATCCGTGGTCCCTCTCCCTGGTTTAAAGCCATGTTGCCAAGGACTAACCAGGGAGGCAATGATTTTACCCAGTCGGAGCGCAATGATCTTAGAGTATAATTTTTCGTCAGCATTAATTAGGGAAATAGGACGATAGGAAGCTGGGTCCTCTGCCTTTTTCCCTTTCTTCAAAAAAACAATGATATTAGTTTCCTGCAAGGATTGGGGTGGAATCCCCTTAAACTGTACGTCCAGAAACAGATCTAAAAATTGGGAGTTAGTTCTGACTGAAGGGCTTTATAGATTTCCATCGGAATTCCATCCGGGCCTTGTCTCCGGCCATCCCCTGGAGAGCCTCTGTAACTTCAATAATTGAAAAATCAGCCTCCAGATCCTGCCATATAGGGACATTCACGGGCGTTTCAGGCCTAGCAGCCTCTGGGAATTCAATTTCCTTAGTCTGATATAAGTCCCTATAAAACTCTTCAAATACCCTTAGAATTTCTTGGGGCTCTGTGGCTAGGGACCCGCCCTTCTTTTTCAGCCTCGCAATATTATTTGCTGCAGCCCTTTGTCTTACCAGTAATGCCAAGTGTTTACCTGTAATCTCCCCATACTCATAGTTATCCCTAGTGTAGGTTTGGAAGGCTTCTGCTACTGGTTTACTGTACAATCCAATCATTTCTGCCTTTATCTTTATAACCTCTAGCTCTAACAGAGTTTGTCGCTCCGCCTGTTTTTTAACAATAGCTGCTGTATGTTCCTCCTCACATTTTGCCAATTGGTCAGTTAAGCGAGACGGCTCCTCTCTATGCCTCTTTCTCCGATGTCCAGCAAAACTAGCTATCTCCCCTCTTAACCCCCCTTAAACGTTTCCCACACTATTTCTCTGAATGCACTGTATCTATTTAGATCAAGGAATTGCCGAGTCCATCCCTTGATATGCTCTATAAACCCCCCGTAGCCAGAAGTTTCCTATCAAAGTACCACTTCGTACAGGGTCGATTGTGCCTCTGCACTCTGACTTCCAGCATCAGAGGATTGTGATCAGACAAGACTCTAGGCAATTTTCTGATATCTGTGGCCTCCATGAGGGTAGCTGAAACAAAAAAGTAATCTAACCTAACATATTTCCTGTGGGGGTATGAAAAGTATATGCACCCTGCATCTCCTGGCTTCTCCGAGGACCGCATATCAATTAGACCATGGCTTGTGATCAAGGCACCTAGTGCTCTGAACACCTGTGGCTTTCTCCCTTGATATTCATTGATAAAGGGACCCCGTGCTTCCAGGTGACTATTAAAATCCTGACACATAATCAGAGGGGAAGGCCACAACTCTGACTCTAATTCCTCTAGAATTCCAGAGTCGTCCAAATTCGACCCGTATACCATACATACTGTTAGCTCACATGATAATGATATCATTGTCCAGCAGCCCCATTTATCTGAAAGTGTCCTGTTTACAGGAGGCAATCAATTAGACACATGGATCGCAACACCTCTTGTTGTGGTGGACTGGGAAGAGCATGCTACCTGCGTGTACCCTGGAATTACGTTAAGCCCTCTTTTCTGCACGGGATGTGAGTTTCTTGTTGGCAGACAATATCTGCCCCCAAAGATCTTAATGCCTCGCTTACTCTGCCTCTTTTCTCCCTATCAATCAATCAATCAATCATAACATTTGTATAGCGCGCTACTCACCCGGAGGGCTCTCAAGGCGCTGGGGGAGAGGGGTATGTTACTGCTCGAAAAGCCAGGTCTTGAGTTGCTTCCTGAAGGAGAGATGGTCCTGGGTTAGCCGGAGGTGGATGGGGAGGGGGTTCCATGTCTTGGCTGCCAGGTAGGAGAAGGATCTTCCTCCGGTGGTGGCTCTGCGGATGCGTGGAACGGCGGCGAGGGCGAGGCTGGTTGATCTTTGCTGGCGGGTGGGAGTGTAGAAGGTCAGGCGGTTGGTGAGGCACTTAGGGCCCAGGTCGTGGAGGGCCTTGTGTGCGTGGGTGAGGAGTCTGAACGTGATCTTCTTGGTGACGGGGAGCCAGTGTAGGTCTCTCAGGTGGCCGGAGTTGTGGCTGTGTCGGGGGGTGCCAAGGACGAGTCGTGCGGAGGCGTTCTGGATGCGTTGGAGTTTATTCTGAAGTTTGGCTGTGGTTCCGGCATAGAGGGTGTTTCCGTAGTCCAGTCGGCTGGTGACGAGTGCCTGGGTGACCGTCTTCCTGGTTTCGGTGGGGATCCACCGGAAGATCTTTCGGAGCATGCGCAGGGTGTTGAAGCACGATGAGGAGGCAGCGTTGACTTGTCTGGTCATCGAGAGGGAGGAGTCCAGGATGAAGCCCAGGTTACGTTCGTGGTCCGTTGGCTTGGGAGTGGTGCCCAGGGCAGGGGGGCCACCAGGAGTAGTCCATGGCGGAGGGCGATGATCCCAGGATGAGGACTTCCGTCTTGTCTGAGTTCAGTTTAAGGCAGCTGTTTTTCATCCACTCGGCGACGTCTTTCATCCCTTCGTGTAGGCTGGTTCTGGTGGTAGCGGGGTCGTTGGTGAGTGAGAGGATCAGCTGGGTGTCGTCGGCGTAGGAGATGATGTTGAGGTTGTGTTGGCCTGCGATGGATGCGAGGGGGCTCATGTAGACTTTGAAGAGGGTGGAGCTGAGTGATGATCCTTGTGGTACGCCGCAGATGACTTCGGTGGTCTCAGACCTGAATGGGGGGAGGCGGACTCTCTGGGTTCTTCCGGTGAGGAACGAGATGATCCACTCCAGTGCCCTGTCTTGGATTCCGATGTTGCTGAGGCGCTGCACTAGGGTGCAGTGACAGACAGTGTTGAACGCTGCAGAGAGGTCCAGGAGGATGAGGGCCGCTGTTTCCCCTTTGTCGAGCAGGGATCTGATGTCGTCAGTGCTGCGATGAGGGCGGTCTCGGTGCTGTGGTTGGCTCGGAAAACGGACTGCGAGTGGTCGAGGGATCCGTTCGTCTCGAGGAAGGCGGCAAGCTGTCTGTTGACGGTCTTCTCAATGACTTTGGCGGGAAAAGGGAGGAGCGATATGGGGCAGAAGTTCTTGAGGTCGGTGGGGCCCGCTGTTGGTTTCTTCAGGAGCTCGGCGTGCTTCCAGCTCTCCGGAAAGGTGGCGGTGTTGAAGGAGGTGTTGATGATGTCCCGGAGTTGGGGTGCGATGATGGAATCGGCCTTGTTGAAGATGTGGTGGGGGCAGGGGTCGGTTTGTGATCCGGAGTGGATGGTGTTCATCGTGCTGGTGGTGTCTTCGGTGCTGACCGGGGTCCAGGTGCAGAGGGTGGTGGTGGGGGCGTTGGTTCGGAGGTTGGGTGCGTGGTCTGTGCGCCGAAGCTGTTGTGTATATCGGCGATCTTGCTGTGGAAGAACGAGGCGAGAGAGTTGCAGAGGTCTTGTGAGGGAGTGATGTCGTTGTTTCCGGCGCTGGGGTTGGAGAGCTCTTTGACGATGCTGAAGAGTTCCTTGCTGTTGTGGGCGTTGTTGATCAGTCGTTCTTTGAATGCTGGCTTCTTGGTGGTGCGGATCAGCTGGTGGTGTTTGCGGGTGGCGTGCTTGAGGGCAGTCATGTTGTCTGTGGTCTGGTCATTGCACCAGGCTTTCTCGAGGGTGCTGCAGTTCTTCTTGGAGGTCGTCTGCGCAGTTGGTGATCCACTGTGTGAGGTTGCTGGCTGCTTCGTTGGGGTCCGTTGTGCTTGCAGGCGGGTTCTGGCTGAGGGAGGTGGTGAGCAGGTCGGCAGGGATCTTGTTCCAGCTCCTGCGAGGGACCTGTTGTGGGTGGTGGTGGGTCATGGTCCTTTTGAAGCTGAAGTGGACGCAGCTGTGGTCAGTCCAATGAAGTTTGTTGGAGTGGCTGAAGGAGATGTATTTGCTGGAGGAGAAGACTGGGTCAAGCGTGTGGCCGGCGTAGTGGGTGGGGGTGTTCACCAGTTGCTTGAGTCCGAGGTTGGCGAGGTTGTCTAGCAGGGTGGCGGTGTTGCTGTCTTTGTTGTTTTCCAGGTGGAAGTTGAGGTCCCCTAGGAGGATGTAGTCAGCGGAGGGGAGGGCGTGCGGGCTGATGAAGTCTGCGATGTCTTCGCTGAATTGTGTGCGTGGTCCCGGGGGTCTGTAGATAAGGGTGCCTCTGAGGGTCGTCTTGGGGTCGGTGTGTATCTGGAAGTGGAGGTGTTCGGCGGCGGTGAGGGTGTCGTCGGAGTTGGTCGTGATGCGGATGGTGTTCCTGTGTACGATGGCGATGCCTCCTCCAGTCAGGTTGACGCAGTCCCTCTGGGTGATCTTGTATCCGTCCGGGATGGCGATGGCGATGTCGGGCGCTGAGGAGGCGTTCATCCAGGTTTCCATGAGGAAGGCGATGTCTGGTGATGTTGTGTCGAGCAGGTTCCAGAGTTCGACGGCGTGTCTGTGGATGGAGCAGGTATTGAGCAGGATGCACTTGAGGTGGTTGCTGCTGGTGCTTGGCTTGGCGGGTGCGGTGCAGGTCCGGAGGCTTGTGAATTTGCAGGGTCTGTGGGTGCGTTTCGGGGTGGCTCGGTAGCAGGCGGGGTTCGGCCGGCGTTGAGTGCGTGGAGGGTGGCGGCATTGTCGGTCCGGCGGGTGGGCTGGCGTCCTCGGGGGCCAGGGGTCCTGGCGCTCGGCGCGGTCCAGGCACGGACGGGCGCAGACGGGCTTGCCTTTGGCGTGCCTTCGGCGCACAATCGGCGCCCGAACAGAGGTACAGATTCCCAAAAATAACAACAGCGGTAAATGGCAGAGTAACACAGAAATAATAAGGGCACAGGAGGGAAAAATGGCACAAAGAGCAGCAGCGAGGGGGCACAGACACAGCTGGAGGGCTGTGCAGCGCGGGGGTGTCCTGAGGACATGTCACACTCACATGCGCCGCGCGGTCTCCATTTAAGGCCAAGTGGGAGGGAGGAGCAGCTGGGAGGCGGGAGCGGAGAGCACACAGAAGAAAAGGGGGCGGGCCGCGATGTCACGGCGGCGGGAAGCGGGGAGCGGGGGTCACACCAGGGGAGGCAATAAACCTAAGAACAGAGGTACAGATTCACAAAAATAACAACAGAGGTAAACTGCAGAGTAACACAGCATTAATAAGGGCACAGGAGGGAAAAACGGCAAAACGGTACAGCGAGCAGCAGCGAGGGGTCACAGACACAGATGGAGGGCTGTGCGGCTCCCAATATTTACTAGGCAAATGATCAACCTACCCATTACTGTAGCCCTTTAAATATCCACTTTGTTCAACATTGCGAATTACTTTGTGCGCACAACTACCTATCTTTTTCTGAAAAAAAGCAACTAGCACTCTGCTTTCCTGGTTTTTTCACCCCCACCCAACCTCCTTTCCCCCACATGTCCCCTCCCAACCACTGCGCCACCCACCCTCCCCCTACCCTGCCCTCCCCAAACCTGAGGATAAACAGCCCTGAGCCGGTCTGTGAAGAACCAATGGTGGTGCTCCTCCCAAGCGGTGGCTTAAAGTTATACATATCTGTGTCCGACCAGTAACCCAGATCCCCAATAGTTGTCTCAATGAATATGCTAACAAATGTGGTGTAAATATTTGACCCCCTACCCTATTGTTTTAATATTCAGATATCTTTTTTTTAAATATAATTTCAAAATATTTTATAGATCTGCATATTCCATACTATCTTTTCCCCCTTATCTCAGTCATACATGTTTATGCCTGTTTATAGGCACCAATTTATACAAAATTAATAAACAGTATTAATTGAAAAAAACAAATCCGCCTATGGTGATAGTGAATCGCAAGAAGCACCCGTTGAAATGAGCGGGGCTGCTGCCGCTGGAGAAGATGATCGTGGCACCAGGGGGGATTGCCCCTTACTCCCCCAGACCTAACAAGCGGAGTACAGCTTGCGCTCGCCTTCAGGGGGCCAAAGAAATACACCTGCCTGTGCGAAGGTCTGCGGGATTCGCTGGAGAGCAGAGCAGACGGACATGCAGCCCGCCACCTCCACACGGAAGCCGAGAGTAATTGCTGCAGCGCGGCTATCACAGATCAAAGCAGCCCGACCGGCTGACGCCCCGATCGGCAGGCGAGAAGCCCAAAATAGTTAGTGGAGGTGCAAATAGCAGCGTTGCCCATCCTAATCATGGTGGAGGTCGAGGAGGCTGCTGCACGGTGCTGCGCTGGGCACTGTAGGTGTCTTGGGGCCTTGGTGTCCTGTGCTTGTTAAGCAAAGGGGGGGGCGCCCACTAGACGAGCCTGGGCTGGATTACACAAGCCTTGAATGTGGGCACCTCCCGCCAACAATAATCTACCACCAAGCCCTGTGTGCCAGAACTGTTGACGGTGGGCCTGGGCTTGGGCCTGGGCTTGGGCCTGGGCTGCAGAAGCAGAGGGTCCCGGTGAGGCCGCAAGACAGGGCCCATCCTCCTACACTAAAATAGACAGTGGGGCACTCCGGAAGTGATCAGAGGGTAATCAACTTGGGAATTTGCAAAACCTAGAGGGTAAGGCTAATGATTTCCCTTTGATAAATCGCAATGCAACAAAAAGCAAAACACCGGAAGTACCCAAAGGCTTGAACAAGAAATATGTAGATCCGCACAATACTGTTTCACAATGCCCAGCTACAGATACTTGGTCCAACAATAGAGCAAGTGGTCTAACTAATGTTTGAAGCCTAATACTGATGTGTTGAAGCTACCACCAGCCATGTGTCCCTATGTGCTAGTTCTGGTGGGCGTCCCTCCTCTTAGGGAAGATCAGAGGGAGACGTGGGTCGATTTATGTAATAAATCCATGGATTGGTTCTTACAACATAAAAGATTCCATCTGGCCCCCGTAAAGGAGATCTTAAGGGTCCGCAGAGTTGGGTGGGTTGGTCCTTCTCCCAAGTGTATTGATGGTGACTGCATTGTGATTAATTTCCGCAGGCCACAAATGGTTCGTAATTTATTAAATTCTTGTGCCTTACCCATACCCTGTACTCAGAACACTAACATTTGTGCCTTTCCTCTGGGATACTTCTATAAACCTCCACTTGGGCCCTTTTTGTATAATCCTACTCCAATTTCTCTTTCCAACAGGTTTCAGGCTCTATCAGATTTAAATGCCCAAGACTGACAATTATCTGTATTACAAAGTGGATCGCAGTTACCAGATGGTTGTCAGGCTCCAGCATTCACTGCTTCCACAGATACTAAAAATGGTCAGTTAGATTTATACAAGGATCAGGGCGGGATATGTCTGGCTTTAGATTAAGAAGCGGCTCCACTCCATGATAAATTAAAGGTATTGTTAGCGACTTCGCCTGACAAGAGTGTGATTACAGAAGAGGTTAACCAACCAGTACAAAATAAAGGAGCAATCAATCAATCAATCAATCAATCATTTGTAAAGCGCACGACGTACCAGCAAGGGTCTCAAGGTGCTGGGGGGGGGGGTGCTACTGATCGAACAGCCGGGTCATGAGTATACTCCTGCAGGTCAGCAGGTCTTGGGTCTGTCATAGGCTCAGTGGGAGGGTGTTCCATGTCTTGGCGGCGAGGTGGGAGAAGGATCTCCCACCGGTGGTTGTTCTTCGGATGCGCGGGACGGTGGCGAGTGGGTGGTCGGCGGAGCTTAGCTGGCAGTTGGGGATGTAGAAGGAGAGCCGTCTGTTGAGGTAGGATGGGCCGGTCTTGTGGAGTGCCTTGTGTGTGTGGGTGAGGAGCTTGAAGTATATCCTCTTGTTGACGGGGAACCAGTGCAGATTGTTCAGGTCGGGGGTGATGTGGCTTTGGCGTTGTACATCGAGGATCAGTCGTGCCGAGGCATTTTGGATGCATTGTAGTTGCTGATGAGCTTAATCGGGGCTCCCGCGTAATGGGCATTTCCGTAGTCGAGTCTGCTGCTGACGAGGGCCTGGGTGACTGTCTTTCTTGTATCTGTCGGGATCCATCTGTAGATCTTGCGGAGCATGCAGAGGGTGTTGAAGCAGGAGGAGGAGACGGCATTGGCATGCTTGATCATTGAGAACGTTGAGTCGAGGATGATTCCCAGGTTGCGTGCCAGGTCGGTGGGTGTTGAGGCTTCCCCCAGTGCCGTCGGCCGCCAGTAGTCGTCCCAGGCTGAAGTGTTGGAGCCGAGGATGAGGACCTCCGTCTTGTCTGAGTTCAGCTTCAGATGGCTGGTCTTCATCCAGTCGGTGACGGCCTTCATTCCTTCGTGGAGGTTGGCTTTGGTGGTGATGGAGTCCTTGGTGAGGAGAGGATCAGCTGAATGTCGTCAGCGTAGGAGATTATGTTGAGGTCTTGCTGTTGGGCTACGTGTGTGAGAGGGGCCATGTAAATGTTTAATAGCTTCGGCTGAGGGAGGATCCCTGGGGTACGCAGCAGATGATCTTGGAGGCTTTGGAACAAAATGGGGGGAGGCGGACGCTCTGGGTTCTACTGGAGAGGAAGGAGGTGGTCCAATCCAGAGCCTTGTCTCGGATCCCTGCGGCTTGGAGGCCGGGGCATAGTTTCCGGTGGCAGACGGTGTCGAAGGCAGCAGGAAGGTCTAGGAGGATGAGTGCTGCGGTCTCGCTGTTGTCCAGCAGGGTCCTGATGTCATCCGTGGCGGCGATGAGGGAAGTCTCGGTGCTGTGGTTGCTGCGTAACCCTGACTAGGAAGGGTCCAGGATTCTGTTTTCTTTGAGGTATCGGGTTAGGTGTCTGTTGAAGTTTTTCTCGATGACCTTGGCCGGGAAGGGGAGCAGAGAGATGGGCTGGAAGTTCTTGAGGTCTCTTGGGTCTGCCTCAGGTTTTTTGAGTAGGGTGTTGATCTCGGCGTGTTTCCAGATCTCTGGGAAGGTCGCGGTCTCGAGGGAAAGATTGATGATGTTGCTCAAGTGGGGTGCGATGGAGCTGCTTGCTCTGTTGAAGGCGTGGTGTGGGAATGGGTATGACGGAGAGCCGGAGTAGATTGTGTGCATGGTCTTGATGGTGCCATCGATGCTCACGCTGGCCCAGGCTAGCAGGGGGTCATGGTCGATGGTGTGCGGAGGGTCTGTTGTGTTGCTGTCTGTTCGGGCATCTGGGTGTTGAAACTGTTGTGGATGTCTGCTATCTTGCAATGGAAGAAGGTGGCGAGGGAGTCGCACAAGGCTTGCGATGGTGGGATGTTGTTGGTGTTGGAGCTGGGCTTGGAGAGTTCCTTCATGATGTTGAAGAGCTCCTTGCTATTGTGTGCGTTGTTGTCGAGGTGGTCTTTGAAGGAGGTCCTTTTGGCCGCCCTGATGAGGTGGTGGTGGTTGCGGATGGCGTCCTTGTGTGCTGCGTGGCTGTCCGGAGTTTGTTCACTGTGCCATTTCTTCTCTAGTTTCCGTCAGGCTTGCTTGGTGGCTAGAAGTTCTGGGGTGAACCAGCTGGCCCCCTTGCTGGTGCCTCTGTGGGGGTGTTTCTTCAGCTGGGCAAGGGTGTTGGCGCAGTCCTCGATCCAGCGTCTGAGGCTGTGGGCAGCGTCATAGGTGTTGGAGGGTTCGGTGGGTGTGCTGAGAGCAAGGTTTGCGTGTAGTTGGTCTTCGGTGATTTTGCTCCAGCAGCGGCGGGGGATCTGTTGGGTGCGGTGGTGTGTGGTGGGCTTCTGGAAGGCAAAGTGGATGCAGCGGTGGTCGGTCCAGAGAAGTTCGGTGGTGTGGCTGACAGAAACGTATGGGCTTGAGGAGAAGAGGGGGTCGAGCGTGTGGCCGGCGGAGTGGGTGGGCATTGTGACGAGTTGCTTCAGTTCAAGGTTGGCAAGGTTATCGATCAGGGTTGTGGAGTTTCTGTCGTTGTTCTCAAGGTGAAAGTTCAGGTCTCCGAGGAGGAGGTAGTCGGTGGAGGTCAGGGCATGCGTGCTGATCAAGTCGGCGATGGAGTTGATGAACTGGGGGTGGGGTCCGGGTGGTCGGTAGACGAGGGTGCCTCTGAGGGTGGAGTTAGGGTCTGTGTGAATCTGGCGCGGATTACTTTAATCTCAAATGTACCAATGATGATAATATCGGTGGGATATTGTAGGAACTAGCAATGAGATGAAAGTAGCACCTAATCAACTAACTAGGATTGAAGGGAAACCAGAAATAAGATTCACATCATGGAATATAGCTGGGCTGTCAAGAAAATAAGTTGATGCAGAGTGGCAAGAGTACATTAGGCAAAGTGAAATAATTATCTTGCAAGAAACCTGGGCCTTAGAAATCCCACATAAAATAGGATTCAAAACATACAGCGTTAATGCTATTCCCTCGACTAGAGGGAGGCCTTCGGGAGGGCTTGTTATCTGCATAAAAATTACTTTATGTATTGATATATTTCAGTTGGATTTTTCATCACAGGATTTAGTTGGAGTGAAGATCCGAAAATAAGACAAAAATGAGGTATACATAATAAACATTTACAATAGAGCTAGTTTAGCTAGCAAAGAATTTCCTGAAATAGAACAACTAGTCCAATGTTTAACCACAGTTGACCCAAGGCTAAAGGTACTTGTAGGGGGCGATTTTAATCTTACATTTGAGCCTGTTGTGGGACTCGAAAATATTTTTAAAGAAGAAGACGTGGCAAACAATACTCCCCCATTGGAAAGTACCCCGGCAGTACCTTGCACAGTTGCTGTTGCACAGTTAACAAGATTGGTGTCAGGACATGGTCTCCGAGCTTGCAATGGCCATTTCCCTTCTGATAGCCCGAATGCTGCTACATTTAGCAGGAGTAATCGCAAGAGTTATATTGATTACATATTGGTATCCATTGACCTTTGGGTAATTTTACATGATCTCGAAAGTTGAGGATAGATCTGATAGTGAACATTATCCCCTATGTTTAACAATAGCAGTCCATTATTTTCAATTAACACCCTTGAACAATAGAGATGTTAACTTTACTGTCATCGACCCACCACTAAGTAACAATCGTGGAGCATTAAAATGGCCTTCTATAGGGGGAACGAAGAAGCCATGAAACAGATTCACGAAACCTTTGTAGACATTATTTCTCCATATGTAGATCTCCTTGTTCCAGATTGCCCAATCATGGGTATTCATCATGCATTGGTAGATGCACTGACACCTATCTTGAGTAGGATTCCTAAAGATTGTATAAAGGGGAAAATTGATGTTAATAATCCTTGGTACAAAAATAGTGCTGTGAGGCAAAAAAGGAACTTATCATGGCAACAAAAGTTAAAAACATAGTGGTCTTAGGGGAGAAAAGGACCAAGTACAAGAAATTACTAATAAAAAACAAAAAAACATGGGATGATAATATTTGGACCAAACTGATCAGTGCAGCCAAAGCCAAGGACCATTCTAGTTTTGGCCGATTGATATCTAAAGGAAATAAGATTGGGAGCAGCTGCAAGGACCTCTTCTTAAATGCTAAAACATGGGTCAGCCATTTCTCCAGCCTTTATTCTAAATCTACGAGTTATATACAACTTGACATGCAAGATTATGTAACAGTGCCAACTCTAGCCCCTCTACATTTTAGTTTGGAAGATACTCTGTTAGCTATAGATGCAGTAAAACCGGGAAAGGAGGCAGGTCCTAATAAGATACCAGGCGATTTAATAAGGAATGATAAAGATGTTTGGGGCCCTTGTATTATTTTTTTATGTAATTCAGTTGCCGCAGGTGTGTTAATACCGGAATCATGGAAAGGTGCTGAAATTACAAAAAAAAAATTACAACGGTAATCGCCCGGACCCTTTGCACTATCGACCGATTAGTCTAATAGATGTTTTACAAATAGTTTTTGCTCGACAAATTTTAACAAAATTAAATGCTTGGATTGAGGAGAACAATATTTAATCATAATATCAGGCTGGCTTTAGAGCCAGAACCAGCACAACTGACCAGGTTTTTAGATTCCTTTGTATGAGTTGGAAATATACAGTATTTAAGAATGGCCATCTGTTTATTGCCTTTGTTAACTTAAAGGGCCCCTTCGACCTCATCCCTAGAAGTCTCCTCTGGAAATCACTAAAAGAATGAGGAGTACCGGGGGAAATACTATTGCAAATTATAAGATTGCTTGAGAATAATTGTCAGATGGGGGCCAAGGGGGAGCTCACCCAGCCAATTAGAGTAAATAGGGGAGTTAGGCAGGGATGTGTGCTGGCACCCACCTTATTTTCACTGTATGTAAATAACATTCCAGAGTATTTATTGGGCTGCAAACATGATTCTCCCAAATTAGGTGGGGTGCCAGTACCCGCCCTGCTATTTTGCAGACGATCCCATCTTATTATCCCAAACTCCAAAAGGTTTACAATGTGTAATAAATACCTTTGGTACATATTGTGAGGCTAAGGGCCTGGAAATACATTCTAGCAAAACAAAATATGTGGCAATTAATCCACATAAGTCTTTTAAAAAGAACTTAACTGTTAAAAATCTGAAGCTAGAATGTGTGCAAAATTTTTATTATTTAGGTATAACTTCTGGACACTAAAATGTCTTTGAAACCGCAACTGGAGAAAAGTAAGACTATTCTAATCTAAAGTTCCCTACCAATAGTTAAGAAACATGAGAGCAGTATGTCTAAAACGGAATCCCCAGCCCTTAAAGTATATAAGTACAGGGCACAATCAGCATCATTCTACGGGGCTGAATTGCAGGGGCCCTCATCCAATAATACTTCTATGGTAGGTGAAAATAAGTTTTTTAGGAAATGATTATGCCTTCCAATGCTTACTTCTCTAATACCTATAGTAATGGACCTAAATGTACGCTGCTTGGACCACCAGGCAATTCTAAGACCATTGTTGTTCTGGGTCTGCCGTCCACAGAAGAGCTTGTGCATTATAAAGAAGTACTGGAGGAAATTCTACGGCTCAACCACGACATAGGTTTGCTGTGAATTAAGCACGTCCATGGTTGGTTCATTAAATTAGGGTTGAAGCATTTTTGAGAGGAACCCGCTCAACTATCTATGGTCTCTAAGAAAATGTTAAAATCAACCTTTTGGGCCTATATTCAAGACAGTGTGTCCCACAACTCAGCCACTGGCACATTAACAACACAATTTCTTTTAATAAAACAAACTTGGAGCTTTGAGCCATTTTTAGATGAGGTGCAGCCGCTGCAATTAGCAAAATCGCTATATATGAAATTTTGATATGGTATTTTGCAAATAAATTCAAATATATTGAAATGGGCTCGCAAACAAGGGTAGGAAAATACTGAGTGTTGTGCACTTTGTCAATCTGGTGCAAGAGAAAATGATTTGCATTTATTATTCTTCTGCCCAGCTTACATTAAACCAAGAATGAAATGTATTAAACCCATCTGCCAGTCATTAGGTATTAGGTCCTGCTGTGAGTCAGCAAGAATATTGAGAACTGATACCTCCCAGAAGGTCGTTTTTAGGTTTTGCCTAGCAAAAGCGTACGAAGTACGAAGTACGCATGCGCTAGGAAAACCTTATGTTCGGGGTCGGGTATCCGCCCCCTCCTCCCATTGGCTAGCTCCATAAATGGAGGCTAGCCATTGGGAGAGGGCTCTGTCCGTCAATCCCGGACCAGATTCGGGGGCGTTCCCGAGAATTTTTCTCTTTTGGCAACGTCACGTTACGTCAGCCAAATGCCCTAGGGAACGCCCCCGAATCTGGTCCGGCATTGACCCGGCACCCACCTTCCTGCTCGCGTGGGCGTGGTCGCCTTTCCCACCCCTTCTCCCGCTCCTCTTCCATTCCGACCACAGCCGCCGGAAGAAGTCCAGGTGAGTGCTTTGTTTTTTTGTTGCCTTATGTCCGTGTGTGTCTGTTCCCGCCCCCCCCCCTCCGCTGTCAGTGTGTGGCCGTTCCCGCCCCCCTCCCGCTCTCCGTGCCTTTCCGCCCCCCCTCCGTTGCATTGTAAATGCTTGTTTTAGGTTGTGTTGGCGTTTTCTCGTTTCATTACTAAGGAGTGCTTGATTTGTTCTGCTTGAACCCTTTAGAGCTCAGTGCTTTTTGTAAATATACGTTTTTTTTTCTAACTTCGGGACTGTGAGTAGAAACATTAAAACAGCTGTAGCTCGAGTACAAATGTGAAGTCTTGTTTGCAGTCGCAACCAGCTCTCCAGCTTGAGGCTGCAAAAAAGTGTCCCTCATCTGGCCCTTAATCTCCCTGACGGCACCCAGCGCCTTGAAACTTTAAAGAGTGATATGCTCACGCTTTTCAAATATGGATTATTATTAAATGATCATGCATGCTTAACGAATGCCCTGGGTCCAGGTAGCGTCATGATACGCAAATGCTTAAAAGTGTCATCTCAAGTTTCTATTTGCCAATTGGTGGCAAATCTGAGAGGTCACAAAGGTGAGACATACTGTGTTTGCCAGTGCTTATTATGTAATTATTGCACATAGCTTCGACTGATTCAGCTCGTAGGGTCAAACCCTTTCCTACTAAATTAACATAACTAGTTTTGCGCCAAAATGCATTCCAAAACATAAACTGCAATACGTTTTCCATTCGTCATTTAGATTAAAAACCCCAAATACGCATTTGATACATGTACCTGTAGTTTGTGATGAAGAATTAAGCCAGTCACAGCAGAGCAATAAATCGGGTGCATCCAAGATGATGTTAAACCCATTTTATGGTCCGAGTGCATATGGCTGAGGATAAACAAGCAGACGTGGCTACTGCCTCTTGATTTCCAACAGTCGACCGCAATCGGCGTGTTTGGGATCACTACTCCGTTCATTTCCAAACTTGTGATTCAGCAGAGTTAGAAAGCCTAAACCAAATATACGGATATAATGAATAGGCATGCAACCTTTGTCTTTTTTATCTTCAAACAAGCGCATATTAATCTTTCCAAGCTCAACTACATTAATATATTATTTGATTTACGTACTTAACATTTTTATTAAACTCATAGATGACAGCCATGCCTCTACTTACACGGACAGTCCATAAATTCCGCTCTACATGCATTTTTGAATTATCGCAGTTTTGCACTATTCTAAACTTCTGGGTCGCGTGACAGCCAATCCCATAGCGAAGCATATTCTGCGAGTCGTCTGGAAGGACTCGTAATTTGTAAAGCAATTTAGAGTTGGAGTACTGTAGAAACCTCAGCCAATGCTAGCGCGAAGAACATAATTTGGATAAGCTCATTGGCTGTGGAAACCGCATGTGCGTCTGAGAATTAATAAACACTGTGGGAGCCTGCTCTATGGATGTGGGGCCTCCTCCAGTGCTGAGCTGGATTTGACTGCTAGGTGACGGGTGTCTCCAAGTAGTAAAATTAGTGCTGAGTGGTGACAGTGGGCCTTACCCTGCTGTTATTCTCCCATGATTTGGGTTAAAATTTGGGAAAGAAGGTGATGTGCGCGGGCGATAACTGCTAAAGTATCATGGGGGCAGGAAGTTGCGTTGGTGCTAGAAACGCAGACTTTGACCGTGGGAACTGGGATCGTTCCTTGGCGTCCCTGCTAAGCCTTGGATTTCTGGCAAATCACTTAATCTCTCCGTATCAAAAAAATAAATAGAGCGTGTCCTTGTGTAATGTATTGGTCGCTCACGTGAATACCTTCTGGTCGAGTTAGCGCCATAGAAAACTGGAATAGACGACTGGAAATAAATAATTTAAAAATGTGGATCTTCGGAGCAGGTTAGGCTCTTGAGTGTTCACATATTGCTCATTTCGCTACTTGGTGGCTGGCTGGGCTGCTGCTTATGTTTCTGGACTTCAGGTCCCTGCCTAGTTGCCTGTTGTGAATGGGTATAAACAATAAACGTCCGATTATGGTGCCGGTTGGACCTATCCCCCCTCAAGAACACAAAGAACCTACTGACATTTTCTACCTGAAATAGACCATCTAATTTGGAAAGACCACCCTGTGTCCTTCCTGATTTTATTTTCACCCAGTCACTAATCTCAAACTTATACTCAGTTCTCTCCATGCTCACATTTGTCCCCTTGCCTCCTACACCATTTCAACCTTTCAGCCATGCAGGACCAATTTAGTACCAGGTAAGCATCACACATCTATTGAAATGGGGGTCGCAGTGTGTGGGGGGGCTCGCAGTGTGTGGGGGGGGCTCGCAGTGTGTGGGGGGCTCTGTGTGGGTGTGTGGGGGGCTCTGTGTGGGTGTGTGTGAAGGGCTCTGTGTGGGTGTGTGTGGGGGGCTTTGTGTGGCTGTGTGTGTGAGGGGCTCTGTGTGGGTGTGTGTGTGGGGGGCTCTGTGTGTGTGTGTGTGTGTGGGGGGGGCTCTGTCTGTGGGGGGGCTCTCTGTGGGTGTTTGTCTGTGTCATTTGCGAGAGATAAAGCTAGTTGCATTGTAAATGACAATGCCATTTATTTATGTTTTAAAAAAAAACATAAATAAAAATAATGTCAAGAGCAATGCCAATAGCTCTAACTTTAACAAAGGCAACACCATTGCATTGTAAATGCTTGTTAGTGTTAGTAGGTACCTGTTTGATGTAGGCCTAATAGGAACAATGGAAGCTTTCAAATTTGAATGTACTGCATTCGCAATATCATCATTCTATTAGCCTCGTACTTGCATTTTATCTACCATATTAGTAATACCGCTGATAAATTGGTTTTACATTGCTTTTTTATGTTTAGCAAGAACACTAGTAGTTTGTCACATTAAGTACATATGTTGCACTTTAAGCATTTGCATTATTGAGTAAACTATACTAGTTACATCCCTGCTACATTGGTTTTGCATTCACACTTTATGAATTAGTAAGATTCCAAGTAGAACGTTATAATAAGTATGGTTGTAGCGCTTAAAGCATTTGCACTTTTCGAACTGACCCCCTTTAAGGAGTCCTATCCAAAAATAGCATTTAGAGTACTTACACTTCCTGAAGTGACTCCTATTTAAGAGGTTTTATTTAAAAGGATGCCAGTTAAATTTTTTTTTTTAGTGTTAGTCCTTGGTTACCTACAATAGTATTTGTTGTAACTCCTCAATAAGTCTTATTTATTTATTAAGTCTAAATATTAGCTGTACTTATTTTTTCTGAAATATAAATGTGAAAGGTCACGTATTGAAAATATGAATTTTAATAATTATGCAACGGTCTAGCACTTCCTTTAAAGATGGTTTTATATTCTAAATCTGTATATCTTGTATGGTTTCTTAAACCTAAATAAAGATTGAATTGAATTGAATTGAGAAAAACTCATGTCCAATAAAACTATGCCGGCTTCATCTGTGTCTTTCAAACTTTACAATTTCCTTTGATTTTTGTGCGACTTCAATGCGAGGCATGGCAAATTTTCTCTGACAAAGAGTGAATAGTATGGTAATTGGTCTTTTTAAAATGCTGAGAAATATCGTATTTGTGTGTTTACAAATATAGAGATATTTAGGACACTTGTTTAACAATCAGTCTGTGTTCATTGCCGCTGGAGGTGCGGATAGGTCAAGAACATGCAGTTGCTGAAATGAGATGGCTTAGAAAATAGATTGTAAGTAGAACTTCCATAGATTCCCTTCAGTGAAAGCTTGATAGCCGGGAGCGGGTTCTTGAAGATTCAATTACAGTATTAACTAAGCTCTCCACCATGAGGGATACAAACTAAACGCTGTAGATCAGATGTGTTCAAGAGAAAGGACTTCATATAGGCAGGCCAATGCAGTTTGCACCACACATTGCCACTATACTTACAGAACTGTAATGTTGTAGTAGACCTCATGTGTTTGAGGAACTAGGACCCGCAGCCAGAGGAAACAGTACACAGGAACCGGAAAGAAGAGAGGGCAGGAAAGGGAGTATCGAGGACAGTAGAGTTGGTAGAATGAGGCAGGGAGGTGGAAAAATAGAGTTCTGCTGTACCTGAAGCTGCGGTGTCCATGTCATATGTGTAAGTTGTGGAACATGGCAAATGGCTATGAGGGTAGTTGCGGGACCCCCTGTTGGTGCCCATTGCATCCATGAAGCAGGCAGAGTGAAGTCAGGCTCCCACCCTGAATGCATGTTCACTCCACGGAGGTGCGGACCAGTCTGCGGTGGTGCAATCTCGGGTGCCCACCCCGGTCGCACCTGATTGCTGCTGCGTTGCGAGTGATGGTTGTAGTGGTACGCCTTCAGGAGCCCATCCAGGGAGTGTGCACCTTTCTTCAGTACTACGAAGTCATGCAACTTCGGGAGATGAACCCGGTTGCATGTCTTTCCTGGCAGGTGCCTGCTCGTCTGTCTGCCAGCTGGTCACTGCAGCTCAAAGTGCCTGCTGTCCCTGATGAGCCTCTGCCTTTTTTTTCAATGGACCCTGAAGTCTCGCAAGAAGATAGCCTTCCATGGCGGCCATCTTAAAATCAGGCGGGCCATCCAATAGGCTGCCAGAAACCAAGGGTGGCCATTTTGAAGTCAAGCATCATCCAACAAAAATTTGACGCACAGGTACGGTGTATGGAAATCCAGTATGCGTTGGTGATGGATGCAGCGGCGTTGAGTGGCGCTGTGTTGATTCCTACAGCCACGATCTCTCAAAGTGTCGGGTTTGCAGTGGCGACAGGCGCTGAGTCGGTTTTGGCAGCGATGCATGGAGATTCTTCACACACAGCCGTGCTGCGTCAGCAAAACGGATGCAGAAAGAGCAATGCATCGATTTTCTTAGGTATTCAGATTTCTTCTGGCTCCCAGCCGCAGGAACAACCTCCATAGGCTCAGAACTGTAACAGGCACCTCTCGGCAGGTCAGAACTCACAGAAGCAGAGTTCAATGGGGCTAGGGGTGAAGTCTTTTTGACCCTGGGACTTCAGAACAGGTGGCCAGCACACACAGGCCCTTGGAGATCTACTTTGAGCAGGTTCAAAGCAAAGTTCCAGTTGTTGTCCTTTCCTTGGCAGAAACAGCAATTGCAGCCCAACCCAACACAGCACACATCGACGGGGCAGTACTCCTCCTCACGGCTCTTCAGCTTTTCTCCTTGGCAAAGGTTCCCCTTAATTCCCGAAGTAGTCTAAAGTTCTGGGGTTTTAGGTATAATACTTATACCCCAAAATCTCTTTGTTCTCTTTGTACAAGGGTCTCTGAGCCCAGTCCAAACCAGTTCTGTCCTCACTGGTGCAGTATGAACACAGAGGGTGGAGACAGCATTGTGTAAGGGAGACAGGCCCAATTTAGGTGCAAGGAAATCTCCTCCCACTACTCTAAATGCAGCCAAGCCCCATTCAGCTCAGCTTTGAGTCATCTGGTAATGGTCAGGCACACCTTTTCCCCCCTATTTGCGGTCTACAGTGAATGCACATCCCCAGCCCTTGTCACTCCAAAAACAGACAGTCAATACTCAATCAGGCAGAGGCACACAGAATGGTTAAACAAGAAAAGTGGCATTTTCAAACTAACAATTCAAAAAACATCTTTACTAAAAGATGTGTTATTAAATTCTGAGTTCAGAGTGAGTCCAGAGAGACTAAACGTTATTTCTCTATCTTATCCCAATGGGAAGTTATACTTGTAAGATGTTACAAAGCATTTCCCATTCTATCCAATGGGGCAAGATAGACTTTCAGTAGTGAAGAATGAAATTGGCAGTATTTCACTATTAGGACATGTTACACACACCAGTACATGTCCTACCTTTCACATACGCAGCACCCTGCCAAGGGGGCTGCCTTACATGTAAGAGATGGGAAGGTTAGGGCCTGACACGTGAATGCTCTTGCCAAGTCGACATGGCAGTTTACAAACTGAGAAAGAGACGGGTGGAACCGGGAGCCAATCTTTAAACAGGTCCTGCACATGTGGCTCCAAGGCGAACGTGTTGAAGGGAGGGTGGGGGACTGTTGGAATTAGTGTGGAAGAGGTGCTGCGGAATCGTAGCACTGAGAATTGGTAGTAAAAGGGTCCCTGGGCTGGGCCGCTATTACCTCCTGTCACAGGTCATTTTCCCTGTGACAGTGCATGGCATGTCCTCTAATTGAAGCAACCAAAACGATTGCATTAACTGACACATGGGTATGGACACAAACAAAACATACTAACTGCAACACCAACAATTGTGTGTATTTGCTCACATACCCTGCAACCACCAGTACGTTGGCAACACGAGCACCATCAATATCAGAATCGCAGAGCACAGGAGTAATATCCAGTGTGGAAAAACAAAAAAACAAAGCTGTATACACACTTTGCAGAAGCACAACACTTCCCCATCGATCTCCATCCTAGAACATTACAAAAACATTTCCAAAGAATCCCTGTTCAAAATGGAACAACGCTGGGTTTTCAAATTGTCCGCGCCCACACACCAGGACTTAATGACGACATCCCTTGGGCAGCTCTGAACCACTAACCCCTTGGCATCTTCGTCACCAACCTGAATGCCACCACTCGGACAACCCGCGGACCCTGGTCTCAACTCCCCATAACCCTGGGCTCTCATTGGAGCTTTAGCCTTAGCCCTCTTTGGCTTAGGTCAGCAGCCCCTATGCTCATCTAGCCAGTAACAATAGCACCTCTCCCGACGTATGGGAGCGGGCACGTATTTCCAACATAACCCCCCCCCCCTTAGCCCGGTTGCTTCTTTTTTGCCTGACAACCTGAACATCCTGAATTACACATAACACGTTCACCATGCACTTACACTCTATGGGTGGTGTTACGCGTATAATCGTGGTCACAATACTTTTTGTGGGCTTCGTATTAGTCTGTAATAGCGACCCTGATACTGCCAAGTCTCTCTTTGAGCACCATATGCTACTGTCTCAATAAAGTTTTCTCAAGTCCACACACCAACTCCAAGTTGGCGGCACAGGTTGACGCTCTAGTTGATGCACTCTATGGATGGTGTTTCAGGCACATTCCACAATGCTCTCCGCTGGTTTCATGTTAATCCGAAACAGCGACCCTGATACTACCAAGTCTCCCCTCGAGCAACATAGGCAACTGTCTCAATAAAGTTTTCTCAACTCCACACACCACCCCAAGATGGCGGCACCGGTTGACGCTCTAGTTGATTCAAGGCTTTTCCCCCAAATATGTTGCTTCCGGGACAACAGTTCACGGGGAACCAGAGCGAGGGTAGGCTTAGAAGCAAGTTGCTGCCACCATTCTGCGAGTATGAAACTAGTCCCAGGTGCCAAGGTAAGCCTTGCCAGCGTCGCCTAACCTATCCACATTAACCCAGCTCTCCCTTTCTTTTAAAGAGTGTAGCAACATCGTGCTCCCTTACACCGCCGTCGGGCCGTTGCTCCTGTACAACGGGTGAGTTGACACACAGGAGCAATAACCTCCTTTTTAACTTCAGTAACTGTTTGATTTTGCCGGGAGCACAACCTGTTGTTTACTGCCACGCCAATATTCCTGTACAACGGGTGAGTCAACAAGTGGGAGCTTCACCCTCCCTTCCAACTCAGTTTCTGTTTGTTTTTCGTAACATGCCAGGGCACTACTCTTTGGTATCTTTTACTGTCATGACTATAGCTCCCAACAACTATTATGTGATGCGGTGTTTGTTAACGAGAAGTAGAGTCATGTCCACATTGTTGCATGTCATAATATGCCATAATTTCGATTACCTTCGCATGGTGCGACATTTTACTTACGAAGGGCACAGAACGTCCATATTGTTGCATTTCATTTTGCTGGCTCGCCTCCGGGGCTTGCTCAAGAGTGCGCAGAGTAGCCGTTATAACATATGGTTTGAACTACCGAGTAGTTCCCGCCACTGAGGGTCATTAACATACAGCCCCTTGGCATGCCCACTCTGGGTACAATCAACACGGGCATAACCCATCATTAGTTGCCAATTTACCTATTTTATGGCTTTTAGACTGCCACACGAGATAACTGTCAAGCCATTTTTGTGAATGTATCACTGGCATCCTTACTCAAATGTTAGATGGCTCCAGGCCTTTTGGGACGCACGCATTCATCAGCTTCCATAAGCAGCTGAGGGTGTTGTGTCCCTCATTGAAGGGCCCGTAGCTCTTCTTACACTGGTTGTAGTTTTTACTACGTTCCCTTCCATTTACTGTAAACTTTTCTTTCCTTGTTCCGTTCCCTCATCCCTAACATACCCACTGTCTTTTGGTTTTATCCACAGGTCTCCAGCAGCTAAGTACAAGCTACTAGGGCCCCACACCAGGCTACCTTCAAAAGTCTTGGAGCCTGTTTGTAGTTGTGCACCACATTTCACATAGGTCCTGAAGAAGTGCCACCGATTCCTTTGGAACAACTAGCACGAAACATGTTGACCCTACCTTAGAGACTGCCCACTAGTAACATCATATTCCCATAGGGCTTCCACTCTATTTTTAATTAGGCAGGATCTACCTTAACCATTAAAGTTATTGAGTATAGGACTGACCCTGACCTATTTTAAATCATGGGCACACAATCTCCCACTGCCCCCGCACGCACCCAATGGCTTCTTCAAAAAATATCTCTGACAAAGAGCCCCGGAAACGGTGAGCCCGTCGTGTATTGCATCGCTGGCCCGACGAGGAGCAAGGCCCCAATGATAAGGCATTTCAGGGTGTGTGAGTGCAACATGACAAAAGATTAGTCTTTTACTCTTTCATCCCCTCTCTAGGAACTGCACTCCCCTTGTTCAACAAGTTTACAAACTGCACACACACACTGCAGTGGCAGGTCTGAGATACCTTTTCAGGGCTACTCATGTGGGTGGCACAATCAAATCAGTGCTACAGGCCCACTAATAGCCTTTGATTTAGAAGCCCTGACACACTTAGTGCACTTTACTAGGGGCTTGCCAGTAAATCAAATAAGCCAATCACTTTTAACTACAATTTACACAGGGAGCACATGCACTTTCACACTGATCAAGAGTGGCAAAGTTCCCATAGCACTTGAGAAGAGCCACCTTCACCTCTACAAATGTCAGAACTGCAGGAGGGCTTTGCAGTATACTTCTTTGGTCCGCTACTATCAAGCAAATACATTCTTGTCATAATGGGCAAATATTCCCGATTCCCAGTGGCCCTCCATCCAACCGAAATCAATTTGATGTATTTGCTAACCATTTCAACTTTCAAAATCAGAAATCACTCCCATGTGGCAACATGCCAATATGATGGTAGAGAGATTTATAGCCACTCTGAAGAAGGCCATACAGCAAGCTGAACTGGCAAGGCGAGATGTTCAAATGGCACTAAATGAGGTACTACGAGCATATTGAACCACACCACACTATTCAACGGATAGGTGTTCAGTTACCCTGATCCTGGGCCGCACTGTGCGCACAAGAATACTGGCTTGGGAAGACTCAGCTGGCTGTATTCATCAAGATTCAGAACATGAAGAATTAGCAGCAGTAGACAGATCGAGAAAAGCCAAGATGAAGAAATATGTAGACAGTCGTTGGAGAGCCTAACCATCAACCATTCAGGAAGGATACTGACTACTCGTCCGGCAAGAACAACAATCAAAACTGACAGTTGATATCATGCTCGTTCGCTGTTAGTAACAAAACAAAAGGGTACCATGATGACGGCTGCCTCTGATGAAAAGAGAATAACAAGGAACGTTGTACATTTTCACAGATGCACACCAACCACCAGAGAGACATTGGCTGCATTAGAAAGTGCAAATACTGAGGATACTCAAGATCTGGGTAGTGAGTTCATGTCTCCCTCCCCATCGGCTGAAGGGGAGCAACCTAACCAAGATGTAGCCAGTAGGCTACAGCGCTCTCGTGGAAGACCTACATGTCTCATTGAAAAACTGTACCTATGTTTTTTTTTGTTTCTTTGTTTTGCCTAAAATTGAGACCAATTTATATAAGTAGCGGGGGATGTAATGTTGTAGTAGACCTCATATGTGGGGCTCTAGGATTCTCAGCTAGATGAAACAGCAAAGAGGAACTGGAAAAAAGAGACGACAGGAAAGGGAGGGGCTAGGACAGTAACGTTGGGAATATGAGGCAGGGAGGAGGAAACATAACTCTCTGTTGTAACTTGTACCTGAAGCTGCGGTATCCATGTCGTATGTGTAACTCGCGGAACACGACAACAACTACTAATCATCACACTGTTACAAGTGTGACAATTCAGGCTGCTCGAGGCCGTCAAAGCTTTAAGAATGGCTTGGGTGGTAGATATTAGTTGTTTTTAATGTGTATTGAATTCATAAATAACTGTTTTTCTGCTCATCTTTGAATTGCACAAATAGCGCCACCATGTGGCAGCTGATATAAGTACATGTTCGGCCAATTAAGTGCCTAGGCGAGCGCTGTGTGTACTGCTTGACAGATCTTACATGAACGTCCAGTGCGTTTGGTACCTGATGGATTCATGCAGACACAATGTCAGTACTATCAGAGACCTTTCAGTGGGGAGGCATGTATGCGGGAGAGCTACAAAGCAACAGCGCTTCACCCATTACATCAAGGGTCTTCAAACTGTGGGGCGCGACCCCCAGGGGGGCCATGGAGCGATGCAAAGGGGGTTGCACCTTCACTTTCACACTTCTGCCCAGGCCCAAGGGCTTCAGCCCCCCTCCTCCCTCATCGTGTGTCTCAGCCCGGCTGCTGCTGACATGAAACTTGAGCTGCTGGAGTCTCTGCTGGGCAGTGTCTGGAGTCATCTCCAGCAGCCCAAGTTTTTCACAGGTCTTTTAAGACAATTTGCATAGTTACATGGGTTTGTAAACTGTTAAGAGGCTTAGTTTTTTTCCTGGTTCCAGTACCCCCTGGGCCCCCACTCTGCCTGATCCTTACATATGTATTTCACAATTACTATTGTACTGTGAGAATGCATTTAATGAAAAGGAATATAAAGTAGGGTTGCCTAAAGAAAAATGCCTGCCTATTTTGTTTAAAGAGTCTGAAAAGACCTCCTCTTGACACTAAATAGACTTATAATTACAAAAGTATGTATGCATTCTTTATGTGACTTTTCTGTCTTTTTTCTCTTTGTCAGTCATGGATCATTGAGGCAGCCCTAGAACCCCATTAACCCCTTGCGTGCGGGGCGTATTCCCCGCCTGTACTGACTCCGCCTTGCGCGGGCGGAGTCATGACGGAACGGTTCCGTCATCAGCACAGCTCAACCGACGCTGATGACGGAACCGTTCCGTCATCAGCATGGAAGGGGTTAAAAGTGTTTTCTATTTATATTTGCTGGTCGAAGTATGCACAGATAAGTGCTGAAAATGCAGCTTTAGATGACTGTTTATTTTTGTACCGACTGGGCAATCAAAATAATCTGCTGGCAACGCTAACCATAAGACTGTAAGTTTGTTGCAGGATCAGCACATTATTTATTTCCTCCACCCTAAATCCCCGAATATTGCCGCAATATTTCAACTTAGATCTTAAACCCTATGCCTCCATCAATAACATGCTGAGTTACTTCACGTGTCTGGGAATGCACCCTGCATTCAGACAACTCGCTCCTCATTCTCGCCCTTCACTTTCACGCTCACCCTGCACTCACACTGATCACCATGCACTCACACCATTCACCCACTCACCCTGCACTCACAGTGATCACTCTGCACTTGCGCTGTTCACCCTAAACCTCACCCAGCAGGCACACGAGTACACTACTCATCCTGCACTCATGTGACACTTCACTCACCTGTCCCCCTCATTGCTCATTATGCAACTCACTCAAACAAGTCCAACAGTAATCATACATTCATTCGTCCCATTCTAAACTTGCATTCGCATCCAAATTCATAAATTCATACGCCACCTCACTCACCCTGCAGTCACTCCTCTTACCCTACTCTTGCACTGTTGCATCGCTCACCGTGCACTCACATGGGCACTCTTGTCACCCACACACTGTGCAGAGGGTTAACATGTCTGCTACAAAGAACGTGTACCATGCAGATCACAGAACTGAGTGTGAGTAAACTATGAGTAGCGCTATAAAAAAATGAAATGTTTGTCCCAAAGGTGATATAGAGAGATGAGGTGCATTGGTGGTGAGTGGCAGTGAAGGAATTCATGGAGGAGGAGGAAACGGGGGTGGGGCACCAAAAAAGACTGTTGCACCGTGTGCGACCAGTGTTAGGACCAGCCCTGCTCGGAGTGTTAGTCCTCTCCGAATTTCTGGTCTAGTGATTCCCCTGCTTCTGACTATTATTATTATTAATTACATTTGTAGTGCGCTACTGTTACCAAAAGATGTCCTGGGGCTAAAAACCATTTGCTGCTTGTAGACAAATGAGAAACACACAGAAGGAGAACCAGCCAAATGGGGTAACCTACAGAGCAGAGAGAAAGGTTTGTATATCTTCCTAAAGGATAATAGATTCTTAGTGGAGCGAAGCAAAGGAGGGTGCAAGTTCTATAACTGCGTGGCCTGCACCAAAACAGCGAGACAGACAACTCATGCCTTCTTGAATTAGGGAACAATAAGCAGAGAGGCACAGGCCGAGAGGACCATATGGGTCCGACCCATATGCTTGGTGAGGAGAGATTAGAGGATGAGAGAGGACAGCAAGGGAGTGAGAGAATTCGATTGAAGAGGTCCGGGATGAGGAGAAATGTGAATTGCCGAAGAGTAGTGTGGACACACAAGAAGTGAGTGTGAGCCAAAGATGAGGGCTTCTGTTGGAACAAAGGGGAGATTTGAGAGCTGAATGGGGGGACTGTAAAGGTGTAAGATACAAATAGACAAAAATTGAATGGAGAGACAAGGTGAATGAGAGGTGCTGAGGGGCACGGGAGGTGACGGGACCAGAGAGGCCATGAGATAAATGCGAGAATTGCAAGAGGTGATTAAAGGTGAAGTGAGAGGTTGAATAGGGAGAGTTCAGAAGTTGTAAAAAGTGGTGAAAGAAAATGGCCTACAAAGTGAGAGAGGCATCCGGGGTTAGGAGAGGAGAGGGGGATGGAAGGGAAGGGTGAGAGGAAAGCTGCATGGGTAAACTGCTTAACTCTGCACAAAACCGCCAGGTTTTAAGGGACCCCTGCTTCTCCTGGCCAGGGCCAGGTGAGCTTCTAATTTGGCAGCACGTATTCCTGCGGAGTGGAAGTCCCTTCTCAAAGTTGACTAGAAATCTTTCTGATGTTAATTGCTGTATTTTGGTTATAAACGGGTACTGATGGGGTGAAATCTTTCCTCAGTGTTACCGTGTGTAAAAAATGTCAAAATAATGAAGCAATGCTATCCCAAAATACGCGACATCACATAACATCACTTACATTTTCTTCCCACACATTTTAGTCAAGCCTGTCGTGTAACTTGTTCCTCACCTGCCTCATAAATCTAGTAGCCCTGCCTTCAGGTTTAGAAATGTTTGTCAGGAGGGGGTCCTTACGCCTCAAAATGTTGACAGGGGGTCTCGGCATCCAAAAGTTTGAAGAGCTCTGCATTACATGTAGTAGTTGATGCAAGCTTCCACGCTGCTTCCGTGAGTTTGATGCTCCATATATTTGTATTATTTCATGGGGCAGAATATTAACATATGAGGCTTTGGGTGACATGTAGCTTGCATAAAAGTGGGCTATATATAGTGTTGTCGTGTGAAGGCAGCAGCACTTTGTTTTTGACAAAATGCACTACCTAACGGGGACAGGATTCAGAAAATAATTGTATCAGAGGCCTTACACAAGAGGATAGATTATGTTATACCACGAGTGAAGCCATTGCTGCTAGCTAAATAATCAATGCAGCATTTTAAGTGATTTAGCGTTGGATAGTAAAGTCTAGGCCGCATTATTTGCATGTGCTCATGAAGCCCTCAATGACTCACCTGGTAAAATGATTTATTGATTATTAAGTTGTTTAGAGAGCTGAAAAGCATGCGGTGTACCATTAGTTGTGAGTTTAATTCCTGGCAATGCAGACAGAGCCTTGGGCCCTAAACTGAACATTTTAAATTGGTTAATGGTTACATCGTAAATAGTAGAACACACTGCTCAGTATCTGAGACAACTTGGGAACATGTTGGGAGAGGCAAGGAGGCTATAAATATTGTGTTCTAGAATGCTGGGTAGGGTCAGGCTTGTACCCGGGAGCTGAAAAAGTGGTAAGAAAGTGTCTGCTTCAGGGCGAAGAAGCATTGGCAAAGCCAATAGGTCTTAACTTTTCTTTGTGACCTATTTGCTTTGCCAATAGTTTTTAGATATGCTGCACAGAATCCGCAATGCTGTGCAGCGTGGCTAAAGTTAAAAAAACAAATAAACAAAAGCCTTTGATGGCCACCCACGTTATTTTATAGGTATGCGCCTACACAATGAGACCTGCACTTTTTTTCTAGTACTTGATCTAATTTGGATTGGTAACTAAAAAGATAATGAAACGTGCAAAGGCATTTTTTAAAGCAGCAGGCAGGGGAGGGCAAGCAACATGGGGAAGGGCGGGGGGCAAAGAAACAAGATGGAGGAAACGCCCAAGCAACACGGAAGGATGCACTAAAGTAAGGATGCACTAAAGTAATTGGGGGAGGGGCTGGAGGGGACATAAAAGGAATCGTGGGAGGGGAAGAGAGACACGCACGAGGGAGATGGCTACAAAATACACTCTAATAGAGTGCTTCACACATAAGAAAAAGTTAGTGCTTGAAAAGCTAGCATTGAAAGCACCAATTCCAGCCAATCAAAGAAATTGTAAAGAGGCAATGTTCCATGGGAGGTACAAACACAAGATTGACAAGTCTGGGCATAAATAAGAACCAGGCATATCAGAGTAGCAGGTTTAGTAAACCAATGGTGAGTAATGGGAGGGCTCTAAGTCCCTCTATGTTTTTTGAAATCCGCAATACGCCTCGCGATAGCCAGCGCATGTCCTGTCTTTTAGGTTCAACCTAAATAATTCAGAGTAGTTGTGTTCTGCCTAAATTGCCTACAAGATATAAATAATTGAAAATCGCCAAATTTCTGATGATTGAGGGTGCCATTCAGATGTAAAACAGATCTTAAAATATTGCAATAGAACTAATGTCCTTCGTAGGATGCAAAATATTACCTCCAACCAGTCAATTCCATGAAGTGAGAGAATAATTTTTCTATTGGGCAGGGCCAAAGTCCACTCTATGTGTATGTTGAAGTGTTGCTAACAATATGTGTTGTGGACAGCTGAATTAAAAAGGCAGGAATATGCCAATTGGCTGCCTCAATTGCTTTGGTAGAAAAAGAGAAATTCAATAGCTCTTTCTTATGTGTATTGATATAATGGCAATGAAATACCTACTAGTGTTTTTAAAATATGCAGTGGCAGCTCCTGCGCAATGGCGGAGGAGCGTCACCCACTGCCTAGCTCAGAGCCAGCAATTGTAAAATAAAACGATGCTCTTACATCATTTTATTTTGCATTTGCCGGCCCTGAGCCAGCGGTGTTGGTTGCTGTGCAGAGTGGCTAAAGTTAAACACTCCTAATAATATCCATGCAAATCCATAAGAGTGAATCTTTGAGGCATTCAGCTTTCAACTCCATTTCATCTGCCGCAGTTCATTCACTCTACAAATCTGTACCTTTTGAGAAACATTGGCGGAAGACACCGAAAATGTAGCAAGTCGTGGCATACAAGAGAGAGTAACTTTAAAGCATTTAGGAAAAAACTATTCTAGGAGGCGATGCATTGGGAGACAGCAAGAGATAAACTAGAAAGAACACATTTGCCAGTTTGAGGGAAAACCATGAACTAACTATCAAGTCTGGCACAGCCTGAGGCCACACTGGAAAAAAACACACAGACAACACAGTTCACCTGACTCTTCTCAAGTGGCAGGTGCAACTAATTATCCATATATGAAAACATATGTGACGTGGCAAATATAGCGGGCTGGTTTCCAGCAATTGTTAAGTCAATTGTCTTTACAAAATACTGCAATGGGGCAACTTTTTAGGTCACTCCTTAGTTGAATTCCCACATTTGCATTCAAAAGCTGTGCTGTACACAGGCAAAATGCCATCACTTACTCTGTGTGACACCCCAGCCACAAAATGTCTGGTATCAGACATCTGGTTTGATACCTCTATCAGGGCATTTCTCCAGGATGGGCTGGACTCTGTTGTCATTTTTTAGTGCACAGCACTGGATAATATTTATGCTAATCCTCTTTTTCATCATGCGGAAGGTCAATGTGATGATTCTGGGACTGAGGGTGTCCCATTCAATCCGACTTTTGTTGGCTGCTGGCATTAGCATCAGTGCTACTCCCTTATTGTGTGGGGCTCTTCCGCATGTCCAGATTACATAGGGGCCAGTCCTTTCAGTCCAGATGCCGTGTCCATCTAGTCTTGCTGAACCCAAGCAGGGCAAGGTTGTTTGTTTTTATCTCTCCTCCCACTTGGGCAGTCTTGCCTGTCTCATGCATGGTCCTCATGTTCCATGGTGATAGTCTTGGTCGAAAGCAGGTGGATCTGATTCATGGCTTTCAGGAATCTCTGTCTTTCAGCACAAGGCATCATAGATCTCTGTGAAGAAGATTCCTTTCTACCCAAAACCGGTTGACATTTTTGTAGCTAGTATTTTTTACTAGAAATATGGCAAGCCATCAAAAATCCCAGAAATGGGAAGGCAGCATTCCTGCGGAGGCCCTGAAGACAGACATTGAAACATCAGTAGATTGTTCTACCCCACGTTTGGAAGGCTCTGGGAAGAGGAAAATGTGTACTCAGACTAAAAGGAGGGATATTTCATCAAGATCCTCAAGAAAAGTGACCTGAGTAACTGCATACTACAGGGGGATGACTCTTCTATCAACCCCAGACAAAGTGTTCAACAAAGTCATCCTGAACAGAATGAAGAAACTAGTCGACACTCAGTTGCAAGACCAGCAAGCTGGTTTCCACACAGACCATCATCATCATTAATCAGTTGATTGAATGGATCTCCCCCAGCCCTCTATGTCAACTTCATCGACTATGAGAAGGCATTCAACAGAATGGACAAAGAGACCCTTTGGAAACTCCTCCACCACTATGGTGTGCCAGATAAACTTGTTAGAATCATCAGGAACTCTTGCAAGCGACCTGCAAGATAGTTTATGGAGGACAGCTCATGGAAGCCTTCAAGGTGAGGACAGGAGTTTACCAGGGTTGACTGCTCACACCTTTTCTTTTCCTGCTGGTCATAGTCTGGCGCATGAAGACATCAACAACAGTGAGATGAAATGGGATCCATTGGACACAGTGGCTGCAGTGCAACGACCTGGACCTACTCTCCGATACCCATCAGCACATGCAAAAGTGGCAGCCACATCAGCACACCTTGGTCTTAACATCCACAGGGGAAAAACAAAGATGCTGAAGGTTAACATGGCCAGCATAGCTGCAGTCACTCTTGCAGGTGATGCACTGGAAGACGTTGAGTTCATCACCTACCTGGGAAGTGTTGTATTCAAGCAGGGACCCACAGATGATGATGTCTAGCAAGAATTGGCAATGCAAGGGCTGCCTTCATTCAGCTAAAGAAGTTCTGGAGCTCCAAGGACCTAACGCGGCAAACCAAGAGCAGGCTTTTTAGCAAATCGGTCCTTTTGTCTGGAGCAGAAAGTTCCAGGACATCAGCGACCATTACCAACAAAGTCCAGACCTTAATCCACACCTGTCTGAGGAAAATCCTTAAAATATATTTGCCAAACACCAACAGCACCAATGACCTCTGGCAGAAGACTTTCCAACTCCCTGCCTATAAAGAAAATATGAAAAAACATTGGTCTGGATAGGTCACATACTCTGCAAACCTACATCAAACACCACCAGGCGAGCCCTGACATGGCACCCTCAAGGGAAAAGGAAAAGAGGAAGGCTAAGAAGCACCTGGCGCAAAGATGACTAGAAAGTCCTGGTTGACGGTATACCCCAGGAGTAGTACAATGCATAAGTAAGTAATATAAAACACTTTTGTTAACCATTCTCCTGAGCTACATAAACACACAACACCCGATTCACAGAACAAATTACAAATTTACTGCTGCTCATTTCCTCCTATGTTTTGAGTAAATTCAGACTTTTTGGGAATTCACAAATGAGTCTAGGAGTGCACCTGGAAAATTACAAGAGCTGCAAGTTCCTGGACTTCTTTTGTCAGTTCCTCTACACACTCAATCCAACTAATTGTTGCATGTTTACATGTATGTAGTGTAGATTTACACCTGAAAATGTAACACTGGAGTGCTGAAGTTACTTTTGCAAAGCACATGAAAAATATGTTACCCAGATTTTAGTAAACAAGACATCTAACGCACTAAAACATTAAAATATTTTCTCGAGATGTATTCCTTTGTTAAGTTCGCAGTGCCTTGGAAACACTCTTCTCTGCATTTTTTCAAAATTAATTAAATTCTAGACAGTAAATATTAAGGGAACTACTTATCTGAAATGTCCTTCTCTCATCTGCTACTTAACGGCCTATTAGACTGAAGCTGCTTTAATATAAATCAAATTATTGATAATATCCTGTCTTGTTATGCCATATCTCCCGTGTCCCCACATCAACATTTAATGCCTTTCATAACAAGAAAAATCTTATTGCGTTAATGGCTGTTTTATTTTTATCCTCAATTATTATTAAAGCAGCTCAGCATGCACATTGTGGCATATGTTCGACAAACGTCATTAGCTAAAACAAAACACAAATTAGAGAGAGAACATACTAATGCCCTACACTTCATTTAATGTACGTCATTCATGAACTTCATTAAAGTCGTAGTTTTTTTACCCAGCTGCGGAAGAGTAATACCTCGACTGTGCCACTGCCTTCTTCTTCCCTCCCTCTTTTTACTGTTGTCTCGCAGTCTTTCTATTGTGTTCTCTATTCCTCCCTTGCATGTTTTTCTCTGTGATCTCTCCCTTTCTTTTAATTTCCAAACGGCCCCTTTCTTTCTCTTACTTTCATTTATCTTTTGTCCTTTCTCTCTATGTTGATGTTAACACTTTTCTGCAAACTAACAATATAGGGCCCAATTCACAGAAATGACTCAATCCTAAACTTACTACTATTTTGGTATTCACAGAATGCGCTTACTACTTTTGGCATTCACAGAATGAACTTACTACTTTTGGTATTCACAGAAGTTGGGATTTTGTCTTAAGTTTGTCTTAAGACAAACTTAAGACAGACTTAAGACACAATCCTAATTTAAGTCTGTCTTAAGTCTGTCTTAAGTTTGTCTTAAGACAAACTTAAGACAAAATCCTAACTTCTGTGAATACCAAAAGTAGTAAGTTCATTCTGTGAATGCCAAAAGTAGTAAGTGCATTCTGTGAATACCAAAATAGTGGTAAGTTTAGGATTGAGTCTTAAGTTCATTCTGTGAATCGGGCCCATAATAACCATGCACTTTTGCTCCCTAAGGATCACAAAAAAACAGAACTGTAGAAAAACAGCCCACCCTTATAATATGAAGTATGGTACTAAATAATTCTCAGAACAAATTATCACCACCTGGACAGGTTACATAAATCCGGAAAACTCGTGCTTTGAGATGATTTGAGAGGTGGCCAACCACCATTTCTTCAACAGCGTATTCGGAATGCTGCATGTGGGACGGACTCAGAGTCAGAAAATATGAATGGTAGCGTTGGCTGTTAGAAAGCTGCAAACTAAAAAGAGAGGGGCTTATTGACAAGAGGCCTGCAATGCCAGAGCGTCACTTTTTGTACGCTGTGGTTATGCAGGCCTCTTAATCATAACGATGAGGCAACGCAAAGCCACCCTGTGTGGCTTTGCATTACCTCATAGATATGGAGCAAGGCAGCGCAAAGCTCCATATTGCCTTACTCGGCATCAATGAGGCGTTCCATGGGCATTGCCGTGGGTGTTGCCACATAACACCCATGGATTGTGACGCTGCCCTACGAAATCACATCCACCAGGGGCAGCACCAAAAACATACGCCACCCCAGAGCAAGAGTAATGAGGAGACATTTTTTCATTTTGCCTCCGAGCGTGTGTGCTGCATTCTGCAAATCACATAAAACTAGGAAAATGTCTCTCTGGATTGTTTTCATTAGGAAGGTTCCCCTTCCTGCACAAAAATGACCCTGCCTACAACAGAGGCACCCTTTCACTGAGGTGCCAGGATGTCTACTTTGGCACTAGGCAGCAAATTGTGTGCCAGCACTGGGGGAAAGGACAGCAATGCACCATTTTTCTGAAAATGGTGCATTTCTGCCCTTTCACGTTGGCATAGGGCAGCGCAGCAAGAAGACTTGTACTGCCCAACACCAGTTCCTCATAAATGAGACCCAGAGAGCCTGGGAACAAAAGACAACAATTCAGAACACTGATGATGAGGAAAGTGAGGCACGAAAAAGAGCCATGATTATGGTTTCTCTTAGTGTTAAAAAAGTGGCAACACAGGTTTCCAATGAGTTTAGGTCAGGGGTATAACAGAACCGTTTCCCTACTGTCCTCCTCAGATAAAAACGGAATATCTGACAAGAGAGGCGGGTCTGCCTGCTGTGGGGTCTTTCCTGCATTCCTAAATTCCAAGAAGTCCTTGATGATCGTTGTTTTTGACAGTACCAGGTTCTAAAGGCTTGATGTCTGAATTGAGATGGAAGTACCACCAATGTGTATTTCTTGAAGGACAGAATGGTCTGGAGGGGGTTAGTCCAGAATGGAGCATCTTTTTTTGTGTAAGAATTTTGTTGAAGATTAGATCTAGGATTAAAATTGCAAGCAAGTAACAACTGGCTCTCAAGTCCAACAAGCCCAGCACTGCGCTGTACACTACTACTATTATGTCCCTCCAGCTGCTGTTATGTGAAAATACAGACCATTTAATTAGCAAAAGTAATATTATATAAGAAAGAACCCAGCTGTGCATGCTATGCTGTAGAGGAACCCAGATAATGATGATAAAAAATATGAACAATAATAACAGCAATATTAATAATACTAACAAACAACAATGATACTCATAACAATGATAATAATGTTACTACTACTACTAATAATAATTGTTATTGTTAGTAGTAATAGCAAAAGTATGACCTTAATCTTATTCCTTCATTTCTTGACTTTGACCTTGTGTACTTGTGCTGGGTAGGCTCGTAGCATCACTCATTGTCATTTTTTGCCTTAATTTGTAAAGTTTCTGGTATGCTTTTCTTCAAAGGGAATGCATTTTCAGAGCCATTTTTCTCCCAGACTACCACAAAAGATTATGAGTAAAGAATATAATTGCTACTGATTTTTTATTTCTGTTTGACTCCATCATGGTCAATGTTTTCACATCTTGACTCGTTATGGAAATGTACTTACGGGTGGGAGTGCGCGCATCCTCAGTTTTCAGTTTTATCAAATGCTGCCTAGAAAGAATAAGGGAAATGGAAATGATCAGGCCAAAAGAGTTGGCTTCTGTCCAGTTCCTCAGTCTGCTAAGTGTGCTTTTGCAGAGACCTGTGAATTATTGAGTTGTGCTGTGTGGCATAACGGTTACTTCAGCTGAAATGATTTCTCTTCTCGTCCATCTGCCTGCTTCCACACCCTACACATGCTCCTTATGATTTTCAGGTGCTTCCAATCAACACGAGAAGAACCATCACTCTGGCCCTCGGCCCTCGGCTACAGCAGACTGGACTACGGGAACACTCTCCACATAAAAATCACTGCATGCCTCCTGAAAAATCTACAGACAATACAAAACTCAGTGGCAAGACTCATCCTTGACCCCCCCAGATGGACCCACATCACCCTGCCCCTCAAGAAGCTACACTGGTTCCCGATCCAGAAGAGATGCCAATTCAAGATCCTGACCGATGCATACAAAGCCCTGCACAACTAAGGAAAAGCATACATTAACACATGAATGACCTTCCATCAACTGACCAGATAACTGCCATCCGCCTCCCTTTTCCTCACAGACAATCCCCGGATCCGCGGAGCCAACAGCAGAGGATGCTCTTTCTCTTACCTGGTAGTAAAAACCTGGAACAACTTTCCCCTGCACCTTGGGAAAATGACTCAAGGCCTGGCTGTTCGAATAAACAGAGCACCCCAAAGCAGCTAGTAACTCCTGCGCCTTGAGACCTTCAAGGGTGATTTGCTGTGCTTCATAAATTCTGATTGATTGATTAACTTTACATTATGACTCAGACTATTATTTAAAAATTGCTCATGGTGGAACATTTTATATTTAAAGCAAATGTGTTCCTATTAATGTTGTTGATACATTGTGGTACATGCTAGTCGAACCTCAGTTGCAATGCAGGCTACACGTGATGAACTTGCTTTCAAAGCTGTTTCACTTGGCCAAATAGTTAAGTGTCATATTAAACAAAACCTCCTTTAGGATGAAAGTCCCATACATATGTCATAGGAGCAGTGCCACCCTGTCCTTGTACATTTGTGTACAACCGAATGCATGTTTTCCCTCAGTAAGCCTGATAATCCACCTTGCCCAATGAGGACTGTTGTTTAGAGAGTGTATGTATGTTGTGTTGTCAGTTCACAGGGTTCTTGCGAAGAGACCCTGTATACTCCGCACTAGCGACCTGTGCAATCTCGACATTCTTGACTTCACCCACTGGGGATCCAATATAGTAGCTCAAGAAGACCTCACAGTTTTTAGAACCATTGCAGTTGTCAACCTAGCCCAACTTATTGCAAGATATTGTCATTTGAGTCCTCAGTCAGTACCAGTTGGCCAACTTAAAGCCTTATTTATACCCTAGCGGACAGTCCACCGGTCCACCATGGTGGCCTCCCCCACCCTACCAGAGCGCCATCTACCCTATTTAGAGATCACGGTCTGCCTGGTGGAGATATCTATGGAGTGAAGATACCTGAAGCTGCTCCCTTCACACCATTGAGGGTGTGCTGGGCAGACCCCATGTTTTAAACACTCAGTAGGTGAAACTCATGCTCCCGGGGGTTTAATTAAATATCCCTACTGCACAGGGAGTTTTCTCTGAGTGGCAGTCGTCCACCTTCTATGGGGTGGATAGCTGTCAGTATGACCTGTGGCCCCTGGGCAGGCTGGTCACCTGGTCAGAGGCTTACACGGGCAGAGCCACTGAAGGGTCTGCCGTTCTAAACCTGGCACTTCCTTGTATCTAAATAGCTAAATATAATAGGGGACAAAAAGTTGGCAAGGCAGGAGCACCATGATATATAGTGAAGCTCCTGCTCTGCAAATCTCAATGAGGCCATTAGTTTCCAGCCACTAGTAGGCGTAATGGGTGCTCCTGCACTTGTGTGTGCCACCGCCACAGAAAAATCACCTTGGTTTTTGAGACATGGGCTCCTGAACTGAGTATAGCCTGAAAGACATTTAATGTGGAATAAAACCCTTAACTGCCACCGTCCCTGACTAGTAGTTCAGTGGCAAAGGAAATTTGTGTCCCAGTGAACTATTCCTTCCAGACAGACCAACCTCCCGTACATTCATACTACCTCAAGGATATTGTTTTTACTGACAAGTTTCAGCTGAATCCTACATTTTGAAGTCAGTGTGCCTGCAGACAGTTCAGAAGATCCATGCATCAAAACAAAATGACTGAATACCAAAATCCCACCAGCAACTAATTAAAAAAAAAGCACCAAATGACTGCAACCAAAGCCCAAAGACAATTTCTTTATCCTTTGAACTGAGTCTCAGAAATAGCTATTGTATTTAACGTTGTAGAAGATTGTTAGTTTTGGTTTTGATTGAACCATGAAGTCTCACTTGCATCTTCTGAAGACTAACAAGGACAGTAAATTCTAATGGTAAATTTAATTCTAGTGCTTAGCGGTTAGAAATGATATTCCACTGTTTTGGTCGGATAACTGGTTAGGTGGATGCTAGGCAGGACCGTATCCATGGGGGTCATTAGAGGGCCGGGCCAGCCCATAATGTGGCCCCCACAAATGACCGAGGCAGCCAGCACAGTATAGAGGTGCAGGATTTCAGATGGTGAATGAACAATAAAACATCCTTACTTTTGTACATTTGCTGTGTGTTCCAAGACAGGTTAAATGGCAGATTATATCTTCGTACAAATTACTGCTTATTCTTTTAACGTGGAGATATTCTTTATTTTTAATTCTTTGACTACAAAGTGAGAGGAGTTTGTGCAGTAAGCTATATGACAACCTTTCTGGGGTAATGGTAGGGACACTGGAATTTGGAAGCAGGGAAGGCCTAAATTATGGGGCAATGTTGACTAAATTATGTAGCAAGTAAACACAAATTACGTGGCTCAATGCAGCATATTTTGTGATTGTAATAATAATCCACATTTGTAAAGCGCGAACCATCAGCCGATAGGGTCTCTAGGCCCTTGGGGCCGTCGGGAAGATTAAGCAAGCTATTGCCCAGAGTTACATAGTGCTGGGCTAATCTGCCGCCGGCCCCGGGGATCGATCAGTGATCCCCAGATTCCGGAGTCAGTCACCCTGGCCGCGGCGCCACACCTCTCACTTCACTTCACTTCACTATCACTTCATTATTTTGCTGTTATTACACGTTAGAACTGTCTTGGCAAAGATTTCATTTTATTAGTAGTGGTTCCACATACAAATGCAGCTGCAAGTAACCTTTGCACTGGACCTTCTACTGCATGGCAGCATGTATTGTTGCATTTTAAGTAACCTTTGATCTGTTTGCGCTAGAAACCAAATTTTTCTTTTGTCAAAATCTACAGATTATGCAGCAGATGATGGCTTGTGTGGCAATGCAGCAAAATCATCATTATGCAGAAAATGCAGCAGGCGCAGAATCATATAATTCCAGTGACCATGCCGACAGAAAGTGCAAAACAAATACTGGCGGATGTCATTTTGTTTCTAATTCACAAAAAATGTAAAGGCCTGTAAATGAACTGTGCAAATATTCAAATATATACCAGCAGTTATAAAAGAACAAAGAAGCACATTGGGTTTTATTATTCTGAAGTGTGATGGAAAGATAGAGTTTAATAGAATCAAAACAAATCTTGGTGATGCACAGATGATTGTATTGCACATTTGTATAGCACTTATTACCCTCATGTGTGTCAATACAGCCCTTACCATTATGGACAGTAAGCTACGCTATTTAGGGTAGTGTGTGGTTGGAAAGATATTGTCTTTGTTTTTCCATGTTGTGCATGATGGCCACTGAAGTGATGTTATTGTGTTATGTGATGCAGCACGTAGCAGTGTGGTGGATGAAGAGATGTGAGAGACACAGATGCGCAGTATATATTTTTTCAGTACGCTGGTAGCTCTGCCGGTCCCTTTATGGTATTTCTTATAATTATAGTTGGCTTAGCTGGGTACTGTACTGGGTCGTCCAATCAGAAATTCTGGGGCTGATTTATTTAAATTTTATGCAACGAAACACATCAAGGAAACGTGCTGTGCTGTGTTGCGTGAAAGGCAGACAACAGAATTTCAGTATGTTTACAAAGATATGGCACATTTCTGCTGTCTCATAGCACTGCCTAGGGCCAATACAGTCACCCTTGTGCCATGGTGCAAGGGGGCTTGCTTTATGAGCAGGATTATTTTTGCGCAGGAGGCTTATTCCTCTTTCTATGTGTGCTGCAGAATGCAGCATTCATTAAACAAAACGTAACAAGTAGAAATAATGACATTTCTCCTTGTTACGCTTCACTGGGAAGGAATATTTTTCTAATGCACTCTCAGGCTTACTAGCTATAGTAAATGTGGTAATTCACCAAAGTCCATAGGCGGATGCATGAGAACACCCATTTCGGACCCATGAGCGCATTCATGTTGCAAGGCAGCAATATGCGCTGCTTTACGTTAGTTTGGATGTACTAAACCATGAAAAAGTCAGTCATGCAAAGTGGTTTTGCATGGCTTAATGAATACCAAAAATGATTTTGCTTGAGGGCAGCACCACAAAAGTGACACAACACTTAACGCAAAATCTTAGTACATCTGCCCCCTAGTGTATAGTTCAGGGACCAAACGCAGTTAGAACCCACCAAATGCATGCAGTCTGATGTCCTGTTCAACAAGAATTGACAGCTAGTGTCAGGAATATGATGGCCACATTGCATTAATTTCTTTGTTCCCTGTTCATAGGGGACTTCTCTAGTTCCAGGAGACCCCCACAATGGTAGGTATCTGGGATAGAGGAACAGAGAAAATCACAGTGGTCAAAGAAAGGTGGCAGGTGCTGCTGGCGGCCATGCACAGTAAAGAGAACATTTCAATAGCCATGCATGGTCTATGGAGAAAAGGGCTAGAGAGAGAATAAAACATTGAGAAGTAAAAAAGAACATAACAGAGAAGAGGTTCTAGAAAAGGAAAATAAATTAAGAGAATGGGGAGTAAATAGAGGAAAACAAGAGAGAGCAAGAGAGATCGGAATGGGAGGATAGATGTAACAAACAGAAAGGGATAGTGGGGTAAAGATTGGGAGACTGGGAGAGAATAGAGAAAGTAAGAGAGAGCCTAAGGAGCAAAATGAGAGCTACGTACATATAGAGAAACAGTGACTTGAGATTTTAAGTGGAATTTATAGCTTATCATTTTTAGACCAATATGCACCAGGCCCAATGCGATTTCAAAGCACAATTTTGCACTTTATTTTCTAAACAAGATCTTAGTGTAAGATCTAAAAATGACCTTGCATAGTGGTTATTAAAATCCTAATAATGTCTAACCTTTGTTACTTGACCCACATTGCTTTTTACAAATTACTTAACAATGGCACCCCTTGCTTTTTGTTAATATATGCTCGTGGTGAGAAGTGCCGACACCTTCTGCTTTAATGCATTTCAGCCATGTCTACATTTGCTGCTATAGTCGCTGGAAAGTGCAACCTACTTGCGAAGAAATCCAAGTTCCATTAAGGAGGGGATTTGGCTTTCCAGGGTACATTTAAATACCTGAGTCTCTTATTACCAGTTTCATAACATGAAGCTTGATTTTGATCTACACCTATAGTAATGCCAAACTATTCCTCTGCAAATACATATTTTCCATTTCTAGTAGGCTTGGCAGGCTTCCATGCATTGCACAAATCTTGAACAGAGTGAGCCTACTTTACAACTTTACACCCTTCGTAGTAGTACAACCAGTATTTGGGAAAGGATGCAATAATGGAGGACAACATTCATGTTTGGTCATTGTTAAAGGCCATGGCCCCTGAAAAAATAGTTCTTGATACATGCCTTTGTTATTAATCCTATTTTCCATTTTCAAAATAGAGAAATGAATGGACATTGACTTTATTAACTGCTACTGCTGTGTGATATGCATTTGAGTGACCCCAGACACCAACACTAAGAAGGCACTGTTTCTTTCAGAGTTTTGATTCACTTTGACCACTTTATAGAAAGCCTCTCCATGTTGAATTAGTGAAATTTTTATTAAGAGAAGGTAGAAACTATGTAGCGATAGAAGGGGAGGACTAATCAGTATAAATACCTGATGATATACGAACTCCTTTGGCAGCAGTTCAGATTAAATTCCACAGGACAGGCAAGCCCTCTCAGTGGTTCTGGTGCGTCCAGCCCAACTGACAGTAAATGCCTGTAATGATATGTTACACAAAACAGTGGTCCAAATTTATGAATAAAATAATGTACAGGAACAATAATCAAACACCTAATAAGTGATATGCCTTTTGTCCAGCCGGACAAGAATTTTATTTTTTCATTCAAATAGATTTCAAAAGTTATGAGAACCAATAGATGTCAAGCAGGCACAGCCCTGACCCTTAACATTCAAGACAGAACAACGAAAAATGTGGCCAAAAAGAAAAGCAAAAGTATGCCTGTATACTTGTAGTCAGTGTTACAGACTTAAATTGTTTAAAACACACCATTGCATCTTTTCATTATTACAATAATATATTGCATATGGGGTTGTTATGGTCGACGACGTTTCGATGCCATTTTACATGTGGGGCATCATCATCAGGACAAGCAATAGCATCATTGTTGTCTTGAGCATGAATTATTAGTACTATGCCTTTTGTCACATTACTACATATAAAATAATTACATGGGAGAAAAGAAGAGGGAAAAACAAAAGATAAACATGAATTCTAGGCATGTTACTTTAGACCTCAGAAATCTGCGTGAAGTGATCAAAAACAGCGAGTGAAGAGGTGAAAATCACAGCGGTTAAAAAGCGGCGCGTGTGGGTCGTGCGCTAAATAGGAGTGATCAGTGGACCATTGTGAAAGTGAAGTTTAAGTTTACCAGAAATGGTTATACAGCCGAGAGCAGGGGTCCTAAAAATGACAAAGTTGGTGTTTTACATGTGGGGCATCATCATCAGGACAAGAAATAACATAATTGTTGTCTTGAACATGAATTATTAGTACTATGCCTTTTGTCACATTACTACATATAAAATAATGACATGGGAGAAAAGAGGAGGGAAAAACAAAAGATAAACATGAATTCTAGGCATGTTACTTTAGACCTCAGAAATCTGCATGAAGTGATTAAAAACGGCGAGTGAAGAGGTGAAAATCAAGACCAAGTGGAGGATTATATATCGGTACACCTACGTGTGTGGTTTATATATGTACTAGTGAGACCACGAGGAAACCACACACGTAGGTCTACCGATATATAATCCTCCACTTGGCCCTGCATTATGCATGCTTTCGAGTTTTGGCGGAAGCTTTCCAGTATATGAACTGTTTGCCTCACGTAGCAGTCACCTAGTCTGCATGCCGCGCTCACCACTAGCTACTGTGATCGTGAACCCTCCGACAACGGCTCCAATCACCACCATCACTGATTTTAAAATCCCGCTCAGTGTTGGAAATACCACCAGTCATTGTTTTTACCGTGCTCGGGTTTTCACCTTCACTCGCGCCTGTTTAGGACACCAACTTCGTCATTTTTAGGACCCCTGCTCTCGGCTCTATAACCATTTCTGGTAAACTTAAACTTCACTTTCACAATGGTCCACTGATCACTCCTATTTAGTGCACGACCCACACGCGCCGCTTTTTAACCGCCGTGATTTTCACATCTTCACTCAGCGTTTTTAATCACTTCACGCAGATTTCTGAGGTCTAAAGTAACATGCCTAGAATTGATGTTTATCTTTTGTTTTTCCCTCCTCTTTTCGCCCATGTAATTATTTTATATGTAGTAATGTGACAAAAGGCATAGTACTAATAATTCATGCTCAAGACAACAATGATGTTATTTCTTGTCCTGATGATGATGCCCCACATGTTAAACGGCATCGAAACGTCGTCGACCATAACAACCCCATATGCAATATATTATTGTAATATTGAAAAAATGCAATGGTGTGTTTTAAACAATTTAAGTCTGTAACACTGACTACAAGTATACAGACATACTTTTGCTTTGCCTTTTTGGCCACCTTTTTCGTTGTTCTGTCTTGAATGTTAAGGGTCACGGCTGTGCCCGCTTGACATCTATTGGTTCTCATAACTTTTGAAATCTATTTGAATGAAAAAATAAAATTCTTGTCCGGCTGGACAAAAGACATATCACTTATTAGATGTTTGATTATTGTTCCTGTACATTATTTTGCTCATAACTAGGGACCACTGTTTTGTGTAATATGATACTGCCAAGGTCCCTATGGCATACCTTTTGGGTTCCCTTGTCTTTTTGCAAAATGTAATGATATGCTAGCACTTTTGCATGTTTCACCATTCTCCTTCAATATACTGTCGATATTTAGTAATATTTATTCAACTTTCAGCAATTAATTTCAGTTGAATTTACTTGAGTGGCTAAATTTGTACTAGACACCTGTTGACATAATTCAGGATTTTGTAGCCATTCATCAGAGGATTGCTTCCACTTGTGAGTCCTCGCCTGCTGCTGATAACTGTGGTGGAATATCAGACAAAGTATGGCACATCCACAGCAACTAACTTCCCTCTTGCTCAGAAGCCCATTTTTTTGTTTTTGTTCTTCAAGTTCAATTTCTGTGACTTCAAAGTATAAGGGCATTTCCGAGACATATCTTTAAGAGGTAACACGCTGGATCTGTTGTAGGCGTTTTAATCACTGAAGTTGGAGCAGCCGCTTTAGTTTATAAGGAACAAAGCCTTATTTCTGTTTTCCAGGAGAACAATCTCAGAGTTTAGGGTGGTGGCGCATCTCACAGTTTTGGTAGGCATGGATCTGAGGATGCTGAGAAATAAGAAAATATTGACAGTGTTGCCCTTCTTTTTTAACCACCTGTAGTGGCATTGTCCATAGCTATTGGAGTGTCTATTTATTTCAGGAAAATAAACATTTTAGCAGCAGTACTATATGATTGTATTCTTTTGTGGTAGAACTTGAGGCACTGAGAACAAACTACTATGAACGGAAACCGGGTATTGTTGTACTGTATTCATGGAGTTTTAAAAAGGTATGTTTTGGTCTCCTCTGGGGCATTTACTTTCACTTGCACCTTCTTGTCTCGTTCTAATGTTGTTTAGTATAGCTTGCTTGAGCGATAGACCACAAACCTTCAAATTCCATTATTGTTATACGTAAAAACTTTAATGGTGCTCCAACCCCTAATTCCCTACCCAATCCCCTTCTCTCTCAATCGACACTACCAGGGTTTGGTCATTTGTGGTGCTAGACTTTCTATTTTTTTAGTAGTAACTTACACTTGTAAATTAGGCTCCAGTCACTTTTTCAGGGGGTGGAGATATGTAAGTTGCACAATTTGAATAACTTTGCACTGGTTTTGTGAATAGCCTAAAGTAGTAAAGTTTCTCAAACGTTTAAGAGTAAATTACACATATAGATTTACTCACAAGTTTTATTTACCTTTGTTGATAGCCCTGATAGTTGTATTAGGTAGCGGCTCAAGATGTAGAATTTTGCTCCTAATAATATGTTTACTGCAAGGTGTATGCTAGACAGCAAACATTTCTTGTGATTAAGTAGAAAGAGTTTCATATTGCAGATTATACCATCTTTGCTTGTGCAATCTTATATGTAAAAGTGAATATATATATGTTTTCCTATTAAAAGAAAGTGTTAGCAATCTGAAAAATATAGCAAGTGCAACTTATAACTATCAGGCATAAACTATGTATGTAACAGTCACCAATTTAACCTCATTACGGGCCTTTTCTATGAGAAGTCTTGTCTTGCTCCTGTCTTAGGTGTAAATTACTCCTCAATCGCCAAGGCTGATTCACAGAGCATTTTCCTTGAGTTGTTGTGTCCTACACCAGGCTTAGGTGTGACCTACCCATAGATTTCCAGAAGTAAGACATGCTTCCTTGCTTTGTAAACCAGGAGTCATGCTTAAAGCCTCGCCAAAGGCCAGAGCAAGACTATAGAGATGTCACAAATGAGCTTTTTGAGCATCCATTTGCTCTGATGTTTCAAGGGCGGGCCAGCAGGATTTCTGATTTTAGTAGCAAATATATCTAATATTACTGAGTGTATCGATGGATATAATGAACTCATAAATAGAAGCAAAAGGTGTAGCATCATTCTACAGTTTGCCTAAAAAAAACTGGTGATGTCATTAATATCATGGGTCTTTCTTGCACTCACAAAATGTCTTCCTGTCCTTGTACAGCTCCTAGCCGAAGAAGCCAACAACAATGCCTTCATTGACAAGCTGGAGCTGGAACACTTGAGAAGTCTGCAGCAGATTCGGTCCCTCGAGGCGAGGCTAGAGGTCAGTGTCTGTCATTTCACTGCTAATTACACCATTGGGCCACTACAAAGGAAACTCACAGCAGCTGCAGATGGAGATTTCCATTTCACTTCCACGTACATTATGAATAATATGGTCAATTGTTTCACAGGAAGAAGGGACACGCACCAGCCGACAATGACTTCCTTCATGTACTTGCTATTTAATTTCCTCTGACTTTTGGGAACTTTTCGTCTTTTTCATGACTCCAAAAAAATGTGAAATTAGCTGTTAAAAAGTGGAATATATTTTAATTAAAAATGAATTAAGAGCAGCGTGTCTCAATTGAGATATTCTGAAACGTGTATTTTGGAGGAAAGTGAACGTTCCCCATGCAAGACTGTAGTGAGGAAATGAATGTGTAGGCCTTTGTGCTCTTGGCCATTAAGGTGCCACTTTGGTGCCTTGGCAAGGGGTTGGCTCCATCAGTGACAAGGCTTTGCTGTATGTTAGCTTTGAATGATTCTCTGCTCTTGTGTGAGAAAAATCCGCAGTGCTTTTTCCTGAGTAGGCCATCGGAGTTCTCTCTAACAGCTACTCATACCTTTTGAATACTGTGTTTGATAGCATGAGTACGTCAGTACTTGTGTAGCATTCACTTAGTGCATGCATGCTATAGAAGTGGATGATTGGTGGCGAAGGGTGGCCAGTCCAAGATCACACGGAGTTTGTGGGTGGGCGCTGTGCAATTGCAGGTGATAGAGCGCGCAGGTCACCCGACTAACATTTATTTATTCCTGTGTACCTGACTTACCAATCCTTGTAACAGGTACCTAAGATCACAATGGATCAGGAACTAGTTTTGGGAGTAGGTAAATAGCATAAAAATACTGTGCAACATTATAAATAACGGTTGTACTTTATAATAACCACAAACGCAAGAAGTTTCAAAAACCTTTATCTAGTTATCGTTTTCTTCAGTTTCCATGAGCCACAGGTTAATACAAATCAAACTATCTATCACTAAGATTAAGAAGATAGTATAACCATGAATTAAAGTTAGAAACATTTAGAATTCGAAAAATAAAGGGAAGGGGAAAAATAGGGAACACGCTATTCTTAGATCAGCAAACTGTCACAACTTTACTAAAGGGAGGGTTAGGGAAAAAAAGGGAACATACTAGCCAAAGCAGACTTTTGATTATCACTAACAGTCTATAAGAAACGAAACTTTACTTTGATTCGTCCAGATGTTCTTATTAACTAAAGGGAGGGTAAGAATGGAACACACTATACATGCATGTGATTCTGAATTTTCTTAAGGGTAGGGAGAGAATGGAACATTCTAATAAACCAGTTTGCACGAAAACCTTATTGTAGAGAAAAACAGGGTAAAGGACAATAGGCAATTTGCTTTATTCGGGAAAAGGAAAGAAGTTTAAGAAAGACAACCACCCACGCAATTTTATATTTTCCTAGGACAGAATGAAGACCAACCCTGGCCACGGGTTGGTCGGAAAAGGCGGGAAAGGACCCTCAAGGACATAGGCTGCCAGTAGGCGAGCAGGTACAGCTCATGGACAGTCAGGACAGGATAACCTCAGGATTTGGATCAGGACCGGGCTCACCAAAGGGTACGACCAACACCTGCAGCTTCGGATGCAACGCCTGCACTACCCCCTCTCTGCAAGGAATCTGCCAATAACCCCGATTGGGTTCTCGAATCTCCTAGCAAAGTGCTTTGCCAGCACTTAAGGTTTCCCAAACTTCGACTGAGTCTGGGAAAATTCCGGACAGAGTGCTCCGCTGCTCTCTGTATCAGTCACCTATAGAGTTCGTTGGGTCAGTGACAGGTCAGCTATTCGGACAAGTCGGACAATTTCTCTAGCTAAACCTAGGTATATTATACTGTTTTTCGGGACAATGTACCACCCACAAATGTTGCAAGTGAAAGGTTCCCTATTTTCTGATTGGGCAAGGGAGGAGGTTAGGCCAGGGTACCTCCTAAATTTTAGACTTTCCCAGACTTAATATTCATTTTCGAACCCACCCCTTACATTCCAGTTCCCATGGCAAGAGAGGTTTTAGCAGACAATGGGGTACGCAATAAACTTATACATTTGTAGCAATTGCAGGTAAAAGTCAGCTTCTTCAGCTAGGTCGGAGTGCAGGTTCCCAGGAGCATCTTGCCTTCGGCTGCCAGCTGGCTGGGTTCCACTGCTGCATGACTTTCTTTTCCCTCATCACATGACTGGTTCTATACGGATTTCAAGATGGAGTACCAGCGCTTCCCAGCCCCCCCCCCCCGAAGATGGTACATGAAAAGTAAGCGAAAACAATTTAGAAATACAGGAAAAATGAATACACTGTATACCGTGAATGGCTATACTACATCCCTTACTTTATAATAACTATAGCATTAGGAGTTAAGCAGAACAAACGGTTTTGCTAAAGCAGCAGTGCAAGCACGGAGCATGTGAAAAACAAAGCGGCCATTTTTAGCAATGCTGCGCATGAGCAACAAGTTCCCTCCAGAACTGCGAGTGCGTCACATTACGTGGGTATGACCGACGCATGCGCAGACTAGTTTCCCGCAAAGCAGCGACCATATTAGAAGCAAGCTTCATTACTTTCAGTAAACACATAGGGAAGCGTCTCTGGGACACCCCCGTGTAGTGTAAAAGTGCAATATTAATAAGAAAAACATGTTGAATTAACTTATTAATGTTATTTGAGGTTCTTGATACAAGCAAGTCGCGTCACATGCGAATACTTGCTCCATCACAGGTGCCAAAGCACCAACATGGACACTCACAGGACAGTATTTCACTAATGGGATCAAGTACAAAAAGATTGCACTTTAACAGAGAGAATTGCAGAGAATGTTTTTTCAAGAATTCCAATGCAAGGTACATGTCCATTTTCTATGAGAAATCGTTTTCAGGTGTTTGTTGTTAGGTTTTGGCTATCTATTGACGAGGATTGCGGACAATACCAATACTGCAAAAGTGTACTTCGGTTCAGCCCGCTGCTTACAATAGATTGGCTTTCCTGTTCCATAGCCTCTATACCATCCTTTTGATTCAATCACTGGCTTCTTTCCACTGCTTACCTTTAAGGAACTACGTTTTTTTTTCTATCAGTACTCCAAGAGAAAGTATGTGCTTTCTTCCTCTCTTTCTCATGTGCTGCTTTCCCGCTCAAATTCTCACCCATGATGTCCATGTTTCTCTGCCGCCCCCAGTTCATTCAATGTTGTCCCATCCCTTCTATCTGTTTTCTGCTTTATTTTAATTTTATTTTTCAAATCTCTTCTGCCCCTTCATTGCTCCCCCACACTCCACCACTCTCTTGCTTTGCTCTCTCTGCTCAGCATCAGTGACTTGCTGACTCCTCCAAATCTTCCCAAATGCATTTGTGTTTTTAAAAAAAGTTCATTTAGTTTTCTTTTTTTGAAAGCCTGTTACCTGCAATTGGCTAAGGGTGACTCCTTTCACTTTGATGCAACGTTTTTAAATGTACTGCTCCAAGATAGGTCTCTCTCTTCTTGTTACTGCAAATGTGTATGTAGAAGTGCTTGCAAATCCTTATGCTGTGGCAGCTTGGTAATTATATGGATCAGCATCAGCAAAAGCAAATGGGGTAACATCTCTGAAAGGTGAGAACTATTGAGGTTGCTAATGGTTGTTTGCAGTGATTTTGAATGAGATGGTTTGTGGCAAGGCTTAGTCTAGCTGGAGATGGAAGTACTGGCCGTGCAGCACATTGAAGTGTTCACCATGCATGGGCCGTTGTGACCTTAATGAACATTTTACCACTCCCATATCTGTTGCTTCTGTGGGGGCAGGATCAAAGAGACATGGTGGATGAAGTGTAGTTTAGGTGCCCCATGCACTTGTACTCATTTATTTTGATGAAGTTGGAGCAGAGAGGATAACTGGCCACACTGAATGAATGTGCCTAATCCACAGTGCCCAGTGCATCCAATAGTTAATACTTTATAATTGGCTTAGCCAGTTCTGCCTAGTGCTTTGACATTCACACTTGTTAGTTTTGTTTTGCTCATTGCTTCTGATAGGTTGTGCCATCCCTTTTACACTCTGCTATATCATAAAGTATCTTCTGCACCTGGATATCCCTGTTAGAGCCTGCACTCAGTATATACCTGTTTATGAAGCTGTTTATGATACAGGTTCTTTGGAAACTGATCAGGAGTTACATACTTTGTTTTTGGATATAAATTCAGTTTAATTTATACCCAGAATCTGACTTATTTCAGAAATCCTCACTGGATGTCACATACCCAAGCACCGTCTTGTACAATACTGAACTGGGAAGAGATAAGACTATGGATTCTGCACTAGTTGTTTGTTTTTAGGATAATTTTAAGGTCGAGCCCAGGCAGCGTGTGTGCTGGCTCTTTGAGACATGTTGTAAACACTTTGTGGGCTTACAGCCCGCCCGTCGCTTTTTATTTGTGTATTTGATTGTCCTTTAAAGCAGCTTGGTTGCTAGTGGTTAATCTTTCCTCTGTGTTCCTCCTTGTTATTATTTGTTCTCTCCTGTAGAGCAGGACCTAACTACTGGTATCTTTATACTTTGGTGCTTATCTTATCGTACCTGGGACAATGTTTTTGTTTCTTTCTTGTTGGTCTTAGTCGAAGGTTCACCCGTACTTATTACTATCGGCATTTGTCATTTTTATTCAGTATATAGTTTACAGACAGTAAGATCAAAAAGGACACTGTTATGTGATAACGGGTGAGTGTATGTCACCCGAATTGAAATAGAAGAAAGAGACTAGAATAGAGGAGAGGTAATAGAAAATGGGTGAAAGAAGGAAAAGAGGCAGATGTATATCTCCAGTTTCAAGGATCCAATCCCGAAGGGGAAGGCCAAGTTTTGCCTCTTATTCGCCCTCACACACCCAGAAGGATGTCATGCTTCATCATCGGGCTTTTTCTGGCTCCTCGTCGGGCCAGCGCTGCAAAGCCCAACAGGCCCCCGAAGGGTCTCTTTCACGGAGATATTTTAAAGAGAAAAAGCCGGTAGGTGAGTGCGGGTGTGAGGGCGGGGAAGGAACGATAAGGGATCCAGAGGAAAGAGGTGGTGTGGTGCGTGCAGGAAAGGTTAAAACTACCTAGGGGTATCCACTGTTGGGTAATTTATTCTTGTGGTGCCCCTGGTATGCTAAAAAAAACAAAGGGTTGGTGAGTTACAAGAGGGCTTAATGTGCCAATGTAACTAAACACAAGGTTGACATGTTTCATGCTATATAAGTCCTAGTGATCTGTAGCGTTTCTTCAGGACCTAAAAGGGAATGTAAGTGCACGTCAGTAAGGGAGAAAAGCCCGTCAAATGTGTGAGGTCGCTCGTGGTGGACCCTAGGGAGAAGTACCCAGAAAGTCAAATGATCTCTATACGTAGATCTGTTCATGCGATGCCCTCTGAATGTACGTTGGGAAAACTCCAAAGGCTTAGCTGCGCTGGTTGTGCCTGCATCCTTGTGAGGTTAAGATGGGTGCTCGCTCCTGCGCACCTACCTTCTCCAGCAGCTGCGTAGCATCGCGTGGACAGATCTACTTATAGTGCCACTCCACTCTACACAGCTGTACTCTGTGCAACTTCACTCTGCTCTATGCCACACCACACCACTCCACTCCACGCCACTCCACTCTATGCAATGCCGCTCCACTTTACGCCATGCCACTCCACTCTATGCAACGCCGCTCCACTCTACACAGCACCACTCCTCTCTACACAACACCACTCCTCTGTACACAGTGCCACTCTGCTTTACGCCACTCCACGCTACTGCACTCTATTCCACGCCCCTCTATGCCACACCAATCCACTCTACTCCATGCCACTCCAATCTACCCCACTTCACTCTACGCAATGACACTCCGCTCCATGAAATGCCACTCTGCTCCATGCAACAACACTCTGCTTTACACAATGCCACACAACTGCACTCCTCTCTACACCAAACAACTCCACTCTACGCCGTGTCACTCCACTCTGCGCCACGCCACTCCACACAAGCCACTCTACTCAACGCCCCTCCACTCTATGGAGTGCCACTCAACACAACACCACTCCCCTCAACACCACTACCCTCTACATAATGCCACTGTATACCACACCACTCCACTTAATTCAACTCCACTCAATTCAACTCCACTCCACTTTATGCAACTCTACTCTGCTCTTACGTTATGCCACTCCATGCAACTGCACTCCACTCTACGCCACATCACACCACTCTACACAACGCCTCTCCACTCCACTTTATGTAATGCCAGTCCACGCAACTACACTATACTATAAGCCACACCACTCCACTCTGTGCCACTTCGCTCTCACAATCTACTCCACTCTAGGCCACTCTACTCCAATCTACAAAACACCCTTTACACTGGTCAACTCTGATCTGACTCCTCCACAACACTCTATAGCACTCCACAACACTCTACTCCACTCTCACAATGTACTCCATTCAACTCTGTGCCCTTTCACTCTACAACACTTTACTCCCTACATTACACTTCACAACACTACACACCACTCCATATCACACCATACCACTCAACTCAACACCACTCTACGCCATGCCACTTCATAACACTACACTCTACACAGCTTTAGAACACTTCATTCCATGCCCCTATACACATATAGCTTTTAGCTACACTGAATAGCAGCCACACTAGAGTACAACATGACTAAAACATAATGGCAAAGTCATAGGCGAGACATATTGGCTATGCCAGTGTTTTGTTTTAAATTGCTTTTGCCCTATACCTGTTATTGAATAAACACCACATGATAGGACATTGTGATTGAATATTCCTGATTGATAGTCTGCACCTCCCCAAATGCCAAAATCCATCACTTGTGCAGACGTCATTGCACCTATACATGATATCGACCTGTTGCACAGTTACTGCTTGCTGCTATCATGCACATTCATTAGGCATGTTCACTTATTTGTGTTTGTCTATGCAAAGGGCTATTGTGTGTAGCCATGGACAAATGTCCTTAGGTAGAGTACACCAAACTAAACTCCATTCCAGCAGGTCAGTGGAGGGGTGTACTCCACTGCCCTGGTGGAGTGCAACCTGCCATATTTAGTTTATTCTAACAGCCGCTCATTGAAGGCATTGTAACTTTGCTGAGCGGCTGCCATGTTAATGTAGGTCCACAGAAGAGTTTTTTGTTCTTCAAAACTAAAATCCCAAAGCAGAAATTTGTTGCTGAAAAACAAAACATAAATGTCGCTGATATGCTGGCAGTTTTTCTCACAGCTACTGGGGATACATTTATTTGCTTTCCTGTTTGTGATTGCCAGGTTTTCCCTTACTATCCACAGTAAGAAAAAAGTACATCAGAACTGTGGAAATGTGAATTTGGCAGATTGGATATCCACTATGCATTTGGCGGAGTATGCTGTGTGCCATACTCTAAATGAGGGCCAAAGTCTGGAAAATGGGCTACATTAGTTATCCCAAATCATGGAGGGAATAAAACTGGAACATTTATTGCATTGCATATGTTCCAGTTTCACATTACTTTACAATTGACAATGGAGCTCGAAACCGCAAATAGCATAATCTTCAGGGACCTTGAGAAAAGCCACGTTCGTGTTGATTGTAGGAGCCATTTCCTCTATAGTCACAAAGTTATGCTCATTGGCTTGCAAAGGAGGTCCGGGACACTAAGGCAAGGAAGGAAGATGCCCTGCCTAGTTCTGTGTTTGAGTGTTACAGAGACAGTAATGGAAGGGGCCCCTGGGCCCCTCAAGTTCTCTGCTGATGACCACACCTACGGCCTTGTCTATTCTTCATCAGACAATACAACGGCTCTCCATTTTTTCTTGTTTTTTTAGCATCATTCTAAATATTGCTACTTAACCCCTTCAGCCGCAGTGCTAAGGGGGCGGGGCGGCCGCGCGGCGGCCGCATGCTGGTGACGGAACCGCTCCGTCACCAGCCTCGGTTGAGCTGTGCTCATGACGGAGTGGTTCCGTCATGGCCCGCCCCGCTCAATAGAACGCTTAGCGCAGGCGCGGAATTTGCGCCGCGCAGGCGCGCCGAGCGGGCCATGACGAAACCGCTCCGTCATCAGCACAGCGCACCCGCAGCTGATGACGGATCAGTTCCGTCATCAGTGTCCAAGGGGTTAAATGTTTAGACAAAATGTTTAATACTGTAATGTTATGGTTTTAACCATTATAAATTCTTAGTGTTCAATGTTTTATTGATTAAAAATGCTGAAAACAAATTATTAAGTAAAATGACTTGCATGTTCCTTCAATGAGCATTGATAGTGCTGTCTGAAGTTTCCATCGTTTTCCGAGAGTCATAGATATTTTCAAAAGGTGGATTATTCATCCAACACATCCCCTTGTTTAGGTAAGAAATTCAGATTTTCCACCCCTCAGCGTTTCCTCTTTTTTAAAATGTTCAGAGTCAACGTTCAGGAAAAAAGATTGAAAGTTCATACCAAAAATCTTTCAACTAGTACTCTGAAATGCAGATATTCTTGACATGCCCATACTTCTTTTTTGCTTACTGCACCACTCCATCAACATACCTTGAATAACACACATTTCAATTTTTATTTTTTTATTATTATTTTTTTTTTTTTTTTTTTATTTCAGTAATTTTTTATTGAAAATAAAGAGCATATTTACATGGTAGAGGGTGAATCACATGGGGGAAAGGAAAGGAAAAAGATAGGGAACAAGAGAGAGCGCACCTGGGGAGAGGGTGTGGGGGGGCAAGCATTGTCTCGATTGGCTTATATTAGTTTGGCTCTTGACAGTCCATTCCCCAGTTTGCTTCATCTTCGTCTCGTCCGGCTTGCACGTTTACAGTTTTCCCCCGTGCCCCCTTGCAACCTGTCTGGTTATCTTTTCGCACCGCTGGTGGTGTGAGTAGAGAGAAAAGTAAAGGAAAAGAGGTGTAGGGGTGTAGAGAGGCGAGAGAGAGAGATAGGCGCATTGAGTAGTAGAGTAGGATGCGTGTGTAGTTTATGTAGCATTGTCTGGTCTGGGCGTTTTAGGGTGGCTTATGAGAGGACAGGTAATTGTCTAGTGACCGCCATATCTCGCTCTTTTTCTCTGAGTTTGTTTGGCTGTTGGTTGTTATGGTGTTGGCTCCTCTTAGGAAAATGACCCAGTTGAACCAAGCTTTAAAGGTGGCTTTTGCTGTATTCTTCCAGTTGTTCAACACCGTTTTGACCGCCGCTGTGAGCAGGAGGTCAATCAGGTCTCTGCCATTTTCGGATGTTATGGATGGGTCGGTGTATCCCAGAATTAGGTGGTGGAACTCCATTGATAGTGTGGCTCCTGTTACGTCATTGATTAGAGTGTTTATGGAGTTCCAGAACTTCTTTGTTTTGGCGCAGTGGAAGAGGAGGTGTGCCACGTCTCCCTTCTGCTTGTTGCAGTTCCAGCAGGAGTCGGTCTCTCTGATACCCATGGTGGCTAGACGTGCTGGGGTCCAATAGGCCCTGTGTACTAGCCAGAATTTTGTCTGATGTAGAGTAGTTGTCACCTTCCTCCTTGATGTGGAGGACCACAAATCTGCCCTTTCCTTCTCGCTTAGCTCTCTCCCTGCTGCTGCTTCCCATTGGCTTAAAGTTCTGTTGTTTAGTTTGGAGGTTTTGGGGCTCATGGCTCTGTATATGTGCGCTATCTGGTGCCCTGTTATGTTTAGGCTGTTAGCGTATTGTGTTATTGATGGGGTGAGCATGTTTATGTTGGCTTTGGCTATCGCCACTCTTATTTTAAGGAAGTTATAGAGCTCTACGCTGTCAAAATTGTACTGTTCTCTGAGTGTGTCAAAAGCTGTTCGATTCCCTTTCTCGTATAGCTGGCTCACCGTTGTTATGCCGTGCCGGTACCAAGTGTACATATCCAGTGATTTATCTCTATACTTAATTCTAGGGTTGTGCCAGAGCGACTCTAGCTGAGTTTGTCTGACGCTAGTTTCTAGTAGTTTGTCTAATTTTAGTAGGGCCAGTGGTGTGTTCCTAAGGATTGCGTTCTGTTTGATCGCGGGGTGTTTCGTCGCTGTGAGTAGTGCCACGGGTTCCATTCTCCCTAGTAGTCTCCGCTCTAAGGAGAGCCAGGCCGGGGTGTAGTCGCTCTTTGGTGATATCAAGTGCAGACCCTGTGCTGCCATGCAGGCTGTTTGAAAGGTTCTAAAGTTTGTTATGTTCAGACCTCCTAGTGCCTTGGGGAGTCTGAGTTTCTGAAGGCTGATTCTAGGTTTCTTCCCTCTCCATAGAAATGTGTTCAGTAGTTTGTCCAGTTTTTTGTGAAAGTCAGTTGTGTTGGTTAGTGGTAGCATGTTGAGCATGTAATTGACCATAGGGGTGACCATCATTTTGATGGTCTCCACCCTTCCCCACCATGTAGTGAATCTTGGTGACCATCCCTCTAGTTTCTCCTTTATTTTGTGTCAGGTTGCTTGTTCATTCTGGTCTAATGTGGTCAGCAGGTCTCTCTCGAAAAGGAGGCCCAGGTACTTAATGGCTTTCTCTTGCCAAGTAAGACCTGAGGACCCCAGTACAGTCTTGTTGGTGTGGATGTTCAGTGGTTTACATTCAGATTTCTCTCTATTAAGTTTGTATCCTGACACCTGCGCAAACTGATCTATGGTTTCCAGTAGTGCTTTAATAGATCTATTAGGGTCCTCTGTTACAATGAGGATATCGTCCGCATACGCTGCTAACTTGAAAGATTCTCCCTCTATAGGTATGCCTCTGATGTCTGGGTTTGAGCGTATCATACTGAGTAAGGGTTCGATAGCTAGTAGGAAGAGGCCCGGAGATAGCGGGCAGCCCTGCCTCGTCCCTCTTTTGAGATCTAGTAGATCTGACGTGCCTCCATTCACTACCACTCGTGCTTTGGGTTCATTGTGCAGTGCCATTACCATCTTCCTATAGTGTTGGCCTAGTCCGAATTTTTGCATACATTGGTCTAAGTAAGGCCATGACACTCTGTCAAATGCTTTTTCAGCATCAAGGGCGATCATGACCGCCGCGTTTTGCTTTTGGTCGCGTTTCTAATTGTGAAACCCTTTAACCCATAATCTGCGTACCCCAGACGCTTTATCCTTAACCCTTTCCAATTAACCCAATACCCTTAAAACCTATGCGCTATTTATTAAAGATTGACCTCTAAACTCTGTCCAGTAACCTTCACCCCTTTACCCTATATCCTTAGCCTTACACCTTTAACTACTATAATATAAACCGATAAGAAAGGAGAAAAAAGAAAGAGGCTGAGGCATTAGGAGACTAAGTATAGGGAGAGGGTTTGGGTAATAGCAATGAGGGAAATACCGGATTACACACAGAAGCTAGGTTGGGTAAGAAAAAATACATCTTGGTCACGTTTCCACAATGCTGCATACAATTAACCATTGGAAGCCTGTTCTTGTACCAGGGAGGGCAGTGAGGGACCACAGAGGCACACATACACATTTACTCTTTTGTTCCATTTCCACTCGCTCCCTCCAACCAACCCCCTCGTACAGAAACAGCATCCACACATTTACTCACACTCATGAATTCACACATTCGCCAGACAAACACACATCCATTCACAACACTCAGTCCCAAATATTTATGCAAAGATGCACCAAACATTAAAAATAAAATCATACTTACCTACGCAGTTCTGACTTGGAGATCACAGGAGGGCTGGGAAGGTGTGCAGACAAAATATCGAGTTGGAAATTTTGAACTACAGAAATATTGAGTCCTAAATATCGTCATTGAGAAATATCAACAGCAAGAATATCATGGTCAAGAATATCGATTTGAAGGTAAGAAATATTGTTTTTAAAAATATACAAGTCAATAATATAGTTTGCAAAAATATAGTTGTTTAAAATATCGATTTTTAATTAGTGTTATATATTTTAGTATATGTATATGATGTATTTTTTATGTAGAAGTATTGTGTATGTTTTTAATATATGTATTACATTTTTAGTAGTTATCAATTTTATTTTAATAACATTTTGTGATTTTCAATTCCGTAGCGGGTTGTGGGTTTATAGGGGAATAGGGTGGGAAGTAATTTAATTATAGTAATATATATATATATATATATATATATATATATATATATATATATATATATATATATATATATATAGTAATATAATTTAATTACAATACATTCATTATATGTTTTCATTTATTAATATTTATTTAATTGAGATTTTATAGTGTTAATTGTGGGTAGTAATTTATTTTTAACTAATTATTAATTTGTCGTTAAAAATAATTAAAAATTAAATATAGAAATTGTGTAATTAATTTTAGGTGCAGGTTGTGTGGGTTTATAGGGGTGAAGGGTAGGAAGTAACTTATTTTTGATTAATGAATAATTAGATGTTAATTAATATCAATTAATTAATTGAAAATTAAAAATGTAAATTGTGTAATTTTTACCCCTCTGCTGTCCAACACTTTCCTACTATTGCACTCATTGGAGTGGGAATAGTTATTTTTATCCCTCCGCTATCAAACACTTTCCCTACTATTGCACTGACTGGAGTGGGAATAGTAATTTTTACCCCTCCTCTATCCAACACTTTCTCTACTGTTGCATTAACTGGAGTGGGATATTTAAGTTTCAATATTTTTAAATAGTTTAAAGTTTTAATTAATAATAGAATGTTTTTAACATACATTTTATGTTATTGGTATATGTATTATATATATATTTTTTGGTTACATTTTTACATATTTTTAAACTTATAAAATACATTTAAATTAATGGTGTATTAATTGATTTACAGTAATATATATAATTATTATTATATATGTGTTTTAACCTTTTTAAGTTTAGTTTGTTATTTTTGTTAAAATGTATGTTAAATCTATAAAAAAAAATTATTAGATTTATTATTTAATCCATTTAGGGCCATATGTATCAAAAAGTCATTTTGCGATTCTCAAATAGCGATTTTTTGCGATCCGCTATTTGAGAATCGCAAAATGGTATGTATGTAGGATTTGCAATAAATGTTGCGAATCCTACATATTCTTTAATTGCGAATCTCAAATTGCGATTCGCAATTAAGGAATACCTCCCCATTCATTCCTATGGGCCTAAAGGCCCATAGGAATGAATGGGAAGACATTCTCAATTTGCGATTAGCAATCAGCGAATCGCAAATTGAGAATGCAATTTCAAGGGTGCAAGGGTGTCAAAAGGACACCCTGTTTCACCCCTGAAATAAGCATGGGTGCACATGTGGCGCACATACATGCCCTAAGGGCATGTATGTGCTTCACATTGCACATTGAAAAATGCAAAAAAGTGAATTTTTCACAGAAATCGCAAACTACCACCAACTTGAAGTTGGTGGTAATTTGCGATTTCCTAAGGCCAAATTGCCCTTTTTTGGTGCTTCTTACATTGCATTTAAGGAATCGCAAAATTTGCGATTCCTTAAATGCAATTGCAAAATAAGGAATCGGAAATTTTTCGATTACTTATTTTTGCACACAGATGTGCCTCATACATACCACAAAGCAAAAATGCGATCACAAATGCCGAAATTCTGCGAATTTCGGCAATTGCGATCACAATTTTGCTTGATACATATGGCCCTCAATATGTATTATTTTATATATATATAAAAAACTTTATTTTTTATATCTATATTTCTGTCATCAATATTTTTTGTTTCAATATTTTTGTACTTACCTCTATAAATATAGGATGTCGCTATTTATAACTCGATATTGTGGTATGGGGATGTTTTGGGTGTCGATGTTTTGTCAGTGAACAGGTTGGGAATACTTCCTTCCCTCAGCCAATGAGGGAAAACCGCACTTGTCACAGAGTTGGTTGGGTCAGTGAGACTGCTGACCCTACCCCACCATGTCACAAGGTGTCAGTAATTGACAGTCGGTTCTGGCCACTTCAGGGATTAGAACTGAAGCACCCAGGTCCGAGGCAATCAGTGACACTCCCCCTCATCATAAGGGGGAGGACCTTGAAGTGCTTTGCCAGGCTGAAGATGTTACACCCATGGAAGCGGTGACTTCTTCAGCCCGGCAAAGTTCATTCAAGGCAGGCAGGAGCTAGCGCATTTAGGGATGTCTAGTTCCTGGCTGCCTGACCTGAAAATAAAGGGTGTCTGACTTTTGCTCAGCCCGACAGACATTCTTTATATTGGCCAAAAGGTGACGGGGAGGCAAGAAGTATCTATTAACTATGTTGTGTTAGAGGCGTGGCCAAGATGGCAGCCGCAGCGATGCTTCCTACAGAGCTCCACGGCGGGCCTGCCTAATCTCCTGCTCTTACCCTGCGATCTTGGCCCCAGGGTGCCCTTACCCTGAATCATAAATACCTGGGAACTGCCCTGGAACAAGCGGACTCCCGGGTGAGCATCTGTGGTGAGCCCCGGTAGTGGGTGCCAGTGTCGGGGCCTCTGGCTCAAGACCTGGTTGATTGCTGTGGCGGAGCTCCCCTGGCGTTCGGGGGACACCGTGGCCACCTGAGGCGGTGCTAGTGAGTGAGCGAGCGGTCTGGGACCGCTGATTGATTGCGGCTGCGGTGCTGGACCGGGCCCCCAGCCGTTGCATGGAAGGCCTGTGTGCTGTGGGCGGCGCGCTGGGGCTGAGGGCTGCCGCCCCAGGACCGGTGTCAGGCCGCTGGGGCTCATCAACGGTGATCTGAGGCAGAGGTGGCCAAGGCGGAGCCTTCTGGGTACCCAGAAGGACTGACTGGGCCCCCTGGGTGTTGCCACAGTGGCGAGCCAGCCGCGTACTGAAGAAGCCCGGAGGAGGGTGGTGCTGAACCATTGTGATCGATGAACGACCCGACCTGGGGAGAGAAGGCCCGGAGGTGGGGAGACAGCCTGACCGGCCAAAAGTGATCCAAAAGGAGACAGGGGTCCTGCTGATTCTGCCCATTGGGGACATTATTCAACTTTCTCTGGGGCTGCTTGTGGAGGCACGCCCTGAACATGTGGCCCCCATCTGTGACATCTGTGGCCTTATGGGACAGCGGACCAAGGTGAAAGCCCTCTGGGGGCCGGCTCCATCAGTGGCCACACATTGGAGAAGCCCATCTACTGCATTATCGGCAGCATCCCACTACCACAGGCGTCAAAGGACGGCAGTTGAGCATTTGGTGTTCCAGTTGCACCTGAGTGGCACCACCAGGTGGCGCACGGAGACCAAAGGCCTTGCTTTCCCTCCTTTGCCCCCCGGCAGCCCCGTGGGGCTGGTAGTCGCTTCTGGGGCCCATGTTGCCTCCACCACCGAGTGGGCGTGCCGGAGCAGGCTGCGTTGGAAACCCGTAGCCCTTCAAAATTTTGGGCCTTCTCGTCATGGGTGAATACGTGAGCCCAGCCAGATTCTCCCCAACTGTAGCGGAATGAGGCAGACTCAGGGAGTTAGAGATCGGAGGAGAACTCACTGCGACTTGATCTGGGCCCACATCTCAGCAACAGAGAACCGCTGGTATGGGAAAAGACAGGCCCCAAAGAGAGTTCCAACTAACTAAAATCGACCAATTCACGGCCCAGGGCACTGCTGCATGTTCGGTGGCTCCGGCGGCCCTTGTGCCAGTACCGACAAGCCCCACGGGCGAGCCCTCAGGCCCCCAGATTCTCACAGCTATGGAGGCCTCTAGTTAGCTGGTCCAGGTCAAGATAGATGCAGTTTTGTTGGATGTGGGCTTGCTGCAGGTCGACGGGTGGTTATGGAGCGATCCCTAGCAACAGACCAAAGGTGTTGACACTGGAGACAGAGGTCTCCTCCCTGAAGGCTGCCTTAACAGAATTAACTGAAAAAACGACCATGCTGTGGCACCGGGCTGAGAATACAGAGGGACGCTTCTGCAAGTCTAACCTCCATTTTTTGGGCTTCCAGGATGGTGTGGAGGGCTCTGAGCCCGAACTGTTCCTGGAAAAATGGATCAAGATGACTCTCTCCTCTACACCCCTCTCCTCCCGCTTTGCAATAGAGCAGGAACACTGGGCGCTGCCCCCCCAGTGAGGGCTGCGCCTCGCATCCTCATTGCTAAGATCCTCAACTACAGAGACCGCGATCACATCCACCTAGAGGCCTGACGCAGCTGCGATCCAGTTTTCGAGAATCACACAATGCGTATCTTTCCCGATTACACATGTATGGTTCAGCAACTCAGAATGCCTTTCGGCTGCTTGAAGCAGAAGCGCAGGGCAATAAACTTAAAATACATGCTGCTATACCCTGCCAAACTCAGAGTAATCCACCCGGACAAAGCCCATTACTTCACTACCTTCGAGGTGGCCTTGGGCTGGTTGGAAGTGAGAGGTGACAAACGGATATTGGCCCCAAAGAGCTCTGGCAAGCCACCCACAGAACCTTGATTGCTGACCAAGTCACAGAAGCACAACCGTCGAAATAACCAATCCTCCTGGTCCACCTAAGGAGTAGTGATGCAACAAGATGGCTCCCTGGATCTTGAACATAACAATTCGAACGGCGAGGTAGGTCAGGCCCCCCTAATAAGCCAGGCTCTTCTGCTGGTGGAGCGTGAAGAGGCCAGAGCGCTGGTGGAGGTGGTGACTGCTGCTAGTTCCGAAGCCAGTACCAGGGACATAGTAGAGGATACCCCTCAAACTTCCAATACTTGATCATGGCACGTGGATCTGATGTCGCCTGAATCTTGACTGAAGCCACACAGCACCCCAAGAAGGTCCGCTGACTGTGATATTCCTGAGGAACTTTAAGCTGAATCTCCTCAGGCGGTTCACCGGATGTCTGCCGAGAACACTTACTGTGGATTTGAAATGTCTTTTGGCACCCTGGCAGATCTGCTCGACTACTGGGATTGGCAGGCCACCACACCTCTTTTCCCTCTCTTCTCTTTACTCCTCCAAGCCTACTTCACCCTCTGTACAGCTTTACACTAGGGACTCCCGGTCCTGACACCTCTCCCCCACTACCTCTTTTCGACTCTTTTATCTCCCCCTTTCTCTTTGACCCCACTTTCATTGCATGTTTCACCCCCCTCTTTCCTCTCCCCATTCTTCCTCTCCTCCTCAAAGTTTTAAGTTTGGTATGGAATTGTGCCTTTTTCTTTCCCCTTCTCTCTATCCTGGTTAGTCGAGAATTGCAGAATGTTCATTTTGGGAATGTGAGAGATTGAGTGAATGTAGTAGTGGCAGCAACTCCGGCTACTCGCCTCAGTGGACGTACGGGATTTCCCATGCACCCTCAAGCAGGAATAGGCACAGCGTGAGTGTGGTGTCATTGATTGTGAAAGTTTGTGGTTATCACAATATTTATAGTTAATTGGTATATTGCTCATTTGGTAGGCTTTATGCCAGATAAGTTTAGTTCTGCTCTTTAAGCGGGTGTTACAATGCTAGTACCATATTGGGAATACACTGTTGGTTTATCATGTGTTTACCTGGTGGGTTGGAGGGAGCAGTTCAGTTACTTGTTTTTAATGCGACGACAGCTCTGGAGGAGAGGCCGTGACACTCCCAGTTTAAGCACATAGCCTAGAGATGGATGGTTTTAATATCATCATTTGGAATGTATGGGGCATAGCACATTTATTCAAAAGAATAGGACACAAACATTTATCAAGTTCAAGTTCAAAAGACCTTTATTCGAATTTCATAAAATTCATAAAAGTACCGAACACAGCAAAAACACACATATACATGTAATACAAACAATTATATAAATAGCATTCCATGATAACAAAGTAATTCATACAGTGATTGAGCAGTAAATTTCATTTCTTATAAAATTTTACAGTAGTATCATTGTGACTAGTTTCTGATTTCAGGGACTTTCCATTGTCTTGCGTGCACGTATGGCTAGTCTTAAAAAAGTGCTAGTGCGAAAGGTCAGTTCATCGGTATCCAGGGTAAGCAGCAACATATAAGATTCTTGGAGTGTGAGAGGTCTATGTTTTCTAAAATATGGGGTTAAAAGCCATTTAATATATCTCACATAAAATTTACAGAAAAATAGAAAGTGCAGGTCATCTAGAGTGCTTATACCATCGCAAGGGCATGGAGTAAGGTCTGTACTATGTACCCTAAAGGAAAAGACAGCAAAAATGTCACAGTTCCAGCCCTTAAACGAAACAATAGAGATCGCTCCCAGTTTGACATAGGGAGGGAAAGGTAGGGCGGCAGAATTTGCATACAGAGACCATTTCCTATGTATTTCTTGACCCTTGATTTCTGAGATTCTCTTCCTATGCGCCCATTACGATAAAGTGCATAAAGTGCTTTTTGTACCTCGAATTTATCCTTTGGTTCAATTGCCATTGGGTCAGTGAACAAAATGCCTCTACCAATTTCATTAAGTGATTTAAGAACTTCTTTAAACCAAGGAATCTGCATACCATATTCACAATTTAGGCAGTCCTTGATGATATTTTGTGTAAGGACAGCAGCATCATCCTCCAGATTCTAATCCAGAAGAGAGCTGGTCTTGCTTTGATAAAATCACTTATATAGGGAAGGTTAAGTTCATTATGACAAATAAAATCAGAAGAGGAAATCGGTGCACCCAGCACTTTTCTACAGAAACGATTTTCCTCTCTTTGGATACAGATGCTACTATCCGATCCCCAAACTTCAGCTCCATATGTAGCGACAGGTGAACACTGTAATTTAAAATTTTTTACAATAGCCTTTGAGGCACCAATTTTCTTTGGGCGGGGGAGACTCAGAACAGAATTGTTGGCTTTCGAGAACTTGCTCGTGGCGTGGGCCAAGTGCCCACTCCACGAGCTGTTCGCAGCGAAAACCAACCCCAAATAAGGAAACTTATGAACAGATTCTAGTTTATCTGTTCCAATTCGAATTGTACTGAGTTTCCTTTTGCCCGGCCCACAGGACATAATAAAAGACTTTTTAAAATTTACTTTCAGGTCCAGTCCCTCCATAAAATGTACAAAACTATGTACAAGCAGACGTAGAGCATTAGGTGTGCATGCCATAAGGACAGCATCGTCTGCATATAAAAGCACAGGTAGGGGATTGCCTAGAATTGTTGGGACATCAGGGGTGGCTTTTTTTAAACAATTAGACAGGCCATTGATATAAATGATAAACAACAGGGGTGCTAAAACGCACCCCTGTCTCATCCCCCTCCCTATCTCAATAGCTCCTGAGACCTCTCCGCCCATCCCGATACGTACCCGTGCTTTCAGGTCAGTATGGAGATAGGCTAAAAATCTAACGAGAGTGGCATCAAGGCCATTGGACAGGAGGATTGACCAAAGCTTAGATCTATTCACAAGATCAAATGCGGATGAGAGATCCATAAAAGCTAGGTAGGCAGGGGATGAGCGGGCAATGCAATATTTATCGATTATCAATTTGAGATTTAAACATTGCTCGACTGTTCCTACCCCGCTCCTGAACCCCATCTGACAGGGATCTAAAAAGTCAGTATCAGCCGCCCATTCCAATACCCTATTATAAATTATACGTCCTAGTATTTTTAAAGTATTATCCAGAAGGGAAATGGGACGATAATTTGCTGGGTCTGATCTGTCTCCCTTTTTGTAAATAGGAACGATGATACTAGTAGCCCAGGTGACAGGCATGGCTACTTTTGGGAGACTATTAAAGATGTTAAGGAGTATTGGTGACCATAGCTCGACATTGTGTTTGATAATATCGATAGGAAGACCGTCTGGTCCGGGTGCCTTGTTGCCTAGGCTCTCTTTTATGGCTTTCCTAACTTCTTGATCCAAAATCTGTAAACCCTCTGATTGACCTGTATTAGGGAGAGATTGCTCATCAGAGGGGGCAGCATAAATTTTAGAAAAATGGGTCTCCCAGGCTGCACTTGTTATATTGCAGCTGATTTGTGTAAGCTCTTTGCCCATTTCCCTCGTTCTCCTGACAGCCGACCAAAATGGGCCGCTGCCACCCAGGTTGGCGCTAATAACCAACTTTTCCCAATGTTCGGAGAGCAAGTTTGCCTTCCTTTCCGATATTTTATCTTTGTAGTTTTTCCTGGCGGCTCGGACTACATCTTTGCACCTAGGTTTGGCAGAGAGTGCCTTTCTTAATTCTCTGTTGGCCAGGGAGCAAGATGAATCAAACCACCGTGGCTCTTTGCATTCATTAGGAAGTGGGACTGACAGGAGGGTTTTAATATTTGAACATAAAGCTTCAAAGTCTACAATCAATTTTTTGTTATTTGTACTTGGGGACGAACAAGATTTCAACAAATCGGGATATGTCTCCTGAACAGTATCTATAATGGCCCCACAATCAATTCCCCTCCATTTTAAGCGAAGGCCATCAATTGAGGGTGTAATGTCCCTTGCCCCATTTAGATTCATAAAAATTGGACTGGGTACACAATTAAAAGTAACTAACAATGGATTGTGATCGCTGAAAGACGTTTGCACCACAGAAGTTTTAGTTATACAATCTGTTAGCGGTGGTGATGTAAATATGTAATCGATAATTGAACCGCTATCCCTGTCCTTGAACGTAGGGGCATAAGGAAAATTCATATCATACCCTACACTCATTACATCAGCAAGATCAAAATCGGATAGTATTCTAATCAGTTCCAATCCCCTGCGGTCATCAAAATAAACAGAGTTAGTAGATCCATAGTTCTCTATAAGTTTCACGTTAAAATTACCCCCTATCAGAATGCCAGTCTTTGTATCTACTGATAAGGAACAATCAATCATATTTAGAACCTTAGATAATGCAACAAAGTTTTTGTTTGATACACCATAAAAATCATTGTTGTAAAAATTAATTAAATAAATCGTGGTCTTTGATTTTAGTTTATATTCAAGGAATTGAATATTGGGATTAGCAAGGTTATCTAGCTTCAGATCTCTGATTATACCACCAGCCAGGATTCTAATCCCCATATAAAGACCACCCACGGCTCGACCGAAACTAGGTTTTGCTGACGTCAGGCTAAAGCAGTGGTAGCCTTCAATGTACAAATTATCAACAGCCCAAGTTTCTTGGAACATGAGTATGTCTGCATCATTAATTAGTTCAATCCATGCAGGGTCCGAGAGCTTGGATTCTAAACCTGCAACGTTCCAGCTTAGTATTGATAAACCATGTTTGGTTTCATGTTTGACAAGTCTGTTCCCAGTATTCCCATTATCGTGGTGAGGTAGTTCATTGGAAGTGGGCAGAATACTGTCAGACAATATAGTTTCTGTAGAACCAATCTGGTCCTGGTACAATACAGCTGGAGTTGTGAGACCCTCTGAATTACAAACTTTCACATCGCTGCACATTTCGTTATTGGCCGATATACTCAGTCAATCCTGTTCATCTAGGGTAGATAAATAATCGAACCGATTGTGAGTGGGGATGTTATACATTGACCTAACTTCAGTCATCGGTGTAAACTGGAACGGATTAGAGACTGGGTAAGGCCTATCTCTGTAATTGTTATGATGCATGGTTGGAGCTGGAAAGTAATGCGGAAGGTTGGGAGTTGGAATTGGCATTCGGGGTTGAGGATGCCAGTTACGGCTGTTAATGTGGATGGCGTTGGGATTCTGATTCTGAATAAAAAGGGGTGATTTGATCCTTGCTCCAAAGTTCAGATCTTGAAAAAGATTTGTGGGGTGATTAGCCGTGGCTTGTTCAGGGGGTATCAGATGTCTGTAAAAGTATCCTAAGGGAAGGAGTGTGGTGTTAAATTCCCAGGGCGATGGTAGAGGGGCACTGGCAAGGGTTTTCTCTGCCCATTGTGGATTTCTAAAACTTATGGTGACACAGTCGCCCTCAAATTTTTTCCTGAGTGGGCCTATCCAACCCACTCGCTCGGTGTTAATAATCTCCCTTGCACCATCAATAGGGTAATTGCAATCGGCAATTAGCCAGTGCAAGGTTTTATTTTTGAGAGATGTGGGATTTTCGTCCTGATCCTTCCTTAACTTGGTAACGTTTACTAACACTAATACATATGCGCAGCATTCCGGTGGAAGGTTAATGCGGGCAGGGACTTGCCTAGCTGTTTTTAATATTGGTTGGGCCGTGATAGGGCTACTTGTGGAAATTGCAGACTGACCTATGGTAGTCCCATTTGGAGGTTTGATGTTAATATTGGTGTTAGTGCCAAGGTCCTTCCTTTTGTCTGGGGCTGCATTATTGGTATGCAGTGTTGATGTTTTTTTCTGACTAGTGGTTGGACCATTTGAATTATCCAATATGGCAGGTGAAGCTTTGTGTACAGTGTTTGTGTTTGTTGGAGGTGCCTGAGGAGTATTAGATTTGGTGCCTGCTGTTTAGTGGTATTACTATTATTTGTGCTCTTTGCGGGACCTTCCTTCAGAAAATTCTTAATAGGGATACTCAGTTCGGCTAATTGTTTTTCTATCCGAGTAAGCCTACTTTCAATGGGGGATAAATAGATACTTAATAATTCCCCCAACCTTTCCAACATAGGGTCGTGTGCATTGTCAGTATTATCATTGGTATCCATTGTTCTGCCCTGCTGAACCATTTCACTTTCATCCCCTTGAGAGATTACCGTGACCCTACTCGCATTGTGGTTAGGGACAGAATTGGTGTTTTTCCCAGACTTTCTTTGTAACCGGCCATATTTCCTGACCTTTGTAGTCCGGGGCTTCGGTGCATGTAATTTTTGTTTTTGAACGGCACCCTCACGTCTGCCTCTCAATTGCCTGGTGTTGTCAGCAGATATTGCTTTAGGAGAGGGGTTAATGAGTAGATCTGGGGTTTTTTCTAAATCCGTACTGATATCAGTGTCTGAATCTAACAGGGGAATAGAAGCTGAGAGGTTAACCTCACTTGGAATGGTGTGAATGTCATCACATACATTAAGTAGGGGTCTGATGTTATTTGGCATAGCCTGTGCAGGTGTAGTGGCAGCGGCAAAAGGGCCAAGGGAAGAGCGTTTGGCGTGAGCCAGATCTTGTGATACCCTGCGTTCTAGAAGGCAAATGCCCTGATTGATGTCGTCATTGGCCTTAGTTATGAAATGGTCAATAGGGCCAGTCACTGGGCCAGCCCCAGTGGCAGCTGTTTTGCTGCGAGTGCCACTTGGAGACATGCTGAAAATTGCTTACCCTTGTTCAAGAGAGTGGATAACTACACAGTACAGGGAGCAAGATTGTTAGAGACAGCGGGCAGATAGTCCCAACCGCAGTAAACAACAGTATTTACAGTATCAACGGTCCCTAAATTGGGGGTGACAACACAGTAAAGTGGACCGATGAGTCAAAGAGAGTACCTTGTGATGGAGACGTTAGGGGGGTGGCCCGTCCTCCTCGTGCCTCTGAGGGCCACAGAGGGCCCGCCCTTTGCCCGGGCTTGGCCCCGGGCGCTCCCGCTCGCGTCTCGCGGGGCGAGAGGGGGTGTCAGCCTTTTACAGGCGCCTCCGGGCGCTCTCTGCGCGTCACGAGCGCGCTGCCGCCCCACTGCCTGCTGGGGGTTGTGGTTCGCCTGGTCCCGGTGTGCTCCTGGCGTCTCCCGGCGTGTGGACTCTCACTGCCGTTCACCTCACGGCTCCGCCCAATGGCGGTTCAACAGGTAAGTGACCGGTGTTCCCCCCTGTGCTCCCGGGGGGTCAGCCTTTTACAGGCGCCTCCGGGCGCTCTCTGCGCGTCACGAGCGCGCTGCCGCCCCACTGCCTGCTGGGGGTTGTGGTTCGCCTGGTCCCGGTGTGCTCCTGGCGTCTCCCGGCGTGTGGGCTCTCACTGCCATTCACCTCACGGCTCCGCCCGATGGTGGTTCAACAGGTAAGTGACCGGTGTTCCCCCCTGTGCTCCCGGGGGGTCAGCCTTTTACAGGCGCCTCCGGGCGCTCTCTGCGCGTCACGAGCGCGCTGCAGCCCCAATGCCTGCTGGGGGTTGTGGTTCGCCTGGTCCCAGTGTGCTCCTGGCGTCTCCCGGCGTGTGGGCTCTCACTGCCGTTCACCTCACGGCTCCGCCCGATGGCGGTTCAACAGGTAAGTGACCGGTGTTCCCCCCTGTGCTCCCGGGGGGTCAGCCTTTTACAGGCGCCTCTGGGCGCTCTCTGCGCGTCACGAGCGCGCTGCCGCCCCACTGCCTGCTGGGGGTTGTGGTTCGCCTGGTCCTGGTGTGCTCCTGGCGTCTCCCGGCGTGTGGGCTCTCACTGCCGTTCACCTCACGGCTCCGCCCGATGGCGGTTCAACAGGTAAGTGACCGGTGTTCCCCCCTGTGCTCCCGGGGGTCAGCCTTTTACAGGCGCCTCCGGGCGCTCTCTGCTCATCACGAGCACGCTGCCGCCCCACTGCCTGCTGGGGGTTGTGGTTCGCCTGGTCCCGGTGTGCTCCTGGCATCTCCCGGCATGTGGGCTCTCACTGCCGTTCACCTCACGGCTCCGCCCGATGGCGGTTCAACAGGTAAGTGACCGGTGTTCCCCCCTGTGCTCCCGGGGGGTCAGCCTTTTACAGGCGCCTCCGGGCGCTCTCTGCGCGTCACGAGCGCGCTGCCGCCCCACTGCCTGCTGGGGGTTGTGGTTCGCCTGGTCCTGGTGTGCTCCTGGCGTCTCCCGGCATGTGGGCTCTCACTGCCGTTCACCTCACGGCTCCGCCCGATGGCGGTTCAACAGGTAAGTGACCGGTGTTCCCCCCTGTGCTCCCGGGGGGTCAGCTTTTTACAGGCACCTCCGGGCGCTCTCTGCGCGTCACGAGCGCGCTGCCGCCCCACTGCCTGCTGGGGGTTGTGGTTCGCCTGGTCCCGGTGTGCTCCTGGCGTCTCCCGGCGTGTGGGCTCTCACTGCCGTTCACCTCACAGCTCCGCCCGATGGCGGTTCAACAGGTAAGTGACCGGTGTTCCCCCCTGTGCTCCCGGGGGGTCAGCCTTTTACAGGCGCCTCCGGGCGCTCTCTGCGCGTCACGAGCGCGCTGCCGCCCCACTGCCTGCTGGGGGTTGTGGTTCGCCTGGTCCCGGTGTGCTCCTGGCGTCTCCCGGCGTGTGGGCTCTCACTGCCGTTCACCTCACGGCTCCGCCCGATGGCGGTTCAACAGGTAAGTGACCGGTGTTCCCCCCACATTTATCTCAGTAGGCAGGGGACCCACATAGCCATGTTGAAGGAAACACACCTAACCGATAATGAGGCACAAAAACTACACAGGAATTGGAGGGGCCAGATGTTCTATGCAACGTACTCTAACTACGCCCAGGGGGTGGCAATCTGGCTAGCCCCACAAACTCCTTTTCAGGTTCTGAGCTAAAAGGCAGACATAGAGGGGAGGTACATACTGGTTCACGGAGGGCTGGCTGGCACAGAAGTTTGCCTTCTGAATATCTATGCTCCAAATACAGAACACAGCGCTTTTTACCTAGGCCTTAAAGAATTAATAATGTGCCTTGCAAGCATACCTCTCTTGTGGGCCGGCGACTTTATTTGTGTGTTAGAGGGGTCCATGGATAGACTCCCCCCGAAACTGCACACAAAACCCAACATGGTAGAAGCCCTTCGGGGGTGATGCGGCTGCTGGGATACCTGGACTGGTGGAGGACGGTACACCCGACGAAGTGTGAATACGCATGCTTTGCCCCGACCCATGTGGTTTATAGCCGCCTCAATCACTTTTTGCTTTCCGTGGAGGCAGCTCAACATGCTCAAAGCACATGTATACTTGGGAGAGTCCTATTGGATCATGCCTCAGTAATACTACAGTGGGGCGCTAGAAGCGGTAGGCCCACGGTCCTACTCTGGCGGCTGCAGCCCAGAGTACTGAAAGATGGGATATTCCGCACAGAGCTCGGTATTTCAATCGCTAACTTCTTCAACAGTAACTGGTTGTCTACAGATGCCAGGGACACGGAGTGGGATGCATTAAAAGTGGTGCTGGGGGTAGCATGTTTGTCAAAAGTAGGTGAGATGAGACAACGGCTGGAGAGGGACCTTGTGGGGTCTGAGAATGACTTGATCACTTTACAGAGTGAGAGCCCCGGTTCAAGGACTGTAGATGAGGAACAGCTGAGAACTCCCCATCAAGTGGCAGAAATATGGGACAGGCTGGACTACCTGGTAGGGCAAGAATACTGACAGCTCCTACATAAAGAAGGTGGTAAAACCGGGAAGCTGTTAGTCTGGCTCAAGAGAGAGCATCCACCCCCTACCGCTCTATCAATTAGCCAAATGGACGGGTCCATTACACACACAAAGTCCGTCATAAACTTGTGGTGACACGCACTCCTGACGGACATATGCGGAAGGGGCCGGGCGACCGAAGGGGCTGTCATAGCGCAGTTCCTGGGCGTAATACCCCAACTACGAATCACTGACGAGTAGGGTGAGATGCTGGGGGCAGAGATCGGCCTCGAAGACGTCCAAGACGCAGTGTGAGACGTGGCAAGACCCCTGGGCCCAATGGCCTCCCAGTAGAATTTTACCAGGCGTTTGCAGAACAGCTGCTCCCAAGGCTGTTGGAGACCCTGCGCGAGGCAAAGCAGACAGGGATTCTCCCTAAGTCCATGAGAGAAGCCCAAATAGTAATGCTACTCAACCCGGGCAGGGACCCTACTTTTCCGAGCTCCTATCGCCCCCTTTCCATGCTGGGAGTGGACACCAAAGTCCTGGCCAACGTTCTGGCATCAAGGCTGAACAGAGTAGTAACCCAACTTGTGCATGATGATCAATGCAGATTCATGCCAGGTTGGGGCACACACATGAATCTGTGTAGACTCGTGCATGTACAACATTCTTTTGCAGAGTTCGGCTTGGAGATACCGGCTGCGGTGATCTCCTTAGACATAGACACCTTATAATAGGACTACTAATGGGAAGTACTACTTAGAATGGGACTAGGCCTGAATTTTGTGGCATGGGTGTGCCTCATGTACCAGTGCTCCACAGCCAGAGTGCACAATGGAGGGCTGGTTTCTACCTTAATCACCATTGAACGGTGCACAAGGCAGGGTTGCCCCCTGTCCCCACTCCTATTTGCACTCGCAATGGAGGCTCTTGCAATTCATCGGCAGAGAGACATGGAACGCTGGGGCCTAGTTGTGACGGGGCGGACGCATGTCGAGTTCCTCTATGCGTACGATGCATTGATATTCATGCACCACCCAGCAGAGGCCACCCCAGACCTGCTGACTGTGTTGGATGATTTTGGAAAGGTGTCCGGGCTGATAATTAACCCCAAAAAGTCTGTTGCATTTCCGCTGGCAGGTCTCGCGGGGGGGATGTGGCTGAAAATCCCACTGCTGGCACTCACTTGGAAAGGTGACCATTTTCGCTATTTAGGGATGCAGATAGCCCACGTGACTGAAGCCCAATATGTCTTGAATATTGTGAAAACCCTTGAAGGTTTGAAAGAGTCAATACTTTTCTGGAATCTACTATTATTGTCGGTCATGAAACGGGTAGGGCTGGCAAAGATGGTGCTGCTTCCCTGTTGACTATATACACTACAATACTCATTTTGCCGTATTCCAAATGAATTACCACTCTGAACAGCCTCCTGCACTTACTGGTTTGGGCCAGTAAACACAGCAGAGTCAAACTCAATCTCCTAAAGCTAGACATGAGCAGGATGGCCTGGGGCTCCTGGATTTACGCCTCTATTATATTGCAGGTCTTCTCAAGTATGCAGCTCAGTGCTGCGCGGATGGCCTGAACACAGAAAAAAAGGCTACTCTTTGGCTGGTGCCCTGAAGTGGACCTCCTTAGGTACCTAATGATGGGTTCAAAGACCGCTACAGACTGCCCATTTGTGATCAAACAGGTCGCCTGAGCCTGGGAGCGAGCGGTCACCCTTATGCTGCAAAGGGCCCCATATGCCCACGCCCTCCCCTGAAGTGGCTTTCAGGTCTCCGCCATTTACAACTGGTAATGGATGTGGCCCATTGGTATGAAGGCAGTTGCCCTTCAGCGGGGGACCTTTACCTCAACGACTTCTTCCTGTGCTTTGAGGCTGCAAAAGAACAGTATAGAGTCCCGGAAGGCCACTTTCTCCAGTATGCGAAGATAACTTGCACGATCCGTGAAATCTGGACAACGTTCCCGAATGAGCCAGAGGAATCAAGCACTCTGTGTACAATCCTATATCCGGCCCCTTCCGAGGATGAATATCTCGGCTATACAAGGCCCTTAAAACAGATCGAACAATTGATGTAACAGAAACTCAGGACAGATGGGTGGAGGATCTACCTGTTTCATTAACAGGGGGAGAATGGAAACACGCATTGGCGCAGGTTCAAGACATCTTGAGCAATACCCAATTTAAGCTTAGACAGTTCAACTATCTCCACCGCACCTACCCGACTCCTCTGCGCTTATCTAAGTTTGACCCATTGCACTAACCTAAGTGCCTAATATGCGGTGCCTCCCCAGCTCACTCCGTACATGTGACCTGGGATTGTCCCATGATTCGTTTTTACTGGATAACAGTGTTGAATACTTTGCTGAGGGGAACGAAGCTCCCATTTGAGCCATCACTCAAACACGGTCTGCTGGTTGTGCTGCCGGTCCCCAGGGCCACAACCCGCATGCAACCTTAATTCAACATGCTGGGACAGGTGTTGGCAAAACGCTGCAAAACTATCCACTGGAAGCTAGCCACAGCCCCCCTCCCGGAGAAATGGAGGGTGGACCTCTGCGAATAGTGGTCAGCAGAAGAATGCTGTCTACGTGTGGTATGCATGGATGAGGACTCTGACAGAGATCTAGAGACTTGGGGAATTATGCTGGAGAGCACTCAGGGGATAGACCACACTGGAGGGTGCAACACTGATCGACCATGAAACAGGACCCTGACACCCACACAGAGTGACTCCCCAGTGGGCTCCCCCCTCTCCCATAGCGCCACAATGACCACAACTCCAGGCCCCTCCCTCACCGCAGTAACATTCCCTGGCCCACAACATGCACCTGGGGGTCGGCCACCAGCTAGCTTACATTCCACTGCCTCAGAGACCCTATAGATTAACTATGCCTTTTTCGCGAATCTACTTTTCACGTATGCCCCCATTGCATCATTCTCCACCCACCCTGATGCCCCTCCGCTGGGAACAGGGATTGAGAGACGCAGCAACACGTGAAAACCTCTTTCAACTCTCAACTAAAGACACAAAAGTACAATGAGACGGAGGATGCCTTTACCACCAGATGCTGTCAATAGCAACAATAAGTTTAAATGTTTTGCTTGGTAAAAATCAAAAAACAAAAAGGAGTAGGATGATGGGAGGTTAGCAACTACATATGGAGCCCTCCTACGGTCACACAGAAGTGGCTACAGGTCGGGCAATATGAGGTGATGCCCGTCCGCTGGGTTTATCAGAAATGTTGTACCAAAGATGAGGGCTGGGTTAGTACAAAAAGATTTGCTGATGTAAGAAGCCTGCGAATTGCCTGATAGGGTGTTCACACAGCTATCGATGTTTTTGAAACATGTATGTACAATGATCTTCATTTGCTTATTGCCAGGCTTCTTTGTAATGCCCCCTCGAGATTTAGTGCGCGGCAGTTTCTTCTGGAATTACATTGGCTCCCAGTGGCCCAAAGGGTGCAGTTCAAAGCACTCACTTTGGCCCATAGGGCTCTACACGGTCTGGGTACTACTTATCTTAGGCAGAGGTTCACTCTGTACTTGCTTAAGCGTCCTCTGCGTTCAGCGGTAGAACGCCGGATGGTCGTTCCCTGCTTTCGCAGAGTGCGGCTGGGGGGGGTAAGTCTATCTCTGTCAAGGCTGCTGTAGCCTGGAATTCGCTTCCTACTGATCTCCGATTTATCTCAGAACTTCTGCCCTTTAAGAAACAGCTTAAAACACACCTGTTCAGCATTATTTACTAATCTGATCCCTGCCCTCACTTAAGCGCCCCTCCGCGCCAGGACACTCTTGAGTAACAGTGCGCGCTACAAATACACTATAACATATAACATAACTACCAATAAAAAGAATAATTTTAAAAAAACTTTCTTGTTACCCATAAGGCCCTTCGCTCTGGCTCCCTAAACTATCTCGCCTAATATTTGGCCATTTTGGTGGCCTCTGGCAATTTTGTAGCACAGACTCCCCTACCCCGTGAATTCCCTTTATTCAAAAAAACACCAGCGCTGTAGCATTTCTCCTCAGGTAGTTCCACTAGGATGAGGAACTCCACTTCTCCTGCCATGGGGACAATATCCTCTTATGACACCTTTAGTAAAAGAGGTGTTGTTTCAATGCCGCCTCGCACACTGAGGGACTCATTTCAGGTTCTCAGGTCCTCATGCGTCCCATTCTCGAAACTCTTTGATTCTATTATTAAGGCCGATGTACAACCAGACAATTCTATACTAGTTTGCATAATAAAGTTGCAATGGAACTTCTAGTATACTACGGGATTTTATACTATTGAATAGTAGGGAGCACAACATTTACTATAGGTTTCATATCTGGAGTTCCCTCCCATGTACTTCGCTTTTATTGCATGTTACACTGTTCTCACCAATTTGTAATCGATGTAGTCTCTTTTTCAATTGGTTTCATATGAATGTTCTCGGAAACCCTGTGGGTTCTGGTCTTCTCTATATAAAATGCTAATCAATAAATACATAAATAAAACGTATTCCCTAACTCAAAGATGTTGTATAGAAAATGCATCAACACTTCATTGCAGATCACACATAGAGCACATAGAAAAGGGTAGGAAAAGTGGAAATGAAAATTCACCATTTGAACATCAGTCCAGCCAGTGTGCGTTGTGCACACCATGCTCCTTTTCTTCACACACTTTCAGATCACAGGATGCATCTGACAGAGCTTCCTTTCCACACAGCTAAATGCAACTTGGACATTGAATGTGATAATAGTTCTGTACGCCCGCCAAAGTTTGCTTGAAAGGAAACCCTTCAGCCTTGACCTTGATGTAAAACAATGTCCAGAGATGCGTTTAATAGTAATTTCCCCCTTGTGGGTCCATGTTTGCGTTCCCAAAAAATAATACATTGGAAACTATGAAGCTCTGGATTTTGTATTATACATATTTATATCCAATGCCTTGAAACATGTTGAATAGGCAGGGAAGTTATGCACACTGTGCAGGGGTCAAATATCATTCAACACCAGCCTAAATCGGTTAACAAAAGTCACTGAACCAGAATTTGTACATTTTTGTGGCACTTTTGCATTGTTACATTTGTACAACTCTCATAAAACATAAACTGCGCATTATACATGAATAGAATCCTTCTGGTGGCAACAACTTTGGGTTCCTTGATTGCATTTTGCACTTGAAGTACATTAATAACAAGAACCTAATTTGTCATGGTTTCTGAAGCTACAACGAGCAAATGAAACTAAAAATACAGACAAATCCGAGGTTCCACTGTTCAAATCTGGGTATTAAAAAATGCAGAATCTGGAAAGGAAATGCACACTTGCTGAGAGGGGAGGAGAATGGCTTTTTTTTGAGTTTATGTAAGTTAAAACGTTCACTTTACTGCCACCGTTGGTGTATACATAAATATATACATACATGTATACATACAGCCTTCTTCATCACTGCGTTCATTCACATTTTGCTTCAGCCCACCTACGGAAATGCTCCTTCTGGAGGATATTCTATCTAACCACAAATTCCCCACTGCCCTCCTAACTTCCTGTTCTGGGGAGTGGTCTCTCTTCTACCATTAAAAAAAATTAAAGTTCTGCACACTGGTACTGACAACTGTGTTGTTCTCCATGTCTAAGGACATGGAAAGAGTGAGGCAAGAAACTGACGTTGGCACACAGCGGTGGCACTTGTATGCAACTCTTTTCCGTCACTTCCTAGTGGTACACAGGCCACTGCTGAGAACCCGCTCATTCCTTTTAATTCTAGGTGGTGGGGATTTTACCACCTTGTAAATGCACTTGTCTCCATTTTTAAATGTTAGGTACAATTTAATATTGTACCTTACACTATCTGTACATTGTCTGGTTTTATAACACTGTCTAAATAAAATGGAATTGACAGCCTTCAGGTAATTGGGCTTATTCTGGCATTGTAAAACTTACAAGATTCAGAAATTTCTAATGCCGTACACTTGTCTACTCCCCTTTTCCTGGAGAAAACCCATATGGATTTCCTGAGCCAGCAGAGTTACTGATATAGCCATCAGGTGCCGTTCACATCGATTTGTGGGTTACACACATTTGGAGAAGAGTTCTTTGAAGGACAACAACCCTGCCAGATGACTCACAGGGAATATGTGGAGTCTATCCTCCTTCAGACCTCTCCAAAGCAGTACAGACACCCAACAAGGGATTATGTTAGTGTGGGTTTATTATACCCTGACCTATTGTAGAAAATGCGAATTAGAAGTGTGATGAAGTAGTAAAACATCAAACACAAATTATGGTTCATTAGTAAATCCTAGCCTTCATTTCTTCTCGGATCTCCTGAGATCTGTAAAACCTTTGTATGGCCCATTAGACTGTGCTGCTGGCTTATTGGCAAAAAATGTTTTTGGGACAGGCATAGCTCCCAGCTGTTGAGATGCTCCTTCCCCATTTTCATGGGAGAGGAAGGGTTATTAAGTTTTTATGCCGGAATAAGGTGGTTGCATGATAAAGATACCATTATACCAGTTTTTGATGTAGGTGCATAGTAAACCATTGCTGGGCGAGACCATTTGGTAACCCATTACTGAGCTCAGACGTTATGTCCTGAAAGAACAACCAAAAGAATATTACTACCTATGAAACATTGTAATATTCGCCTGCTCCCTTTCTGGAACTTAAATGAATGTAATCCCCAGCCTTGAAAAGCCCTAGACTAACTAACCACGTAGGTTGAAACATGTGCTGGCTAAATTATCTAGACCCCCAAAATTGCCAACTCAACACCAAGAATAAAATCTGTACAGTACCTCTGTATTCTGTTTTAACAGATACCTCTGTTTTAATTACAGTGAATACAGACTGAATAAAGTGGTATTCATACTATTAATTTAAGAGACACCGCCAAATAGCAATATTTTGAAGCAAGATATTCAACTCTAAATAAAATGATACTGTAATCAACAAGGATATGAATGCCATACTTTTAAGGCAACATACTGTTTATAAGGAACAAGGGAACCCTCGAGGTAATCAAGGACCAGGGGTAATAGTATTATCAAGCAACAGCGGTCCTTGACAGAACAAACTGTGGAAACTATTAAATAATTTATAAGCAACAATCTGCGCTATAATGAAAGAAGTGTCCAGCCGGACACTGATTTAATCAATGGTAAGATAAGGAAAAAATAAAGTGAACAATAATACAGTGGGACACAATCCTGCATCCAGTACATAGAACAAGGCAAGACAAAACAATTATTTACAAGGGTAAGGTATTTCTCAGGCAATTTCAGAATTAGTGAGACGGTAGCGGAGTAAATGAATCAGCCTAGCTGCACTCATGTAGTAAACACAATTGGGTAACACAGTGGAGAAGACCCGTGGCCTTAATGGGCTCTCAAGTACGTTCTATCAAGTGTATAAAAATGTACTTGCGGCACATCAACTTGAGATGTACGGGCCCACGAGTCAGTAGTTCTTCATCCTACACTAAGGGAAGCTATAATCAAGCTGTTATGAAAACCGGGTAAAGAGCCCCACCTATGCGCCTCTTACTGCTCACTCTCCTTACTTAACCTCGATAATGAAATCCTATCTAAACTTATTGCCACTAGACTGTCCCTTCTAATGGAACAGATCATTTCACCCATACAGGCCGGCTTCCTTCCCCATGAATCTACTTCTTTAAATCTGTGGATTATCTTTGCAGGCGTGAATAGAATCCCTCCCAAGGACCTTGCTGCAGTTTCTCTCTTAGACGACGAGAAGGCATTTGATTCTGTGGAATGGTCCTTCTTAAAAGCAACACTAGACAGATTGGGTCTCCTGCCCTGATTATTCTGATCTACCCAAACCCAGTGTCCCGTCTCTGGGTCAATGGTTCACTCACTGTCCCCTTCCCAGTGGCTAGAGAGGCCGTCAAGGATGCCCTCTTTCACCACTCCTCTTCACTATTTCCATGGACCCACTCATCTGCCACTTACAAGAGCAATATACATCGGGGATTAACTTTCCTCCCAGGCCCACTACTACTGTCCATGTATGCAGACAATATACTACTTTTTGTCCATCACCCCTCTGTTAATCTCCCCCTGTTTATATGGGAAATCATTTGATTCGGAGGCCTCTTGGGCCTTAACATAAATTGGGCCAGATCAAAACTCTTCCCTCTCACTGATATCACAAAACAAGAGCCTCTTGAATATCCTTTGACCTGGTGCACAAACTCCACCATATACCTGGGCATCATCCTTCACATGGACAAAGACCAGATAATACGCCTAAATTACAGTCCTGCCATCGACCGGCTGACCAGGCAGATCGATCGTTAGATAAAACTCCCTCTATTTATGGCTGGACGAGTAACGGTCATTAAAACGATCGTCCTCCCTCGTTTCCTCTATTTTTGCCCTCAACATACCTGTCCCTCTGACTAACGGTTTTTCGATTACCCTACCACTTATTGCACCTTATATGGGCAGGGCATAGACCCCAGATCAGATGGGACACCCTGTTGCTCCCTTATGAATGAGGTGGTTTTGGTGTGCATGATCTGAACATTTATTATCTTGCGGCACGATGCCAGTGTGCGTACCATTGGTATCACCCAGGCGCTCATATTCCCTTTATGAGACCTGAGAAGGATCAGGCTAGGCAGGTTCCGCTACCATCATTACTACCAAAAGGCATTACCATAGATCTATCTGACATACAGACGCTTTCCACAATGAGCTGGGCATGGAGGAAGCTTTGCCGCCTGGGGAAAGTGCCCCTTATATTCCTGCGATACTGCTGGCTAATAGTCCTTGGCTTTCCCTTACCCCTCACACAAGTGAAAAATAGTATAATGCACCTTATCACAACCCAATTTGCACACTATCAGTGACCTTTTTCCAAGATGGTCATGTGCTTATACATGCAGATGAGGCCTGGTCAGGGATGCCTCACTCATGGACCACTTTGTGCTTAGGCGCTTACATAATACTCTGCACTTCCACATGCCCTCCTGTCCCCTCACTCCAGAAGACTTCTCTCACTTGGTGCTTATTAAGACTGACTCTGACAGGGGCGACTAGTCTCCAGACTCTATCGAGCGTGCTGAGTGCTAAAACATGAACCTGATAAACAGACCCAGGAGGCCTAAGAACATGACCTGGGACAACCACTACCTGATATGATATAATACTACTGCTGCACTCAGACTAAACACATCTAAATTAATCATAAACACACATTTTTGCATTACAAATTTCTACACCGAACCTTTATCTCCCCAAGGGATATAGCTCATGTCCTGTGGTGGGTGGATACTTGGCCAAAATCTTCTACCTGCTTTGTACAATAACAGGACTCACACTGACCCCCTCTCCACTCCTGGCACTCTTGGGAATATTTTAATGATGTTCCTAAAGATGTCAGCTGATTTACCACTATTGTTTGCAGAGAGCAGTGAGTCATTGCATTGGGGCTGCAAGTCTTGTCCCTCTGATTCTGCTTAGTTGAAAAGTATGATTCATTGTGATAAAATCACTGAAGACTATGCCACACTACAGCCACTTACCTCGAAACCTAAAGATATCTGACTATCATTGGATATTGATGTATTGGACTGATTTGTTATCTTGATTTCTTACGCCATGTATTTTCTGTACTCTTTTGCAGCCTTGTTGAGTGGCATGAATGACTTTGTATTGCCCACCCAGCATTAGTTTTTCTATCAGCGTATACTTTTGCTACCTTTGTAAGTCAACTTACATACCAGAATGTTCTTCTGCTAAACATTGATGGATCTATGTTTATCATACGCATGTTGTAGTATTTATTTATTTATTTATTTGCGGGTTTGTATCGCGCTTGAATCCACTCCTGGAGGAATATCTCTGCACCCAAAAAAAGCAACAATAGCATATAGAGGGAGAAAAAGCCAGTCATGAGAAGGGAGAGTGTGATGGAAAAATCCAAAGACCCTGTCACATTTTAAACAAGAAGGTTTAAAACTTTTTCCTGAACATCAGATGGTCCGAACATTGCCTCAACAGGAGTGGAAGCGTGTTCCATAGCACAGGTCCAACCACTGAAAGAGCTTTGCCACCCTGCCTTGCCCTTCTTATCCTAGGGACTTGTAGGAGAAGCTGATCGCTCGATCTAAGGATACGGGCAGGAGCATATGAGACAAATTTCTCTGCTAAATAGGAGGGTCCAAGTCCATGCAGACTCTTGTGGACTATACAACAGGTTTTGAATTTTACTCTCTGACGAACTGTCATTCAGTGTAGCTTTTCAAAAAGAGGTTTAGAAGGGGACCTGGGGGGGGGGCATTAAGGACCAATCTCGCAGCAGTATTTTGGACCACTTGAGGTTTGTCCAGTACTTCTTCATTTGCGGCTGCCAGCAGTCAATTGCAATAGTCTAATCGACTAGGCACCAGGGCCTGTACCAGAGTCTTTCGAGTGGAGTCGGGAAGTAGTGGAAATACCTTGCGGAGAAGACCTATCATGTGGAAACATGATCCCACTAGGCTATTTCCATGTTGTTTCAGGGATAGCTCATGATCCAGACGGACCCCCAGGTTCTTCACCACCTTTTTTGGCTCAGGAACTGGGCCAAGGTCAGATGGCCACCAATCTGGGGCCCATTGTAGCTTAGCCTCTCCAAACAACATGACTTCCGTCTTTCCCACATTACACTGGAGAAAGTTAGATGACATCCATTGGGAAACCGCCTTCATGCCTTCGGAGAAAGATTGTTTAACCTCCAAGGTGAGGAGTTTGTACGGGAAGAGGAGCTGAGTGTCATCAGCGTAAGACACTGGGATGAAACCAAAGGTTCTCATGATCCTGGCCAGGGGGGCCACATAGATATTAAAAAGGGTTGGGCTCAAACATGAGCCCTGTGGCACCCCTTAGTGATCTTAACCTCTGCTGACCGGAACTCACCCATGTTAATACATTGAGTGCGTTCGGACAGAAAGCTCTTCAGCCAGGCCAGTGCCTTATCCTCTAACCCGATCTCTGCAAGACGTCCCATCATGATGTCATGTGATATGGTATCGAACGCTGCCGATAAATCCAGCAGTACCAGGATCACCGAAAAACCCTTATCCTGGTACATGCGGAGATCGTCCATTACCGACAGCAGGGCCGATTCAGTACTGAAGTTTGGCCTAAAACCGGATTGAGAATAATCCAGGCTTCCGTTTTGTTCGATATAATTTGAAAGGTGTTTGTTCACATGCTTCTCCATAATCTTACTTGGGAAAGGGAGCAGAGATATGGGTCTAAGATTGGATAGGTCTGTCCATGCGATCGAGGTATTCTTCCGGATTGGTCTCACCAATGCCCTTTTCTCCTCACGTGGAACACAACCTTCCGCAAGCGAGCGGTTGATAAGGCCCTGAATCTCAAGACCGAGCACCTTACCGACCACCGGCATGATTCTGGCTGGAATCTGATCTGATGGACATCCACTTTTTATTTGGCTCACCATGTGCACCACCTCCTTCAGAGAGATATCCGGGAACTTAGTGAGTGTATCCATTCTGGCTCCTTCTATGACGCAAGATGGCATTCTAAGCTGATAGATGGGTACATTAGATACATTAGAGTATTTGATTTTTTCACAGATCTTATCTATTTTCTCTGTGAAAAAGCATGAGATGTCATCACATAACTGCTGGGAAGCCATATCCATGCTTTCACAGGCAGTCGGTTTAACGAAAGTCTCCAGAATCTGATATAGTGCTTTAGGAGCACCCCCAGCAGCCGAAAGTTGAGAAGCAATATGATTTTTTCGGGCTGCTCTAATGGCTTTATGATAGGTGCTTAGCGCTGTTTGGTAACATGTCTTATCTGTTTCCTGGTGTGTAGATCTCCAGGCCTTTTCCAGTTTCCTAGCTACTCTTTTAAGGGCTCTTAAGTGATCTGAAAACCAAACTTCCTGCTTTCTGACTAAACAGGGTTTGTAAGATTTCATAGGGGCAGTACGCCCCAGAGCTATATGAATGGCTAGCTCGTATTTACATAAGGCTCCTTCAATATTCTCACTGGGCATAACGTATGGTGCAACAAAAGCTTCCTTAAAGGTTTTGTGAGTTACCTTGTGCCATTGTCTCCTCTTATCTGGTAATGATAGTATGTTATTAGGGGATTTATAGGAGTTGGGCATAGTAAATTCTAAAACAAAATGATCAGTCCAATTCACCTGCTTAGGTGTGTGACCTGCAATTGCAGGGGAGTTAGAGAAAAGCATATCTAAAGTGTGGCCCGCCTGGTGGGTGGGACCAATGTTACGTTGTATGAGGCCTAACAGAGAGAGGTCTGTCAAGAGGAGTTGGGTCTCTGCATTATCTTTCAACTCACTATGGATATTAAATCCCCTAGCAAAAGGAAATCTCTACCTGTACTAACGTGAGTATGTTGTTCAAACATGAAAATGATAAAGTTCTTTAAAAAAACAGGCACTCAGTTAGCTGTCGATCCTCTGAGGGTTGTGATGTCCAAAGGACACATGGTGACAGCGGATCATCTCGGAAAGTCAATCACACGGGACTTGTCACACTTTATGCATATGCCTCGACATTTGTCAGCTATTGCAATTATGAATGAGGCGATCCAGCTCAACAGTCCAGATCAAGAATCAAAACCAGTGCCATTGGTGCACAGAGCACATTTCAACCACCTCACACCACTCGATTCTACCGACTAGTGCGAGCACCTTGATGACTTATTGAAGAAATATGATGTGACTCTTCTTTGTACTTTTTGTTTAACAAAAGGATAGATGAAGTGTCATGAGACTATGTGCCCTAGGACCCTGGTGGTTCTGAGCGAACTCAACAGAGGAATTACGTAACTTGCTGGGAGGTTTTAAAGTGTAGTCATATGCTGAGGAATAAAGACGTCGGTTACAGAGCTCCATGTGTATCATGTTTATTTGCATGCTCCCTGGCTAGGGAGCACACTGCACCAGCTGACCTGAACCATTTGATTACAAACCATTTTGTAGCATTTTGAAGTAGTCATGCAATGATGTGCTAGTGAAGGACCGGGTTATTTAGGACCCAGCGGTGCCAGGGGACAACACCTGAAACCTTCGTGGGTAACCTGTTCCGGCGTACAAATGACAGAGACACGGGACACTTCCTTCGGCGTCAAAGATTCGAGGTTTATTTACTGCAGGGAACACAGAAGTCACGTGAAGTACACTACGGGTATGTTCGCGGGATCTGCTTCAATTTGCTACTGTGGGTCGCTCCTTTTTATACACATTTCTCTCATAGGTTAACATGGTACACAAAGGTTTACAACTTGGTTCCCATAATTATCCCCGAGAGGGGTCGCTTTGATGCATTCAAGGTCCGGAACATAAGTACAGAAACATTCGTGGTTCCCAACTGTAAAAACCCATCTTCCCACCATTAGTACATTCCAATCGGCAGTAAACAGATCGAAAAAGGAACAAGGACAGGTGCAGAGGAAGGCAGAAACAGTGGGGAGATCGAAAAGGGTGTCAAAGGGGTAGTATCGGGAAACACGAGCTACAAGCATCAAAGGGACGTGCCTAATGAGATGCACGGCTGAGACAATAGTCCGGCACGGCAAGATGAGCCTCGAGCGGGGCCATCTGCCTTACAGTATCATCCCCCTCATCATAAAGACACTTTCAAAGGAAACGTGTCTTCCGCAAGAGTCTTGGGAATCCCAGGGTCGCGAAGCGGACAGCGTCCGTTCGCTGGCTACTTGAGGGCAAGAAACAAAATGGATGCCATATCTAAGATGGAACCCGTGGGTACAGATAGATAAACCCACGAAACAGACGAACGGTTTAGGTTAGCACAGCGAAACTGCGCATACCCACTAAACTCGTCATTTGCGGTTCATAGATACCGGACTCGACCATATTCGTGCGAGTCGAAAACACCACTTACGATCGTCACGGAACCTCAGACGCTCCTTTTGCCCTCATGTAGGCAAGCACTAGTCAGAATCATACTCGATATTCATCAGACCATCTAGATGTTGCTGTAACATAGCTCTGTCCAACCGAGCTCCTTTGGTAACAGGTGACTGTCTCATACACGTTGTAGCACAGAGGCCACATAAGGCAGGACCATACTGCACACAAAGGCAACACGTGAACAGGAACACTACAACAACTCCGATGATCATCAGAATCTTCCAACCCCAAGTCGACACCAGGCCCCAAAACCACCCAAGCAGCGTCCAATCCCCTACGTCCACGTGTATGGACTCAGAGATCTTATGCAGCCTTGAGATGGCTTGATAGACAGTCGGAGCGTTATCTGGAATGAAAATGCAGCAGCTCGAATGGATCACCTTACATACTCCACCTCGATCTGCTAAGACCACGTCTAAAACCATACGGTTTTGTAACGTCATAAGCCTTTCCGCCTGAAGTTCTGTGGTGATATTACCAAGAGCACTGGCAGTGATATTAGCTGTCGATTCCACCACACGAGTCAACTGTCTCAGGTTCCTACTTTTAACTATAGGTCCCCAAAACGGGAGGAAACCCTTGAAAAAGTCTCCTGCCTCTTGACCGGCAGTGTCCTCTTCGGTAATCACGCCTCTCACAACTCTAGTCTTGTGATAGTCTGCATCTACAGTGAACGTTGGAGGCAACAGATTTGCGATAAAACATGAGCCCACAAAGTCGGAGGGCAACCATGTATATGCACGATCATAGCAGACAAAATATGTACCCTTGGCAGCCAGAAACACAGGGGACGAGACCATTGGCAGGATATAAGACTCGGAGCAAGCACTCTCTCCAAGACGAGCCTTCGATCTTCGGCCACGACCCATTAGACAGAAATGACCGATGTGGGGTACGACCCATATCGGAGGCGAGCTTCTAAGCTGCTTTTCACTCGTGAGCGCACTATACTCGACCTTACTCAGGACCCTATAGGCTTGTACCTCTTCCTCTGGGATGAGCGACGGCTCATAGATATCTCTATCCAGATCTTCTATCGCTATAGACAAAGGCTTATAATACGAGCCAGGACCAGAGTAGGGAGAACGTGGCTCTCGACTGGGGTAAGAATCTAGTGCACTTCGAAACATTGTTTGGAATGCTCGAGCTGAACCCTGGGAGCTATAAGGTAGGACCAGATATGGAATTCCCTTATCCGTGGTATGTGGCATTAACCCACACACCCAACAATTTGTGGTGTTAACCACTAACTGATACTGATGAAGGAGCTGAATAAAGGAATTATTTCTGAACTCCACACGTCTAGCCTGCTCGTGCTCGGGTAAGATATGGAAAGAATGAGGGGATTCAGTGGAAGTAGATTTAGGTTCAGAAGTAGGAGTAGGTGTGGCAGAAGGTAAGAAGTACGACATCATGTAATACACCCCACCCACCAATAGCAAAGAAACAGTCAAAAACAATAGGAACACTTGAAACATAAAACATTTGGTACGAATAATTTGTTGCAACTTAAATCTTTGCGCCTGAGCTTCTTCCAAGTCCATCAGCTTCGAAAACGCCATCCCCTACAACTGTCCGCAACGTTTCTTGACGCACTTCGTTCTGTGTAGCAGTAGTCAATCCCTAGGAGTTCCCAGGAACCGACGGTCTTTGGCCTAGCGCCAAGACCTACTAACCAGAAGGAAGTACACGCGCGGCCCTACGGTACACCTGGATGCAAGGAATCTTACTCACAATGTATATACAAAAAGTCTCTTAGCTGTGGAAGCAAAAACACATGTGGAACGAAACTCAATTTTTTTAAAAAAATCACAATAATACGAGTGTTCAGACTGATCGTGGTAAACGGGGTAATGCAGTTGTCAAGGAACAGAACAGGAATTTTTATTTGTCTCTGGGGTTGGATCGCAAAAAGTATCGAGTTTTCCCAGGACGTGTCTGTTCGTCAAACAAAGAATCCGATGAGGGAACAGAGTTCTGCCGATCAGTCGATTGTTCTGATCTTGAGTCTTGTGATGGCAAATGTTCAACAATGTCGTTCTGCTGCACTGAGGATTCTCCGACAGGCTGTGCGTCGCTAAATGGTACAAAAGTCTGCGGTCCTTCGGTTTCAGATGAAGCAATGCCCTTCCTCACCCACGAGTCTGCCGGTAAAGGTATAGGAACCTTCTTGGTATGGGTGGCATGCACCCAATTTTTTCGCCCTTCCAAACGGACGGCAGTTCTCGTGGCAAGGAGGACCTGATAGGGTCCAGTGAAGCGGGGTTCCAAATTCTTTTTGCGGGTAAAGTTGCGGGTAACCACCCAGTCCCCGGGTTGGAGCTGGTGGCCTGGACCCTCCGTCTGCGTCGGCAGTGCTTCGTAAACCTGTTGGTGAATTAACCTCAGTTTAGCAGTCAGATCACGAAGATAATCAATCAACATTGGGTACTCAAAATTAGAGAATACACCCGGTCTAGGAACCCCCCAAACATTCGCAGGACGGCCGAACACTATTTCATAGGGACTGAGCCCTACTCGGGAGTGTACTGTCGCCCTTGTTGACAACAAGGCAAGGGGCAAAGCGTCAGGCCACGAAAGACCAGTCGTAGCCTGAATCTTAGCCAGTTTGAGTTTAAGGGTGCCATTATACCCTTCAACCAACCCTGCTGACTGGGGATGATTGGCGCTATGGAATTTTTGATTAATTCCAAGGCCCTTACACACACTCTTCATCACACTTCCTACAAACTCACTTCCGTTATCAGACCATACAATTCGGGGCATTCCATACCGAGGAAAGTATTCCTTCAGTAGGATTTTCGCAGTAGACAAGGCAGTATTGTCTTTAAGGGGGTAGGCTTCGATCCATCGGGAGAATGCGCAAACCACAACTAAAACGTATTTCAGGTTATTGCATCTCTCCATATGGATAAAGTCTAACTGGATTACTTCAAAGGGATATGAAGGGGGAGCAAAATGGCCAGGAGGTGTAGGGGTCCCCTTACCAGAATTGTACAGCATACATATCATGCAATTCTTCACCAATCTCTCGGCACATTTCGTAATACCGTCATTCTTCCACACAGGAGACAACAACTTACAAATACCTTTCGCACTAATATGTGCTAACCCGTGTGCCATTGTCACAACAGCCAGCACATACGCATCCGGCAACATCCACCTCTTGTGCTCCGACAAATCGACCCAACAACCATTCGCATCCAACTTTCCCGTACTCTCTTTCCACTTCGTCTTTTCAGTCTCAGTGGCCTCATTCTGAATTGCTCTCACACTCTCGATAGTGTCCTCACACATACTAGTCTCTGTAGGCCACCTAACCGAACTCGTCACATACATTCTAGTGCTAAGGTTCTGGGCAGTCTCCTTAGCAGTCTCATCCGCAAATGCATTACCACGACCAACATCATCCGTCACCTTACGATGAGCACTACATTTAACAATCGCCACCTGCTTAGGTAACGTAAGTGCCTCCAAAAGATCATTCACAAGCTGTCCGTGCTGAATCTTCGTACCATGCGACGTCAGAAAACCTCTCTCTCTCCACAATCGTCCAAAGCTATGAGCGACGCCAAAAGCATATTGGCTGTCGATAAACACATTCACTCGTTTCCCTTTCGCCAACACACACGCTCTAGTTAGAGTGATCAGCTCTGCAGCCTGGGCAGAGTTCTGATTCAATCTTGCAGTTTCCACAACAGTCTTCAACGTTACCACAGCATACGCAGTCGTCACATCACCATTCAGCAATTTAAAACATGAACCATCCACATACAAAGTTCCATTGGGATCTTCCAAAGGAGTGTTTTTAAGGTCCACTCGACCTTTTGTTTCCTCCTCAGTCCTTAAGTAACAGTCATGGGCTGCTACTTCATCTGACTCTGCACTAATTGGCAACAAAGTCGCCGGGTTCAGGACGTTACAACGTTTTATCTGAATATGGCTTGCCAACAACGTCAGCTCGTACCCTGACAACCTCGCACTAGTCAAGTGCTGAGTTTTCGTACGATTCAAAAGAGTGTCAACTGCATGCGGAACCATCACCGAAAGCATATTATCCATGACCAATCCTGCTGATTGTCGGATGGAGACCGCAGCTGCCGCTGTTGCTCTCAAACAACTCGGCAATGCTCTAGCTACCGGGTCCAAGGTCGAGGAAAAATATGCACATGGACGCTGCTTATCACCGAAGGGTTGCGTTAAGACACTCAACGCACAACCTTCCCTCTCGTGAACGTATAGTGTAAACGGCTTGCTGTAGTCAGGAGTACCTAACACAGGAGCCGAACACAATGCGTCACGCAATTCAGAAAAACTTTTCTGACATTCATCCGTCCATGGTAAAGGAGTTGAAACATCCTTGCACGTAAGAGCCACCAATGGTTTCGCTAACAATGAAAAATTTGGAATCCACTGTCTGCAGTATGACGTGATACCTAGAAAGGCACGCACATCTCTTTGGGTTGTTGGTACAGATATTCGCGCAATCGCTGCAATTCTCTCTGGGGTCAACCTTCTTCCCTCCTTTGACAATAAGTGACCTAGGTAGGTTACTTCTTGACAACAATATTGAAGTTTAGAAGGAGACACCTTGTGATGTAAGTCACCGAGATGTTGCAACAACGATATAGTGGCAATTTTGCAAATGTCCTGAGTATCGGCAGCCACCAATAAGTCATCGACGTATTGGATTAAAGCCGCACCAGCCGGCAACACAAACGCATCCAATTGACCCTTCAAGGCTTGACTGTAAATAGATGGACTTTCACAGTAGCCCTGAGGAGCACGTTTAAACCGGAAGCTGCGACCACCAAGAGAGAAACCGAAAAGGTCTCTGCTTTCCTCAGCAATCGGGATGCTGAAGAACGCATTCTTCAGATCGATCACCGAAAACCAAGAGGCAGAAGCTGGAATCAGAGTCAGTAGCGCCGTGATGTCAGGCACAACAGGGAACTGAGGAATCACAATTTTATTGACCTCCCGTAAATCGATGACAAAACGATAAACAGGCGGTTTTGAAGGGTCAGTACGCTTCAAAATGGGTAGCACAGGGCTATTGCACACGTTTCCCCGTGTCTCCTCGATAACATCTTTTTCGATCAAATCATAGATGATCGCTAACAGTGCTCGCTCACCATCAAGGGAGATACGATACTGGGGAATACGTGGCAATCGCACATTAGATTTCACGTGAACAACATAAGGGGAGATATCAAGCAGGCCCACATCATTGGGACCTGTTGCCCACAAAGATGCAGGAAGAGAACTCAATTCCGGTGGAAGGTTATCGAGAGACAGGTACATTGGAGAGATAACTCTCTCACCCAAAGTAAGCTTTACTCCCGCAGGAGAACAGTACAAAGTCGCATACAAACGTTTTAGCAAATCCAGGCCCAAGAGATTTTCACCACAACCAGTGGTCAAAATCAGCGGCGCTTCAAGCTCACGTGGCCCAATTGTAAGTGGCAATGGGCACGAAACCGGATTGCTAACAGGTGCGCCAGGGAGTTTCGAATGCATGATGGAACTTTTCGCTGCACCAGTGTCCAACAGAAAAGGCTCAACGACGCCCGAGGTGGCAACTGCGACGTAAGGCCCTCTCTGATCGACCGGAACTGATACCACTCCCTCTCCTTGTCTACGGCTGTCCTAGTAATTACCGTCGTCAGTTCCCTGATCGACGAAATAATCATCTACGTTGTACTGCGCAGATCGCCCTTGCGATGATCCACGTTGATCAAAACAATTGTTGGAATTTGACGAACTATCTGAACGATCATTTTGGGCGCCGCGACTCCTACCACGTGATGCCTGCTGCGAACCACCACGACCTCCTCTAGATACGTTACCACTATTACGGTCATTCAGAACAGGACAGTTGAATTTCAAGTGACCCTCCTGTCTACAATAGGCACACTGATTATACCCTAACGATGATCTCTGCGAAGAGGAGTCATTTCGAGATTGCGACCTATTAGATTGCGGCTGCGATCGATTACGCTGTTGCGAATCATTCTGATTCGAACGCGGAGGGTATGCCTGCTGCAACAACACTTGAGTTTTAAGCTCTTTCGTCTTCTTGTCAGCACGATCGTTCTCTTCTTTCTCCCTATTCTCATAATATTGAGCCGTAGCCAATATTTGAGCAGATGTAGAGACAGCCCACGCACTCTCAGAATTTTTTAATTTATTGCTCAAGTCGGGCAATAAGTTAGAAACAAATTTATCCACAAACAACCGCTGACCACCCTCAGTACTCATATCCTGACCACTGTGGTCAATGAATGCCTCCTCAAATCTCGTAAAGAAATCGGAGACACTCTCGTCTTTCTTCTGTCTGCAAGCTGACAACTTGTCCCAGTTCACCCTCATAGCTGGCATAAGCGTTTTCATTAAGGTAATGATTTGCTGAGGGAGAGCAGTAATGAGCTGTTCAGGCTTAGCCCCACCAGTTTGTCGTGCGTCTACCGCAATAACAGCAGCCCAATCTCCACCTAATTTATTTGCATGGTTTTCCTGACGAATCTTAGCCCATACCGGTTGCGGTACGACATTGCCAAACAACATATCGATATCGGCAAGATTCATTATCGTAGCATCTACGAGCTGCGACAACTCCTTATAGTACCCTGCGGGATTTTTGCGAGGATCAGGCAAAGATTGCTTCACCTGTAAAACTTCTGAGCGTTTCCATGGGAGATGTATCCATACTCTCTGGAAATGTGCCAAGATCAGAGGTTGAGCCTGAGGATTAGCTGGCATCCATACTGGTGGAACTTCACGCATGGGAAACTGACCAGACGCATCTAGTTGTCTCTCAACATCCTCAACGAACAATGCTTGAGGTATTGGAGAGGGACGAAGAGATAACAATTGCTCAACAGCGCGTCAAACATTAGTATCCACTATCATTCCGCTCGAGAACTGAAGCTGTAGATTAGTCAAAGCGGTCAATACATCTTCCGATGAATCAGCCGATATTTGGTCACGCAAAACTTTACACATTTCTTCGAAGACATATCTTTGTGTCGGTATATTGAATTGACAGAACGTATCAAGCACAGCACGTGGAGGATTTCTAAAAGGGTGCGTCATCCACCCCATCGCCATATTATACAACGCAGCACGTTCCCTATTACCGGGAAGTTGACTACGTCTTTGAGGACCGTCCGAACCAGCGGACTCAAGAATAGGTCCAAGAGAATTAAAGAAGTTAGCAGCAACAGAAGGAGTACGACGTTGAGTAGTCGGAGAAGTATAAGATAGAGTAGTAACAAGAGAAGGAGTAGAAACAGAAGAAACAGTAGGTGTAAGTAGAACAGGAGCAGTAGCGGGAGCAGGAGTATGTGGAAGTACAAACGGAGGAGCAGTAGGAACAGCAGTAGGCAAGGGAGCAGGAACAGTCGGAAGAACGGGTACAAGTTGAGGAACAGGTTGGGGAATAGGCACAGGAGCAGGGGCAGGTGGAACCACAGGAACTGCAGTACCCTGTGCGTACGGAGGAGGTTACTTCATAAGATAGGACATTAAAGGATCCTCAACTAATTCTTCCTTTTTATCCGACTCCGTTGGCAAAGCGGGATAACATTTATCTATAGACATACGCTGAACCCTATCAAATACTTCCTTTTCCTTTTCCTCCTTATCACGCTGAAACTGCTCTGCTTTCTTTACAATGGTAGCAACACCGTCTCTCTGATTACGTTTTGTCTGTCTGATCTATTTCTGTCGGGCTTCTTTACGCCACAACCGAAAGGCATCAAACATGGCCGGCCTCGACTTTTTCTTGAACAATTTAGCCTCGAGGTTATCTAAAATCGGGGTCTCAAAACTACCATGAGGTGGCCAACTAAGGACACCATCTTTTTTGGTGTAACGAATCCAATATTCATTAAAGGTAATAGGACCTAACCCATGCTTACTGTAAAGCTCATAAGTTGGAGTTCCAACCGGAGGTATCGGACACGAGTCCTCCAGTCGGGAATCCGCACCACAGCGTCTGAAACAACTGAACAAAGTACTACGACCAGGCATCTCGCACACTAGCCGAGTTTCACAAACTTCAAGGGTTACGGGATTTACCAAGTCCCAGCAAAGAGCGAAAACCCTCGGTTTTTGGCGACTGCAGACGTCAAATAACACAACAAAGAACCAAGTACTAAGAACCACAAATGCAATGGAACCATGCAGCGACTAAGAACCACAACTAAGGACTCTGGGAGCGACCCACAAATACTTAACTCAAAGATCGATGGCGTCACCAGGAAGGCCCGTCAATCGTCTCGCTGTACCAAGGTCTACGCCAGGCGCCAAAACAGGTCTACAGTCAGGGCAGCAGTCCGCCGCAGCCGTCAGGAGGCGGGAATCTTCGCGGGAAAAGTCGTCGGGCCACTTATTTCGACAACAGGATCGATGAAGCGGGGTGCACCTTCCCTCGGAGATTTCACACGAAGTTCCTCACGATCGTCGGGCTTGGACCGGTACCACTGATGCAGCCCAACGTTGGGCGCCAACTGAAGGACTGGGTTATTTAGGACCCAGCGGTGCCAGGGGACAACACCTGAAACCTTCGTGGGTAACCTGTTCCGGCGTACAAATGACAGAGACACGGGACACTTCCTTCGGCGTCAAAGATTCGAGGTTTATTTACTGCAGGGAACACAGAAGTCACGTGAAGTAAACTACGGGTATGTTCGCGGGATCTGCTTCAATTTGCTACTGTGGGTCGCTCCTTTTTATACACATTTCTCTCATAGGTTAACATGGTACACAAAGGTTTACAACTTGGTTCCCATAATTATCCCCGAGAGGGGTCGCTTTGATGCATTCAAGGTCCGGAACATAAGTACAGAAACATTCGTGGTTCCCAACTGTAAAAACCCATCTTCCCACCATTAGTACATTCCAATCGGCAGTAAACAGATCGAAAAAGGAACAAGGACAGGTGCAGAGGAAGGCAGAAACAGTGGGGAGATCGAAAAGGGTGTCAAAGGGGTAGTATCGGGAAACACAAGCTACAAGCATCAAAGGGACGTGCCTAATGAGATGCACGGCTGAGACAATAGTCCGGCACGGCAAGATGAGCCTCGAGCGGGGCCATCTGCCTTACAGTATCATCCCCCTCATCATAAAGACACTTTCAAAGGAAACGTGTCTTCCGCAAGAGTCTTGGGAATCCCAGGGTCGCGAAGCGGACAGCGTCCGTTCGCTGGCTACTTGAGGGCAAGAAACAAAATGGATGCCATATCTAAGATGGAACCCGTGGGTACAGATAGATAAACCCACGAAACAGACGAACGGTTTAGGTTAGCACAGCGAAACTGCGCATACCCACTAAACTCGTCATTTGCGGTTCATAGATACCGGACTCGACCATATTCGTGCGAGTCGAAAACACCACTTACGATCGTCACGGAACCTCACTAGTGCTTCAAACAACTGAAGAAATGTTGGCACCCAATTTTGGACACACCTTGGATACTACATGACTTGCTGAAGAACTTGAGGCTCATTGGATACTTTTGTTTTTGGGTATTGTCAATGCACAGGTTGTAGGCCAGGCTGTGTTTGTTAAGGATTCTTGTGAGGCACCAGTGTCAGTGATGGAACCAATCCGGTAACATTAAGGAACATATGTTCTTAGAGGTAGAGAGGTAAGAGGCCTCTTTGCTCATGAAGATATGTTGTAGAAGAAAGTGAACTATTATAGAGCTAGAGTAAAGAAGAATGGGAGACTGCATTTTATCGTCAATGTTGTCAATGCCAAAACAGTTAAAATTAGGGTTTTTGCATGACTCTGGTATGGTGTAGCGAGTAGCTCTCCCCCAGTGGTCATTGGGGAGGTCTCTGACTATGCTGATGGTGAAACCTGTCCTGTAAGTAAGGTTCTGTTCAAAAGTGAGTGGGTAATGTTGTCTTCATCACAGTATTTACTATCTCTTTGCAACACTAGAGAGGCTTTAAAATTGACCAGCCTCATGGGTAGGTTTTTTCTATACTTGAATAAAGACAATGTTGTTCATCTCATAATCCAATCTCTACATTCATATTTGAGTGAGTATACACCCAAATATTCAGCTCAGGCAGAAAGGTGGAGAATTTCAAAGTGATTGGCATGTGATGGGTTTTATCTGTTGAGATATTCTCTTATGCTGACGGCACCCAGTTGGTCATCTCTCTCGAACAGGATTATCAGGATGTTAAACAGCATTTCATCTCCTGTATAAGGGACCTCGCCACCTGGATGGCCTCAAACGGTCTACAACTGAACGGAGACAAGACCGAAATACTACTTCTTGATAAAGCTAATCTCTATTGGGATGAGGACTGGTGGTCGACAGCGCTTGGCCCTGCCCCTGCTTCTAGAAGTGCGGTGAGGAACCTGTGAGTCCTCTTTGACAACAAGCTCTCAATGAAGGACCATGTGACTTCCACATGTGGCACTTGTTTCGTGTTAATGTGCCTCCTCAAGAGAATCTTCCAGTGGTTGCCAATAGATTCTCAAAAGATCCTCGTACAGGCACTAACTATTAGTCGCCTTGACTATGGTATTTCACTTGTAGCAGCACCCAATGCATCTGTCCCTGCCAAGCTGCAGGCTTGGCATGGAGAGATGCCAGCCAGACTGATTAATTAATGGCGATCAGGCACTCCATCTGCCCCTTTGCTTAGAGCCTTGCACTGGCTTCTTTAAAAAAAGATAGCAATCTTCAAACTCCTCTGTTTGACACACAAAACCCAAATATTCACAAGACAAATTGAGACCTTTCTGCCCTGACAGGAACCTGAGATCAACTCCTTCTCTCCCCTCTACGCAGCCGCACATCTAAATACAGAGGACATGCCTTTTCTTATCTGGCTCTGTTCCATTGGAGCAAACTCCCCTTGACCATTAGAGCCTGCACAGACTTTGTTGGCTTCAAGAAACAGCTTAAAACCTGGTTGTTTTAATTAGCAGCTCCTGACACTATGCTACCTCGAGCGCCAAGATGTCCCCCCGGGGACTAGACGTGCGCTCTATAAATTGTGTATAACATAACATCGATGTTGACACATTTTTTGGAATGCTGCAGAGTAAAGATCATGCAAAGAAAGGAGCCTGTTCTCTTGATGCATTTACAAGAAAGTGGTGTTCAGGTGTGTAAATATGTTTCCCGTGTCGTGCAGAACAACTGTGTTTTGGGGGCTTGAGTGTGGTTTTGTCAGCGAAAGTTAAGCTGGTTAATATGAACAGGGTTAAAAAATAAAAACATTTCTTGTGTACTGTTGCCTAAGATGATCAGTAGTTCTTTCATACTGACAGTTAAATCGGACACTAAGGTTTGACTCCAACAGTGATGTAAATGTTATCCTTTTTTTTCACAAGGGTGCGCATGGCTTCTGGTTCAGTTTTTGATTGTTACAAGGTATTTGTCTAATCAGAGCACATGCATACATAGAAAGAGATCCCCTGATGATATTGGGTCCTTTACAGTGTCAGGAGAATCCTCTGTAAGTCATATTAACACTTTTTTTGAAGGATTTCCTGTAATGCGCCATCTTTAATTTTCATTGTTCTCAAACTCGAAGATCAAAGCACAGACACTTCAGGTCATTCGCTTTCTCTACCTTGGTTCTCAACAGGCCTTTATGAGGAAATGAAGAGCCTCAGAAAGTTTGAAAAGAAATGGAGACATTCACACTCTCTGCTGAGTCTGGTTAGGCTGATAACCACAAGAAAATACCCGAAAACCACATTTTCAGACCCAAGTCAACATATATAGGATTCCTCCTAGACACAGTAAAGAATAGACCTACACCTTTATTTGAAGTAATCAAGCAGGCAACCAATCCTCTGAGACCCTATGCAATGTGAGTTTTTCCACAGAAAAGTGAAGGCTATAGACATTTCCCTACCAGCCACCTTTAAAAATATAGCTGAGGATATTTTAACTTTCCAAACTGTCTAAAAGTTGGCCAAATCTCTCCTCTTTAAAATAAAAATAAAAAAAACAATCACAGGATCACGACAACCGAAACAACTTCTATCCAGTCTCACCCTAAATTGATAGAACTCAGGGGCATATTTACAAGCCCCTATCACTACCACAACGTCACATTTTCTGACGCTGTGGTGGTGATAGTGGCTTCACCTTATTTACAAAGTTGCGTTAAGCCATTTCACGTGGCTTGTAAATAAGGCACCCTTTCACGCTATACTTGGTTTGAAAGGGGCGGGCAATGAGTGTTGTGGGAGGTGTTCCAACGTAACGCCCATTGATTTTGATGCTGCCCCATATTTACAAGGGTATGTAAATATGTGACAGTGCCAAAATTAAGACCAGGGAAAACCTGGTCTTACCCTGGCGCAACAAGACGAAATGTTTAATTTCTCCTCATTTTTGCTGTTTCCATGGGTGCTGCGTTGTGCAGCACACATAGAAACAGCAAAAGACCATTGATTGAACAATCATAAAAAAAATGACAAGTTGCAACTTTATGTATGCTGCACAAAGTAGCACACAAAGAAGTTACAAAATGCCATTTCTGATTGTTTATGTACAGGAAGAAACACCTTCCTGCACATAGACTATCTTCCCCTGCAGCACAGGCACCCTTGCACTATGGTGGACCTGCGTTGGCGCTGGGCAGCTAAATTAGCACCAACGCAGGGGGAAACACAGGGCTGCACTGTATCCTTGTAAATACGGTGCAGCCCTGGGTTTCAGAAGTGGCGGAGTGCGGCTTTAAGCCAAGGAGGCTAACACCGCGCTTTGCCACTTCCACGTAAATATGCCCCTCGGTGTAGCCTCCCATCTCACATCTATGTGAATAACTTCCTAGACACTCTATAATCTAGCTTCAGTCAGAGTTAAATTACAAAGACTGCAATTCTGCAGATCGATAAGGACTCAATTTGCATCCTTTACACTGAAAACTCATGTCTTCTTGTTTTCCTCTGTTTCACAGCTGCCTTTGATACAGTCAACCACCACGCTTTGATTAGCACCCTGAGGAATCGAATGGGCATCGAAGGGATAGTTCTTGACTGGGTTATCTCCTATCTGACAAATCATTCACAAGTAGTGAAAATGGTAAACTCTGTTTTTAATCAAGTTAGCCTTCAACAAGGGGTTCCTAAATGCTCAATCTTTTCACCGGACCTATTTAACCTCTATCAAAGTCCTCTGGTACTCCGGGATCCTACTTCACCATTATGCTGATGATACTTAGATCTACTTGAAGGTTTCATCCCCAGATGACATTACCCTTCTCTCCAACACCGTGGCAAGAATTCAAACCTGGATATCAACTCACAACCTTAAACGTAACCCTGCAAAAACAGATTTCCTTCTTATATCTCTGAAGAAATCCACCCTACCTACAGAGGAATGGACAAAATCTCACTCTGACCTGGAGGACCAATCACCATTGTGCAGAATGTCAAGTCAGGGGCGTGGCTGACCTCCAAAGATGCTGGCCACACATTGAAGAAGCTCTGGCCTGTGCCGGCTTGCACGACCAAGCGGCCTCCCAGTCATCCTGCTGGGAACCGTGCGGTCACATCAAGGCATTGGAGAATCCTCCCCTGTGTCTTTGGAGCCCAAGAGGGGGACTGCACAATGCCTGCACTCCTATTGGTAGAGCCGAGGGGAGCAGAGACTTGGGGCCTCAGGAGGGCCAATCCACCTGGGCAGCTCTCTCACCTCTATGACACGGATTGGGGGCCCACCTAGGGTGAGGGTGGTCATGAGGGCCTGGGTGCTGTTGTGTGAGCCCCTGCCGCTGATCAGAAGGAGTCAATGGAGGTGGAATTGACCTTGAATTTCCACCCACACCCGTCTAAAATCTCTGTGGTTCTTTACCTGTCGCTGCCAGGGTGGATAAAGGCAGAGCACCTGCCCGTCTGCGTCACTGCTTGGTACCAACATGGGGTCCGCTTTCTTCCCCTCCCTCCCGCGCACCCAGGTGGGAAAGAACCCATGGTGGGGCCACATCCACACCATTATGGCCCCAAGAGGACTGGGCTCCGTTGGGGCTACAGGTGAGGACTATCCCTGTCCATTGTCTTAGGCCTTGGACTCTGACGCCTTTGGAGGACCCATAAGCCACAACGGGGGACACAATGGGACTGCCCAGAGGGTTTTGTGGAATGCATCTGCGGGGGAGCAGCACGTGCTGACCCCCGCTTAATTTGGGGTGACCGACAGGCCCCTCGACAGGACACATTCGTTTTGGAGGGGGTGGCCTCAAATAGGGTAGTCTCCTATTATCAAATCCCTCCACATGACTGAGGGACATCTGGGGTTGTCAGTTCTGGGCCCGATAATGCTCCAGGAGAGGCTGAGATGTGGGACAGGCTGTCCACACATTGCGGCAAGTACCTCGAATGTGCTCTGGATGCACTGAGGAGCCATGGTATGCGGGGGCTATGGGCTGCTGCTGAGATACTAACCGCCCCTTCTGCGGTGCGCTTGAGGCGTGGTCGCTGGGCCCGTTCCCGAGGCCTGCAATGCACTAGGGCCAATGCACCGCCCCCTGCCCATAGATTCTGCCTACATGGCAGCCGCGCTGTGCTGCTGGTAAGAACCTTGCTGGGCTGCATGGCTGGGGTAATGAGCACTCTCTAACTTCTGTTGGTTGTGCCGCATGGCCTGGGCACTCAGTGAGGTCATGCCCCTGCTGCTGGCTGTCTTGCTGACTGTGATGCCCACTGACATTTGCTTGTGTGACCCAGGTGTGACCTCCCTGCGTACCTGCTAGCCTCCTCAGAGAACACAACAGATGACATTGCGTTTACTCAGTGCCCCCACCGGACATATCGTCTCTACATCTAGAATGGTGCTTGATTCGGCCATGAAGGTTGCTCTTGCGCCCTGAGGTTGGGAATTACCCTCGATAGTGGCTACCTGCGTGGGCCTTGCTGAATCCCATCTGCTTGTTAAACCCTTTGTCCCCTTTGGCCTACTTCTATTGTTGACCTACCAGCGATGGTCTGGTGTGGCTGTCCCAGTGCACCCATCCTATTCCCTAATAACATACTTCACATATCCGACCTCAGAGCCACCCACCATGGTGTTGCTACTTCACTGAGGTGTATTACGCTGCTATATTGGGATAAATGTTTTGTTATGGTTTGCGGATATGAGGATCCACTTGGCAAGTTGGCACCCGGTGTGGGTGGGGAGAGGGGACCTACCGTTGTTGGTTTGTTTATGTTGCTTTGTATTTTAAGATGCACCATTATGCTCACATGCCATGCCCGATCCCTCATGATGTGATGATTCCCATGACAAATGCCTACACATACTAACCTGTTTCGATTCACAGACACCACTTTCCTGTCTTCGAATATACTGGATCTCAACAGCCCAAATAAGGACAAGCAATTACTGCAGTATTTGCAACATCACTGTGTCAACATAGCCTTCCTTCTGGAGACTCATTTCCCACCCAGTCCTTGACATTTTTGCGGACACATGGGGTCCACATTGATTCATCTTCATTTACAGTACATACTCACATAGAATGGCTACGTTGACACATAAATGCAGCCCTTTGCCCCCCATTCCGATGAGAAGTGCAGATATCTTAGTGGCAGGTCACTTAGCTTGTTCACCAAAGTTTATGCCCTGAATATTGACAGCCCGGACTTCATCAGACACTCTGGGCTCTGATGAAACGTACTGACGTGGATCACATTGTAATGAGGGCGGGGACTAATATGCTCCTCGATGTAGCCTTGGACACAACGGCATGGAATCCGGTGGGTAAGCCCCACTCCCTACATAGACATATGTAACACTAACACACTCCTTGATTCGAGGCGCATACTACATTCCAATTCCCCTGCATGCACATTCTACTCTGCACCGCACGATACCTGGATGAGAATAGATTATTAGTGTATATCAGCCACACTTACACCATGGCTCAGCTCGTCATGCCCCTCCCATGGACACTTTCTGATCATTCCCCTGTTGCGAGGACTCTGAGCGTTCGTATTGCAGACGGCCTTGGAAGACATTGATGATTCCCCAATATAGCACTTCACGATGAACTGTTTCGCACAGAGCTTCGTTTAGCTATCATTGAGTGCTTTGAACTTAATAAGGGCTCTGTTCAATCCCAGGCTGCCTTTAATCATACACACGGCGCATATGTATGTCTAAGCATGCCGGAGTTCTGCCCGACCTCCGCAGGACACGAATTGAGACGGATCTAGCTGAGCTGGGCCATGCTAGTAATCGGCATACCCCCGAGGCCCAATTACCCCGGTGTGCTATATAAACAGCCTAGTTTTGAGATACTGCAGAGCATAAAGCCCACTACTTGGGAAAATATGCCAGGGCCCATCTATATGGGAAGGGGGAGAGGCTGGGACATACACCAGCTAGGCTCTTATGACCCCCTAGCATCACATCTCATAGTTCGGAGTTATAGCCAGCAGATGGCACCTGCCAGTTGATATACAGACTGACCTGCTTAGCTAGAACACCGATCTTTATGCCACGACCCTGGGCGATGATGACACTGAAAGGATGGCCTACCTAAGCGAAGTCCCTTGGTCTGGCTTACTACTGCACACCAACAGTTTCTTAGTGAGCCTTTCACTGCTGAGGAGATCATTCAGGCGATTGAATCAATGGATGGCTCTAAAGCATCCAGCCTCAATTACTATATTGGTGCTTTTTACAAAGCGTACAAACATATCTTAGCCTCACATCTCGCCTGCATACCAAAATCTGAACCCAAAGCAGACCTTGCAGCCCCAACACCACTGAGACCAGTGCTACTGGTGGGCCTCGCACTAGATCCAGAAGGCATACAAACATTGTCCACAACTTGCTGGACTTAGAGGCGGTTGACTCGGATCCTGGGTGGACAGGAGCTCTTTTTCACTGCAATCCTCCAGGCAGGCAATCCCTGGATTCCCATATCTCGAAAACGATTGGTGCAGCGCACACTGGCGACACATGCTCTACACACATTTGAAGACGTTTTCCTGGACTGGCATGTTTTCTCCCACACTAATGACTCACAATTTACAGACACTGCCCATATGGACCATTTTGTGCCCCGATGGCTTCAGAGTGCACTAAGGGCACGGATTGAATCTTATGTATTAGCCCCTGCCGAATTCATGTCACTGACGTTAGTGTTCACTGACTCCGAAAGAGACAAATTCATCTCCAAACGATACCACTCCTGTCTGAGCCTGCTACCAACATGACATTCCAAACTCAGGATTGCATGGGAGATGGACTTGGGCATTCCTTAACTGACAAAGTCTGCTGGGCGCAAACTCACTTTATCCCTCTTAAGCATCATCATAAGCGGTTTCATTATAACTTTTTACTCAGAGCTTATGTCACACCCATAACATTGGCCCGCATTGACTCCGCGCATGCGTTGGATTGTCCGAAGTGCCACATGGTGTGGACATGTAAAAGTGTAGCACCATACTGGAGGGTGGTATTCACCAGACTTGCTTTGATAACCTAAAATACTCATGAACCCTACCTCTTACTAGCATTATTGGGCTGTGTCCATGACGTCCCCAAAACTGTGCGCAGATATGTTGCCATTGCAATACTTTTGGCCAAACAAGAGGTTACCATACATTAGGGAAGCAACCACCCAACTACAGTAACAGTCTAATTTCCTGTGATACAAACAGTGAATTGTATGCAACTCTGCAACCACCCACCTCCCGCCTAATGGATATCAGGCAGGCGCTGAGAGATTATCTATTGACACTGTCCACGCCATACTGCACCCAATAATTGTAAAAGACCCTTCCCGAAGAATGCGGACACTGCCCATATCATTGCAGTAGTGCTGTAGATGCTCAGACCTTGGAATATTTTTACTATGCCATTGTAAAATGGAATGTGATGCTAACCTGATATGCATTGGGTGTCCAGTTGTTGTATTGCAATGGCAAAATACGCTATTTTTTTTTGGATGATACATCTCTGTATGTCTACGGTTTGATGGAAAAATAGAAAAAAGAAAGTAAAAAATATATAATGCACATGAAGGCATAAAAGAGAATAAGGTTAAGCCACTGTGCTAGCCAGGAGCCGGTGCACGGTAAATATCACAGAACAATGGTTCACTGTAGACTTGTTTATAAGAGTGCTTTCTAAGTTGTTGGAGGGCACGCTCATCCACTCTAAAGCATAGAAAGTCAATTATAAATGTTATCCAATTATAAACAAGAAAATACAATGCACTATCCTCATGCCAGTACCTGTCAATGTCTGCAGTGCATTAGTCAGAAATGTATTGCAAGGCCTGAAGCAGGAGGAGGAGGAGGACAGCTAGGAACCTCCTAACTGACAAGTAAAAAAGTATCTCATGTCTCCTAAAACTAGTCACAGCATGAATGTCATTTCATTTCAGTAATCTGTCAAAGTAAACCAATTAAAACTGTATTTTATAGGCTGCTATGAGGCCTGCTTTCTTTTCCCAGAGTGAGAACCTAAAATAACTCCTGAAAGCCTTGTAGCAAGTTACATGAATTATACAGCATCCTGGCCTAATTCCAACATTCTTGTAGCTCTATTTTGTAGCAGCTTTCTGCTACAAAGATTGTCACGTCACACGATTGCCACAATGTGCTTAATTCTGAGTTATTTAATAAACATAACTTTCAATACGCGACTGTCTATAGGGCATTCCCTGTGGAGCTGATGCTGGTCCTCCTGCTAAGTACAGTGAGCTTGGCATCCACTGGGAATTTTCGACTATGCACAGGATGTCATTTTTAGGTCTGATTTGATAGCGCAGCTGTTGCCAACCTTATGTGATCAACAAAAAATTTTTTTTAGAACCACTAGTTGTGTACTTACACTCAAATGAGTGCTAGTATTGCACTATAAAAATCTTATGCTCAGTACTTCAAGACTGAGTTGGTCATGGTGACAGGGCAATGATCAAGGGTGTAGGCCTCATCTCTTCATTATGAAAAGTTAAGACAAAGCAGTTGGCCTGATGTATTTATTGTAAAGAGCTAATACTAAAGGCTTGTAAATGTAGAATGTCATTAGACTGTGTTCAGTCTTGTGGAGAGATAATTGCTACTTTGAATCTCATAGTTTGCTCTAGTAGTAAAGCGTTTGAAGTTTGTTACCCCGGTGAAAAAACCTTGGGATAGAAGATTTGAACCTTGAAGATCCTTGTTAAAACAATTTAGAAAGGGTTGTATTATTGCATTGCCAACTGTAATTTTGACGTATGCAAATAGTTGCTTTGTGGGAAATCTTATGTGCAATACAGTAGGCCTGTGTTGGTTATGGTAACAATTCAGTGATAAAGGCTATAGGCCTCATCGGTTCATTGTAAAAATATGTCTGAGGTCATCAGTCTAATCATTTTATTTTGAACATTTACCACTAACGCAGTAGACATGACTAATTTATTGTGAAAATCATATATTAAATTTAGATATATCGCTAAACACCGCTTTTTGTCTTAACCTTTTTGCCAGGATTCTCCCAGTTTTTTCACCAAATTCATATGCTTCCTTTTTGTATTGGGCATATTTAGATACAATTTGACCAGCCATGTTAGAGTACACTGCCGCTCTTTTTATAGTAAGTTCTCTTTGAGCCAGGGATACATCCAGCCCTTGCCTAATCGCTTCAGCAAGTTTATGCTCCGCTAGAGTAACCAACAAGCACTCCTTCTTATGTTTATCTCTAATTTTTTTACGTCGGGCATTTGAATAACTAAGGGTTTCTCCCCTGACCGTAGCCTTCAAAGTATCCCAAACTATTTTAGTCGAAGCAGTTCCCTTATTAAATCTAAAAAACTCCTGAATCACCTTAGCCATAAATTGACAATATTCATTATCCAACAACAAATTTCTTGCAAAAGACCAGGCCCGAATCCCCTCTCCTATCTGTGGGCCTAGTTTTAGATCGAGAATTAACGGATTATAGTCAGAAATAAGTTTGGGTAAAATCTCTACATTAACACTTCCTATAAGTTGTGATGAAATAAAAAAAATTGTCTAAACGGACAAATTTACTATGAGAGGACAAGAAGAATGTATAGCCTGGCTCATCTGCATGTGTAGCATTCCAAACATCCAAAAACACATGATCTAACACTAGCTCTCGTAAAGCTGTAAATATCTGTTGCTTTCTTCCCACATACAGCATATTCTTTCTAATATCCAAATTAGCGTCAATGTGGATGTTCAGATCACCACACATGACCACTGGTTGAGGCCACAGGGCTAGCTCAGTATTCAAGAACCTCATGAGTTCAGAGTCATCCAAATTCGGACCGTATGCTGTACACAACGTAAATCTATGCTGACCAATCGTAAGCTCAGCAACTGCCCACCGACCCCATTTATCTTCCAAAGACTTTGTACAAACGCCTAGACCCCGTTTCATAAGAATAGCTACTCCTCTCTTAACCCCAGATTGTTTGGAACAGGAAATTAAATCTAACCCTACATTTTTCAAACATCCCCTCTTGGCCCATGCTATATGGGTCTCTTGTAAACAGAGTATATCGATCAATGATAACTAAACAATTTTAGCTAATATATCCCCTTTTTTAGAGTCATTGAGCCCACAAATATTAAGTGTACAGATCTTTAATTTCCTATCCATATTTCAACAATAACAAAACTGCCCAGCAAATAAGACCGTAGCTATTACCATACCTGCCACTTTTATAGAACCCATCCTTGCATAAGATTTTTTGAAAAAGAGAACCAGCGCGGGAGCCCCATTCAGACCACTTGCCTGGTTTCCACGCTGGCCGCTACCCTTGGGGGACCCGTGCTGGGCTGTTTGCTGCTGGACACTGCAGGGAGAGTCGCCATTGTCCCATTACCTTCAGGAACTACACTCCCCAGCAGCCTTTGCTGCACACACGCTGGGAAACGCTGTTTGGTGCCAGAATGCGCATAAGGAGACCCGCAGGCTACCGCAGCGTGCCAAGGGCGGGCCCGTCCGCGCCCATCAGCGACCGAAATATGCTGGGCTGGGCCACCCCTCTTTTATTTGACCTCCTCCCTGGGTAAGCGGAAACTTCTTTCCTCCCAAGATCAGGGGGGGTAAAAGCGAAAGTTCCCAGGAAATCGGCCACCATTATCTCGTTTTTAACCTCCGCTGTGGGAGTATTGAATAAAGAAATTGCTAACGCGGAAAGGGAACTTGGGTTGGACACGAATGAATCACAAGTAGTTGGGACTTCCTCTTCTGATACAGCTTTGAAAAATCCTGTCCCTTTGGAGCCTCTTGTCCTTATAACATCCCCAACTAGCGCCCTGAAGTGGTTCCACGATGTCACTGAGGCAGTGGACCTGGTGAATGCAACCGAAACCCCTTCTACAGCCCAGGTATCAGCACCCAAAGACAGCCTGACTAGCAAAACATTGTGAAAAAGAAACCAACGAGGAAATTGTGTAAACGGGACAGAGGCCCAAAAAGTAATAGTTTGAGCCAAGGGCCTGCTGTAACCAAATCTTTAGATGTAACTGTACGGGACATGGTGGGGGAAATTTTCACTTCTCGCCTGGAGTCGGTTCTGACCAGTATTGCAAAAGACAATATTGACACAATGAATATCTGTGTAGCTGGCATATTAGAAAAATGTGAACGTATTAATTCTTTCCTAACAGCGTCTAATTGTGCATCTGGTTCGGCCAAAATAACTGAGCCCTACAAACATAAACTAGGCATTGGGACAAATACGGGTGAGGAAGTCAGGAACCCCATTTTAATTCCCCCAATGGAAGAGAAATCTGTTCTTGGATTTCCCAGAGTAAGCGGTCGTCTCGATCGTATTGGGAATAGGGAGAATTGGAGTAGTATAGAGAGGAACCCTGTGTCTCCAAAGGATTTTGTTCAACCCAAGACCAGTGGGAAACCTACTGCCCCACAGGAAAGGAGTAAAATAGTTATACAACCCAATATTATTCTCCCCCCTGAAGCAGCCCGCTGGTCGCAATTCTTTTAAGGGTTCTACCACTGGAGGCCGGAGAGGTAGAATCCACGAAGCCTTGATATCAGAAACTAAAAAATGGTGTGACCTTAACTGCTCTGGCAACACTGAAATTTCCTCTAGCATTATAATGGCCAGGTGGGTGGGTGGTTAGGGAACTCCCAAAAAGAAGTAAAAGGGGATTGTGTTATAGGTGATTTTAACAAACCTGGAGTTGCTGTTCGATTATTGTGGGATACCACAGAGCTGAAGAGGGGGGAGGGGAGCATCAGGGCCCTACCGCTAGGATTCTTTTACCCCCCTCCCAGACGTCCAAATGTAGATGTTAAGTTTCACTTAGAACTGGCATCGAGGAGATCACTCTGGGCCTCTTGTAGCGCCCCAAAATACAATGACATAGAACCCCACCTTGAATGTGTTAGTGCTAGAGACACTTTACCACCCCAAGTACCTAGTATCCAGTTAAATCAGACAAAGGAGACTTTAGCCTTATCTAATTGGTTCTCCTCTTTGACTCGGTTAGACGAGAACGATTGACTAGAGCCCTGAGACGCTACTTCCCGGGTTCCTAGTCTTAGTCTACATAGAATTGATGATGAGGCTGGCCCTAATTTTAGGTTAATTAGTTGGAATATCTCAGGGCTTCGATCAAAAAGGAAGGACCCGAATTGGCTAAAGCTTATCAGAAATTATGATATCAGAGCTTTCCAAGAGACTTGGGACAAGGAGAGTAGATGGTTTTAAATTTTACTTTCTGCTTGCCCGCCCAACGCCGGCAGGCAGAGCAAAGGGTGGTTTGATGTTTCTCTTTTCTATAAGGCTAAAAGGGTCGGTAACGTTGTTGGAGGCAACCTCCCTTAACTGCCTGATAGCTGAACTTATTAACACGAACCATCCCAAAATATTGCTAATTAATTTTTATAATTCATTGAGACATATATGGTGCAGCCATTTGGGGGTACAAGCAAGCGGTAGGGGTGCAGAAGGCTGAAAATACATTTTTTCGCTCTCTTTTGTCCATCCCTCAATACACCCTTACCTTTGCCATCCATCAGGAACTGGGGATGGGATATGTGTCTGACTTGGTGAGTTTGGCCCCCTTGGTCTGTTGGATCAAAACCTGACTGAACCCTGAACTTACGTTGAATCACCAGATTTTAAGGGATTGTGTCGCCCTAGACAAAGCTAGCGAAATACAGTGGCTGTCATATATGAAGGCTATGTTTTTTAAACTTGGGTGCCCAGACATTTATTACGCCCCAGACGGAATTATGAAAGCTGACATAAAGTGGGTTAAAACACACTTTTTGAGCTTAATGGGGCAGGAACGGGAGGGCGAGGAAACAAAAAAAACTCTGGTCAGGGCCCATTACTTATTAATTTTATCTCCATCTATAGAGCCTTACTTAAGAATCGTGACTAAGCCCTTCCACCGCTGGCTCCTGACCAGATTTCGTTTCAACCTGATTCATTTTTCATTGGGCAACTTTTCAGGTTGGAGTAAACCAGAGGACTCAGCCCCGTGTAAATGTGACAGTTGCTCAATTCAGGGCACTACGCACTTTATATTATTCTGTGATTTTTATAGTAACATGAGGATGAAGTTTTTAACACCACTTTTGAGAGGAAAGGGTTTTTTACAGGTCAAACCAGCCTTACTGTACCTTTAATTATTGGACAATCCCTGGAACATTTTTAATATTGCTAGTTTTCTTGTAGCTGCTGTTCGCTTGAGGAGAAAAAGGTCCCCAGCGATGATTGAATCATGAATTTTATCCGAAATCTAAAATACTGTGAAATTGTTCTATCTGAGATATTTCTCTTGTTTTAAAAAGAAAATCTTCTTTTTATTTTCCTGGTCTCACCCAAATGTACTGTATAGTTTTGTGTCTTGTATGTGTACTTTTATGATTTTAATTTATCGAATAAAGTGGTTTTGAGTGACTGACTGACTGACTGGTCGACTTTTTAAGACAAAAACACTGACTGCCTTGTCCTTTAAAGATACCTGTCAAACGCGGATTAATTTTTTTATGCTAGGGAAACCCATGCAAGGTATGTGGCCATTGGTGACGGAAAGTTCTGTGGATTGTTAATAATCCATTCAAAAGGGATAGTATGACCGCTACTTGATGGCTTAATCATAGCTAGTATTGCCCATGGAAACATCCCACTTTGCTCTCTGGCAAAGAAGTTTAAATGTCTTTGGCTTCCTATCACTTATCCGCCTACATCATACAACCAATGGACAACCGTTCATACGTATTATGTGTACACTGCTCAGGTGTGAATCACCGTGGAGTTATTCAGACATAAAATGCTTTGTGGACAAGAGCATGTGTCCCTGAAAGGAATTAATCTTCAGACTGTTCCATCCTTAATCTCTCCGTACTGTAGAGTTTGTCCAAATACCAGAAAAAGAACCTAGTCAAAGAGACATATCACTGTCGCCACCAAAAATCACTAAATAGGAAAAGTAATTTCAAAAAGATTTCCATAGGGCTGTAGCAAGGCCCAAAGCGAATTTTAAACATTGTTGCATTGGGATGCACAGCGTGAGAGCCGAATAGAATAACAACTAATTTCCCCGCACCTCCATTTACTCCTCCACCTTCTTTTCATAAAATAAGCACCCCTAAATGCAGAGGCAAAGGGCAATTGCAAAACCCGCAGACACAAGATGCCATAAGTGGCAGTCAGTGGGCTGTAGAGAACAAGAACTCAGCTCTTTCTCAGAGAAAATACACCACGATCTTAAATGATACCATAAAACATAATGCTGGAGAGATGCTGCTCCGCTTGTCACTTCAACCGTAGTTGTCACAGAGACCCAGGCCGAGGCTGAAGCAATGTTGCTTTAATATTGCATAAAGGTTTATCAAATTCACTGCTGTGGTAGCAGGATTCCACGGTCTGTCCCCACTCCGCCAAGTGGTTCTAGTCAGGTTCCTCCAGCTCTTAGATAATGTTTAATTCTGCCGGTGTATTTTACCACAACTTGGTCCACAATTATTTTTAAGTTGCATGTATGTATTCAATGTGATGAAGTAAATTGCATTGTTTTGTAACCTCTGAACTCCTAAAGCTACTTATATTTTAGTGAGATTCTTCATCATTTAACTCCATTGTGCCACCAGTCCCTTCTAGAAAAGAAAACAAGATGGATATATGATGCCCCCCGAACATCTTCTCGTAGGTGATCTGCTTGTCTTGCCTTCTGAAAGTAGAGTGCCACAGGGTCCCACATACACTAATACATGGCAATAGCACTCGCTATTAGGAAGGAACGCCCTTGACACACCCCTTCCTAATAGCCAGTCGCAAACCCTATTTTGCTAGGCGCTAACGACTCTCAAAATAGGGTTAGTACATTCTGCCACAGTTTATTGCAGTCGCACACAGGCCAAATGCCCCTTTGCGACTGCAATAAACGGCCGTACATCAGGCCCCAGATCTCATCATTTGGCTGCAGTTGGCGTGAGTGGACCCTATCTGCAACACTGAAGCAGATTTGATATTCTGACCGGGCACAAGGTGGGGGGACCTGTTGACCATCATACACATAAGTCATCTAAAGCGCAAAGCCTTAAAATCAAAGTAAGGCATGACTACACACCCGTTCCATTCCACAAAACACAGAAACATGCCCTTGCGTCTTTTCTTTAATCTTCCAATACTTAAAGTTCGTTTGTCAGATATTTGTAATTTGATGATAGCAGCTGAAACAAATATAGGTTTATTGGGCTCATATGCTGCATAAAAGGACTCAATATTTTGGCAAGACTTGCTTCACCCTGGATACTAACATCACAATTTTATTTGCTGCACGTGGTATCACATTGCACCCTTTCTAAGTCACTGGCTGTTCTTTTGCAAACTTGATAGTAAACAGTTGTTGTAACTGTATTTCCAAACTAGAAAATGTGTCATCCATATCAGATATCTGTCTTTGGCGTTCTGACTTTTATTTAGAGTACAAAAGAAGGCCTGTGAGAGCAGTCATGAAATCTATATCAGCAATTTAACGAAAAAATTCATTTCTTTCTGTTCGTGAATTGTTTTTATTTCATTTTGAAGTGCAGAAAAGTGACTTCAGAATATTGCCCTACTAACAGCTAACATTACCTTAATTTAAATGTAAGTGTTCTGCTTTCCTGCACTGCAATGATTGGTGATTTAATGGATGTGAAACCATGACGTTAGCGACAAGTTGGCTGCAATCCCCACGTCTTGTTTGCATGGAAGATACTTGGCCCAACGACGCTCCCAGGCGTACTCATCAGGGTGGCTCTGAACCTTTGCAGCCGCATTATCGGCTGTTCTTGTCAGTATATCCTGAAATAAATTCACATTTGTATGGTTTCACCACGTGCCCAATTTTTTTTTTCTTTCTGCATGAGATGGCACTACTTACTAACAATCCATAGCATTGCTATGCTAGCCCTCATTGCAAATGGTGGAATACCACCAGGCCTGGCTCTAGGGCGGTGCGACCGGTACCATCGCACTGGGTGCTGACTTTGGGGGGGCTGTTTCCTCCAATATATTATGGAACTGAAAGCACCTGCTGCAGCTACTTTGCTTTCAGCAATTTTCCGGAAACAATAAAAATATCAAGATAACCCTGGAGATTAATGTAGCTGCTAGGGAGAGATGGAGTTTTGTCTAGTGGAAGTTTTGACTTGCTGCAAAGCACGTGTACCATGCAGATCACAACGTGGATATGACGTAAATAGTTAAGTGGATTACTGTTTTTTGTCAAAGAGAGCCTTTTGTTAATTACAGGAAGGAAGGAGTGGACCCGCTTTGAAATTTTGGCGGAACGGATCCACTGCGTGTGATCATCCTCTCTCGGTCGCAGGGGACGTGCCAGTTATGGTGCCCTGAAGATATAGGTGAGCAGACCACCCCCTTTCCCAGCTGCGCGAGTCAGGATTGCAGCTCCCACTGCGGTGCCCACCTTAATGGTGATATGTCCCTGCTCGCTTTTTGGTCTATGGCTCGACTGGAGCGCCTAGGGTCTCCGGGGAAGATCTTGTGGCCCTGTTTTGGATCCAATGAGAGTCTGACTTTTCCCTCCCCACTAAACTCTATTGTACTTGGGACACTCTCGGTCAGAAAAAGGGTCCAAGGATGCCTGACCCCAACATGGCTGACAATGATTACTTCTACCTCCTTGCCTGACTTTCGATTTCTCAACCCCTCCAGGACTATGCCTGACCTTAAGAGGACCTCTACAATTCCTTCGGTCTATGGCTCTCCCTCTTGCCTTCTTGCTCGATTGCAGGAATTGAATGGCTGGTCCAAAAGCTTCTCCACGCCTTCCAGGGCCTGGGTGGCGCGGGCCTGAGGGCTATCGGTGGTCCTGAGATTCACAGAAGCACCCTGGGGGACCGAAGGGGTGGGCACGTGATCAGGAAACGTGAGAGGCCTGCTGCAAGTAGTAGACGGAGTCAATTCCACCCGCCGACACCCGAGTGAAGAATGAACGCTGGTTTCTCCTTCATTTTGCATCGGCCTATATGGTAGCCCCAGCTCCCTTTTGGCTTGTCTCTACGCCCTCCCCCCCACCTTCTTCATTTACCTCTATCCTCGTAGCCTTTGTATCTATTCTAAACTATTTTGCCCGAACTTTGAGACCTGAGTAACATGGCTTATTCCCAATGGAGTTGCTAGACAACTGATGAGGAGATTGGCCCTGGTTTCCCCCCTGACTGTCACCTACCCAGCCGGACATTGGGCATTTTTCCTCCTCGCCACCCCGCTATTACTCCTTTCTCCCCTCCCTCCTCGTATTACTGTAACATTGTTTATGTGTACTGTACCCTACTTAGCTCTTGTATCTGATAGAACTTGTAATGCAACGCTATATAAATAAATAAGTTAAAATCCTAAGATAGAACAGTGAGCTATTAATTACCTTTCATCAAAGAACTACATGCAGAAATGCATCTGAGAGTGTGTTATTATGGAAACTGGAGGGGCGCTGTTAAAGGGTGGTAGTAAGGGAATCAGTGGAGAAGGAGGTACTAGTCTCTGACTCTGACTTTCGTATTTCACTTTTCACTTTTTTCACTTTTCTGTAAATTACCATATTTTTTAACTAACGTGAGTAAGGTGGGGATTTGTGTACCTTGTCCTGAAGAAGGAGCTTTGATCCAAAACATGTTCACACACTAGAGGTAACGTATATTAATTTACAAATTACCTCGCCTATCACCCCTTTTTACAGTACCAGCACGGGGAAGCATTAAAGGTTTTTATTATATCCCATGTGCCAAATCCTTTTAAAACCTCACCTTATCCACTTAAAACCCCACCACTCACTAACACTGACATCACCCCACATCAATCAATCAAAGCATTTATATAGCGCACTACTCACCCAGAGGGTCTCAAGGCGCTAGGGGAGGGGGGTCCGCTACTGCTCGAACAGCCAGGTCTTGAGCTGCTTCCTGAAGGCGAGGTGGTCCTGGGTCAGGCGGAGGTGGGTTGGGAGGGAGTTCCATGTCTTGGCGGCGAGGTAGGAGAAGGACCGACCCCCTGTGGTGGCTCTTCGGATTCGGGGGACGGCGGCGAGGGCGTGGGCGGTCGATCGAAGCTGGCGTTTGGGAGCGTAGAAGTTGAGGCGGCTGTTGAGGTATCCTGGTCCTTGGTTGTGTAGGGCTTTGTGAGCGTGGGTGAGGAGGCGGAAGGTGATTCTCTTGTTGACCGGGAGCCAGTGCATGTCTCTCAGGTGTTCGGAGAAGTGGCTGCGACGGGGGATGTCCAGGATGAGTCGTGCTGAGGCGTTCTGGATCCGCTGAAGTCTCTTCTGGAGTTTGGCGGTGGTTCCTGCATAGAGGGAGTTGCCGTAGTCCAGACGGCTGGTGACGAGGGCCTGGGTGACCGTCTTCCTGGTCTCGGTGGGGATCCACTGGAAGATCTTGCGTAGCATGCGCAGGATGTTGAAGCACGACGAGGAGACGGCGTTGACTTGTCTGGTCATGGAGAGGGAGGAGTCCAGGATGAAGTCTAGGTTGCGTGCGTGGTCTGTTGGTTTGGGTGCGCTGCCTAGGGCGGGGGGCCACCAGAAGTCGTCCCAGGCGGAGGGTGAGGATCCCAGGAGGAGGACTTCCGTCTTGTCCGAGTTCAGTTTCAGGCGACTGTTCTTCATCCATTCGGCTACCTCTTTCATCCCTTCGTGGAGGTTGGCTCTGGCGGTGGCGGGGTCGTTGGTGAGGGAGAGGATCAGCTGGGTGTCGTCGGCGTAGGAGATGATGTTGAGGTTGTGCTGGCGTGCGATGTCTGCGAGGGGGCTCATGTAGACGTTGAAGAGGGTTGGACTGAGCGAGGAGCCTTGAGGAACGCCGCAGATGACTTCGGTGGCTTCAGATCTGAACGGGGGGAGGCGAACTCTCTGTGTCCTTCCGGCGAGGAAGGAGATGATCCACTCCAGTGCCTTCTCCTGGATTCCGACGTTGCGGAGTCGCTGCACTAGTGTGCGGTGGCAGACCGTGTCGAAGGCCGCGGAGAGGTCTAGGAGGATGAGGGCTGCTGTTTCTCCGTTGTCAACAAAACAGGTGATGGACCGAATGTGGATCAATGTCACACACTCACCCCAGTCCGAAGATCTGGGCCCAAATCCATCGTTTTTTTGCACTCCACACCACCCTGGGTTAGACAATGGCGACACCCTGGGTTTTTTGTAAGTTTCTCCGTTGTCAAGCAGGGCTCGGATGTCATCGGTGGCTGCGATCAGGGCGGTCTCGGTAATGTGGTTGGCCCGGAAGCCAGACTGCGAGAGGTCTAGGGATCCGTTCGTCTCGAGGAAGGCGGCCAGCTGCTTGTTGACGGTCTTCTCGATGCACCACACATAGCCAATAAGAAGTGCTCCCGCGTAATCGTAGGTTAGTAGCACGCTGCATCCCGTAGAGGGGTGCGAAGACCCCAATGATGAAGCATGACACCAAGGGTCCTTTTGGTGTGTGAGGGTATTTAAAAAACACTGTGTGCTCCCCACCACTGTAGGGATCACCCTCACACCTTCTGTGGATTCCATTTGTTTAAATACAACTCCTCTCTTCAACAGAGCCTGTTTCCAAAGCTACTAAAACTGGGTCAAGTATCTCCTCTCTTGAAAAAGAATCTCTTGACCCAATGAACATGGACAACTGCCACCCAGTCTCCACAATTCCATTTTTAGGCAAAGTCATAAAAAGTAACGTTGCTTCCCAGCTCACTCACACATTCGAGCAAACAACCTCCTAGACTCTCTGCAATCAGGTTTCTGCCAGGGCCACATTACAGAAACTGCGATCCTAGTGGATAACTCCCTTAGAATCCTCGACTCCAGAAACTCCTGCCTCTTGGTCCTTCTGGACTTGTCCTCTGCATTCAACATGGTCAACCATCTGGACTTCCTTCGCACTCTTGAACAACGCAGGGGCTGTGAAGGCACCGTCCTAAATTAGTTCTCCTCTTACTCAACCTACCGCTCCCAAATTGTGAAAATGGGCAACACGTTCTCAAGACGAGTCAATCTACATCAAGGGGTCCCTCAAAGCTCGATCCTCTCCCCAACCCTCCTTAACCTGTACCTAGGACCTCTATGTGTGATTTTCAGAAACGCTGGGATTCTCGTCCACCTCTACGCCGATGATACTCAAATTTTCAGGAAAATCTCTTTCCCTGAAGACCTTGCCCTCCTTTCAATCATGCTCCTAAAGATTCAAAACTGAGTGTCTAACCTTCATGTAAAACTCAGTCCAACTAAAACAGAATTTCTTTGGATCTCACCTCAAAGAGCAAAATCCCCAGTACAGGAATGGATAGGCAACTTTCCTGTCCTGGATGGCCGCCATGCCATTGCCCAGAGTGCTAGATCCCTTGGTATCACCCTTGACATTCATCTAAATCTCCATAACCACATTACAGCAATGGCCAAAAGTGCACAACACCAACTTAGGCAGCTGTGGGACATCAGATAACTGATCCCGGAACAAGACCTCAAAAGAGTGGTGCAGTCTCTCGCCCTCTCCAGACTAGATTACAGATTCATCCTTTTTTCAGGCATTATCAAAGTTCATCTAGCCCACTGAGAGTAACTCTACATGCTGCAACACACGTTTTGTTAGGTCTCAAGAAATGGGACCAAATTTCCCTAACCCTGCTAACCCTCCAATGGCTTCCCATTGAAGCTAAGTTCAAAGCTTCCTTCATTACCCACAGAGCACTGCACTGCTCTTCAGCCTCCTATGTAATTGATAAACTGAAAATCTCTGGAGCAAATAGGGGTTCCAGAAATGCCCAATCTCTGCTCCTGGAACTCTCCACCTTCAGTCGAGAACAGTACATGAGCCAGTCATTCTCTGGTAGTGCCACAAAGATCAGAACTCCTTACCTCCCTCCCTTCACATAACAACCTTGAAAAGACCCAAGTACTCTATCTAGGAGACGAACTACCTTCACTGTGTGTCCCCACCATCTTAATCAGTGCTTGACCCGTTGTCGTGCCTGTCCAACATCTGCTTTTGTCCTGGTCGCAGCTACCAATGCAAGGTGTCTGAGCGTAGTTATTGTAACTGTAACTTGCTGTATCCTTGTATCATGCTACTGTTGTAAAGCACTCTAATACCTTCGTGCCACGTCGTACTATATAAAATTGCAGAATAAATAAGTGTCTCTGATCTTGGAACTACCAGGTTCACATACTCCAGACCCAAAAGCAGCAGACCTGTACTCACTACTGCAGGGGCTGCAGGTGGCAACAGTCCAACCTCCACCATGCCTGACTCTTGCAGCAGCATGGGTGAAAAGATGTTGTTCCTCCCAGACAGGCCGAACCCTGCCCTAAGCCTCTTGGCCCTGCCGGTAATGTCAGTGGATTTTGCCCCAGAATGGGGAAGATGCACGTGAAAGGACCCAATATTTCTGTATCTGTGCAGTTATTCTCTGTTCCAAGAAGAAAACTTGTGATAATCACAATATTCCCGCACCAATAATGGTTTAAGTCCCCATATGAAGAAGTGCCTTCATTAGAGGCCACTAAAATTAATTGTAATGACTCATTGGCTCTTTATAGCTGATCATGTCAGAATGGATCAGGTTTTTTTGGTTGCAAGCAAGCTCCAACCCTCCCCACCCCCAAATATTGTTATTAGAAAATACTCGTTAGTAAGAAGACATGGTATTTTTTTCATTAAGCTGAGAAGCTATAGTTAGATTCCTTCAGTTGTAGTTTGAAAAGCCTTGTTGAAAAGCAAATTACCATTTAAATTCTGATTTCAACTTGCTCATGTAAAGGTTGTTTGTGATTTGCATAATTATATTTATAGAGGAGAGGAACATTGTCTGCCTTAGGAATTGCAATACACTCCTGGCAAATAAGACGAGAATAGACACTGATGGAAACTAATTTACCTGTCCTCTGTGCAACTGAATGCCCTGCTCAAGGGTAATATTTTCTCTCTTTGGAGTGTATCACGCCATGTCAGTGGCGTTCAAGGGAAGCCAAGCTGCTACACGTTTGCTTTTGGGCCCATAATGGGTTGGGGGGGGGGGCAGCACACACCACAGACCAGCTTATTGGTGTGTAAAAGGCTGCTTTATTGGAAACAGGTGCACCTTACAAATACATACCCTTGGCCTGTGCCGTACAAAATTAAACCTCACTGAATATATATACTTCCTAACATACCCGCACCCGAACCCCTAAACATGGATCCCCCCTGCAACAATTATAAACACCAACTTGCAATGTCCAATTTTCCTACCTACCTAACTATATAACTTCTTTTATCCACCCCAACTGTAAACCAGACCTCATTACTTCCCCCCTGTACTTTTAGGAAAAAACGCCACCACAAAGGCCTGCAGAAACACACCAGCATCTGCTCCAGCGACAAAACCCCCATACAATGTACCCCCGATGCACCCGTTCCCAACAAGACCACCTCGTCAAGCACCAGCTTGCAAACCCCCACTACCAAGTACAACCCCCCAGAAGTGAAGGAAAACAGGGGCGGGCGGGAGGGAAAATAAAGAAGCCCCCAGGTCACCTACACACGGCTGCTGGGTTACTACCACCAAAATGGTGGGTAGTTCCCCAAAATGTCCGGTTAAATATGACCCAAGCCCAAAATTAGCCCACAACCAGCCCACCCAGCCCAAAAGGAGCCCACAAAGCCTAACCAGCCCAACTGGCTAAAAGAATTGTCAAAGCCAATAGCTCTTGCATAGGGAGACCGATTAGCTCTGCCACTGCTTGTTATCTTTGGAACGGTGAGACTGCATTCACTGTCTTCTAAATTTCCTGGCTCATCATTTGTAGTATCGTAGGTCTTCAATGTTTTTGTTTGTGGTTGCTATTGCTGACTACATCTTCCATGGCTTTTGTTGGGTCCCTTTTTGAGGATGGTTGTGATCCCTTTTTATGTGGTCAAGGAGGGCAGTATGTCTGGTAGAGTGTAGTTGACCACTGCTGTGGAGTACTTTCATGAAAGTGTTTATTTGGACGCTTGTTCGATTTCTCAGCAATGTTTGTAACACTCACAGCTGGGAGGGCTCTACTCCTTGCTAGCGAATCCAGCATTGCCTTCAATAGTATTCTTAAGTGAGTCGTCTGTCCAATTTGTCCAGATACAGCAGTCAGTCAAACTTTGGCCCTGGAACAAGGGCCTTCTCAGCTGCACTGATGCACACCTCCATCCTTGGTCTTCAGGGATTCAAGAACACCGTACTGGTCAAGCTGGCCAGTATTTTCACAAGAAAAGGCCAGTATACTCTCCTGCATGGTTTAAATAGTAGGAATACCTTCATTGAAGATGAAGATGCTGATCTATCAGGAACAGTTGTAGGGTCGAGAGCAATCTGGTAGAGCAAGTATCAAAGAAGGGGTCTAACACTTTTCTCCTATTAACACCCAATACAGAACCACACTACAGTGGGCTGTCCATTCATGAACAATCTGTCTTTCTCTGATATCAGTCCCATAAAGTCCTGTTAGAGAGATCAATATCCACTGGCTTAAAGAGGTGGGCACTTTGAATGTGCCCTTAAACTCAGAGCATTACTCTTGGTCTCATTCTATTTAACTGGGAGACCCTAAATATGTTTTCAAAAGTGTCAGACTCACTAGGGCAGATATTTAAAAATACAGAAATTGCTCCAGTTAAGGAAAGCAAACTCTTCAGAGCCATGCCAGGGCGTTCTATCTCAAAATAACATCAGGAGTTCTAGGATGCCCCTTCCCACTAATGTGTTTAAGTGAAAAGGAGAATTTCCCCCACTTTATTTAAAGGCCAAACATCAATTTAAACGTATTGATTTCTTCAAACATGAACAGTGTTGCAGTAGCCATGTTTTTGGCATACAATACCAAAGCATTCACACACATTGGTTTCATCATCTACATGACATCCACCCTAACTGAATAATGTTATTTTCTAGCTTAATTGCCTTGATCAAGAGATATTTACATAATATGAATTTCTAAACTATAGGACATGTGTGCAGCAATGTAATCCTGCATTTAAACAAATAACAAATATACATAAGAGCAGTTCACTCCGCTTGGCTCTGGATAGTCAACCTCCAAGCCACTGTTGGGGGTAGACTGTGGCACTCACCATTTAATTTTCAACGTATACTCTGCCTGTCAGACCCCATTCAAGGAGGCTCCGGAACATACAGGGGTGACTGTGTCCCAATCATGGTGGTTGAGGTCGTTAACCACTAGTATATGTAGGTCTGTACCACTTTAGATCTGCAAACTGGGCTAAGTACAACCCTCTGCGCACTCAAGTCTATGGGTAGTGAGTATTAACAGGCTTCTCCAGGAGGTATTGTTTGGGCACAAGCTTAGAACTCAGCAATCAAGCCAATAGACACAATATGTTTAATGCCAGTCCTGGGCTTGTCCTTTGGAAAAAAGAAAGTACTGTTTACAGCAGTACTTACTACTACGCAATTCAATCCAACATACAGGGTGGTAATCGTGATCATGATTCTCTGTTGGCTACTACACCCCTTGCCACCATCTCTGTGCTCTTGAGATCATGAGTAAACAGTCCAATTCTGATCTCCAGGCCCACAGTCGGCATTGCAGGCATGGAAAGCCACCCACTACTGGGTGGGGACGAACTCTCTATCCCGTGGATACTTGCACGAACGTCAACATATATTGCCAAGCTGGAACACACAGCACACTCACCCCCAAGCCTGCCACATAACTTTGTGACTACGCACATATTGCTGTAGTGACCAGATGACACTAGTGGACCACCACTAGCCACCGCAGGTGCCCATTCCTATTCTTCTCAGTCCCTGCATGCACGAAGGAATGCCTCTCGGAATACCTCAACCATTCCTACTTAAAGCATCAAGGAGGAATCTCCTCCCCTCTAGTTGGAACTATATCAGAAGCATGAATATGTCTGAGGCACAGTTTATGTTTCCCCACAATTGAAATCCACAACCAAACACTGTTTTCTCAGGTACTTACCCACAATGTTGTAGTGGGTAGGAAATCAGTCTTTAGTCCTTTGTGCTTCCTTGAGCATGAGCTTAGTGGCTCAGTGCCACTGAAGGTGGAGGACCTTGGTGATCGTCTTGTTGTTTCAGCACTGTTCTGCATGTTCCTAGCACCACTGTGTGGGTGCTTCTGGCAGTCATAGCCCAACTTTAGGCTGATACAGATACTCTATCAGAAATCAAGAAGGAGGAGGAGGACTAGGAGCTAGGATGATGTCCAGTGCCCGTGCTCCTGAGTTTGAGATAAACACAACAAAATAGGGTCATTCTTCCTATATAGGAGAGAGGAGGGGAGCTAGAAACACTTGTACCAAGGTGAGACACATGTAGAGAGGAAGTCAACAAGACTATTGCATGTTGCCCTTACATATCCCGAGAGATGCTTCATCATAGGGCAGTTGCTCCTCGTCGGGCCGGTGCTGCAATGCCCTACAGGTCCCCAGAAGGGTCACATTTGCGGAGATCTTTTTGTTTTTGTTGCCGTATGATGAGAGCAAATGAGATCTACGTGGCATGGTGTTGAATGTGATGTGAGTTCAAACTGATTAGGGATATTATCAAAACGTTTAATACATTGATTCCTCTATCAGATTGAAAAAAAACCTTTGAAGCTTAGTGCTACTAAAAAGGGTAATAAAGTACCCTAGTAGCTTGACGTTCATACAAGTGTTAGGGCTGAACTGTGATCAACATGTTTCGCGCTTCTCGTGGTCAGGAGGATATGTGCTGCTTTGTTAGGACAGGAATAGTGGGTGAATTTTCCTACCCCACAATGTGTGTCAATATAGGTGCCCTGTAAGTGGTACCTACTTGTCCCGATATTGGCAGATCACCCCTGCTCAGCCCTCTGGGATGAGCAGAGGTGCAACGCTCAGGCATGCTTAAGGTTCCCGAGTGTGAGCTGCTCGTTGCACCTACCCCGGTCCTCTGCTTCACCTGTAGGGATTTCCATCACCGGCCCGACAAGGAGCAACCAACCTATGATGAAGCATGACATCCCACGGAATGTGTGAGGGCAACATGAAATAGTCCTGTTAGCGTCCTCTCTACATCCAACTCACCTTGGTACAGGCATTTCTATCTCCCCACCTCCCTCCTAAATAGGAACAGTGACCCTATTTTCTTGTGTTGATACGGATACTCACCACAGCAGTTGCGGCCCTAACTTGGCTGATGTGCAGCCTACTCCAAGCCTGTATGCAAACAGCCAGAAGCAGCTCAACGTGGGCCAGTACACACGACACACTAGATGCAGTGCCATCCTGTGCTCATACATATTGCAATGTAGTTGCACTCTTCCAGCAGGTTCCACAGTAGCAGGTCCCATCCACAGTGGCTTCCTAGCAGCGGCTCACACTCCTCTAGGGTTCTCGAGGGAGGTCAGACACTTCAGAGTCCAGTTCCACAGGAATTCAAGACCACAAGTGGCCCAAGCTCCAGTGGGTCCTGACTTCAGGCCTCACTATTGTCACCCACTAATTCCACAACTGTAATGATCTATATCCTTCAGAGATGTTCAAACAGATCAATTTTCACTTCTCCAGTCGAAAAGGATGGGTACAACACAAGATACTGTAGGTTAGTTAGGGCAATGGTGGTGGAGCACTAGCAATATGTGTCTGCCAAGTTGGCTTTCAACCCACAAACCCTGTGTCCAGTATCTTTTAATAAGAGATCTGGTAGGGGAGCCTCAGGTTGCAGTTCTTTTATTAGGCCTTCAATAAATGTCCACATCCCCTTTATCTGCTCTTATTGCCACTAGACTCAAAAAGTGTACATAATTTGCATATTTAGTAGTTTATTTTGTCTCCAAAGGTCTCAGACACCAACGTATTACATTAGCTTAGCCATCCTCGCATGTGCTTTCAAGACCTCTTTCGATGCAATATGCTAGCTGTTGTTCAGTGTTCAAAGTCTTGTTGCTGATGATAATCAGGCATCAGATCTTGGCCAGGGGAACACTTGCGATATCCGTTTAACACTGTAAGAGCTGAGCGAATTTGCCCCATCAAAATATTTTAAAGACACTGCGTCTTCAAAGGCACTTCCAGACCTCACAAAGATTGTCTTGATGGAGGAGGAATACAGTCTTTCTTTAGGGAGTATTTGTGCAAAGAGTTTATAGTGATCAGCCACATAAGTGATGATAAACATAGTTTACACACTTGTTCTCTGGCCTCAGATCTTTGTCATGAAGAATTGACTGAAAATAACCTAGTCATTTAATGACATCCGGGACATGCTCGATACACGGCCATCATATTAAGTGGTCACTCTGCGAAACTTGGACCCTCTGTCTCCTAGAATGTCTAGTGAGAAAATAAGACTTGGTCAGTGCAAGTAAAAGATGAACTCGGCTCATGGTAGACATCACAATGTATTGTCATACCCATAAGCCCATAGAGCACAGCAACATTGTCATCACTACGAATTATTCTTCAAGCTGACAGGTGAAGTCTAAATAGTGTAACAGGCAGATTTGGAAGAAACAACTATCAACACCAGTATCTGATCAAGTTGTCTGAAAGCTTACAGTCCAATTCTGGTCTCCAAGCCCACAGTTGGTCTTGCAGTCATGAAGGCCACCCACTACTGGGTGGAGACGAACACTCTATCCAATGGATACTTGCACGCATGTCAGTTGATGTTGCCAAGCTGGAACGCACAGTGCACTCATCTTCAAGCCGGCCACATATGTTTGTGACTGTGCACATATTGCTGAAGTGACCAGATGACACTAGTGGTACACTAATAGCCACCGCAGGTGCCCCTTCATATTCTGCTCAGGTCAGCCCCAGGCATGCATGCCCTTAGGAATCCCTTAACCATTCTTCCTTAGAGTATCAAGCGTCGATTACTTGGAATGTTTGTCAATCTGTAATCGATGATACACATCAAGATAGGAAATTAAATAAGAAACCATGCCATCAGAAAATGAGATTAACTGCCTTTGCTTCCTCACAAACCTCCCTTCAGTTATTAAGTGCAAGTGAAATGTCGATCGCACCCATTACTTTTTGGGTCATCTTGCATGGTAGATACAAGGGCAAACCCCTATCAGATGAAGCCTCTGTGTGTGAGATCCCACTTCTGAGCAGGGGACAACATCCAAAACCATTTGCTAATAATTTTTTTCGGATTTTCTTTTGAATATATCTAATTTAATTCAACTTAATCAGCAGACGTTGAAATACCTGTTTTTGAAATCTGTTACATGACAGGAATTTATTTCTCGTCTACAAGCTCTGCATTAACCTTTTATTATTATTAATAAACAACTAAGAAACCAAACCTGCCTTTTTTAGTATGTCGCCTCTCAACAAGTTTTTAGTGCAAATTTAATGAAAACGTTAGACATACTATTTTTAAATAAATTGATTAGTTCATTTTAAACCATAGTATCTGCTATGGTGTTCCCCCTACTTTACTTGACTTTTGTACAGAGGTTTAAAGGATCTGTGAAAGGTAAATACGCAAGGAGTAGGATAGGTCCAGGGCTTGCAGAGTAACTAATGTCAAGAAGGCACCACCTGCTGCATGAGGACCTATTGTCATGTCCTTGAGCAGCTGGTTGAGGAGGACATGTGCTCCAGAGCAAGCCCAGGTCACAGTTTAGCTGGCCACTGGGCTTCCAGTCAGGCAAGTATTTCTCTTCAACAGTGCTGCCCAGTGTTATAACCCTGGCTTGGAAAGGAAGGCAGTCCCCAGCAAAGTGCTGCCCTGAAAATGCAAGTCTCTCTGTTATAATTCCTTGCAGATCCATTTTGAAATATACAGAAATCGTGGAACAAGGTACTGGATGAGATAGCCAGCACTGATGACGAGAGCGGAGAGTCAGGTCTTATACATTGCTCAAACTCTGGAGGACACTTCCAATCACGAAAGCCATGGATATCGGGTTATCAGATTTTGCCATGAAATGGACAAAATGAGCTTCTCTTGGGCTGGTTCTAACTGGCCAAAGTACACTGTGTATTGAGCCCAAGACAGGAGGTTACGTTTTACAGAGAGGCAAATGAAGGTAGACGGAGGTGGGAGTGGGCGCGGCACCAACTAGAAATGATAAAAACCTGATACTCCCACCCACAAGAGCACTGAATTACTTTACAGGGGAAAGGATAGACAGTAATGCAAAGAGCAGTCTCCCAGGTCAGCAGACACCTGAGCAACCACAGACAGAGCGCTTCATCACTTGAGGTCGGCTCACATAAATGGAGCTAAAGTGGACTTCAACATGCACTATACTAGACACACACAGGGATCTCACACAACCCTTACATACACAGATTTGTGCATACACCTTCCATATATGTCCCACACATATGGAAGCAAAAGACACCAATTAAGGGACAGCTTTTATTTTGGGAAGGCTTTTGGTCCTCTGACAAGGAAGGGTAGAATGAAAGGGTTTATCCCTTCTCCATAGATCACACTACCACTTCTGCCGCGGCCATGAAGCCTGGGTAGAGGGAGTAATACCTACTATCTAAGGGGATGCTGCAGTTAGAAATTCCAAAAACCCAAACGATCCACTCGGGGTTTTTTTAAATTTAAGAAACTGCTGAAAATCTGGTTGTTTTAGTGTGTTTTGCATGAGTTTGCAGATTTCAGGGTTTTTTCTCCCTCTTTTTTCCCAAAATGCTCACTGGTGCCGGGATGCCCATTTAGGGTCACAGTTAGGCTTAATACATTTCTTTTAGTTTATGTTTGGACATTGGTTTGGACTTGAATCTTCACCATCCCATGAAGAAACTTCATCTGTCAACCTGATAGGTTCCCTAGTAGTGTCTCAGACAATTCTGCTCAACCACCGTGTTTCAGGGGTGTCAAAATAACATAAATGACATCTTGAGAGCATTTCTTACATGTATCTGTATAAATAGCATTCAAGCCCATGGGCAATGTGAACACCTGGTACTAGGCGCTAAGCTGGATCCTGGTCAAAGGTGTGTGGATGCAAATGCTCTTACCACCATCAAAGCTTCTTTCAAACTTAAGCTTGTAACCTGAATACAGCTTCTGCCAGTGTCTTTAGAGTGGGACTGCATCAGTCACCGCAGAATGGAAATACATTTCGCCATGTGAAGTACTAAAGACTGCTGTCTGAAAACAGTTGTTTGTTGTCTGTTGGTTTAAGCGTCATTAGCATTTCCTATTGCGTGGAATTTGTATGATCCAGTCAATTACGTTTCACTAGTACTACTCACCCAGTATTCGTTGATTTACTACAGTGTGTTCAATACACTCGTTCAGTTCACACTAACTGCCAGACACTTACTACCAGTAACACATGTGCCAACTATACATATTTGAAGAGTAATATATTTTCCATAATGTAGCAAAATGTTACCAAAGACAAAATTGCAACTGATAGCACTGTTGTAAAGAGAGTTAACATAAGATCAAAAACAATGTCAGTGGGAAAAGATACTTAAAACCGTGAACCGAGAGCTCCTTACACAGTATCAGAACCATTTGACCCACCCAACATCCGCCTTCAGCTCAGATCTGAATAACAACCATTTCCCATGAATTAATTACCATGTGGGTTTACTCCCAGGTTTGCTGTGGAGCTCCGGGAATTTTGTCTTTTTTGAATGCCTCCTTTCCCATCCGCCATTCTTGCTTCCTTCATATTAATAATAGCTCCCGCTGGTTGCAGGCTGGCAGAACTTATAAAAGATCCACAGTCAAGCATTTCAAGGTCCTTAATCCCAGCCACCCTCGCAGGTGACCTTGGAGGCGGCTGCTCCCTTCTGTAAGGACTTGAACAAGAGGCTTTTGTCCTTCTCTTGTAACTTGCAGCCAAGTGCTGAAATGTCCTGCCCCTTGAAAGCCACAGATTGCCCTGTTCAATGAACCAGAGCTGACACTGTTGTCATCAAGTACATTCGCCTTTGTTTCCAGCAGTGAACTAGGCAGTGCCACTTGTCCGCCTGTGTGCCAGGGATGGGGAGATTTAAAGCGGGGGACCCCTGGACGAGTGCGTGCGGTGCCTGGGTACTGTCCTCCCAGCCACCCGTCCTGACGTGTCAGCAGCAGCTACCTGTTGTGTACACATTGTTGTGAACACTGGGTGATTCACAAAGCCTTAGATGTAATGTTAATGATGTACTTAACCTGGATACAATCTATGTAGGGCACACCACAAACACAAAAGTGTTATGGGCAGTTGTGACCTCACTCAAGGGGACTGTTCTTGTTGAACTTAAGCGGATGGAAGGCGGAAGTAGGTGCTTTTAGAATCAAGCCACTAGTGTGATGGCTACACACAAACAAAGGTATGCAGTGGCCACTCAGATTCCTTGTACCATGTCTGTCGAAGATGTCCCCAGTTCCTGCTCTTCTGCCACAGACATGATTATTTGTGTTCTTGGAAAAGTCTACTGTGATTTTTTGAATAATGAGTGAGTAATCCATAACCTATTCTTTCCAATCGGATTCACTTACAGGCTCCATTCTCTGCCAGGTGTTGGGCTCCTTCAGGTAAAAAGGGTTTACACCTGTTGGTATCAGATAGAGGTGTTGAGGGTCTCATCGAAGGACAAGACAGTTGAGCAGGGTCTGGTGCCGATGTGAAAATAGTTCCAGCATGTCAATACTAGAAGCATTTACTTCCTTGTATGACGTTTTGTTACTTTACAGGTTGGCAGGCTGGAGAGATCTGTTGGGGACATATGGAATGATCGAATAAGCTCGTCAGGGCTCACTTTACATGAAATCCACCCTCCACTGACTTACGCTGTGAGGCACAATTCTGATCTAAGCACAGTTGCCCACACTCAGTTGTCCTTCCTATACATTAAATATTAGTGTATATTTTTTGGGAAGTTTTGATTATCCTCCAATAAGGTTTTTCCAGGATTCCCCTCCCTGCCTTCTACTCAAATGGTTTATTAGTGAGCAGGCAGAAGCCCTCCCAAGGAGCCTTCCACCTTTGGTTTCTGTAGGTTGCTCAAGGGGGCAACAGCATGCTCAGGAAACCCATTGCTCCTTTTTACTTGTAGGGCTCATCTCTTTTGCAAGTCAGAGAAGCTCACAATATTTCCACCATTGTTTTATTTGTTCTCTGATTGAAAAAGCCTACACTGCTTTTACTTCTGCTTTTCCTCTGTTTTGTGTGTGTGTGGGGGGGGGGGGGGGGGGAGTTGCCTTTCTGCTTCCTCACGTGTGTCTGTTCTGTTTCAGTGAACAAACCATGCACTGCTATGGCCTGTGATGTACATGTGTGAGTTGATGGGTCTAGGCCTGTGCTGCCTTGTTGTACTGTACCTGTTTAGGAGTTTGGGAAACGTGTTTTCCTGCAGTCCATGCTATGACTTTTGTTTTGCAACGTAAGAAGCTTGGGAAGCTGCTCCCACTGATGTATTGTGTGTTTGTGTGAGAAACCTGAAGCTTGCACTACTACCATTGCTACACCTGCTCTGTGTTAAATGGAGTTTCCCTCTGTTGCTTTTTGTACTATACTTGTTTTGACAAAGCTTGCAGTTGCCTGTGCTGTCACCAGTTTTGTCTGTGTGAGAAGCTTCGCCTGTTGTTGTTTCTGCTGTGCCGGTTCTATTAGTGAGTGTAGTTTTCACTGTTGCCGCCTTACAAGTACACGTTCTGTGAATGAGTCAATGGCACTTTGGTACTGTCTTTGTGTTTGAGGAAGCCTGCCAAGCTGATGGCGTGTGCAGGAAACTTGTGGTGCTGCTGCAAACGTTTTGCCTGGTGAATGTGTAAAGAGCACATCATTCCTAGTTTTCTGCAGTTGTGAGTAGAAAAAGAATGCAATCTTGGGCATCACTAAGCCTCCTGGTGGAAGGCGGCAATGCAGTCGCCCAGGACCAACCTCTTTGTTTGTCAGTGGGATTGTGGACCACGAAAAATGTCTTAGCCATGCTTGCAGCCAATTGTATCTCAGAAATTAAAATGCTTTCAGGATTCGATGGTGCAGGTAGCAAGGGAAAAATGCAGTAAAACAGCAGTTGCAAGATGGGTTGCAATTATCCTTTCAAAATGCATAGTTCATAAGTAGCTGTTCTGAAAAGACCGCAAATGAGAGGGACAAAGACATATTTTTAGGTCATATTCGTGAAGCAAATCCATAATTATTAAGACCCAGTTATGCATCCGGTGACAGGCACATGCTTCTAAATAGTTTCCCAACAGTGGGACATAGGCGTTTGCAGGGATCCTGTTGTCATACTGCCTCACCCAGCTAGTAAAAGTCAAATGATGCATCCCTAAATGCAACATGGTCCACAAAGCAACAGGCTTCCTCAGATGTTATATTTGGCTGCCCACTCGACATTCAAAGAATGGCTAAAAAAGCTGCTGTTTCTACCAGTGTTATTATCTCCCCTTCTAACCCATCAGAACTTGTTTGTACCTTTAGAACATCTTGATTGGCTACTAGGCTGTCCCAGTGGGACAGCCCACATCTTCCCAAACTATTTTGAGATCAGTGGAGGTGAGTGCAACCATAAACTGGTGGTTTGCCTAAAAAGCGTGTTTTCCCACCTTAGGATGAAAAAGCTGCCCTATGTGGAGACACAAAAAGGCAAAATTCCATCCATGGGCGATTTGGTGGTAATTCTCTCCTACTATTAACTGGGGTCCCTCCAGGTTCTGTCACATAGCTATCCATGGCAGGTTGGTCCAATGAGTACCTCTAGTCAGTAAACCTTTGAGCACTGACCCATCCTTCTGTGTGCCTTTGCCTTGGAGCTGTAAAAGTAGTGGATCCACATCCACGGCTGGTCTCCAGGAGCCTGGTCCCCTGTGGGTGTTGTTTCCTTCCTTCAATCTATATGAGGACCTTCCTGCCCATGCTTGAGGAACTTCTGAAGCAACATGGCATGTGGATAACATTCACCTATTCCATTGTATGTGACAGCTTACCATGCCCTTTTGTCCAAGATCTGCTTGAGTCCTGCACCCAAACTGTGATCCCAACTGGACCTCCACCTTTTTCATGTCTTAGCACAAGTTCTCCAGCTATACATTACTGGAGCCATTTTTGAATTTTCTTCTTCATCCTTGACCTTAAAGTTATGTATTCTCTTATTAGTACTATATCTTGCCTAACATAAAGGCAGTAAACCAAGTAACATTTGGTACCACCTATTCGTTGACATTGCAATTCTGCTTTTTTGGATTAAAAGGGTATGCAATAGGTCGCGTATTTACGCGAGTTTGAGCTATTGACATTGCAACTAACAACGTGTTTTATTTATGTTTCAACAACAGACACACAGCCACACACACACACAGCCACACACACACAGAGCCAGGCACACACACACACACACAGCCACACACACAGAGCCACAAACACACACACACAAACAGAGCCACACACACACACAGAGATACACACACAAAGACACACTCACACAGAGCCACACATACACACAGCCACACACACACACAGCCACACACACACACAGCCACACACACACAGAGCCAGACACACACACACAACACCAAGTCACCATCTTTCTTTGATGGTGACTGTTGCACTCTATTTTTCTGGTGGAAGGGCTTTCTCTATATTCACATACTGCAGGGTGCGTGATGAACGCAAAATCGATAGCAACCGGTTCCTTAATGTGTTGCACCTTTTTCAACAGGATATGGGCATTACAATCCTTTTCTTTATGTCAATTTACCTAAATATTCAGTCGGGCGCCGGGAAAAACACAGCAGCTGAAGATATGAAGGACTGGGTTCTTTAAGACCCAGCGGTGCCAGGGCACAACACCTGAAACCTTCGTGGGTAACCTGCTCCGGCGTACGAATGACAGAGACACGGGACACTTCCTTCGGCGTCAAAGATTCAAGGTTTATTTACTGCAGGGAACACAGAAGTCACGACAAGTACAACACGTGCAACTTGGGGAGACTGCTTCAAATTGGTTCTGTGGATCGCTCCTTTTATACACAATTTCCCCATAGAGTTACATTGCACACAAAAGTTTATGACCCGGTTCCCACAATCATCCCCCAGAGGGGTCGTTTTGGTCACTTTGAAACACACAAGGTCCGGAACATAAGTGCGGAAACATTTGGCGGTTCCCAACTGTAAAAACCCATCTTCCCAACATTAGTGCATTCCAATCGGCAGTAAAACAGATCGAAATAGGAACAAAGACAGGTGCAGAGGAAGACGGAGACAGTGGGGAGATCGGAAAGGGTGTAAAAGGGGAGGTATCGGGAAACACGAGATACAGGCATCAAAGGGACGTGCCTAATGAGATGCACGGCTGAGATAATAAGTCTGTGCGACAAGATGAGCCTCGAGCGGCGCCATCTGCTTTACAGTAGCATCCCCCTCGTCATAAAGACACTTACAAAGGACATGTGTCTTCCGCAAATATCTTGGGAGTCCCAGGGTCGCGAAGCGGACAGGCGTCCATTCGCTGGCTACTTGAGGGCAAGAGACAAAATGGATGCCGTATCTAAGATGGAACCCGTGGGTACAGATGAAAAACCCACATAACAAACGAACGGTTTAAGTTAGCACAGCGAAACTGCGCACACTTACTAAACTCGTCATTTGCGGTTCATAGATACCAGACTCGACCATATTCGTGCGAGTCGAAAACACCACTTACAATTGTCACGGAACCTCAGACGCTCCTTTTGCCCTCATGTAGGCAAGCACTAGTCGGAATCATATTCGATATTCATCAGACCATCGAGATGTTGCTGTAGCATAGCTCTGTCCAACCGAGTCCCCTTGGTAACAGGTGGCTGTCTCATACACGTTGTAGCACAGAGGCCACATAAGGCAGGACCGCACTGCACACAGAGGCAACACGTGAACAGGAACACCACAACAACTCCGACGATCATCAGAATCTTCCAACCCCAAGTCGACATTAGGCCCCAAAACCACCCAAGTAGCGTCCAATCCCCTACATCCACGTGTATGGATTCGGAGATCTTATGCAACCTCGAGATGGCTTGATAGACAGTCGGAGCGTTATCAGGAATGAAAATACAGCAGCTCGAATGGATCACCTTACATACCCCACCTCGATCTGCTAAGATCACGTCTAAAACCATACGGTTTTGTAACGTCATAAGTCTATCCGCCTGAAGTTCAGTGGTGATATTACCAAGGGCACTGGCAGTAATATTAGCTGTCGATTCTACCACTCGAGTCAACTGTCTCAGGTTCCTACTATTAACCATAGGTCCCCAAAACGGGAGGAAACCCTTGAAAAAGTCTCCTGCCTCTTGACCGGCAGTATCCTCTTCGCTAATTACGCCTCTCACGACTCTAGTCTTGTGATAATCTGCATCTACAGTGAACGTCGGGGGCAACAAATTTGCGATGAAGCATGAGCCCATGAAGTCAGAGGGCAACCATGCATATGCACGATCATGACAAATAAAGTAGGTACCCTTGGCGGCCAGGAACACAGGGGACGAGACCATCGGCAGAATGTAATTTTCAGTGCAAGCACTCGCTCCAAGTCGGGCTTTCGATCTTCGGCCGCGACCTATGAGACAAAAATTACCAATGTGGGGTACGACCCATATCGGGGGCGAGCTTTTAAGCTGCTTTTCACTGGTGAACACACTATATTCGCCTCTACTTAGGACCCTATAGGCTTGTACCTCTTCTTCAGGAATAAGCGAGGGATCATAGATATCGCTATCTAAATCCTCTATTGCTATAGACAAAGGTTTTTGATACGAGGTAGGACCAGAGTAGGGGGAACGTGGTTCTCGAATGGGGTGGAAACCCAGTGCGCTTCGAAACATTGTCTGAAATGCTCGAGCAGACCCTTGGGAACTATACGGTAACACCAGATATGGAATTCCCTTATCCGTATTATGTGGCATCAACCCACACACCCAACAATTAGTAGTGTTAACCACTAACTGATGCTGATGAAGGAGCTGAATAAAGGAATTGTTGCGGAATTCTGCACGTCTAGCCTGCTCGTGTTCAGGTAAGATATGGAAAGAATGAGGAGAAGCAGTGGAGATAAGTTTAGGGTCAGGGGTAGGAGTAGGTGTAGCAGAAGGTAAGAAGTAAGACATCGTGTAATACACCCCACCCGCCAATAATGCAGAAACAGTCAGAAACAATACGAATATTTGGAATATAAAACATTTGGTACGACTGAGTTGCTGCAGCTTGAATCTATGAGCCTGAGCTCCTTCCACATCCGTCAGCTTCGAAAATGCCATTCCCTATGACCGTCCGCAACGTTTCTTGACGCACTTCGTTCTGTGTAGCAATAGTCAATCCCTAGGAGTTTCCAGGAACCGACGGTCTTTAACCTAGCGTCAAGACCTACTAACCAGAAGGAAGTACGCGCGCGGCCCTACGGCCTTTATTTCACAAGTGTATATGCAAAAACAATGTCTCTTAGCTGTGGAAGCAAAAAGTGTAAGGAATGAAGCTCAATGAATATGTACAAAATAATTACAGTGATACGAATGTTCAAACTGATCGTGGAAAGCGGGATAATGCAATTATCAGAGAACAGAACAGGATCTTTTATTAGTCTCTAGTGCTGGATCGCAAAAAGTATCGGGTTTTCCCAGGACGTGTCTGTTCGTCAAACAAAGGATCCGTTGAAGGGACAGCGTCCTGTTGATCAGCTGAATGTTTTAGTCTTGAGTCTTTTGCTGACAAATGTTCAACAGTGTCTTTCTGCTGCACTGAGGATTCTCCGACAGGTTGTGCGTCGCTGAAAGGTACAAACGCCGGCAATCCTTCGGTTTCGGTTGATGCAATGCCTTTCCTCACCCACGAGTCTGCTGGCAACGGGATAGGGACTTTCTTCGTGTGGGTGGCGTGCACCCAATTCTTCCGCCCCTCCAGACGAACTGCAGTTCTCGTGGCAAGGAGGACCTGGTAGGGTCCAGTAAACCTCGGGTCCAAGTTGGTCTTGCGCGAAAAGTTCCGCGTTACCACCCAATCTCCGGGCTGGAGCTGGTGGCCTGGACCCTCCGTCTGCGTCGGCAATGCTTCGTGAACCTGTTGGTGAATTAACCTCAGTTTAGCAGTCAAGTCATGTAGATAATCGATCAACATTGGGTACTCAAGATCACAGAAAATACCCGGCCTAGGAACCCCCCAAACATTCGCGGGACGACCGAACACTATTTCGTAGGGGCTAAGCCCTACTCGGGAGTGTACAGTCGCCCTAGTTGACAGTAATGCTAAGGGTAAAGCGTCAGGCCACGAAAGACCAGTCGTAGCCTGAATCTTTGCTAGTTTTAGTTTAAGGGTGCCGTTATACCCTTCGACCAAACCAGCTGACTGGGGATGATTTGCACTATGGAATTTCTGATTAATTCCAAGGCCCTTGCATACACTCTTCATCACACTCCCCACAAACTCACTTCCGTTATCTGACCACACAATTCTAGGCATTCCATACCGAGGAAAGTATTCCTTCAGTAGGATTTTCGCAGTAGACAAAGCAGTATTGTCTTTGAGAGGATAAGCCTCAATCCATCGGGAGAATGTGCAAACCACAACTAAGACGTATTTCAGGTTATTGCATCGCTCCATATGGATGAAGTCCAATTGGATCACCTCAAAGGGACATGAAGGGGGAGCAAAACTGCCAGGAGGAGTTGGGGTTCCCTTGCCAGGATTGTACATCATACACACCATACAGTTCTTAACCAAGCGTTCAGCACATTTCGTAATACCACCATTCTTCCACACAGGAGACAGCAATTTACAAATACCTTTCGCGCTAATATGTGCTAACCCATGCGCCATTGTCACAACGGCCAGCACATACGCATCCGGTAACATCCATCTTTTCTGTTCCGACAAATCAATCCAACAACCATTCGCATCTAACTTTCCCGTGCTTTCTTTCCACTTCGTCTTTTCAGTCTCGGTGGCCTCATTCTGAATTGCTTTTACACTCTCGATAGTGTCCTCACACATACTCGATTCTGTAGGCCACCTAACCGAACTCGTCACATACATTCGAGTGCTAAGGTTCCGGGCAGTCTCCTTAGCAGTCTCATCCGCAAACGCATTACCACGACCCACATCATCCGTCACCTTACGATGCGCACTACATTTAACAATCGCCACTTGCTTAGGCAACGTAAGTGCATCCAAAAGATCATTCACAAGCTGGCCATGCTGAATCTTCGTACCATGCGATGTTAGAAAACCTCTCTCTCTCCACAAACGTCCAAAACTATGTGCGACGCCAAATGCATATTGGCTGTCGGTAAACACATTCACACGTTTCCCTTTCGCTAACACACACGCTCTAGTAAGAGCAATCAGCTCTGCAGCTTGGGCAGAATTCTGATTTAATCTTGCAGTCTCAACAACAGTTTTCAACGTTACAACAGCATAAGCAGTAGTCACATCACCATTCGGCAACTTGAAACATGAACCATCCACATACAGTGTACCATCTGGTTCTTCCAATGGGGTGTTTTTAAGGTCCACTCGACCTTTCGTTTCTTCTTCTGTCCTCAAGTAACAATCATGTTCTGCTACTTCATCTGATTCTGTGCTAATTGGTAACAAAGTTGCCGGGTTCAGAACATTACAACGTTTTATTTGAATGTGGCTTGCCAACAGCGTCAACTCGTACCCAGACAACCTCGCACTCGTTAAGTGCTGAGTTTTCGTACGATTCAAAAGAGTATCGACTGCATGCGGAACCATCACCGTAAGCATATTATCCATGACCAATCCTGCTGATTGTCGGATGGAGACCGCGGCTGCCGCTGTTGCTCTCAAACAACTCGGAAATGCTCTAGCTACCGGGTCCAAGGTCGAGGAAAAATATGCACATGGACGTTGCTTACCGCCAAAAGGTTGCGTTAAAACACTCAACGCACAACCTTCTCTCTCGTGAACATATAATGTAAATGGCTTGCTATAGTCAGGAGTACCTAACACAGGAGCCGAACATAATGAATCACGTAATTCAGAAAAACTTTTCTGACATTCTTCCGTCCATGGTAAAGGAGTCGAAACATCCTTGCACGTAAGAGCCACCAATGGTTTCGCTAGCAACGAAAAATTTGGAATCCATTGCCTGCAGTACGACGTGATACCTAGAAAGGCACGCACATCTCTTTGGGTTTGTGGCACAGCCATTCGCGCAATTGCTGCGATTCTCTCTGGGGTCAACCGTCTTCCCTCCTTTGACAATAAGTGACCTAGATAGGTTACTTCTTGACAACAATATTGGAGTTTAGAAGGTGACACCTTGTGATTTAACTCGCAGAGATGTTGCAGCAACGACACCGTAGCAATCTTGCAAATGTCCTGAGTATCTGCAGCTACCAATAGGTCATCAACGTATTGGATTAAGGCCGCACCAGCCGGTAACCTAAACGCATCCAGTTGACCCTTCAAGGCTTGACTGTAAATCGATGGACTTTCACAGTAGCCCTGAGGAGCGCGTTTAAACCGGAAGCTGCGTCCACCAAGAGAGAAACCGAAAAGGTCTCTGCTCTCCTCTGCAATCGGGATGCTGAAGAACGCATTCTTCAAGTCAATCACCGAAAACCACGATGCAGAAGCTGGAATCAGAGTCAGTAGCGCCGTGATGTCGGGCACAACGGGGAATTGAGGAATCACAATTTTATTCACCTCCCGTAAATCGATAACAAAACGATAAACAGGTGGTTTCGAAGGATCAGTACGTTTTAGAATGGGTAGTACAGGACTATTGCACACGTTTCCCCGAGTCTCTTCAATAACATCTTTCTCGATCAAATCATAGATGATCGCTAACAGTGCTCGTTCACCATCAAGGGAGATACGATATTAGGGAATACGTGGCAATCGCACATTAGATTTCAACTGAACAACATATGGTGAGATATCAAGTAGGCCCACATCGTTGGGACCTGTCGCCCACAAAGACGCAGGAAGAGAACTCAATTCCGGTGGAAGGTTATCGAGAGACAAGTACATGGGAGAGACAACCCTCTCTCCCAACGTAAGCTTTACACCCGCAGGGGAACAATACAAAGTCGCATACAATCGTTTAAATGGTCAAAATTAACGGGGCTTCTAGCACACGAGGCCCAATTTTAAGGGGCAAAGGGCGCGAAACTGGATTGCTAACGGGGGCGCCAGAGAATCCAACGGAAACATTGGTTAAGCCAGACAAAGGTGCGCCAGGGAGTTTCGAATGCTTAATGGAACTTTTCGCTGCACCAGTGTCCAACAGAAAAGGCTCAACGACGCCCGATGTAGCAACTGCGACGTAAGGCCCTCTCTGATCAACCGGAACTGATACCACTCCCTCTCCTTGTCTATGGCTGTCCTAGTAATTACTGTCGTCAGTTCCCTGATCGACGTAATAATCGTCTACATTGTACTGTGCAGATCGTCCTTGCGACGATCCACGTTGATCAAAACAATTATCAGAATTTGATGAGTTATCTGAGCGATCGTTCTGAGCTCCACGACCTCTACCACGTGGTGCTGCTGCGAACCACCACGACCACCTTTAGATGAGTTACCACTATTACGTTCATTTAAAACAGGACAATTGAATTTAATGTGACCCTCTTGTCTACAATAAGCACATTGATTGTACCCCAACGAGGATCTTTGGGAAGAGGAGTCATTGCGAGTTTGGGATCGGTTCGATTGCGGCTGCGATCTATTTTGTTGCGAAGTATTCTGATTCAAACGTGGAGGATACGCTTGCTGAAGCAACACTTTAGTTTTAAGCTCTTTCGTCTTTTTATCAGCACGGTCGCTCTCTTCTTTCTCCCTATTCTCATAATATTGTCTTAAAATGCACAGATTGGATTATTATGCCAATGTTTTCCTCTAAAGGGTACTAAAGGCGAGAATGATCATAATTTGTTCGGCTTCATTTGAGTTTTAAAAATGCACAAAATCCTTCACCAGAGCAAAATCCAACATTCACAAGTAAAATATAAATTGTCAGGTTATGAAAATATATCACCCGAACAAAAAGTTATTAATTCCATAAACATGCAACTCTTACAAATCTGATCAAATGTACTAGCTTTGCGTAATACAATTCTAAAGAGCAGGTCGCAGGGCAGGCCGCGGTATAAACTTTTAATAAAGATGAAAAATACGCCCTAAAGGGGAAGTAAAGCTAACAACGGCTATACGCATATATAGCTGCTGGTGACTAATCCTAGAAAGCAAGCCAATCGGAAAGGAAAGCTACCCGTCAGCGGTCATGTGACACACTCATGGGAAGCGCCAGATGGCGTGTGGTGGGCTGCACAACAGCTTGTTCACGGTCCACGACCCTTCAGTGCACTCAGCTGCACTCAGGGACGTCAACTCGGGGTTGTCAATTATGCCACCAGAAGGCGGGGTTGAAATAAATATACAACGTGCACTGCCCATTTAGGAGCATGCCACCGAGGTGAAATAAAAAAATAACAGCATTCGTTTACATATACAATAACGCAAAGTAGATAATATTGCCCCATTCCACGTGTCCGATTTATGTCCTTAGCTCCTAAAACCGAGACCCCACCAGGCAGTGTTTTCTTTTTTTCTTTTCTTCTTTTCAACATGCATAACTTAAAGTGCCTTTAAACGGTGTGTCAACCCATTTCTAGTCCTGGGCTTTTCTGTCACGGGTCTATTGTTATCAGCTGTGTTATGCTAAATGTTTTGGTCTCTGCCCATCAAGACTACAACTCCAAGAATATATTCGATTGTGCAATGACAGCAAAGCAATTGGAAACTGTGTCCTTAAAGTAGCACCACGTGAGGTATGTAAAAGGTGTACCAATGAAATAAGCAATATTTAAAAATAATACTCCACAATGCTATGATGGTCAGTGCCATGTTAGAGTGTACTTTAAAAAAAAGAACATAAACGCTGCAGTATGTCTACCCTTCAAGGCACCAAAATAATTAAATATTTGAACTGCCAACACACTTTCAAGGTGTGGTGACCGGGGAGGGGTACACCACCCAGATACCGAATTTCCAATCATGGGCCTTCTTTTTACAAATGACTTCTCGTGGACTCACGCCAAACGGTTCAGTTATGGCAAACCTAGAGTATTAGTCCAATAATGCACTGATCTGTTAATTAAAATCACATGCGTGGAAAGACACCGCCCGGATGAGAAATCAATCTGCCCGCTTTATCAGGGACCAGTATTTTGTTGGGAATGATGCTAAAATATCAATTTAAAAAAACAGCGGTCTCAGGGTCTTCCCTCCTGAGCCTGGCTGTATGGAAAAGAACCCGGACAGCTGGGCGAGCGTCCGGCAGGAGAGCCCTTGGCGTAAACCGGTAGTTTGATACCAAGCACTTACTAAGCCCCTAGGCTAAGGCTTTGCTCGCTGGGGCCGGTCACAACCAGCTCTACCTCAGGGCGGCCGGTGCTCCGTTTCTGCGGCTCAACACCGGGTTCAACCAACGGGACAGTATTTCATTCAGAGGCCGGTCGCATTGTAAGAATATACTGTTGTGCTGTTATATTATAGGTAACACACCAAGTTCAAATCTGGTTAGTAGTCCGTCAAAATCTGGGAGAATTGCTTTCAAGTTACATGTTTGACATTCACAATTTAGGATGATAAATCTCTCGCACAGCAAAGTTCTCTGTTGACTCTTCCTTTAGCTTTGCCTCTTTGCCCAGTCTGTCACCAGTCCAGGAGTGCGCGCATATCGAAAAAGAGCCCCAACACATCACCCAAGGCGGTCCGGAAGAATGGGTGTGTGCATTTTTTTAATCAGCTGGAGTCGATATTACACTGGGCGATATAACTGTACGGGGTTGTAGGATAATCTGTGATAAAACGTGCAATACATCCGGGTATTTCTTGATGCCTGCACCCCTTTGCGGGCTAAACCTTACATAACTAAATAAATGTGTATACATTTTAAATGCATAACAATAAAACCAAAGATAAGTAAAGGGTGTAGAAATGGAAGAAGCGCAGTACTTCAGCAATCAGGCGTAAGCTCTCCAGCACCGTTTTACTCCTCGAGTCCTGCGCCCCAATGGGAGACCGACAGCTGATAGGTTCAAGGGCGAACAAATCCAGAAGTCCCCTCATGTGTGCCTAAGACATCCTCAGCAAACACGAAGTGTCAGTCAGAGGAACATTATACCGCGCTCTGCCCCGGGGAAGTGGAGACACAGGACAGCCACACCCAAGGCAGGCACATCACCACAGAATCCCTCTTGCTAAAGGGGCAATAAGTAAGTAAATTGTATAACTCCGGCCTTCAGCACGCAGATCATTGCATTATCCAACTGGCAACATCAGGCATTTTTTTTTAAGGGATCACTGTTCGAGGCATGTGGGCTGCTAAATTCATATCTTAGCATTAGATCGCCGCCTAGTGTTGGGTCCGGATGATCGCACATTGTTGTCCTGGAAGAGTCTTCGAAGTATCCTGAGATAGGTGGCTCCTCCCCTGGACTACAGTGCGCATGGGCATCGGCTCCATCCTCAGATTGTTTTTTTCCGCCATTGGGTTCGGATGCGGTCTCGACGTCTCTCTGTCGGAACCGAGAAAACATAACTTTAAACGGCCAAAAGGCTGTGTGTTCTTGACGTCGGTATTGTTTGCGTGCGGTCTCGAGTTCTTCCGTCTCTCGGAGCCGGAATCAGCGGAGTATTTCCACTCTTCGGACATCGAGGCCTTCTCATCGCGACTCGACACCGACTTTCCAACATGGAGCGGAGCCCATTTAAACTCTGTCCGCTCTGTGGGTCCAAATACCCACATATAGACGTGCACCCGGTCTGTAACAAATGCCTTTCGCCAGACCATGACGAAGGAAACTGCAGGGCTTGTGCGAGTTTCAGGTCAAAGAAGACTCTCACGATTCGGCGCGCGGTGCGCCTTGTGGCCAAACAAGCGGCCCCGGATCCCGAAAACATCTTCGACGACCAAGAAGAGGAGGACCAGAGCCATCATCTTCAGATTTCCCCGCCCGAGACGGAGGTCGAGGCAGATCCGGAAGACGACGACGGAGTCGTGGGTCAAGGCCTTGAATACGTCGACGAGGTAGGGGACGACGAAGAGGTTTATGGGGCCGCGGAAGATAGCTCAGAGGACGAGCTATGCCCCGAAGTTTACGGACATAAAGAACGGGTCACGGGATCGCCTGTCGGCCTTCCCCAAGACCCCGTAGCGCAAGCCACGGCCCCGCCTTCGGGCCCGGCCACGGACATACTTGCTGCGCCGAAAGTATCGAAACCGAAACTGAAAGCAACGGTATCGACAACACCTAAAATGGCCGACCCGAAACCGAAACTTAAGGACTCAGGCGTCCCTAAGATGGCGATCGTAACAACAAAAACGAATAAGCCTGCAGCCTCATCGACTCCGTCGACCTCCGGTCCACAGAAGTCGAAGAAATCTGGCGATTCCACGGGGTCGAAATCGGCGCCGGAGGAGAGATCCTCTAAAAAGGGTGGCACGCACAAGACAAGCGCGGCGGCGCCAGCAAAACACGCCAAAGCCAGCGACACAGCTCCGGCTCCGACTGGGACATCTGCGCACCGGTCCAAGGACTCGGGGTCGGCGGACGTGGCATCATCGACCAACCCTCAAAAAGACCAGCAGAACGTAGGATCCGAGGGCATAGCCACCTCGTCGGTGCCAAAGGCCACTGTCTCCGACGCCTCTCTCATTGCTTCTTCACTACAAAGAATTAGGGAGAAGGCCTCTGCTTCGTCGGCGCCGGCGCCATCGCCGCAGAAGGCGACAGACGTCCCGGTCAAGCCTGCAAGTAAACTACTCTTCCTTCTGCCGCCAAAAGTGGCGCCGAAGGCCTTTTCATCAAAATCGACGCCAAAGAAGTCGGAATCTTCTACGGCAGGGGCACTTTCAGGTCGAATACTCGACTCAGAAGAGGATTCGGAGTGCTTCATAGATGCAGACACGGGCAGATTAACCCTTTACAAAAGGAAAATCACTTCGCAGCCGGTGGAATCCTATGTCATCCCCCTGAAGAAGAAAAAGTTTCCACAGGACGCCTCAGGCCTCATGGAACCTATCCAGCCCACTCCTAGAAGGAGCCCAACACCGTCTCCAGACCACTCTGATAGTGAGGGCTACGATGAAGATGACCAATACACTTTCCCGGTCAATGAACCAGGTGCACAACAGGATTCATATGATGACATTGGGGACCAAGGCACCCAAAATGTGGGACAAGACCCACAGGCTTTCAGTACACGTGCATCCCCAACAGAGGATTCTGCAGGTTTCCATGCACTCATTGAGAGGGCAGCTGCTAATCATGATGTGGACATGCATGCTGACCCAGTTGAAGAAGACTTTCTATTCGACACCTTTTCAGTCTCGGAAAGAACTGTGAAGATACTGCCTATGCTCAAAGGGGTCCTCAAGCATGCTGCGGACATCTTTAAAGAGCCTACCAGGGCGAGGGTGGTCAATCCACGTATTGAAAAAAAGTACAGACCAGCGCCTGCAGACCCTGCATACATTCGGGGACAGTTGCCGCTTGACTCCCTGGTGGTCGCAAATGCCCGTAAAAGGGCTAACTCCCAAACAACGGGTGAAGCTCCTCCCCCGGATAAGGAGTCCAAAGTGCTAGAGGCAGGAGGCAAAAGAGTGGCTGCGCAAGCTGCCAATCTCTGGCGTATTGCAAATACACAGGCACTACTGGCACGTTATGATAGATCACATTACGACACACTAGAACAAATTGTGCAACACCTGCCTCCGCAGTTTCAAGAGGGCACCAACATGGTTATACAGGAAGGACAACTGATCTCCAACGCGGCCATAAAGTGTGCACTTGATGCCGCGGACACAGCCGCTAGGGCTATTAACACCAGTGTCATGCTGAGATGACAGGCGTGGCTCCGCATATCGGGGTTTAAACCTGACATCCAAACAACCATACTTAATCAACCAGTCAATCCTGATAGACTGTTTGGTCCAGATGTTGACACCACCCTAGAAAAAATTAAAAAAGACACCGAAACTGCTAAATCTATGGGGGCCCTACAATCACAGCAGTTTCGTGGCAATAATTTTCGTCGCTCAGGTGCCCGTGGAGTCACCAGAGGACAGATGGGTCAGCAGTCACAGTTCCCTAGGGGTGGAGCACAATCCTCGTACCCCAAACAGAACAAGAGGGGCTACAGGGGAAACAGCAACAAAGGATGCGGCAGAGGGAACAACAATACACGCTCCTCTGCCCCAAGCAATCAGTGACTCTCTGTCACTGCCCCCCGACCACTTAACACCTGTCGGGGGGAGACTACAGCAGTTCCTGCCCGTCTGGATCAACATCACCACAGACAGGTGGGTGCGACAACTTATCCAGTACGGTTATTGTCTAGAGTTAAAATCCACTCCACCCAACATTCCACCAAGGCAAAGACCTATGTCCGCAGAGCACTTGCACTTATTGCAGCAGGAAGTGGTGGTGATGCTGCAAAAAGGAGCAATCGAGCTCGTGCCAGTGGGGGAGGAAGGCACAGGGGTATATTCCCTGTACTTCCTCATTCCAAAGAAGGACGGATCGCTCAGACCAATTCTGGATCTCCGTCCCCTCAATCTGTATATACTGTCCAGCATTTCCATATGCTTACACTGCAACAGATTCTTCCCATGTTAAACAAAGGAGACTTCTTAGCAACCTTAGACCTCAAGGATGCTTATTTCCACATTCCCCTACACCCGTCCCACAGAAAGTACCTCAGGTTCACTATCCAAGGCACGCATTATCAGTTCAAAGTCCTACCCTTCGGAGTCACCACAGCCCCAAGGGGGTTTACCAAGTGCCTGGCGACAGTGGCAGCGCACCTCAGGAGGCAGAACATCCATGTCTACCCCCACCTCGACGACTGGCTCGTTCAAGCCAGGTCGGAACAACAGTGCGCCGCGGACATGTCGACTACCATTCACCTCCTTCACGACCTGGGTTTCTCGTTGAATTACCCAAAGTCACACCTTCAGCCGGCACATGTCCGACAGTTTCTGGGTGCGACAATCAATACCCTGACGGCCAAGGCGCAACCAAACCAGGTCAGGATAGACAGCATGCAGTCTCTAATCCAAAAGTTCAGACCGAGACACTCACTTCCAGCACGAGTGTTCATGCAGTTGATAGGCATGATGGCCTCCTGCATCTTCATAGTCCCTCACGCACGGTTGCATATGCGCCCGCTCCAGGAGTGCTTAGCAAATCAGTGGACACAGGCTCAGGGACAATTAACAGACCTAGTGTTGGTTACCAGTCGGGCATACAACTCTCTGCATTGGTGGACTCCACACAACCTTTGCAAGGGCCGACTGTTCCAGGAGCCAGTGCCACAGGTTATCCTGACGACGGACGCATCTCTCCAGGGATGGGGAGCTCATCTGCTCACTTACACGGTGCAGGGACTATGGACGACGCAGCAACAGAAGATGCACATCAACTATCTAGAACTGATGGCGTTCTTCATGGCGCTCAAGTCCTTCATTGTACATCTGTGCAACAAAGTGGTGTTAGTCCGGACGGACAACATGACCGCGATGTACTACATCCAAAAGCAGGGGGGAACCCACTCACCGCAGCTGTCTCATCTGGCTCAGAGCATGTGGAAGTGGGCCATTCAGAGGAACATCTTCCTCATGGCAGAACACCTCCCAGGGAAGGACAATCAGATGGCGGATCTGCTCAGCAGATACAGCCATCAAATGCACGAGTGGGAGATACATCCATCAGTACTCCAGCCGTACTTCCAAAAGTGGGGTCATCCAGAAATAGACCTGTTCGCCACAAGGGAGAACGCAAAATGCCAAAGCTTCGCCGCCAGGTTCCCGCACCCGCAATCACAGGGCAATGCGATATGGATGAACTGGTCAGGCAAATTTGCGTACGCTTTTCCCCCGACACCTCTGATACCACTGGTGGCGAGAAAACTAAGGCAACACTCAATGACACTAATCCTAGTTGCTCCAACGTGGGCGCGCCAGGCCTGGTACACCACGTTCCTTGAACTCTCAGTGGTACTGCATCAAAGACTGCGCCTCACGCCCAGACTTTTGACGCAGAACCATGGAGAAATTCAGCATCCAGATCCGCACCAGCTCAACCTAGCGATCTGGCTCCTGAAGTCTTAGAGTTTGGATACCTCAACCTACCTCCTGAATGCATGAATATCATCAAGGAGGCGAGGAAACCGTCAACCAGAGCATGCTATGCCGCAAAATGGAAGCGTTTTGTCATTTACTGTGCAGACAATGACATAAACCCGCTAGATGCATCTATTCCTAACATTATTTGCTATCTGTTACACCTTTACAAGTGCAAACTAGCGTTCACTTCTATTCGGATACATCTATCCGCCATCGCAGCTTACCTTCAAAACAGGCAGCATCTCTCGGTCTTCAGGGTGCCTGCCATTAAAGCGTTTCTTGAAGGTCTGAAACGAGTCATTCCCCCAAGAACACCGCCAGCTCCGGTGTGGAACCTCAATGTGGTCCTCACCAGACTGATGGGACCACCATTTGAGCCACTGCACTCGTGTGAACTGCAATTCCTAACATGGAAAGTAGCTTTCCTAATTGCTATTACGTCACTAAGGCGTGTTAGTGAGCTACAAGCGCTCACAATCCAAGAGCCATTCATTCAGATTCATCCAAATAGGGTAGTGCTACGTACTAACCCCAAATTCCTTCCAAAGGTGGTGTCACATTTTCATCTCAACCAAACTATCGACTTGCCGGCATTCTTCCAGAACCCACAAACAGTGGCGGAAAGAATGCTCCATACGTTAGACGTACGGCGGGCATTGATGTACTACATAGACAGGACACAACACTTTAGGAAAACAAAACAACTTTTTGTTGCCTTCTCACCACAACACAAAGGCAACCCGATTTCCAAAGCAGGAATAGCCAGATGGATTGTTAAGTGCATTCAAATCTGTTATCAAAAAGCCAAGCGCACTTTAACAATACCCCCAAAGGCGCACTCCACACGCAAATTGGGGGCATCCATGGCTTTCCTAGGAAACATTCCTCTAGAGGACATTTGCAGAGCAGCCACGTGGACTACACCACATACCTTTACAAAACACTACTGTGTTGATGTACATTCCAAACAGCAAGCGGCTGTAGGACAGGCTGTTATCAAGACACTTTTTCAGGTTTCTGCAGCTGGCACGGGCAACCGCCGCTGATGGAGGGACTGCTATGTATTCTATGCTAAGATATGAATTTAGCAGCCCACATGCCTCGAACTGAATATGCTACTTACCAGTATGCATCTGTTCTTGGCATGTAGGGCTGCTAACATTCATATCGCCCACCCTCCTCCCCGGTGCCTGTCGCAGCTGCAGATATACTATTGTATTCAATCATTAGCATGGACATCCTTTACACTTTTCACTCTATCCTCTGCCACAATGGCGAAAAACAATCTGAGGATGGAGCCGATGCCCATGCGCACTGTAGTCCAGGGGAGGAGCCACCTATCTCAGGATACTTCGAAGACTCTTCCAGGACAACAATGTGCGATCATCCGGACCCAACACTAGGCGGCGATCTAATGCTAAGATATGAATGTTAGCAGCCCTACATGCCAAGAACAGATGCATACTGGTAAGTAGCATATTCATTCTATACATTGCTGTATTAAAAGTCGGCCTTTAGATTAAGAAAGGTTTGGAAAATTTGCTTATCGTTATTACGCAAAATTTTAGGGAATTTAATGCTAAAATTATGTCTAAATGCGCAAAATGAAAAATCCAGTAGTTTGCATTAGAGGATGCATTTCCAGCTTAGAAAAAAAAAGTGCCCGCCCAAAACACTGGTCTCCAAAAACAACCCTCACATTCTGATCATTTGCATTACTCCCACACCCGTGGGGGAGCAGGCGGCACCCGCGCGCTTTACTTTTAAAATTTTACAAGTAAAGCACGGGTGCCGCGATTTTTCCAAAAGTAAAGAAATAGATGTTTTTTCAATTTCTTTACTTTTGGTATAATCACGGCACCCGCGCTTTAACTTTTAATGTTACAAGTAAAGCGCAGGTGCCACGATTATACCAAAAGTAAAGAAATAGAAAAAACATATATTTCTTTACTTTTGGTATAATTGCGGCACCCGCGCTTTACTTGTAACATTAAAAGTAAAAGCACGAGTGCCGCGATTATAGTCAAAGTAGCTCGCCACGACGTGCTGCTTTCTCTTTAAGAGCCCGACTTACTGTTGGAGTAAAAGGTCCCTTATCTTCTTTATGGGGCCATCTGTTTTGCCCCATAAAGAAGATAAGGTACCTTTTACTCCAGCAGTAAGTCAGGGAACCCAGTCCTAAAATGACGGGGCCTAAAGAGAAAGAAGTACGTCACGGCGACCTCTTTTCCAATGGCTGGTCAATGTTTAGCATGAACGGTGACGCCAGCCAATTGAAAAGAGGGGCGGGGCTTAACCTTGCTAGTGAAAGTTACTCTATGTCATTAAATCTCGCCAGCTCGACTGCGCATGTCTGCCCAGCCATCGCAGGCCGAGACCTAAAAACAGTGAGGAAAGTGCAGGAGCCAGTGGAGGGCATGTGAAAATATAGGTCTTCTCTTTCTGAAGGGGGTACACTTCAAGAAATGTATAAATCTCTCTAATAGGTTAAATACTATATAAAAGTGTGTACCTTGCCCCTCACTAATACTTCACCTGATGAAGGGTGTTTTGGGGTAGTGGTTTCTTGTGTGTGTGCATCAGTGTGAACTGTTTTGTATTAGGGCAGCATGTGTTATTGCTGCTTTTCTGTCTCTATTTTTTGTACGCATGAATGTTGAACTTCTGTGGCCTATGTTGTACCTGTACTATGTGTGAGAGAAGCTTGCTATATTGAGGTCTATGCTGTATCAGCTTGGTGGCTTTTAGTAGGCTTGAAAAAAACAAGCCTCATTATAGATAAAAAGAATTGTTGGATTTGATAATATGATTTAAATGTATTGTTAAATGCCTATGGTTTATTGTACTCCTGTTTCTTTAGTGGTCATTAGAATTTCAAATAAGGAACTAGCAATTAGGGTCCTTATTTTACCAACATTAATATAGTAGTTTGTTCCATTTTAGAAATACCATGGGCTTAGATTTCATTTCTAGATATTTACAGCACAAGAAGAAGATACTTGTGTGGTCTCGATCACTACAAAAAAATTATATCTCTTTTTGCTTAACACAGTAATAAACAACCCTTTCAGCTTCATGATTAGAACTGCAACATCTGGACTTCGCTATAAAAGCTACAACTGCTTCCCTTATCCCAGAATGCTAAAGCTAGTAAAATACTTTCCGGGCGTGTATCCAGTGAGTAAGATGTGAACAATTAAATAATAATGGTGAAGGGATTATATTTAAGGCTGTCCCTGTAAGTGCAGAAAGGCAGTCCCAGCTTCTATGAAGTATGTTAAAGTGCAGTTAGAGTTTTAAAGAATCCACTAACTATGCTTATGAAAGTTAGTTTTGGCTACATTTTTTGCACTTCACCACTATCTTTCCTTCCTCTGTGTTTTATTTGTGTACAGTGACGTGTTGAGGTTTGGATCAGTGTTTTTCTCTCATGGTTCAGAAATAAGCATGAGCGAATTTTGCGGATCTCGCGTTCGCGAATTTTGCGGATTTGCGGATTCGCAATCCGCAAAATCCGCGAATTCCCGCGAATTTGCGGATTTTTTTTTTTTTGTGTTCGCCCGTGTTTCTGCCAGTTCGCGAGGGTTTTTACAATTTCGCAATTTGCGAACTTACCTGTCGGGTCGCAAGTTTTGCGAACTTGTTGTTTCTACGTGTCCAGCCTGTTTGGGACACTCTTCTTCATCACTGCCACTCTCTGTCACCACTGCCACTCTCTGACTACTCATGCCACCCTCTGGCCCACCCATGCCACCCTCCGTTTCATCACCACACCCTCTGGTTGTCCAGTGTACATTATTTTCGGCAAAGCAAAGCACACCTTCCCTGCCTCAAGTGACCTGAATTAATTTGGGGCTGATTAATGTGTCACGGAATATTTTTTTAGCTGGCACCTGCTTCCTTAGTCCGCCCTGATTAGTGAACTTTTGCACTTGCTAAGTGCTTTCATTGTTGCAAAATTAGTTACAACACCTGCCCTGCCCCAACTGACAATAATGAATTAGGGGCTGATTAATGGATTTTAACTTCCAGCCTGGCTCCTGCTTGTCTCCCTTAGCTGTAATTCAGGACCTTTGTGGCATATGTGTAACTATTCTGAGGTTCAGAGCAGGGTCACATAATAGTTTCAACTGGCAACTGAACTCTGGAGGGGCCCCTCAGGAAGCACTACAGGAAATGGCTACTAATGATGAGCCTGAACTTTTGAACCTGGTAAGTAGTTACTTTCAGTTTTGCTAAGATCGTATTTCTGCAATTTCGCACTTTTTCGCGGGGCGCGAACTCACGCGAACAGTGCGAGCAGTGCGAGCAAAATCCGCTGCTCGCGGATTTGCGGATTTTGCGGGAGATTCGCGAATCTCGCGGATTGCGAATTTCCCGAAAGTCCGCAAAATCCGCGAGCGGAACGGATTTTCCGCCCATGCCTATTCAGAAAGGGAAAGTGTGTTTGTTTTATCCCCTAATAGTCAAAAAGTCAAAAAGTTTTATTTGTTCTGGTACTCGACAGAGGACCACAAAATATTTTCTACATGTTACATATTTAAAAGAGATCAATTTCATCAATACAAAGATAAAAACGATTTAAAAAATGTATACAAATTATAACAAACGAATTCATTCGGAGGTTGTTTGCACAGACTTATAAGCTCTCTCACCGTCGTGATTCTACAGGAACGATATATAGGTTCTAGGAATCTAGTACGGGCTAAAATTACATTCTGGTTCGGACATACAAATAAGACATGCTCCAAAGTCTGATCACCCCCTGCGCACAGTGTATATAAAGGAGATCCTCCCGGAAACCATCTTGAGGTAAATGATAGTACGGGAAGGATGCCTAATCGAAGCATAGCAATTGTTCTCCTTGCACCATGTGTCAAGGTTAGCCCGATGTATGACCGGGTTTGTTTGTATTCTAGTAGGTCAACAAAGGGTTTATAGGTAGGTAATTTATTGCATTGTCGAGAGTCCACTTCGTAGCTTAGTTTTGGGGTGAAGCATTTTAGAAACAGTTTTAGTTGTGCTGGTGACCAAGTAAGCAACAATTCAGTGCTAATATTTGCTATGCGAAATGCTTCAGTCATGTTCTCTAGGAAGACTTGCTTTTTAGCGTCAGACCCAAAAGTTTCTGTTTTCAGCAGTGACCTTAATGTGTTCTCTTTTGCTTGCAATAAATTGTAGGCCCACCTAATTACATTTGCAATTGCTACGGCATAGGAACTTGTGACTGATAGTTCCAATCTCAGTGCTTGAACAGGTATTGCATCTGACAGTTTCATAATTTTTCTTAAGATCTTTCCCTCTTTGCGATCCATAAAAGCCCATTGTTTTATGGGTATGTACTCCGTCGCATAGGATAGTACAGGTGGTATTTTTACTCTGTAGATGTTTATCAGTGAGGAAAAATGTCTGTTTCCTGTTGCGCTATAGAGTCTCTGGAGGGCCGCGGCATGTATATCTGATTTCCTTACTAAATTATTCAACTGTGTTGTGTTGGTTAGATTTTTAGAAAGGATCCTGCCGAGGTAGGGATAGTCCTTAACTTCTTCTATCTTTTCTCCTCCTAAACTCCAAGTATATTTGGCGCTTTGTTTCCTCCCCGAGAAGGCTAGCACTTTTGTTTTCTTGATGTTTGGGACTAAATAGTTTTCTTTGGAGTAGTTGTGCAGAATATCCAGTGACCTTTGTAGTCCAAAAGGGGTGAGGTCCAACAACACTATGTCGTCAGCGTATAGCAGAGCATTTATTTTTTGGTTAGCAATTTTTGGAGGTAGGTTGGAGCCCAATTGTGGATAGTGACACAGGTCACTTAAGTAGAGGGAGAATAGGATTGGGGCTAAAAGGCACCCTTGCTTTAATCCGTTTTCGGTTTTAATTCTTTTCGTATAACCTTTTTCTCCCCCCATTTGGACTTGACACCAAGTGTTGGTATGTAAACTTACTATAGATTGTAGCAGTTGTTCATGTATACCGAGCTTCCTCAATTTTTTCCACAGTGTTGGTCGGTCTACCCGATCAAACGCTGTAGAATAATCTATGAAAGCAGCGTAAACGACCTGGCTTTTTTGGGTTACATATTTGTCGAGGATGACCTGGATAACTGCGATATTGTCTGTTACCGAATGTTTAGGTCTGAAGCCTGCTTGGAACATCGGAATCTGACCTGTCGTGAAAGCCCATTCTTTCAGACGATGTAAAATTTCTGCTGCGAATACTTTGCCCACGGCATCTATAAGTGCTATTTGGCGGTAGTTGCTTGCTTGGGTTTTGCTTCCCTTTTTGTGAATGGGGATGATAATGCTTCCCTGCCATGATTTTGGGACTTGGCCAGTATCTAAGATATAATTGAAAAGGGGATATAGCAGCTGACTCCATTCCTTCGGGGCAGTTTGTAGTGCTTTGATCGGAATCTGATCAGGGCCAGAAGCACCCGTTGTTCTTGCATTACGTATGCTTAGTTCAACCGATATTGCTGTCGTTTTATTTATTGGACATTTGTCTTTTCCTTTGATGTTAACTTCACTACTTTCAGATGGGACTATTGACTTTGATTTGTAAAGATCTGTCAGAAAAGTTTCCCAGGCGTTCGGAGGGACCGGTATTGCTTGTAATTTCTTTTTTGATCCAGTAAGTTTTCCTATTAGATACCAATATTTGCGCTGATTGTTCTTATTCGCTGCTATCTGGATGTCTACCCAATTACGATCTTGTAGAGTTTTTTTATTTCTTAGAGTCTCACGTCTCAGTTGATTTTTCGTTTTGTTTATTTCCTTTTTAGGTCTCGCCTGTCGATGCGCATGCGCATCGAGCAAGCGAGACTATGGGGGCTCATCGACTCTTTATCCAACTTGCAAGGAATCGTGGCGATTCCTTGCAGTGCACGAGAAATTTAAGCTCAATGCGCATGCGCATTGAGCTTAAATGCGCGTGCACATGCCCCCAGCCGCCTGCCTTGCCTACTCTCTCTCACAGCCTCCCCCAGCTCCGCCCCCTCACTACTTGATTGCACGGCCGCTAGGCCGTGCCTCCCCTACTCTCCTCCCCCCTCCTCCTCTCCTCCCCTGCCTGCCTGCCGCTAGGCCGTGCCTCCCCTACTCTCCCCCCCCCTCCTCCTCCTACTCTCCTCCCCTGCCTGCCTGCCGTGTCGCACCTCTCCCCTCTCCGCCCCCTCCCCTGCCCGCCGTGTTACGGTGAAAGGCTTGTTTTCATTTTACTTTTAAGTCAACCGCCGGTTTATGTGCGCTGCCTCTCGGGTTGTTTCGAAAGCGTTTCTGTTTTTATTATTTCATATTTTTAAAGCGAGAAACCAGCAAATATGGTGTTTATAAACGTAAATGTTTCCTTATTCTTCTATTTTTTTATTTATCCGTGGACAGTTACAAGTTGATTAAAGTGAAGCTTTTACAAGGGCATACGAAGGACATCTGGACTTTGCGGGCACTCGGCAGAAATGTGCATTTTAGTTAAAAAAATTACCCTGCCTGCCGCTAGGCCGTGCCTCCCCTACTCTCCTCCCCCCTCCTCCTCCTACTCTCCTCCCCTGCCTGCCTGCCGTGTCGCACCTCTCCCCTCTCCGCCCCCTCCCCTGCCCGCCGTGTTACGGTGAAAGGCTTGTTTTCATTTTACTTTTAAGTCAACCGCCGGTTTATGTGCGCTGCCTCTCGGGTTGTTTCGAAAGCGTTTCTGTTTTTATTATTTCATATTTTTAAAGCGAGAAACCAGCAAATATGGTGTTTATAAACGTAAATGTTTCCTTATTCTTCTATTTTTTTATTTATCCGTGGACAGTTACAAGTTGATTAAAGTGAAGCTTTTACAAGGGCATACGAAGGACATCTGGACTTTGCGGGCACTCGGCAGAAATGTGCATTTTAGTTAAAAAAATTACCGCTGTAAGAAACGCCCATCTGTAAAAACTGTGTCCAGCGTTGGAGACACAAGGTCAACTTTAGTCTACACAACACCGTGCATTTAAAATAACAGAAAAGAAAAGAAGGGCCAGTGGAAACTGTCAGCGACGTGTCATTTAAAGCAGCTTTGGCATTAAGATGTCTGCCCTCATTCTAAGCACCGACCGTGGTAGCACCAGCAGATACGACAACAGAAACAGAGGCATTCGCTGCCGCGCCAAAGATCACACGGTTTGGCAAAGCGGAGAAAACACGAGGACCGAACCGAAGAACTAGACAATGTAAGCCTCACCCTCACTCACTATCAGCCCCTCACCCTCAACCCCTCACCCTCACTCACCCTCACCCTCACCCTCACTCACCCTCAACCCCTCACCCTCACTCACCCTCCCTCACCCTCAACCTCTCACCCTCACTCACCCTCCCTCACCCTCACTCACCCTCACTCACCCTCAACACCTCACCCTCACCCTCACTCACCCTCACTCACCCTTAACACCTCACCCTCACTCACCCTCAACCCCTCACCCTCACTCACCCTCACTCACCCTCAACCCCTCACCCTCAACCCCTCACCCTCACTCACCCTCACCCTCACTCACCCTCACCCTCACTCACCCTCACTCACCCTCAACCCCTCACCCTCACTCACCCTCAACCCCTCACCCTCACTCACCCTCAACACCTCACCCTCACTCACCCTCAAACTCAACATACATACATACATACATACATACCCTCACTCACCCTCACTCACCCTCAACCACTCACCCTCACTCACCCTCAACCCCTCACCCTCACTCACCCTCAACACCTCACCCTCACCCTCACTCACCCTCACCCTCACTCACCCGCACTCACCCTCACTCACCCTCACTCACCCTCAACCACTCACCCTCACTCACCCTCAACCTCACTCACCCTCACCCTCACTCACCCTCACCCTCACTCACCCTCACTCACCCTCACCCTCACTCACCCTCACCCTCACTCACCCTCACCCTCAACCCCTCACCCTCACTCACCCTCAACCCCTCACCCTCACCCACACTCACCCACACTCACCCCCACTCACCCTCACTCACACTCACACTCACCCACCCTCACTCACCCTCACCCTCACCCTCACTCACCCTCACTCACCCTCACTCACCCTCACCCTCACTCACCCTCACCCTCACTCACCCTCAACCCCTCACCCTCACTCACCCTCAACCCCTCACCCACCCTCAACCCCTCACCCTCACTCACCCTCAACCCCTCACCCTCAACCCCTCACTCACCCTCACTCACCCTCACCCTCAACACCTCAGCCTCACCCTCACTCACCCTCAACCCCTCACCCTCACTCACCCTCAACCTCATGCTAAAGATTTACAAAAAAAACCATAAACAATTCTAAAAGCACTAACTCTAATGCTGCGAGACCTATTGCATTTCTAATGCTTGTTTATATATGGTGTAGGATTCATATATTGGGCACGTATTTATTTATTTAATTTTTTCTTTATTTCAGAGTTCTTAAAAGTGCGCTTATTTTTGTCTTTCTTCTTACTGGTACCTGCTTCGTCCTTTGCTGTCATATTTAAGATGAGAGTTCTGAAATCTTTTATAATAAATTCAAAGTTTTCAACAGGATTTTCAGAGAATATTTTCGTTAAAAATTGAGAATGATCAATCAGTGAAGTGATTTTGTCAATGGTCGAAGAGTTCCAGAAAATACGTCTCTTTTCACTGTTTATCACTATATTGCTTTTATGGTAGATAATGTGACAGGCTGCAGAAGATTTAGGTAACCAATCTGTTGTCAAATGCATTAGAGCGTGGTCACTTTCTTGGCAAAACTGGTTAAGCAGATATGTGACTGTATCTAGCAGATCCGTACTACTAATTATGTAGTCTATAATAGATGGAGTCCCATTGCCCCGCCTGGTGTAGTTTGCTGGAATGTCCCCTTCCATGTTACCATTCACTATTACTCCATTAAGATTAGTCAATGTTGATAATAACAGTTTCCCTCTTTTGTCTGTTAGTATGCCCTCAGGGAATTGCGGGGTTATGATATCCTTACCTTCTTCTGAGTGTTGTTTTGCCCACTTATTAATTTCTGAGTTAGAGATTTTACTATTGAAGTCGCCGACAATTAAAAAGGATGAATGAAGATGGTTTTCTGTTATAGTCTCGATCTTTTCCATGATTTTTAAGAATGTTGTATCGTGCTTTTTACCCGGAGGAGCATATACGTTAAAGAGGAGAATTGTTTTAGGGTGGGCCGTATTGTATGTTTTAGCGGAGATTTTGATGCACTGTAGGTTTTCTAGATTAGTATCTAATAGTCCCTGTGCCCACAGATATTCTTCGCTCAATAGAATGGCCAAACCGCCTTTAGCATGACCTCGATGAGTATTTGTTGCTGGTATTTCGTAAACATAATAGTTTTTGAAAGTGATAGGTTCAGTTGCCCACGTTTCTTGTAAGATCAAGATATCCGGCAGGTTTCTCGTGGCCGTGGACAGTTTGTTCTTAATTCCACCTGCGATATTCCAGGAGGTTATTTTTATGCCGGTGCTAAACAGATTGTTGTTGAGTGCTCTTGATTTTATTACTATTCAGAGTCTCTGAAACCCAAGCCCAGGATTTTGTGCTGTTGTCATTATCAGGTTTTTTAGGAGCTTGGTACCAAACTGCACGTCGACCCTTGTTCACCAGAATTTTTAGTTTTTCTTGCCCTACAGAGTGTATATCTGAATATGTGCTTTCTTGATCTTCTGTCACCTCGTAATTTCTTTGGAATTGTTTCCCATGTGAATCAGAGAGTGCACGTATTTGAGCGTTATACCCGATTGGAGCTTTACTGACCGTTGGTTCCATTCTTTCCACTACATCGTAACCGTGTTTGTGTAGTGTCTCCTTTTCATTAAGTATAATCTCTGGAAGAACAGACGACCAGAATGTTACCCTTACTAGTTTAGTATTGTCTTTGATGGGAAAGATTACTAGATCAAGTTCATTGCTGCTCAATGATTGTAGAGGCTTAATATGTCGTAATAGATGTATTATCCTTCCTCTGTTAAGTGGAGCTGAATCACTAGGAAAAAGTTCCTCAAATTGTAGAATTTTGGAAGAAGGCTCTTTCTCTCTTTGTTTGTACCTGTTTATGACTTCCCTCATTTTTTTGTTGTTGGTATGATCTGGATCCTCTAGAAGTCTGATAGGGACATATTCTTTCGCTCTTGGGTCTAATTGTGGCGTCTTTTCTTCAAAGTCTCTACTAGCTGCTAGCTTTTCAGTGTTGTCAGATGCTATTAGATTATCGGCTTGTTCCTCTTCTAGGTTTTGTATTATAACTGATTTTCGAAATTTTAGTTTGTAAGTTTTCTTTTTCTGAATCCTTCTTATTGTTTTTTTCCTCCTTCTTTTCCTTCCTTCTATGTTATTTTCCTGTTTCTTTTTAGCGGTCATTTCTCCATTTTCTTGATTTGTTATATTAGGGGTATGTATTTCCTGAGTATCGAGTGCAGAATCATTTACGAGAGTGTTTGTTTCACTTCTTTTTGTAAATATTGGGAAATGTTTGATTTTTTGCTGATGTTTTTCTTTGAAAAGTTTTTTTAGGGAATATATTGTTGAATCGTTTGAATTATCCGTCTTTTGTTTTTGTTGTATTTGAGTCTTAGAAGTTTGAGTACCAAAATCGCGTGTTCTTTTCTTCTGGTCTTTATTATTATATTCTTTTAATATGTCATGATGCTCAGGTTTAATTTTCGTTGGTATATTATTTTCCTCTACTATGAAGAAATCTTTTTTCTTTTTCTCATCAACTAGATGTTTTAATATCCCTATTTGAACGTCCAAGGTTTGATCAGAGTTTTCTAGAATGTTTCCCAGAAAAGAGAGAACTGATTCCAAAATCTCTTGCAGCGAGAACAAGGCTTTAGATATAGGTGAAGTTGTGTCAATCAATCAATCAATCAATCAGTGACACTTATAAAGCGCGCTACATACCCGTAGGGTCTCAAGGCGCTGGGGGGGGGGGGGGGGGGGCGCTACTGCTCGAACAGCCAGGTCTTCAGCTTCTTCCTGAAGGAGAGGTGGTCTTGGGTCAGGCGCAGGTCGGTTGGGAGGGAGTTCCAGGTCTTGGCGGCCAAGTAGGAGAAGGACCTTCCTCCTGTAGTCGCTCTTCGGATGCGGGGGACGGCGGCGAGGGCGTGGTTGGCTGATCGGAGGTGGCGTTTGGGAGCGTAGAAGTTGACTCGGCTGTTGAGGTAGCTCGGGCCTTGGTCGTGTAGGGCTTTGTGTGCGTGGGTGAGGAGGCGGAAGGTGATTCTTTTGTTGACGGGGAGCCAGTGAAGGTCTCTCAGATGTCCGGAGATGTGGCTGGTTCGTGGGATGTCGAGGATGAGTCTGGCTGAGGCGTTCTGGATCCGCTGGAGTCTCTTCTGGAGCTTGGCGGTGGTACCGGCGTAGAGGGCGTTGCCGTAGTCCAGTCGGCTGGTGACGAGGGCCTGGGTGACGGTCTTCCTGGTCTCGGTGGGGATCCACCAGAAGATCTTCCGTAGCATGCGTAGGATGTTGAAGCACGCCGAGGAGACGTTGTTGACTTGCCTGGTCATGGAGAGGGAGGAGTCCAGGATGAAGCCCAGGTTGCGTGCATGGTCTGTCGGTTTGGGTGCGGTGCCCAGGGCGGGAGGCCACCAGGAGTCGTCCCAGGCGGAGGGTGAGGAGCCCAGGATGAGGACCTCCGTCTTGTCCGAGTTCAGTTTCAGGCGGCTGGTCGTCATCCACTCGGCTACCTCTTTCATCCCTTCGTGCAGGTTGTCTCTGGCGGCGGCGGGGTCGTTGGTCAGGGAGAGGATCAGCTGGGTGTCGTCGGCGTAGGAGATTATGCTGAGGTTGTGTTTGCGTACGATGGCCGCGAGGGGGCTCATGTAGACGTTGAAGAGGGTGGGGCTCAGAGATGATCCTTGGGGGACGCCGCAGATGACTTCGGAGGCCTCTGACTTGTACGGTGGCAGGCGGACTCTCTGTGTTCTTCCGTCGAGGAAGGAGATGATCCATTCCAGCGCCTTGTCCTGGATTCCGATGTTGCTGAGGCGCCGTACTAGGGTGCGGTGGCAGACCGTGTCGAATGCCGCGGAGAGGTCTAGGAGGATGAGGGCCGCTGTTTCTCCCTTGTCCATCAGGGCTCGGATGTCATCGGTGGCGGCGATGAGGGCGGTCTCGGTGCTGTGGTTGGCTCGGAATCCGGACTGTGAGGGGTCGAGGGATCCGTTCGTCTCGAGGAAGGCGGCCATCTGCTTGTTGACGGTCTTCTCGATGACTTTGGCTGGAAACGGGAGGAGCGAGATGGGGCGGTAATTCTTGAGGTCGGTGGGGTCCGCTGTTGGTTTCTTGAGTAGAGCGCTGAGTTCGGCGTGTTTCCAGCTCTCAGGGAAGATGGTGGTGTCGAAGGATGTGTTGATGATGTCTCGCAGGTGGGGTGCGATGACAGCGTTGGCCTTGTTGAAGACGTGGTGAGGGCAGGGGTCGGTCGGTGATCCGGAGTGGATGGAGTTCATCGTGCGGATGGTGTCTTCGGTGCTGATCGGGGTCCAGGCGTGGAGGGTGGTGGTGGGGGGTGGTTGTTCGGTCATGGTGTGCGTTGGTTGGTTGTCGAAGCTGCTGTGTATGTCCGTGATCTTGTTGTGGAAGTATGAAGCGAGGGAGTTGCAGAGGTCTTGCGATGGGGTGATGTTGTTGTTTCCTGCGCTGGGGTTGGAGAGCTCTTTCACGATGTTGAAGAGTTCCTTGCAGTTGTGTGCGTTGTTGTCCAACCGGTCCTTGAATGCTGTTTTCTTGGCGGCGCGGATCAGCTGGTGGTGTTTCCGGGTGGCAAGTTTGAAGGTGGTCCTGTTGTCCGGTGTCGGTTCCCTTCTCCAGACTTTCTCGAGGGCTCAGCAGTTCTTCTTGGAGCTCTTGAGTTCGTCGGTGAACCATGGGGCCTTCTTGCTGCCGGGTCTGCTAGGCGGGGTCCTCAGTGGGGCGAGTTCGTCCGCGCAGTTGCTGATCCACTTTGTGAAGTTGTCGGCGGCCTGGCTGGGGTTCGCTGAGCTGGCAGGAGGGTGCTGGCTCAGGGAGGTGGCGAGCTGGTCTGATGTGATCTTGTTCCAGCTTCTGCGGGCGGCCTGTTGCTGGTGTTGGTGGGTCGTCGTTCTCTTGAAGGTGAAGTGGATGCAGCTGTGGTCCGTCCATTGAAGCTCTGTGGCGTGGCTGAAGTCGATGTCTGTGCTGGAAGAGAAGACTGCGTCGAGAGTGTGTCCGGCGAGGTGGGTGGGGGTGGACACCAGTTGCCTGAGTCCCAGGTTGGCGAGGTTGTCGAGCAGGGTGCTGGTGTTGCGGTCGTTGTTGTTCTCCAGGTGGAAGTTGAGGTCCCCCAGGAGGATGTAGTCAGCGGAGGGGAGGGCATGCGGGCTGACGAAGTCGGCGATGTCCTCGCTGAATTGCGTGCGTGGTCCAGGGGGTCGGTAGATCAGGGTGCCTCTGAGGGTGGTCTTCGGGTTGGTGTGGATCTGGAAATGCAGGTGTTCGGCGCTGGTCAGGGTGTTGTCGACGCTGGTCGTGAGACGGATGGTGCTCCTGTGGATGATGGCGATGCCTCCTCCCATCTGGTTGGCGTTTCGGTCCCTCCGGACGATCTTGTAGCCCTCTGGGATAGCGATGGCGATGTCGGGAGCTGAAGAGGCGTTCATCCAGGTCTCTGTGAGGAAGGCAACGTCAGGGGCTGTGGCGTCTAGGAGGTTCCAGAGTTCGATGGCGTGTCTGTGGACGGAGCGGGTGTTGAGCAGGATGCACTTGAGGTGGGTGCTGCTGGAGTTCGACTTTGCGGGTGCTGGTGCGGGGCTGGACCGGATGCAGGTGAACTTGCAGGCTTGGCAGCTGAAAGGTCCGTGGGTACGTCTTGGAGTGGCTTGATGGCAATGTGGGAGTCGGCCGGTGTTGAGAGCGGTGAGGGTGGCGGCGGAGTACGTCAGGCGGGTCGGTCGGGGTCCTCGTGGGCCAGGGGTCCTGGCACTGGGCGCGGTCCAGGCGCGGACGGGCGCAGACGGGCTTACCTTTGGCGCGCCTTCGGCGCACAATCGGCGCCATTTAAGGCGAAGTGCGCGGGTGGGCGGAGCAGCTGGGAGGCGGGAGCGGGGAGGGTACAAAAAAGAAAAAGGGGCGGGGAAAAGCGGCGGTGGCGGGAAGGGAGGGCGGGGGGCGGCGCGGTAGGCGGACAACAAGGAAAGAAAAGCTAAACACGGGGAAAGTGAAAAAAAAATACAAACAGGCACTAATTTTCGGCAAAACCAGGGCAAAACGAGATTGAAACAATACAGGCACAAATTCACGACAAAACAAAGGGAAAAAACAACCGCAGCGGAGGCAGCCGGCAACCGGCAAACGAGTCAGCAGCGAGGCAGAAGGCAGGCAGGGGGCACACGCAGCAGCTGGTGGCCATGCGGCGCGGGGGTGTCCCACAAGTGGGTCACACTCACCTGCGTCGCACGGTCGCCATTTAAGGCCAAGTGCGCGGGTGGGCGGAGCAGCTGGGAGGCGGGAGCGGGGAGAGTACAAAAAAGAAAAAGGGGCGGGGAAAAGCGGCGGTGGCGGGAAGGGAGGGCGGGGGGCGGCGCGGTAGGCGGACAACAAGGAAGGAAAAGCTAAACACGGGGAAAGTGAAAAAAAAATACAAACAGGCACTAATTTTCGGCAAAACCAGGGCAAAACGAGATTGAAACAATACAGGCACAAATTCACGACAAAACAAAGGGAAAAAACAACCGCAGCGGAGGCAGCCGGCAACCGGCAAACGAGTCAGCAGCGAGGCAGAAGGCAGGCAGGGGGCACACGCAGCAGCTGGTGGCCATGCGGCGCGGGTGTGTCCCACAAGTGGGTCACACTCACCTGCGTCGCACGGTCGCCATTTAAGGCCAAGTGCGCGGGTGGGCGGAGCAGCTGGGAGGCGGGAGCGGGGAGGGTACAAAAAAGAAAAAGGGGCGGGGAAAAGCGGCGGTGGCGGGAAGGGAGGGCGGGGGGCGGCGCGGTAGGCGGACAACAAGGAAGGAAAAGCTAAACACGGGGAAAGTGAAAAAAAATACAAACAGGCACTAATTTTCGGCAAAACCAGGGCAAAACGAGATTGAAACAATACAGGCACAAATTCAAGACAAAACAAAGGGAACAAACAACCGCAGCGGAGGCAGCCGGCAACCGGCAAACGAGTTAGCAGCGAGGCAGAAGGCAGGCAGGGGGCACACGCAGCAGCTGGTGGCCGTGCGGCGCTGGGGTGTCCCACAAGTGTGTTAATGATATTATTATTTGTTTTAAAGTTGAAAGGATCCGATGAAAGATCAAGTAAGGTGATTGGAGGAGATGTTTTTTCCTGAATGTTATGGCTTGTTCCATGATCCGAATTTTGTGGTCCTAGGTTTGATTTGTTAACATTTGAGTCTCCAAATAACATTGAGCTCCCTCTATTTTTTATAGGTGTTGAGGTTTTTAGAGTAGACGGTTCCTGTTCAAGGTTTTGAAGATCTTTTGGAGTACAAAGTGATTTGCTACTTAATTCGGGGTGCAGGTGACCCAATTTAGATTGTGAGTTAGGTATAATTGGAGTGCTTTCAGTTTCCCTTGTGATTACGGAAACGTTAAGAGAGGTTTCTTTGCCTAATGTATTCGATTCTTGAGTGTCTTTAGCTGTAAGTGTAGTGAAATATGTACTGATTGCCGGCGTTTGAGTTATACGACCAGGTTTTATGGCTTTGTCAGTTGATTTCCGTACCGCATTCTCAGTCCCCATTCTTTTCATAAATATTGTACGGGGGCGCAGTTTTTTGAAGCCCATTTATTAATCTATATACGTTAGTTGATTTTTTATATATGTTGCCTCACGAGCAAACAGATGTATATTCTGATGTTGTTTGTAGGTAATTTGGGTTTCCCCTAGTATCTTACCGAAAAAGAGCTTTTTTCTGTAAAGATGGGCGAGATGAAAGAGGGGGGCCCGTCCCGTCCTCGTGCGTCCCCGGACGGCCACAGACGGCCCGCCCTTTGCCCGGGCTTCGCCCCGGGTTCCGACCCGCGCGCGTCCCGCGATGCGCGTGCAATAGATCGCTTTTAAGGAATAGGGCGTGTCACGATGAGGGGGCGCGGCACTCGCGGGAAGAGGACCAGCTGGAGATGTGGTATGCTGGTCCTCGCAGTCCCGGGGCCGGCGCCTCTCACTCCTCAGCACACATGCAGTGGTTTTCGGCTTCCAAGCCGATCAGACAGCCAGCCAGCCAAGGGGTGATTTCAGCTACTCCTGTAGCGCGGACAAAGCAGGTAGGGTTCTGTGGAGCAGCACAAACAATTCACGAGTGGCACCCGCAAAGCGGGTGCCGCGAGAAGTTGAAGGGCTCGGCTGGGGGCGTGTCACGAAGAGGGGGCGCGGCACTCGCGGGAAGAGGACCAGCTGGAGATGTGGTATGCTGGTCCTCGCAGTCCCGGGGCCGGCGCCTCTCACTCCTCAGCACACACGCGGTGGTTTCCGGCTTCCAAGCCGATCAGACAGCCAGCCAAGGGGTGATTTCAGCTACTCCTGTAGCGCGGACAAAGCAGGCAGGGTTCTGTGGAGCAGCACAAACAATTCACATCCCCTAATATATCACGCCTATTTTCTGTACTGCTGAACATTCTTCAGATCTATTCTGCAAGTCTTTCAAGTTAAGCTACCATTGGCAATGGCAAAACTCTAATGTTATCCCTCCCTGGTTATCATTTCAGGGGAGTTCTAGGGTAGTTGGGAAGTGGACGGATAGGAGTCTGGCGGTGACATGAAAGTAGGGGAAGATGATATGGTGAACCAGATGTTTGTGTGGGAGAAAAGAAAGCGGGAATGAATGAGTGGTAACAAGTAAGAGGAATAGTGTGCTATGGAAATAAAGAAAGCCCTGGTCAGAAGGAAGTGATGTAGCAGGATCGAAATACGGAGTAAATTGAGATCATCGGGACACATGTAGACTGTACCTGAATAGTACTTCTCATTTCAGTGCAGGACTTTACTGAAGTTTGGTAGATGTAATGAAAACATAGATTTACACGTGAAAGAATAAATGAAGCAACAAGTTTGATATATAGGACATTTTTCAGGTATAGTTTCTCTTGTTATTCATATTTTTGTCTCTGAAAAACTATGTGCTGACTCGCTGCTGCCGCGACCAAGGGCCTGATTAGAGTACGGCGGTCCATACGACCGCCATACTCGTGTAGGCGGTCCGACCACTGCCACACTGCGGGCCCGACCGCAGTATTAGGAATGTGGCAGTCGGACCACCACAAGACCGCCTGGATCAAGGATCTTGCTGGGCCGGCAGTCTTCAACTGACACAAAGATGCTGGTGATGCCACTACCGGTACCGCCAAGCATATTCTGAGTTGCCTTTTCACCACCCTTTTCAAGGCGGTGAGCCCGCCGTGAAACAGGGGGAGGAGAGCCAACTAAGGGGGCCCTAACAAGGCCTGGGGGTGCATGCTGGGGTCACACGGGCCCTGTGCAATTGCATCCTGGCATGCATGCCACACAGTCCAGGAACATGCTGCAGGTGCTATCACAGCAGAAGGCTGCATGTTAGTCTCTCACATGAGCGAACTGCCCACCGCTGTGAGACCGTCGCAGCAGCACCCGCCCGACCCGGATTACACTTGGACTCCGGCAGGTGGGCACACCACAGCTTTGGGGGTCCTCTAGATTATGGCGTGGTGGCAGAGCCACTGAAGTACCGCCAAAGTCGTAATAAGGCCAAGAGTGATCACTAGTGCTTGAATTGTTTCTTTTCCACAGGAACTATTTATTTAAAAATGTCTAAAAACCTCAGGAGTACATTCGGACGTGGACTCAGTAGAGTCCACAGCAGGGTCAGGTCATCTGGTAGTGCCTAGGAGGAGGACAAGTTGGTTGACATGCAATGATTCTTTTGAATAATCTCAAATACATGGTTTTGCATTCTGGAGACATTTTTGGGAACCGTAAAATTTCTGAGTTCAGCATCGATTTCCTTGTATCCTTGTATGGACATTCCCCAAAGAAAATTAATGGAACGGAATGTTCCTGAACTGAGTTGCATTCCATTGAATGTTTATCTAAATATGTTAGATCCATAAACACTACGGTCCTATCTGTTCACATTGTTTACTGTGGACATATCAATGGGACTATCAGAATAAAAGTAAACAGTATTTCTCTCATGTGTAGACTTTAACCTCATAGATGCTATTAAACATTCCTCCCCAGTGCTGCGCTGTCCATTGGAACTAGTGCAGAATGAACGTCCAATGGTCGTGCGCAGCACTGGGGAGGTAGTGCTGCTGTCGGCCAATGCACCGAGGCAGCACTTAAGGGGTTAAACAACTGACCACTCAGCCACTTACATTCTTTCTACTCATCGAGATGAGCTGGTAAACTCTGGGCGATGGCAACAGATTATTGCTGTGAAGTTATTTGCACAAAGGCAGCAACACCACACCCACCACTTACCCACAAGAGTACTGAAACTGAAAGGTTTAAAATAGAAGGGCGAACTTACGCTTGAACAAAGTTAAGAATCAAGACTAACCAAGTGGTCCTGTGGCATGGTATTGCATCGTCGGTTTCAGCCTAGTCTGTCTGCGCCTTTCAGAGTGTGATTACACATGCGCATAAACTGAGATCCAGTGCCATTCACAATAGTCATTGGATTATTTATAGTCCTTTAGAATGTAAATTAGCACAATGATTTTGAAACATGGGAGTATTTTGTTGCTGTACTCTGTCAAAAATATGTTATCAAATAAGAAGAACTAGAAAATAGGGGATCTATGAAAGAGAACGCCTACAATCACCCCGTAAAATATGCATAATCTTGTTTATATATTATTTCTTAATTTACATCTAAATCATATATGAACAAATTCTGGTGCTGCTTACCACCTAGTCCAAATAAGGTTATGCCAATACAATACCAGCCCAACGTGACAAGAACATAGCTGCTGTGGCTGGATGGTTTAACATAAACTTTGTTGCAAAATTCACCCATTAGACACATCCAATCTTCAAACTAGCTCCGCATACACTTTAGATATACTTATAACTAAAGACCATTCCTACTAACCTAATGTCACCCAGTCCCCCTGGGACAGCGAGACCTGTTTCTCACTGCCCATTGATCTTTATAGATCTCATGCGGACCGCCCACCCAATTCACCACCATTCCACCCCTGACCATGTATCGCCCTGCTTATGTAAAAAGAACCATCTCCTTGTGTTTGCGTCGCCCTGCTTATGTGCCAGTGTTTTACATACTTCTCAACCTTTTGCTGTGGCTTGGAGGGTGAGGTTCTCAGTTATTTGCCTGAGACTACCCCACCCATTTTCTAATAAAGTGTGACATCATTTTACCTGTCAGCTATATATTTTAATCTGTATATTTAGGGCACACTGGATAAACATTTATTTAACTGCATGTTGTTGCTTGAACATGAAATATCTTGACAAAACAAGAGCAGGAGGCGTTTGGCAAAACAGGAACAGTTGTTTAATTAAACAATGCGGCCAGGAGAAAGGTTACAGGCATAGGGTCTGAGGACTGTCTCAACTTAAAATTGATTTGAGATGGGTTTGTAAACAATTCATTGAATGCCATAAACGGTTCCAGTGATCCTTGTATGGTAAATAATGTCAGCTACTGCTGTTGAAGTCGTAAATTAATCTATTTGATGGGGAATCCAGGTGGGCTTCGACCTTGCATTGGCACAATGCGGCCAGTGGGTAATGTGGCCATCTGTCCAGCATGGGGAGCACATCATTACTGTGTGTACTGTGTGCACTGTGTCCTGATTGGCTATATGTTCCTAACTTATGTGACATCTGATTTTATAGTGTTTTGTCAGCACGTCTATCCCCCCGGCCATGTGTGCTTTATTAGGGCCAATCTCCCTGGACAAATTGTGGTGTCGATGTGCCTATCTGTGGGTTTGAACTGGAATTTCCTGTTCGTGGATTTGTCTGCCAGCTACGTGTCGCCCCACCTGTGACATGTGAATCAGTGATCTCAGGTCTAGGTCTCAGAGCCTGAATTCGTATTTCTGAGTCGAAGTTGACGTGGAGTTCACAGTTGGCAATTGCATTAATCCCGACGTCGTGAACGAGTATCCAGATTTTGCCGTCCCGCGTCTTGGATTCGAGCCCCTTTTATACCTTCTGAGATCCCCCCGGATGTTCCTCACCGACCGAAAGACAGCCTAAAATGCCTCCTGTGACGATTTTCGTGTCGTGCCCTCATCCTTACTTGGCAGCTTAAACACCATTATCTCCAGCACCTTCCTCACTGACCTACAAATATCCTAAGACTGCTCCAATTTTGGCTCCCCTGCATTGCCAGTATCCAGACGCGGTAGTCTACACGTTATCATCACCAGCATACACCTATATACGGAAACCCCCAGATCGATAATCCTGCCTGAATCGACCGATTATCTTCGCTGGTGATCTTTCTTTCACCAGCCTACCAGCGTGATCTCTCTTCTTCCTATACCTGGAATTCTCGCTATCGATTTTCTCAATCCCTCAGAAAGGACCCTGCTACCTAGACTCACGACCTTCGTTTACCTCAGCCAGTGTGTTCCCCTCCCCCCTCATCTCTGCCAGCCCTGACGAAGGTGCCTCACACCGAAACGCGCGTTGGCGTTATTACGGCGTTACTATCAGGAACGGCAACAATACTTCATCTTCTTGCCTTCCCCAAGCTGCACCCGTGTCCATGCAACCACAATTCCATCTTTTTTCTGTTGCAGGCCAAACGTGAATTACCCGTATGAAGTAACTGAACATGTTAGAGTATGAATGTTTTTTGTTAGATGTGAGTGCCTGTTGAGCCCCCTGTCTTACCCCCCGGAGTGAGTGGAACACTGCATTTTTCTATGAATTTACTTCCTCCCATGAAATGATGAACAGTACTGATGATTTTATGAAGTTTTGTACTTACTATTTCCTGATTATTTTGTAAATATGACTAATTGCACCAAAACAAATAAAATAAAAAAATATATATATATTCTATAAAGAATGATCTGACTGCGGTCCATCTGTTTTCTTGGTCCTGGGTATTCATTGGATTGTGCTCCCCCCTAACCAGAACTGGATCCCTCTTGGGACCATTAATTATCTTCTTTGGCAGGGTGATTTTTTCTATTTGCGCAATTTCATTTTTATACATAAATGTATTGTTCTTCATATTGACATCGACTTGCTCAATATTAACAATGTCATTTTTAAACATCGTATTGTTTTGTCATACAAATGCGGTGTTGTGATTGACCCTTCTCCGAGCGGTTATACCATGATCAGCATGCTTACGGTATAGCACTATGTGCTAGCCATTCTTCAGAGAGTGTTATTCGATAGATCCCAAGTTCGAATCCGGGCAAAACCCACTCTGCCCTCTGTTCTGTGGAATGTCCTAAATTATGTAGCATAAATTGGGAAAAGATATAATCTAATATTTACAAAACATTAAACACTGCATACAAAAATAACTTATTAGAGCTAAATACTCCCAACAACAAGGCTGGTGGCTGAATGGGTACATGACCTCCCATGGCATGTTTAACCTGACAAAGGTGGGTGAAGTGAGAGGTGGCTGTCTTGAGGGTTGTAATGCCTACTCATTGTATTAGCGTTTGTGTGGTCTTTGGTCTCTGGAACGTGGTTGCAATATATAGCGCATTGTACTATCCCTCCGTTTTTAGGTCTCGGTAATATCCGGTCGAAGACCGGATGTCCGAGAATTATTGTGACTTAGTAGGCTGCTTTATCCCCGCCTCTGTTTTCGTCTGTCCTTCATTGGCTGGCTTCCTAAACAGAGGCCAGCCATTGGAGGAGAGAGCCGTCCCTCCAAAGAAGCCCCGTCTTTTTCGGATTCGGGGGCGTGATTTTTTGCATTCTTTAGCCCTGTGACGTCGTCTGTCACTCAGGGCGCAAAAAACACGCCCCCGAATCTGAAAATGGCGGCTCTTTTCTTTAGGCCATTTCAGAACAACAGCCGCCCCAAGCAGTCGCAGCCTCCTCCACCTGGCATTCTCTGTGTGCCCAAAGTACACATCGCGCCTCTCGTGTTCTGCTGCCCACCGCAAATCGAAGGGGACGTCCACCGCAGCCCATCTGCGCCCCACGCACCCAGGAGCAGTGAGAGTCAGGACAAAGACCTCACCAACGTTGTGCTTTGGTTTTCTGCTTCTCGGCACACAGAGAGTGCCCCCTGCGACGCCCCCCCTCCCCTCCCCCTGAGTGGAGACAGAGGCAACACCAGCGAGGAGCAGACGGCATGTGCTGAGCGCGGGCAGCGAGGAGAGCTGGAAATCGGCCAGCGGCATTGAGGCAAGCTCACTGCTCATTTTTAGCAGGGCCGAGTAATCGAGGTAAAATACCCTTTCTTATTTAACAGACACCCCACACAAAACACGTCCCACTGCCTGGAGCGCACATTCATCTCCCGAACATTAAATGTGGCAAATTACGTGATTTTCCCTCTCTTTCCCCTGCTTCATACACACGTTTCCAGGCTTTTCTCCCCTCCCGCCGTCTTTTGTGAGTTGATAGACACGGCATTAAATTGGATTTTGTGTCCATCATTACAGCGGCGTCACTAGGGTTGGTGTCACCCAGTGCGGTAACTCATGGTGACGTGCGGTCCGCACCACCCTAGTGACGCCACTGCACCTCACGAGTGTGACAAGGACGTAGGGATAATGTTGGCTAGTTTGAATAATAGTGTCTGAAGAATCCGCCCTCCTCTCTCGTTCCACTGCCCAGTAAGCCACCCTCGTGTCCTGCTTCCCATATGATGTATTTTAACTCCTGGCCGTATTCTTTCATTACTTCAGGATTTATTTTTAGCTACTTTTTTTTCCTTTTCTCTCGCTCGGTTTTTAATTCTCGGATCTTGTTGGGAGCGATACACAAAGGGGCAAATGTGAACTGTTGGAGACACGTTTGAAAGAACGATGGAAGAAATAGCATGTTTCCAAGGTTGAACCGTATGTTTTCTATTGTAATGTGGGGTTTTCTGTCCTTGTCCCGCGCCAGGGCTGGGAGAGAAGCAGAAGAGAAGACACCTGATCATTGTTTATTCATTTTTGCGGACTCTGTTTTTGTTTTAACTGCACTTTGAATGTGGCGGGAGGTGTGCTGCTCGCTATTAGCCTACCAACGTAGGACCGGGCTCTAATCCTGGCTCCGCAATTGGCCAGCACTGTGTGATCCTGGGCGCATCGATTTACGTTTATAAGCGCCGCAACCTCTGCCAGTGCTTGACATGTTGCGCTATACAACCATCCCAACCCCTACTATACCAGCATCGATGGGAAGCGAGATTTTGATGCAGCTTCACTCGGTGCACCCCTGCAGAATAATTCATTTGAAACATGGGATTGATAGAGCGCGTGAGGATTCGCTCGACGGGTCTGTGCGTGCAGGGGGAGGTCAGAATGAGGCTGAGGTCGTGTCTTGGGAGTGGGAAGGAGAGGGGTCCCGGTAAATGTTACCTTTTGCCCTAGTGTTGTCTGGTGGTTTTGTGGGTGAGTCCACGGTTGTAGCATGGAGTACGCAAGGGTTTGAAGAGGGGATATTTTATGGCTCTGTCGTGCCAGACTAGTCTGCCACCCACCAGCTCTCTGCCCTGGCAGTCCCTCCAGGTGCCACGCGCTGACTTCCAGTGGGCACACCCCGCTGGCTCTACTGACCATACCCCTTGTGCCACCTAGGGACTCATCCTCGCCCTTGCGGACGTCAAACCTTCAGAACCCACACCGTGCAACAAGGGTCCCGGCTCTTTACAGCGCCGTGAAGTTCGCATTCTGAGGAAATAAGCGTTATGGAATACTCATTGCTAACATTTTCACATGCACCCATCCGCACTTATAGTAAAGCCCAGTGGTCCGAAAGATGCATGGTTGCTCCAGACAGCCCCTTTCAAAATGAACATAACAGTCCTCCTATAGCAGACAGTCTTCTCCCCTAAACATCCAATGTCCACTTTGTAAAGCACAACCTCCTGCCTCTGATATTCACAATGAAACACCCTGGCACATTGGTAACCTTGGTAAGTGAATATAGCACTGAAAAGTTCTATCGTCGTCGTGTTTGTGGGGCTGCTAGCGGACATTCATGACTCCAGGCAGGCAGCCCTGCGGGAGGAGACTGGTCTTGACACCAAGCTCGTGTAGTGAATGCAAATTCCCTGCACAGCGGAAGTGCCCCAGACCACTGCATGGCAACACAACGGCCAGTCATTTGCGCTACTGTTGTGGTGTTCTGGGCTCGTCATGCATGCGGACTCTTTCTCCAGAACCTCACGGATAAGCGTGCTGTGGCATCTTAAATATGGAATGGGACGGGTGATGACTGGGAGGGGTGAGACTGAAGAAAGAAGAGGCTCGCACAGAGCCCCCCCTGTCCTCCGAGGACCCCACACTCCTGCCCTTTCGAGCTGTCCTCATCAGCAGTGGCAGATCTGCTCAGATCCGTGATCCAGGAACAAGCGAACCATCTGGTTCCGAGGGGGCCGCGCTCGCCCCATGGAGTGTACAGGTTTGGAAAACGTAACTTTTAAAGAAAGTGGGATGGGGAGCTAGTAGCGCTATGAGGGGTCAAGGTGGATTGCTACGGAGTGGAATAGCTGTTGTCTGGAAGTCGTGTAATATGACGGGGAAGGGGTGAGGATTTTCTGTGCTTCTGGGTTTTGGTGACAGAGCCATATATGACATGCCTGGTGCACACAGCACATTGATGTGTTGCTTATTGCTCCCCCTTCCCCTGTGTTCATTGTATCAATCAGGGGAAGATTATTTATTTAAACCCGACCCTTCCTTGCCCTGAACCCCTTCTCACCACTTCTGGCCTAGTACCCTCCCTACCTCTGAGACTTGTAGCCTCCACGCCACCCTATCTCCGGCCTCACCACCAGTAGGTAACCTCACCTCTGCCATCCGTGGAACTTGTGTCTTTTTCTCCAGCAGCACTTCACGTACCTCTAATGCTGCAAGTCTACTTTTCATTAACACTGCACTTTAAACAACGCGACTTGCCTCGTTGATTGGATAATTCTTATTTCTCCACCACCCCTGCCACTTTCATAAAATTTTGCCGGCACGTGCTGCTCACTTTCCTAAAGCTTGGCTGCACGTCCTGTTCGAGAAGGATTCTACTCTGCAAAGCCACACAAGGGCCATAGTATAGACCAAGGTATGTTGCAGTGGGTGGGTGGTCTAAGGGCAGGGGCGCAGAAGTGGAGGGGCGCAGAAGTGGAGGTGCGAGAGGTATTGCAGTGCTTACAAGCTATGGAAGAAGCTGCGCAGTATCAAGTGTTTTGTAATATTTGACAAACTGCAAATACTTGCAAAATAAATTTTAGAAATATTTCAGCAGTAAGAAAAGTTCAAATGAAGCTTGTAGTTTTTTTTGTGATACTGAAGTGTGATTGTTGCAAAGATTTTAATAGGATCAAAACAAAAAGACACTTTACATGTGTGATGCACACGAGAGATATGCACAGAAAATCGTTTTCCTCGTCTTCTCATTTATGCGTCACGCAGGGTTAGCAGTAAAGCTACATAATTGATACAAATGTAGTGCTCAATTGTGCTCTCTGTAAAAGGCAGTGCCCTTGCACACCATGCTTGAGTCATACACTTTGGACAATGGCCTCCCCACTCGCCCACCATTCTCTTGTCCAGTCCTTCCTCTCTTCCCCTCGCCTCTCCCTTGCTCTCTCTACCTCCTCTCTCTCTAACTCCCCTCTCTCTTCTCTTCGCCTCCATCTCTTCCCTCTCTTGTTGCAGTTCTCCCTTTCTCCTCTTCCCCTCGCCTCTATCTACCTCCTTTCTCTTTCTCTCCCCCTCGCCTCTCTTTTCTCCCTCTTGTTGCAGTTCTGTCTTCTGCCCTCCCCACTCTCCTGTTTTACACTCCTCTAATACCCCACACCATCTGTCACCCTTTCTCTGGGTCCCCAGAGCTTGAGGTGCTTCTCTCTCATCAGTTTTCCTTGCTGTGCCTTTTCCTCTTTCTCATATCCCACCGTGACGGTTAGGAAATCTGTAGCTCACCTCACCCAATCTGACTGACAAAGCTCTGCCCCTGAGCCCAAACTTCCTAAAACAATCTATTCCAGGTCAGCGTGCAAATAGCGTTCCTTCATCTTCTATGTTAAAACTTCCCTCGTATGTGTACCCAGAGTCAAATATTGCCATACTTCTGTTAGTAATCACAAGCACCCTATACGCACGTTAAAAAAAAACACAAGTAACTTTTAAGAAGCCCGATTTGGAATGTTCACGAGCAGTCCAAATGAGCGGCTACAGCTTTCGCTGGAGATTTCTGAGAAAGAGACAAAACCGAAAAACCATCATACAAAACGCGCCCGATCAAGGCCTGCAAAATAAACAAGGACAGAAAACCCCACATTACAATAGAAAACATACGGTTCAACCTTGGAAACATGCTATTTCTTCCATCGTTCTTTCAAACGTGTCTCCAACAGTTCACATTTGCCCCTTTGTGTATCGCTCCCAACAAGATCCGAGAATTAAAAACCGAGCGAGAGAAAAGGAAAAAAAAATAGCTAAAAATAAATCCTGAAGTAATGAAAGAATACGGCCAGGAGTGGTCATTTTTTCAAACGGAAAATTCGCGGTCGCCGTGCACATTTTTCCCACAGTGGGGCCTGCTAGAATTCCTGTTTTCAAGTGGGCATTCTTCAGACGGTAGAAGTTATTCACATGCACATGTGTGACTGGGCTGGGGCCTGCCCCTCTGCACAGACCAGTCAATGGATGGAGACTGGTGGTCTGGGCTGGTCTCTGTCCCATGAGTGAAGCTCTAAATTCCAACCTATGGCCTCGAAGCCCCCATGGCACTAACTGCAAGCTGACTCTGGTGCCCAGGTCTGCCCGTTCAAAGTCATCCACGTCACACTGTGTCTCCCTGCACCAAATGTCTGAGCCGTCGTCTTCCTGTGCCCACGTCTGAACGAGGTAGGTGTCTGCCCACGCCACCATGTAGAGTTGGTGGAAGTGGAAGCCATCGTCACTCCGCACGCCCCTGGCAATGCCTACAACCCTTACCATATCCTGTGTTGAATGCCAATGGAGACAATTGCGACAATGCCAGAGTTTCCTGCCCACTTTGTTCTGTAGACATTTGTGCAACATTTCTTTGTATGAGGGTTTTTTTGGGCACTCCTGTAAAAACTGTGTCATTGTGTTAACCTGAATTCCTTAGTCTGCAGCTATGGGTGTCTGTTGACACCCATACTGCAGCTATGGGTGTCTGTTGACAATACATGGGATTCCCGAAAATTACAATTTGGAACGTAGGGTAAGGGTGTGAGGACGAGTTTCTTTGCTGATTTTAATGTTGTATTATTGTTGTCTGCGCTGACCAATCAAGCTATCGTGCTGGCTTTAAGTAATACCCTTTTGGGCAAATGGTGTCTTTTACCCACTGAGAACAAGCATTGGCAAAGTTGATAAGTCTCGCCTTTCATTGGTGTCACTTGATCTGTTGACTCTGCCTATGCTTTTTGCCAATGATCTTCTTCCACATAGGCAAAACCAAAAAGATACATTTTTGCTGACGCTCAACATCAGCAAAATCAGCTTAATAAGACATACACTTAATATGCGTCAAGACGCACACGCATGCGTGCTCTATGACGCTCTGGCGGCCCTACCTTTGCAAAGCAGCTTCCGGTCCGGAGAATTAATGTCCTCCAAGTCATTGAATTCGAATCTTGGCAAGGCTGGCTCTGACTTTCACCCTTCTGAGGACGGTAAATTAGGTCACATCTATTGTTTACAGTATTTAAAAACGGAAGGAGTGTGGTATGAAGCGTTATATTAAGATTAATGCATTCTGCCATGCAATTCTATTCAATATTTTTATTAATAATGATAATGGCCAAAAAAAATTATATTTGAAGATTCAGTTTTTCAGCTGATGTGTACACAGCATCCTGCTCAGACGGTGCTGTTGTGTGCTACATGGTATTGACACTCTTCACACGGTCACATCGGGTGATGAGAAATTTTTGCGCGATGAACAGCCATGTGATTTGGAACACCTTACATGTAGCTTTCCAGGTCATGGGTGGTAGCTCTGCACTGTTGTAACTCAGTGCGGTGTTTTCAGCTTTGATGGGAGGCAGCATCGGGTACTTTTGGTGGTTCTGTTGGGGTTGTTAACTGTAGTTCCTGAGCTGCTTTGACAAAGTCAACTCTCAAAAGCCACGGCCAACCTTAATGGCTCATGCCCAAACCCTAAAGGATCACACTTTCAAAACATTACAAGTTTGCCAGGCCTTTGTAGGCCAGTGCACCTTCCTGTCTCTCTCCCACTCTGTCTCACACACTCACTCACACTCTCTCACACACACACTCTCTCACACACACACTCTCTCACTCACACACTCTCTCACTCACACACTCTCTCACTCACACACACACACACACACACACACACACTCACACACACACACTCTCTCTCACACATACTCTCTCTCACACACACACTCTCTCTCACAAACACACTCTCTCTCACAAACACACACTCTCTCTCACAAACACACACTCTCTCTCACAAACACACACTCTCTCACAAACACACACTCTCTCTCTCTCTCTCCTCAACACAAACTCTCTCACACTCTCTCTCACACTCTCACACACACACTTTCTCTCTCACACACACACACACACACACTCTACTACTCAACATTACTCACTCATAATTAGTCACTCTATACTACTCACTCTTTACTACTGAAACTAAAAATACACTTTGTATATGTAAGGGTGTGGCTGTGCATGTAAATATGTGTGGCTCTAGGACTATTTACTACTCACTCTCTCACTATTTAATACTCACTCTTTCACTTTGTACTACTCGCTCTCTAATACTCGCTTTCCTAATAACTCTCTCCTACTCACTATCAACTACTCACTCTATTACTTACTCTGTGTGTGGGTACTAATGCAATAGGTCTCGCATATGCAAGCTATTGGCAATATAAATGATAAAGCCATTTATTTATGATTTAAAAAAAAAGAAATGTCATGAGCAATGCCAATAGCTCTACCTTTAATAATGCCGAGACCATTGCATTGTAAATGCTTGTTCTAAATGTCACATGTGTGCTGATTTTTTACATTGATTAAATGTACTTCTTTAGCCCAGACGTAGTCATAAGGTGTGGAGATCTTTTCATATTACAAGCTGGTTTGTAGATTTGTATACAGAAGGTTTTTCAAAATGACAGATTAGTCAGGGAGGGAATGTCTGAAGAGGTGTGTTTTGAATACCATAATCTTGGAGCTACACAGTAAAATGGCTGCTTTGCTATGTTTTTGTTTTTCTGGCTTTGGAAATTTCTAGATTAAAGCGATTTCTGCTTCTCATTTTTCATTGTCTAACTGTGAACTGGAGCTTGTTCTTCAAATAGGGAGGTGGGTGGACAGTGTTAATTGCCGATTTTGCACTTTGTTTTAGCATACCTGCACTTAGTAGATCTTGCATCTTGTGGGGCTGCTAACGGGACAACCTTCATTGATGCACATCTGCTTTGACAGGAAGGTGCAGGGGCGGGTTTATGCTCTGGATGCAGGTACGGGGGGAGATAAAAGCACGGCTGCTAAGAGGCCGCGCAGCGGGCATGCCGCTGGCGCACCAAAGGCAAGCCCGTCTGTGCCCGTCTGCGCCTGACCTGTGCTTAGTGCCAGGCATGTTGTCGGATTCAGCACCCATTTTGCTTCTGGGTTCACCTATACCAGGGACCAACTACTCGACCTGAATAAAAAAGGTAGGTGTGCGTGGAAGGCTAGGTCCATTTCTTACTCCTCTATGGCTCCCTCTCAATGCCCGGAGTGTAGTTTAATTATTTGCCCGTCTAAACCACAACTAAAATCAGCTGTCCGCAATCCTACGCAGGATGAGGTGGGAGGGTCAAGCGCTGTACTAGGCACTTTAATAAATGCCCGCTCCCTATGTAAACATACAACTGAGTTTGTGCTGTTTGTAGAAGCACATGCTGTGGACCTAGCCTTTGTCCCAGCCGGATTCACCATGTATAGACAAGACAGGGTGGGTAAAAGGGGCGGGGAGCTAGCTGTTATATATAGGAACACTTGGAAAGGAACTTTCAACCCTCAAAATAATGGCCCTATTGTTAAATCCCTAATGTTGAAGATTCTAATAAATAACCATCATGCTCTTAATGGCATCTTACTTTATCCGCCACCTGGACCCCGGGCCGAGTTTATGAACACCATAGGTACCTCCTTGGACATCATATCTCAGTCATCAGATTTTACACTTTTGGGTGATTTCAATCTTCATTTTGAAGATCCCTTAGATAAAGATGCTGTTAATGTTCTTGACATTACAAACAGATTAGGCCTCACTCAGCAGTTAACAGGTAGCACCCACTCAGGAGGACATTTGCTGGATGGTCTGTTTACAAAAAATAAATCCTTGCATTGCCTCTCATCACTTCCGCTTGTGTGGTCAGACCATAAAGCAGTAATGTTTTCACTACTCATCCAAAACCCTCAGGCAGGGAAATTGGATTATAAACAGCTGAAAAGGGTCTGACCTTGGAATAGGCTTGCAACTGAGGATCTTAAAAGCTCCCTGTCCCAGAATCATTCTGCTTTTTCAGAGAATCCTTCTGTGGCAGCTACCATCTTTGAGGATTGGTTAAGGAGCTCTATAGATCAGGTGCTTCAGGTCAAGCCCTTATGCCATAGGCCAAGGTACACGGAACCTTGGTTTTCTGAAGAACTCAGTCTACAGAGACAAAAGTGCCGTCGCTTGGAGAGGAAGTGGAAATCTTCCGATGACACTAGCAATAGGATGGTTTATAAACGAGCTTTGCTTGATTACAAAAAACTAATACTCAAGGAGAAAGCCTCCTATTTCACTACAGATATAATAAATGCTAAAAACTCATCAAAAGAACTTTTCTCTACAGTAAAAAAAAGTTAACCAAATGCCCTGAGGTAATCGTCTCACCATTAAACAAACTTTCTGTAACTCCATGACCTCGTTTTTTTCAAGACAAGGTAAATGCGGTTTACAGTGGGATCTTACAAAGTGGTACTGGAGGGACGTCATTGTCATTAGGGACTCCTGGTGTTGCCTCCGTTGTAAGGGAAACCTCTCTCATATCCGCCGACAGTAGTGAACTTCTTTCCTTTCCTTTGTTCACAATGGAGGAGGTCATTAATCTTTTGCTGTCTACTAAATCTGGGCCCCCCCGCCCCCCAGAACCCTGTCCCCCTAAACATTTTCGTCTTTTACCAAAGGTTTTTGCTTCTCACCTGACCCCTATTTTTAATCAAATGTTTATTTGCAGGATTTTTCAGGCGAACTGGAAATTTCTAAAAAAAGTGAATCTGAATGGAGCAGATCCTAATAATTACCAACCAATTTCCAGACTCCCCCTGCCTGCAAAAATGGTGGAGAAAGCCATGAATATCGTCATTCCTTATTACCTGGAAAAGCATGCCTGTTTAGATACTTCCCAGTTTGGCTTTAGGAAGCAACACAGTACTGAACTGGTGCTGATTTCAGCATTTGAAATGATTCGGCAGACAGTTGATGCAGGAGGCACTGCACACCTCTCTGCAGCATTTGATACGGTAAACCATCAGAAACTTTTGCAAGTATTGGAGGGGGATGGAATCAAAGGGAAAGCGCTTGCTTTACTAAAATCATTCCTGTCTGGTCGGGAGCAATTTGTGGCTCTTGCTGATTTCAAGTCACCATACTTCCCGTTGCCATGTGGAGTACCACAGGGCTCGTCATTGAGCCATACCCTTTTTAATATTCATGTGGCACCACTGGCTAGGCTAATAAGATCTCTGGGTTTCTCTGCTATCTCGAACGCAGATGACACTCAGATTGTGGTCTTAGTGTCAGGTTCTCCAGACGATACAGCGGCACAGTTCCATACCGTCAGGTGGGAAAATGGATGTCTTCAAATTGTTTGAAGTTTAATGATAGTAAGACTAAAGTCTTACTTTTTGGCAACTGTATCAACTTTTTGACCCCTGTTCTGTGGCCCGCAGAATTAGGGTCACTTCCTAATCTAAAAAATAAGGTCAAGAACTTGGGGGTCACATTTGACTCAACGCTCTTCTTCGAGGGCCACGTCAATCAGGTGACATCTGCCTCCTTCTACACCTTAAAAATACTGAGAAAGATTCTTCCATTCATCCCATTTGAGTTGAGGAAATTAGTGGTTTCGGCTCTTGTATTATCTACAGCCAATTACTGTAATGGTCTCTTCATGAACCTTTGTAAAAAATGCCTCAATAAGTTGCATATAGTGCAAAATGCTGCAGGGCGCTTATTGTTGACTATCCCGAAAAATAAATCGGCCTCCACAGCGCTCAAATTGCTTTACTGGTTGCCAGTGGAGAGGCGGATTGAGTTTAAGGCTCTCTGCATTGATTTCAAAGCCACACATGATAAAGGGCCAGCATTCTTCAAACAGAATCTGTTGCCTTATTTTCATGCCCGCCAGCTTAGCTCAGCATGCTCTCACAACCTGGTAGTTCCAAGGTTTAAAAAGTGCGCCTGGGGTGACAGGAGCTTTCTGGTAGGCACGACCAAACTTTGGAATTCTCTTCCAGCGAGGCTAAAGGAAGAAACTAACCTGTTACCATTCAGGAAGGCATTAAAGACGTGGCTTTTCAATCTTTGAGGCTGCTTTGTATTGGTCCAGTATGTCTTGTGCTGAGCAAGCGCCATGATACCCTTGGGTGAATGTTTGCACTCTATAATGGCTTTGACCCCTGCTCCCTTGGCCCTTGCGCCACTTGTCCGTTGTGCCTGTTATTGTTTGTCAGTGTACTCTCGAGCCGGGATCTGCTGGCCTGCCGGCCTCCTTGATTGCCTTTGTTCCGTTATGCTAGTTTGGGGCTTGTGTTGCTTACTTCGGAATCAGCCTACGTATCTGTTTGCCACAGCGCTGTTTGTTTGCGTGCTGGCTGCTTACGCGTGCTTACCTCCTGGTTTCCCCCTGAGAGGTTTCTTCTTCTGATTCGCTCCTGCTAGCCGTTTGTACTTGTAGAGCCTCCTCGCTGCATAGACAGGAGCTTGTCTATATCTTGGTTATGGTGACCATCTATCCTCAGGAGCCTTCGTTTCGTTTCCGCTTTGTTGTTCTGGCTGGGTCTTCCCTCCCGCGCCTTCCGTGCTTCGTGTTGGCCCAGGCTGTGGACTGGTGTTACGTGACTCTGCTCCCTTCCGGAGTCAAGAGGACCTTCCGGCTTGCTTTGCTCTGTTTCCGCTCCGCTTCCCGCTCCCCCCCTGGTGTGCTCCTTTCCTCGCGACCAGCGTTTGCCCTTTCTCCTGCAAACGTGTGGTCTCTGATCGCTTGTTGTTGCTTGGTTAAAGTCTGCTCCCTACGAGAGTTCACCGGTCTGCCCCGCCTTACTGTAGGTGTGTTTGCGTCTGAAAATGGCTGCTTCCATGGGCTGCATTCGGTTTTGTTTCCAGTCTTTTGCTCCTCCCTCGTCTCCTGGTCTGGTCACCACGACGTGAGGGGCCCGGCGAGGGTATGTGCCTCCCGGTTCTTGTTCGGGAGATGTGGGGTTGTGGGTTGCTTCTCACCTCTCTCCTCCTGCGCACGTTCTTCTGCTCAAAATGACCACCTCCAGTGACTGCCTTCGGTTTCGGTTTGGTTCTTGGCTGTTTGCGCTTGTGTCCTCGTCGGTAGGTTTTCGCCTCTCTAGGTGCCGGGTTGAGGTGCCGCTGTACCTGTGCACTACCAGATGCTGTCTGTGACTTCGGTGTGCCCGTTCTGCCTAGGGTCTGTGTGCTCTGGTGGGGTCCGCTCTGTACTCCGCCATTTTGTGCCAGCCTACTTCCTTCTGCTCTCGCTCTTTCCTTCTCCCGAACCTCGTTCTTCTGTGCACTTTTCTGTGTTTGGGTGTAGCCGTTCGGTGCCTTGCATGTTCCGATTTCTTTTTCTGCCGTTGTTTCTTGGGTTAGAGCTGTTTCGCCGCTGTGCTCGCCGTTATTTGTCTCGGGGTGGCGGAAGTAATGGACTCAGGCACCCGTCCACATTGCCGTCCAAGCCACGCCCCCTGGCAATATCTTATAATAGGAGAGTGTAGGGACACTTTTGCATGTGATAGTGAGTGAATCCGAGGAGGTGTACCTGGGACGTGGGGGCACCAAAAGTGATTGTCGCAATGGGAGCCACTAGCACTAAAGCCGGCCCTGCTTCAGCCTTGATTACTCCTTTTGGGGTGGAACCAAGACAATTTACATTCAGCTGCTCCTCGTTTGCTGCCAAATTTGGAGCTGGGGAACCGGTTTCGAGTCTCGGGGGCTCAACAACCTGTGATTTTGGGCAAAGCCCTTAATCTCTCTATACCAACCAAAAGTGAATGTGTCCTTGTGTAATGTAACTGGTGCTCATGTAAAGCGCTCCAACATCTTCGGGTCGACTTCGCACTATATAAAACTGCAAAAAATGTGAAGAGTTAAGATTAGTTTAAGCATTTTTAGTCACCACGCTTTCTGTCTCATTTCTAGACTGAATGCCAGCACCTTTCTAAGCACTCAGTCAGGCGAGAGCCATCGGTTAGAAAGTTGTTTTTGCTTACACGACAGCATGGATAACAACGTTACATGAAAACTGAACAACAAACGTCCATCAAGGTTCGGGGCTGTGTTGTCAAGACAAATCAGGCATGGAAAAAAAGACATCATCGTTTCACGGCTGGGGTTTGATGTAGGAAAACCAGCCCTTTTAAGATACTTTCATCGCGCCTTAGAAGCCTGCCTGCGTCATGTTAAAATTAGACCCACTGATAGCGTATCCCGGGAAACCAGGGAGAAGCAGTGCAGAAATATTTGGCTCGCGGGAGGACTTGGTATGCGCGCGAGCCCTGCTCGCCGCATCTGTACCCCACCCAGGCTGCAGCTTGGGAGCGTCCATGACCTCTGTCAAGGGGTCGTTCTGCTGCTAACGCGCTTAGCCTCTCCGGGGGCGCCGGGTGGGCTCCATCGAGGAGCAGGCCGGTGCACTTCATTAACCCTGCGTGTGTGGGGGGCTCTTCACACTACGACCTGAAAACAAAAGCCGGCCGGGCCACTTTATCAGAAATGTAATACAATGATTTTCCCACTGTGAAGGACTCACAGGGCACAGCCGCCGACAGTAAGAGCTGGAAGTACCCCTCTCCCCCACAATGGCGCGAGGGCTTCCATGGGCCCTAATACGAGCACAGAAAATTGGCCCCTTACACTCTTGCAGAATAGAAAACAAGTAGGCAATACCGGGATGCAGTGGGCCCTGAGACACTGCACCTGCTGCGATAATAATACCTATGCCTCTAAACTTCACTTCTGTCACATGTTGAATTGCAACACTTTAGCCAGTGACGTACATGTCACGGGGTGTGTTGAAGATTTAAAATACATATTAAGATTCTGCAGAAGTCCTTTTCAGGATATGTGGAAAGATATGCTCTGTTTGTAAAATATAGGCCTGGACATGGCTTGGATCTGGCTTGTCTGATTCAGGGCCAGATTTGGACCCAAAATAGGCCTGGGCACCATAATAAAAGCGGCCCCCTCTGGAGAATCAAATAGCTAAATAAGTGTCCACATTTGCAAATAGGGCAGTCCTGAATTTGTAACGAAGCGTGGTAAGGATGTTTTGCAAGGTATGGAAGACAATAGCATGTGTACTTGCCACAGGCAATGTTTATGGTAATATCAGGAAAATCAACAGCAAAAACCCACCCACCAGACCATAAACAAGACGACAATCCTAAAAAAACAAGTCCACACATTGTAAGACCAGCCCATCAGACACTGCCCGATAGCCCTATATATGGTCCAGCGTGCCCCTGTATGAACCACCTACCAAATTGAAAACACCTTGCTCATATTCCTCCTTCCTTTCTACCAGAATCCAAGAAGAGGGCATCCTCCTATCTCCTGTCAACAAAAATATAAAATCTATAAGCACTGGCTGATGTCTCAAGGGCAAATTAGTTTGCAAGTATATTATGGTTTTTAAAGCACCTGCTGCCGCGTTCCTTGCCTCCAGCAGTTTTTAGGCAACAATAAAAATGTCAAGATAGAGCAGGCGATTAACGTTCTTCTTGGAGAGAGCCCGGAGTTTTGGCCAGTGGAAGTTTTGGCTCATCATAAAGTAGCGCAGAGGTTTAATATGTCTGCTGCAAAGACTGTGTACCATGCAGATCACAAAGTGCATATAATGTAAATAGGTCAGTGGGTTACTGCTTTTGTCAGAGAGATCTTTTGTTACTTGCTGTTTAGAAGTTAAAATTCTAACATAGAACAGTAAGCTATTAACGGAAATCAAAGAGCTGCATGAAACTGCAAGTTATAGATTAAAGCCTTATGATTTCCCCCCCCCCCAAGTCTTTCATGATCCTAATGTTGAAAAAATATTAATTTGGGTAGAAATCAAAAATATATTATACTAAAGCGAACCCCCCCAACCATGGTGTTATGTATAAAACTCTGCACTTCTCCAGACGAGGCACTCTTAAACTATCCTGCCTACCAGAATGGATGACATGTGAAATCTACATCTTGTAGATCTGTCTTATGTAATATTTCCTATACACTGATTTACACACGTATGATTGATTGTCTCTGCATGATGTAAAGTGCTATGATACCCTACACTGGCACGATTTGCGCTATAAAACGAATTAAATGCATCTGAGAGTGTGTGGTTATAGAAACCTGTGGGGCACTGTTAAAGGTTGGTGGTGAGGGCATCGGTTGCGGAGGTGGATATTGGGGGAACCAACAAACATTGTTGTACCGAGCCCAACCAGAGCTGGATTCCAGTGTAAGGGCATCAATAAACTACCTCATGCCCATAAAAAAAGCTGTATGCTCTTGTGGCGCTTCAGAAGGAGGGACACTGACTCGGGAGCGTGGTAAAGAAGGTTTTATTTTTATAAAGGTCTTTTTGCGTCTCTGAGTGAGTCTTTTGCGGGCTAGGGCTGCCGGATCCAAGGTGTCAGCTAGGGTGTTGGTTCTTCCGGGGCTTGCACGCCGGCGCTCTTGTTCCCTGGCGGCTCGGTCGTCGTCCCTTGCGGTGTTCCAGCGCCACATGCGGGGAGGATAGAAAAGAACACTCTCAGTAAGCCGTTCGTGGAAGTAGTGATAACCCAGAAGGGAACCGGGGAAGTGAGGACACCGGTGCTCTAATCTACAGTCTGTGCTTGGTGCTGGGCAGATACTAGGTAAGGTCAGGAAGGGGAGTAAGGGTTGGGGGAATAGATGAAGGGAGGGACGGGATAGACAGGCAGGCAGGAAGAATGGGGACTTTGTACAAATTTACACGGAGGCTCCCCGCCTCCCCAGCCACCCAGTAACCGGGTCACGCACCTGGGAGAGCCACACTCCTCCGTGAGCGTGGCTGGGCGCTGAGCGGAAACGTTGGCCTCCTGGCTCTGCTCCTCGGTTCGTCTCGCTTCTCTCGAACTCCTCCACGCCGACTCGTTCTCCACTCTTCTCCACGTTGGCTCGCTCTCCACTCTTCTCCGCCTCGGTGTCGATGCACCCCGCTCTTCCTCCTACCGGGCTTTTTAGCGGCTCCAATGGTTGATCGTCATCCAGGGGCTTGTACAGTTCTTCTCTGCTGATTGGCTGGCATAGCAGTGACGCTGCAGGAGGGCGTGTCTCTGCCTCGAAGCCGGCCCAGTAAAAGGTACATTCCTCTCCTTGCGGGTCGGGCTTCTCCCACCAGCTGGCTGAGTCCGTCTCCCACGAGTCCTGGGTCGATGAAAGAGAGGTAGGACGTGAGTTAGGGTTCCACCAGTCCGAAACCGGAGCAATGTTTACTTCCCGCCCGGCCTCCCTGCTACAGCTCTCCATTCCAGCAGGCATCGAGATGCTGTATCCATCACACCCACCAATGAAAGCACAATAGTGTCACTCGCTTAATAAAGAAATGGCAGGACTGGTAACACGTCTTCATTCTGGGCCAGAAGAATGAAATGTCCAAAGCCCCAACCGTGTGAGCCTCACTTAGGCCACAAAACCCCAGATGCAAGCGAGCTATGGCAATGGTTCTTAGCTTTGCCTAACCCTTTCAAGACCAGCCACGTAATTTCTGGCTGCAAAATTATGGTGTAATGTGTGTTTTTGCTGCCACAGAAACTTGTTTTTATGCAGTCATTTCCATCAGAACAAATCACTGCTTTGCATTGGTAAGTGTGAGAAACTGATCAAGTGTTACCATGTTCCTTAATTTTGCGGGGTGTTTTAATATCATCTGACAAAATGCTGTGCAGTGTTTACCCCCTAGTGGGTGTTTATATGAAAACATTGTTAAATATGTGCTCAGAAAAACATATCTCCACTGCAAAAATCTGGCACTGTATTCAAGGTCTCTTTACAGCTGCCAAGAGAAGAAGATTAAAAATGCTGCTCAGTTTAAAGTACTACAGTGTATGTTTTCAAACTGAGTGGAAGACAGCGATCCCATCAAGACCGTAAAGTGGAGCTGTCATCTGATTGCATCCTAACATGTCTGAGGGCAGAGGGCTCTATTATGCAAAAGGCAGAAATGTTGCATAGGCTCCAGAGACAGTCCTCTGCACTGGGTGACATCAGCGAACAAACTTTGGCAAAGCCAAGAGATCTCCTTTAAAGGCCAAACTAATGTCTTTGCCAATGCGTGTTTGCATTGGTATTAGCTAATGCCAACATGTCAGCTAGTTTCACATAGCCATCTTAGAATGGGTGTTCTAATACAGAAAAAACAATTCAAGATATTTTCCGATCCATGCACATGTATTGTGCCACATTCATGTGCTTGAGTTTTGATGCACTGGTAGACAGTTTGATATTTTTAATTTGCCATTCCAAGATGGATGATGGACGTTTTGGACTGATAAATTCAAATTAAAAAAGAAAGTGGTCTGGAACATGAAAACAAGTGAGTGAGCGATCCGGTAGAACGTTGGGCTTTCAGGCCCTCATAAAAAAGTAGTAAAAAAAATTGAGAGTGGAATGGGGGGGCAAGACCATGGAGTACCAGGGAGGAACAGACGAGCAAGGGAGGGGCAGGTGGGCAATAGAGTGAATGGGCACCTGATAACTAAAAAAAAGTGTCATGTGAAAAATGTGTACGCCAATGTTCCAGAGAGTAGGTGCACCCTCAAAGTGGGATCAATCATTCAGCCGTATTCCTTCTCCCATGCAACATAAATCTCATCACACCTATGAATCAGGCTGCCAAAGATGTACAAGACATCTGAGAAGGGCTCAGTATTCTTAATCTTCCATTTTGAAGATTTCATCGTTTTCTTTTGTTTTGTTCTGAATAAATTGCAATGAAGCTTTGGGTTACCACAGAATCTGCTAGTAGTGGATATAAGGTGATGCTTGGAAGAGGAAATCTCTGATTCATAATTAGAAACTGCTTCTGCCCACAGAGCTGATCAGACTGCAGAGGGCTTTAAATGTGACAGTAGGTCGCCTGTTCTGTTTGGAAAATGAGCGTTCATACAGGGCTGTAGGTTGCTGGATCTTCTGGAGGAGAGGTTGGCCTTCTGGAGAAGAGGATCACAAACAAGGAAGTCCAGAACTGGACCTCTTTCAGAGAGTGATTCATTAAATCTGTTGTCATGTGGGCCACAATGGGCAGTCTCTCCTTTATGGATGTGGCTGGTCTTGGATTGCTTGCGTTTACATTCGTATTGGTCGTGGTCTGACAGTTCAGGCCTGGAAGAAAGAGCATAACTGATCTCCATGTGGTTGCTCCCCCTTTGCCCTGGCGCAGTGGGCAATAAACAATGTAATGAAATGTGGCTCCAAGTTATTCCAAGTGACTGATACTTATGCAAGCATTCCACCCATCCTCTTTTGTTGCCTTCATTGTTTATAAACTCCTTAACACATGGCTTTGTGTTATGCCCCTGGCATGTTTATTTGTATGTTTATTTGTGTATGTGTGATTTAGCAAAGTACTTCGTAATTTACATTTTCTATCTGAACAAGTATCTCAGCCCATTGAGGGATTTGGGAGCCTTTCCCCAAAAGGCCTGATTTTGATGCATCATTTCTGCACTGGGATCCTGAAAAGTAAAGAGTCAGTGACTGTTCCTCCTTGTACCATTGATGGAAGCATGACACTGTTCCCTTTGAGCTCACCATGCTTTTGGAAACCCACATTGCAGAAGTGGAGAGTGTACCTTTGCTCTACATCTACTATATTGAATGCATTGCTCAGTGTACAATCAATATCTGCTGCTTAGGTGCTAGGAGGGTAGCAAGAATCATTTGGCAAGAGTGCTTGAAGCATGCAGGAAACAAACTGACGTGAAGCCGTTGAACACGTTCCTGGCCACAAGAGCCAGTTCTTACAGTCAGTGGTGAATCAGTAGATCTGCATTCTTCAGATTTCGAGGGCTCCTCCAGTACATGAGTGGCAAGGCCTCAGCTCGGCCAGCTCTCTTGGCCAGGCCATGTCCTCTTGCAGCCCCACCAAACCTGATTGGATCCGCTAAGTTTAAGATGATTGTTGGCCTTAGAAAGGAGACCATACTTTTAAGGAAAAGGGTAGGCAGATCTGGCAGAACCTGGGGCGGGGTGAGAATTGCTTTGACAGGGGAACTGCAGTTTTCATCAAATGACTGACTAGCTACCTTCCTTCATCCACATGGATAAATGGCCTCAAGGACAAGGGCAGTAGTGTTTGTAGCATGCAGGGTTGCGGGTCCAAGACAGACCAGGGGCCTCCCTCAGTGCGGTCCTCTTTCTAGAGGCGCACACACACAAATTAATTGGACTGCATCATTCACCAGGTCTGGCCCACATAAGAGGGGAAACAGCCACTACAACGAAGCCGTTTCTACGAATGCACTAACCACGCATGTTTTACAACGCATGCGTGGTTACCACTAAAGCTTTACCATGCATGTCTTTACTACAAAATACGTAGTAAAGGAATGTGAGTTAAAGGTCGGAAAAAAAGGGAGGGTTGGGGGCGTCTCCCCCCCATAAAAAAACAAACGAGAGGGTTTAAAAAAAAAAAAGAAATAAAACTTACCTAAAACACGCTCTTCTGTGCCTCTGTCCTTCATGGAAAGAGCCTCCATAACAGACGTGATTACGTACGTGCGTCTACGTACTGCATCAAAAATAGAGAAAGGACCACTTAAAGAGTTAGAAGAAGGAGAATACAGTCGAAAGAAAATGTAAGTATATTTTTTAATTAAAATAATTTATTAGGTTAGGCTTAATAAAAAAAACAAATATATACATATGTTAGAGACAGAAGCTAATGGCACCAGTGGAACTATGTCGACACAAAGCATCAGAAGAAGGTAGTAACCGAAACGCGTCATGCAAATGTGTTGAATAAATGGACTTCAAACGTACCTTTGTGCCGCCTCTTCTACTTCCCACGAAGGAGAATGCTTTGGAATACAATGCGTGAAACCCATTACACGCGGGGATGGCACCTCTCAGCGAGCGTCTTAAGGCAGTGAATGCTTAAAGGAAGGGTGATAATGGGAGTGACCCGGACCGCCGGCACATATCAATGGCCGCATGACGACGCTGTCAAGCGCAGTTCATACTTCATGGAGGGGTCTCCTTACTTCATCGAGGTCCCCGAGCCTGCGAGCCGTTGACAATGTGAGGCATGAGAGCGAGGGAAATGAACTCTGTTTCCGAGGACAATTTTCAGTGCCATGGCTTCAAATCAAGTCGGCGAACATTGCTACTCGGCTGCACGTTGGGACAATGTAGTGCAAGCGAGTAAACGGACCACCGACCAGTAAGTGTGGAACAATGCCTGCTGGGTAACGTAGTTCTATGAAAAGGAACTCTGGTGCAATCCGTGCCATGTTTTGCAGACACCGTCAACACTACTTCAGTGGTTGAGTTAGAGACAGAAGCTAATGGCACCAGTGGAACTATGTCGACACAAAGCATCAGAAGAATATATATATATATATATATATATATATATATATATATATATTACCTACTGGCGGTCGCCAGTAGGTATATATAGTTAGGATTTTTTTCCTATGGGATTTTTGAAAATTCTATGTCGAATAACTTTGGCGTTTGTGGATGGAATTTTCAGGAAAATGGCACATTTTGTTTCTGAGCAGCCCTTGAAAATTTGGGGGGGGGGGGTTTCGTCAAGGGGGGGCCAAGAAAAAAGGGGGGTCCCAAAACGCGTTTTTAACATTGAGTTTTCCATAGGGCGGTTGGACTCACTTTTAGCTCAAACGGCTGAATGGATTTACACAAAACTTGGCAAAATTGTAGATATGGTTTGCCCGACGTGCCTTTGCTACGTCTCAATATATGTGCTCCAGTGGATTTTGAGAAATTAACGTTTTAAAAAACAGATATATCTGTGACAGCGCTCCGGTTAGCGCTCCGGTTCGCGTACCTGACGCGTAACGGAACTTCGCGAAGCGAAGCTGATTGGCTTTCCGGTGTCTGTAAACATTCTAAACAGTCAAGAGTGGCCGCCATCTTGTGTCTCGGTAGGATCGAGTCACAAGAGGTGGGAAAAACAAAGTGGGAAATGAGCATAAGGGGGCAGAGTACATCCTCCCTGACCCCCTAGGTTTGATGAGGGGGCTTTAAAAGGGCCTCGCGGGGTTAAAAAATTATAATTTTTATATCTTTTTTTTGCGGGGGGAGCGCTCGGTACGCGCACCGGGAAGCGGTCCGGAAAGCGTAATATTGGGAAAATAGGATGAAAGATTGTTCAAATATTGTATGTTCATTGATTGTTATTTTTGTTTTTTTAAATTTATTTTATTTAAGTACCAACATGTAGGCACCAATGCAGAGTCTAAAAATAAAAATACATTGTCTCCTTTGTAGATATCTTGCAGGTTGTTTCAGAAGTTATTGAGGTATATGGAATTCATAGCGTAGTCTGTCAGGAAAGCAGAAACACCATGAAGGCAGGAGATGATAAAGAGATGTTAAATACACATTGGAGATGATATAGTGGAAGAAAGGAAGTAACTATGAGCAAACTTAAAGTTTCACAGTATATTTAAAGTCTGATTTTACATTAAAATCAATTTGCTACTAGTTTAAAAAATACATATAAAAATGAATAATGTCTCAAACAATTTTTGAATTATTATATATAAATGTATTATTCTGATTTATTTTCAAAATTAAAAAGAACTTCTAATAATTCTTGGTCAGATTTTGACTCATTTTCAATTAAGAAATCCACAGCTTCAACACATTGCAGAAGTTCTATGTCCATTGATTCATCAAAGAATTCTGAATCATTTTCTGTGTCTTGGTTGCATTCTGCAACAATTTCCATGTTATTTTTCTGCTCTCCTTCCATTTTGTATGCTGTAAAATGAATTAAAAAAAAATATATCAGTACAGATAGGGCACTGTTGGGTTTAAGTACAGACAGGTAGTTTGGTTCTTTAAACAGTGATTTTTTCGTTGGGCAGTGTATGGTATCAAACTGGAAGTAGAAATATCAAAAAATTTATGAAATAAACTCTAAGTCAATTCTTAATTATACAAGACAAAGTCTAACTCCATCCATACCTAAAACAGAGAATTCTATTTTATTCTATAAGTATTACAGAGGGATGGTATATAACTATCAGAAAATGTTTACCTAATTAACTTACAGTACAGAACATACTTCAGTTTTTAAAATAACATCTTACCTTTCAAATAGAACTTTAAGTTATCAGTTGAAATGTACTTGATATGTACTTCAAGAAGTAGTAGTCAAAATGGCTGTGTTTCTCTCTCTTTCTTTATATATATTCAGGTACATAACCAATCAAATGTCATGAAATAATAGAAGATATTGAAAGTAGCATTTTGATTGGTTGTCAATTCCAACACTTCATAAGTGTTTTGGTTAGGTAATTTACCTCAGGATATTTAATCAGGCTTACAGCATAATTTTCACAATGAAATTCCATCAAATTTGGGGAAATGGTAGGGACTGCTATGTAGTAGGGGCTATTCTATATTTGATGAAAGTGTCTGTAGTGGTTTTTCTGTAAATTACTTTCCCACCTTTTTTTATCGAGCGCTTACTGGTGCGCTCCCCGGTACGCGAACCGGCAGCGTTGCTGGAGTCCTCCATTTTGAGTATTGGTAGAATTGAGACACAAAATGGAGGACAAACAATGTTTGGAATGGGTAGAAGGGGGCACGGTAGACACTTTGTGACCCTCTAGGTTTACGGAGGGAGGATTAGGATGCTGATACATGCAAAAATAAAGAAAAAAATTTAAAAATTTCGCGGGAGGAGCGCCCGGTACGCGCACCAGTAAGCGAACCGGGGAGCTACTTTGGAGAAAAAAAAAAAGAATACATTTTACAGCTTTTGATATTTGCTAATAAAAAACCATTGACATTCACTGAAAAAAAACCATAGGTTATAGACCATATATAGTTAGGAATTAGCATTTACAAAACCTTGAAAATTCACTGAAAAAACCATAGGTTATAGACCATATATAGTTAGGGATTAGCATTTTGAAAACCTTATTTTACTCGCACAAAACCATTGAAATTCGCATATATAGTTAGATGCACTAACTATATATCGCGCACCCGCAATCCACTGCTGATGATGTCACATATTACATCATTCATGACATGGTCAGTGACATCAATTGATCTATGGATTTCAAAATGTAACACCTTGATCAAATGTGTTTATGAATTTATTACAATTTGAGTTATATTTTAATATTTATATAACTATTTATAGGCCTTTTTAACTTTTATATGAATTTTAAAAGTTCATTATTGCCAGTGCCTTGTAAATATACATGTATTAATTTATATTAATTTGTACTGTACTAAGAGTGAACGTTTTACATTGTGCACAATTTTATAATGTATATTGTATTAATATGCATTTGTGATGCTAAATGAGTGACATTATGTAATAATACGGGCATTCATGCCGTAATTATTTGTTTCGAGGACTAGAAACATTGAGAGTATTTTTTCTGTTTCTAATACCATGTGATGGCACATTACACTTTAAAAGGGTGATCAGCCCTCGTGACGTTGTCATGTGATCAAGGCTATCTCTAGCCGAAACGCGTCATGGCGGACTGGTGCTGGGCTAAACACTAAATAAAACATTTGCACCAAACTACGGGTCTTGCTGGTTCCTGAGTTGTCTGATCGGCTGAATGCTGTGTGCTGCCTAGGAGCGCCACGTACCTCGTATCTCAGCTGGGTAGCTTCACCGGCTTGTTGCGAGACCCCTCCTCGGCTTTGGGCGAATTTGCAGCGAGAAGCGACCTTCCTGTCGGGAAATTTTGAAAAGCTCCGTGTTCGGAGAAGCTGCCACGCCCCAGGGTTCATCGGATCCAATTGCTGGCCGCGTTCCAGAGGAAAGCCCGGAAGTGGTTCGGAGGTTACAGACCAGCGTCGGTTGGTCCGGACATCTTGAGCCTGCGGAGCGAGTACCAGGAGCGGCTGACATACGGACTGCTTTATTTCCCTGTGAGGAGTTCCAGAAACGCTGTCCGAGGACTACCGGTAGGACGCGTTTTTGAGTGTGCTTGTACACCCATATTGCCCATTCTCACCATGTCCGCAGACACGTTAAGGGGGCGCATGGAGGCGTCGAAGGGTATGTTTACGGACCCCCCGGCTGGGGAGTCCGTCGTCCAACCCAGTTCCAAAGCCGCCCCGGAGCAGAGCTCTGGGATTAAAGAATTGTTTAAAAAGCTGGAAAAGTGCAGCAAAAGCGAGCAGTCGAAGTGGTGGGAGCATACTTCACTGGCAGGCTATTTAGAGGTGGGTCGCGTGCCGAGGGGTCTGCGCATTCTATTAGCACCATCGTATGAGAAGCCAGACCCCCAAATGTTAGCTGACTGGGCACAATGCAACCTAGAAAATTCCAAACGCTTGATGGGGATCCTCATACAATACGCTGAAAGCGACAGGTTCAAATTACTTGAGGAGATTGATGCCATCAATGCTGAGATTGATAAATTCCCTCCATCTGCTGAAATAACTAAATACAGAGAGGAAATGGCAGTAAGACTCAAGCGTGAGGAAGATATAATAAAGAAGAGGAAGGCATACAAATTCCAGCGTGATCGGCTGGACTACGAAAATGGCCAAATCTTCACGTTTGCCAAGCGCTATGATAAAATCAAACAGCGACATAGCAAAGAACTTTTAAATATAGCTCCCACCACCATTGCTGACAAAAATGCAACTGTGCCAACACAACAGATTGAAGTATCCTCTGTTTCAGGAGAGAGTTCAACATATGAAAGTGAATCAGAATCAGAGATGCGACGCCAGCAGATGTTGGGGTTTTGCAAGTTCACCCCAGGGCAAGAAATGGAGATGGTGACTCAGGATCGAAAACTCACCCTCCGCTCTGGGACACAATCAGCCGCCGCCAGCGCAAAAACAGGAAGCGCGCAGAAAGGCGGTTCTGCAACAAACGCCGCAAACGCAAATGGCAAGCCGCGAAAACAGAGCACCAGGAAACAATGGAACAAAACACAGGTAGCTCAACAGTAATAACACCAGCTACCGCTGAAGTTTCCCAAACCAACTCGCAAGCGGTCATCAACCTCTCTGATGTGAACCTAACTCCAAAAGAAACTGCAATACTTTCATTGGGGCTTTCGTACAGTCCAAAGGAAAACTTTGACTATGCGACTACAAAAATCGATGTTTTTAAGTTTGTTCGCAAATTGAAGCTACGGAAACACTTTGCTTCACGTACCTGTTCCAATGACAACACTGGCGTTATTAGTGAAGTGTCTGCTCCGACTACGTTCTCAACTGGTAGTGATGGAGATACTACTGTGTTGGGGGCAGCACTAACACAAGAGCTATTGGAACTACACCAAGAGGAATTTGGCCCCTCCACTGAGAGTCAGGAAGCACTGGGGGGTGAACCACTACCATTTTCTTGTGCAACAAATTTTAAATTAAAATCGAAATTTTGCCCCTTAATGATCAAAGATAATATAGATATCTTTCACGACCGTGTTGTCACTCAACTCAAGGCACTTCAAATCAGAACTGCTAATCAAACCAAACGATACGACCACAGAGACAAAGAATACCACACTCTTATCAAAAAACTGAGAGCAAACAAGAACCTGGTGATCAGACAATCTGATAAGGGGGGTAACGTGGTCTTTTGGCCATGCAAAATGTACTTAGAGGAAGCCCTCAAGCAACTCAACGATAGAGAGTGCTATCGCCGCATTTCCGCGCAAGAGGCATCTAATTCCAGGAACGAAATTTACCTCAAACTATCAGCGTGGAAAAGCAAGGGCCTCATCACAATGGATGAATACAAGTTCCTGAAAAAAGAGCATCCAGTTACACCGGTGATATATTTCATCCCTAAAGTACATAAGAACATACAACAACCCCCAGGCAGGCCCATAATATCTGCGTGCAACAGCTTATTAGAGAATATGAGCAGATATATCGACTATTTTCTACAGGAATATGTAAGGGGCCTGCCATCTTTCATTCTTGACACCAGTGACTTACTAAGAAAGATCCAAGACTTCGTATGGTGCCCTAACTATGTCCTTGTATCTATGGATGTTACATCGCTGTATACAAGCATATTCCATATTGATGGTTTAAGGGCTGTGCAACATTTCTTGGAGAAAAGAAATCCATGCTTCCATGACCATTCTAAAATGTTGCTAGATATGATCAATATCTGTCTTGAGAATAACATCTTTCTCTTTGCTAACCAGTTATTCATACAGACCAGGGGGGTGGCAATGGGGGCCTGCTTCTCTCCCAGTTATGCCTGTCTACACATGGGGCACTGGGAGGAGCAGGTCCTGAAGAAGAAATTTGCTACCGTAATGGACACCAAAGTTAAACTTTGGTTAAGATATATAGATGACCTGGTTTTTGTATGGGATGGATCTGAGTCTGAGGTGACCCTTTTCATTGAAGAATTGAATATTAACAACTTGAACATCCAATTCACGAGCACTCTGAGTAGGGTATCCATTGTATTTTTGGATGTGGAGTTATATGTTTGTGATAACAGCTTGTATACCAGACTATACCGCAAACCCACGGCTGGGAATACACTGCTGCATGCTGGAAGCCATCACCCAGCACATCTGATACGCAGCATCCCTTATGGGGAGATGCTGCACATCAGAAGGATTTGCAGCAGTGAGGAAGAGTGCCGGCTGGCACAATCAGCTTGTAGGGTCAGATTTGTTGAGCGTGGCTACACAACAGATATGATAGACAATGCTACCCACAGGGCCAATAGAATTGATAGAACTGCACTCCTGGGCTCAGGTAGTGCACATGCTAGCCCTGCCACTGTGGGAGCTGAAGGCGAGACAAGACTGATTATGGCATACAATAAACAGCACAAAAGTATCCATAAAATAATTAAAGACAATTGGTCCTTAGTCTCTTGTGACCCAGTGATCGGATCAGCCATCAGTACTAATCCTAGCATCACCTATCGGAAAGCACACTCAATGAAGGATAGTCTTGTATCTAGCAGCCCTGAAGTGGTATCAGGAACATGGCTCAATGATAGTAAAGGCTTTATAAGATGCTCAAGCTGTAAAGCGTGCAAACATGGCATCAGCAAGACTGAGGTCTCCACTCCTCTCTCACCCTTTCCAATTAAAATCCAACAAAAATTAAACTGTAAATCAGAATTTGTTGTGTATGTCTTGGAGTGCCCATGTGGCCTAAGATATGTTGGCAGCACCAGGCCACAGGTGCATAAGCGCATACTGCAACATCTGCGTGCGATCACCCATGCAGATGCAGCTTACCCAGTGGCCAGGCACTTCGAGAGCAAACATGGAAAGGATGCATCCCTACTTAGGTATTTCGCGATAGATTGTGTTCCTCCCCAAAGGAGCGGCGGTGATAGGGAGTCCCTTTTAAGAAAGCTTGAGACTCGCTATATAATCCTTTTAGACACCAAGGCACCGCTTGGCCTTAATACAGGGGAGGACTGCCACACTTATCTTTGAAACTATTTGAGTAGGACACATTAAGCCAGCCATTTAAATTCGTCTGATAAATTCTTCTGATATTTTAAATTCCTCAGATATTTTGAGTTGATGCATTTTGTACAGTATTGTCTGACTATGAACTGTGGATTGTACATTATGTTTGAATATTCGACATCCCCTTCTCCCTCCATGACTAATAGATAATTTTCTTTCAAATTTTAACATTTCACGCACTTGGTAGCACTTTTTTGCCATCAACTTATGTTGCACAATTAGCATATTTTGCACAAGTATAATGTTTACATCTCTGGCATGGGTACATGCCCACTGGGGCATTATTGCACTCAATTGATCTATGGATTTCAAAATGTAACACCTTGATAAAATGTGTTTATGAATTTATTACAATTTGAGTTATATTTTAATATTTATATAACTATTTATAGGCCTTTTTAACTTTTATATGAATTTTAAAAGTTCATTATTGCCAGTGCCTTGTAAATATACCTGTATTAATTTACATTAATTTGTACTGTACTAAGAGTGAACGTTTTACATTGTGCACAATTTTATAATGTATATTGTATTAATATGCATTTGTGATGCTAAATGAGTGACATTATGTAATAATACGGGCATTCATGCCGTAATTATTTGTTTCGAGGACTAGAAACATTGAGAGTATTTTTTCTGTTTCTAATACCATGTGATGGCACATTGCACTTTAAAAGGGTGATCAGCCCTCGTGACGTTGTCATGTGATCAAGGCTATCTCTAGCCGAAACGCGTCATGGCGGACTGGTGCTGGGCTAAACACTAAATAAAACATTTGCACCAAACTACGGGTCTTGCTGGTTCCTGAGTTGTCTGATCGGCTGAATGCTGTATGCTGCCTAGGAGCGCCACGTACCTCATATATATATATATATATATATATATATATATATATATATATATATATATATATATATATATATATATATATATATATATATATATATATATATATATATATTTGAACTACATAATCAATCATGCAGTCGGTTTAACATGAAAATGCCAATATCATGCATAGTTAAACAACGAAAAACGTTGTTAAACTATTCGTGGTAAAGGCATTTTCGTGGTAATCCATATGCGTGGTAATGGCATTCCGTTGTAACGCATGCGTGGAAAAGGCATGCGTTGCAACGGAATGCGTTGTAACATCATATAACCACATGAGAACATACATAGGCAACCCACAACTACATAGACACAGGTATCATATACTCCATGTATGTTACACAAATGAGGGTGGGAGATCTCCACATTTGGAGAAGATGCCCAGATTTTTCACAAAGGGGCGGGGTAGACTGTCTCTCCATGGGGGTGTTGGAGCCCAGGCCTGTGCCCCTTGACTATGGATTGTTACCACCATTGTCAGCCTCTTCTAGTCTGAGCTGAGGGGCAGCTGCCAAAGAAAAAGAGAGGTGCACTTTAGGTGCCCCCTCAAAGTCTGACCTCAGCTTTGGTGTCTATTAATCTTTGAACTAGGGGGCTCCCAGGTTTGCCGGGCTCACTTGAAGGAAAACTGGTAACAACAAACTGTTCAGAAATGTACACAGACAGGGCAGGACAGCTTTCTAAAGTCATGTAGAGAGGACTGGCGCCCCAACAGGACCTACTCGGCATTTCTCCCTTTTCAGTAACACTTGTTATTTACAGTGTTGCAAAATAGCATTAGTTTTGGTAATAAGTGTGATGACATGCATACGTTATTGTTTAATATTAGATGCTCTCTTCCCCCTGTAGTGTATGCAGGTACTCTATGAACACAGCTCTGTTAGAAGAAGAAGGGTCTTTATAGAATATAATAATCAGAATATTATTAGAAGTGTGTATTCCTCTAGCACAGGGTTCTCCAAAGTCGGCCATGGAGGACCGGAAACATATCCCTATTTAGAAACATGTAGTTATCTTAAAAATCTGGCATGGATCTGGCCCTCCAGGACAGACTTTGGCGAACCCTGCTCTAGCATTGCAACTTCTTCAGGATGCAATTTTTTTTTTACTACTGCAAGTAACATATGTCACGTTTAAATCACAATCCATTTACAGCAATTTGGGAGCCACTTGCACTTAGCAATGTCTTAATGGTTGCAAATGTTCTTGCCGTTTATGGTCAGTAGCAGACTGCCCTCCACCCTCTCATTCGAAGCTTGTGTGGGTTATGTGAATTACAGGTTTTCCTCATGTAAAGCAACTTGAGCGTGTTTCTTTGTCTGATTGAGGTCCAGAATTATATAAAGTATCCAGAAATAGTGTTCCCCATTTAGCGCTCTGTAGTTATTGTCAGCTGTGTCATTTCACAAACAAAAAAATGTAGAGTAAATGTAAAAATATAGGCATCTTTTCAATTTGCAATGAGGACAAACAGGATTGTTTGATAAAACAATCATTAGCAAAGTCAAGAGGTCTCTCCGTGAGACCTGTTGGCTTTGCCAATGTTTTGTAGCCAAGCCATCAAGGCTGCAGTGCAGCATGTCTTTAAAAAAATGCAGTGATGGTCCAAGCATATTGTTTTTCAGCATGTGCATGCTTTCAACATGCATGTATTCTCCTACACAATTACAGGTGTGTTTTATTTCTTTTTATTTACCAATCCTAGATTAAAAAAGGTAGCATAAAAGCACTTATATAAAACGTCAACAAATGTACTTCTTAAAAAAAAAAGGAACCAGCTGAGCGAAAAAGCAACATAGCTGGCGGGGGAAGAAACAACATGAGTGAACAAGCACTGGCGTTGCCAATAGGTCTCGCAGTAGGAAAGTTGGAGCTATTGGTTTTGTAAATGACAAAGCCCTTTATGTTTTAAAAATGATAAAAAAATAAAAGGCATTGTTATTTGCAATTGTAATGGCTCCAACTTTCCTACTGCGATACCTATTGGCAACGTGAGTGGTGTTGCGTGTGTGAGTGGCGTTGCGTGTGTGAGCGGCGTTGCGTGTGTGAGCGGCGTTGCCTGTGTGAGTGGCGTTGCCTGTGTGAGTGGCGTTGCCTGTGTGAGTGGCGTTGCGTGTGTGAGTGGTGTTGCATGTGTGAGTGGCGTTGCATGTGTGACTTGCGTTGTATGTGTAAGTGGCGTTGCATATGTGAGTGGCATTGCATGGATGAGTGGCGTTGCGTGGATGAGTGGCGTTGCGTGGATGAGTGGTGTTGCGTGGATGAGTGGGGTTGCGTGGATGAGTTGCGTTGCGTGGATGAGTTGCGTTGATGTGGGAGTGGTGTTGCTTGGATGAGTGGCGTTGCATTGGTGAGTGGGGTTGCGTGGGTGAGTGGTGTTGCTTGGTTGAGTGGCGTTGCGTGGGTGAGTGGCGTTGCGTGGGTGAGTGGCGTTGCGTGGATGAGTGGCGTTGCATGGATGAGTGGCGTTGCGTGGATGAGTGGCATTGCGTGGATGAGTGGCGTTGCATGGATGAGTGGCGTTGCGTGGATGAGTGGCGTTGCGTGGATGAGTGGGGTTGCGTGGATGAGTGGGGTTGCGTGGATGAGTTGCGTTGCGTGGATGAGTTGCGTTGATGTGGGAGTGGTGTTGCTTGGATGAGTGGCGTTGCGTTGGTGAGTGGGGTTGCGTGGGTGAGTGGCGTTGCGTGGGTGAGTGGCGTTGCGTGGGTGAGTGGCGTTGCGTGGGTGAGTGGCGTTGCGTGGGTGAGTGGCATTGCGTGGATGAGTGGCGTTGCGTGGATGAGTGGCGTTGCGTGGATGAGTGGCGTTGCTGTGGATGAGTTGCGTTGCGTGGATGAGTTGCGTTGCGTGGATGAGTTGCGTTGATGTGGGAGTGGTGTTGCTTGGATGAGTGGCGTTGCGTGGGTGAGTGTGGTGTTGCGTAGGTGATAGTGGGCTTGCGTGGGTGTGAGTGGCGTTGCGTGTCTGAAAGTGGTGCTGTGTGGGTGAAAGTGGCACAGAGCCTTTGATGTGGCCTGGCGCAGGAGAAATGCTGCTGCTGGGAACAGATGGCCTGGCCGTGAAGCAGGGGGCGGGCAGCGCTGGGGAAGCCTGTGGGAGGGTGATTGATGCCTTGGATGTGGGGAGGGAGGAGAGCCTTTTGCGAGCCTTGTGCAGGAGAAATGCTGCTTAGGCTATTGCTATTGTAGGCGATGCGATGTGGGTAAGTATAGAGTGCAAGCATGGTGAAAGGAGATGCGTGGAGGATGGGGGCGGGCTTGGGAAACAGAGTACGGCCGGCCAGAGTGCAGGCATGGTGAAAGGAGATGCGTGGAGAATGGGGGCGGGCTTGGGAAACAGAGTACGGCCGGCCAGAGTGCAGGCATGGTGAAAGGAGATGCGTGGAGGATGGGGGCGGGCTTGGGAAACAGAGGCCGGCCTTAACAGAGATCTCCTTCCCAAAATGTCTAATTGACAACGCATTTCGTTTCACGCAGTATGCTGCTCTGTGAGCAAGGACACGCTGTACTCTGCAAATGTGGGAAAGTGGGCAATTTTATTTATGAAGCTTGCAGAAACGACAGGATGGGGGCGGGCTTGGGAAACAGAGTACGGCCGGCCAGAGTGCAGGCATGGTGAAAGGAGATGCGTGGAGGATGGGGCGGGCTTGGGAAACAGAGTACGGCCGGCCTTAACAGAGATCTCCTTCCCAAAATGTCTAATTGACAACGCATTTCGTTTCACGCAGTATGCTGCTCTGTGAGCAAGGACACGCTGTACTCTGCAAATGTGGGAAAGTGGGCAATTTTATTTATGAAGCTTGCAGAAACGACATCACCATAAATTATACCATAAAAGATATATTTCTCGTGGCAAAATTGCAAAAACGTTTTACTTTTTCAAAAAGTCTAACACAATTAATTAAAATATTCGAAATCGTAAAAATAAATTTGACTCAAATAACAGATGAATGAATCAGCCTGCAGATTTCAAAGGACATTATTGTAGGCGATGCGATGTGGGTAAGCATAGAGTGCAGGCATTGTGAAAGGAGATGCGTGGAGGATGGGGGGCGTGGAGGATGGGGGGCGTGGAGGATGGGGGCGTGGAGGATGGGGGCGGGCTTGGGAAACAGAGTACGGCCGGCCTGCGGCCGGCCATGAATAATTAGGGGAGGAGAAGCCCTTTGATGTGCTGGGCTGGCCCTGAATGCGCGTGCTTGTTCACGTGAACTTCATGAAAACCGCGAGGCTGAAAGCCCTTTGGTTTGACTTGTGTTTTGCCGACATGAATTCTCGCTCCGCTCGATGCGCTTGCGCACATCGATATTTATTTATTTATTTATTTATTTTATAGCATTTGTAAGGCGCGACAGCTACCCACAAAGGGTTTCCCGGCGCCGAAATCAGCAAACACACATGGCACGACTAGAGAGAGAGCAGATCTGGAAGCAGAGATTATTGATCAAACAACCAGGTTTTCACGCTTTTTCTGAAACTCCTGTAGTTTTCTTCTATGCGTATCTGAGTAGGCAGAGTATTCCAAAGGGTTGGTCCCAGGAATGAAAAAGATCTTCATCTAGGTCGCGAGACCTAAAAACGGAGGCCAAAAGGAGAAGCACACAGGCGAAAGAGAGCCATGTGGAGTGTGTGGGGAAAGAAGCACACAGGTGAGTGCAAATGGGGAGAGAAGCATATGGGTGAGAGAGAGCAACATGGAGGGAATAAGAAAAGCACACAAGGGAGACAGCTGGAAAACACATGCAGTATCATGGGGTGCTAAACAAAGTGAAAAAATTAATTCCCTAAAAGTGAGTAGTGGAAGGATACAAGCCAGCCAGTCAAAGAGATGGTAAAAAGGTTTTGCTCCATGGGAGAGACAGACACAATATGGACTGTCTGAAACAAAAAAAAGTCATTGAATACGAAAGCAAGCAATTAAGAGTGACAATCAAATAACCCAGTGGCAAGCAATTGGTGGGCTTGAAGCCCATGTCAGCTCGTGGGAAGTCCACATTATGTCATTGCAAACGCAGTCTGGTAGGGTCCACATACAAACGTGTGAAGCAAATGGCAGCCTCAGATGTTGCCTCTACAAAAGACAAATCCTTTCATAGAGCCATTCTCAGCTTTATGTTCACTTGTTTTGTGTTTTGCTTACTATTTTTGCCTGCATTAGCTGTCATCCTTCTTTTTTATCTATGCTTGTCCGCTTTCTGTCCAAAACCAGTAGAAAATTATAAGACAAAGGCAGCTTGGAAGGGATCCAGTCAGCTCTCCAGAACAGTGGAGCAGCCCCTCCTCGCCTTACTTTGGGAAGCACACGCTGTTCTAGTTACTGTGAGGATTAGAAATGACCTCTTTCGCTGCAGCGGGGAGTAATTTTAGCTGCATGTGATTGAAAGCAGGGTGAACACCATATAATTGCTAATTTGTTCATCCTGTCTCAAGTGTTCAGCCAGAAATGGTGCTCCTAACATGATAATCATGCGCCCATGCTCAGTTCATGGTAATGCACAATATTCACGCTAAGAGTCCTGGCTGGATACAATAGAGGCTAACAAAGGAGACTGCCTTAGCCTCCACCCACTCCGCCCCACTGATAGGTGGACATCAATGACTTCAGAAGTGACGTGCCACAATATGCAAAAGAAACAATTGATGGACCGAATGCTGAACAATGCAAACATTCACCCCCAGTCACAAGGATCTGGGTTTAATCCATTGTTCTTTTGCTCACCACGCCACCCCAGTTTCGACCCAGCCATATGCAAATCAGCCAGCTCTTGAATTCTTGCTGCTTGATCAGAGGATGGATCTTTAAACACATATTTCATTCAAGTGTATTTACTGATACAAAGAATATATTGATTGTAAAAAAAAGTATACTCATGGTTTAAAATTATAGTTTTGCGCGCTAGAAACTGTTCAACCAGGAATGCAAAATAAATTGCTATTCTTTAAGAAATCATTTTACTCCCACTCCAAAATCCATTTTATGACCTTTTCTGGAGCCCTTCTTGCGGCACATTGTAAGTACGCATATCATAAATAAGAATGTAAAGTGTCACAGCTGTAAACTAAGCTACGCATAAAATATTTTGAATAATTACCAGATTCAATATCCTTTTTCATTCATTCATTTCATCTTTATTTCGACAATGTTGTCATAAAAGTAATCACATTAAATTAAACAATTAAAAATTGATACATTGCGTCTGAACACAGTAAAAACTACAATCATCGTGTATCCTAGGAGCTAATTCATCACCACAAAGTGCATGACAGTAAACATGGATAGATGCATGATCGACTAATACCCCTGCCCATTTGGAATTAAGGATCAAGCTCCCTGGCAACTATACAGATATATCTACTGTATCCAAATTTTCAAACGATATTCACATATTTCCTTCTAATGTTCCACATTGCGGCTAAAAATTTAGTTACCACAAAAACAATTAGCGGAGAAAGATCAGTTTTAAGTATTCTATAAGCTTGGGAACAATGCCTAATCCTCAATTTTTTACAAATGGGAATAATCCACTTCTTTTTAGGCTTCTGGTAAACAGGGCAAAAAAACAGAACATGCAATTCATTTTCCAGCCCCGAGGTGCAAGCAGGACAATTTTTGGTAGTAGTTAGGTACCACTTGCTCGTAAGAGCTCTGATTGGCAAAGAGCCGTGTCTCCATTGGAGATACAACTTCCTAAAAACAGCTGGACTGACATCGTCGAAGACAGTCTCAAATTTATAAAAATCTTTAATCATTAAAAACGTGCCGGACAGAGTACCAGTTTGGGCATTCGTTAGGGAAGCAGGTAAATTACTTTCATGATATAAATTGACCAGGTACTTGCGCGATAGATTTCTGTCGGCATGCTCCGGGTCGGACCACATGGGCGAGAGGCCTAATCTCTCAAATTCCTCTCTTACGTATTTCAGCCAAGGGAGTTTCAGCGCCTTCGGACGACTTAGGACCTCTGAAAACTCTTGCCTATAGTTCTTGAGCTCTGGGGTTACCCAGAGTCGCTTCCAGAAAGTTAAGGGGTTGAGGCCCACTTCCTCATTTATAGGTCTATGGCCCAGGTCAAGCCTGAGGGGCAGTAGTGGTGTACTAGGGGGCAGTGATACCAACTATCTTAAGACTTTGTTCTCTGTGACGGCGATCGTGGGTGCACACTTGTGCCCCCACAGTTCGCCACCATAGATTACCGCCCCACGTGCCTGCAATTGATGAATTTCCAGGTGTGGGCCAATTGGTTTTACAGAGGATTTATTTAAGAGCTTGAGAATGCCTCCCGCTTTTTGAGAGAGCCTTAGTTGGGATTTTATTTGGTGTTGTACCCAGGTCATACTTTCATTAAGGGTGAGACCCGGATACTCGAACGTCTGGACTCTTTCAAGGCGGACTCCACCTATCACGAGGCTCGGGCGTGTTGTTAGCGGGGGGTTAAAAATCATAAATTTTGTTTTCAGGGTATTTATTTCTAGCCCTCGATCCCGACAGAAAGATACAAAGCCGTCCAGAACTCGCTGGATCCCCATAGGGGTCTTAGAGAGTAATAGGGTATAGTCTGCTAACATGATCGTAGAGATCCCAGACCCAGCAAGCTTTGGAGCGTCGCTATTAGGGACCGCATTCAGATTGGCGATTACCCCATTGACGTAGAGGCAAAACAGGGTGGGCGCCAAGACGCACCCCTGTCTTACCCCCCTGCCAACGGGGAATCTAGCTGACAAAGAACCATCTTTCCCACACCTGACCTGTGTAAAATTCTCAGCGTGGAGTCGAATTATTATTTTCAGAAGGAAGTTTGGAAATGGCAGCCATGACTTCTCCCTCAGTACAGTCAAGCTTGGTCGTATCGACCGTAAAACTAGGAACTGATCCCTCTTGGACCTGGTCCTCCGTAAAGTTGTCCCCCTGATACAAGGTATGAAAGTGTTCTTCCCACACTTCCGGAGCGATGTTTAGTGCTACTGCCGAAACGGGGTCAGCCGACCCCGTGCTCACAATTAGCCAGAATTTCCGGGCGTCTCTTATTGACAATGCAGATGTTAAGTTTTCGCAATTCTCATTCCCCCACTCAACCTTGGCATGGTGAATTAACTGCCGATATACTATCCTTCTTTGTTTTATAAGTTCCCTATTATTGTTTTGTTTCAGGGCCTTGTGGAGTTCGGTTTTCACCAATCTGCAGGCCTCATTGTACCAGGTGGGTTTGTTACCTGCACTTCTCCCTCTAGAACCTGGAGGATTTAGAATCTCAGCTAGAGAATTGGCTAGTTCCTTGTTAAGATCACCTAGCCTTATATATGCTTCAGGCGGGGGGTACTGCAGCTTCAGGGTGTCAGCAGCTTCCAATACTGGAATTACCCGAGCATATATCTCCGCCACTAGGTCTGGGTGAGTGACCAATTTATCCCATCTAACCCAACGCCTGTTGTTTGATAAAAGCACCCTATTAACTAGTCGGCACTCTGTGATGGGGCTATCTTTGGAGATACAAGGGGATAGAAAATCTAGGATCAGCGCATTGTGATCACTTTCTCCCCTAGGTACCACCCTAAAATCAAGAACCTTGTGCCAAGCGCAGCTCTCAACAAAGATATAATCCAGGCGTGACTCCTGCCCAGGTTTATTAAAAGTGCACCTTGAAGGGATATCCGATTTTACATGGCCATTGCAGGCCCTGATTGAGTGGTTCAATGTCAGGGTCAAAATTTTGTAGGGCCAATGGTGCCCACGACCTTGCAGGGGGACCCACCACTCGAGGAATTTTCCAATGGTCATCCTCCTCCTGGTTTGCACCATCCAACAGGCCCGCAAGTGGCTCAAAATGAGAATTGAGGTCTCCCCCTATCACAAATGTAATTCCCTTAGGGATCCCATTTAGGAAGGAGGAGAGCTCTTCGATGGTTTTGGACTCGGATGTAATGCATCAATATTCTGAATAATCACCAGTATTGCAAAAAGTGCCTCAGAGATCCAACAGGCGTTTGCACCCACTTTTCCCACCACCCCTAATCGCTTTGGAACAATAGAAGAGGCCGCAGATGCTTGTGCAGTCCTTTATGTAATATGCATCACACCAGAGCACATTCTGTACCGGCACAATCACAGTAGGCCATTTTTTTAATTTGCATAGGAGCTTGGCCCCATGCAGATGAGGAAAGGCTGTGCCTTAGCACCCTTGTTGCATTGCTGACACCAGTGCAGAGCTCATTGTGTTCCCGTGGAGCTTTCTCTAACATTTAGAATTAGCTATGTGAAAAATAAATACAAACTTGGTGAACATTATCGGCGCCATCTTGCCCCTTTCCAGGCCCATTCGTGCGCGTAAGCGGCAGCCATTTTGAGCACCATGGCCTCCCTGCCCCTCACTAATAGCCAGCGCGTCTCTCTCTCTCTTAACCTCGCAAGCATTCCCCCGCACGCTGACAACCCCCCCCCCGCTCTCTCATGCCTTGGGTCATAAACCCCTCTCCAGCGCAGCTTCACCACGGAACCCCATCCTGTTCCCAGCGCGACACCTCCCTTCATTCCTTTCATGGCCTCAAACCCTTTTGATGCAAACCCCCTTTTCCTGTGTCCCCGTTTGTCTTCCTCGTTCCCAGGCTGCCACCTGACCCTGCGGATACTGTTTATTACCCCGTACAGTAGGAAGCTTCCCCTCCCCATCAAAAGACCCCCGAACCGATCAAAGCCCCCACCCCATGAGATCCGATCAACCCCACGCATTCCGTGAATCGGCGGAATGCCCTGCTGTGCGACCACCATCACCTGTTGTGACCGGGGTGGGGAATCCAACTGTAAATGTATGTGGGAACGGGTCTGGAGGGGAGATTCCGAGGATGTTCTTTCAAGTATTAAAATATTACGAGAATGTGTTATGTGCAATAAAGGTCGTAAACTCTAGTATAAGAGGCCCGGCCTCAGAGATGTGGTTAGAGCACCTCGTGACGATACTTGCTGTCTGAATTGATGTGTTCTCCTCCGGAGAGAATAAAATCCTCGTTTCCCGCCTTCCAGTCTCCAGCGCCTGCTTCTTCATTGATTAATATTGGTGGGTCATAGAGGCGATACCGCCGGGCAACATAAAAGGGTCTTTGGTTACCGGTTGTCTTTGGAACCCTTTTTAACAATTGGCGTCCCAAACGTGGGGCCCATCAGCGACTCGTGGATCCAGTGGGAGAGGTCCTGACGACAGAGTGAACGACTGCAACGATCGGAAGGTACCCTGTCCGATAGACCCTTGTCTGACAGCCGATCATCCGAACTTCACTGGTTCCGAACAGACCTCTCTCGAGTGATCTGCGGTCCTGACTGGGAACCATCAGGAGTGCCACGAGAAGTACGAAGAGAAGAGGACGATCGGGCGCTGGATTCGGAAGACGAGAAACTGTCCATGCGGTCCGGGTAAGGTCGTGTAAACACGACGAAATTGCGATAGTGATAGATAATTGGAAGTAATTGATAATTGTTGTGAAAATACTAGTATTACTCTTTGTTAATTTATTGGAGATTCGCTGTCTGCAAACGGAGAAACAACAGGCTCTCCCTTTATAAACAGCGAAGGATAGGTACGCACCCGTCGGACCTATTTTCCCCCTCCCCATTGAACAATTGCCCCCCCCCCCATTGATTAATTGTTATAGATCGTTTTCTGGAGATTCTCTGTCTACAAACAGGGAAGATTAGGTCCCCTCTTTGCAGATAGTGAAAGGGTAGGTGACGCGAACCTTTGCGAGCCTACTTATTCTCCCCATTGACCATATTGATTTTTTATTTTTGACCTAACATTGATTAACTGTTATAGATTGTTTTCTGGAGATTCTCTGTCTGAAAACAGGGAAGATTAGGTCCCCTCTTTGCAGATAGTGAAAGGGTAGGTGACGCGAACCTTTGCGAGCCTACTTATTCTCCCCATTGACCATATTGATTTTTTATTTTTGACCTAACGTTGATCGATTGCTCAGAATTGGTTCATGAGGTATTCACTACGTGCAAACAACGTAGAATAGAAATATTCTGTCTAGTCTTTGCGCGCAGTGATAAGATAGGTAGTGCTGACTATTATCCCATTGTGATCCGTCATGCCTGTCTTCTCCCCACTGGTCAGTAGCCTGTTTTACCCGGACCGCTTATTAGAGATGAACCATCCGGCTCCGCTGGAAGGCACCCCTAATAAGGACATGTTCATGAAGCATGGATTAATCGCTATAGCCTACAGTGAGCTGTGGCATAAATATACGAAAGAGGATCGAGAAAGACAGTGGCCACTGAGAGGATCCTTTGATCTCGACAAAATAGAAACAGTAGAAATAGCCCTTCGTAGGAATGAAACAACACCTATTATGCTCGATAGTCTCGGTATGTGGCGCAAAGAAGCCACGCAACGAAGGGAAAGCGACGAATTTAGAAAAGGTGAAGGGACACGACGGACAAACCTCCAAACGTCTAGTAGGCAAAGGGAAGGGCCAGCGATGGCACAGCCCCGAGGAGTAGACATGAAAAGCGAATGGTGTAAGGGGATGTGCCGACAAGCCAACCCCGGAACACAACGACCTGAAGGTAATCCCCCGACATTACGCACAGGACGGACAGATTTAAAACAAAACCAATGTGCTTTCTGTAAATGTCTTGGACACTGGAAAGCCCGATGCCCGACTCTGCAAAGCATAGGTAAGAATGGAGGGTGGACAGAAAGGACGGACCGACAGAAAGGAAAAAGACGTGAGATAAAAACCAATCAGACTAGTGCAGACAGAACAGACAGGACCACCCCGTTCGATTATGCTCGGTGGCACAGATTTCGTCAGACCAATTTTAACGACATGTTAGAGTTCTGGGACTGATTGCTCTCTGTTGCTCCCCCACTCTGAAAAACAAACACAACTGCAGGTCAGTGTAAACAACCCCCCCCCGTTAGAGAAAAGATTCAAGAAAGCCAAGCGTCTATTATATAACTTAGGATTTAATTACGGTAAAACACACAACCAACAGTAAATAGAATAACTAGTAGAACTCTCTAAAAAGCAAACTTGACTAATAGGAAAAATACAAAACATGTTATGCTCACTCCGGAAGTCCTCGAAACGTAATGGCCCTTTCGATGGTCCCGCCCATCCGAAACACATAGCACGTGTGGGGCGGGGCCTGCCAGCAACCATGAGCCCAAAAAGAGATTGCTGGCGAGAAGGTACTGGAGACCCCACACAGCGGGCAATGAAATGGTCTTCCCATATTGCCCTTCCAGGGATGGCGTCCCCCGGAAAGCGAGTAGGGAGGGGGCGGATGAAGGTGACCCCCTCCCTTGTATCTCCTGGTCCGGCCATCACGAATTCCTCCATCGAACGGATGCAGGGTGGGCAGGGAGGAAGAGGCGACGCGGACGAGCCTCTTCCACCTCCACAGGTAGGAGGCTTCCCTGCCCTGGCCCGACGCCGATGTCCTCCAGCCGGGCGACGGCCATATACCTACGCTGCACAGGAAATATAATGTCCGGCTGGTATATTTCCGTAACACAGGACATATAATGCCCGACTGGTATACTTTCTCAGTACAGGATATACAAGACCCGGCTGGTATACTTGCGTGGTACAGGACACACAATGTCCGATGGGCATATTTCCGGAGTACCGGATGTACAGTGGTCCCCCAAGAGTCGGAATCAGGGGTGTAGGGTGGTCATCATGTGCGCCCCTGATTCCAAGAGACGGCGTAGGATGCACCGGGAGAGGAAGACGGCACGGTGAGCCTCCCTCACCTCCCCAGATGAAGGCTCCACTGCTGCACCCTGGCGCCCCGAACCAAAATGTCCTGCTCCAACCGCATGATGCTCTGTTTTTCGCCATCACAAGAAGTTTTCCTCCGCTCCTGATGGATACGGCAAAGGTTGCTGCAGGGCCTCAAAATGGCGTCTGGGCCCTTGAAAGGCGGGTCTAGGCCGCTGGAGTAACTTTGTCCGAAATTGCAACTCGGGCGCTTGTCCACCTGGGCGCAAGCCCCCACCATCGACAAACATCCCCTCGACTTTGAAGATTCTACCAAAGTCCCAAGAGCCCTCGGCCCCTTCAGGCTTCCGGTGAGGAACAGTTGCATTGATCTCAAATGAAATAACCACGGCACAGCAACAAGATGGCGGTGCCCTCGTGTCTGCATCAGCTTCCGTCTGAACCACCCAGGAACATTATGGGCTAACGAACTTGAACAAGTTCCGGCTGAACATCAACATGACCCGGTAAGAGAGACTCTACCCCCTCCCTCTCTTGATTGACGGTCCGCACCACCAGCCCCTCTGTTAGCACAGTTTTCTTTTGAACTGCCGAAAGGGACTCTGGTCCAACCGCCAATTGCCGGGGATATTTTTGCCCCTGATGCTACTTCCGGACTAAACCGACCTCGCCCAAAATGGCGCTGGTACCAATGGAAACTAATGAATGCCTCGTGGTGTTCCTTAACTAATGAAACTTGATGTACTAAGATATACATATATATATATACGAACCATTGCGCACTCGATGTTAAAGGGAGGAGGGTTCACTTGGCGAACATTTAAGAAGGGTTCCATAAAATGTTGATTTCAATGAACAATTTATTTTTGATATTTGTTGTAACTGATACATAACGTCGCTCATGATGCACGCCCGCGGTTTTGCATTTAGGAAATGTGATTACGATGAGCTTGACTGTGTTTCCATCTATGAACTGAAATGCCCCTGATTCCTTCGTCACGCAATGAAATGTTTTTGGTTACTTACAAATAATTAATTAGACCTTTTTACATGTTCTTGTACTACAAAATAACCCCCTACTGTATGTGCTTCCATCGACGACATGTCAGGCCAAAATATGAATTGCGCTCTCACCTTTTACGTACTGAATAACTCTACAAATAAAAGTCTTAGAAGCTATGGATAGGCTCCGCGTACTTTTGTAAATACGGGTATCGGTGGGAGGGTTTTTCTGTGCGCAACTGTTCTGCTCTCTTTTTAAGGTTATCCGAGAAATGGTTGTTCGGCCCTGGGTTGATGGTCAAAACGAAGGTATGATACGCTGCTTATGAAGAAGGACCTCGACTTCAGAGAATGGGTAAAGTAAAATGGTGTGATTGATAAATTGCTATAAGGATATGGTGGTCGAAGGTACTAAGGTACAGGGTTGAACGAAGAACTGGTATGCCTTAAGAACATCACAGCTTTGGGAATGATTTTGGGACCCCGATGACCGGATACATCTACGAAACCGGGTACCTCGCGCTAGGCACCTCTGATTCCTCTTTTTAGCGTTTTTCACTACACACGATCCTTAACGCCATCCTCGAACCTCCCCATGGACCACCTATCACATTGCCTGCCCCCATGACTTTAAGAAACCAGAACCCTAAGGGATTATATCCCGAAGAGACAAGTACGAGTATGTGGTAAGTAAAGGATTTTCGTGCCCTTACATTTGATGTGTTCGAATGTTGTCCCCCTACCTCCCCTTTTTCTCCCCCTTTTTCCCTCTGCAGGTTACATTAGAATCCCGATTAGAGTATCATAAGGGATCTGGAACCACGTCACGCCCGATGCATGAAGACGGACTAGCGCTACAAAATGGCACAACAAGGACGCTCTCACGACCTTTTTACCAAATCTAACGCTTTTCTGTCCCAAAACTGCATGCTTCCCACCTCCTAACACAGACCCGAAACGTCTAACGTTGGGTAACGCACTGAATAGCCCAAACAATACACGGTCATTCTCTATATCACACGTGTACTGTTCGGCCTATTTGTCTCTCTCTCTCTCTCTCTCTCTCTCTCTCTCTCTCTCTTTCTCTCACTCACTCTTCCACCCCTCCACACTTTCCCTCTTCCTAGCAACTGGCACCTAATTGGCGAACCTGGTGCACCTCCTGATTGGCCCCAAATACCACAAGTATTTGTGCAAATCTGTCCTAAATAAAATTGTATTGGTACCACGTTACTACCTCTCCTTTTCTACTAAAATATGGATGAAATTTAAATTGGCCGATAGGAAAGGGACAGGTAAGACGACTAAGGTTCCCTAAATTTGACCCACTCTCAGGGAACTCTTTGTCAGTGGCTCCTATGATAAAAATGTGTCTGTGGTGATGCGACCATCCCCATTGAAAATTGTCTCCGTACCCCAAGCTGTAAGAAATGATCGAGACACCCCCATCTACCCAAAATGCCCCCAGTTTGGTATCCATCAGATCCCTCCTTCCCCGAGGATAAGTTTAATAATTATTGCAAACCACCCCTCCCGAGTTTTTTGTAGTAACCAAGTTGCGAGGATTTATATAGAAAGTTAGAAGGATGTGTGCAAAGTTGAAAATTAGATTGAAAAACGAAAGAACTTGTTGCAGTAGGCATGGTTGAAAATAAGATGTTTTTATGTAATGCAGACTCGTTTAGCCTATGTTCATCCCTCAGAAGGATGCTTATCAGACTATGGTGAATAGCACGTTGCACTTTTTGTAAAATACAAGGCCCTGAAGACTAGCCTAGCCTTGCAAGACTCGTACTAGGGAAATGGGTCTCTGCCAGAAGAACTGACATCTACTATAATAGACATATGACAAATGAACGTAATAATCATCAAAGCGTCAAAGAATTAGCCAACAAAAGGAAGTTGCAAGGAATCCAGCAAACCCATCATCAATTGTTTATACGTAAGCCGCAAAAATCTCAAATGTAGCGAGTGCTTACGCTAGTCGCTTGGTGTTGGGAGAGAAAATAGATTCATGTAATTACCTTTTTCTGCAAAATCTCTAAAGACTGTCTTTTCAACACTCATTTAAGGATATCACTGTCGGAGGAGAAAGAGACCGGATGTGGGAGCACGCGGCCTGACTGCGGATTGTGGAACGTCAGCAACGGAGGCCAAGGCGAGACCACGGCAGTAAGGAGTCGCAGGACGGGGCACTGTTTCAAACAAAGCTAAGGAAAGGGCTGACCTGAAGCCCCTGCTCTATGATCAACGTGTGCCAAAAAGTCCCCGCTCTCTGAACATGGTTACGGACTCGCCTGTCGCAAACTCTCCGCCTCCCCCTGATCTGTCCCCGACTTGGCCTTGCTCCATCCCCTCCTCCTCCGACCTACCATAAGGACTGTTCACACCCGCACCTTTCCATCCGAACTCCCAAATTCCTCCAAAACCTACTGAGCTACCCAGAGAAGAGTACTCCCTGCGTCAGAAAGGGGGGGAGCTCCGACTAAGTAGACCACGAACTATGTTAAATCCCAGAACGGTGACCTAGAACTCCACCAAGGATCACCCCCGAAGAAAAGATAAACAAAGTCTGTGGTTCTGCCCGCTACCAAGCACCCTGAAGATGATGGAAGCAACAGGAAGTGCCCACCACAGAGACTCAAGGAACGAACAGATCTCACAGTTCTGGAACAAATTGCATTTTCCATTGCAAATCTATGCTCTGCATTACGGAAGAAGATGCATCTGCTCCAAAACAGTAACGCATTGCTCCTATGAGGCCTGGCGAAACAAGCCCCTGCCCGCAGACCTCCAACGACTCAATCCACATGAACATTCCTGTTGACAGACCGAATTGTAATCCAGGTGCTTAACAGTGCCAACAGAAGACGACAAAAGACAACGAGAACTCTGATATTTTTTCTATCTCTCCTTTCTCTCCCAATCACCATTGGACTGACTATGCACCCACCGTATACAAAAAGGACTTATTTATATGATAATTTACCAGTTCTTATTCTATGATCTGTACCCAACGCCCTCGCTACGTGATTCTAGTCTGATATTGCATTACGATGACTTTTTCCTGCAACCAACTTAACAATGAACCCGCCTACTGACTGATGAGATTTTTCAATATGATGTTTATAATGTGATGTTTACGTACAGTTCTTTCACCCAAGTCCCCTCTCCCTTACTTATGATCACTGCATATAGGGGTAGATAGGAAATAGGCCAGCAAGATGTCTTGGAAATGTTAAAGGGAGGACTGTGAAAAATAAATACAAACTTGGTGAACATTATCGGCGCCATCTTGCCCCTTTCCAGGCCCATTCGTGCGCGTAAGCGGCAGCCATTTTGAGCACCATGGCCTCCCTGCCCCTCACTAATAGCCAGCGCGTCTCTCTCTCTCTTAACCTCGCAAGCATTCCCCCGCACGCTGACAACCCCCCCCCCGCTCTCTCATGCCTTGGGTCATAAACCCCTCTCCAGCGCAGCTTCACCACGGAACCCCATCCTGTTCCCAGCGCGACACCTCCCTTCATTCCTTTCATGGCCTCAAACCCTTTTGATGCAAACCCCCTTTTCCTGTGTCCCCGTTTGTCTTCCTCGTTCCCAGGCTGCCACCTGACCCTGCGGATACTGTTTATTACCCCGTACAGTAGGAAGCTTCCCCTCCCCATCAAAAGACCCCCGAACCGATCAAAGCCCCCACCCCATGAGATCCGATCAACCCCACGCATTCCGTGAATCGGCGGAATGCCCTGCTGTGCGACCACCATCACCTGTTGTGACCGGGGTGGGGAATCCAACTGTAAATGTATGTGGGAACGGGTCTGGAGGGGAGATTCCGAGGATGTTCTTTCAAGTATTAAAATATTACGAGAATGTGTTATGTGCAATAAAGGTCGTAAACTCTAGTATAAGAGGCCCGGCCTCAGAGATGTGGTTAGAGCACCTCGTGACGATACTTGCTGTCTGAATTGATGTGTTCTCCTCCGGAGAGAATAAAATCCTCGTTTCCCGCCTTCCAGTCTCCAGCGCCTGCTTCTTCATTGATTAATATTGGTGGGTCATAGAGGCGATACCGCCGGGCAACATAAAAGGGTCTTTGGTTACCGGTTGTCTTTGGAACCCTTTTTAACAGCTATCCCTACAAATACCACACACAGTACACACCTCAAACATTACTTTGATGATAAATGATACATTCTACACAACCAGACTTAATGTTTTTCCCCAAACACCAGAGGTGAAAATCATTTAATTAATCTATGTCCTATTCCCTCATGTAACTACTATAACCCCTGACCGCTCAATTCCTTATCAACCCATCACCTTCTTTATATCAACTACAACAATGACATGTTTCCTTTACCCATCATCAAAACACTCTTCTGGTAGAAGTGTGGCTCAATGGTTAGAGCGGCAGACCATGATGCAGAGGTTTAGCCCGGGACCAGGGTTCAATTCCCCGCCTCGGCGGGTCTTGGGCTCAAAAATTACACGGACCTAATATTTCTCGCCTCAGTGCATATTCCAATCATGGAGTCCCACTCTACAACTCTGGGCAATAGCTTGCTTAATCTCCACAACGGCCCCCACAACGCTAAGGATGCCTGGCCTCCACCTTGGGGGTGCCCAGGAGTAGACGCCTCACAGGGAAACCCAGGATGGGTTCCACAGCGGTATTTGTACAAGCACCTTGAGACCCTTGCGGGTGAGTAGTGCGCTATACAAGTATCAATTTACATAATTTACATTTACCCTCACCATTGTCTTTAATATAGGTGACTCTTATTTATATAGGCAGCAAAGCCTTTTCTTCTCTCTAAAAACTGGTCAGAACTTCACTCCTCTAAGAAATTACCTGAACCCAGAAAACCTCTCTAACCACCACTGTATCATCCACCTCCATTTGCTGCAGAACATCGTCGAGCAAGCTTTAGCCATCCAGATCCAAAAGTACGAAAACCACCACCAGCTGCTTTGGTCTAGGTTCATCTCCCTGCAGCAGATCTGAAACAGCAACTGTATACCTGGGTGACTACATCGAAAGGACGACTGAAAACCCTTCTGGACTGATTAGCTCCTTTCTTCAGGGACAGACGTCATAATATACAAACTGATTCCTCAATCCCAGCCACCTGTGGTGTACCTAGAGCTCCACACTTGCATCCACATTACAAACTACATATGGACTATCGGGGGATAGTCCTCACCTCCCAAGACAAGCCCCACCTCCAATACACAGACAACATGCAACTATACCTTGATAACAATAACCAGTACCTGAGATCATGTCTTAGCACCATCCAAACAAGGGTGTTAACATCACACCTAAAGCTCAGCCTCACTATATGTGCATATGTGAGTTTATTATCACAAATACAGCACGCTGGAGTTCCAGGTTGAAGTGTGGTTGTCCAACTTCAACCTTTTTTCCTCTCTGCCTTATTACCTGTTTTAAGTCCTTTGGCTGATACCTAAGCTCCAACATCCCCTTGAAGGAATCTGAAAAAGAAAGTCCAGACAGCAGGATGCCAACTGAGCCACCTCTGCAGAACCAAACCCTTTCTATCCCCCCGAACAATTTTTGATCCGCGGGTCAGATCTCCTTCTCTTTACACGTCAGTGGGGCACCGCCCTGCCCAAGACTGTGAGCAGTGTCTGTGGATGTGGGCAGCTGTTATCCAGCACAGGAAGTCTCCATGTCTCCTGACCTGCATATGCATGAAACCCATGGCTAAATCATGAGCACAACAGCTGGGCCTCTTCAGCTCTGCATCTCTCGAGCCTCCCAGAATCAGGGGCTGTAGCTCACGTGAATTGGATGTTGGCTGTAGAGACAAGGAAAGATCAAGGCCGCAGCACTAGCATCAGTAGCGCCTCATTCAGCATGCCTTACAGCTCTGTCATTTCCATGGGAGTGCCACCGCTTTTTGAGTCAAAGAGAATGGACAGATGTAGTGGAGAGTAGTGATCAGTGCTTCTGGTGCGTACCAGTAGTTTTGGCAGAGTACCGCCTAGCCCAACATATTCCACCATATACTGGTGTCACATAACTCCATCTACACCCTTTTCTGCACAGGGATTTGAAGTAGCTTGTTCTCTTCTGAAGCAGTGTGGTGTAATTTCTAATTCAGGCCCGAATCTTAACCAAGCAAGCTTTGGGACAGCAAATGTAGAAGCTGAACATGGCAGCATACAACTTTACACCTGTGCCACCCACCAAGATTTCCAAAGTGGTAAAAGATGGAAAGCGGAATATAAACTCGAAAATGAGAAGTAAAATCAGTTTGTCTAAAGGATAACCGAAAGGCTGCTTTTCAACATTAAGATTCTCCACATAGAAGAATTGCTGGTGTAGAGAGTTAACAAACTTGCTGAGCCTCAAAATGGCATCAAAAACTATTAGCAAGCTTCCTGAAGCCCAGTTCATTCCTTTTCCGGCTGTCTCTCCAAGCACTGATGTAGGAATCCAACCCCAGGTACCAAATGTAAACGGGCAAGTGGCGGTTAATGAAAGACTTGCACCATAGGAAGTGTCAAGACAACAGTCCAGGACTTCCTAAGCAAGTCACAGGTCCTATAAAAAGAAGTGGGGAGACTGACAATATGCAAATGACCTCATGACGTCACGTGCTGAGTGTGTCCCGGTGTCTGCAAATTAGCGTATTTCTGTGGGACACAGCTTCTTGGCAGGGAGACGGCGTCCACCCTGTGTAAAGAGTGGGGGGACGCCATTCAACTGCGTGTACCTCCGACTCGAGCCCTGTTCCTAAGACAGAAAAGAATCTACATAGCTAGGCTTTAAATCTCCGCAGGATCACGGACTGATGGACGCTTTGAAGTTTGGGAGAAAAACGCAAGGAAGGAGAAAGTATGAGCTGTGATGAAAGGATGAACTGGAGAGGGCTATTCCCCCGTTACCTCTCCCAATCACTGCACCTTTCAATCCACTTTCTTCAATAAACCGATCTGATGTTTCCAATATGGGCAGATGATCAGAGACGGAAACAATCATGGCTAGAAGAGCTGAATAGACATTGAAGCAGGGACAGTATGTAGGTACATAAACAGGGAGCCCCAATAGCAGAGCCATACACAAAAGAGTGAAAAAACAAGCGTGAGGAAGTGTGAATATTTTTCTGAGCTTGAAAGGTTTGGAAGTGTTTGAATTTTCCAGGCATTATGCAATTCATACCTACAGGCACCTTCAAAGAGGACCTGTAGTATAGGGCAGACAGTGAACAATCAAAAACGTGACCTGGGCTGCAAGTCACAGAAAAAAGTAGAGAAGTGAATGATTAAACTAATAGAGCAAGGGGAATGCAGAAAAGCAGGGTTTCAGTGTTTGACAGGTTAAAATGGAGAAAATGAAAAGTCTTTCAAAACGGTACTGCAGATATTCAGTGAGAAACAGTATCATAGTTATTTATAAACACAGCTTTCACCTGGAAGCATTTCTCGGTGCTGAAAAGGATTAATGTGCCTGGTGATTTATAAAGTAAAAAGAATGGGTGTTAAGGCCTTTCTAAATTGGGGGTGGGAAGCAAGGCTTCCCAGGTTAAATAGAAGCAGCTTCCCACATCGTGTTGCAGCACTCGAGAATGCTCTGTCCCCATATATGGTGGTGCGCAATATGGGGATATCTAACAAAAATTGCTCTGCCGATCTTAATGCTCTCTAGGGTCGATGGAAAGAGGATCTGTTGTTCATAAGAGGGGGTGAATGACCAAATATGGCTTTATGTACTATAACCTAGATTTGGAAATTAATCTGGAAAGGACCGGCAGCCAATAAACAGAATTCCTTGCATTGGAGACTTGCCAACGCCACAAATAAAGCAAGCCGCCATGTTCTGAATTAGTTGCAGTCATAAACATGTTTCTTAGGAGCTGCCAGAAGAACCGCATTGCCATAATGCTGATGAAACTGAATAACAACATCGAGTGGTGAGATTTTAATCTTTGGGTTATGAAATGTAAAACTATGATGTAGGATCTTGAAATCATAAAAACAGATTTTATTATCGAGACGCTACATGAACATTTAAGAACAGTATGGCTGGTTTGGGAGGTGAAGCCGTACAAGAAGGTCAACTGACAGCCTTTGAAGGCACTTTCAGGGAGGTGAACAGAAGCTCCATCCTGTCTGATTCAATTTCAGGTACTTCTTTGCTATCCAGCAATATGTGAAGGACTAGGCATTAGTTAGAAGTGAAATAGCCTAAGGTAGCGTATTCTTCTGGTTGTTGTAATTTTTTAGGGTGATGCACCAAAAACTAATAGTGCATCACCCACCTACATGAACATTTTTTAACCAAATTGGTGTGACGTCACCAAAGTGTGCATGTAAGTATTGAACAATAATGGCAACAAAATGGAGCCTTGTGGGATGCCAAAGCCAACATTTTCAGAAGAAGTATTGAAGGGCAGAGAAATATTTCTTCCTGAAAGGAAGGACATTAGCTAAGACAGGGCCAAGCTTTTAATTCCCACTTTAGTAAGATGTTATGTTCAATGGTACTGAACGCTGCTGAGCGCTCCAGGAGCACTAACGCTCCTGGAACCCCGGTGTTCATCATCCTGAGTAAATCAATCAGGGCTGCGGGGACTATGAGTTCAGTGCCATGGCCTGGACACATTCCTGCTTGCTGGCAATCCAAATGGAGAGTTGGATTCTACAAAGTCTTGTAGCTGGGAAAAATTATACTCTTAGGGATCTTGGATAGAAATGGAAAAAGGGAAATAGACCTAAAATTGATGAGGCTACTCAGGTCTAAAGTTGGTTTCGTCAGCAGTGGCCGCCCCATTGCCTCTTTCCAGCATAGAGGTACCGACCATGAAGAAAAAGAAAGTTAATAAATCTATCTTATCTCAAAGATTATAAAAGGGGTCAGTTGTTGAAAAAATTTGGCTGGCCACACATCTGAAGTAAACCTGGGCAGAGTTTGCAGAGTTTCGCTACGCAAACTTCGCGAAGTGCAAAAAAACCTCTGCCGCGCTACACGGAGCTCCACAAGCAGTGGAGTGCATTAGATAAATGCCGTTCGTGGTGATTTTCAGCACCAGGTGCTTGTCCACACTGTGCAATCATCGTAAATGGCACCATGCACAGCACAGCGACCACTCAAAATGAGAAATCTGACCACCTGCCTTGAGAAATCTTGCCAGGAGGCTGATTTTCCAAGCTCACTCTCGCCAACTTGACATTGAAGATTGCAAATGAGGAAAAACCTCGCAAGGTGGTGGATTTTCCTTTCTCGCGCTCACCAACTTGACGTTGACAAACGCGACTGAGGAAAAAAACTCCGCTCCTCTATGCGGAGCGGAGTTTTTCGGCACTCCGCGAGCTCCGCGGAGTGTGGAAAACTCAGCGAGCGAAGCGGAGTTCACCGCCCGATCTTAATCTGAAGGGCATCCTGTGGGTTAAGACTGTTGTCCTATTTACATAAGATGGAGAAGTGATCAAAAGTCAGAGTGTTCTTGTAGATTAGTGATTGTAGGTAGGTAAAACTTGGGAATGATTCTATAGAGACAAGATGGGTGATTGACAGAGTTATCATTTTTAACTCCCAATTTCGCAATTTTGTCAGAAAAAAAATATGTGAGCTTGACAGATAAAGACTGGGAAGAAGAGATTATCAGAGAGGTAGCAGTCGGTTCTGCAAGCTCATTGATGATCCCGAACCGCTCTTTAGGTAAGGTGAGGGCCATGGATAGGGTTGACCTAAAACAGTCTGTTTGAAGAATTATATGATAATAATCTTTTTCTGGAGACACTAAGAGCTCTGCTCATTAAATAAGTACCTATGGCCACTTGATGCAAGTGCTGTGGGGGTTATAAATTAGAAGAAAAGGAATGTGTTTCTTGTACAGTTCGAGTGAGTTTTCTAAGTTTGGACAATTTAGACTAGAAAGTCTACTAGTCTTAAAATCTTCATGATGAATAAGTGTGCTCTCCAGTCTCTCCTCTTTTAAATGAGCAGTCAGTATGGAAGCAGTTCCTCCATTAAGTGTCCACTATGTGGAGTTAGTCAGGTTTCATTAAGACAACATAGCTGTAATTGAACATTCTCAATTATTGACTCTATATTGGAGCGGTGGGCTATAGCTAATATCACATACCATAGAATTAAAACATTCAGAGTATGTTGTGAGATGTAGAGGGAATGTCAGCAGAGGAGATGCAACTTAGAAATCACATTTCACTTTCAGACATAGGTGGCAAGTTAATCAAGACATTGTTTGTGGAAACAATTCTTTACACCAAATAGATATAAGGGCAGGACTTCTGCAGGTTATAATATTCTAACCCCTAGGTCCTGTGACCGGTCCTAGGGAAAAACTGGCAGCATGCCGTGCAGCGAGCGGATTCTGATTGTGAGTGTGGCGGATGGGTACTTTGTTTGTTCTCTTTCTTGAACATCTATTGTCCCTTGAACTGCTCTGGGACTAGCATGTTTGCCTTTATTGCAAGTGGACTTGTAAGAAGGCAGAAATGTTCGTCATCACGTTTGTGATAGAATACCCGTCCACCAAAGTCTAAATCAGGACAGCCCATAGTGAAACTAACATTAGGAGAAAACATGACGAGGAGAGGAAAGAGGAGATGACAGGAGATAAGAGGAGTGGGAGAGAAGGCCAGATACTCGCCCACCCTACTGGGGTAGTGTGGAAAGGTGAACAGACAAATGATAAAGTCATCTGACTTGCTCGTCTTGAAGAGGAAGATCCGGATATAAAAAGTAAAGTCCTAAAGAAGCTTTCGAAAGTAGAATAGATTTACTACAAATATAACACACAATCCAGAAAATAACTGGAATTATGGAGGAGCAGAATGGAGAAAGGGGGCAATGAGTAAAATTGTCTGGACATATTTATCAAGAAGAGACAGGGCGCTTATAAACAGGGAACGCATGTACACAATGAGTCTGGCCATGGCTAAAAACCCAAAGGAGAACGTTGTAATATTTAAAAAAAGAGCGCGGGGAAAATGTTGAAAGAAATTGAAAGAGTAGGTGCCTCGTGCATATTTGTGGCGGCAGTGGTCTAATGATATCTTGCAAGGCATGGCCAGGTTAGTCCTGTTCCAGGGCTGATCATCAGGGTCCTCCTATACACCCCCTCCATTCCAGTATGTGCACTGTCCGCTGCTAGTGGAGACGGGGGAATCCCAGCCCTCCAATGGACTGGCAGATCTGAAGGGTGCTTCTGATCAGGGCAGCCGCAGCAGTGATCTGACCTGCAGGGTTGCCAGCGCCTCTTTCGGCTGCAGATGCTCAGGCTCATTCTGTTGTCTTTTATCAGCTTGCCTATAATTTCTTCACACAGACCTTGCTTCAAACCATTTCTATGCTGCAGTTTCTACTTCCCCCTGGGTATAAATTTGCTGGTTGAAGTTGAAAGAGGAGGGCTCAGCCCATTGGTGGGCTGCAAGAGCAGGCGAGTGGGGGATGGAACATCAGAACCAGTTAACTGATACCCCCCGCTTAGAATTAAAGCTCTGATGGTACAAAGCAAGTGAGCCAACCCTCCCTAAAAGAGATCCCTTATCTCTTCCATCTAAGCATCTATACAATCATCCTTTTACCCTTCCATCCATCTTCATCACCTTTGGATTCTGTCATCCATTCAATCTGCATTACCTTTGCATTCTGTCATCCATTAATCCTTTTATCTGACATTCAATCTTTCATCATTCCATCCATCCTCTGCCCATATCATCCATTCATTCATTCATTCATCCATCCATTATTTACGCATGCATCCATCTGTAATTCCATCAACCAATCATTTGATGTATTTATCCATAAATAAAGCATTACATCCATCAATTGATCCTTTTGTCTATCCTTCCTCTCATACTTCCATTTGCTCTGCCATGCATCCTTCCTCTCCGATTTCCATTTACTCTGCCTTCTTTTCACCTACTCATCCATCCATACTCCGAGATTTCCATTTACTCTGACACCATGTCATCCTCCCATCTTCCATTCATCCATCCAGCCACTCTCTTAGCTTTCCATTTACTCTGCCATGCTTCACCCACCCATCCATTCATCCGTCCATCTCAGATTTCCATTTACTCTAATATAATTTCACCCATCCATCCATTCTTTCAGATATTCATTTACCATGTCATCTTTTCACCTTACCCATCCATCTATCCTCCCAGATTTCCATTTAGTCTGCCATCATTTCAACCTCCCATCCACCCATTCTCATCCACTCATCCACCCATCCTTTCACCCATATGTTCACCCAATCTTCCATGCATCCTTTCATCCACCATCCTTTCATCCACCCCTCCTTTCACCCACTCATCCATCCATTTACCCACCCATCCATCCATCCATCCATCCACCTACCCATCCTCTCACCTACTCATCCACTCACCCACTTATCCAACCTGTCACCCACCCGTCCAGCTTCACACCCACCCAGTCTTCTGCTCAAATCTCCATTTGCTCTGCAATCCTTTTACTCACCTATCCACCTATCCTCTCACCCACTCATCCATCCACCCTTTCACCTACCCATCCATCATCCTCTCACCCTCTCATCCACCCTTTCACCCGCACATCCATCCTTCAAACAATGTATTCTTTCATCCCCTATCCTTTTACCTAATTATCAATCCGTCCTCTTACTCACTCATCTCACAAACCCATCCATGCTTCCTTTCACCTGCATCATTTCACTCAACCATCCATCCTTTCACCCTCTCATCCATCCATTTCTTCACTCGTCCATCCATGCATCCTTTCATCCAGCCTTTCACCTACTCATCCATCCATCCTTTTATACACTCATCCTTTCACCCACTCATCAGCCATCCTTTTACCCAGTTATCTTTTCAGCCAGTCATATTGTCCTCCACTAATCTATTCATCCTCTCACCCCACTCATTCTTTCACTCACTCATCGATTCATCCTTCCTCCCCTTTTCTATCAACCCATCTTTATAGTGTTAATGCTGAGCTAGTTGCAGACATAGGAGGCCCAAAAAGGGCCCTAGAAAGAGCCCAACTGCCACTGTAGCTGCTAAAACGGTGGTGGGGGAGGGGCGGGGGGTCACAGCACCCCTACGGTGAAGTATGGGGTCCCTGAGGGGACAGGGTAATAGAATTCTGATTTTACGGCCATAGGACAGTGAGAAACTGGGCACCATGCCTTGGAAGCTGGTGGAAGGGCAGGACGAGGTGGGGACAGGAATAGGCTAGGACCCACTTCCCTATAACTGAGGACCAAGTGAAAGAAGGCAGAACCTGCCCTGTATATATGACACTTACTTACTTGTGCCAGCATCTTGAAAAAAGAATGTACATAAGCTGCACCTGCAATGTCATGGGCTTAGGCCTGCATGTTTAGTAAGAAATGACACAGACACCATTATTGTGTGGCTATTACTGACCCTGGACATGGGTGCCTTGGCCCTTTTATTAGAAGGGTCACCTGACCAGTGATGCCTGTGCTCAATGGGTGTGGGTTGGGTGTAACCACAGCCCCTAGGGAGGTGTACAGCAGGACACTACATGCCTCCCAAAATCCAAAAGAAAGGACAATGAGTCCAACCTGTGAAACCAATAACAAAACAACCTGGATACCACATCGTCCTTTAGTCTCTGGAGTCAATCAGCAGGATAGCTGTGAATACACACACTGATGATGCTGGAATTCATAGTTTAACCTGAGGGGGTTCAGGACAGCAACAGTCAGAGAAGTCTGGGCCCGTATGGCAGCTCACTGGAGGGAATCATGCCCATAGTCTGGAGTTGGTCGATTCTGCTGTCGCTTAGGATAATTTGTGGCTGGCATGAATAATTCAAAATGGGGTGCATTAGGAGCATTGCCAGAGTCCATCACAAAGCTTGGTTTGGTGGTGTTTCTTGACACCTTGAAGACAGTCCTGGTGTGCTGCAACCTGTTGAATGCTCCGCTCGGATGACAAACTACCTCCTGGTGTCTGTTGGGAGAGCATGGTCAAGTCCATCTCTCACACTTGTGCAGGTGCCTTGGCTGGGTTGCCACGGACTGTATGTGATCTGTGCTGGGGCTGCAAGACCGCTGGTGAGTCACTGCATTGTTAATCGTGCAACCGCTGGGGTAGCGTGCTCTCGCCAACGGGATCAGGATGCAGAGAAAGTGAGCAAGTAGTCGCTGGTTGACTGATTCCTCAGAGTGTCACTGGTGCTTCTTACATTATGGTCTTGAACTCCAATCAGGGTGTTAGATTCTCCAAGGGTGGTAGTGATAACGCACTAGACAAGAACTGGCATGATGGAGTCACCAGTTGTGTTGTGAACCTGTACAGTAGCTGGCGACGACTTTCCTTGATGGTCGCAGGCATTCTTTCTTGGGTAATCAACAACATGGAGTGATGGTGGGCATGTGTTTGCATCCAACCTTTTTCAAGGTATCTGCGTCCTTTAGCCTAGATGCTCTGAGTTGCTGACCCATTGGCTACTGTGTTACGTGGCTGAGCAGGGAAGAGTAGGGCAAAGATTTGGTTCGACAATGCTTGCAGCTTACTCTCCGTTCTCCCGTTGTGCTGTCGCCAGATCGTCCTCGTTTCACTTTGGTAGCACGTTTTTGTGGCTAGATGCACTTTGTCAGCGGCCTGAGTCTTCTCAAGCATGCCTTTCAGCTCTGGCCACACTTGATCGTCCCTCCTTATGGCTTGGTTGGTTGTTAGGTTCTCAGAGCAAACCAGGTAGTCCCTCTTCCATCTCTTCATGGCCCTTGCCTCTGTAGGACCCTTGGTAACTGCCGTGATCAGGTTGGTTCTGGTGCTGCTGGGCAGAAACCACAACATTCTTCCCTTGTGCTTTATTTCTTATCCTTGTTCTAGCACTTTACAGTTCCTATTTTATTTATGCTGATGGTACCCCCCTCAGCTGGTGGCCCACAGTCTTTATTGTGGACTTCAGAGTATTTTAGGGGGTTTGCTCAACTTTAGTTTAGCACTGCTTAGCCCAGTGCCAACACCTGGCTGTCTTTAGTTTTTGGTTAGTGGGGGCACTTACTATGTGTCTGGGCTGAAGATCACATTGTTTGCTCCCTAACTGTTAGGTTTGAGAATACTGGGGTGGCACATGTTTGTTATGCATGAATTGTTCAAGAGCATGGCCTCTCTGTGAGCTCCGTGCAGCACAGGGATGTTGTGTAGCTCTGGCACCCTCTAATGCAGAGTTCTTCAATCTGTGGGGCGCGCCCCCCTGGGGGGGCCCGACACCATCCCAGGGGGGGCGCGCATTCCACTCCAATCTTACCTTTGTTTGTAGAACTCTGGTATGGCTGGAGGGGGGTGCGAGGGGAGATCGATGGGGCAGGAGGTGCCCGTTCTTTTGTCCTGTTAACTCTCCCAGGAGGGGGTTAATTCACGGAGCTGATAGCTTCAGCTGCAGTGCAGGCAAGGAGTCGCTTTCTGTTTTAGCAGAGACCCCTTGCCTCCCACTGCCATAGCTGCCAAGGTTACAGATTGCTATGTGTGACATTTTTATAATTTCAAAGTAATAATGAGTGACATTTCAAAAACGATGAGTAACACTTTTTACATATCAGAAATCACACCCATTTAGCATCGAGAGACTTTAAGAAGACCTTAAAACAGCTGTAATGCACCAAAAATGTAAGGGTACACACGTAGCCCAGGGGTCACAACCCGACCACAGACTAATATATTTAAAAAACAGCAGTTTAATAAAAAAATGAATTAGCTGATTACAGAAGGGCGCGCAGCGCCGCCCGTAATTTATTATTAACCTGAGGCAGAGAATAAGTTACGTGGGTATTCTAGGCCATTACCATACGACACAATGAGGCATCTGGGGACAGGGGGCCAGGGGTAGTTCACAGTCTGGCAGTATTATCTCAAAAAGATTGTGAGCCGTAATAATTCATAAGTAGCTGAGCGGCCTCCCTGTCCGGGGTCCGGTACTTGCAGTACTTGCACCAGTGTGTGTCATGTGCAGGCTGTAAAAGTAGTCTAAAATCACATATAGCATAGAAGTGTTTACTAATACCTTTAAAACATACCGTTAGTGTTTCAGGTGCTTACTTAATAATGATGACTAATTACTTCTTGTGGCAGCTCAGCTGAGCCCGGTGCCGTGAAGTCAGATGCCAGCACTGCAGCTCTGCTCCTATAGTGCTGCACAGGTTCGCCGCGGTGACTCAGAAGGCCTGAGGTCATGAGGCCTGAGGTCATGGGACGAGCACCGTCCCGCTGGCGGCGGTAATGTATATTGATAAACTATTGCCTCCTGTGCAGGCAGCAGGCAGCGTGCACTCTGACTCTCAGACTCACTGAGAGGGACCTACTGATAAGCACAATACTCCTCGATGCAATGATAGAAACAGCAAAATGCCAGTCGCTGCACATTATGCTCAGTACATATTTTTAGCTTCAGTGTTTTAGGACACGCCCTTAATTACATCAGACAGGCCCCTTGGAGAGACCCCCAGTTTTTTCATCCCACTTAAAGCCTTGGAAACAACACCTTGTCACGGTCACCTGAGGTCCTGGCTCTGTGCATCATGCATGACTCATGATTTCCAAGTTTTCAGATTCCCTATGTACAGGGGCATAGTGAACCCTCCCCCCACCCCTTGCTTTAGGAAATACAGCAGGGGCTAAGTTCTTGATGGGCCTCTTTTGTCTGCAACTCTGCAGACAAAGGCTTAGCTCATAATTAATGTGAAAAGGGGGTGAGTGAATAAGTGAAGGAATGGGTGAATGGCTGGATGGATTAGTGAAAGTATGAATGGATGAGTGAAGGGGTGAATGGAAGGTTGAGAGAAAGGATAAATAGATGAGTGAATGAGTGGAAGGATGGATGAGAGAAAGGGTAAATAAATAGATGTATGGGTGGAATGGTGGATGTATGGGTGGAATGGTGGGTGGAATGGTGGATGTATGGGTGAAATGGTGGATGTATGGGTGAAATGGTGGATGTATGGGTAAAAGGGTGGATGGATGAGTGAAAGGATGGATAGATGAGTGAAAGGGTGGATGGATAATGAGAGAAAGGATGGATGGATGCACAAGTGGAAGGATGGATGAGGATAAATAGATGTATGTATGGGTGGAAGGGTAGATGGATGGGTAAAAGGGTGGATGGTTCAGTGAAATGGTGGATGGATCAATGAAAGGATGGATGATGGACGATTCAATGGGTGGATGGATGAGATAAATGATGGATGGATTGATGTATTGATAAGTAAAAGGGTGAATGAATGAATAGATAGATGGATGAGTGAAAGGGTGAATGTAAGGATGGATGAGTGAGTGAGAGGAGGGTAGATGGACAAAAGGATGGAAGAGTGAAAGGGTGGATGAGTGGTCAATGGGTGGATTCATGAGTGAATGAGTAAATGGATGAGTGGGTGGATGGGTGAAGGGTGGATAGAAGGATGGGTGGCTAAGTGAAAGGGGAATGGAGAGAAAAAGGGAGGATGGATAGATGGATGAGTGAAAACATGGATGAATGATTGGCAGAATGGATGGGCAAATGTGTGCATGGATGAGTGAAAAGAAGAACATAAAGATGGATAAGTCAAAGAATTCATGGATGAGTGAAAGGGAGGGTGGAGAGCAGGAAGAAAGGATGGATGGATGGATGAGTGAAAGGTTGAATGGGTGGACGGATGAGTGACTGGGTGGATGGATGAGTAAGTGAAAGGATGGATGGATGGGTGAAAGGGTAAATGGTTGGATGGATGAGTGGATGGATGGGTGGAAGAGTGGATGGATGAGTTAAAGGATAGCTTGGGTGAAAGGGTAAATGGTTGGATGGATGAGTGAATGGATGGATGGATGGACGAGTGGATGGATTAGTGAAAGGATGGATTGGGTGAAAGGATGGATAGATGATGGATGGATGAGTAAAAGGGTGGATAGAGGGATGGATGAGTGAAATGATGGATGGAAGGATAGATGATGGATTCACCCACAGATTGATAGTCTAAATGTGGCTAAACACCGGCACACCCGTCACATTCATGTTGGTGGTGTTATTATTAATCTTTGTCCTGTGTAAAACAACGCATCCTAGTAAAAAGAATTTGCGCACATTTTATCTTGGAAAATTATGTTTTGAGCTGTGTAATACGCCTCTGTCATTTCACCACACCCGCTCACAAACCTGCAGTTTACTAAACACTCTTATTGTGTTGAACATTATTTGCCTGATATGGCCCGTAATATGCGCGTGGCAGTCGATCATGTAGTGTACCAGATTCCAGAAATTTCTGTCAGGTGGTGGGAGGCCCAACATCTAAAAAAATTCAGCAGGGGGGGCTCAACCTAAAAAAGTTTGAAGACCTCTGCTCTAGTGGCACTGCGCTAGTACTTTCACTCCTCTTTCCTCACCACACAGTGTTCTGTCACCTTCAACCTGCCACGAGTTTTCGCGCAGGCTTCCTGCTGTTGATTCCTCTCACAGGTACTGCTGGCTTATTGAGAGGAATAGCTGGTCTTTTCCTTTACACCATCGGGAGTGTCCATCTCACACTGTCCTTTCAGAGGTAGACTTTACTGCTCCCTGAGTCCCTCGCCGCGCATTCCAATGACCGGTGGTGCGCCCAGCTTTCCACTCAGGCTTCTTCCCTCATGGACCTTTACAGTCTGACACAGTAGGGTCCAGATCTGAATGGAGGGCGCATGGCCAGGTTCCTCCTCACCACAACAGGAAAAACATTGGCTACACCAATATGGGAAGGCAGCAGGTAACCAGATTGCCACATGACTGGATGGCATGTGAGGTCCTTCACCTCGTCGCCAATGTAATATTGTGGGCCCTAGCGAAGGAAAAACACAGACATCATCACTGTGTTAGTATAACTGGCCCTGGGCACGTGCCCAGCCACTTTTATTAACATGGTCACCTGACTAAATACACCTGTGTTGAATGGGTGTGGAGTGGGTGTAAACACAGCCACTAAGAAGGAACTGCTACATGACTTGTCCAGCATGACACTACAGCACCTATCAGATTCAACGTAGGCTTTGCCCCCGAGATACAGCACATGGGAAGGGGAGTGTCCGTCTGGGGAAGATCCTGTGGAACCTCTTACTTCTGCTTTAACCCAGGGTGGGGTCACCCATCCTCCCCTGAAGCCATTTATGCTGTAGTGTGAATGAATATCCGTGCCAGTATCAGCATTCTTGCCAATAGACCCTATCCAGGCAGGAGACTCTCAATATTTTAAAGCCCAAAATGGTTTTAGTTAAGGTGTCTCCCATCTAAAATCTCCTCTGCTTCAATGTTAGTCAATGGAGAAAATCGATTCCCAGTTTTGTTTTTATATTCCCTTTTAGCAGCTCAGTTGCGGATGGAAAGGCTCACGGGTGGGCGGGTGGGGGATGGGTGGGCATGGTCGGGGTACGGGTGAGTGGTCGCATGGGGAGGGAGGGTAAGTAATTTTTTTTAACTTACCTTTCCCATGTTTTCCAGGTTCCGTCTCAGGAGCCAGCTCCTGCTTTCCTGCCTCCGCAGGAACAGGAAGCAGGTAGCCTACCTCCCCTCCCCTAAGCCAATTGCATCGCTGCAATGGCAGTGTTGTGATTGGCTGGGACGCCGACCGCACAGGCGACTATGGGGAGGCCATTTTCGCCATGTAGGCTGCATTCAGCCTACATGGAGAAAATGGAGACTGACTATGACTGGTTTGGTCGGCACCAGAGGGCCTAACAAACAGTCAGGGCCCGCAACATTGAGCTAGCCATTCCTCCCCTGTGATGTTGCAGGACCGCGGACCCGCCCGCCCCAACCAAAACCTTCTTTTGCTTTCTCGCAGTGTGAGAAGCAGAAACATAACATTTTATTTATAATACCATTTTATGTTTGTGCTTGTCGCACTGTGCGAAAGCAGTGGGGCGACGTTCCTCCGATCATATGAATAAGATTCCCCTGTAAACCAGCTTGTAAATGTTGCTCGTGATGGCCTGGTTCTCCAAAACCTGTCTACCGCCGTAAGAGCAGTTAAAGTTAGGGTTTACAACCTCGCAATGTGCAAAATGCATAAAAGCTTTTCAACTGTAAACTGTACTGTTTGCAAGAAAAGCAATTAAGGCGAGGCGGTAGTGATACCATCCAGGATCCGAATAAAAGAAGCTCTATTGAACAGACAGGAGTTTAATGCCAATCATTAAAACACTTTTAGATGGTTAGTAAATGGAAAAGCATCGCGGAAATGAGGAAGAGTTCACCACCTTTGTACGTGTTTGATCAAAAGCAGGTGCAGCTGCGCCACCTGCTGTCTCTTTTATAAATTACCACGTCAATGGTCATTTATACAATAAAAACACTATCTATTACATAGACTTGTTTCTGTTTTGTATCTGCAGAAGAATACTTTGTACACGGGGCCCTTTGTATTATGTTATGTAAACAGAGATGTGAAGACCGCACTGTCGGCCCAGGGCACCTTCAAGCCCTGCTCTCGATGACTCGTCACACACTGAATCTGTTTAAGTGGGAAGCTCAGTCGTGTGCGTTCGGCTCATCTAGGATGTATATTTTTGGTTATAAGTGTGCTGTTGAAGTAACGACCTTTGCAAATCTGTAACTATGACTCTACAATAATAATTTTCACAAATATTCAATTGGCGCCAACCCCAAGGTCAGTGGTCAGTGTTGGAGCTCTTTCTAGTGTGATTTCTGGTGCAAATGCAGGGACCATGAAGCGCGCTTTGATGAATCTTTATTTGCAACGGAGGTTAAACATCCAGACTCTACATATTTTGATGACGTGAAGTACATTAGGCTCCAAAAAGACAGAGAGTGGTCAACTTGCAAACCAGAAAAGATTATCAAATGATTAGCAAGGTTACAAATTTTAGACATCAAGTTAGTTATAACGCAATACATGAACGTATAATTCAATACATAAAGTTAATGTAATGTTTAAAGCAATACAAAAGTTATGAAAACAAAGTAGAACTGTGATAAAATTGTCTCAAAAAGGAAAGGAAAATAAAATCATTTCTCCCATATAAAGAGGACCCTACTCTCGGTTAAAGGTTCTGCTAGTAAATAAGCAAAAAGTGATTCTTAGATCTTATCTACATTGCATTAGTTTAAATCACCCAATTCTAATGTCTGATACACCTTCATATGGTTCCGGTAACGAACCAATCAGAGTTCAGGCACAAGTAGATAACTAAGCTCATTATTATCTCAAGCATCTACACAACTAGTCTTCTCTAAACGATCTTCAAACTTGCAGTTATCATCAACATAACAAGTTACATCATTCCAAGCTATACTCTGCAGGTGTATGGAAACGGCGTGTTAGTATATTCTACAAGTATCACACAAAAGAAAACATTTCCCATAAGACAAAGAACAAGGACACCTTCATGTTGTTAAGTGCAGCATCAGCGTCTCTTGAAATAAAGAAAGACGTGACATAAACAGGATGGCAACTACGGTTAGCCTTTTAAAATATAGGCCTACAATAATTGTAGTCAATGTAGCTGGAAAACAAACTACAGGAATATAACATCCTGGAAAAAGTAAACACTTAGGGAATACAAGAGTAAGCACAAGAATTGAAATGTAAACAGGAACTACAAATGTGGCATGGATTACTTTAAATGTTTTTACCATCATTGTTCAGGAGTTGATCAGTGTTTTGCTGTAAATTTAACGGCATGAGTAAAGGGTCAGATTGGGAACCCTTTCAAAGTTAATTTTGTAATTGCTATTGGGTCTGAGACCCAGAAGGATCTGACCCACTTAAAGCCCATGCCAATCAAGTCCCTCTGCAAACGCGCCTCCCCTAACTAAAGCAATACCCTTCCCCAGCTGCTTAAATTCTCTTTACTCTTGGAATCATACTCTTATTCCAATCGCCACTACTGATGTGTGGCTATTCTGATCTTTCTGCAAGCCACTCAAAAGCAGTGCCTCTTAACACCCTCACCTACCACTTCACTGCTGTTTTAAATGTTATGTCATGCAGATTTGTAGAGCTCGGTGTCACCTGTGAGGGTATCCTGGTGCAGAGCAGGCGTGAACCTAGCCAAACCTCAGACACAGTGGATCTACTCGAAAAGCCAGGTTTTCAGCTTCTTGCGGAATTCAAGAAGTGAGGAGGAGGTTCTTCTGTATAGTGGTAGATCGTTCCACACTTTAGGGGTGATGCGGATGAAGGCTTGACCATAGGATATTGTTTTCCGGATGTGTGAAATGTGCGCTAGTAGGATTCCGGATGAATGGAGGTGTCTGGAAGGTTTGTGAAAGCAGATGAGATTGTTGAGGTGGGCTGGGACAGTGTTTTTTACTGCCTTGAAAGTGGAGTTTAAGAATTTGAATTGTGCCTTTAGGTGTGATGTGAGTGCAGCATGGGGGCTTGAGAGAGATGATGGCTGCCGAGTTCGGCTGTACGACGTTACGACGCATGGTTTTACCACGCGTACCTTTACAACGCGTTTTTTACAACGCAAGTCGCTACCACGACTTGCGTTGGAGGGGTGCGGACTTAGGAATTTTTAAATTTACTATTTCAACACCAGCCTACATACAGTAGGGAAGCTGTTGGATAGTAAATTAAATTATTCCTTATCCTGTAGCACCCTCCAGCGCAAGTCGTGGTTACGACTTGCGTTGTAAAAGACGCGTTGTAAGGGTACTGCGGAGTAAAATCCACGTCGTAAAGGATGTTCCCCGCTGAGTTCTATATGGTCTGCAGTCTTCTGATTAGATTTTTGTTTATCCTGGCATAGAGGTTTTCCCATATTCCAGCTTTCTTGTGTCTTGTGCATATGAGATGGATTACAAGCAAGAGACAGTGACCGTGTTGACTTGGGGTGACATGTCTAGTTTGCTGTCGATGATGATTCCAAGGATCTTAGCATGGGTAATGGGAGTGGGTGTCAGTCCTAGATCTCTTGGCCACTAGGTGGAGTCCCAGGATGAAGTGCTTTTCTCGAACAGCACATTTTTGAACCTGTCATTGTTCAGTCTTAGATATCCTCTGCAAATCAGAATTCTACTGATTGTCCAACCCTCCCACCTCCATCCTCCCTCTAATGGACCTCCCCACTACTTTTGGCAGCCTAAATATCCTGTGTAACCTCTCCTGGTTCACCTCGCATGCCACTGCTTAGGTCCATCTCCTGTCCTTGTGGTACAAGAACTCTGTGTTCATGCACCTCCCATGTGGTGTTCCCATCCTGTCTTCTACTCTATGCTGCTTTCTACTCTATACTCCTTTTTAGGAGAGCAACAGGCTCTTTTAAAAAAAATAAGCATCTCATATTTACAAACAGCACCAATATCTCCCAATCCTTTATCCAGATTCAGGTATCTGGCTTTCATTTCTCCTGCTTCTGTCTGGATGCACTCCCAGGCCTGACGCACAAACCAAATACTCTGAAAGTATTCAGTGGTCTCTTGATGTTTCCCACTGATGCCAAACACTAATCCTACTCTGAACCCATCTAGGAAACTCAATTTGATATTCTAACGAAACTAAATGCAAATCATCTAAGTATTCTTGACAGCGCTCCTCCAATTGCCAAGCACAAGAAAATGTGCCCCCCAGCAGAATTTATTTATTTATGCGATTTTATATAGCGCGAACTTTACCCGAAGGCGTCAGAGCGCTTTACATAGGACCCAGTTTCAACCATAAGGACTGATGGTTACAATCGGAAAAACAGATTTGCAAATTTTTGACTTACATAAGAACCAGTTGAAAACAAACGGATTTAGGATTACATGCGTTATAAAAAAGGTACAAACAGAAAAAATTGCAAATGTACAAGAGATAAAATCACACAAGGAGGAGATACAAATGGATAAACTCTAGGCATATACTAGTGATATCTCTATCTACTTAGGGAGGGGATACACATGGATATACTCTAAGAGTCACAGAGGAATGGTAGAGAGCACAGCGGACTCCTGCATAAACTAGTGATTAGAGTTATCTCTATATACATAGGGAAGGGGTAAGACTGGATATACTCTAAAAGTCACATAGGAATGGAAGAGAATGTGGAGAGGGGGCCATAAGACTCCAGAAAAACTCACATATTCATATGCTTTCGATTGAATTGGGGGCCCGTAAGGGCTGGGGGGCTTCCTTCACCTCAGAGACTGCAGGGGCCTGCATTACGCTGTGTGCAGTCCTCAACTTACTTCCAGATCACTGAAGCAGGGGGGGGGGCAACAGTGCAATAAGGAAAGATGCCAGATCACAGAAGAAAGCCCCACTGCTGATGGATAAGGACCCTATCATACCAGATGAGGCGGATCATGCAAGTCACAATAAAGATGATTAGGGCCCAGATGTACGAAGCATTTTACCGGTCGCAAACAGCCCATCAGGCCGTTCGTAACAGGTAAAAAGCTTTTAGCCATGTTCAGAAGGCAAAATGTGACTCGGTAACTTGTTACCGAATTACATTTTGCTTTTGCGATTTGGCATTAGGAAGGGGAGTGTTTAGGGCGTACCTTCCTAACACTGAATAGCACTGGTATGTATGAATGTTTTGCGACCGAGAATGCAGTCGCAAAATATTCACAGTTACCACTAACTTCAACTTGGTGGTAACCCTTTTGCAAACAGGAAGGGGTCCCTAAGGGACTCTTTCCCCTTTGTAATTGTGGGGCGATAACATTTTTTAAGAGCAGGCAGAAGTCCCACAGACCACTGCCTACTCTTACAAAATAAAAAAGTAGCTATTCATTTTTATTTTTGAAATGCATCCCATTTTCCTTTAAGGAAAACGGGCTGCATTACAATAAAACCTTTTGCTTTATTAACAAGCATTTACAATGCAATGGTTTCGCCTTTGGAAAAGTTAGAGTTATTGGCATTGTAAATGACAAAATTTGTATTTATGTGTTGGTTTTGAAAACAGATAAATAAATAGCATTGCCATTTACATTGCCATCCCTATGCACTCCCTATGCACTCTGCCCTCCCTATGCACTCTCTTCAAGTTCCAACAAAATGGAGCGGTCAAATGACCACATCCTAGGAGAGACCTTGGACAAACCTTCCAATCTTAAACTGCAGTGTGATCTGATAAGTGTATAGGAGAATAGTTAATCGATTTTACTACATTCTTCCAAGACTGACTGACCAAAATGAAATCAATCCTTGATTTGTGGTGATATTTATGATTGTAAAATGAAACGCCTAGCTGCTGACCTGACCTAACCCCCCATATGTCCAAAAAACCACACTGTCTCATACTTTCTACTAGAAAAGACCTAGTTTTAGAGGCTATTTGCGCACAACTGTTAGGAGATTTATCCAAAAAAGGATCTAACACTATATTAAAATCACCTGCAAAAATAATCGGGGCTGAGTAGAGCAGTAAATGTAAAAAAATGGACGCGCTGTTGAGCTTGACGGTCTCTGCTTTAGTTTGTTTGCTGGCCTCAATGTATTGAACTTTTGTTAGATCTTCAGTACGGTTTGTGTTCCCTGCGTCTTCAGCTAGGATGAAGTGACAGAAACAGCTCAGTTAGAAGAGCGTTTCACTGTAGAATCAAAAATCTCGGGTTCGATCCCGAGTTTCGGCAGAACCTTTATGATGAGTAAGAAATCACCCAGTTTTGCTCAAAAACGTGCAAAGAAAAGGTGGATTTAACAACTTTTATATTTTAGAATTGGCTTTCATCTGGCCCCGCAAGTGATGATAGAAGCTTGTAGCCAGTACAGTGGCGTCTTCCATTGTGCAAATTTCCAAGGCACACATTTCAATTGTGTCCGTCCTTTTCGTGTTTCCTTCTGGCGTGGGTTTCATTGCACGAGCGGACATTGTGCACGCATATGATTTGTGATAGGCAAATCCTACAAGTGCGATAAGAGAATCCGGGCAGGTTCTGGGTGAGCTTGCATTGTATGTTTGAGCTTGTGAAGGGGGCAGCATGGACGTTTCCGGTTCAAGGAATAGAATGGGCACTTTGATAGTGCATTGCACATTCTCGTGCACAACACGCAAGCACCTCTAGGATTCTTCGTTATCTGGCCACCAGATTTTACTGGAACCTTCTTTCTCATCAGAGAAAAAGAAAGGTTCATGCCGGCGAGTTTGAAAAATAAATAAATAAATACATTTAAAAAAAAGGTATATTTAAAGGGACTGTGTCGAGTAGGCAGCGCTCCCAACAAGGCGAAATGAAATAAATAAAAGCACCTACGGGCACACGGACGGGGGGGGGGGCGGGAACGGGCACAGGACAGCGAGGGGGGGAGGGCGGGAACGGCGCACGGACAGGGGGGGGCGGGAACGGGCACAGGACAAAATGCATAAACTTACAAAGTGAAAACACATTTATAAAAAACAAAATGCTCCTTACCTGATCGCCTCGTGGGAACTCGAATCTTGCAGCCAACTCGAACAACAGACACTTTTAAAAGAAGCAAACAGGCCGACTCGAAAAAAAAAAAAACACACACCCACCGCCGTGATGACGAACAGAAGTGGGTGGAGAGGGAAAAAAATGCAGGAACGCCCACAAATCTGGTCCGGCCTTGACGGACAGATCTCTGTTCCAATGGCTAGCCTCCATTTATAGAGCTAGCCAATGGAACAGAGGGCGGGACTAAGCCCTACACTGTAGGGACATAGGATTTCTCCTGGGCGGAGCTAGGAGCTCCGACGCCAGGCGAAACCTAAAAACTTACGTTTACAGTGATGTTTAGACAAACTTTGAGAGCTCCAATCAAATCCAAACCCCTTTGCTCCACGTCAGTGGGTGGTCTTTTCCCATTGTTTTTCACAGAAACTGCTTTAAATGCGATTTCGCTTCTAAAATAGCTCGAATTCACCCAACCACTCTCAAACAAATGAAATATTAAATACTGAAAATCTTGTAGACAGGAATAGCTTTTATGCCAAATACATAAATCAATTTAACTGCCACAAAACTGAGGCAAGTGAAAACATTTGCCAAAGTTGCCTTGATTGTTTCCGTGTCAGAATAAATGTTGCATCCAGTTTAATATTTAATCTAGTTTGCGTTATTACATCACATATGGCATCAATGAGTGAGTTGGTTGCAAGTGTTTTTTTTATAGTTTCATGTGCAATAAGTCAATAAAATAGCGCTGGGTCATAAGTACAGCCAATAAAAAATGAGTTGTTGAGCTCAATGTACAATGATTGATGAAGGAATCACTGTATTCAATGAGGAGCATGGTGTGGTTCCAACACGCAACTGTCTCCTGCCACAGCACCTGGCATTTCCTGCCACCCCACTCTCAATGTAGGCACCACTATCTGCCTCTTCCCTTTACTGGTAATGGTGCCTCTTCCTTTTCCCAGACAAACACTTCCTAATCATTGATGGCCTCTCCAGAAACACTACTTGATCTCTTTGCCACCAGGGCCTTCAAGCAGAGGCCACCTGTCCCTCTGCAAGAGGTACAACTTGGGCTCTGCTGCAAAACACACAACCATATACAGGGTACCATGTCTTCTGTGCCACCTCTTCTTCTCTCCCCACACCCTGTAAATACTTGCATTTCTAAACGATAAGCAGGTGTAAGAAGAAGCCGAGTGAAAGAAAGATAGAGGAAGAGAAGAAATCAGAAAAAGAGAGCCCTGAGGGACAGCGATTAGTGCAGAAGCAGTTATTGCATTTTTCATCAGCTCATGACATTTTATAAGTTTCTCTTGACTGAGAATATGACAAAAAAAGCAGTCCTTGCATTCATGCAAGACCTGTGTTTGCACTAATTTCTCAGATAGGAACAACTTTTTAAAACTGGAATTAACTTTAGAAATACGCAATATATGCACCTGCACAAATCACAGTAGAGGGGCGGTAGTATGTTCCTCAACTGATGTGTGTACAATTCAAAGAAATGTGGCAGCTCGTGAAAAATAGTTGTGTGCAAAACAATGTTTTCACAAGTTCACATTATATAATACGTCCCAGGTGTACACACACTGCAGACAATACACCTGAAAATACCAATACTCCATGCAACACCAGTGCATCAACCACCTCTCACAACTTCATGGTGCTTCACTCGTACAACATGCAACAACACACCATTCACTGAGTCCAGACACACACACATAGCCCTGCACAATCCTAGCAGTCCACAGCATCAAGTGGACATATGAACAGCGAAGCTGTACTATACAATTACCAACCACATAAGAGAACGCACAGTTAACACATCAAGGCATATCACATTCTAGAGCACACGCTGCACATCATACCAAAATGTGTGAATGGGAAACTAGTGTGAGAGAGAATGCGACCTGCAATGAAAAGCACATGCTATATGGAAACTGCCTTTCAGAAACATGTGCTGCACATTACAATGAACTCTGCGGCATGCCCCCACACATAGGCATACACGCACAGTCTCACACACACACACACACACACACACACACACACACACAGATCTTTACCTTCCTTCGCTTATCTTCACCTCCACTTCACAAGACCTACCTATACAATTACGCCTTAAGTCATATCTGCCAGACCAATAATGTATTATTTATGCGTTGTAATATTTGGTACACAACTGGGTTCCACTGTGGCAGCAAGCTGCCAGTCATAGAAATCATGGGTCAAAAACAAGTCTCCCCGTGCTTCAAACTTTAGATACAGTCCTTATCGGACTCCCTTCCTAACTGGACAACGTAACAGACCTGTTAGCACAACTTCATCCAACACCCACGGTCGTAACAATGGAAAGAGGCTGCAAAATGGTATCATAATAAGACAGTGGTACTAGATTACAGGAATGTTAAAAGATACAGTTATGTCGTAGACTCCAACATTTGCAGTCCCACAGTATACTGACGGAAGGAAGGATTTGTTCGTTTAAACTAAATCTGAAAAAACAAACATCGCCCAGCTTCGAAATTCCTACCGGGGATTTTACAGTTAAACAAGCGTGCGGTTTGTGTACGTAGCACTTCCCTTCTGTGTCCTTACCCCCACGCGTGCAGCTTCACTGTGTTTTTTTTTTCTTCAAACCTCAGGACCGCACTCCGTTGGAATATCATTTTCATGTTTTTCTAATGGCGGGATTAAATTTCGCCAAGTTTGAGGTTATCGGTTCATGCTTTTGTTATTGTTCAACATATTGCCAGGTTTTGCAGTGTACATTACATCTGGCTGCTCGAGGCCCGGTATGACTGTCGCCAGCCTCGCGCGCTACCAGAGAGCCGGCATCCCCTCTGCTCCGAAGTCTGACTAGACACAGATCGGCAGGATCAACTTTGCACTTCAGTCCGATAAACAAAAATATTAAATAGGCAAAGTGGTTGCTTTGTGTGTGGGGGTGTGTGGGGGGAATCTATTTGGGTCAGATGGTCCATACTAAGCAGTTAGGGTGGTTCATCAAGTCTGTTTGATTTTAGTTCCAGAAATAATATGTTTTTATTTTTAATTGGAGTTGCTTGCTGCGTTTCACGGTGTGTCGGCACAAATCACAATGATGGATGCTAGAATTACAGAATGTGTTTAGGAGAGTCCCACTCTGGTAGAGAGTGAGCTACTTTTGATACTAATTAAAAATTCAGGCGATGAAATCCTAAGGAGCGGATTAAGGAAATGGATGTCCATGGGCAGTTGGGGATCGGATAGACATTGGGCATGGATCATTGGCCCCCCAACCCCAGTGCGCTTCACGGGACGGTGGCCCCAGGGCCCCATGAATCTAGCACTCTAGCATGAGCGACTTCCCGCGCATCCCTTCCTGCACACAGACAATCTGACCCGGCACCCACCGCCCTCCTTTGGAGCAGGCTCGGACCACTCCGTGCCCTCCTCGGCCCATCACAACTGGAGCCTCCCGAACACAAAACCCTTGTTTTCTTAGACGACAAAAAAAAGAAAGAACAAAAGTGCAATGGGGTAGGAGAAACATACCTCAGAGCAGAATAAAAAGACAGAAAAAAACAGAGCTACCGAGTGTATTGCAGAGAGGGTGAGGCACAAGCATAAAGAAAGCAACAAAATGAAATGGCATGAAGAAGAGGAGAGTCACAAGCACCTACGAGGACACGGGGGGGAGGGGGGGCGGAAGAGGACACGGACGGTGGGAGGGGGGCGGGAGAGGACACGGACGGGGGGCGGGAGAGGACACGAACGGCGGGAGGGGGCGGGAGAGGACACGGACTGCGGGGCCCATTTACATCACCAGACCGTAGGACTGCCCACGCTGCAATGGTGTCATTGGTGCACGGACTGCGGGGCCATTCATGCCTAAATAAACAAGCACCTACGAGGACACGGGGGGGGGCGGGAGAGGACACGGACGGTGGGAGGGGGGCGGGAGAGGACGAGGGGGGTGGAAGAGGACACGGACGGCGGGAGGGGGGCGGGAGAGGACACGGGAGGCGGGAAACGTGCACAGGACAGCGAGGGGAGGGGGGACGGCGGGAGGAGGGACACGGAGGAAGGCAGGACAGCTGCAAGCATGGCCCGGCCGGACCAGATTCGGGGGCGTTCCCGGCTTTTGGCTGATGTAGCATGACGTAGCCAAAAATTCTCGGGAACGCCCCCGAATCTGGTCAGGCCATGACGGACGCCTCTCTGTTCCAATGGCTAGCCTCCATTTATGGAGCTAGCCAATCGAACAGAGGGGCGTATTCAAGAGTCCTTACTGGAAACTACAGATTTCTCTGGGGGCGGAGCTTACGCTCCGTTCCCCAGTCGAAACCTAAAAAGCAATAACAGACATGGTGGTCTGCTGACCCTACCAGGCTACCATCCCTGTAACCGGAGCCAATCACAATGGGTCGCAAATTGCAGCCTGCCTCATGAATGCAGATAAGGCAGGTTCATTTATGACCCTCTGTGAATTGCTAACCGTGTCAAACTCGCTGTTGTACATCACAGTGTGCGATTTCCTAACAGCGAATTGCTAAAATTTGCTGTAAGGAAATGTCAAAATACGTGGTTTTGTACATCTGACCTCAGATGAGGTTTGGTGCTAGGGGTCAGTGACTGTACCGAAATGGAAGGTGGGGTCTGGAGCAAACCAGTGGGCTGAGGGAGATCCCTCTCGGAGTTTGACTAACCACCAACGTTAGAAAGATATCCTGCACAAGCTAGGTCCTGCTTACAATAAAGTTTAAAGTACTAAACATTTGTATTGAGAATAGCTTCTCCAGTGGGAGGGAGTGTCAGGGGAACATAGGGCTGGGCTCCTATCTCGAAAGACTAGACTTCCGTTTTGAAAAGAAGGACCTGTCCAGTAAATCTTTCTACACTTTAGAGCGACAATCACTACATGTTCTAGCGTTGTCGGAAGTACGTATCCTTTGGCTCAATAGTATAGTGAGAGGGACATTAAGGGTAAGCTACCAGTAAATTTGTTCCCAGGTTAGGGCCAGAGGGGAACATGGGAAGGAAGGGAGTAAACAAGAGACATTCAACCATTCCCACAGGTCTACTTCCTGAGGCTGGGATCTTTCACTGGTGACATAGGAAATGCTACATAAAAACTTATTCTGGAACATGAATTGAGTTGGCAACAAAATTAAGAGACGGGTGGTAATTTAGTCATTGGTATAACATGGAAATGATATCCCACTACTCCAGGAAACCCACTTCACAGGGTCCGGATATAATTTCATGGGGCGAGGCAAATGCCTTCACTTGTACACGCTGAGGTCTCCTCTGACTCCAGGGGTACTGGCATTCGGTGGAAGAAATCCACATGATGCATCACACTGCGATCATGGTCAGACCAGCTGGGTTATTGTGGGACTGTAATCAGTGGCGGACGCTAGCAGGGGAAATTTGCAGTGCAGTGTGGGGGGTGGGAATAAAGAAAAACAACGCCTGATGTCCGCCGCCTCGTCACCTCTTGGGCTCTGATGATTTTCACACAGGCTCCCAGAGCCCCCTGTGCCAATCCAGACGCTACTCTCATGCTACCCAGCTTGAGAGAAGCCTAGGGATTGGGGCATGCGGGCTGATTCCATGCTCCAGCAGGGACTGGGGAGCCATAACGGAGGAGCTACCCCTGACAGTAATGATGGTACAGGATGGTGACAACACTGTAGTAATGTGAATATATTTGCATCCAAAGTTACAGCCGTCCGTTCTACAAATGATAAGCACACTGTTAATAAAGGTGCCCCTCGCCACCCTGGGTTTGGAACGTGACCTTAATAGGGTCATAAATGAAGGGGTGGATAGATTGTTATGCCGGCAAGTACACAGGCGTGTAGTTTAATCACATCTGGCTACTTTAGCAATGGGATTGTAAGAAATATGGAAGTGGACCATATGGGTGGAATACAATGTTGATTCTACTCTTATGCTCAGAACCTAAATTGCAAACTAAATTATTTCTTCATATTGCGGTGTTCAGGGCACAGAATGAGCGAAATGTCCTTTTTGGCAACGGGATTTCTAAACATTTCCATATGCAAACAACTCAGATGGCTTGCAGTCCTGTGAGCTCATAAGAGTGGGCATGGTGCATGGTAACTAAAGAATGAGATACTGCTAGAAAGGGTGACAATGATCACTGATCTGTATTAACAGGAGAATGAGACTAGTGTTGAGTCACTCGCAGCACCCTGGGAAGCGTACAGGACAGTGATACAGGGTGCAATAACATTTAGCATAGCATAACAGATGAAAAAAGGGAATCCACAAACAAGGTGATTAGCTTAGAGAAATCCTTGTTACTTTTGGAAAACGCCTAGATGCAGATGGGTGATACAGACTTCACAAGGTGTAAAGCTTTGAAGAAGAAGTTGAGAGCCCTAGTAGAGACAAATGATGGGATGCAATACCTATGTGCAAAGATGCACTTGTATAATAATGGCAGTAAGGCAGGCAAGTTGATTGCACCTCTAAGTAAAAAGGAGGATATTGACTGGAGGGAATGGGCAGTCTGATCTTCTCAGAGCAGATTGTTCACATTCAGGGAAGGGCTGGCAGTGGCACTCGCCTTATGTCACAGTTCCCTCCATGAATCGAGTCTCGGTACCAGGTTAGATGATCTCTGAATTCATTGATTACCTTGTGGCCCCTTCGCTCAATGAGTCCAAGTCACTGTACCTGGATGTAAAGATGATGGTGGATGAAACAGCCAAGGCACTATCACAGCCTTATAGTGGTAAGAGACTGGGACAATGGTCTCCTGGTCGATCTTTTCAAGAAACTGTCAGCAAAAGTCACACGTGTTAATGTATTCTTAGATGCAAATAGTGCGAGTACATCTCCATTAGATTTAAACACGACAACAACCGCAACAGCGCATAAGTCTGAAAAACCACCAACAGTTTGATCCTCATGCATTCTGATCTCTCCTGGAATGTGGAAGCCGAGATAAACAGTCTGCCTAATGTAATCAATATGCCATTCCAGGCTTCATGCCACGGGGATCAACTGGACTTGTTAAACCGCTATACATTTTTATGGACTGCTGGTGCAAAGCAGCTGGGCCATTGGCTACACTTTCATTCAATTCAAAAAATGCATAGGATGGCCATTTGTGTTAAAGATATTGATCAAGATGTGATTTGGCCCAAGATTTATTTCTACGCATCAGAATGTTAGGTAAGGAACAATTACTCAAAATAGAGGTAAATAGATTCTGATACAACCCCTTCAGACTTCACTGTTCACTAGCCAGGGATTTCCTCTGTCCCCCCTCCTCTTTGCCCTCACCGTTGAGCCCTCTGCCTGGGGGAAGCCCTGGTCACCGGCCTTCTTCGATATGCGCCTCTTTGCTGAAGACCTATTATTGTACAGTGCAGACCAGGATTAATCACAGATAGACTGATTGACTTGATCAAAATATTTGGTAAATAATCAGGGCTGACAATAAACTTGGCTACATTTGTTCTGTACCTGGGGACAGAATAGGCCAGGCTACTTTATATAAGATGATCGCCTTGTCAAAATTGATATACATGCTCCAGAACAAACCACCCTGGATAGAGGAAGAGTTTTCCATAAAATGGAGGCAGCACTGCACACATAGCGCTGAGATGGTGGAAACTTGGGCATCTCGCTTACCACCATACAAATAGAGTAGTAAATGATGACAGTTTAGCCCCACCACATATCATACGATATTACTGGGCCTCACAACTGGTCACAGGAAACAGGTGGGAATCAAGCCCTCTTTCACAATAGGTGATCACACCAGGGGTGACAAGGACTACAGAGTGGGAGACAGATTGATACTCTCCCGACTGCAGCATCAATAGTCATACGGGTGTGGGAGGCTGCGCTGAGATATGTAAAACTGAAATGAGCACTCTCAGAAATCTCTGATGGTACCAGACCTAAGGTCCTATAGGGCTTTGCAGCATGGAATAAGACTAGAATATCCACATTGTGATATGGATTTGGGGACCAAGGGACTGTTGACATTTTACAAGTTGTAGCTCAAATATGAAATGAATGAGAAGGAAGTCTGGAACTATTTACAACTGACACAGATGAATATTGCCTCATAGCACTTGGGCAGCCTTAGATCTAAATGGGCATTGTACCTGGACCCCCTCTAGACTTCAGGTGGGAAGAATCAGTAGGTTATCCAAGGGAGGTGACAGCGAGGTGGCTTCCACCTTGTGCAGAGTAAACGTCTTCATTTATGCATTCTATTATTTAAGTTTGTTAGGGATGCTACTGATTCATGCATAAGAGAACAGAACCAAAAGGGGTACAGTCCACTGTATTGTCTTAGTATAACCTGGGATTAACACATTCTGGAAGGCCATTTATGATAGCTGAGAAGAGGTTACCATGATGTTCTCTTGTAGCCAAAAGTAATACTGTTGTAGATATATGTTATGTTATGTTATGTTAGTGCTATTTGTATTGCGCACGGCTGCTCCAGCGAAGGAGCGTCCCGGCGCACCGACAAGGTGGCGAACACAACACAACTGGGGAACAGAAATAATTATTAAGAAATTGGGAAGTGAAGGATTTAACAAAGCTCAGAAAATAAATGAGTTTTAGCGGCCTTGCGGAAGGAGAGAAGGTCACCAAAGGTCCGGAGTTTCAAAGGGAGAGCGTTCCAGAGTGCGGCTGCCCGCACCTTAAAAGAGCGACCCCCTACCCGACTGAGTTTGAACCGAGGGGCTACCGCTAATTCTTGGTCTAGCGAGCGCAGAGTGCGGCCCGGGATGTAAGGGCGCAAGAGTTGGTGCAGTAAGGGAGGTGATAGGCCCTTCAGAATTTTGAAGGAAAGGCACAAAACTTTAAAGTGGATCCGCTGCCTAACGGGTAACCAATGCAAGGCTCGCAAACATGGACCGGCCGAGCAAAACCTAGGAAGACCTACGATCGCTCTGGCCGCAGCGTTCTGCACTCTTTGAAGTCGGGTTAACTCAGCCTGGTTTAATCCTATAAAAAGGGAGCTGGCATAGTCCAACCGCGCCAAAACCGTTGCTTGCACCACCAATTGACGAGTTGCGGCATCGAAGTATTTAAGGGCAGGGCGCAGATTGCGCAGGATGCCGAAGCAGCAAGCCGCCGTCCTTTTGGTGTGGCCAACGAAGTTGAGGGAAGGGTCCAGCCAAACACCAAGGTTTTTGATCTCCGCAACCGGAGTGGGGGTCGGTCCCAGCTCCGAGAGCCACCAAGTATCTCCCCATAGGTCCGTCCGCTTCCCAAAGATCATCACCTCCGTTTTTTTGGCGTTTAGTTGGAGACAGTTGGACGTCATCCAACCAGCCACCGCCCTGAGTCCATCTCTGAATCTTGGGGCATCCACCCCAGAGTCCCCGCTGATCGTGACCGCTAGCTGGGTGTCATCTGCGTACGACACCATGGTCATACCACAGAGCTTCACAACCTCAGCCAGCGGCCTCACGTAGATGTTAAACAACGTGGGGCTCAGTGAGGAACCCTGTGGGACCCCAAGAGACAGAGGATGACATTTGGACTGGTAGGGCGGGGACGCCACACAGAAGGAACGATCCCTGAGAAACGAACGGAACCACTGGTGTGGTTTCTCCACCAAACTACAGTAATCACAAGTGTAATCTTGGACAGGCCACAGCTCAGAGGGATGTAGTTTTCACAGCCATTCACAAAGGGGAAGGGGTCCCATGGGAACCCCTTCCAGTTTGTGACTGACTTACCACCTAACTGAAGTAGGCGGTAAACTGCGGATGCTTTGAGATCACTATCTGGTAACAAAACATTCTTATGTCCCCTGCGACTCGCTGTTAATAAGGGATACCCTTGACATGCCCCTTCCTAATAGAGAATAGGTTACCAACTTACAAAACAGGGTTAGTACATATCAATCGGCTCGTTAGCAGTCACAAATGGAACGATTCTCCATTTGCAACCGCTAAAACGTGTCATACATGTGGCCTCAAATGTCTTATCACATCACACGTACTAAACATATTAAAGAACCTGCATAACCACAATAAACTTCTCCTTGACCTCCGTTAATAATCCTTAAATCCATGATCAAAGCCCTTAAACTTGTCACCAACACTCTCTGCAGGGCTCCCTTGGTCCACCCTCACTAACACCATGGACACTGTGATGGCTGTCTTTAATAAATAGGAGTCCTCTTAAAAGTTCTCACCATGGTGTTTGAATCGTTCCATTGCTATACCATGGTTTCTCTCTCAGACATTCTCTGATTGCATTCCAACCCCACCCCCTACCTGCACCTTCCAAGACCCTCCTGCATGTCTTTTATACAGACTGCCACTGCTGCGCTGGTAATGATTGATCATGATAATGTCACAGAGCAATGGAGATCCCACAAGAACTTGCACTGATCTCTGACACCTCAACAAACCATCAGCAGACTCTCTTTACTATTGCCCTGTATTGTTCCTATTCATTGTTTGCTATTGCTGTATATTGCCATTGGCCTACAGCAGCTAACATCAGGATTTGGAATACATTCTAATGTTTTGAAAGTGCTCTTGTCCATTACAAGTCTCTCTTGGCCACCACGGACATCCTTTTTTTCATTGCATTAGCTATGTTGCTGATTTCCCTGTATGTCAAATTTATATTGACTGGATTACTGTTATCTTTAAGTATTTAATGTGCTTGCTACTTTATTTGCACTGGTTAGCTATGTCGGATTATGTCCAATCTCAGCTGTGGTCTATTGTATCAATCTGCCATTTCCTGTGTTTGGATCCTCTCAAGGATACTTAATTACACTGTGTCTTTCTGTGGAATTGTTTTTATTCATACGAACAGTTCATAAACTGCTATTTATTCCCAAATATGGCTGAGAGACAAGATTAGAACATTTGTGAATAGAAGGATGCTGCTGCGTATTCATTGATATATTATTGATTGACGCGTCTTTAAAGATTTTAATGCTTGTAGACCCTTATTTAAGGTGAGGCTAAACCTCTTTCTTTCCCGAGTGTTCAATACGAAGCAGACACACTTAGCGTCTTTAGGAGGGGATGCAGTGGAGAAGTGTGGCTCACTGGTTAGAGGAGGCAGACCTGGAAGCAGAGGTCAGCCTGGGACCAGGGTTCAATTCCCGGCTCGGCGGGGTCTTGAGTCCTAAAATGTCCATGGACTCGACAATTCTCGCTCCGGTGCCTACTCGATTCACGGGTTTACACTCTGCGACTCTGGGCAATAGCTTGCTTAATCTCCACAACGGTCCCTCGTGGCGGGATGCCTGGCTTTCACCTTGCAGATACGCTGCCGGGGTTATCTCACAGGGGAATACCAGGACGGGTTCCCTAAGCAAGCGCTTAGAAACCTCTCGGTGATTTGCGCTATATAAATTCCTGTACATTTACATTTACATGTCTTTTATTAGCCTAAACCTTGGTGCCAATGTTTGCAGGCCAGTCATTATTCCGCAGCACCAAAAATATCACCACAACTTCTCTGAAAAGGGGGGATTTTCGTTGAGAAAATAAATAATCAGATGATGGCAATGACAACATTTCCATGTTACCATCTATTTGTGATCCATACCGCATTTCATTTTGGAATGACCCAACAAAAAAATAAATGCAAATTAAAAATACGGGCCTTGATACCTGACAATACAAGGCAGGCCTAGCATTATCAGTGGAATTTAGTTTTGAGAGTATTTTGCCTGTATATGCATGTATATATAAATATAGATTACCACGGTCCAAACCAATTATACTCATTGCTGTCTAATGGCTGCATGTTGTCACTGCAGCCCCATTTACATCTCATTATTGTAAGGCAACCAAAACCGAACATCTGTTACCTCTGTGGAGTAAATGCATAAAGTGACGCATGTTTGTGCCGTGGGCGATGATCCGAGGGTTGAGGGGTAGCAAAAATTCCAAAAATGGTGCACAGCAAAGGGGCGGAGTGGGGAGGGAAGAGTGGGAGTCTAGTTTGAATTGACGAATGTGTATTGCCATGAAAATTCGGATTGAAATATTTCATAAATGTACATACAGTAACCCATTCCATCCCTTGTGTTCATTCTGAGAACACCTGGCCATTGCGTTGGTGCAGAGGCAGATATGAGCTCAAATTCTCCAGCTATCTGAGTGGCATTCCACATGATTAACCATAATATGGTCCTTGCCTGCCTCACAACTCATGGTGGCCTTCATGGCATGGGCCTCACATAGCCCACCTCCTTTGTGTCCAACAGATTCCAGATAATATTGCCCACCTACAAGTCTAAAGTAGAGAACATTATCTCGTGGTGTTCCACAAGGGCCAGCACTATCCATGTGTACCTGGAGCCCAGTACCAATAAATTCTGAGAAGCTAGCAAGGGGTATCCAATGAAACAGAAGTGCCTCAATTATATACGGATTTAAATACATTCCAGGTAATTATACCAATGGTCTAGCTCACTTTTGTCTCTTTAGGGTTTAATTTAATAGACAAGGGTCTTGCAAAAGTCATAACATCTAAATTGCAAACTTTTGTTTCCATTCACAAAGGAGGAGGGATTCCAAGGTGACCCCTCTCCTTTTGCGAATGGGTTACCACCTCCGCGAGGAGTGGGTAAGATATCAATGTTTTGCGACTGGATTCAGGTTGCAAAACATTGATACGTAGCACACTAATTCGATATTTGGGAGGGACACCTACGACAAGTCCCTTCCAAAAAGGGAATCAATAGCTATTTGTAAACACATTTAGAGATTTGGAAACACTTTTCCGAATTGCTAAATCCATTTAGCTCAAATGAAAAAGGGTTTTAGCATTTGCGAGCCCTCTGATGTACCTGTTTGGAGGCTTTGCGAATGCTAAAACACTTTGTAAATCTGGCCCCTACTTCTTTATGTCTGGTCCAGATCCTTAGAGTTCTCCTATTGCTGGGACTGTTGTTGAGCAAAGGACAGGGAAAGAGAACTTTGGGCTGGTGGAAAAGGCTTGATTTGTTTTGAATATGGTCTTCTTTTTGTGTTGCAATAATAGGTTGAAGCAGCCCATGCACTTGGGAGCGCAGTTCCATAAACTCATGACCTCATTTATTTAAACACACTTGAGGAGATGGACTCCTGGGGTCTGGATAGGAAATGAGATCATGCCGGGCTCGGTGCCAGATTACATAACATTGTATTTTTGATAGGCTTGCACAATGCCCCTTGGACAGCAATCTGCTTGAAGGTGAAATGATCAGCTATAAAAACTTCAAGTTATGTAGCAAGGATTACGCTTTATCGAGCAATAGAAACTTTTCAGATAACCTTTGCAGGAGACTAGCTAGAAGGCTTGTTTATTGTAAACGGTATAAAGCACTTGTACAATGTATACATTATGTTTCACAAAACTTGTGGACTTTTTGTTAAATGTGAATGAGTGTGAAGGATACTCGGCAGCACACTTCCCCCCTAAAAAAACTAGCCAATGCCAATAGCCCTGGCTTTAAATGAATGTTGTTAGGTAATGTGAAGCATTGCAAGTAAATAGAATGAGGATTGATATGGATTTGTGTGAAAGTAAAGCACTGTAGAATAATATGTCAAGCCAGACCTAAAAATCTGTGTAGATGATGACCGCCCTCCCCCATCTGTGCTGTTGCTAGACAAAAACATAAATGATCTAGTTATCTAAGGCACATTAATAGCATTGCATTCTGTGTGTCCCTGAAAGTTTAACCCCAGTCAGCTGGATAAATAAAAAATGATCACAGCTAAGTGGAGGGCAAGCATTTTCTTTTTTGTGGAAACACAACTTCTGCCCAAAACAAACAAGCATTTGCAATGCAATAGGTCTCGCTTTTAGGGCCTTATAAGTATTTAGCCATGCAATATGGCGACTGCCCACCTCTCTTTTCTATTTATTTAATTTTGTAGCATTTGCGGCATATCACGCTTTAACTTGACATTTTTAATGCTAACATGCATGCTACAAAAGTAAAGTAATAAAAAAGAAAGGCGGGCGGGCCGCCATGTTTAAAGCAAGGCTGGAGCTAGTGTTTGAAGGCTGCTGGAAACATCAATTGCCTTGCCATATTTTATATATGAACATGAAATAAACTGAGGGAAACTCAGATCGATAATGGCAAAATGATAAATATTTGAATTCACTTAATAATATAAGAGCGTGGAATAAATCTGTATTTTCCAGCCATACTTGTCCCATGGAGCAGACGTGCAGACAAAGATACATACTTAATAGCAGTACTTCTCAAAAAAGAGAAATACATTACTCTGATTGCTTGTACAATAAATAGCCAGGCGATTAGTCAAAGCATGACGCCACAACTGTTCATCTTTTACCTTTCATAGAAACACAACACCATGCTCACAGGTGAAGTAGCGGCACTATACAAATACAGAATTGCTTGATTGATTGATAACTAACTCACCAGCCATTCCCTCAAAACAAGCCTTCTCCAGCTCCTCAAACACATTCTTCCTTCACTACAAAGCTGCCTAGCTATTGCTCACTCTTACTTTTCAGGTTACCATTCTCCTGTGCCAGCCAGTTCTTACTAACCATGAATTCTCACTCAAATGAACAATGCGTTATTGTACAGTATTTGCCTTCTCCCTTGCTAGCACGTAGCCCCTCTTTCCTCTATTTTGTACTATCAAACCTCCATCGCCCTAAACTATTATTTCCTCTCCTGCCCGCTTCACTCCACCTCATTTTGCTTTTCTTGTCCACCGACCCCACCCTAGGATTATAATAAAAGCGCGCTCGAACAAAAGCCAAAAATAGGGCAGGGTGGCTGACCAATTCCAGGCGCTGTTGGAAAACTGGGGAAGTTATGGGCTGCACAGAGAACCTGCCCGCCATCCAAATTTTCAATTGCACTCTCTCTGCAAGCTACTGGTGTGTGGCAGCGGCAGTGTCTCTGTATTATATGAACAGTCTGCTCCGTAATCAAATACCATCTGTCGCTACATCTGAACTTGTTTTCAACATCTGTGCATCCTGGTCTTAACAAAGCTTTAAAAACCAATAAAAAAAAATACACAGATCACTAGCTAAATATGCGCGCTCACCGTCTTTCATGTTTACTTAAATATTTCTTCTCCGCCCGCGTCCCCACGCTGGGGTAGTTAAGATGCGTACCCTAGCCGCCATTTCAAGGCCTTTCATCCGAATGGGCAGGGGCAACCAAGTGTGAAAGAGAGGCGCTTGCTTGGGCACCAAATGGAGACATCGTATTCTTTATTCGTGCCAATACAGCCCCTTCCTGCCAATGAGAAAGCCGAAAGTTGACTACAATTACTCAAAATGACACTACATACAGATGAAACGGCAACCAAGGGGAGAATCAACGGCGCGGCTTATGCGCGGCGTAAGTGTGTTTGAACAAATTGCAAAGTTAAAACAAGCATTTGCAATGCAATAGGACTCGTATTTACACAAGACCTAGTGCATTGCATCACGGACAACGGGGAGGAGGGACCATGGACAATTGGGGTAGGGGCGGGACCACGGACAACAGGAGTGCAGACAGGTGAGAAGGGGGTGAGAAGGCAACAAAAGTAATGCTCACAGTCTAGATAGCACATACCGTACCCGTGTAACACTTGAAGTAAAGGGGCCAGTAACCATGGGAGGGTCCAAATGACGACCTGGCCATAATGGAAGGGACAAACAAGCCTCGTAATCAATCAGAAGGAAGCATTTACGAAAGACAGTGACACGAGCTAATTAAAAACATAGACGGAGAGAGGGCGAGGCTTCCACTACATACTCTATTACTTCCTGCCTCGCAGAGCGAGCAGCGCATGCGCGCTGCCGCTATAGGCTCGACCTAAAAAATTTTCTACTGGCTCCCGATGCATGGATGGATCCAAAGTCCCTCTCTAGTGATACCCCCAGAATTGTCTGGCAACAGCTGCGCTGTCAAGACAGACCATAAAAGCAGAAGTGAGAGGAAGCGCCTTCCCCAGAGTTGAACTCCACAACTTAAGAAAATGTCAAGCAGTGGGGAGGGAAAGCGTTACTCAAAGTCGCTGGAGGTGTTTTAAATCCTATTGAATTGAGCAAAAAGCTGGACTCTACATACTGTCTTGGCCTATAATCTGCACCTGTGTTTTGCTAGGCGTGTGCCTTAGAAAAGCACTGCTCATCCAGGCATTGGAGGCAGAAAAGCAGGTCTAGAGAGTATTCTGTAATTCAGATGGAGAGTGAAAAAGGGTCAGGACCATCTGAAAATTGGGAGTGTGTTGCTGAGCAGAGACCCCCAAGCGCTCAGTTAGAATGGGATTCTTTACACCCTGTCGGAGTATGTAGTTTGAAGAGTGCAGGATGTAATTTATCCTCTAAGGAGTTGCTGGGTGATGGCGAAAGGTTCACTGATGTGCTTCACTTATGGAGTTGCGATCTGACAGCTCCTCATAAACGTGGTATGTTACCAATACCATGAGAATCGAATTATCCATGCATACAATTCCCTACAAATGTTCCTTCTGCGTCATGTGATTAGCTCATTAAAAAGTGTTGAAGTCGTCCAGCCTGCAAAGATTGGGGTGTTTTAACGGATTCTCAGAAACATCTCGGAAGGTTGTCGGCAAATATCAGCTGTGGGGGGAGGTCTGTATATCAACAGAAATGCCATGTGAATGGTGGATATTAGATTTGTTTAGCGTAGGTTAGCTTTGCTTAGTTCAAGTTTACATTTAAGTTTATTTCAGTGCACATATGCCGGAAAAACAAACGTTTAAGGGCATAAGTCCAATATACAAAACTACCAGACTATACAAAATACAGTGTTAAACATAAAACATAAAAAACAAATAGAAATACAGTACAAAATTAGGTATACATATTAAAAATGGTTATGCCTTTAATCTGCAGAAATATTATTTTTTCTTAAAACTAAAAGAGGTAGGCGTAGAGGTGTTGCAAAGTCCAGAAGTTGAACACCCGCGCGAGTGAACATCTTGCCACTAAACTTCTAGCAATTCTACCCAAGTGGCGCTAATCTAAGATCAGATGTTGACCAAAACACTCTAGATTATTATTGTCTGTATTGAAAAAACTCTTTCATATATTTAAAGCTAAGCCATTCAACAGATTTAGAAATACATGTGAGAGAACCTAGAGTGAATTATGTCTTGAATCGGCTGCCAATCAAGAATCGTACAGGGTTCAGATAGACAGGCAGATTTCTGAGGCAGCACACTTCTCTCATGGCATGTCTTTCAGTGGATTTAGAAATTATTCAAGTTTTGTTTGGTGGTGCGTAAATATATATATAATAGACACCATGAGCTAGAAAAGACCACCACATATATTAACAAGATTTAATGGAAGGCACGATTGACAGATTAAAACAAGCATTTACAATGCAATGGTCTTGGCATTATTAAAGGTAGAGCTATTGGCATTGATAATTTTTTTTTAAATAATAAATAAATGGCATTGTCATTTACATTGAAAATAGCTTAATCGTTAAATAAATGGCATTGTCATTTACAATGCCAATAGCTTAATCGCTCGCAAATGCATGACCGATTGCATTTACACACACACAGAGCCACACACACAAAGCCACCCACACACACACACATACAGAGCCACCCACATAGAGCCACACACACACACACACACACACACAGCCACACACACACACAGAGCCACACACACACAGAGCCCCCCACACACACACAGACCCCTACACACACAGAGCCCCACAAACACCCAGAGCCATATACACACCAAGAGCCACATACACACCCAGAGCCACATACACACACAGAGCCACATACACACACAGAGCCACATACACACACAGAGCCCCACACACACCCAGAGCCACATACACACCAAGAGCTACATACACACCCAGAGCCACATACACACACAGAACCACATACACACACAGAACCACATACACACACAGAGCCACATACACACACAGAGCCACATACACACACACAGGGCCACGTACACGCACAGAGCCACATACAGGCACAGAGCCACATACACACACAGAGCCACATACACACACAGGAGAGCAAGCACAGCCGGGGGGCAGGGAAGCAAGCACAGCGAGGGGGCAGGGGAGCAAGCAGAGCCAGGGGGCAGAGAAGCAAGCACAGCCAGGGGCAGGGGAGAAAGCACAGCCTGGGGGCAGGGAAGCAAGCACAGCGAGGGTGCAGGGAAGCAAGCACAGCAAGTGTGCAGGGAAGCAAGCACAGCCAGGGAGCAGGGGAGCAAGCACAGCCAGGGGGCAGGGGAGCAAGCACAGCCAGGGGGCAGGAAAGCAGGCACAGCCAGGGGGCAGGGGAGCAAGCACAGCCAGGGGAGCAAGCACAGCCAGGGGGCAGGGAAGCAAGCGCAGCCAGGGGGCAGGGAAGCAAGCACAGCCAGGGGGCAGGGAAGCAAGCACAGCCAGGGGGCAGGGAAGCAAGCACAGCCAGGGGGCAGGGAAGCAAGCACAGCCAGGGGACAGGGAAGCAAGCACAGCCAGGGGGCAGGGAAGCAAACACAGCCAGGGGGCAGGGAAGCTAAAACAAAATTCAGTAAGTAGTTGAAGACTCATCTCTTCATACACTTTTAGTGTGCTTCCCTGGTGACCTCGAAAACTTTTTCAAAGTATTTTTCGTTCAAAAGCTAAAATGTAAATCTGTCAGAAATGGTTCCCTGCCTTTATGTCACCTCTAGCCCATTACCACCCCATACACAACACACACACACACATTAGAGAACTAGAAATCTTTACAAGAAGCCACGTGATGGATGATAATGTGTCTTAATAGAGTGTCTCAAATGAAGTGTGTCTCCTTTGAAAGCAGCTTGCAATTGCCCCAGTCATTACCATAGAGAGCTTAACGTGGCATGTTGACGTGCCATAAAACTCACACTTTCTCCCCATCCCGGCCCCCACCTCCCAGAAAAAAAGACTCTTTGACCAACCCTGGCTTCATTAGACCTCCTCCTTTTCTTTTCCTTAAAACCCGTTTCCTCTCATTTAGAATCGCGCCATCAAATCAAAATGCCTTCTCGGATCACTGCAGAAAGAAGAAAGTAAAGTTAACTGACGCCTCGATTCAGAAGGCCCTTCTTCCTGACATTATTATCCATTTTATTGTGATCTGGGACAAGTACCCATTCGCGTGGTTTTTGTTTGCAAGGAATCTAATCTCAATTATTTAGCTCTTCCCGAACAAAAAAATTACATATACTTGCATACAGAGAGGTGGGGGAGCAGGCCTGTTAAACGTAAATATTTTGTCGGGGTGAAAAGTCTGGAAATACTCCAGACTTGGGCATTCAGTATTTAAGTATGACTTGCCGATTGCCATAGAAATCCTGACTTACCATGAAGATGCACCATTGGGAAGAAATAGGTCTTTGTGGAAGGGCGGCTTTGATGTCTGCGGCACAATATTCAGGCTTTCAGCTGTGGCTGTCTGCAGTGTAAATGTATGTAAATGTATTTGAGCTTGTAAAGCGCACTGCTACCCGTCCATAGGTCTCCTGGCGCTGTATAACTCTGGGGAACCCGTCCTGGCTTTCCCTGTGGGATGGTCCCAGGTGGGAGTCCCCAAGGTGGAGCCAGGCATCCCCGGAATCGATGGGGCCGTTGTGGAGATGAGGCAAGCTAATGCCCAGAGTTGCCAAGTGGAACCCCTGATTAGAGTAGGTGCCGAGGCGAGAATTATCGAGTCTGCTGACCAAGGTCCACGACCCTGCCGCGTCGGGAATTGAACCCTGGTCCCGAGCCGTCCTCTGCTTCCGGGTCTGCCGCCTCTAACCAGTGAGCCACACCACTCCACCTTGAGAGCAACGGGGTGGACATCTGTAACAAGCAAATGAAAAATTAAAGGTGATTACCCGCAGACCCAAGCGGGTTTGTTAAAAAAAAAGAGAGAGAGTTTCCTTCCCAGTATAAGAATTGGCTTGGTAGTTTGGTTTGCCCTGTTCCCATCATGCACTGGGACAGGAACAGACTAATTTGCATGTGGCCAGGTTCTGAGCTGGGATGGTGCAGTGAGCTAAAAAACGGTGATGGATCAAGCCCTGATCTTTGGACTGGGTAAGAGTGGTCTGCTTAATTCAGACACTCTGTTCATCACCACCCCTTTTCTGAGTCACAGGTAGAAAGAACGCAGAAAAAACGCCCCCGAATCCTAAAAATACGGGGCTTCAACCGAGTGACGCCCCTCTCCTCCAATGGCTGGCCTCTGTTTAGGAAGCCAGCCAATGGAGAAGAGGGGCGGGTTCAAGCCCCCTAACTAAAAAACATAAAATCTTCAGACTCTGCCCACTGCTACGCTGTGCAACGGTCCTCGACCTAAAAATGGCAGTGAGGGGCCATAGTCCCTGCTCCAATTCGATTGTCGAAGGACAAAAATGGATCAAAAATGTCACTGTGAATCTTTAACTGATGGGGAAGATAGGCGAGTATCACAATATTCAGCATGCCAGTGTCCCAAGCTGGTTTGCTTAAGCACAACCAATAGCATTTCTATTTTTACTGGTGTTCAGGCATGGCAGAGTTCTAGTCATCCAGGCCCCGTCTCTGCCAGTTACTTTGCTGCTCATGTGATGAGAAACTCAGGTTGGGGATCCGCTGTGTCTGTGTACCGCCGCGTGCATGGTACCAAAGAGGATAGGCTGCAATCAGGTGTGGAAGGGGAATCATATAAATGTTAAACAGTAGGGGGAGAGCAGAGTCCTGGGGACACTGTAAGACAATGAACACACTGAGAGCACGGAACTAGTAGAGATTTGCTTTCTGGTGCACGGTAGTCTTGCACGACGTTGTGCGAATTTAATTTTTTGTAGACGATGATTACATTCTTTTTAGTTGGAAGATTTATATTTAATGGGTTAATAACCCAGGAGTAAGACTTCATGGAGGATAGGTGCACCACTGTCATTTAGACAGGCTTCTGTCATGAACATTAGATCAGGCTAGGAGTTTGCTATCGGTTCAAATCATAGATGTCCAGGCTGTACCTGTTCTTGACCTCGTCTTCAGCAGTTTACAAAACAGGGAATTACTAGATGCGATTGGTAGTTGGGAGTATGTAGAGGGTGAAGCAGGAAGTTGAAGTGGAAGCAAGGATAAGTGGGGTAACTTTCTGCCCCGAGAGGGCTAAGTAGATATTTTACTAGACTAGGACGAGGCAGTGACAAGAGAGCTTTGGGAGTGAGCTTAAAGTTAGAATATAGCAGTTTACTTGGTGTTTCAAAGTGGTAAAGGATGCATGGGGCAGAGGAGAGCCTAAATACCTAGCTAATGGGTAGAGTGATGAAGAAGAAAAGACAGGCTTGAGGTAGGAAGGAAGCAAACTATTAGAGGGTGAGCTGTGGGAATATTAGGAGTTTCAAGGTATGTATCAGAAGGCAGATGAGAGGGCAGTGAATGTGGGAGAGGAAGGTAGAGATTAGTTCATGAAAATATGATTTGTTAGTAAGAATGAAGTCAACGCCTGTTCTTAGTGCAGGGTTTGAAAAGGGAACGGGAGGGATTACCCAGAAGTGAGTTTGAGTTAATATACTTCTGGATCATTATCACTGCCTTCAATCAAAGCATATTTGAGTTTTTAATTTAGAGTTAACAATTCTACCATGGAGGTGACTTCTCGTGTTTCCAGCTAGGCACTGCCAGGCTCTTCCTGATGCTCCTGAACAGGAAAAATGTATATTAGAATGATGTGCGGGCATTTTGACATACATTGACGAGTGGCCTTTGTAGAATGGCCATCGGTTAAAGGTTTCCACCGGCATAGCCATCTGATGCTCTGTCAGCACAATCATGGCTCATCACCCCACTCTAATACTCCAAACTACTATATAGCTAGAATTGATAGGGAAACAAAGATAGGGGGTGGCATAGCTATAATATTTAAAAAAATCCTATTCATGCAAATTAGATGAACTCGGGTTTAAGGGCTGTGAAGCAGGCCTTTTTCAACTTATGTTGACCTCGCATTTTACTCTGTCTGGCGTGCTTGTTTATCGACCCTCTGGAGTGCCTACTTCCTGGGTGGCCTTCTTTCCTGAACTAATCTCGTCTCATCTTTTTAAGGCGGCCAATTTTATGGTATTGGGGGACCTTAACATACACTTGGAAAATCCATCTTGCTCCACCAGCAATATGCTGATTTCAGATCTTGCAGCAATGAACTTGCCGCTATGTAATACAGGCCCGACTCACAAGGCAGGCCATTTATTAGATCCAATTTTTTCAATCTTCCCGATATTCGATGGCTTCTACCTCTCCCCCTATGATGGTCTGACCATTATGCAATTACATTTCACTGTACTGTGCCTAAAAACTCACCCATAATGATCTCTGGCCCGCAGCAGAAATCCAGAAACTGGAGTAAATTGTATGTGAAAGTCCTAATTGAGCATCTTTCCAACAGTGCTCCTTCTATCCCTCATGTTTCTACCTCCTCGCTCGATACGATCCAAGGATGGTTCATGAAAGCTCTCGACTACTGTCTTCCAAATTCTAAGAAAAAAGCATCCAGTCACCGCCCTCCTGCACCCTGGTTTACGGAGCTACTAAAAGAAGAAAAAAGGAAATGCAAAAACTTAGAAAGATACTGGAGAAGAAACTATACCACTGAGTCAAAAATAAAATATAAAAATGCCCTCAAAAAATACCATGCACTTTGCAAAAAAACACGTGCAAACTATATCACACAAACCATCTCTAATGCACAAAACTGCCCACGTACACAGTCTCGATGGTAAAAAAAACTCTCAGGATCAGATACGCAACCCATGCCCCCGGCTTTGGATGAGGCACAATGCAACAACCTTGCCAACTTCTTTGTGAACAAAGTTAAAAACAACCACTCCATGTTAGGCAGTACTCCAACAGACACAACTATGGCACAAAACCCTGAACGAGAGGTGGCAAACAGCACCAAATCTATTAACAAATTAGAATCGTGGGCACTATTAGATATTAGTTCATTCATTAAATATCTGGGAAGCATTAAGTCAGGCTCACCCAGGGACATTCTACCCCTCAGGGTACTACAACAACTTGATATGCCTGTCCTTGAATTAGTTATGAATCTACCTAATACCTCCATACAGGAGGCAAACGTTCCCGCTGCGTGGAAGCATTCTATGATTCTTCCACTCCTGAAGAAAGCTAATGCTGACCCTGCCCAGCTTCCCAATTTTAGGCCTATTTCCCTTCTCCCAATGTTTTCAAAATTTCTGGAAAAACATATAAATGACCAGCTGTCACAGCTTACTGAATCGTCCAAATTCCTGCATGATTCCCAGTCCGGTTTTAGAGCCGTTTTCTCAACAGAGACTACTCTGTTGGGCGTGATGGAAATGCTGAGATACCGTTTGGACAGGGGAGACACAGCAGCACTTATATTACTCGATCCAAGCGCTGCTTTTGACACGGTGTCTCACACCGTGCTAATACAGTCCCTTCAAGCCCTCTGTGTATCAGGGACTGCCCTGAAATGGCTAGTATCTTTCTTAACCAATTGCACTTATCAAATATTTTCTGATGCCTCCACTTCAAAAATTTACTCTTCAGAGTGTGGAGCCCACAGGGATCCATTCTTAGACCACTACTTTTCAATATGTATGTCAAACCATTGGCAACCATTGTAGAAGGAGCTGGGCTATCTTTATTCTCCTACGCAGACGATACCCAGATTATCTTCTCTCTAACCACTGAGAAGGAATCCGGCCCATCCGCATTACAAGAGGGCTTAAAGAAAGTGGCTGCATGGATGCAAACTAACATGCTTAAACTTTATGGTGACAGGAACGAAGTTCTTGTTTTTGGGAATAACAAAAAACTTTGGGCCCCCCGTCATTGGCCTACTAAATTAGGCAATACCCTCCAGCCCACTCAACAAGCCCGTAACCTGGGCTTTATTGTTGACGATCAGCTGTCCATGAAACAGCAAGCTGTAAAAGTGGCAGCCACCTGTTTCACTATATTAAAATGGTTAAAAAAAGTGGTTTGGATGCTCCCTCGCTCTACCCAGAAAACAGTGGTCCAAGCACTTGTGACCTCAAGAATGGACTACGTCAACGTCCTCTATCTTAGGGCCAATAAAGATATAGTGCGGAAGCTACAGGTAGTGCAAAACGCGACAGCGAGATTATTTTGCCGAATCCCAAATTCACCTCCATCACTGGCTACTTACGCGACCTCCACTGGCTGAAGGTGGAAAATCGTATTAAGTTTAAAGCACTAAGTTATTTATTTAAGATCAAATCTGGCACTGCCCCCCAGTATCTGCAGTTCCTGGCCCAACCTTATTATCCTTCACGTCAACTGCGGTCAACAACTCAGGGAAAATTTGTGGTACCCAGGATTAGGCTCTCAATTCAATGTATAATCTTTATTCGGTTCTTAAAAAGACACCATAAAAGCACAAATACAATATACACACACAAATTAAAAACACAGCAAGTGATATTCAGTTTGAAAGGTATAAATGTTAAGATTTTCTGTACTCAAGGAATGGGCCAGGGGATTTAAAAAGTTTAAATGTTCAAATCAGGTTAAGGGCCAATGTCTCTGGTGTTCCTCAGTCTTGTTGCAATTCGAATAAAGTTTATCGTGCAAAACAGGGTATAAGCGTCCTCCGCTTCCTGTAGGAATCTCAGCGCCCGTTTTGCGTGTTTAAATTTTAGCTCTTTCAGGATTCCCACCAGGAACTTGCGTCTTGGCATCGTGTAAAATGGGCACAATAAAACAAAATGGAGGGTGTCCTGCGGAGATCTAAGATCGCAGCCGCAGGTACCCTTCTCCTCCACTGTGTGGGTAAACCCAGATGGCACTGCGAGGATGTGGTGTAACATGTTAATTCTGAAACGGGTCATAAGGTAGCGATCCTGCGCATTGTACATGACCCTCAGATAGGGTTCCATGCCTTGCTTCACCGTGAGCTCGTTATAGGAGAGATTGGTGGGTTTATGCTTCTCTTTTTCTGCCCTTGATGTCTTCAGCTGTGTGAGAAAAAGTTTTTTAACCAGGGTCTTGCTCTCCAGGGTTAGAGAGTCGGGGGATAAGAAGTATTTAGAGCAGCCAATCTCTGTTAGCGACTTCTTGACATATTTCAGCCAGGGGATTGCGTGGCCTTTGTCTCTTTTGAGGCAGTCCTCAATGATTTGTCTTGTGAGGGCCGCCTCAGGGTTGGTCCATACTTTCACCCATGCCAGGAGAGGTTTGGCTTTGATTTTGTCCTCTAGAAAGGATTCTCCTACCTCTTTGTGTATAATGTGGGCCGATACACTCTGTGGAACTTTTAATATTCTTCGTAAGAATTTGTTTTCTTCAGTCTGAAGCGGCTGTGCTTTTTTGCCCAGGAAGCCCCACACTTCTGCCCCATAACTTACTTTTGCACAGCAGATGGATCTGTATAAGGTCAGTATTTGTTCCGGGGACCATTTCCCTAGTCTTTGCCCATACCCCATGATTGCTCCTACTGCGGCTGCCAGTTTTGTAGAGTGCTTTTCAATCAGGGGTTTGAACGTTAAGTCGTGATCGAATAACACCCCCAAATACGTAAAAGACTTGACCTGGTCTATTTTATGTGTCCCGATGTTATAGGTAAAAGTTCCTTTTATGGGTTTCCCAGATGACATAATATAGGACTTTTCCAGGTTTGTTGCCAGGTCCAGTTTGTCCATGAATTTGACAAACCCGTCAATTAGTTTTTGCAGCCCCAAAGGTGTTCTGGAGAGCAAAACCGCGTCATCGGCGTAGAGTAGTACGGGCACTGCTCGATGACCGATTTGGGGTGAGTCTACTTTAAGTTTAAGGAGGTCCTTTTCCAGTGCATTAATGTAAATAGAGAAAAGGAAGGGCGCAAGGATGCATCCCTGCCTTACTCCACTATTGCAGGTGAAGGGATCGGTCTTTTTACCCTCCTGGCTGTACCTTACACTTGCAGAGGTGTTCCGGTGGAGGTTTTGTAGAGTGTCGACTAGTGATTGGTCCGCTCCTAGTTCCTTTAGCATAGCCCAGAGCTTTCTCCTGTTTATGCGATCGAAGGCCGCTGAGAGGTCCATAAACCCCATGTGTATTGACCCCCTCCCGGCGATGGTATATTTTGCAATCAGGAGGTATAGATTTAGGCATTGGTCGGTGGTAGATCTGCCTTTCCTGAAGCCGTATTGGATTTCGGAGAGGACTTGTTGCTCCTCTGCCCAGTCTTGCAATCTCGATAAGATGACTCGCCCCAGAACCTTGGCTGTCACGTCGATGAGAGAAATGGGTCGGTAACATTGGGGGTCATCACGGTTGCCTTTTTTATAGATGGGGACTATGGTCGCCGTTGACCAGGACTGGGGGAGACCTGCCTCCACTGCCTCGTTTAGCACCCTCGTGAGTAACGGAGCCCATAGATCAGGTCTACTTAGGAATAGGTCTGGTGGAATTCCGTCCGGGCCCGGCGCTTTATTTTTGCTGAGCCCGGTTATTCCTAGTTCGACCTCTTTCAGGGTGAAATTTAGCTTAACGGGCTGATGGGACTCTGCTACCTCCTCCGGGAGTGCCTGGCTTGAATGGTTGTATAGGCTCTGGAAATGTTTCTGCCATTGCTCCGGCAAAATGGTGTTCATGATTTTTGGAGCCCCTTGGTCCTGGAAGCAGGGGGAGTTGATCACTTTCCAGAAGGCAATAGAGTCTTTTCTTTCTGCGGCGTCCCTTAAGTCTTCCCAGGCCTGGTTTTGTATACTTTGCTTTCGTGCCTTCAAAGCTTTTTTGTATTCGGCTCTGTTCCGTGCCACCTTCGTTTTGTCCCTTGGTTGGGCATGGAGGCTATCCTTCAGGTTTTTCAGCGCCTTTGTGCAGTTTGAGTCAAACCAACAGGGGTTTAGGGGCATTTTATTAGCTCCTGTGGTTTGTAGGGAGTTATTTACAACCTGCGCGATTTCTTCGAATGCCTTCACCACCTCGGCTCCAGTTACGCAGGGGTCAAGACATTTATCGATTGCTGCTGAGGCTTCGAGTAATAGTCTTTTATAAAAGCTGTCCCCATCAATTTTGGCCCATTTGATTCTTCTACCCTGGTCCACTGCTCTTTCCATGATGGCAGGTCTCTTTTGGAGTGAGAAAACAAAACCTTCCATTTTGATGATCACCGGATTGTGATCACTGAAGCTACTGGCCTCTATGATGATTGTGCTGATGCTTCTTTTTAGATTGAGAGAGACTAGTGCAAAGTCGATGTAAGAGTGACAACCTCTTCCTTTGAATGTCGGGGTTAGTTCTCCTTTCTCGTTTAGGGTAACAAGGTCTAGAGTTTGGGTTAGGTTGTGCCTTTTCATTAGTCTTTCTAGATCCCAGCCCTCTGTTGAATTGGTGAAGTGTGGGTGGGCCTTTCATGATCGTGCATCTTGACCAGTCGTTATTGAAGGGTATTAGTTTCTCACAAAGGTGACAATTAAAATCTCCCATTAGTATTAAACTCGTGGGATTTGGTGTCTTGGATAAAAAGTTCAAAAATTTTCTAGTTCATTTATGGCTATACCCTTCTCCGTTATAGCCGGTGCATTGTACCAGTTCATTAGCAGGAATGTTAGACTTAGTGAAGTGAACCTTAGTACTTGGAGGTTGTGTGTGGCCCATTTGGTGTTGGACCAGGTGCCCTTGATGTCTAAATTGACATAGACCGCGAGCCCCCCACTTGCTCTCCCCGAAGTAGCTTTTTTGGCAGGGACGAAGAAGCTTTTATAGCCTTCCAGGCTGTAGGCGTGCGGTTCAGTGGCCCAGGTCTCTTGCAGGCATAAGATATGGAATTTGCTTATATAGCTGAGCCAGTCCTGAGATGCGAACTTGGCCGCTAGCCCTGCGATGTTCCATGTAGCTATTAGTAGATTATCATGGGTCATGACCTTGGGTGTGCTTTTTCCCTCGCCTAGTAAAGGCTTTGATTGTTTACCCGTTGCGGGTATGGCGACCAGGCTTAGTTGCGACCTGTAGGGGGTAGCGATTCTTCTATGAGTGGAGTGGGAGTTATCTGTTGCGGGATTTATCCCCTCCCCTTTTCCCCGGATGGTGTTCGGTGGTGTGTTACTGCCTCCTATAGTATGCACAGGTCCCATAACATCAGTTTGGCCCTGGTCTGCTCCTTCTTTTATCCCTGTTGATGAAAGACTTGGCTCCTTCACGTGTTTGGTCTTGGGAGATAAACGGCCCAATCTCTGTCAGTCCACCCCTTCAAGTGTACTGAACCTGTTCCAATGGGCGTACTGCGTTAAGGAAGAGTCATAGGTTGGGAATACAGGATTTGGCCTTTGCCATTGAGGTGGGCCATATTGGAAACCCAAATGCGGTGTTCTGTTAGGACCAATATTCTGCCTGGGCCTTTGAGGTGCAAAGGGGTAAAAGTAGGATAGGTGAACCGGGTGAATTTGTGATCGAGTGTAACTCGGGGGGGCATTGCAGATGAAGTTAACAGCCGCCATGTCTCTAAAGTTCACCGTGATAATGTCCCCTGCAATGGTCTTGGTACCTTTGCCGATCCACTCGCCCCTTCTCACTGAAAGAATTTCCCCGTAGATGTTAGGGGGCAGAGGTCTGTGTATTTGCAGCCACTGTACACATTTGTTTTTTAGTTCGATTTGTGATTCCCGTTGGCCCTCCTTTAAAGGAGGAACTCCTGTTAGGACGACTACAAAGGGCAATGCCTCAGGCGGAAGATTAATTGTCCTGAAGCGTGTTGCAGTTTTCTTTTCGTTGGTGGTTGTCGCGGTGGGAATCCGGGAGGACTTAGGGTCCGCCTTAGGGGTTAGGGCCTTATTTTCTTCCAGCATTTGGGAAGATCCGGGTGGGGGTTTTTTGTTGCCAGTGGGTGTTTGATTTTTATTTTTGCCTGCTTGCGGGGTAGAGGCGACCTTTTGTTTTTCCTTAGCTCCTTTCTGCGTGACACTAGTATTATTGAGCTTAGCCCCCCCATTGGTTGCTAAAGAGACCTTATCTTTTGGTAAGCTTATTGGTGTAGGGTCCTTTGGTTTTGTCGAGTCACGTTCCTGCACAGGATGGATTTTCGGGCTGATCCCCTTATTGTTAACCAGTGATGTCAGTCTATCTATTTTTGCTATGAGGGGTTTTAACAGCACCGTGATGGTTATCCAGCATGGTATTCCGGGTGTAGATGGGTTTATAGGCGTGATCAGATTGTGGTTACTGGTTTTTAAGTGACCTTTTTTCCTCCCTTGTTTGTGGGCTTCCCTGTGCGGCATTTTCTCCGCGGGGAGTACGTCTTTGTCATAAGTGTTTGTTTGAGTGCTTGATTGTGCGCCAGGTCTATCCCTGCTGGTTTCAGCGGGCGCCTGGGCACAAGGAAGGTCAGCAAAGGAGGGTGGGGTTAGGGGCCGGCTAGTGTCGATCTCCTCTGCCAAGTCTTCAGAGGCTTCTGATAGATCAATCAGTGATTCCTGAGTTTCTTGGATGATAGTTACAGGTGGTAAGGACATTCTTCTCTCGGTGTTAGCTATGGCGTCGGAAACCGCCCCTATAGTCTGTTTGAGCATTTTATCGATGGCAGTAAGGGTCGGTAAAGGGGGTGGATGATCCGATTTGGCTTTTGTGCTCGATCTTAGGGTAGGCATCCTGGTCTTCTTAGCAGTTTTCCTCATTGCAAGGGGTACTGTGTTGGGGGGTAACGGGCAGTTGTAGCTTGTCTCGATGGAGGTGGCTAGTAGTCAGGCTAGTTGCCGTGAGACTGATAGCGACAACTTTTAAAGGGCAATTTTGGGGGGCTGGCCCAGCCCGGCCTCTTCTGGCCCCTGAGGGCCACAGAGGGCCCGCCCTTTGCCCGGGCTTCGCTCGGCGTCCCGCTTGCGTCCCGCTAAGCGTTATCGCGCTATGTTTGTAGAGGGTGTTGCGGCCGGGGGCGTAGCTTGCTAGGGGCACGGCCGTGCACACCTGTGCAGTGCGGGGACTCCTGGTCTATGGAGTCCCTGCCTCACGCGCCCCCAGTTACCTTGCACAGTTCTTTGTTCCTCCCGGGTGCTAGATGCTGGGTGTAGACCTGCTGCCTCGACCCCACGCCAAAGCGCCGCGCAGCGGCACCCGCGAAGCGGGTGCTGCAAGCTGTTTACGCGGGACTCAGGCGGTCGATCCCTCCTGGGACACAGGGAGGCTGCAGGAGCAAGTGGCGGTTCCCAGTTCAGGGCGTCGGCGAATATCGGCGTTCTGGAAGGGTTTTCACCAGTAAGTAGATCCCACTGCGCTCTGGAAAGCTTCGCTCTTTAACAGAGCTTGGACGGCCGGGGGCGTGGCTTGCTGGGGGTGCGGCCATGCACACCTGTGCAGCGCGGGGACTCCTGGTCTATGGAGTCCCTGCCTCACGCGCCCCCAGTTACCTTGCACAGTTCTTTGTTCCTCCCGGGTGCTAGATGCTGGGTGTAGACCTGCTGCCTCGACCCCACGCCAAAGCGCCGCGAAGCGGGTGCTGCAAGCTGTTTACGCGGGACTCAGGCGATCAATCCCTCCTGGGACACAGGGAGGCTGCAGGAGCAAGTGGCGGTTCCCAGTTCAAGGCGTAGGCGAATATCGGCGTTCTGGAAGGGTTTTCACCAGTAACGTCCTCTATCTTAGGGCCAATAAAGATATAGTGCGGAAGCTACAGGTAGTGCAAAACGCGACAGCGAGATTATTTTGCCGAATCCCAAATTCACCTCCATCACTGGCTACTTACGCGACCTCCACTGGCTGAAGGTGGAAAATCGTATTAAGTTTAAAGCACTAAGTTATTTATTTAAGATCAAATCTGGCACTGCCCCCCAGTATCTGCAGTTCCTGGCCCAACCTTATTATCCTTCACGTCAACTGCGGTCAACAACTCAGGGAAAATTTGTGGTACCCAGGATTAGGCTCTCACGGATGGGAGGTTGTTCTTTTTCCTTTCTCGGTCCTACGGTGTGGAATACTCTGCCCGCATCTCTCCGGCTTGAAACAAATTTCGCTAGCTTTCGCAAGAACTTAAAAACCTTTCTTTTCAACCAATAATTTCAACGTGTTCTTCCTGCTTTGCTGGTGCCGGGAAACCCTTGTTGGGTAGCTGCGTGCCTTACAAAAACAATTTAACATAACAAATAGAGCTGGGCAACCATAGGTTTGGTTGGCAGAAGCACCGACTGTTTACAGGGCCACTTTTCACCATTTGGTACAATAAGTTTCTTTACATTGAATCATAAACGTGACGCTGTATAGAAATAAAATGTTTATGCATGTATATTCGAAAAAAATGTTGTCCCATGTTTTTAAAAAGATTTGAATCTGTTTTGCTTAAACTGCAAGTTGTTTTTCTCTATTGTCACAATAGCTTTATTTTTGTTGGTCTGGTTGCACTTTATTCGCTTAATTCATTTGTAACAAAATCTGCGTTTTGATCTGCACTGACATGCCTGAACTAAAATTAAACAACAACATACGCACCTATAAACCATGTGATAATGCACTTACTGGCTGAGTCAAGTAGTGTTCCTTGTCTTGCCTGCTACTAGCCTGCTAACTCCCTAGACCCATCTGATGTCTGATACTATTGGTAGCCATCTTTTGGGGCAGTTACTTATTCTTTCTGCCCAGCACTATCATCTACCCACCTTTCCAAAATGCTTGTTAAAGTGTTGCAGCTGCACACACACTGCATTAAAGGGAACGGTTTCCATGGGGCGCAACTTGCTAAATGCTTGGATCCTCCCATATGCCTGTTGTAGGGGCCCTGGAGCTGGGATCTGGAAGCCCATTGCTTAGCCAAGACATGAACATTTTATAAAATGAAACATCAGCTGAAGAGATTGTTACACTATCCCCACGGTGCCTTTATTAACCTGTATATGTAGCAAAGATTTGTACTGTCCTAATCTGCTTGTAAGTGAAAAATTTCAACAACTTTTTCCAAGAAAATTGCAAGGTTAGAAGACTCACCTTTCACACGATTTTTAGTTCACACAAAGTTTTTAAAAATATTAGTGACCTAATGTTCTCAAAAGTGCACGATTTTATATCAACTTTGCCAATAAATACGCCTGGCTACGGCCGTGAGGTATGCAGCTAAAAAATACAAGGAGGTATTGCATGGTTTGCCTGCACCCCTCCCGCCATTCTGGTACACTCCTAAACATGGCCTGGTAGGAAAAGATTGTTGCCAAGCTCGACCAGCCTCCCAGAGTCATCGCCCTAAGAGGTGACAACCTTTGCCTAACTAGTCACTGGCTCAGCTTCCCTTTCAGGGGACTCCCACCTTTCTATCTATCTGCCTTTTTCTGACTTTCTTCTTTGCCTGTGTCTCCTTCACCCAGTTCTTCCTAGTACTTACCATTCACGTCTATCCTGCTTCTCTCCAAGGGTAAAGAAATGGTTAAGTATCAGAAAAGCTGATCTATAGGTATGACATTTTTTTCCAGCAGCTGCTGAGACATTAACGGGAAACACCCATTATCTTTCACGTGTAAGATGTATTCTATGCTGTTAATTTTCTGATTGTGAAGAAGGTGGAGAAAGAAGAGCATCTCTTGTGCACCACAGCCAGTATGTACTAATGTACTCAGGCCTCTCCAGTCAGCAATTGTCACGTCAAACCAATTGAAAGTGGGTCCTCTGCTCCTCACCAATGCTGCAGAGAGCATTAATGGCATTGTGAAGTACTCCCTCAGAATGAGGGACAACTGTTGAAATCCGCATGTGCACACAAATCGGTAATTGTGCACCAATTTCCATGCACTTTTCTGCATGTAAGTTTATCCAGATTGTGCAGTTGAATGATGTAAACATGCTTTAAATGCAGAGTGCAAATGTGTGTGTGTGTGTGTGCGTGTGTGTGTGTCTGCGATTGTGTGTGCGTAAATGTTAAAATAGTTCATTTTTCATACATTTGCGGGACTGATTTTGTTTCTTTTTGGGTTTTTTTAGGAAATGCAAGATCTTCTTCTAGCTAAGATGAAAGCATTGGACATCTACCAAGAGACGAACGTTTCTCTACAAAATGAACTTACATTTCTGAAAGAAATGCTTGATGAGGAAGAGCAAAAGTAAGAAAATTTGACTCAATTTATCCACAGTTTCAGTCACATTAAACTGACATGGTTAAACCAACATTAATCTTTCTGAGATTACCAAACAGAACCAACGCCTCTCTTTATACATTATGTTACATGAGTAAATACGGAATTACAATGCACACTTGCTGGTTTGGTGGTCATCCCTCCCTTGAGGCCCATTTTCTGGCTATTTTGGATGGAGACACGTTTCTAGCTGGCATGACCCAAACCCACAGAACCATCTTAAAGTTTGCCTTTCAGAAATCAGCTTCTAACTTTCCCTGATAAGATTCTTTTGTATTATTGTTTGCGAGCAATGGACATAGAAGTATATTCACATTTTATTTATTTATGCATTTGTTTAGAGTTTTTAAAGAGCATATGCAAGGCTGGTGAGCAACAGAGAACTCACAAAGGGCAGCGTGTGGTACCTTAGCTCTGCACCAGCCTCTATCAATACACAGTTAATTATATCACAAATCCTGTATTAGAAGCCACGTCTTCACTCACGCGCAGGAACCAAACAGGACACGGACCCAGTTAATTATATATAAAGATAATTGTACAAGTTAACATCTAACATACAAAGGTGAGTGAATCATCTAGTATCACGTTAGTGTCAATAACAATTACAGCTACTTCCATCTGCCTGTAAGTTCTTACCCTAATGTCTGAATGCTGGGGCGTCGTACCATGCCCCTACGCAAATGCAGTATAGCTCGCCACGTTCACAATAGCAACAAGTGGACAGACTCAGCCAGACAGGTAGTAGGGAGACAACTGAGGAAAATAGTGGTTCAGCAGGAAGTGTTTAAGTTCTCTTTAAAAAGTGGGACGTGCGGAAATAGTGCAAATGTAGGGCTGAATGGGATACCAGAATCTAGAAGCACAGCCAGAGAAAGACTAATTCAAGGTCTTTGTTTTATTTATTGAAGTCAGGGGTTTCCAAGAGAAAGCTGTGAGAGCTGGGAAGTTGTGTAGAACGTCCTGAAATTTCAAACTTTTTTGCTTGCTAATGAGAATGTTCAGAGAGCCGGAGTTTTTGTTATGTTATGTTTTGTTACATTACATGTATTTTTGCAACACACAACTCACCCAGAGGAAGGGTATCCTTGTGCTGAAGCAGGAGCTTTAAGGGCCACACCTGGGTCGGGATGAGGTGAAGAGCCAGGTCTTCAGTTTCTTGCAAAATTCAAGAAATAGGGAGGAGGATCTGATGTGAAGCAACAGGTCATTCCAGGCTTTAGAAAAGAGTAGGAGGAAGCATGACTGCTAGATCTGGTTATGCATATGTAGGGGGGGAGGTGAGTAGGAGTCTGGCTGAGCACAGGACCAACATTATGTTAGGCTTTGTATGTGTGCATAAGAAGTTAGAAGTGCTAATTTCTTGAAGAATTCAAGAACTGAGGAGGAGGCTTTGACCTGCAGTGGCTGGTCATTCCAGGCTTTAAAACAAGGTCGGATAAAGCATGACAGCTGGATCTGTTGTGTTAGGCTTTGTATGTGTGCGTGAGGAGTTTGACGAGTGCTCATTTGTGTATTGGGAGCCAGTGGAGCTATTTCAGGTGCAGGGTGATGTGAGTGTGAGGCAGGAGGTTGAGGGTGATCGTGGCCACAGAGTTTTGTATGGTCTAGAGTATTGTGGTTAGTTACGCATTATTTTTAACAAAGAGTGTCCTAGACATGCCAGTTTATAAGTTTATCCCCATCAATAGTGAGCAAACAAAGAACACAGAGCAGTGATAATATGATCAAAGTGTCAGGTACTTCAGAGAAGACGAGCTGCTACATTCAAGGAAGCTTTGAGAGGAGCAAGGTACGTTTTATGCTTGCTCCCTAAATATGGAATCAACAATATCGATGGAACAGAATATAGAGGGTAGAATATCATAAATAAAACTCTAGATTTTGTAAAACTAACTCCTCGTATATGTACCTACATAGTACATATGTCATCAAGGTACACAGATGTAGAGTTAGGATTAGATAGCATGTAGTTCCCTATATACACTTACCTTTCGATATTTTGTCCCCCAATACTCTGTCCTCCATATTAGTATGCCACAGTATTAAACTCAGTGGTGCAACCAGATTTTATGCTAGAGAGAATGCCATTTTCATAATGAAGTCTTAAACAACATCTTTTAAGTCCTGTAGGGGAATCCCATCTATAAGTCTAAACTGAAAGTTGTCTTTATTGAAATAGTATGGAATTGCTTTTGAAATCAGGGGCAAATATCCAAGGTAAAACAGAGTGATATAGCACTTTTGACGAGTGCAACTCAATATCTGGGTAAAGACCAAACATTTCTGAACCTGGATGGAGTACAATTGGAATGAGTGGAGTAAAAACTCTGTTTTGTTAGGATTGAATTTGAGATGTTAAGCCCACATCTGAGCTTTAATACTATCAAGAATCTAGGTTGCAGAAGTGATATAAGAGGGAGAGCAGATCTTCAGGTACAGCTGGGAATCATCAGTTTATTGGTGTGTAAGATACAATAATTTTTTGATGATTTCACCCAATGGTTCATGATACAGGAGTGCAATGGCCATAACGTTTTCCTGGGCAACATCATTATGAACAGCGGCAGGGATAGAAAAAGAGCTCTCAATTTTGATTATTTGCAAGCAGTTGGCTACATAGGATTTAAAACAGTTAAAAACCATGTCTTCAAAGCCCATACATTCCTTTAGCCTGTAAGTGAAGATATCAGATATGATGAGAGCATTGAACGCTGCAGAGAGTAGCAATAGCATGTATGAAGCAACTTTGTCAAGAATGTGTATGGAGTCCTCAATGATTTGCAAGATAGCTATATAAATGCTGCATCCAGCTCTGAAATTAGACTACAATGTTTGAGGAGGTTGTTTTAAGAAATAAATTGTTTCAGTTGATCGTGCAAGCAGCTTTCATGACCCTAGCTAGGAAGAGTAGAACTGAGTCAGGGTGAAAATTATTTGGTTCACCTGGAACATATGATGATATTTTTGTGAGAGGCGCCATATGGTTGACTTTTAAAGAGAAAGGGAATACTTTTTGAGAGTTTGAGAGAGGCTGATGAGGTTCACCAAACAATGCACAAGATCTGTATGCAACTCTTTAGGAAAGTAGTATGGTAAAGGGTCGTCAACAAGGTTTGAGGGTTGGGGGCGAGGCCAAGAAGGCCATGATGGCAGACGCATCTGCATGAAGCTCTGAGCAGTGGCCCGCTCAACCGTACCACATCGATGCCAGCGGAACCCGCACCAGAGGTGGCGACAACAATAAAAGTTGCTTTTGGCTTCAAATTGAAGCACAGGAGAAGCTATCCCTGATGCAAGCGCCACTGAGGGGAGCGGGGTCCCGTGACCAATATGGTCGCGTCTAGACGATAAGAGCAAATCCCCGCGAGGCCAGGGGCCTAGAGGGCTTAGAGCACTGTAATCAGCGCATTGCTGGAGTAGATCGTAGGAAGGAGCAGCCAGCCGGCACCTTGACCAGCCCAGCTGTTACTGAAGGTGAGAGCGAGGCCCGGCAGAGGAGATGCCCGGACACACCACAGGATACCTCCACAACCCAGGAATCCTGTATTGTGGCCTAGCCAGGCCCGCCTCCGGGACAAGGACAGCCCGGGCTGACACCCATCCTCCACCCTTCCCCCTTCTTCCTCAGCATCAAAGGTCCCGCCTGCACGGCGCTAGACCTCGAGGCGCATGGCGGGAAGGCCTGTGGAATGGGGTTGGCAGCGGATTATCAGAAGGGGCAATAGGAAGGACGGGGCCCCATCTGATACCCAGATCGGCTCCGTTGCTGCTGGAGGGGAGACTGCAATTGGGACCATTGGTGGGGGAGCGACTATGAGCACAGTTCAGCAGAGGACACGGCCTGGTGCGATGACCACAACGGAACCCAGCACTCCAACTGCCCAGAACCTCTCCCGGGAGACTTCATTTGCACGCCTGGTAGGCGCGCATAACTCCCCCCCTCCCCCGAGCCACAGACCCTGTCTGCACAGCACCAGCCGATCCGACGCACTGACCAGCCCTGACATTACCAGAGGCATGAGCACAGCCCAGCGGGGTGCGGCCTGGCAGGAAGGCTGCGAAAGCAATCGGATGCACTGCGGGGCACCTTCACTTCCTGATAACCCTGCCAAAGGGCCTAGCCCGTCCGCCTTGGGGACGAGAGCAAGCTGAGTTAGCACCCATCTTCCACTCTCCCCCATCTCACTCTGAATCAAAGGCCCCGTCTGCACAGCGCTGTGCCTCGATGCTGCCTGGTGAGAGGACCAGTGGAGAGGTGTTAACGTCTTACCACAATGTGCAACAGAAAGGAATGACCCCCGTGGCACTCAGATTAGCTCCGTTGCAGCTGGAGGTAAAAGTGCGACCGGTACCGGTGGTGGGTGAGCACCTATGAACACAACCCAATAGGAGACACGACCCGGCGTGAACACCACGACGGAACCGAACCACACTGTAGAGCATTCCCACAGCCCAGTATCCCTCCTGGGAGGCCTCATCAGCCCGCCTGGCAGATGCGGACAAACTTTTTCCCTCCTCCCCGCCTACACAGAACCGCTTGCCCCGTCTGCAAGGTGCTAGGCCTTGAGGTGTGCAACGGGAGGGTCAGACGGCATCTGAACAAATCATCCTAGGAGAGCGGAGAGCCTGAGGAGGTGAAGGCACCCGCATACAAGAAACGGAAAGCCACAATCCATACAAGCGCACTTCAATTTGGACCATAACGGAGCCAACAGTGCTGCTCCACCATAACTTGAGGTGTGCAATATAGTAATGTAGCAGCTCGTCACAGCACTAACAGATAACTCATAAATCCACAGACTGACTGAATTGAGTGACACTAACGTATTGCCAAAGAAAAGACAAAAGTCGTAACGCCCAAAACCGACACCAGTGACATTTGCGAACATGGTGTTGAACCAACCTGTGGGGAAGACAGAGAGAGACATATAGGAAATAACTACTGCCCAGTCGCACACAGCTTAAACCCGACACTGGCAAGTATCCGGAATCAACTGCGTTGAAAATGCGGGGAGTTAGAGCATCACAGGACCCTCGCAGACACCGGCCTACACGAGACAGGCCCCCCCGCCCCAGTAAGCAAGAACTATGGAGGATAGATTCGGAGTGCTAGCCACAGACCTTAATCTGCTTAGAGATGACCACCGGAAACTAGCGGACAAAGTGAAGCAAGGGGAAAGAGCACTCCAAACACTTGAACCCCAAGTGCAGTCACAACAAAAAACCTTGAAAGACCTGCAATCAAGAGTGAAGATCCTAGAAGACAAGGCAGACGACTTGGAGGAGCACTCCCGTAGTGGCAATATACTAATCCTGAATTTGTATATTGCTACAGAGGAACAGAGGGAGCAGACCCCATAAGGTACATCGAATCGTGGCTCAAAACATTCACCCAGGCGAAGGACCTGACTTCTTTCTTTTCAGTAGAAAGAGCGCACCGGGTCCCTGCATGCAGACCACCCCCGGGGTTCCCGCCCAGGCTGTTCCTACTAAAATTGTTATACTACCAAGACAGAGATGCCGTACTCCGAGCTGTCAGACAACAGGGACCCTTCCGGGTAGAGGACAAACAAGTCATGTTATTTCCAGATTACTCCCGGGCAGTCCAAAGACAACGGGCAACTTTCCTGGAAGTCAAACGTAACCTTTGACAAAGGAACATTCAATATTCTCTCTTATTTCCCTCTCACCTTAAAATTATTCATGATGGCACGGCGAGCTTCTTCATGGATCCTAAGGCGGTGTGCGACTGGGTATACCAATGGTTGTCAGGAATGGACAATAGTAGCATGACGCTGAAACACTGGTGCCCCAGAAATTAGCGCTGGCAATACAAGAGAGTCACCCTAAAGCAACTGAGCCCACGACCTGGACCCACCAAGGAACTCCCCAGACCTCGAGCAAATAATAGCGGAGCTTAGGAAAGCACTGCAAGCAGCAGCAGAGTTGGGACAGACACTGGAGAGTTCGGACGGAGAAGAAGACGTTAGTGGCACTAACACTTCCCGAGATGGCTCAGTCACTCCACCACTGGTACTTCCACAAACTGCGGACACACTGGTCTGATTGATGGTATAGAACAGGGCAGAAGCGCGATGGTGTTTCCACCAAGGCCCAAGTACCCAGCAAGAGGACATTGTCAACGTAGTGAAGGAAAGCACGACTAAGCAAGCTGAACATTGCTGGGCTATAAATCAGAATCAGGTAACATACGCAGGGGTGGGGGGTCCCCCGCCGGCATCTCACATATAAAGTATTACAATGCGAGTGGCCACGAAGACTGTGACTAGCAGAGAAGAAAGGGACACACCCCTCAACCAACACACTAGGAAGAGTGTATAATGTCTATTTTGTACGTATCACCCGAGTTATAGGTCCCTGAGGTTGGGAATACTCCCCGTTACTCAGTTACACCCCTATATCCACACCACACTCCCCAACAACCCCTAACACAACATACCGGTGGATAGATGAATTGCATACAGAGGGTTGGCATAGTGAAGGGGGAACACCAGGACTGGATCTTACAAAACAGCAAAAAAGAATACACTCTCAGGACAAGACAGTATGACTAACAAGATTCCCAATTTGGATATAATGGCCCTTTTGCTAAACATCAGGGGCATGCATACAGCGAGCAAACGATACACAGTATACTCATATATCAAGAGGCAGCAGGCACAGATAGCTGTCCTACAGGGGAGACACTTAACGACAATAGAGGTCGAACGCCTGTGTAAGAAGTGGCAGGGAATTATATGTGCCACAACATGTGCAAATGAGGTGACAGTTTAAACGGAGCGCACAGCGTGTGTAAGTAAATTAAATCAACAAGTAGGAAGGTGCTCAAAGTGAACAAGAGTCTGTCACCAAGACTCTCATAAATAGCCAATGGATGGCTAACAACAGTACATAGAATTCACCAAGCACTCAATTATCAAGTCCACTTTCAAATTCGCAAAATAAGTAAGTTTCTTCAGATTCCTTCTTTTATTCGGTCATCCAATTGAAAGGAAATTCTTGATACAGCAATACAGCCAACATGTGTTTCGTCTAGTCTGTGTTTGACATATAGACTTCTTCAGGGCTGCAAATAATTACAATAACCTAAGTTTAGGTTTGTATTACCGACCAATATAGTACATCTACAAAATTGTAACATTAACATAGGCTAAAAATTACTTCTCAAAGTTACCGAACATTGTAACAGAGAAAGCGTAAAACTAAAAGAAGTCCCAAATACCAAGCGTGAAAAGTTGAATCACCAAAGCGTAACAGAACAACTCGCCAGATTGGCAGTCCAAAGTGTGAAACCCAATGTAAGACAGAGTCAATCATGTTAAATAAATAAGTTAGCAACGGAGTAGAATCATACCCCAAATAGGAATAATTTTAAATATTCCTCAAGCCTCGGTATAATCGCGTCTTCTCATCTGTCTGAAAAATTAAAGTACCCTAATCACAAGCCATTCACAAGGGATCAATGATGAATAAAAGCGCAAAAGACCAACATAGGTAAAACTCACCCACAACCGAGGGTATATAAATCTCTTGTAGCACGTCTTATTATTATCATCATCACATGTGTGAGGAAAGGGTAGTATCCTCAAACCTCACAGAATTCAGGCAACAACTGCAAGTAAAACGTAACAGAAAGTAACTTCACCATTCACTGGTGATTACAACAAAGCATATTTGAAGAAACAATTTAAGTCATCCCCTTACCTATCTGTATGCCGATTTTATAAATCCAATAATCTTTGTCCCATGATATAAGTAATCCTCCACTGAAAAGGTACCTGCCAAAAATATAAATAATAAGCTCTATACATCTAACTGAGATTGCCAAATGCAGTCATTTAGTGAATAAGCCATTAGGCTTATAATAGTAAGTAACCATTCACCTCGTATTAGAAGTCTCCGAGAGTATCCGACGTTCCGTATTTCCGCGTGCTACGCGGGCGCCATCTTGTAATGGCTTTAAATAGTAACTAAGAACATGCGCCATCTTGGAACGGTGCTATCGTCTAGAATCATGTTACTACGTAAACTAGAAACTTTAAATACATTCTATAGCACAATGGCCGCATTAGGATAGTTGCACGTATATATTCACTGTTGTATAAAATTAAGTAAGTCTGTAAGTTGTAATTACGAGTAACAAATCACCTCTTATCCAAAGTGAACGTCATTCAGAATCTCCGCGAAATAAGCGGGCGCCATCTTGTAATGGCTAAAGGTAAAATAAGCATAATATAATACGATAATGTGAACCCAATATCGTGTCTCAACACACCAACTAACCTAGTAGGTAAACACTCTCTACACTGCAAATAAAAGTAGCAATGCCAGCTAATGTGTACTAAGCAATCTCCAATCGCAACATGTAATCACGATCCACAAATGAACGCTAATGTCAGACCAAATGGTGTAAATCATATTACCCTTATAGGAATGGCTCATTACTGGGTAAATGTTACGCACTTAAAACCAAGGTCAGGATAGATTAGCATGAGGAGATAGCAATTAGGGAGTAAGAAAGATTAAGCACACCATAGAGTAAACATAAATAGATCAGTGTAGTTCGCTCACAGAACAAATGAATCACATTTCAAAGATAACAGGAATAAGGACAAGATAACCATATTCTTCATCTTTCATTACCTAAATAATATTCAAATTCGTGGTCAATGTTCATCCCTAGTTCCACTGCTTTCAGTTTCATTAACCACATCACTTCTCTTCGTCGGAGTACTAGTTGTCTATTTCCACCCCTTGGGTCACGTTTCACATGATCAATTCCATGATATGTAAACAAATGCTTTTCTTTCTCCTGGTAATTTCTAACCATATGAGAGGCAATAGGGTAGCGGGTGTCCCCTGTCTTGAGAGCTCTAAAATGCTCTTCCATCCTTTCTCTCAGTTTCCTGATAGTGCTCCCAACATAGATCTGCCCACAGGAGCAAGCTATTGCCACTACATACTCAGCGTTTGCCCAAGGTACCTGATCTGATTCAGGTCGGGGACTCCTTTTCGAGAACAAAACCGCACAGTGGACAGGGAAGGCCGGTACCCCTGACTGGAGGGACTATTAGAAGGGCAGCCAATACTACTAGGGAGTTTATATGCTCCCAACGTAGAGCAAGACACATTCTGGGGACACCTCACCGGGTTCTTAGCTCAGTACACCTCAATACCATGGCTCGTAGGGGGTGATTACAATTATGTATTGGACCTCCGCCTAGACAGATCCCACCCCCCACCAGCACAATACCCCGTGCAGAGACAGACAGAACAATATCAAATATTGATAACGTACTGGGCGTTAGTAGATGCATGGCGGGCTTGGAACCCTGATACTAAACTGTATTCCTTTCATTCTAATCCCCATAATCTGCGAGTAAGACTGGACAGGTTTCTCTGATCCAAGGCGCTGCTCCCCAAAGTCCAACACAGATTATTTGGGCAGAGTCCTATCGGACCATAATGCACACATGCTGACCCTTAGATGGAAGCCGCCCCATACCCTGGTGCCCACTTGGAAACTGCCACCAGATTGTCTCACAGACCGGGTATTCCGCCATGACCATGGGGACAGCATTCGAGATTACCTTGCAATAAATGCCGGCACAGTAACGTCTAGGCTAATAGAATTGGATGCATTCAAAGTTGCTGATAGAGGACATTATATACAGCAAATAGTAGGAGTCCGGAAAAAAAGGCTCTAACGGGCACTTCAACGTGCAGAAATTGCGTTGCCGGCACTAACCAAATAGGTCATTGCGAATCTAGCCACCCCAGCCCAAGTGGCGACAGCCAAGATGACACACACAGAGCCTATGCGACCAAGACACACAGAGAAGGTAATTGAACTGGGGCGCTCTTAGCTTGTTTAGCTAAACAAGACACAGAAATTAAACTGGTTACGGAGATAGTGGATAAGACCGGGACCCCCAGATACTCGCGGGTAGATATACTGCAGGCCTTTCATGACTATTACTTGGGTATTTACAAAAACTCGACAAGGAGTGATCACCAAACCATAGCCCACTTTCTCCGCCCGTTCCTCCTACCGCACATTCCGACATCAGACAAAAAAGCTTCAGAAGCAAAGATCACGACCCCAGGCGTCAACTAGGCGATCAGAGCATTTGCGCGCAATAAAGCTCCGGGAATGGATGGTTTCCCGCTAGAATACTACAGCACTTTTTTGGCCCATCTAAATCCCCATATTGTGGCAATGTTTGAGGATGCATTAGAAAGAGGCGAGCTCCCGGGATCACTCTTGGAATCTATCTTGGTGACATTTTCAAAGCCCCATAGGGAACAAAGCTCCCGGCCTCATACAGGCCAATAACACTGCTGAACGCAGACTTTAAAATACTGGGTATACTACTAGCTATACCCAAATTCTCCCACCTCTGAATCACCCAGACCAATGTGGGTTTGTGCCGGGTAGAAATACATCCAAGAACTTGGGTAGGCTGTTTCATGTACAAGATGGAGTGGGCTCCCAGTTCCCTAGAGCAGCATGCATGATTCTAGATTTGGAAAAAGCCTTTGACACCCTTATGTGGCCGTATCTATTTGCAGTCCTTCGCAGAGTTATCTTGGGACCCATCTGAGGTTCCGTGACAATTGTAAGTGGTGTTTTTCGACTCGCACGAATATGGTCGAGGCTGGTATCTATGAACCGCAAATGACGAGTTTAGTAAGTGTGCGCAGCTTCGCTGTGCTAACTTAAACCGTTCGTTTGTTATGTGGGTTTTTCATCTGTACCCACGGGTTCCATCTTAGATACGGCATCCATTTTGTCTCTTGCCCTCAAGTAGCCAGCGAACGGACGCTGTCCGCTTCGCGACCCTGGGACTCCCAAGATATTGGCGGAAGACACATGTTCTTTGTAAGTGTCTTTATGACGAGGGGGTTGCTGTTGTAAGGCAGATGGCGCCGCTCGAGGCTCATCTTGCCGCACGGGCTTATTGTCTCAGCCGTGCATCTCATTAGGCGCGTCCCTTTGATGCCTGTATCTCGCGTTTCTCGATACCTCCCCTTTTACACCCTTTCCGATCTCCCCACTGTCTCCGTCTTCCTCTGCACCTGTCTTTGTTCCTATTTCGATCTACTTTACTGCTGATTGGAATTTGCTAATGGTGGGAAGATGGGTTTTTACAGTTGGGAACCGCCAAATGTTTCCGTACTTATGTTCCGGACCTTGTGTGTTTCAAAGTGACCAAAGCGACCCCTCTGGGGGCTAATTGTGGGAACCGGGTTGTAAACTTTTGTGTATCATGTTATCCTATGGGTAAAAACTGTATAAAAGGAGCGATCCACAGAACCAATTTGAAGCAGTCTCCCCGAACTACACTCGATGTACTTCCTGTGACTTCTGTGTTCCCTGCAGCAAATAAACCTTGAATCTTTGACGCCGAAGGAAGTGTCCCGTGTCTCTGTGACTTGTACGCCGGAGCAGGTTACCCACGAAGGTTTCAGGTGTTGTGCCCTGGCACCGCTGGGTCCAAAAGAACCCAGTCCTTCAGTTGGCGCCCAACGTGGGGCTGCATCAGTGGTACCGGTCCAAGCCCGACGATCGTGAGGAACTTCGTGTGAAATCTCCGAGGGAAGGTGCACCCCGCTTCATCGATCTTGTTGTCGAAATAAGTGGCCCGAAGACTTTTCCCGCGAAGATTCCCGCCTCCTGACGGCTGCGACGGACTGCTGCCCTGACTGTAGACCTGTTTTGGCGCCTGGCGTAGACCTTGGTATAGCGAGACGATTGACGGGCCTTCCTGAGGACGCCATCGATCCTTGAGTTAAGTATTTTGTGGGTCGCTCCCAGAGTTCTTGGTTGTTGACACTTTAGCGAGTGTCTTTGTTGTAAACGCTGTGTGAGTGTTTTTGTCGGTGACACTTTGCTAGCGTACTTTGTTGTTGTATTGTTTGACGACTGCAGCCGCCAAAAACCGAGGGTTTTGTTCTTTGCTGGGACTTGGTAAATCCCGTAACCCTTGAAGTTTGTGAAACTCGGCTAGTGTGCAAGATGCCTGGTCGCAGTACTTTGTTCAGTTGTTTTAGACCTTGTGGTGCGGATTCCCTGCTGGAGGACTCGTGTCCGATACCTCCGGTTGGAACTCCTACTTATGATTTATATAGCAAACATGGGCTAGGTCCGATTGCTTTTAACGATTATTGGGTTAAATATACAAAGAAAGACGGCGATCTGCGTTGGCCACCTCACGGTAGCTTCGAGGCGTCGATCTTAGATAACTTAGAAATAAAGTTGTTCGAACGTAAATCTAGGCCGGCCATGTTTGATGCCTTTCGGTTGTGGCGCAAAGAAGCCCGACAGAAAGAAATCAGACAGAATAAACGTAGTCAGCGAGATACTGTTGCTACTATAGTGAAGAAAGCTGAGCAGTTTCAGCGTGATAAGGAGGATAAGGATAAGGAAGTGTTTGAGAGACTACAGCGTATGTCCATAGATAAATGCTATCCTGCTTTGCCTACGGAGTCGGATAAGAAGGAAGAGGCAGTTGAGGATCCTTTAATGTCCTATCTTATGAAGTCGCCACCTCCGTACGTACAGGGTACCGCGGCTCCTGTGGTCCCTGCCGTACCTGTTCTTCCACCTATTGTTCCTCCACCAGTTCCTCAACCTGCACCCGCTCTTCCGACTGTTCCTGCTCCTTTATCTGTTTCTATTCCTACTGCTCCTCCGCTTCCACATACTCCTGCTCCCGCTACTGCTCCTGTGTTGTTAACCCCTGTTGTTGCTACTGTCTCTACTCCTTCTCTTGTTAGTCCTGTGTCTTACTCTTCTCCCTCTACTCGTAATCGTAATTCTCCCCTTGCGACAAACTTCTTTCAGTCGCTCGGACCTGTTTTTGGGTCTGCTGGATCTGATGGTCCTCAGAGACGTAGTCAGCTTCCTGGTAACAGAGAACGTGTTGCACTATATAATATGGCGATGGGTTGGATGGTAAACCCTCTTAGAAATCCACCTCGTGTTGTCCTTGAAACGTTTAATCAATTCAACATACCAACTCAGAGATATGTGTTTGATGAAATGTGCAAGTTCCTTCATGATCAGATAGTGGCCAATGCGCCTGACGAGGTGCTGACCGCCTTGTCCGAACTTCGGCTTCAGTTTGCAACTGGACTAATAGTAGATACTAATGTCCGACGTGCTATTGAGCGGTTGCTATCTCTTCGTCCCGCTCCTATTCCTCATGCATTGTTCGTTGAGGATATTGAAAAACAAGACGAGTCTGGCCAATATCCTATGCGTGAAGTTCCGCCGGTTTGGATACCAGCTGATCCTAATGCTGCCCCTCCGATATTGGCACATTTTGAGAGAGTGTGGATACACCTCCCATGGAAACGATCGGAAGTGCTTCAGGTGAAACAATCTTTGCCCGATCCTCGTAAAAATCCTACTGGGTATTATAAGGAATTATCGCAGCTCGTAGATGCTACGGTGATGAATCTTGCTGATATCGATATGTTGTTTGGCAACGTCGTACCACAACCGGTATGGGCTAAGATTCGTCACCAAGATCACGCAAATGAATTAGGTGGTGATTGGGCTGCCATTACAGCGGCAGACGCTGGACAAGTGGCTGCTACTAAACCCGATCAGTTGATTGCTGCTCTCCCCCAGCGAATCATTGCATTAATGAAAACGCTTATGCCAGCTATGAGGGTAAATTGGGACAAGTTGTCAGCCTGTAAGCAGAAGAAAGATGAGAGTGTTTCCGATTTCTTTACGAGGTTCGAGGAAGCATTCATTGATCATAGTGGACAGGATATGGGTACTGAGGGTGGACAGAGGTTGTTTGTGGATAAATTCGTGTCGAACTTGTTGCCCGATCTGAGCAATAAATTAAAGAATTCAGAGAGTGCATGGGCCGTTTCTACCTCAGCTCAGATATTGGCTACGGCACAATATTACGAGAATAGAGAGAAAGAGGAAAATGACCGTGCTGATAAAAAGACGAAAGAGCTAAAAACTAAAGTGTTGTTACAACAAGCGTATCCGCCGCGTTCTAATCTGAATGCGCCTCAGCAGAATAGATCACAGTCGCAATTGAATCGATCGCAGTCGCGTAATGATTCCTCTTTCCAAAGATCTTCATTAGGGTACAATCAATGTGCTTATTGTAGACAGGAGGGACACATTAAATTCAATTGTCCTGCTTTAAATGAACGTAATAGTGGCAATTCGTCTAAAGGAGGCCGTGGTGGTTCACAGCACGCATCACGTGGTAGAGGTCGTGGTGCTCAGAATGATCGCTCTGACCATTCATCAAATTCTAATAACTGTTTCGATCAACGTGGATCATCGCAAGGACGATCTGCGCAGTACAATGTAGACGATTATTACGTCGATCAGGGAACTGACGATAGTAATTACTAGGACAGCCAAAGACAAGGAGAGGGAGTGGTATCAGTTCCGGTTGATCAGAGAGGGCCTTACGTCGCAGTTGCTACATCGGGCGTCGTTGAGCCTTTTCTGTTGGACACTGGTGCAGCGAAAAGTTCTATCATGCATTCGAAACTCCCTGGCGCACCTTTGTCTGGCTTAACAAATGTTTCCGTTGGATTCTCTGGCGCCCCCGTTAGCAATCCAGTTTCGCGCCCTTTGCCCCTTAAGATTGGGCCTCGTGAGCTCCAAGCTCCGTTGATTTTGACTACTGGTTGTGGTGAGAATCTTTTGGGTCTGGATTTGCTCAAACGTTTGTATGCAACTTTGTATTGTTCTCCTGCGGGTGTAAAGCTTACGTTAGGAGAGAGGGTAGTCTCTCCCATGTATTTGTCCCTCGATAAGCTTCCACCGGAATTGAGTTCTCTTCCTGCGTCTTTGTGGGCGACGGGTCCAAATGATGTGGGCCTACTTGATATCTCCCCTTATGTTGTTCAGTTGAAATCTAATGTGCGATTGCCACGTATTCCCCAATACCGTATCTCCCTTGATGGTGAACGAGCTCTGTTAGCGATCATCTATGACTTGATCGAGAAAGATGTCATCGAAGAAACTCGGGGAAACGTGTGCAATAGCCCTGTACTGCCCATTCTTAAACGTACTGATCCTACCAAACCGCCTGTTTATCGTTTTGTTATCGATTTACGGGAGGTAAATAAAATTGTGGTTCCTCAATTCCCTGTTGTGCCTGATATCACGGCGCTACTGACTCTGATTCCAGCTACTGCTTCATGGTTTTCGGTGATTGATTTGAAAAATGCATTTTTCAGCATCCCGATTGCCGAAGAGAGCAGGGACCTTTTCGGTTTCTCTCTTGGTGGACGTAGCTTCCGGTTCAAACGCGCTCCTCAGGGCTACTGTGAAAGTCCATCGATTTACAGTCAAGCTTTGAAGGGTCAACTGGATGCGTTTAGGTTGCCGGTTGGTGCGGCTTTAATCCAATACGTCGACGACTTATTGGTGGCTGCTGATACTCAGGACATTTGCAAAATTGCTACAGTGTCGTTGCTGCAACATCTCTGTGAGTTAAATCACAAGGTGTCACCTTCTAAACTCCAATATTGTTGTCAAGAAGTAACCTATTCAGATAAAACGTTGTAATGTCCTAAATCCGGCAACTTTGTTACCAATTAGTGCAGAGTCAGATGAAGTAGCAGAACATGACTGTTACTTGCGGACAGAAGAGGAAACAAAAGGTCGTGTGGACCTTAAAAACACCCCATTGGAAGACCCGGATGGCATTCTGTATGTGGATGGGTCATGTTTTAAGTTGCCGAATGGCGATGTGACTACTGCTTATGCTGTTGTAACATTGAATACTGTTGTTGAGACTGCAAGATTGAATCAGAATTCTGCCCAAGCTGCAGAGCTGATCGCTCTTACTAGAGCATGTGTGTTAGCAAAAGGTAAACGTGTGAATGTGTACACCGATAGCCAGTACGCTTTCGGTGTAGCGCATAGTTTTGGACGAGTGTGGCGAGAGCGTGGTTTCTTGACATCGCATGGCACGAAAATCCAGCATGGCCAGCTTGTGAACGATCTTTTGGATGCATTGACTTTGCCTGCGCAAGTTGCAATTGTTAAGTGTAGTGCGCATCGTAAAGTGACGGATGATGTTGGTCGTGGTAATGCGTTTGCAGACGAGATTGCTAAGGAGACTGCCCGGAACCTTAGCACTCGAATGTATGTGACGAGTTCGGTTAGGTGGCCTGCAGAATCAAGTATGTGTGAAGATACCATAGAGAGCGTGAAAGCAATTCAGAATGAGGCCACCGACACCGAAAAGACGAAGTGGAAAGAAAGTACGGGAAAGTTGGATGTGAATGGTTGCTGGATTGATTTGTCGGACCAGAAAAGATGGATGTTGCCCGATGCGTATGTGCTGGCCGTTGTGACAATGGCACATGGGTTGGCACATATTAGCGCGAAAGGCATTTGCAAGTTGCTGGCTGATGTGTGGAAGAATGATGGCATTACAAAGTGTGCTGAACGTCTGGTGAAGAATTGTATGGTGTGTATAATGCACAATCCTGGCAAAGGAACCCCAACTCCCCCTGGCAGTTTTGCTCCTCCTTCGTATCCCTTTGAGGTGATCCAATTGGACTTCATCCATATGGAGCGATGCAATAACCTGAAATACGTTTTGGTTGTGGTTTGCGCATTCTCCCGATGGATCGAGGCCTATCCCCTCAAAGACAATACTGCTTTGTCTACTGCAAAAATCCTACTGAAGGAATACTTTCCTCGGTATGGAATGCCTAGAGTCGTGTGGTCAGATAACGGAAGTGAGTTTGTTGGAAGTGTGATGAAGAGTGTGTGTAAGGGCCTTGGAATTAATCAAAAATTCCATAGCGCCAATCATCCCCAGTCAGCTGGATTGGTTGAGGGGTACAATGGCACCCTTAAACTAAAACTAGCGAAGATTCAGGCTACGACTGGACTTTCGTGGCCTGATGCTTTGCCTCTAGCATTACTGTCAACTAGGGCGACTGTACACTCCCGAATAGGGCTTAGTCCCTATGAGATAGTGTTCGGCCGTCCTGCGAATGTGTGGGGGGTTCCTAGGCCAGGAATATTCTCTGATCTTGAGTATCCGATGTTGATTGACTACTTACATGACTTGACTGCTAAACTGAGGTTAATTCACCAACAGGTTTACGACGCCTTGCCGACGCAGACGGAGGGTCCAGGCCACCAGCTCCAGCCCGGGGACTGGGTGGTTACTCGTAACTTCTCACGCAAGAACAATCTGGACCCCCGATTTACCGGACCTTACCAGGTACTCCTGGCCACGAGGACTGCCGTTCGTCTTGAGGGGCGGAAAAATTGGGTACATGCTACCCATTGTAAGCGAGTCCCTATTCCTTTGCCGGCAGACCCGTGGGTAAGGAAAGGCATTGCGTCAACAGAAACAGAAACATTGCCGGCGTTTGTACCTTTTAGCGACGCACAGCTTGTTGGAGAACCCTCAGCGCAGCAGAAAGCCACTGTTGAACACTTGTCAGCAAAAGACTCAAGACCAGATCAACCAACTGATCAGCAGGACGCTGTCTCTTCAACGGATCCTTTGTTCGACGAGCAGACACGTCCCGGGAAACATCGATATTCTTTGCGATCTCACACTAAGGACAAATAAAATTTTCTTGCTTTGCTGAAATTGACAACTGCAATATCCTCGTTTCCCATGATCAACTTTGAACATTCGTATCATTGAAAATTTTTTGTACATATATCAAGCTTCTTCCTTGTATCTTTTTCCTTCCACAGCTGAGAGACATTGTGCTAATATATATACATATTGTGTATTGAAGGCCGTAGGGCCGCGCGCGTACTTCCTTCTGGACAGTAGGTCTTGACGCTAGGTTAAAGGCCGTCGGTTCCTAGGAATCCCTGGGGATTGACTATTGCTGCACAGAACGAAGTGCGTCAAGAAACGTTGCGGACGGTCATAGGGAATGGCATTCTCGAAGCTGAATGATTTGGAGGGAGCCCAGGCGTACAGATTCAAGCTGCAGCAACTCAGTCGTACCAAATGTTTTATATTTCAATTGTTTGTATTATTTCTGACTGCTTCTGCATTTTTGACGGGTGGGGTGTATTACATTATGTCTTACTTCTTACTTGCTACCCCTACTCCTACTCCTTACCCTAACCTTACTTCGACTGCTTCTCCTCATTCCTTTCATATGTTACCGGAACACGAGCAGGCTAGACGTGTAGAATTCCGCAACAATTCCTTTATTCAGCTCCTCCATCAGCATCAGTTAGTGGTTAACACTACTAATTGTTGGGTGTGTGGGTTGATGCCACATACTACGGGTAAGGGAATTCCATATCTGGTATTACCGTATAGTTCCCAAGGGTCAGCTCGAGCATTCCAAACAATGTTTCGAAGCGCACTGGGTTTCCACCCCACTCAAGAACAACGTTCCCCCTACTCTGGTCCTACCTCGTATCAGAGGCTGCTATCGATGGCAATAGAGGATATGGAAGATGAGATCCATGATCCTTTTCTTATCCCTGAAGAAGAGGTACAAACCTATAGGGTCCTAAGTAGAGGGGAATATAGTATGTTCACTAGTGAAAAGCAGCTTAAGAGCTCGCCTCCAATATGGGTCGTACCCCACACTGGTAATCTTTGTCTTTTGGGTCGTGGTTCGCAAGCCCCACTTGGAGCAAGTGCTTGCACTGAAAGTTACGTTCTGCCAATGTTCTCGTCCCCTGTGTTTCTGGCTGCCAAGGGTACCTACTTTATCTGTTATGATCGTGCATACACATGGTTGCCCGCGGACTTCATGGGCTCATGTTTCATTGCAAATCTGTTGCCTCCGACGTTCACTGTAGATGCTGATTATCATAAGACTAGAGTTGTACGAGGCGTAATTAGCGAAGAGGATACTGCCGGTCAAGAGGCAGGAGACTTTTTCAAGGGTTTCCTCCCGTTTTGGGGACCTATGGTTAATAGTAGGAACCTGAGACAGTTGACTCGAGTGGTAGAATCGACAGCTAATATTACTGCCAGTGCCCTTGGTAATATCACCATAGAACTTCAGGCGGAGAGACTTATGACGTTACAAAACCGTATGGTTTTAGATGTCGTCTTAGCAGATCGCGGTGGGGTATGCAAAGTGATCCATTCGAGCTGCTGCATTTTCATTCCAGATAATGCTCCTACTGTCTATCAAGCCATCTCGAAGTTGCATAAGATCTCCGAATCCATACACGTGGATGTAGGGGATTGGACGCTACTTGGATGGTTTTGGGGCCTGATGTCGACTTGGGGTTGGAAGATTCTGATGATCATCGGGGTTGTGGTAGTGTTCCTGTTCACGTGTTGCCTTTGCGTGCAGTGTGGTCCTGCCTTATGTGGCCTCTGTGCTACAACGTGTATGAGACAACCATCTGTTACCAAGGGGACTCGGTTGGACAGAGCTATGCTACAACAACATCTTGGTGGTCTGATGAATATCGAATATGATTCCGACTAGTGCTTGCCTACATGAGGGCAAAAGGAGCGTCTGAGGTTCCGTGACAATTGTAAGTGGTGTTTTTCGACTCGCACGAATATGGTCGAGTCTGGTATCTATGAACCGCAAATGACGAGTTTAGTAAGTGTGCGCAGCTTCGCTGTGCTAACTTAAACCGTTCGTTTGTTATGTGGGTTTTTCATCTGTACCCACGGGTTCCATCTTAGATACGGCATCCATTTTGTCTCTTGCCCTCAAGTAGCCAGCGAACGGACGCTGTCCGCTTCGCGACCCTGGGACTCCCAAGATATTGGCGGAAGACACATGTTCTTTGTAAGTGTCTTTATGACGAGGGGGTTGCTGTTGTAAGGCAGATGGCGCCGCTCGAGGCTCATCTTGCCGCACGGGCTTATTGTCTCAGCCGTGCATCTCATTAGGCGCGTCCCTTTGATGCCTGTATCTCGCGTTTCTCGATACCTCCCCTTTTACACCCTTTCCGATCTCCCCACTGTCTCCGTCTTCCTCTGCACCTGTCTTTGTTCCTATTTCGATCTACTTTACTGCTGATTGGAATTTGCTAATGGTGGGAAGATGGGTTTTTACAGTTGGGAACCGCCAAATGTTTCCGTACTTATGTTCCGGACCTTGTGTGTTTCAAAGTGACCAAAGCGACCCCTCTGGGGGCTAATTGTGGGAACCGGGTTGTAAACTTTTGTGTATCATGTTATCCTATGGGTAAAAACTGTATAAAAGGAGCGATCCACAGAACCAATTTGAAGCAGTCTCCCCGAACTACACTCGATGTACTTCCTGTGACTTCTGTGTTCCCTGCAGCAAATAAACCTTGAATCTTTGACGCCGAAGGAAGTGTCCCGTGTCTCTGTGACTTGTACGCCGGAGCAGGTTACCCACGAAGGTTTCAGGTGTTGTGCCCTGGCACCGCTGGGTCCAAAAGAACCCAGTCCTTCACACCTTACTGGTGTACATGCGGCTATTGTATACAGGCCTAACTTCCAGGGTGAGAATGGGTAAATACATCTCTTCCCCATTCCCAATAGAGAGAGGTACGAGACAAGGGTGCCTCTCTCCCCAATATTGTTTGCCCTGGTAGAGGAGCCACTGGCGATACGTTTGCGCCGGGAGGGCGAGGCATGGGGTATTCCGATCACGATCTACCCGCTGAGTCCACATTTAGCAGCCCTCGACATAGCAATTGGAGATCAGAAAGTAACCTGGAGCGCTGAAGCACCTAGATATCTTCGGGTGAGACTGTACCACTCTCCCAGGGATCTGTACAAAGGGAATCACTGCAAAGTTCTAGCGGGAATAAGAACGGTGGTGGGTTTTAGCCCTAGCCCCAATTGGATGAGTGGCCCTAGCCAAAATGATAATAGACCCCAAACTATTTTATCACTTTGCTAACCTTCCGGTTATACCCCTGCGCCCCTTCTTCAGGGAGCTAGACATGCTGCTTGCCTCCCTGATCCGAGGATATAGGGTGGCCCTGGCAACTCTGTACCTGCCAACGGACCGGCCGCTTCGTGTCTCTTTCTATTCTCCTGGTGAAGAGAGGCCTAGCTATGTACTGGCAGGGTCCGATGGGACCAACAGAAGAGGCATGGGTGGGCGCGATGAAGAAATGGGGCACAGCTGAAGCAGAGGTACTGAGAGACAAAGAAGTGAGGGGAACACGCAAACACCCCATATCTATGGAATGGGCACAGCTACTACACCAATTCACACAAGAAACCACACGTGCGGAATCACCCGAGACATCTCAGCCCCAGACACCACATCTTCCCCGACCGGATAGTTAAACCTACTGTGACCCCCCCACACATACGCAATCATACTATAGTGTCACAATATGAACAACCACACAAAAGCCACCACCGACAAACACCCCACCGTCCCCTCATCACTGCCCCTGTTCACCCCCAAAGTTAGAAGTTAGTGATATCAGCCGGCAGTTCCAAAGCCGGTGTTAGACACAAGGGAACGCACCCGCTCCATGTAATATTGCACTGTACCTATAAACATATGTAGGGACAGACATAACTCCATAACCAAGGGAGTGCTAGCCCAGTCACGTTACTGAAAACATACTGACACAGCAGATGTAATAAACAAGTATCTAGCAACCGAAATGCAATAACGATAAATGCTAATTATGTAATGTACGGAAAGATATGGCAAATCAGAAAACCTAAAGTCGTTAACAAATACATGCTTGTACCCTATATCGGCAACTTGGCAAACTGTATTTGAAATGTTAAAACCCAATAAACGAATTTAAACCAAAAAAACAAGATTTGATGGTTTAATATAGGCAGTGATGTAGAGAAGTACTATTTTGAGAGATTTCTTTGAAATGACACATTTGTTAGGTGATTTTCAGCACAAGATGTTGGTAGAAAAGTTAGGGTAGGGAGGAATGTGTGAATCAATTATTTTGATTTTGGAATTCAATAATGTAGAAAGTTCTTCACATTTTATTTTTAGATCATCTATACAAAAAAGCTACAGGTTTTGTGTTCATGTTGACAATGTCAAAAAGCTTAATTTGTACAGGAAGTAATTCATATTATTTTTCTTCACCCGAAACATACTGTACCCTTTTAATTACAGATTATTAAAAAAAGTCAACATAAAAAGATGAGCCACAGTCTCAAGTGCCTTGAGCTGAACCTAAATGTTATGTTTGTTATATTTTATGCTTGGTACAATCAATGATCATGTGATTATTAGTTTGTAATGAAAAAGATGAAACCCTAAAATCCTTTTCTCCATGTTTAACTGTTCATAAAGTGTGAAAACTCATACAAGCAGCCCTTTTCAGCATAGCCTATGTCATTGACCCATCAAACCCCAAATCTTCGGAATTTTTTTGTTAGGCCCACCCTCTTATAAAAGTACTCTTCCTGGTGTATATGTAATTCATTATCATTCTCCATTATTTGACATTCAGAACCTCATAATTTCCATAACCGGACTGTAAAAGATCCTACAACTAAGGACCCTAAAAACAAATTTAAATTTTTCCTTCAAGACCACTAGAGATTCGAATGCATCCTTCATTAGAACCACTGTTATGTCAGGTTCAATTTTTTGAACCCCCAGATGTTTTGCTGAGCTGCCAAAAATCTTTCTTCCAAATTTCTCTAAATGTGGACAACACCACAACCTATGCTACCAAACGCCACAGTCAGAACCACATCTTTTGCAGTCTAAAGAGAAATCTTAGTCAATTTCAGAGAGGAGTAGCAGAGGTGGAACTGGAAGAGGTATTGTATTCTTCTCCTATTTGCCGCTACATGGATCTTATATATGTCCAAGAGTCTGCGGAGCCTTTCCTCTTCGGCGACCCTGATTCCAATCTTATCTCATTTATTTATTATGTGCTTACAATCTTCAATAAAATATATTCTTAAGTACTTATAACTCTCAAAAATACTGACTAGCCTAAAGTGTCATAAAAAAGCGGATGGAAAATGTTATATTTCTCCCCAGTCTCATTATTCAAACCAAAATAACATCTTAATTGTAAATATTTACAAAAACAACTTCGTGCCAGGATCCGTTAACACTCTTGAATAGATGAAATGGACTCCCACTTTCCTATTTTTGCCTAGATTCCAGAACCCCACACTTGGCCCATTGACAGAATCAGTTATCTCTTCTGGGAGATTTGGATTTTACCACAAAAGGAAAAGGCCATCCGTGTTTTTTCAAAGAAAGTTTTCTGCCTAATTAGGCATATATCTGGCAGGGCTTGCTAGCACTGGAAATCTGAAATTTTTGAAAAACCTTGAGACTAGAAAACTTTGTCAAAGCACCAAGGGATGGTTGACGATTATCTGGTCACACAGTTGAACAATCACTGAAGTGTGCGAAACAGCAGCCTTTTTTTAAGTACTGCACATTTGATAATAATATTAACAATAATAAAGAGCTTATAGAGCGCTCAGTAACGCCATCACGGCGTGTCCCCGCGCTGAAGCTATCAGTAAACAGCGTGAGAGCCCAGGATCTACGCAGTGTATAGATGTGTTTTAAGCATGGCCCTAAACCGCGATTCACTGCTCTCCAATCTCAGAGCAGGGGGGAGTTTGTTCCATTGTTGAGCTGCTTGGAGCGCAAAAGAACGTCCACCCATTCTGGCCTTCCTAATCCTGGGGACTGTCAGCAGACCGGCTGAGAAATAGTCCTCCCTCACCAGGAAGGCACAGCTCCCTTCATCTAGTAAATTGTTGCCTCCTTAAACGTCTAGCAGTACAGCCTAGAGTAAAGTTCCTCTCATTTGATTACATTTACAAAAGAAAACCTAATGCATCGGTATAGGAAGTGCTTGAAAACTGAAGAGGCACAGAGGAGATATACGAGGGAACCTACTCAGATTCACCAAGATGCACAGCCACATATCCGAATGAATCAAATGAATTAAATTCGGATAGTTTGATCCTCTGTTTATCCATGTTTTCCACTTTTTAAATCCTTCTTTTTTTCCATTTTTATTCAATTCGTTTTACTCATTCCAGTTTTTGGCCACGATGTTCACATAAGCACAGGAGCACCATTAAGTTCCACATGTCACAATTTTATTAAAAGTCACCCAATGCATTAAAAATCCCTTCGTCAGGGGCATCTAAAATACAAAAGAAATAATTTTACATAATGCTATCAGACTTGTCATTGTGCTCTCAATGCAACCGACTACCGAATTTCTTCCATTTTACTCTGCAATTATTTATCCAGTAAACATTTGAAGCAACATTTCAAACATATATGATGGCACTAAAAATCCAACATTATGGACAACAGTCCTTTTACCAAAACATCCACGCAATTAGCAAAATGTTGTTTATAGTCAGTAAATCCTCATGTGATGTGGTAAGCCAGCGCTCTCATAAAAGAGGTAAAGGACACCCCCCCTCTCCCCCCCCCCCCCCCCCCCACTCGGCCCCACCTCTGTTACCTGCACGGACCGCGGCTGCTATCACCTGTGAATCGATCTCAGTTCCCGACCAAACCATCCATCTTCAGGGTCTTAGTTCGATCTCATAGATAAGTCAACTAATATTCTCCTCTAATTAAAGCATGCCACTTCAAATCTATTTCTCATCTTAGTTGTTGGTTCTTGTAACATCTGTTCAAGGACCCTAGTTGTTGCTGTTGCGATACATCTTCCGCTATCCTCATTTGCCCTTGGAGTCCTTCTTCCACTGTGTTTGGAGCCATCCAATGTTCAGTAGTTTGTGGGGTTCCTGCATTATATTGCTACTCTTGAACAATATTAAAAACGGTTCAAAGTGTGAATTGCGAATACAGTGCATCCACTGCTTTATGACTAGAAAAACCTAAACCTGGCATCACGGAGGCTGTAATCTCGATGGTGCTTCCTTCCTTTATTTTAAATGAGGCGGTCCTGCATCCTAGATTGAGCTCCTATTTGTATCTTAGCCTCTAGGATCACCTTTAATTTGATAAAAGCAACCTGCTGCAACAATAGAGGACAACGAAAAGCTATTTTCTGCATGCATTATATTATCCACAACTTAGTCTGCCACACTTATTTCATCTGCTTTGAATACTGACAGATAATTTTATGGACTTTTCAATTCTGCAACAGAGTTAATTTAACAATAGGGTGTATCTAGTTATTGAATTATGGACTTGTTTATCCTTAACATTATTTATTCACCCTCCTCTGGGGTTCAGTAGCAGAATGTCATGTTTTCTCTTCCCTGTAACTAACCAATCTATTTTTCATGGAGCTATTTTGTATAGTATCTCGTATCTCAGCGCACACGCCTCTTATCTCGAATTTTAACTTTTTGTTGCGCTCTTATAGTTACAATAATAACCTCCTTGCTACAGAGCAAATATCTGCAGGTTCCAGCCCTAGAGGAATCTGTTTCTTACTTGAGCACTCCCTCACACAGTTTATCAGTCTGCTTGGTTGCTTTCGGAAAGCATGGTGCATGCCTGTGCTAAGTTCTCAGCGTGTTGTTTCTGGGTCTAACTGCCATGATAGGCTTGCCGCCACTGTCCAGTGGGAGCTTGGCACCTCCAGCCGGTGTGTACTTTTGATCGATCCATGTTCTAGGCTCAACATCAGTTAGTTACGATGTAGGAGAGCATTTTTTACTCGTCCGGACATATATGTAACGTTAGTCTGCCAGCCACAAACCGCACAATCGAGTTGAAGGCAGTGGCTGGTAAACCTTTTCTCATCACTATGAGACCACAGCACTGCTCCAGTCACCAGGCATGTCTTGTGAATCAGGAGACAGGGATACACAGAAGGGTACACAGTAAAAGCACTTTTTCTTCATATGTCGGGTCCACTGCCATTTGGTCTGAGAGCTCCTGACCAACGTTCTAGCCAGCCACTAATGTCCCCACCTCTGTGGCCTGAAAGTCCTACTGTCATGTCTTTTAACTTTAAACACACATCTCTTTCTTGGACAAGCAGCATTGCCAGTTTCACTCCTAAAAAAACATTTCACAAGGTCATCCAGAAACATAAAATAGCAAGGCAACACAGAATTCCAAAGCCATGCAATGGATTTTTGTTCAAACACTGCTAAATTAATGGCCTATATGAAATGAAATTCCTTAAATATGAAATAATTATTAGAGGCCATTTTAAGGAATGAAAGTGGTATAAATGCTACTGATGCAATCAAAAATCATATTGTCTTTTTGTTACCATACTCTTTTCACCCATTTCTGACTCCTTTTCACTAGATTCCTCAAATATACAATTTGCTCCTTCACTTACAAAACACCCAACACTCCTCCTACTTTCATGAAAGACTTTCCCTAGAGCGTGGCACCAAAACACGCAGAAGCAACATCACCCTTTCGCTGCATACCCAGCGGCTGGAGAAATATAAAATTCTGTGACAAGCCTGGACCTGCAGTTTTTCTTCTCCTGTTCAGATTCACCATACTGCCACCATCATATCTTTCACGGAAGGTCTGAAACGTGTCCTGTTCAAGTCTGACTTTGAAGACCAAATGAATTGCTTGATGGCTTGCCTTTCTCTCCTTGACTCCCTCTACCTGACCCCCTGACAGATTATTACTTGCAAGTAGGATGCACAACATGAGTACGAAAAATAAATTGTATGACTTATATATCTAACTAGTATATCTATGTGTCTGTGTACATGTTGACATTCTCAGATGTGACCAGGTAATACAATGTAAGTAACCGTGGTAGGATTTCTTCTATATCTTTGTTATTGAACTCCCACTGAAGCATTAGTTTTGGCACCAAAAGCTTTGAGCAGGACAAAGGTGGATTTCGTAGCCTATGAGTTTGCTTCACCGTTGAAATCGATTTGTCCCCTCATCGAGGGCAAAGGTTTTACCTTCTGACTTAGTCACTTTTATGGTTCTCATAATTCACTAATGAGGCAAGGCTGGAAGGTGAAGATAGGCATAGCGTCACAAAGCCTGATAGCTTTACCATAAAGTTTAGCTGAGGCAATTTTCAGTTTGGCAAAAAGATCTTAACAGGACAAAACAGTTTCTTCCCTACCAAGGATGAGACCTCCCAGGTCAGGCCTCTACAGTGTGTCCTAATTTTTTCCAACTGTTGTAAAAGTTACTCTTGGTCATTTCTGCAGCCCGTAAGTCCTAAGGGCAGGTGTGTAGGCACCAGGACACACATTACATATAGGGCTTACTGCCCTTTTTTACATCACTCTACGCCTTATACGTAGTGCACATTGAACCGAGTGAGACAGTGTGCCGTATTGCAGTAAATGTGCTATCCCCTGTGCAGCTGCAAGCTCCCACTTGCAGGGGTGACAATGCATTACTAAAAGGTGTTCTGGCTGCTTGAAGCCGAGCCTCAACCTAGCTTGCATTTGAAAGGGGAGCAGAGGTCCCACTGCAGTCAGGTGCAGTGAGTGTCTGCACCTTCCTGCAGAGACCGCTAGGGGGCTCTTGAGAGTCCTTTTCCTTCTTCCAAGGGGTACCCTCAGGGTGCGCACTAACTGTGCATCACATCTATTATGCACAGTTAGTGCACCGGCTGAAAGCCTCTTCACCTAGGCACCTGCATCTGTTATAAGGCACTGGCATAAAAAGGCAAAGAATTCCTTCCTATGTGTGTGGCCTGCCCATGTTCAAATGAGAGAACAACCCATTCAGATTGCACAACTGAGATTGCCTTTTTCACAGCCTTGATCGGCATTATAGAAGACTGCACAAGCAACTGAGGACGTTTCTTTGATACAAAAGAGTACCATGGGCAAGAAAACAGAGAGAACACCTCGATTGCACCTCTTTTCCTGGTTACCAATGAAGATATTCTTTGGAATAGATTTGAGTGCATTATGAAGTGCAGCAATAGTGCAGATGTCACAGTGCTCAAAGTTTTATCATATGAACGAGGATGTTAAGAAACACTATGACCTAAGGTTGTCTAAATACAAGTTTGCAGCTATATGAAAACAACTACAGAAGCTCATCATTAGATGAGTTATGAGACACTGAGGGAGGGGATGTCAACAATGTTTTGACCTGGTATAATTTGTCGGGCCTCATCAAGACATAGTCATCTGTCTTCTGTAACTGACACACAATAGAAAAGAGAACACATATAAACAGAGTAACTCCTGATATGGACGTTCTATTACCTCACACCTACACATCAATCAATGGAAATGTGCACTGTCCAATGCATTCATGCAATAGTGCCCCAAAAAGGTCGCTATCAGGGAAACTAGTACACCTACAGCAAAAAATCAAAAAACAGCAGTTGGTGGGCACAACCCATTTCTTTAAAATAGATTTTGCCAACCAAGTGATGCTCTAAGAGAGATACATTGTGGCTAGTCCAAAGGAAACTAGAAACAGTGCCTGTGGTGTGAAAGCTCATGCAATCGCCAGGGGCCCGAAGAAACTGTCACATACCTGGCATCCCGATCATCTAGGCAAATGTGAACCTGTGACTGATACACATGCACCAACACATGGCACACCAGTTAAGGTCGAATAAAAGAATACATCACAAAAAGCACTACCCCATATGAGTAAGCAGAGTCAACTACTAACCTCAGCCATGATTCAAAATCGTGGCACTAACTAGCTGATATCTGCAAAACATTAGAGTAGGCTGACGGAGGAGACCCCATTATGGAACAACAATATGGAGTGTATTCAAAAGAACTTAGCACTTCTTGCAGAGGATGCCAAAGGGCGGGCTCGGCGCAACAACCTGCGTTTTGTTGGGCTCCCGGAGGGCTGCGAGAAGGGCAACATGGAGAAATTCTTGGCTCACTGGTTGGAGAGTGGCTCCCCTCAGACTCCCTATCGAGTTGTTTTGTGATAGAACGGGCGCAAAGGGCCCTTGTTCAGAAGCCGCCAGTGGGGGCCCGCCCGACCAGTGATTGCTAAACTATTGAACTACCATGACCGCGACACCGTCCTACAGCAGGCACGGGCAAAGGAACCTCTCCTATATGAGAATCAACGGATCCTCATCTTCCCGGACTATATACGGTTGGTTCAACAATAACGGCAGTCGTTTATGGCAGCGAAGGCACGTCTCAGGGAACTCAAGCTTTATCCGGCTCGTCTGAGGGTTGTGTTCCAGTCTCGCGCCCATTTCTTTGATACCCCGGAGGAAGTCTTCCAATGGACTGATGAGACGGTGAAAGTGAGGGTGCATGCCCCGCCGGGATTGGACTCCGACGCTTCGCAGACTGGGGCACAGTCGCAAACGGCTCAGGAGTCACGGAATAAGAGAAACTGGCGCTCCAGATCCAGGAGGTGCTTCACATCAGGGGTGACGGCTGGAGGTTCGAAGGGGGCATCTGATCCTCCGGTTGTGGATCCTTGAATAGTGGGTATGTGGACAAGGGGACTGTTGCTGCGAATGAGCCTACACCGCAACTAATGTGTCACGGCAGTGAGGCTCTAGGAAGGAGCAGGAGCCAAAGGGACTCTTAGTATATGTTGACTGTAATATGAATGAAAAGGCAGGGGTGGGGGTGATATTCGAGCGGCGGGTGTTTTTTCCCCTTAACTTGGTTTAGTGGGGGGAGTTGGGTTCATGGGCAGGTTGAAAGGGATCCATTGGTGTAGCTGGTCTCAGGCCCTATGTTGGGGGCCGGAAGCTACCTATACCGCGACAGGTACTTCAGAGTTCTTGAGGTGTGGGGGTGGGAGAAGGGAGTTGGGGGGGCAGGGTTTTGTTAGACAGGGAGGGGCAGTTGGGGTACGGTCGCACGATGACTTAGGAATCCAAATGGCACGCACATATACACCACAGTGGCCCATCACTTGGGCTTTTCCTCTTTGGGCTCCAGATGGCAGGCTCAGAAAAGAGAACAATAATTCCCAGTGCGTCCCTTCGAATCCTTAGCTGGAATGTACGGGGAATGCTAGATAAACTTAAGAGAGGGGCTATACTGCACCAAGCAAAGAGGGAGAGAGCGGACATCCTGCTATTACAGGATACACACCTACTAGGCAAAAAAAACACTCTGCTTGCAGCGCCTTGGTTCCAACAGGTATTTCATGCCGGTTTTGTTAGGGGGTTCCGGGGGGTCGCCGTTCTAGTCCACCGCAGACTTTCCTATGTCCATCACACTCAGTGGGTTGATCCACAGGGCAGGTACATATTTATTAAAGGTCAGATAAGAGAAGAGACCCTGGTGCTGGGGAGTGTGTATGCTCCGCCTCCCCTGCAGTGGGCGCTGATAGAGAAATTATTGCTGTGTGGGCAGACATCCAGGACCCAATGGGTTTCCGAGTGAGTTTTATAAGAAGTACCATTTACAATTAGGCACGCATTATAGGGCGGCGCTGGAAGAGGCGAAGGAGAGCGGCTGCCTCCCTGCAGACTGGAGACATGCTGAAGTGGTGGTGTTCCAGAAGCCAGGTCGACCTCCAGAACTTAATGCGTCATATAGGCCCATATCGTTATTGAATGTCGAGGCCAAGATTCTAGCCAAGACGTTGGCTAATCGTCTCCTGCCCCATATCGCGGAGCTTGTCCACCCGGATCAGGCCAGGTTCATGCCCCACAGAGCAAATAGGCACAATATTCGCAGGGCCCATGTTGCAGTGGCGGCGGTGCGCGACACAGGGGTACAGGCGGCACTGCTTTTGGCGGATATCGACAGGGCCTTTGACTCCCTGAGTTGGGTCTACCTGTTTGCGTTACTGCCCCGGCTTAACTTAGGGCCTCGCTTCCTGTCCTACGTGAGACTGTTATATACAGATTTGACGGCCTCGGTTAGGGTGGCAGGGGCTATATCATTTACATTTTCAATCGGGCGAGGCACTAGGCAGGGCTGCCCACTCTCACTGTACCTCTTTGCCCTGGCTATGGAGCCGCTGGCGGCTTGGGTGCGTATAGATGCGCAGCTTCATGGCTCTGAGTGGGAGAGGGGTCTGTCGGATAGAATTGCCCTATATGCTTATGATGTGCTGTTCTTCCTTTGTGGGTGTTGGTGGCACAGACTGGGGTTGGTGACTGGGCATCTACGCTACAGGTTGCAGTTGGGACATTAAGTATCTGGGAGTGTTTATCTCAGAGGTCCCGGTGATCTCCTGGGAGCGCAACCTGGTGCCTGGCTGGGACCGGGTCCGGACGGAGATGTAGACATGGTCCCGTATCCCCTTACAATTTATGGCAGATCGGCCATCTTTAAAATGGTGGCCCTTCCCCGATTGCTGTACCAACCACAGAGCCATCCCTTCCCGATCCCACCCCAGTGGTTCCGTCAGGTGAATTCAGCACTGGGGCAATTTCTTTGGGCGGGAGGAGTGGTTAGAGTGGCACTTCGGACATGTTTCCTGTCAATATATTGTGGTGGCTTGGCGACATCCGATATCCTCTCCTATTATTGAGTGGTGGTACGGGGACCGAAGAGATCTGACGTATGCCCTGGAACGACATCTTGTGGCCTCGAACTCCCTACACGTGATTGTGTATGCGGGGCACCTGCGAAAGAGACTGCCGCAGGCTACCCAGCTTGTCTTCCAGATTTGGCGGCAGGCTCTGCGCCGCATGGGAAGGTGGGGTAGGCTGACGGAGGAGACCCCATTATGGAACAACGGACGTTTCCCTGCCTTGGCGTCTTTGCAAGGTTTTAGAGGTAGGGACACTATTGGTATTTTGACGCTCGGGAACGTACTGTCAGGAACGACTCTTAAATCCTTCCACGAGCTACGCGAAGAATATGACATGCCTCGATCCCAGTTCTTTCAATATCTGCAGTTTCGCCATGCAATCACACTGAGCTTGGAAGGCATTGATTCCCTCCCTGAGTTTAGTCCGATAGAGGACAAGGTTTTCATGGGGGATTTAGGAGACAAACAGATATCTCGTATCTATCAAACACTAGTCACATATTGCTCCACCACACTGTTGAAGCTTCGGGAATCATGGGAGGGGGATGTATGGGCACTGGAGGAGGAGGACTGGCGGGAGGCGTTAGAGGCCCCTAGAAGCGCAGCCATTGCGATGCGTCTGCGGCTCATCCAATTTAAATACTTGCACCGTGTCTATTATACCAGAGAGAAACTATGGAGGGCGGGCCTTGTTGCTTCCCCAGATTGTCTTCGATGTGGGAGGGAAGTGGGGACGCTGATCCACACGGTATGGAGCTGTAGCTCACTGGCTAGATTCTGGAAAGGGGTTTGGGATTGTCTGTCCGAGGTCCTGGGGTGGGACCTCCCTCACTCACCAAGATTAGGGTTGCTGCACGTGATGGACGGGGTAGGGGTAAACAGGTACAAAAGGCATTTACTGTTGCTGGGCCTGACCTTATCTAAAAGAGACGTGGCCAAGGCATGGAAGGACCCCCGAGCTCCATCAGTTCTGGTTTGGAAGAGTGGGATGGACTTTTGTATCGGGCTGGAACACCCTGTATTCGTGGCCCGTAGCTGCCCATTTAAGCACTACAAGATATGGAAGAGGTGGGCGGAATATTGGGGCCTGTGGGTGGAGCCTCCAGTGGAGCGGGAGGATACTCTGGAGACAGTTTGAAAGGGCCTTACTAGAAGGTGTTTGTGTGTTTCTAACACAAAGTCTGCTATGTTGGGAAAAGGAAAACAAGGTATCGTGCGACTGGGGGGGTGGGATCCGGGACGGGGAAGTTGGGGGGTAGGGGAGGGGTGGGGTGGATAGTTTTGTTCAGTTTGATGCGATTATTGGATATAAAATGATGCAGAGATTTCTAATGCTTTGATGATCTATATGTGGTTGGCAGCTGATTTCGGAGTACGGGGGTCTGCAATGTGTGTGCAATCCATCAAATAAAATCTGTTTTTATAAAGTTTCAGGTTTGAACATCTATTTCTACTAACATATTTTTTTATTCTTTTGCAAACCAACAGTATGGAACATATACAGATCCAACAGCCCTCAGGAACACTTAGTCTCCCAACAGTCACTTCAAGTTGCTTGATAGACTCATCACATACTTCATCTCAAAAAATAGTTCCTGAAACTCCTAAGCCCTTTATGCCTGATGTTGATGCTTCTCCTCTACCACCAATAAATGTAGTTGCAACTCCAAAAACGTCTGCATCTGCTAAACCAACGGGAACTCTTGCAAACACCGTGGATAAGCGATTGGGTAGGTCTTCAAATATCATATAGTATTTGATGGTTCAATTTTCTACCAGTAGTAATTTTGTATACTTTTCATACAGAGTGCAAAGATAATCCATTGACTCTAACATCTTCAACGCTTATAATTAACACATATGAATTTTGTAGGACCCAAAATCTGATTAACAAAGAACATTATTAAATTGGTGCCCAATCAATCATCAAAAAGGGTAGCCACGGTTTTAAGGAGACCTGTGGATTACCATGATTCTTTGGAGTCCTGATCACTGAGTTGTTGCATTATTGGCCTGATGTATTGGAGGGTTTTGTGGATACAAAATCTGCAGTTTGCAGAATCACAGGTATTGGAACTGGAAAACCCTAAGTTGCAATGTACAAAATATACTTCACAAGTTATATATGGTTTTGTAACTTGCAGTGTACACATTGTGAATCTTTGTAATTTGGAAAGGAAGAAGGGATGTAAAAGGGACATTACCGACTTCTTGCAAGTTGAAGTGAAATACATTAATGCTTTGTGACACAAATTGCAGTCACACACCATTAATGAAAAGCAGACTTCTCAAAGGATATGGTACTTCATTCACCAATTCACAAAGTAGAAGCTGTCATTGAGAAGCAGCTTCCACTTTGTGCATATGGGCATGGGCATTGGAGGGAGCACCCAGAGGTCTAGGGAATGCTTCATGTCCCCCCACAAAAGCTTTTTGTATCATACCAAACCTTTTAAATCTTATTTGACAACACAGCTGTCTACAATGCCCATTGCGTACAATATACATATAATGGGCTTTGAGTCAACCCCTTTCAACTGCTAGTTTACTTGGATCAGCCTCTTTCAACCATTAGCTGGAGGCATTGTGTTGTAAAATAGAACCCTCCACAAGAAGTGAACTGGATAAGATTCCACTGGATCTAGTCCAATCTGACATTTTCCCTACTTCCTGTGAAACCTGCTTTCCTTCAAGCTCCCAAGACTTCTTTCAATGTATCCTAAGTGTGTGCATCTGAATTTCCAACAACCAAAATATCATCTTGGTAACATAGAACGTTTTTTTTTATTTCACCAAACACATTTTGCATTACTCTTTGAAATATCGCAGCCGCTGATGCTAGGCCAAACGGCATATGGGAAAATTGGTAAGTACCAAAAGGACTAATAAATGACGTGAGTGCTTTGGAATCCAGATGAAGTTCTGGTGGTAGGCAGACGATAAGTCAACAACACTGAAAACATCTGTTTTACCAATTAATCATGTTGTTTATCCTGGGCAAAGGAAATCGATCAACCCATATATTGGCTTTTAAGTCTCTTAAGTCCACGAAAAGACGCAGACCTTTTCACCCCGCCTTCTGCGTTACCACAATTGACGCCAACCATAATGAACTCTCACTAGGCTCTATAATACCTTGGGTTACAAGTTATTTCAATTCTTCTTTGAGTGGCTTCTGAGTGAGCTGAGGAATTGGCCTAACCTTGTGTGCCACCAGAACAGCATTGTCCTTCACTTTAATCTTATGCTGACACTTCTTTATTTATCCCACGTTTTCGGAAAATACTTCTTGGAACTCCTCACATAGCACCTTGAGATCACACCTTTTGGATATATCCCATCTAGGTCGCTAAAAATGTTGTAAAAAAGAACTCTCCACATGAAATAAACTGGATAAGATTTTTATTCCGTGACAGCCAGGCAGACCTCTCAGCTGCTAACAACAATCTCTTGTTTCCGGCACATTCCAACGTTCATGGAATGTTTTAGTCCACCAAGGAGGGAAGGAGAACAGGGAAAAAAGGTCAGAGTGAAGAAGCGGAGCAAACCAATAATATCGCAAATACAAACAATATATATTAATTAATACCTCCAAGATGCAGCACATTGTCAATCACATATTAGATCGACCCAGGCAAGCATTTCTTCATTGTCTGTTTGGTGTATTATTCCGCCCCTATGTAGTGCTTGCATTGCAATGAGGAACTCTTTTTACTTCTAAAAGGTACACTCAGCCATCAAACTTTTTGTCACATTCAATTCTTTATAGCATACATGCACTTTATATAGAAATCTATATCTTTTTTAGATAATTTAACAACTTGACAAGAGGGGCTTTTTGCGCTTATAGTGTTCCTATTAGATGAAAGATCTATCTGGCTTAGTACTGCTCAAAGGTTGAGATACAGTCCCTTGTCATAAACTGTAGAAATAGGCAAAAGAATTCTGTCTATATAATGAATTTTAAACAATTCTCCTCCTGAGCAATTACTCAAGCAATATCTTAGGATCAATTCACAAAAGGCATCCAATAAATATCAAAACAAGGCAGAAAAATCAATCCAGTGTATTTCAAAAACTTCTTCTTTATTTTTCTTCTTTTCCAGACATTCAGTACTTTTTCTTTTCTTTTCCTTTGCCAACACGTGTTTCGTCCTAACTAAATATAGTTAACGGACTTCGTCAGGGCTTCGTAAGACGATGTCCACTAGGTACCATCTATTCTCATAATCTTCAATATCAAGGTCAAATCACTTAGAATCGGATAAATAAAACATGTGCCTCGATTCATGGGGGTCCTGGTGTAATCGGCGTCTAGCTAGACGCCGATTACACCAGGACCCCCATGAATCGAGGCACATGTATTATTTATCCGATTCTAAGTGATTTGACCTTGATATTGAAGATTATGAGAATAGATGGTACCTAGTGGACATCGTCTTATGAAGCCCTGACGAAGTCCGTTAACTATATTTAGTTAGGACGAAACACGTGTTGGCAAAGGAAAAGAAAAGAAAAAGTACTGAATGTCTGGAAAAGAAGAAAAATAAAGAAGAAGTTTTTGAAATACACTGGATTGATTTTTCTGCCTTGTTTTGATATTTATTGGATGCCTTTTGTGAATTGATCCTAAGATATTGCTTGAGTAATTGCTCAGGAGGAGAATTGTTTAAAATTCACTATATCTTTTTTAGCTGCAGTAGACATTTTTGAATGTTTTTGTCATACTCAAGTGTGAATCTAACCCTAACATGGCCCTTTTGTGCTTTTTTATCACATAACTAATACCAAATGCCCACCCCAATGCTACAACCAGCAATATTTCCACAACACCACCATTACCACATTATCACCAATATCACCACAACCAACAATACCACCACCAACACCACCACATCAACCTACCCACCACCCTTGAAACTTACAATACCACCAGCTATAACAATACTACTACTACTACTACTAACTTTACCAATACCATCAATAACACCATTAATACCACAACCACCAACCTGACAACACCAACGGCACCACCAATATCAAAACCACCTATCTCACTGCCATCAATATTACCAGCATCATCACCACCAATACCACACAAATAACACTACACCCACTAATAATTTTTAACAAAGCCAACAAGTCTGGTTTTAATGTGCTATCATTTGTAACCACGAGTTCTACCTACCTGTGTTTACCCGCATTGTGGAATTAAACCCAGATATTTTGGTTTTGCCAGTACTTGTTTAAAAAAAGCTTTTGTACCTTGAAGGCACTGGGCTGCAACAGAAAAGAAATCGCATTTTGTAAATATGCAAGCAGTCCTACTGGCCATCACAGGCCTCAATTCCTACAATAAAAGGAATTCAGAGGGATTCAGAAACAGAATTACTGCTTCTACGTTACTGGGGCAGAGATGTAGCAAATACAAGCAAATGGTATTTCTGTGCAGTGGAAGATTTGCACATCCATCACAGTATAAAACGAATCTCCGGTTGCAACGCAGGTGATGCATAAACATTGCATTGTGATGCAACCCATAATTTGTGCATTTGGTCTATAGTCTTATGCAAATGGCAAATAAGGAAATGTGTAATATAGCCATGGCATGTTTTTTACCATACAGTTCTCACCATAAAAGTATAGGTCAGTCGTTTACAGTAACAAAATTGAGAAATAAACATCAACACAGTTATGAATATATCAAAGGGATGTATTCAGACCAAACTTACCCAAGTTAGCAAATTTGTGACTGGCTTCCACTCAGGACGGTTCAAGTATACCTCAACAGACGCTATCAAACATGTAAGGAAAACATTTCAAATTATTATTACTTGATGTCTAACATTTCCTTTTGTGCATTTTAAAGTAAATCTATTAAATGCAGCTGAAAAATAAACGTTCCTTTCTCTGATTAATCACTTGTGCCTCTATGTACTACCTCACAGTGCTAAACCTCTGCTGGCCCCACGGAATGCACTCTGGAATAGGACTGTTCCTGGTTAGTGGGTGAAATCATTATTAATTACATGTGTTTTTCTTCTGGTTTTCAGGTGACCTTATGTCCCTGTGAGGCCCACGGACTGGGTTACTCTGATTACCAAGAGCTAGAAGTTAGTAAGCAGGTAAAGATAATGAGCAGATAGTCGCAACTAGCTTACTACAGCATATCAATGATCGACTTCTGGCTTTTATTGTCAAGTTGGTTTTCATCTTTAATATCCTACTGGCTAGCTATGAATACAACCTCTCTTAGTCAAAGTACCTCTCAGGAGTCCACAAAAGTAGTTCAGTACCATTTTGAAATTGATATTGTTTTTAACATATATTCCAAATTCACAAACAACAAAGAAATTATTTACGACACATCTGTCTGATTCTCAGACTTCAAACCCTCAACTAACCTCTTTTGTGAAGATCCCCTTGAATGACTCTGAGATCTTCTTGATTCACAAAACCTGATCTGGCTCCCCTCTGGACATTTACCCACCCCACTCAGTCCGTTAACCCACAGATCAACTCCCTTTTTAACCTCTCCCTCGAGGCAGACTCAGTGCTAGGCCAACTGATGTCAGCCAAGACCCTGGTGGGGCACCTCTTGGGGATCAGGGTTCACTCCAGCAAAAGCCAGCAGGGCTCAGGCAGGTCCAGTTGCAGATCTAGGCCATTGCAGGAGGTTAGCTGAGCAGTTCAGGGATGTCTCTGGAGCTTGTTGTGTCCCTGTAGGTGAGACAGGAGTTCAGCCAACTAACCCTTTTTGTCACTTACCTTAGCTTGGGATGGAGGGAGCAGTTCCCGACTTCCTTCTCAGAGATCAGGGCAGTCCACAAGCAGCAAGGCAGTCATGTGGTTACAACAAGGCAGTGCTCTAGGGAGCAAGGCAGACCTTAAGCATCAGGGCATTCCTCTGGGGAGTAAAGCAGTCATTCTTTTGTAATGTCTATAGGTCCAGGAGTAAACTGATGAGTTGCTTTGGAGGTCCAATATTTATGCCTGGTGCCAGCCTTTGTAGTGAGGGGATTCCCTATGCTACCCCCACACGTGGTTCCCGGAAAGTTATTCCCCTGTCAAGTCTCCAAGAAGTCTGGGGTGACAAAAAACTAGTGTCAGGTTTCTTTGTGGGTGATGCAGGGAATGCTCTTTGAAGTGTAAGTAGGGCTGGGAACAGCTCTGCCCCAACCCTCCTGGCAGGATGACCCATCCTGTCAACACCTATTCCCCTTTGTGTCAACGCTTAAAAGGAATACACAAACACCGACAGCAGAACCATTCACAGTCATGTGACTCAGGACACTGGCAGAAGGCACATATATGGTTAGTACACGAACATAGCAACTTTCTGAAAGAGCATCTTCAGGATTGTGACTTAAAATCTGACTTTACTGTTAAAGAGGTTTATAAATTACAATTAATTGGAGTGTAAAGGCAGCATTTCTATTGGTTTCCAATCAAATGTTACTACATATTAAATGTAATAAGATGAGCCAGTGTTACTCAATGGGAGAGATAGGCTTTACAATAATGAAAAATAAAAATTGGATTTGTTAAATACTAGGACATGAAAAACTATAACCCACATATCCTACTTTTTAAATACAATGCACTCTGTCCCATGAGCCTTTAGGACCTACGCTAGGAGGTGACTTATATGTGTTAAAAAAAAGGTTTAGGTCTGGCATAATGTTTATTTTGCTAGGTCGGAATGGCAATTTAAAACTGCATTGGACATGCTTTAGAAGGCTGCATCAGTGGGTGGCACACTGAGTGTGGCAGGCCCACTAGGAGAAATAGGTGGAGATCTCTGGCTAGAGCTTTGTGCACAGCATTTCTATGTGAGGTAGTGTAAGAAATTGGGTTACAGGTTTAGGAGGTGAAACCCTACTCACGCAGAAACCATTATCCTTGTCAGGGTAAAGTGACAAGCAAACCCCAAATTAGCATGTGCTCAACAATCTGCTAGCTTGGCACAGAGCAGTGGGGCTTAACTTAGAGGCAATGTGAAAAGTATTTATGCAGCACTTCAAACAGTAATAAAGTGAAAACACAACAGAAGAAAAATCCCACACCAAATTAGAAAAATAGAGTAATCATTTGTAAATAAAAGAAGACCAAAACTACATAAATCCAATAATTAGAACCAGAACCATGCATCTGCCACCACTGTCTCTCTATCTGCAACTCAGGACCTTCTGCTTTCACAGATATATTGGGCCACTCCCACTTCGCCCACCATAACTCCTCTGGAACCTCTCGAATGCCGCCTGCTAAATGCCCTATCTCCCTGCAAACATGATACAGACGTCTGGGACCCCATCACCACCCTTGCCCCTGACACAATTGTCATCACATAAACATGGCTCAACAATTCCTTTACCCTGATTTTCAAACCCATCCTCAGTCTCACTTAGGCACTCACACACCCTCTCAGACATCCACTCTGAGACTGATGCTGCCACTGAGTGATGCGCTCAGATACTCATGATCTCACTCACTCAGACACTTATATACCCAGTTACAGATCCACTTAGATACTCACACACATTCACTCACAGAGCCGCTCTGAGACTCATGCATCCACTCATAGACTCATACACTCACTCACAGAGCCGCTCTAAGACTCATGTATCCACTCACAGACCCCATTCAGACACTCATGCACCCATTCACAGACTGACGTACCCACTCACAGACCTAGTCATACAATCACACTCTCGCTCACTGACCCACTCAGACACTCATGCACCCACACAAAGATTCACAACCCAGTCACAGACCCACTCTGACTCTCATGTACCCATTCATAGACTCACTCAGAAACTCCTACCCCTACTCACAGACCCAGAGACTCATGCATCCACTTACATACCCACTCAGACACTCAAACACCCAGTCAGAGAGCCATAGAGACCCATGTACCCACTCACAGACCCACTCAGACATTCAACTACCCACACCCAGACGTATTCAGGCACTCATGTACTCACTCACAGACCCACTCAGAGACTGACGTACCCACTCACAGGCTTAGTCATTCAATCACACAACCACTCACTGACCCACTCAGGTACCCACTCAAAGACTTGTTCAGACATACACCCACCCAGTCACAGACCCACTCTCCCTCTCATGCACCCACTCACAGATTCACTCAGAGACTTCTCACATACCCAATCAGTGACTCATACTCCCACTCACAGACCCAGTAAGACACTGATGCACCCACTCACAGACCCACTCAGAGACACATGCACCCTCTCAGACCCACTAAAACACTAGTGCATATACTCAAGTCAAGTCAAGTCAAGTCATAACATTTATATAGCGCACTACATACCCAGAGGGTTTCAAGGCGCTTAGGAAGGGGAGGAGGATTATTTGTCAAATATCCACGTTTTAAGCTGCTTTCTGAACGCTAGGTGATTCTGGGTGAGGCGAAGGTAATCGGGGAGGGAGTTCCATGTTTTGGCAGCCAGGTATGAGAAGGATCTGCCTCCCATGGTGGTCTTGTTGATGCGAGGTACAGTGGCGAAGGCTTGGCTGGAGGAGCGAAGTTGGCGGGAGGGGGTATAAAAGGACAGTCGAGAGTTGAGGCACTCTGGTCCGATGTCGTAGAGTGATTTGTGTGCGTGGGTAAGCAGTCTGAAAGTAATCCTCTTATTGACGGGTAGCCAGTGGAGGTCTTTAAGGTGACCAGAGATGTGTTCGTTGCGTGGGATGTCTAATATGAGCCTGGCTGAGGCGTTTTGGATTCGTTGTAGTTTCTTCTGGAGTTTTGCGGTAGTACCTGCGTAGAGGGTGTTTCCGTAGTCCAGTCGGCTCGTGACCAGAGCGTGGGTGACTGTTTTCCTTGTTTCGGAGGGGATCCAGCGAAATGTTTTTCTGAGCATGCGAAGAATGTTAAAGCAGGAAGAGGATACGGCGCTGACTTGTCTGTTCATAGAGAGTGAAGAATCCAGGATGACGCCTAGGTTCCGTGCGTGGTCTGTCGGGATGGGTGCTTTTCCGAGGGCTTCCGGCCACCAAGAGTCGTCCCATGCAGAGGGGGATTTACCTAAGATGAGGACTTCTGTTTTGTCTGAGTTCAGTTTCAGACGGCTTTGTTTCATCCATTCAGCGACTTCTTTCATTCCCTCGTGTAGGTTAGTTTTGGCGGTGCTGGGGTCCTTGGTGAGGGATAGGATCAGTTGAGTGTCATCCGCGTAAGAGATGATGTTGAGGTTGTGTTGGCGGGCGATGGCCGCGAGGGGGCTCATGTATACGTTGAAGAGGGTGGGACTGAGTGAGGATCCTTGTGGTACGCCGCAGATGATTTCAGAGGCCTCGGACTTGAGTGGTGGGAGGCGAACTCTCTGGGTTCTTCCGGTGAGGAACGAGGTGATCCATTCCAGTGCCTTTCCTTGGATTCCGATGTTTCTGAGGCGTTGTAAAAGGGTGCTGTGGCAGACTGTGTCGAAGGCTGCAGAGAGGTCGAGGAGGATGAGGGCGACTGTGTCTCCATTGTCCAGTAGAGTTCGAATGTCGTCTGTTGCTGCGATGAGGGCGGTCTCAGTGCTGTGTTTGGCTTGGAAGCCAGATTGTGAGGGGTCGAGTGATTTGTTGGCTTCGAGGAAGGCGGCGAGCTGGATGTTGACAGCTTTCTCGATGACTTTGGCCGGGAATGGAAGAAGCGAGATGGGGCGGTAGTTTTTGAGTTCGGTGGGGTCTGCTGTTGGTTTTTTCAGAAGGGCGGTTTGTTCAGCGTGTTTCCAGTCTTCTGGGAAGGTAGCGGAGTTGAAGGAGCAGTTGATGACGTCTCAGAGGTGCGGAGCTATGACGGAGTCTGCTTTGTTAAAGATGTGGTGAGGGCATGGGTCTGTGGGGGATCCAGAGTGGATGGAATTCATCAGGCGGATGGTGTCCTCAGCAGGCATGGGCGGAAAATCCGTTCCGCTCGCGGATTTTGCGGATTTTCGGGAAATCCGCAATCCGCGAGATTTGCGAATTTCCTGCAAAATCCGCAAATCCGCGAGCAGCGGATTTTGCTCGCACTGCTCGCACTGTTCGCGTGAGTTCGCGCCCCGCGAATAAGTGCGAAATTGCAGAAATACGATCTAAGCAAAACTGAAAGTAACTACTTACCAGGTTCAAAAGTTCAGGCACATCATTAGTAGCCATTTCCTGTAGTGCTTCCTGAGGGGCCCCTCCAGAGTTCAGTTGCCAGTTGAAACTATTATGTGACCCTGCTCTGAACCTCAGAATAGTTACACATATGCCACAAAGGTCATGAATTACAGCTAAGGGAGACAAGCAGGAGCCAGGCTTGAAGTTAAAATCCATTAATCAGCCCCTAATTCATTATTGTCAGTTGGGGCAGGGCAGGTGTTGTAACTAATTTTGCAACAATGAAAGCACTTAGCAAGTGCAAAAGATCACTAATCAGGGCGCACTAAGGAAGCAGGTGCCAGCTAAAAAAATATTCTGTGACACATTAATCAGCCCCAAATTAATTCAGGTCACTTGAGGCAGGGAAGGTGTGCTTTGCTTTGCCGAAAATAATGTACACTGGACAACCAGAGGGTGTGGTGATGAAACAGAGGGTGGCATGGGTGGGCCAGAGGGTGGCATGAGTAGTCAGAGAGTGGCAGTGGTGACAGAGAGTGGCAGTGATGAAGAAGAGTGTCCCAAACAGGTTGGACACGTAGAAACAACAAGTTCGCAAAACTTGCGACCCGACAGGTAAGTTCGCAAATTGCGAAATTGTAAAAACCCTCGCGAACTGGCAGAAACACGGGCGAACACAAAAAAAAAAAAAAATCCGCAAATTCGCGGGAATTCGCGGATTTTGCGGATTGCGAGTTCGCAAATCCGCAAATTCGCGGATTGCCAATCCGCAAAATCCGCTCATGCCTAGTCCTCAGTGGAGATTGGGTTCCAGGCGTTAAGGGTGTTAACGGGGGGAAGATGGTCAGCTGATGGTAGGGTGGGTTGGCTTCCGGGTTGGTTGTCAAAGCTATTGTGGATGTCAGCAATCTTGTTGTGGAAAAAAGAGGCTAGGGAATCGCAGAGGGTTTGAGAGGGGGTGATGTCGTTGGAGTTGGCCGAGGGGTTGGAAAATTCCTTGACGATGTTGAAAAGTTCCTTGCTGTTGTGGGCGTTGTTGTCAAGTCGATCTTTGAATGCTGTTTTCTTGGCTTTTCGGATCAGTTGGTGGTGAGTACGGATGGCGCTTTTGAAGGCGTCCTTGTTGCTGGTGGATGGGTCTTTTTTCCAGGTCTTTTCAAGGGAGCGGCACAGTTTCTTGGACTTCTTGAGGTCGTCGTTGAACCATGAGGCCTTTTTGATGCCAGGTTTGTGTTGACGTTTTTTCAGTGGTGCTAAGTTGTCGGCGGTGTTCTACTCAGACACATATGCACATAGAGACAGACCTGTTCAGAAACTCATGCACCCATTTACAGACCAACTCTGAGACTGGCAGTTCCACCAACAGATGCAGCGAGGCACTCATGCACCCTCTCATAGACCCACTCATTCGCGCACACACCTAGTTACAGACCCACTCTGAGACTGATGCTCCTACTCACAGATGCACTCAGACACTCATGAACCCACCCAGAGACCCACTCAAACACTTATACACTCCTTACAGATCTACTGACACTCATACACTGACTCACAGACCCACTATGAGACTCATGTGCCCACTCACAGACCCAGTAAGACTCAGACACCCACTGAGAGACTCACTCAGACACTGATGCACCCACTCACAGGCCCAGCCATACACCCACACAGCCAGTCACAGACCCACTCAGATACTTAATTACCCAGTCAAAGACTCAGTCAGAGACTCACACACCCACTCACAGACTCCTACTCCTACTCACAGACCCAATCAGAGATTCATGTGTCCACTCACAGACTTACTGAGACACTCACACTCCGAGACACACTCAGAGGCTGATGTATCCACTCATAGATCTACTCAGACACTCCTGCACTCACTCCGAGGCCCATATAGACACATGCACTCACTCACAGACCCATGAATTTTCTGATGCGTCACTCACAGGCCCACTCAGATACTCATACACCTACTCAGAGACCCACTCAGAGACACATGCGTCCAGTGACAGACCCTGTCAGAGACTCTGATACCCACTCACAGAGCCACTCAGACGCGGATGCAACCACTCATAGGCCCATTTAGAGACTCACTCAACCAGTCAAACACACACTCTGAGAGTTACACATGCCCATTCAGAGATCTACTCAGACTTATGCACCCACTGACAGACCCACTCAGAGACTTATATACACACTTGCAGACCTACTCAAAGAATCATGCACCATGCACAGACCTTACCCAGATACTCCTGCACCCACACGCAGATCCACACACGGACTAATACACCTACTCACGGACCCACTCAGATACTTATACACCCACTCACCGACCTAATCAGACACTCATTCACCCATTCAAAGACTCGCTCAGAGACACATTCCCACTCACAGACCCACTCTGACTCTCAGGCACCCCCTCACAAACTCACTCAGAGACCCCTACTCACCTTCCCAATCAGAGATGCATGCATCCAGTCACAGACACACTCAGACACTCATACACCCAGTCAGAGAGCCACTGAAAGACTCATGAACTTACTCACAGACCCACTCAGACACTCACACACCATCTAACAGACCACTTTGACTCTCATGCACCCACTCTTAGACTCACTCAGAGACTCGTACTCCTGCACATGGAACCAATGAGAGACTCATGTATTCACTCACACACCCAACCAGGCACTCACACACCCAACCCAAGACCCCAAACACTCATGCACCCACTTACAGACCTACTTAGAGATCCACCCATATTCTCATGCACTTACTCAGAGACCCATAGAGACATGCACTCACTTACACACCCATTGATATTGTCATGCCGTCCCTCACAGACCCACTCAAATGCTCACTAAAAGACCCAATCAGAGACTCATGCATCTAGTCACAGACCCTGTCAGAGACTCAGAAACCTACTCACAGACCCACTTAGACACTGATGCACCCACTCACAGGCCCACTCAGACACTCACACCCACTGAGAGACACACACACCCACACTGAGACCCACTGAAAGCTGAAACGTCCACTCTCAGACCCACTCAGACCCTCATAACCCACTCAGAGACCCACTGACACACTCACACACCCAGTCAGAGATCCCACTCTAACAATTATACCCACTGTTACAGACACATTGAGAGACTCATAATTTTATAGAGTTATTTAGGTAGTAATGTATTTAGTGAGATGGTTAGAATCTATTCTATAGTTATACATTTTGAATGTTCTAGTGGCTATTGAATGTCTGCTTTTGTTTTGCAATTTCACAAATCATGAATATCGCAACATCGTCATGAATATTACAAAAAATATTTATGTGCCTTGGACCTTCACCCATGTGTGCGTCTGCTATTAATAACTTTCTCAGTTCCAGTGTGTATATGCCAGCTACACATAAGACCGGATGCAGAGTTTCAGGTTACTGAGAAACACCCTGCTGCCATTGTCTTTAAAGTGAACTCTATCACTTCCATAGGTTCCATACATATCAAAAAGCAGGTTGTTGTTGTAAATTGAGCCAATTTTATGGTTTCTGAGGAATGCAGAAACAGTTTTAGTAACATGTTTCTTGGCTTTGTCAATATGTGGACAGAACTGATTAGACCACTTCTATTTTTGCCTTTGGCATATTTTAGAGTACACCAAGACAGTGTGATGGAAAGTGTTATCAATTGTACAAAATTATCCTTCATTAGGATTTCCATGCCTACGCCAGTCAGTGTGCCTAGGTCACTGCCACTGACTGTGCACAGTCATGAAGTCAAGGGGTTGAGAATCCACAATGCTATTAACCAAAGGCAGCAATTGATGCCACTTCAATCCTCTTTGGCCAATCCAAGTACAGACCACATCAGGCAAACCCAAATCCCTATCAATACCACTCTTTCTAGCAGCCTCTCAAAACCCAAACGATATAGCTGTGGCCCACAATCCACACTCTAACCATTTTAGCAGAAGCAGATAGGAGAAAGCTGCCCCTGAAGAGAGCTGTTTTCAAAATGAAAGGAAGTTAAAATGGAAGTGTGCTCCTGTTTAAAAAAACAGATTAGATTGGATGCTGTGAAAATGTAGGTGAATAAAATTAGGTAGTGTATTGAAAGCTTAAGTAACAAGATCTGTGATTGGCTGCAGTAAAAATAAAAAAGTGTAATACAGACTTGGATATGCTTTTTATGGTGTAGAGTAAACTGCACCTGCTGCAACATATTTTACAACTAGTATGGTCCTTCTAGAATGTGCTGCGAACTTGTGACTTACAGGTTCCTTTGTGTTGCAATGGAGGCTGTGCTAGGAGTGTATCGGGGGAAAGGTGTTAAATAGAGAGTTGTCTGTGTTTAAAAAAAAGTAACAGGTCTTTAGAGTCATTTTTTGTAACAAGGGCGATTTTCCTTGTGAGGGCTTGCTAATAAGTATGCAGTACTCGTAAAGTCATAAAACAACAAAGCCTAATATGTTTTTGGACTCCCGTTTTTATTTCGCAAATTTGTCACGGCAATCGTGAATAAGTCGCGAATATGCCCAAATACCCTTCCACTTTGGGCTTCTTTATAAAAGAGCATGAAAGCGTTAACAGATACTAACTATTTAGAAATGGACTTACAAAACTAAAATATGAAAATCATGGTTTTATTTGCAGCCTTCTGCACTATCAGAGAGTGCAAAGTTGAAAAGGTTGCCAATAATGGTTGCTTTGTATGAGAGTGGTGTGCCATTTTTATGCTTAGTTTTTACATTTTTTGAGAGAACTGAAACTATCTGATAAGAGCAAAAAAGAAATTTGATCAACAAACTTAATTTTCAGTTATGTGAATTACATTTACTAAGATATGTAGGCAAGTAGTGGCACAACCTCATTATCTATCCAGACAAATAGTCCTTTAAACATGGGTCAGACCTACTAGTGGAGACACTGTGTGTGTACCCTAACTTGCAGCTTCACTTGGTATGTAAAAGCTTTTTGTTTTAGTACACACAAGTCAACTCTGAGATACGCTATGGTGTTTTGTGTTTAAAAGATAAGAGATGTCCTTTTAGGTTCAATAAGTTACGTGTGCACTTGCAGGTTTCTATGGCAAGTACTACATAGAGTATGCCACCCCTAAAGCAACTGACATACATATTCACAAACTCATAGAGAGCACTTAGGTCACTTACTCTGAAACTATGTATGCAGCAGACTAGTTAGGTATTTGCAGTCCCACCTACATAACCCTCTATTTCCTAACTAAGGCTGTGAGGTATTTGTTCAGCCACTTACATACACTTTTAGAAATCCATTGGGGTACTAAAACGGACAGTCGCATTCCAGCACATTTACTCAAACATCTCATAGCACTGCTACAGGTGTACTCCTACACTCACTCAGATATGTAGTCAAGTAGTGACGCAACCTCATCATCCATCCTGAGTAATAGTCTTTAAAACATGGATGAGGCCTACTAGTGCAGAGCCAGTCTGTGCACTCTCACCCAGCTTTACTTAGCATATAAAAGCTATTTGCAAGTCTTATATCCATGTTTTAGTGCATATAACTCTCAGGCCCGGACTGGTCGTAGCGGGCAACGGGCACTCCGGCTGCAAAATTGGCCCTGCATCAAAATCGGCCGAAAACTGGCCCTGGCAAAGTGCTGGGCGGACCCCCCCCCCTCCCTTCCCGGGGTGGGGGTGGGGCTGCCGAGCACTTTGCCACGGCCGGTTTTGGTTCCCTGTCCGGCCCTGATAACTCTGCTTTGAGATATGCAGTAGGTATGCCAAAAAGCATGGTGGTTTGTGCTTAAAAGATTGAGAGATGTCCTTTTGAGTTTTAGAAAGGTACTCTTTACTTGCAAACCCCTCTGCCATGCATTGCGCAGAGCATACCATCTATAATGCAACTGACAACTAACATACATGTTACCAAAACATAGAGCGTCTTTCCTACCTACCAACTAATGTAGAGGATATCTGTGCATTTGTAGGTCAGGACTGCTACTGCAGAGGGTAATGTTAACTATACTATAGTTGCACAACTGTTTATAGTGGTAGTTATATATTTAAACTTTGTAATCAGTTAGCACATAGGGGAAAGCTAAATGTACCCCCACCTCAGGCATCTTTTTCTATATAACTACAACCAGTTACAATGGCATCAGAAAATACGACAAGAAAGCAACAGAAGCAAAGATGTCATCTCCTCACAACTGAGAAACAAAAGGGCGAAACGCTGAGAAAGTGAGGAAAGAGAAAAGACCTGCGGTAAGAGAACAAAGACATTTCTTAAAACAGTTTGTGGACATCTAGAAAGACAGGTAAATCAAGTAAATAGAAACCAAAGTTTGAGAAAAAGTATATGATACCAAGAGTAAAAAATCAATCAAAAAAGGAGAAAGTTTAACCAGGAGGTATACGCAGTTTAAGGAAATACGAGTTAGAACATTCTGTCGTAAAGTAATTAATAATTAATACAAAGTATGAAGAACTATAATTGTTGAAAAGAAGTAGTCAGACAAAAGGATCATTTTGAGGGGATAATCAATAAATAAGGCCTTTTCTCTCAAGAGGAAGCCATTTATTTTGTTTCTGAATAAAATGAGGACACTGGATGAGATAGTGTTGTCTATGAGGAAAAGAAGTCAAAAGAAAAGGCAGTGTCAATAGAAGTAACTTTTGAAAAGTTATCAGTGGTGAATGGAGACATATACTACTAAGCTTTTCTTTAACCACATCGCTGCTGTGGTAATTTTTGCCCTGTGCTGGAAATTGCCATTTTGCTGGTGTCATGACGAGCTCAGCTCGTCATCAGCACAGCTCAACTGTGCCTCATGACAAGCTGAGCTCGTCATGAGCATGGAAGGGGTTAATGAAGAAAACAATGTGCAAGAGAACACATTAGTGCAAGCAGTTGATGACTCTGGATGATGTTAAGAAATAAAAGATGGTACTCCTATTCCAAAGGAGGTGATAGTAGCTAGAAATGTAGAGGACGTGATAGCAGAAGAGGTGCAGGGAAGGCGCAGACAGGCCCCTGTATATAAATGGAACTGTATCTGCAGTATTCAATAGGAATCAGTTGATATATTGAGAACTTTTCTTCGTAAGTTTTCAAGCATAAGTCTAAAGCAGAAAATAGTGGTATTGCAAGAATTAGATGCAAAAAAAGGTAGTATACAAGTTTACAAGGACACTCACTAGCATGTTTATCAAAGGAAGTGTGCCAAAGCAGCTTTCATCATTTCAGAATATTAGCTGTACACCACTTGAAAATGGGAACTTTAGTTAGGAGACTTTACTATGTGAAAACTCCCACCTTATGTTCAGGAAAAATTAATGGATCTCTTCTGCATGGTACAGTAGCAGAGATACAAAATGTTTGTGCTGTTTAGTTTTTTTCTTTGGACCTGAGGAGTGCAGGGAAAATTAGGACAGGTGTAGCAGAACAGGACGTAGGTATTACTGTGGATAACTTTCAAAAAGAGATTAGAAGGTTTAACACAGTGTGTTAAAAAAAACAGACTGTGTTTGTATATGTTACTACTGCAAAGCTCAAACTCATTATGTTGTTGTGTCTTTGAAAACTGAAGAAGACAACATATATAAGTGGCGAAAATTTACAGCTTATTCGTAGAGGAATACTCTGATTGTTCCACACAACAAATTATATGTAAGTACTGTTATAATAATTTGGAGGAAAATAAAATGCCAGCTTGAGCAGTCCACAACAAGTTATAATTAGTTGCAATCCAACAAGAACTACAAGATTTAAATGTTTATAAATCAATTCTAATACAGTGTATAAATCTGTTCCGAAGTATAGTTCCTATGAAGCCACAGAAAGGAAAGTTACCTCCTACACAGTTACAGAAAGGTCTTAAAGATAGAGTTGTGTACTTGCCATTAGATTTCAAGCAGAATACTGTAACTGTAGGGGTTCAGAGAGATTCGGAAGAAGCGCTTAATATTCTAGTGAATGGTGACCCTACCAAGAGTAAAAAAATATGACAGGAGTTAGTGGATGTTAGTAAAGTAAAGAAAGCAGCATTATAACTGATACAAAACAATGTTTATTATAAAAATGAAAATGTTCTTCAAGACATAACACATACCGAGGGTGACACAACATCAACAAAAGGTGGATCGATCCCAATCATAAGTAATTTATGAGCACTACAGAATCCACTCTTTACATTCTAGAGCAATTATTGATGATGCTATTTATCTCTTTCAAATGAAAGATGCAAGATGAGCTCCCTTGAGTTTGTTTGAGAAACGTTTACAAGCTTGATGTTTTCCACATCTCTTCCCCACAGGAATGGGTGGTAGGTATGATGACCAACCTGTACAGATACCAGCAGCTGAGTATAGGTCAACTAGACCATACTCAGATGATCCTAGACTTCTCCCTTGTATTTCCTAAATATTTCACCTTTTATTTGAGAGCAACTTGTAAAGCCTATCTTATGCATTGAACCACATTCTCAAGAGAGTAGTGAATCTGCAAAAATCACAGCAAGGGAATTCATTGACAAAATTCAAGGAAAAGATGATAACCAGGAATACAATTTAATGAATTTAATGGTGTGCCAACGTGGCACCAATGAATGCTGGTATTGTCGTCATAGTGAGTTGAAATGAATGTTGGGCACCTACTTATTTTGCATCACTCAGTTGTGCTGAGTATGCATAGGATGACCTGCTTGAATTCCTGAAAGAAGCAAACTCAAACATAAAAGACATCAATCTAAAGACACCAGCAGAACTACCCTGCAAAAATGTGCAGATATGGTAACCACAGATTTCAAGTGATGACCGCTTTCATTTGCAACAAAACTATTCCTCCTCTTTACTGGTGCAAAGAGTACCAAGCTAGAGGTGCTCCACATATTCACATGCTGTTATGGGTAAAAGATGCCCCGAAATTTGGTATAGACACTGATTAGTTTTTCTTGTCTTTCATACAATAGTATGTGACATGCACCATTCCTAAATACGGTGAGACAAGGGCATGAAACAACAAGTTCTACGGTTTCCAACTCATCGATGTGGAAAGTACTCTCGCCGAAAATACATATGCAGAGGAACATTTTACAGAAGCTATCGTTTTGGATTTCCATGACCTGTCATTTCAGAAAAAAGAGTCAACATCTTCTTGTCTTCAGTAAGACATACCCTGACACTGAAATCACCCAGAAAGTACATACAACCTGAGAAGAACAGATTTTTCCAAGTATATCAATGACTATAACCCTGCAATTCTGAAGATGTGAAATGCAATAATATGGATCTTCAATTTGCTGCAGACAACTCTATCACTATTGCTCACTACATAACTTCATATATAAGAAATTCAGAGAAGACAGATGGAAGAGATGTAGGAGGAGAACACCTAAAATCACACCAGCTCTGATCGTACCAATTAGGGCACCAATGTTTGATTTTACTGAAATATTTCACCACAGTTTTTACTACAAGGCCACACTCTCCAAGTTCCTCCTCCAAATATTTAGTGCAACAGGATTATCTTTATGATATGATATCGTCCCAGGATGTATGTTTATCCTTTTATTGTAGTATTCATAATCTCATCACTTCTTTCTACTATGATCTTTTGTTATGTCTTTCATTGGGAATCAATGAAAATCAATAAATAAAGCTTTAAAAATAAAGAAAAGATGGAGATTTCTGCAGAAAGGAGTTTTACCAAGAAATTGTGCAGTTTCAGTTTGAAAAGGTTTTTCCACAGAAAATAGGATCCTTTGAATGCTCGGACAGATTGAGCTCAGCTGGTTTGTTCTCCAAGTCAAGAGGAATTGTGTGAGTAAGTAGTTGCAAGCAGTCAAATGGAGTACTAAAGTCTTTTACGAAATACTGTACCACACAGAATTTGATCAAGAAAATAGAGAGATTCTGAAAACTAACATACTGGATACTTACAACCCAAGAACGAGTCCTCGTCTTCAAAACATGTCTATATGAAGTACTTCAGCATCATACATTTAGAGGTAATATAGCTAAAAACATAGAAGAAAGAATATATGGAGTACTTGGATTTGAATTTGAAATTTGAAAGGGTATTTATAGAGCGCGAACGGTCGCTCCGGAGGGAGCATCATGGCGCTGAAACAACCAGATGGCCTAGTCAGGGTGGCAGAGGGCGGGTTAGATGGCAGCTTTGGACCAGTCATCGGGGAGGTTGAAGATCCAAGTTTTAAGGAGTTTTCTGAAGGGTTTCTCCAGGACCTGTTGTCTCAAATGAATGGGCATGCTGTTCCAGGCTTTGATGGCCAGGGTATTTAGGGTTTTTCCACCTTTTGTCTTCAAGTTGTAGCTGGTGGGAGACATGAGTTTTGCTTGTGCAGAACGGAGGGGTCGACTGGGTACGTAGTGAGGGAAGCGTCTGGTAAGATATTGAGGGCCAGTTTTATTGAACGCTCGAAAGGCAATGGTAAGAATTTTGAAAAGAATCCTTTTGTGTAGGGGAAGCCAGTGCAGTGTCTTTAGGGCTGCAGAGGCAGAGGATTTGCGTGGTAATTTCAGTACCAGTCGGGCGGCCGTGTGAAGGATGCTTTGGAGTTTGGTTTGGGTAGATTTTTTTGTCCCAGCCAGAAGGCCATTACAGTAATCGAGGCGAGAGATGATGAGGGCCACTGTAACTGTTTTTCTGGCCTCTAGAGGGAGGAAATCAAAAAACTTTCTGAGTGATCTGATTAGGCCGAAGCATCTGCCGGCAACATTCTTTGCGTGTTGGTCGAATGATAGGTCCGAGTCGAAAGTATCCCCGAGATTTCTCGCAGTTGTTACGGTCTGCGGCGGAGCAACAGAGTTGTCAGGCCACCAGAGGGCTGGGCTAAAGGAGGTGTTTTTTCCGATAGGGAGAATCTCTGTTTTGCTGGAGTTACATCTGAGGTGGTTGATGTCCATCCAGTGGAAGACCGCGGTTAAACAATTTTTGAGATTGTGCTCAGCTTTAGTAGAGTTATCTTCGAGGGGTACAATTAACTGCGTGTCATCGGCATACGAGGTGACTGGTATGCCGTATGACTCAATTAGGGAAAGGAGAGGGATGAGATAAATATTAAAAAGGAGGGGACTTAGGATGGACCCCTGGGGGACACCGGAGGTGACCTTTTTTTCTTTGGATTGAAAGGGTCCAAGGGCGACCGTTTGGACTCTGTCGTTGAGGAAAGATTTTATCCATAGAAGCGCCGTATCTGAGATTCCTATGTCCCTCAATCGGTCGATGAGGATAGAATGGGAGATGGTGTCGAACGCCGCCGTGAGGTCTAGTAATATGAGAATGGCCTTCTTCTTCTGATCTTGCAGGGTTTTTATGGTGTCTGATAATTCGATCAGAGCGGTCTCAGTAGAATGTCTGGGGCGGAAACCAGACTGTTGGGGGTGAAGTATGTTGTGGGTTTTTAAGTAGATCTTAAGTTCTTTGTAGACCAATTGCTCTGTTATTTTGCCCAAGGCGGGGAGAAGGGTGATCGGGCGGAGATTGGTCAAGTCTGCCGGAGATTTGTTGACTTTTTTCATAAGTGGTTTAACAATGCCCCTTTTCCATAGGCGGGGGACCGAGCCAGAGCTGAGTGACGAGTTGACTATGTCATTGATGACGGGGTTAACAACGTCAATGAGTTGGTGAAGAATTTTTGGAGGGCATGGGTCAGAGGGGGAGCCTGATTTACATGATAGAATGACTACTCTGGTTTGTGCTAGAGTAACCGGGGTGAAAAGTTTGAGACTGCCACCTGGGAGTTCGGATTTGTCAGGGGTAGAGGGCCCTGGATGAGTTTGCGGGGGGGGGGAAGGTCATTTGAATGGGGGTGATTTTTTCCTCAAAATAGTCTGAGATTTTATTGCAAAGGTCTTGGGAAGGGGGGATTTCGGGTGTGGATGTGACGGTTGTATGATATGACACTCAACAAAGAGAATCTAATTAACCACCGATAGCTTAGTTGCCACACACCTCAGAGAAAAGAGAGTTTTTCTACTTGACACTTTTGCATTGAGTGCTTAGTCCTTCTAACTGACCTGCAAATGTTTAAGATGAGATTGAACAAGAAGAAACCATCGCTGCTGAGACCGGTGGTGTAACAAAACTTGAGGGGGCCCTCCTGTAGGGTACGTGGAGGGGCCCCCTCTGGACGCAATCTGGAGCTCTCTGGCAGAAGTGTGGTGCTGAGGGGGCCCCATGCTCCGCTTGGAAAATCAATACTTCAAAATTAAGCAGTTATAGCTAGGAATTGGGAAGAGTCTGCAATGTAGCAAACAAGAGAGAAAACTGTGGATTTCAAACACTTAGTAGAACAACTGAACAAAAATAAATTTACAATGAAGTTTAAGATAAAATAGAGCATTAGTTTCTAATCAATAGGAAATAATGTGATTGTTCTGCGTACAAACCAATATTACTGTACATCAGTGATCAAGCTGGCCCTGGAAAAAGCTTCTTAATTAAAGTTTTCACTGGTTATCTACAGAAGACTACAGGGTCTAATTTGTCATGTGTAGTAACAGTTCAAACAGGATTAGCTGCACATAACTTTAAAGGGATTACTTTACTTCGCCTACTAATGCTACCTTTTGAACATGACAATAAACTGGAATACCAGAAAGTATCTGAGGAAGCTTGCCATGAGGTGTCAAGAGTGTTGAATAAACTGAAGCTTTTAATCATTGATGAGGTCAGCATGGTATTCAGCTTAATGCTTTCCTTCATACACTTGAGAAGGCAGCTGATTTTAAGAACAAACTATGATGTGCTCTTTGGAAGAAAATCTTTGATTGTATTTGGTGACCTATTCACCTCATCCCCGTAAATGGACAACCTGTTTTCAAAACACCTGTGTATAATGAAACAAGAAAATCTCTGGAGAGTAATGGCAATGTGAATATTTGGTTAAACCTTGATTACAAAGAACTAGTGAAAAATATGTGTCAAGCATCTGATGTAAATTATGCAGACATACTGAAGGACATTAGGATAGGAGTTCTAACAAAAGGGGGAAACGGCTTTGGAAAGTCGACTTATGAAGAAACTATTTCCATCTAATATTAAAGCAGCTGAAGTAATGCATAATTTTATTGAACAGAACTCTATAGTTTCTTTAATGTCAACACTTGAAGAATGCTCCAAGTTTAATGAACAATTACTACAACTGAAGAAAGAAGTTATTTTGGAAATTACAGCCATTGATGAAAGGGAGTCAGAATACTGCTCACAGATAAACTACAAACTAAATCAGGTTCTTTGGAGAACTCTGCATGAAAAACTTCAGGATTAGAAAAGCATTTACATGTGAACAAAAGCTGTTGAGTAATTTTGTGCCATAATTTAAATGTTGAGGAAGGGTTAGTAAATGCTACAAATGGTAAAGTATTTGATTTTATTAATTTCCCAAATAGAGATGATGTTGAATACTTGGCCAAAAAATTTGCTCAGAATGATAGTGTGAAGCAGAGTGGCTGTTGGGTTGTGTTTTTTGCTAGTGAAAGACTTATATGTGCGCTGCAAGCAGTTCCCACTGTCTCTAGCTTATACTGTAACTGTCCCTAAATCACAAGGTCTAAGTGTAGTTGCAGTTTTTTGTATATTGGAAGTACTATATTTATATAAGAAATGTCATATGTAACATTGCCGTGAGTTAGAACAATGTCTAGTTTGTTTTTTTATTGATTTTGATGAAAAGAAAGTTAGTGCTTGACGCGAGAGAGTACAATCAGTTAAGAAGTATAGACGCTCAACATTTAGGCCAATACCCTGTTTATGAGAAACAAATCCGTCCAAAATGCAAGATTACAAAAGAGTGAATAGATGCAGAAGAAAATAAAGGACATGAGGACAATCTAGAAGCTGTTGAGAAGAGAAAACTGGGAAATGACGGCGATATTGTAGGTTACCATTTGGAAACCATTTCAGGTGACAACTGCTATAAAAATTTTGTTCTCAATGTACTGTTTCATTTACCATATCTAGTCAATCAAATTCAACAAATGTCAGATAAGAGATTGTGTTCTGCACTGTATCACTTGCTTCGTTTGCTGACTGACATAACGGTGACATTTCCTGCTTTAGATATTTGAGATCTGTAGTGGATCAGTAATGTTTACTCAACAGTCAACAAGATGCACAAGAATATATAATGGTCATGCTAGGAGTTGTAGAAGAAGAAGATGTAAACATTGATGATTTATTCGGAATGTATTACACATGGACCCATAACTGTGAAGATAGTGATTATTCATCTACCACTAAAATAGATTCTGAGTATTTTCTTTATTTAACATTACCAGTTTCCAAAACTGTGCCTTTTGACAAATTGTTGAAGAATGCCAACTAAAATATGACCTGCCCAAACTGCAGATCAGATGTTAACTCTACATTAATCCTAACACAAACTGGGAAATACCTTATAGGAATGCTACAATGACGCAGGCAGAGCAGATAGTTCCAAATTGGAACTCAAATTCAAAGCTGGAGAAATATAAATTTCAGGAAATATTTAGTTTTGACCTTAGCTATCATCTTTCATGAAGGCATTAATACAATCTCTGGACACTACACAGTCTAATTAAAGAGTGAAACTAGATGGACTGAATGTTATTACATCAACCTAAAATGTAAACCGAAGTTTCTTTTCAAATTGCCAAACTCTTATCTTTTCTTTTTCAACCAAATTTCTAATGAGGAATTGTGGACAAAATAGTGGGGTACGGTGTTTTATCAATCTGGTTCATCATTCTTTTAGACATTCTTCGGCCAATTGGGGGTAATGTCTTTAATGTCTTCTTGAAAATTCAACAGCCCTTATATCTTCCACAAAGGAGTTAATACCACATCGAAATACTACTGTGTAATTCAAGTGAGAAACTGAACAGGAATATTCCAATTACAGCAGCATTAAAATGACAGCAAAAGCTGTGTTTGCAACAAAAATATGACCCATTTTGTTTTACCAACCAAACTTTTAGATACTATTTGTAGAAAAAACTACACTATGGGATGTTGCCTATATGAATCACCACTATTTAAACCTCATTTTGCCGTAGAAGTGACATTTTCAAAAGGATCTCCATAATTAGAGAGTGCTTTGTATTTATTTTTGATATTGTACCAAATATAATAATGTAAGAGATATTTTGAACATAGGTTTGTTTACATTACTGTAGTAACTCCAGAAAAAGCAATTAATTAATGAATTGTATTGAGTGCAATACATAGTGTCACTTAGTTATAGTGGTGTACTGTGCAGCTTTTCTTTTTTTTTTGTTTACTATCCATTGATCGTTTTTAGGTCTTGTGACCTACAATGCGCGCAAGCGCATTGAGGGAACGAGAATTCAAGTGGCCAAAATCCTCTTCAAACCACGGGCTTTCAGCCGCGGTTTTCTTTAAGTTCACGTGAATCACGTGATTAAACATGCACGCGCATCGGCAGCATTTCTCCTGCAGGCTCACAAAAGGCTCTCCTCCCTCCCCACATCAAAGGCATCAATCACCCTCCCACAGGCTTCCCCGGCGCTGCCCCGCCCCCTGCTTCACAGCCAGGCCATCTGTTCCCTGCCAGACCTCTCACACCTCCGTCACAGCATGCCTGTGTACTTCAAAGGCTTATCACTTCACACGGCCGGCCGCATGCCGTGCAACCAGAGCACTTCAGTTGGTGCGCAGCCCCCCTCCCAGCACTGCCTTGTTACTCTCGGCAGCCGAGAGTCCCTAAACACTTTTTATATTTAATTAGCAGCAGCAGCATTTCTCCTGCACCAGGCCACATCAAAGGCTCTGTGCCACTTTCACCCACACAGCAACACTTACAGACACGCAACGCCACTCACACCCACGCAAGCCCACTATCATCCACGCAACACCACACTTACCCACGCAACGCCACTCACCCAAGCAACACCACTCACACACGCAACCCCACTCATCCACGCAACCCCACTCATCCACACAACGCCACTCATCCACGCAACGCCACTCATCCACGCAACGCCACTCATCCACGCAACGCCACTCACACTCGCAACGCCACTCACCCACGCAACGCCACCCACTCACTCACTCACTCACGCAAAGCCACTCACACCCACGCAGTGCCACTTTCACCCACACAGCACCACTTTCAGACACGCAACGCCACTCACACCCACACAAGCCCACTATCACCCACGCAATGCCACACTCACCCAAGCAACGCCACTTACCCAAGCAACACCACTCACACACGCAACACAACTCATCCACGCAACGCTACTCATCCACGCAATGCCACTCATCCACACAACGCCACTCATCCACGCAACGCCACTCATCCATGCAACGCCACTCACACACGCAACGCCACTCACACACAAAACGCCACTCACACACGCAACACCACTCACACCCACACAAGCCCACTATCACCCACGCAATGCCACACTCACCCAAGCAACGCCACTTACCCAAGCAACACCACTCACACACGCAACACAACTCATCCACGCAACGCTACTCATCCACGCAATGCCACTCATCCACACAACGCCACTCATCCACGCAACGCCACTCATCCATGCAACGCCACTCACACACGCAACGCCACTCACACACAAAACGCTACTCACCCACGCAACGCCACTCACCCACGCAACGCCACTCACCAACGCAACACCACTCACCCACGCAACACCACTCACCCACGCAACGCCACTCATCCACGCAACGGCACTCACCCACGCAACGCCACTCATCCACGCAATGCCACCCATCCACGCAATGCCACTCATCCACGCAATGCCACTCATCCACGCAACGCCCCTCATCCACGCAACGCCACTCACACCTGCAACGCCACTCACACCTGCAACGCCACTCACACCTGCAACGCCACTCACCCATGCAACGCCACTCACCCACGCAACGCCACTCACCCACGCAACGTCACTCACCCAGGCAACGCCACTCACACACGCACCGCCACTCACACACGCAATGCCACTCACACACGCAACGCCACTCACACACGCAACGCCACTCACACATGCAACACCACTCACACACGCAACGCCACTCACCCACGCAACGCCACTCACCCACGCAACGCCACTCACCCACGCAATGCCACTCACCCATGCAGTGCCACTTTTACCCACACAGCACCACTTTCAGACACACAACGCAACTCACACCCACGCAAGCCCACTCTCACACACGCAACGCAACTCACACACGCAGCGCCACTCACCCACGCAACGCCACTTACCCACGCAACGCCACTTACCCACGCAACGCCACTCACACACCCAACGCCACTCACCCACGCAACGCCACTCACCCACGCAACGCCACTCACCCACGCAACAACACTCACACATGCAACGCCACTCACCCATGCAATGCAACTCACTCAAAGCCACTCACACACATGCAGTGCCACTTTCACCCACACTGTGCAGTGCACAATAGGTCTCGCAGTAGGAAAGTTGGAGCTATTGGTTTTGTAAATGACAAAGCCCTTTATGTTTTTAAAATGAATACAAAAATAAAAGGCATTGTTATTTGCAATTGTAATAGCTCCAACTTTCCTACTGCGAGACCTATTGGCAACGCCAGTGCTTGTTTCCCATTGTTAGTGGATGATGCTTAATATAGAGCACTGTTTGTGGTGAAGAAGTATTAAAGCTGAGAACAGTAAATAAGGGAAAATTATATTTTTACTACATTGTAAAGCAGTTTTACTGCATAAGTAATGGGTATTGTTATATTTCTGTAATTTTAAAAATGAAATACTAACATGTCTTTGTTATTTTTTCCACAGCACCTGAAGTTGATCAGAAGTTTTATGTGTCAAAACATTTGTTCTACCACAGACATATTGGCTAGACATAACCATGGAAAGGGGTTTTAAATATAAGTACTCTTACATTAACTTCCTATTAGTTTGTTTTGCCTATTTTATAGTTAACACTTTCAGTGTATTATAGCAGATTTACAGTCAGTCACACAGCAACTCACTCAACCATTCAGGCCCATATGCATGCACGCACTTGCACAACTAGTCACTTATCCATGCATCCTCCTACACAAGCAGTCACTCACCTATACAGGCATTCACATACCTATTATTTAACTCATAGATAAGACCACATCACCAATCATTCACTCAAACAGCCACTGACATACCTATTGACACCATTCACACTAGCAATCACACACCCACACAACCACATATATACCCTTTCACCCATCCATACAACTACTCACTTACCCACAAACACACCCATACAGCCATTCACACAGTCACTCCCCAATACACCACTCACACGCCAACACACTTAACCAAACACCCACTCAATAAGCCACTCAGTCACCCATACAGCCACTCACACACCCAAACACTCACTCATACAGTCACTCACACAGCCAATCAATCACCCATACAGCCACTGACAGAGGCACAAAATAACCAATACAGACACTCATTTAACCAGTCACTTACTCATACAGCTACTCACACATATACTTTCTTACCCATACAGTCACTCACACATACAGTCAATCATCAATAAAGACAGTAAAACAATCACTGTCTCACCCATACAACCATTCATGCAGACACTCACTCTCAAATACAGCTACTCACACACCAATGAACTTAACCAAATACCCACTCACTCACCTGTACAGGCATTTACACACCTAGAAATTCACTCACACACCCTCTCACTCACCAATACAGCCACTCACAGTAGCGTTCACTCACCCATACAGTCACTGATACTACCTCTCACTCCCTCACTCACTCACTCACTCACACACCCATACAGCTACTCATACACCTAGAGGCATATTTACTAAGAAATGATGGAGTGCAGTGTAAGCCTTCCTGCCTTAATGTCGCACGCCACCACTTCTGAAACGCAGGGCTGCACCATATTTAAAACAATATGGTGCAAACCTGTGTTTCCACCTTCATTGGCGCTAAATTTAGCAGCCTAGTGCCAATGCAATAGTGCAAGGGTGTCTGCGTTGAGAGGAAGATTGTTTATGTGAAGAAAGGTCTTCCTTCCTGCACATGAACAATCTTTAAATAGCGTTTTGTAACTTCTATGTGTGCTTCTTAATGCTGCACATATAGAAATTGCAAAGCGTCATCTTTTAAAAATTATTGTTTATGTGCAGGAAGGGACACCTTACTGCACAAAAACAATCAAAGGCATTTTGCTGTTTCTATGTATGCTGCACAACACAGCACACACGGAAGCAGCACAAACAAGGATAAATAAAACATCTATTCTCGTTTTGCCTGTTTAATACCAGGTTTTCCCTGGTCTTAATTTTGGCACTGCCTCCTATTTACACCACTCTTGTAAAAAGGGCCCAGCATGAAAATCAATACGTGTTCCAGTGGAACGCCCACCACACCACCCATTAACCTCCCCTTTCACACTAAGTGTAGCGTGAAACGGGGCCCTTTTTACAAGGCAGTGTTAAGCCAAGTTAAATGGCTTTACGCTGATTTGTAAATAAGGTAAAGCCCCTATCGCCACCACAACATCTGAAAAAGTGACATTGTGGTGGCAATAGGGGCTTGTAAACATGCCCCCTACTCACTCACTCTTACAGCCACTCACACACTGATTTACTTATCCATAAGCCACTGACACAGGAATTAACTCACCCAAAATACACACCCACAGCCAATCACTCTCCTATATGACCACTGAGACAGCCAGTCACTCACCCATACAGCTACTTACACAGGTACTCACTCACCTATACTGCCAGTCATACAATAATTCACTCACCCATATAGCCACTCATAGAACCACTGACTCTGCTATACAGCCAGTCGCTCAACTAAACATGCACTCACACAGTCGTCAACTCATCCACACAGACACTCACACATGCAGCCACTAACACACTCATGCACATAACAGTTGATGGACAGAAAGCAGAATAATGTTGTACATTCAGACCAGTACAGAGATCTGGGCCTAAATCCATTGTTTATTTGCTCACCATGCCATTCCAGTTTGAACCCAGCCATATACAAATCAGTCTTGATCCAGCCTCATGGAACCATCCATCCCGAACTGCCAAGCCAGGTCCTCCCTGGAGTGGAAACAAGCATCCTAGGACCAGTTTCGGGGTTTCACCCCTCTTCAGACAAGATAGCTTGATTCCAGTGGCATGGAGAGCACAGGACCAACGTCTTGGCATTCCTGTCCCACTCGGTGTGACAAATGTAAAAACAACAGTTGATGGACAGAATGCAGAACAATGTCATACATTCCCCCCTGTACAGAGATCATGGCCTAAATCCATCGTTTTTTCGCTCACCATGCCATTCCAGTTTGAAACCAGCCATATGCAAATCATTCTTAACCCTGTGCCTCATGGGAACTGCCAAGCCAGGTCCTTCCTGGACTGGAAACAAGCATCCTAGGATGGATTTCAGGGTTTCACCCCTCTTCAGCCAGGATAGCTTGATTCCAGTAGCATGGAGAGCACGGGACTCATGTCTGGGCATAACCGTCCCACTCGGGGTGACAAATGCAAAAACAACAGTTGATGGACAGAATGCAGAACAATGTCATACATTCACCCCAGTACAGAGATCTGAGCCTAAATCCATCATTTCTTTGCTCATCATGCCACTCCAGTTTGAACCCAGCCATATGCAAATCAGTCTTGGCCCTGTGCCTCATGGGAACAGTCCTGCCGAACTGCCAAGTCAGGTCCTCCCTGGACTGGAACAAGCATCCTAGGACTGGTTTCAGGGTTTTATCCCTCTTCACCCAGGATAGCTTTATTCCAGTGGCATGGAGAGCATGGGACACACGTCTGGCCATACCCGTCCCACTTGGGTGACAAATGCAAAAACAACTGTTGATGGACAGAATGCGGAACAATGTCATACATTCACCCTAGTACAGAGATCTGGGCCTAAATCCATAGTTTTTTTGCTCACCATGCCATTCCACTTTGAACCCAGCCATATGCAAATCCGTCTTGACCCTGTGCCTCATGGGAACAGTCCAGCTCGAACTGCCAAGCCAGGTCTTCCCTGGACTGGAAACAAGCATCCTAGGACCGGTTTCGGAGTTTCACCCCTCGTCAGCCAGTTCCCACAAGGAACAGGGTCAAGACTGATTTGCATATGGCTGGGTCCAAACTGGGGTGGTGTGGTGAGCAAAAGAATGATGGATTTAACCCAGATCCTTCTGACTGGAGGTGAATGCCTGCATTGTCCAGCATTCTGTCCTTCAATTGTTTCTTTTGAATATGTCGCCCTAAGTAGGTAGGGTATGCCCAGATGTGTGTCTCATGCTCACTACACCACTGGATTCAAGCTAGCCTGGCTGATGAAGGGTGATGCCCTGAAACTGATCCCAGAATGCTTTTTCTGGTCCAGTGTGAACCTGGCTTGGCAGTTCGGGCTGGACTATTCCCACAAAGAACAGGGTCAAGACTGATTTGCATATGGTTGGGTCCAAACTGGGGTGGTGTGGTGAGCAAAAGAATGATGGATTTAACCCAGATCCTTGTGACTGGGGGTGAATGCATGCATTGTCCAGCATTCCGTCAATCAATTGTTTCTTTTGAATATGTCGCCCTAATTGGGAAGGATATGTCCAGACTTGGGTCCCTTGCTCACTACACCACTGGATTCAAGCTAGCCTGGCTGATGAAGGGTGATGCCCTGAAACCAGTCCCAGGATGCTTGTTTCCAGTCCAGGGAGGACCTGGCTTGGCTGTTCGGGCTGGACTGTTTCCACAAGGAACAGGGTCAACCCTGATTTGCATATGGCTGGGTACAAACTGGGGTGGTGTGGAGAGCAAAAGAGTGATGGATTTAACCCAGATCCTTGTGACTGGGGGTGAATGCTTGCATTGTCCAGTATTCAATCCATCACATGTTTCTTTTACACTAACACACTCGGTCACACACCTATACAACCAATCCTATATATATATATATATATATATATATATATATATATATATATATATATATATATATATATATATATATATATATATATATATATATATATATATATATATATATATATATATATATATATATATATATATATATATATATATATATATATATATATATATATATATACACAAAGTGATCCTCAAGCCACACGAGAGCGCTCCGCAGTGTGTGCTCTGCCCAGGGGTCGGATCCTGACCCAGGAAGAATTTTGTTGTACAAAAGAGGCGGCACAGCCAGGGTACTTGTTAAAGCCTTATTTAATTATTGCTTCACCCCATCAACGTGTTTCAGCCACAACTGGCCTTGCTCACGGTCGGTTAGTCCTTCCACAGTGTTACTTTTTATACTATCCCAGTTTTGCCATTAGGTGGCATTCTGGGAATTGTAGTTGCAAACATTTAGAAATAATATTGAAAACAAAAAAGAAAGACATTGTGTGTGTTTCAGTCACATCATTTGTATGTCACGACTTTTTGTTCACTGTGGCATGCACATTAATGTTTATCAATGTCAGAGTATTAGGTATAGTACCCATGTTGTGATTGTTACAGTCTTATAAGCATTTATTCCAGATGAATGTGGAGGTCTTCCCCAAAGTTCATTCCTCTGGGGTGTTTTGTTCTGAGTCTGATTATCATCCAAAGACTCCATTTGACAGAGCTTTCGGATTGCGTCACCACCTCTTTCCATTTTACCCAGCATTTTTGCTCCGTAGAAATGCATTTGTCTCCAATCGCCATTCTGGCATGTACTTAGATGTTTGGCGGTGGCGTATTGCATGTTCGAATTCTTTACTGCTCGAATATGTTCCAAGATCCTCTTTTTCAACATGCATGTGGTGCATCCAATGTACTTCATGCCACATTTGCATTCCACGATGTATACCACATTTCTGGAAGTACATGTGATGTGTTGGTCTATTTTTTTTAGTTTTCCATCTGGTTCTTGGATTACTTTCATGTTTTTTCCAATCTTGCAAGCTTTACATGTGTTGCATGGTTGAAAGCCTTTCCGCTGGTCTTGCAACCAGTCTGATTTTGGTTTTGCTTGAAAGTAACTTTTGACCAGTAGATCTTTCAAAGAGTTGTTTTTCTTGTACGTTATTGATGGTACTTCGCCAATTGTTGCTCCAATGTCAGGATCCCCTGATAGGAGATGCCAGTATTTCTTCATTATTCGGGCAATATTTCCACTTTCCTTGCTGAAAGTTGTTACAAATCTGGGTGGTGCGTTTTTTTCTGGTTTTTTCGGTTGCTCAATCAGTGTTTGTGTCCTGGTTTTCTGATCTATTTTTTTCTTGCATTTTCTCAGAACACGTTCCTCATATCCTCTCGCTGTGAATCTTCGTTTGCTTTCTTGAATCCCTTTTTCCGCATCTACTGGTTTAGAACAGACATCTGGACATGAAAAAAGACTTAATAGACAAATGGATTGAAAACAACACGCAATCCTCTTTAAACATGATGAGCATTCTGGTTAAACATGCGCGAATTGATGTGGATGAAATCACACTAAAAATTAAGGAATTAGAGGAAAAGCTATCAAATGAAAGCAACCAGGAAGAAGTTACAAAGCTACGCCAAGAGATGGAAGCATGATTAGATTCCTATGAAAAGGAAATTGAAGAACGGAAAGAGCGGAAATTCCAAAGGGATGAGCAAGATTATATTCATGGAAGGATCCTCACGTTCGCCAGACGATATGATACTTTAAAAAAGAACTACTCAAGGCACAAATTGGCGTCCAGTGCCAGTGAATCATACATAAGTGACAATGAATCAGTACGAAGTGCTTACCAGACAAAAAACTGGTCTGTTTTAGAGGAAGTTGGATTAATAAATCTGGAGAGAAGTATCGCAAGAGGCGGAGGAAGGGGAAGGGGAATGCAATCATATTCCAACAAAGGGTACAGAGGAAGAGGAAGGGGAACACAGAACCAAACAACCCCCTCGCCAGCACCCGAAAAACCCGCAGGTCCAAGCTGAGAAAGAAGACAGTACCCCCTTCGCAATCGGAAGCAAACCTAATTGTGAATCTCTCTGATCATCAACTAACTGAAACAGAACGCACTGTTTTGAATAAAGGGTTATCATTCTGCCCTGAATCACATTTTGATTACACTGAGACACGGATAGACTTTTACAAGTATATCAGAAAACTAAAGTTAGCCAAGGTACATGCTGGCAAACCAACTGAATCCGTAAACATAGCAAATGAAAACACAGATGATATCGTGTTCACCACAATTGCAGAATTACCTGATCTCAGGCATAGCTTTGAAACGCTGTTTGATCAAAACGGCACTTCATTATCAGATTCAGAAATCTTGGAAGAACTAAATATCCAAACAAATGAGAGACTAAGCACTGGATTAAAGAGAAAATCGAGATATTATCCTATCTTATCTCCAGGAAACAAAATAGATCTGTTTTCAGATGCAATAACAAAAGAACTGGACAACCTTTCAAAAGTGAGAAATAATTCACGCGAGAATCTCTCGAAGGCATAACGCAATGCAATCAAAGCTTTAATTGAGAATGACAAAATTACAATAAAACCTGCTGACAAGGGGGGCAATATTGTGCTGATGCAAACAACAGACTATATAGCAGAAGCAGAAAGACAATTGAATCAAGAAAATAACTACAAGAGACTAGACATAAATCCGTACGTGAAAATGAAGAAGGAATTGCAGGAACATCTAGATATGTGGTATGAAAGAGGTTTGATCAATGAGGAAGAGAAAAAATATTTAACAATTGATCACCCAATACCGCCATGCATATATTTCTTACCCAAGATCCACAAAACTCTAGTAAATCCTCCGGGAAGACCAATTGTCTCCTCTTGTGACTCACTATACGAAAATATCTCAAATTATGTCGACACATTCTTGGCTCCCATTGCCCAAAGTCTGCCCTCTTACATAAAAGACACCAGAGATTTCTTAAGAATTCTGATAAATGTAACCTGGAACTCTGACTATCTCTTAGCCACAATTGATGTGATCTCACTCTACACGTCAATTTGTCATGAGGTAGGAATGGAAGCATCCGAATATTATCTGAAGCAACGCAGCATCACGCAACTAGATCACACAAGAATGCTGATAAAGATGGTGGATCTATGTTTGAAGAACAACATATTTCTCTTCAACAAACAAATGTATAAGCAAGAATGTGGTACAGCCATGGGCATTTCTCTATCTCCCAACTATACAAACATCACCATGGGCTGGTGGGAGAAGACCACAGCATGGAACCAAGACAACCAATCAGATCTGGATCGAATAATACTGTGGGTGCGTTACATCGACGACCTTTTTATCATTTGGAATGGTACAAACTCTCAGTTTCAGAATTATTTTGAAAGCTGAATGACAATGATCTAGGTTTACAGTTCACGTGCCCGACAAGCAAAAAGGAAATAGATTTCCTAGACACCAAAATATGCGTGTCTGACGGAAAATTGGAATCCACCCTATTTCGGAAAAAAACTGCAACAAATAGTGTGCTGCATGGGACAAGCTTCCATCCTAAATCCCTTTTAAACAGCATACCATATGGGGAATTCACACGGCTAAAGAGAAACTGTTCTAAACCAGAAGAAGCGGAAAAAGTGATTCAAGAAAGCAAACGCAGATTCACAGCTAGAGGATATGAGGAACGTGTTCTGAGAAAATGCAAGAAAAAAATAGATCAGAAAACCAGGACACAAACACTGATTAAGCAACAGAAAAAAACAGAAAAAAACGCACCACCCAGATTTGTAACAACTTTCAGTAAGGAAAGTGGAAATATTGCCCGAATAATGAAGAAATACTGGCATCTCCTATCAGGGGATCCTGACATTGGAGCAACAATTGGCGAAGTACCATCAATAACGTACAAGAAAAACACCTCTTTGAAAGATCTACTGGTCAAAAGTTACTTTCAAGCAAAGCCAAAATCAGACTGGTTGCAAGACCAGCGGAAAGGCTTTCAACCATGCAACACATGTAAAGCTTGCAAGATTGGAAAAAACATGAAAGTAATCCAAGAACCAGATGGAAAACTAATGAAAATAGACCAACACATCACATGTACTTCAAAAAATGTGGTACACATCGTGGAATGCAAATGTGGCATGAAGTACATTGGATGCACCACATGCATGTTGAAAAAGAGGATCTTGGAACATATTCGAGCAGTAAAGAATTCGAACATGCAATACGCCACCGCCAAACATCTAAGTACATGCCAGAATGGCGATTGGAGACAAATGCATTTCTACGGAGCAAAAATGCTGGGTAAAATGGAAAGAGGTGGTGACGCAATCCGAAAGCTCCGTCAAATGGAGTCTCGGATGATAATCAGACTCAGAACAAAACACCCCAGAGGAATGAACTTTGGGGAAGACCTCCACATTCATCTGGAATAAATGCTTATAAGACTGTAACAATCACAACATGGGTACTATACCCAATACTCTGACATTGATAAACATTAATGTGCATGCCACAGTGAACAAAAAGTCGCGATATATAAATGATGTGACTGAAACACACACAATGTCTTTCTTTTTTGTTTTCAATAATATTTCTAAATGTTTGCAACTACAATTCCCAGAATGCCACCTAATGGCAAAACTGGGATAGTATAAAAAGTAACACTGTAGAAGGACTAACCGACCGTGAGCAAGGCCAGTTGTGGCTGAAACGCGTTGGTGGGGTGAAGCAGTAATTAAATAAGGCTTTAACAAGTACCCTGGCTGTGCCGCCTCTTTTGTACAACAATATATATTTATATATATATATATGTGTCCAGTAGATAATTATAGTTAGAACCTTGTTTCTATTCCAAAAACAATATTTTTTCGCCAATAATTTTGGTGTCATTTGACGAATGTTCACGAACATTTCAGAACTATTGGTTCACTCAGGTCAGTTCCTGTTTTGAAAGTTTCGGGATGATTAATCAAGTGGGGGCCCTGAAAAAAGGGGGGTCCCAAAACGCGTTTTCCCCATGTTCATTTCCATAGGAAGTTTCGACATGGCGACAGCCCGAACTGCTGAACGGAATTGTACCAATTTGGCAAAATAATAGTACTTGGTCCAGAAAGCAACCTTTTTTTAAATGGTGTAAATCCATTCAGTAGTTGCTGAGAAATTCGAAAAATAAAAATGTAGATATCGTAGCGCCGAGGAGGAGTCGCGAACCCTCCCGAACACGAGCTTCATTCTGATTGGCTCCCAACACTCCCAAGCAGAATGTGTTGGCAGCCATCTTGTGACTCTGTAACCGAGTCACAAGAAAAAGGGAAAAAAAGTGAACAATCAAGAAAAGGGGGCAGGGTAGGAACACCCTGGCCCCCTAGGCCTAACCAGGGGGTCCCACAGGAAAAACACCAGACCCCCCAAAAATATATTTTTTTTTTTAAAGAAAAAAAATCAGCAGAATTTACGGTGGCTGCACGAACTCTGCTGAGAAAAAAAATAAAAAAGCAAGGGCTTTGAATTAATGAGCCCGCGGGTGGGCCAGGATCCAGGGGCAATGCCAAAATTATATACCGGGGGTCCACGGGGGCCCCGCAGCCCTGGGCACTGCCACCTCCCGCTATGCTAATTAGATGCGGGGCACGCGCCCCCCCAGGGACCGCCACCACCCTGGGTTTTTTTCAATTTGATGTGGGGGCCTCCAAGGCCCCACTGAGCCCCGGGGTCCTCCATGTCCCTGGGGCTTTATTTAATTATGCACTGGGGGCACGTGGCCCCCCGCAGCCCCAGGGACCACCACCACCACCTCCCCGGGGCTTTATTGTGTGGGTAGGGGGCCTCACAGACCCCCCCAAGCCCTAGGGACGGCCACCTCCCTAGTGCTTTTGTAAATTATTTGCGGGGGCCTTGCAGGCCCCCCTAAGCCTGGGGGACCACCACCTTGCCGGGGCTGTTGAAATGATGGGAGGGGGTCCTCGCAGCCCCCCTCCTGGAGGCCCTGATTTCCCAGGGGGCTGCCCCAGGGCCGGCTCCTGCAATGTCCTGGGGTACCTACCCCCGGGACATTGCTGTTTGCTCTAGGAACACCCTGTCTTAGCAAACTTCTGCTTTGCTTCTTGGAAGAATTGCTTTTGAGCAGCTCCCTTTGCCCAAAACCACTGCCGGCTCCTTAAGGAGGCGGGGAGCTGGCTGGGACGGTGGGGGTATTGGGGCGCCCCCTACAGTCCCCAATGCTGAGGGCCGACCCCGGGGGATGGGGCCACAGGGGCCAGAAGTGGCCCGGGAGGGGGCCACACAGCCCCCTCCCTTTATTTAAAAAACAAAAATGGCTGTACCCTGGGGGATGGGGTCCCCGGGCTGAAATCGGCATGGGAAGTAGGGCTGTGTGGCACTCCTCCTTAAATTTATATATAATATTGCCAAGCCCCGGGAGATAAGACGCCCTGGGCCAATAGTAGCCCAGGGATGGGGGGCCATGGCCCCCCTTCCCTATAAATATATATAAAAAAACCATTACACGGGGGACGGCACCCCAGGGCCGAAATCAGCCTCGGGAGGGGGCCACGCGGCACCCTTCCCATTTAAAAAAAGATATAAAAATGTAAAGGGTCAGACCCTGGGGGATGGAGTCCACAGGGCCCCAAAAATACTAAATGAAGGGCGGCCATACAACCCCCCCTTCTAAAAATATATGTATTTTTTAAAAGCCGGCAACTCGCCAGAGGCCCCACCTGCTCCCTGCACCACTCTGCAAACGCGTCCCCTGGCACGTTCTAAGATGGGGAATTAAGTTCCCTTGAATACTGAGGGTCCCTGGGGGCCAACTAGCCCACCAGGTACCTCCCGTAAGCGCAACACAGCTGGATTGCAGAAGGTGGTCTGAGGTCACACCCCTTTTTACACCACTCTGCAAACACGCCTCATGACGCACTGCTACTGGGGTGATGAGGTCCTCTTTTGTCCTGAGGACCTCAGGACACAAGTCGAATTTATCCCCCTGAGGTAATTGGAATTTTTATGGTCGATTGTGTCCCCTAACGTAGACCCCAACGGCTCCATGTACGTGCTTCAAGTACATGTAATTTCCCTCCATGACCAGATATGAAGACGCAAATACATTTGCGTCCAACGTCAACATGACTTCTTTCAGATCCACCATGAATGGGTCGATAATTCCGTTCCTAAGTATGCCGTGCCACCGTCTTTACATGGTGCACTTTCACGTTTTCCTGACTCTGTTGAGTTAGGCCCTGATTTCTGCCATCGAGCCCTTTCTGCCTTCTGCCTCAGAAAGCTGCAACCTGGACCTGCATCCATGACCCTTACCCTACTCCCTACGCGGCGAGCGGTGCCCGGCTCGGCCTGCTTGCCTGCCAAGACAATTCAGCCTTCAAGTTATCTGCTCCGCTCCTCGAAAATACATTCCTGTCTAGTGATTTAGGTAAACATCTCCCCAGCTGCAGAGCAAAGGGCCCGGCCTTTCTGTTTCCGTGCACGAAATTCATTGCTCCTGTTACCATGGTAGGCCCATGGCCCCTCGCATTATACGTAGACACGTAGACACATATGCACGCACTAGCAGTCAGTATAGAATAGCCTCTGCCCGAAAGACCTTTTCTTCTAGATAAAACAGTTCTTCAACACAAGATGTCAGATATGATTTGGGATTAGGTTGTTCTGACACGCCAGACTTCTGTCTCCCCTTTTGGTGCTAAATGTCAAGTCCCCTTCACCCTCCAGTTTCACGTCAATCACACGTCATGTTGCCTGCGCGCGCATCCAGCCATATATTTCTGCTGACACTGCAGGATTCCTCTATGAATCCACCCACTTGTGACACTTTCATGTGACGTTTCTAGCACACACCTCCGTGTACGCCCTCGTGCACGCCTTCTGTTACGCACATGTGTTCTTATCTCGTTTCTTTCAGCTGTTACGCCTTCTGTATCCTTCACCATTGTATGCATTTACTATATATAATGTGCACTGTTAATAAAGCATTGTCTATCCCTTCCTGAACCCTCGTGGTGATGGAACATGATACCATGGTTCGAACCATTCCATTACATGGAATAAAACCCTTATAAACTCAGACTCCACGGACTCTGCCTCTCATTTTGAATGAGCTATTTTATTGAACTTATACCGCATAGAAATTCAGTATACGGTAAATTTATTTACCACATAATTGGCGCCCGAATAGGGACCCCTCCCCCACCTTACACGCCGGCGATGCGTTGCAGGCCTTGCCCCCTGCCACAGCCGTGACGGACAACTACGCGTACCCGCAGGATTTCCTTATCTCCCTCAGGCCTACGGAGGTGACGGAGACTGCGATCGACATCCAGACGAGGCGGTGAGGAGTGCGGAGGATCCCGACCAGAGCCCAGCCGAGAGAGCAAGGTCCGAGGTGTCTAGAGGCCCACCAGTTCAGAAGTACCTACGTCACGTGTCGAGTCGAGTCCAGTCCGGTCCAGTCCAGTCGAGTGTCTGAGGCCTTCCGGTCCGTGCTTCCCGGTGAGTACCGTTGCTGGGGACGCATCTAGACGGGTGCATTAATTTGTGTCCGGTCAAGACAGGTTTGGGTACGCAAACCCGGTCTGCACTGTTTTAGCAGTGTATCTGTACTGTTTAGCAGTATATCCAGTATCCAGTTATTCAGTTATTGTTCGTTCTAAATTGTTTAAATGTATTTTAATGTCGTGGTATGAGTGATTGTTTGATCTTCATTCCTGTGTTTATTGTATTAGTTGTGTCCAAGTACGAGTAAGTATCAAGTATCAAGTATCGAGTTACAGGATGCCTCTATTCTCTAAACTGAGACAGATAGGAACTAGAAAAGGGATACTTGAGGAAGCTGTTCCCATCCCACCCAGGGACACTCCCGGTCATTTTATGTACCACAAGCACGGCTTAGACGCCGTATTATATCTCGACTTGTGGGTGGATTACACTTAGCAGAGAATCAGAGATGGCCCGCTACAGGGACATGGGATGCCGAGTGCATCATGAGAGTAGAAGAAGCGTTGTGGAAAAAGAAAGCCAGACAGTCACAGAAAGATGCCATTGAACTATGGCGTAAAGAAGCACACAGACGGACAGAGAAAGCACTTAGAAAAGCAGAGAAAAGTAGAGAGGATTCTGAAAATGCCAAAGAAAAAGAACTACTAGAAGAAGGAGAACGAGTTAGAATGGAACAACACGACAGACAGAGTAATGCCATTTTGACAGGATTGTATCCAGTCCTGGCCGAGGGCCTGCCCAAGGCGACCCCGGAAACACCGAAAAATCTGCCTCCTCCATTGGTTCCGACTAAATTACGTCATAAGACCGCAGCAGACATTTTCCTTTCTTCTTATTTAGACGATGTAGCTCCCGCATATACCAATGTACCTGCCCGTGTACCACCTGACAATAACCTGCCCCCTGATCATCAGCCCCCAGGTCCGCAACAGCAGACCCCTCCCGGTCCGCTTCCTGCACCCCTACCTGTCATTCCCCCTGGTATTCAACAACTACATCCTCTTAATCCTTTTGGGACCGACACGGTTCAGGTTCCAACCCAGTTACAGCAGGTACCGACCCTACAGCCAGGTTATGCTCAAGCCTCCGCCTCAGGAGGTGCTACAGGAGGTTATCACACCCCACCACCGTTACACCGAGTGACAATGAGAGAATTCGCAATGGCGCGGACACCTAGAGGTGCCCCGGCAGAACAGCTTAGAAAACAGCTTACAGATTGCAGATATGACACAGTGCCTGGTACGACAGGACCCATGTTGTTAGCGTCCCTACGTTTGAGACGTGTTACAGATTATTTGCAATTACTACCAGAAATGCCAGACCATCTAGACAAAATGTATCATTTTATTAGAACAGGAGAAGGACCGGAGAGTGTTGGTGACGCCATGTCACGTCAGAAAGTTGAGAACAAAGGTTTAATCATGCGATTTTTGGTTAATTGTTTGATAAGAGAACAAGATCAGGCAGGTTTTCCACAAAATGAAATGGATAGATTGAACAGATGGAGCCAGAATATTGCGGATGGTAAACATGATAGAGAGAAAAGTGTACATGTCATGGTTAGAAAGATCCGTAAAGAAATAATAGATATACATGCCCATCGAGAACCTGAAGAGCCACTCGAATTAGACGAGCCAAACTCCTCGCAGGAGGAGGATAATACAGAGGATCTAGCAGAAACATCGCAACTGACAGTCAAAAAAATGATAGCATATGTAGGTAGAGAGAAACATCCTAGACCGCACTCTTTTGATAGGCCCTTCGATAGACCCATTCGTAAACAAGAAACGTTCGAAAACAAGGAACGTTACCTTTGCCCGATACCAGAGCGATGTACCCTTGAGCATGTATTCCAAATGACTGACAAAGTACTAAAAGAAAGGGTAGGTTATCAAGAACTCAATACCCTACGTGATCAGGAACTAGCCCGGTCCGCAGTACAGTGGGCCGGAGATGACAGCATATATAAAGATGATTCGGTAGTGCAAACGTTTTTAAGTCTTATTCCAGAAAGAACAGCGATTAGCTGGTATATACATGACACAACACCTCATCATCCAGTATGAAAATAGAGCATCTGACCCAGGTCCGTTATATAATTTACTGCAGGACTTACTCCTGAGAAGATGGAGAGGTCTAGGTACTGAACTAATTGAAACGATTTTAGAACAACGCCACAAATATAGAACCTTCTTGGCTCCACATCTTGTTTCTGTTCCACCCCCAGTCAGGAAACCATTCCACTTTGACTTTGACAAACAGAACCCTTTACGAGAAGTACATCCAGTCAGGAATGCTGATGATACCCTTACACGTGTTTACGTATACACGCCTATAACTAAAATGGAATTATTAGAAATGAAGAAAATAGTGCCCAGTCATGATAAAGACCCTGCAGGTTTCCACCGTGAAATAAAAGACATGTTACTCATGGGTGATTACACCTATCCCGACATTATGAAAATATTGAAAGTTTTATTGCCTGCCGGTATTTACGAGAAACTCAAAGAAAAAGAATGGGAGGTGGGAGATAAAAAGATTGATTGGGCTGCATTAGAAACGGAAGAGACTGGTCGAACCCCAGGTTTGGGTCTTGGGGATAAAACTAAAGCATTACCAGGATTGTTAGTACAGGTTTTGCCACGTTTGTTAGCAACTAAAAAGGAGGACTGGGATGCAATCTCAGCCTGCAAACAGAAACCCGATGAAGACACTAGTGATTTTTATTCCCGATTTGAGAAATGTTTTATTATTAATAGTGGCCTAAAAGCAAGTAGCGAGTCATACCCACACCTTTTTGTATCCAAATTAGTCGAGAATTCATTGCCCCAGGTTAAGAACCGTGTACTGAAAGTCGAGAGCACATGGCAAGCTAATTCGCCTTCACAAATGTTACAAATGTTACAGTATCACCAGAATAGGATCAGGGAAGAACATGACCACGAACAGAGATGTATGAAAGACACGAAAATGAAAATGCTAGTTGCTCAGTCAGTTCCAACTGACGGTCATAAAAGGGGTACTACACAAGCCAATAATTAAAATTCAGCAGCTCCTGTTAAAGGGATATGCAACTATTGTAAACAGCCAGGTCACTATGTAAACGATTCTGCAGTTTTGAAACACAACATATCTACAGGTAAAACTAAAGAGAGACCGCGTCCACCTAGACAGGACCAGGCCCCACAACACGTTCCACAGAATGTTCAGCCTATGCAGACTACACAACAGACTGTAGCGGTACCACAGCCACAACCCATTGCCGCAACACAACATGCAACCCGGCAGATGTACCAATATGCACAATCTGACTATCCCGATTATCAGCGATACACATGAAACAGCCTAGAGAGGGAGGTTGGCTTGCCTCTTATTGAGGTTCCTGTAGATCAAGAGGGTCCTTATGTACATAGTCAGGTATTAGGGAAAGATAGAAAGTTTTTGATTGACACAGGGGCAAGCAGGACAACAATCAGTCACGACGAGGTTCCAGGGGCACCCCTCTCAGGCTCACAGAATGTTTCCCTTGGATTTTCAGGAAAGCCTATTGTTAATGAAGTATCGAAACCAGTCCCACTTGCAGTTGGTCCATTGTCCCGCACTACAGATTTATTACTCACGAAATCATGTCCAGAAAACTTACTTGGTATAAAGACCCTGAAAGCTCTAGGAGCGGTAATTTGTTGTTCTCCGGAAGGAGTAAGACTGTTTCTGCGTGATTTTAAAGGCCATTATGTATTGAGAGATTTTGACCCCAGGTTACAGAATGTTCCTGCACATTTATGGGTGAAAGGCCCCACTGATGTAGGTTGTATGCACATCACTCCATATCGTGTCACACTGAAGCCAGGAGTAGTACTACCACGCATTCGACAATACAAGTTACCACCAGATGCTGTAGTGGCTTTACTGAAAATCATTGACGAGCTCATTGCACAAGGAGTGGTTGTAGAAACTGACTCCAATCTATGTAATTCCCCTATCATTCCAATTCTTAAACGTACTGATCCAAATGCACCCCCAGTTTATCGATTAGTTATCGATTTACGAGAATTGAATAAATGCATTGTACCACAATATCCCGTGGTCCCAGACATTTCGTCCTTATTGACAGCTATTGATTCCGAAGCGACGTTCTTCACTGTAATCGATCTCAAGAACGCCTTCTTTAGTGTCCCTATTGACCCGGAAAGCCAATATCTTTTCGGATTCTGTTTAAATGGCCGAAGCTTCAAATTTGCACGTGCACCTCAAGGATTCACAGAAAGCCCCAGTATCTACAGCCAAGCATTGAAGAGACAACTTGACAGTATCCACATGCCTGACAACACTGCCCTACTCCAGTACGTCGATGATCTATTGATCACCTCCCGTAGTGAACCAGAATGTGAACAAGCGTCACTGACAGTTTTGCATTTCCTGGCAGACAAGGGACACAAGGTGTCTCCTTCGAAGCTACAATTCTGTGCCCAGCAAGTGGTGTACCTTGGGCACTTGCTGTCCAAGTGGGGTAGGCAGCTGACACCTGACTGAATTCAGTTAATTGCACATCTTCCGCAACCTAAAACACAGAAAGAAGTACGAGCCTTTATTGGACTCACTTCCTATTGCAGACAATGGATTCCACAATATGCATTCCTAGCTAAGCCACTCATACAGTTGACAACTCAGGAGGCAGCGTCTTCGACTGTCCTCCCTTGGACTCAGGAACATACACAAGCTTTTGACGAATTAAAGAAAGCCTTATGTCAAGCACCAGTTTTAGCAACACCATGTTACAGTAAGCCTTTTACACTTTTTGTCACCGAACGCGAAGGTACTGCATTGTCAGTACTCACCCAGGATCAAGCAGGTTCACACAAACCGTGTGCTTATTTTTCTAGTACATTAGATCCAGTAGCCCAGGCTCTGCCTGCGTGCTTGAAATCTGTAGCAGCAACAGCTCTAGCGATCAGACAAAGTGATTCCATAGTGTTAGGACATCAATTGACAGTACAAGTTCCACATTCCGTGGAAGTCCTTTTGAACAGAACACAGACTCAACATTTGACTATAGCACGACTGACAGGGTATGAATTGACATTGTTTCAGCCACACATAGATATCAGGCGCTGCAATACATTGAATCCTGCTACACTTTTACCATTAAGTGAGACAGACCCTTTTGCACATGATTGTGTTGAAGTCATTACTATTACGACGAAACCCAGACAAGACTTAACAGACACCGTATTACCAGATCCAGACCTGACACTTTATGTGGATGGTTCATGTATGAGAACAAGTACAGGAGAGTTAGTGGCCGCATATGCAGTCATGACGGAAACTGAAGTCATAGAAACACATCGCATTGACACACTGTCAGCCCAAGCGGCAGAGCTCATTGCTCTGACTCAAGCCTGTATACAAGCAAAGAACAAGAGAGTTAACATTTACATGGATTCACGTTATGCATTCGGAGTCGTACACGACTTCGGTGTACTCTGGCGAGAGAGAGGTTTCTTGACCTCTCACGGAGCCAAGATCCAGCACGGTCCCCTCATCCAAGCTCTGTTAGAAGTAATACATTTGCCAACAGCAATAGCCATCATGAAGTGCAAGGCACATACGAAAGTTACAGATACCATTTCCCAGGGTAATGACCTGGCAGATCGAACAGCCAAGCATACAGCTCAGACTCATACTCCCACAATTGATATGACAAAGACAGTAGTCCCGACACCGACACATTGCATGACAGTTAGGGATCCCGCCCTAGATGTAATCGACATACAGACACATGCTACCCCAGACGAAATCAAGAAATGGACTGAACTAGGAGGGATCCAGACAGAACAGGGATGGATGACGAAGGGAAAAGCCACATGGTTTCTCCCCGACTCTATGGTTCAAGTTATCATTAACACAGCACATAGTCCTGCACATTTTGGAGAAAAAGCCATGTTAGACAGTATTCAAAACCTTTGGTTCAATAAGCATTTACGAGCAGCAGCAAAACAGAAAGTACGTACTTGCATGATCTGTTGTCAGTTCAACCCAAGAAAAGGCATTCCCGTAGAGCAAGGTGGATTTCATCCTCCCGATCACCCTTTTGAAGTCCTCCAGATGGATTATATCCAGATGGAACGTTGTTGAGGATTCAAATATGTCCTCGTAGTTGTATGTGCACTCTCCCGATGGACAGAAGCATATCCAGTCCCAGATTACACTGCTCAGACCACTGCCAAGCAGCTGGTACGTGAATTCTTCCCCCGGTATGGTTTGCCCCGTATCGTGTACTCAGACAATGGTCAGCCATTCTCGTCCGAGCTTATGAAGCAGGTATCACTCCTGCTAGGATATCAGTGGAAGTTCCACTGTGTCCGACATCCCGAGGCAGCAGGTCTCGTAGAAAGACACAATCAGACCCTGAAAACACGTCTCGCCAAAGTGTGTAAAGAGAAAGGCGTAGATTGGATAGTCGCTTTACCAGTTGCTCTTTTTTTTATGAGAATGGTAGCCCATTCAAGAACAGGGCTATCCCCGTACGAGGTGGTCTTTGGTAGGCCACCGAATATGTGGGGGACGCCTCTGCCTCGTAAGATCACAGATGTTGACTGTAATATGCTGACAGATTACCTTGCCTCCTTGATGTCTGCACTACAATCATGTCGTTCACAGGTAGCCGCAGCTTTTCCCGACAACACCGAGGTGAAGCCACACGAGATCGTCCCTGGAGATCTAGTGTTTATCCGGAATTTCGATAGGAGGAGTCCGCTGGAGCCCCGCTGGCAGGAGCCGAAGCTTGTTCTTCTAACAACAAGGACTGCTGTTAAGGTGGAGGGCCGCAAAGGCTGGCTCCACTCGAGTCATATCAAGAAATGCCATGGACTTCCGCCAAAAACAGACTCCCAGCCCTGCCCCGTTTCAGAGACTGATACTAAACTCCCCCTGGTAGAAAATACTCCTCAGCAGGAGTTCCGAATGAAATTGAGGTCTAGCAAGTCAGACAGTTTAATTGTTTAAGTCCTCCCCTAGGTGAAGCGGTTAGACAGGTTCCTGACATGTATCAGTTAGACCCCAATAGAGAGAGAGATAGACAGAAACAGATCAAGAAAGAGAAATATTGTAAATCTCTCCGTAGCCATTGTATTGTTGCATTATTGATTATGTCTTTTCTGAGTCTTACGATTATTGCTACAAGTTTATTATTACACATGTATTTTCCTATTTCTGTACGTGCACATTCTTCCTCAAATGACACTGTCGAGCATACTTTCAGTGAATTGCCCCCTCACGAGTTATCATACCGACTTGCGCTGCGCAACAATACTTTCATCAGTATGTTACATCATTCTCATCAGACCAGCAACGCTACAAATTGTTGGATATGTGGCCGACTCCCTCCCTATCAGAAATACAAGGGAGTTCTGCCCCTCTTTCCGTACCCGTTCACACACAACGGTTCCTGTGGTGCATGGTTTAGTTTAATGAATTCTTTAAATTCTGATTCCATAGTTTACCAGGGCAATTGGGTATGGGGGAATCTGAACACAGTTATGCAAAAAGCATGTTTCCCTGACAAGGAGAGTCTTCCACAACGGACAGGGACCGATCTAGAAAACGAAGTATATGGATTGGGTAATTTTACACTTAACCTCATGATTCTGAATGTCCTGTCCGATACAAGACCAGACTTACCCGCTATGTCAGTATTACCAGTCAAAGGTGAATTATGTGTCAGAAAGAATGGTTCAGTACACCTAGGTCATAGTGAATGTACTACTGTGATTGAATTCAGTGATAAAGGCAAGTCTACATTCAAAGCTTCCCGTCATTCCTATTTCATTTGTAGTCAGACAGCTTATGTACGCTTACCTCTAGATTGGGATGGTACTTGTTACATTGCATTCCTTCTGCCACCTGGTTTCCTAGCCCCACCTGATTATCATAAGGACTCCCATCTAGTACACAATAGACCCAAGAGAGATCTCCCGATTGTCGACTATACTGAAACAGCATGGGAGCAATACACAGACTTTAATAAGGGTTTCTTTCCCTATTTAGGCACTGTCTCGAATAGTAAACTGATACGTAAATTAACCAGAACCCTTGAAGCAGTAGTGAATGAAACTACTTCCGCCCTAGGCAACCTAACAGAGGAACAGTCTGCTATGAGACTTGTTGTTCTTCAGAATCGTCTTGTTCTTGACGTCATCCTGGCCGATAGGGGCGGAGCTTGTAGAGTCATCGGATCGAGTTGCTGTGTTTTCATTCCAGAAAATGCACCATCAGTATATAGAGCCATAACCCGTCTCCACAAGATTACAAGTCAGATACACCAGAATCCAGGCACCTGGACTTGGTCCGGTTGGCTCTGGAGCGTGTTATCGGCCTGGGGATGGAAGGTCCTATCCTTCCTCGGAATAGCCCTTCTCATAGTATTCAGTTGTTGCTTATGTTTACAGTGTGGGCCGGCGATTTGCGGCCTGTGTGCACATCATGTATTCCCCATCCAAGTGCACGTTCTAAATCCCGCATGAAAAAGGAAGAGCAAATGATGTTATATGAACAAATAGATGGACTAATGAAGATTGATATATCATGAAGGGTCCGTAGGGGACAAGGAGGGAATGAGGTAATTGGAATTTTTATGGTCGATTGTGTCCCCTAACGTAGACCCCAACGGCTCCATGTACGTGCTTCAAGTACATGTAATTTCCCTCCATGACCAGATATGAAGACGCAAATACATTTGCATCCAACGTCAACATGTCTTCTTTCAGATCCACCATGAATGGGTCGATAATTCCGTTCCTAAGTATGCCGTGCCACCGTCTTTACATGGTGCACTTTCACGTTTTCCTGACTCTGTTGAGTTAGGCCCTGATTTCTGCCATCGAGCCCTTTCTGCCTTCTGCCTCAGAAAGCTGCAACCTGGACCTGCATCCATGACCCTTACCCTACTCCCTACGCGGCGAGCGGTGCCCGGCTCGGCCTGCTTGCCTGCCAAGACAATTCAGCCTTCAAGTTATCTGCTCCGCTCCTCGAAAATACATTCCTGTCTAGTGATTTAGGTAAACATCTCCCCAGCTGCAGAGCAAAGGGCCCGGCCTTTCTGTTTCCGTGCACGAAATTCATTGCTCCTGTTACCATGGTAGGCCCATGGCCCCTCGCATTATACGCAGACACGTAGACACATATGCACGCACTAGCAGTCAGTATAGAATAGCCTCTGCCCGAAAGACCTTTCCTTCTAGATAAAACAGTTCTTCAACACAAGATGTCAGATATGATTTGGGATTAGGTTGTTCTGACACGCCAGACTTCTGTCTCCCCTTTTGGTGCTAAATGTCAAGTCCCCTTCACCCTCCAGTTTCACGTCAATCACACGTCATGTTGCCTGCGCGCGCATCCAGCCATATATTTCTGCTGACACTGCAGGATTCCTCTATGAATCCACCCACTTGTGACACTTTCATGTGACGTTTCTAGCACACACCTCCGTGTACGCCCTCGTGCACGCCTTCTGTTACGCACATGTGTTCTTATCTCGTTTCTTTCAGCTGTTACGCCTTCTGTATCCTTCACCATTGTATGCATTTACTATATATAATGTGCACTGTTAATAAAGCATTGTCTATCCCTTCCTGAACCCTCGTGGTGATGGAACATGATACCATGGTTCGAACCATTCCATTACATGGAATAAAACCCTTATAAACTCAGACTCCACGGACTCTGCCTCTCATTTTGAATGAGCTATTTTATTGAACTTATACCGCATAGAAATTCAGTATACGGTAAATTTATTTACCGAGCAGCAGTGCACCACGAGTCGCGTTTGCAGAGTTGTGTAAAAAGGGTGCATGGCCTTTCAGCACTCTTAGCAATCTCACTGTATGGGGCTTACTGGAGGTAGCAGGAGGACTAGTTGGCCCCCAGGGACCCTCAGAAGGAAAGGGGACTTTATCCCCCAACCAAGAGCATGCCAGGAGGCTTGTTTGCAGAGTGGTGGAGGAAGGGGACGTGGCCTATTTCCAGCCCTCAACAGTCCGACTCTGTGGGGCTTACTAGAGGTAAGAGGTAGGCTAGTTGGCCCCTAAAGGACCCCCGGGGGCGTGGCCAAGATGGCGGCGGAGTGAGACGTCTTTCTCGGTCCCTCCGTTGCCGTTTTCCCTATAGCATTGTTGTAGCCTTGCAGAGGGCCCTGCCTGCAGCCGGAGGCGGCCACGGGCCATCTGGACACTGCCTGGAAGGCGCTGGTGCAGTTTCCCGACGCTGGGTCCACGGAGCCGGACGCGGTGCCCCGCGGCGGCAGGACCGGGAGCTGGGCCCAAAGCGTATGGTCCTCTCCGCCGGCGGGCAGTTACTGTGGGCCCCGGCGCTGAGGCCTAGCACTGTGGTGCTTCGCGCCAGACGCCATTGCTGTCGGGCCCCTCACGGCGGAAGGTCGAGCACAGGAAGACTTCGAGGTGCGGGGACCCGGGGGGGGTCGGAGGGCGCCCATCTGCGAGAGGATCAGCTGGAGCGGCAGAACCGGCTCCCGCGCTGCCCCTGGTGTCGCCAGTGACTGCTCGCACTGGAACCGGGCCTAGCGGGCCCTGCAGCACACGGCCTGTCACGGAGGCCTTCCAGATGCTCTGAAGCAGTGGGCGGTGAGGTGGCGGTCCGGCTGGGAGTGCCCTCGGCCCGGCCTGAAGCGATCTGGGCGGCCTGCCTCGCGGCGATGTTGGACCCTCCTCCCCCCTTGCCCGGGCCTACAGCGGTGGGGAGCACGGAAGCGGCAGGAGGCCTGGAGTTACGGCACTGCTCCCCTTAGACCTGTGCTCGGGCCCACCACAGCATCTTCCCCCCCCCCCGGTCCGGGTCTGGGCCTTGCTGACCGGCTCTTGTGACCACTGAGGAACCCACCCGGAGGAGCCCGGCCGGGGGTCTGCAACAGGGGGCCCTCGATTCGGTGGGAACTGTAGGGCGGAGCGTCCCGTGCTTTGCGGGGGCCCTGAGGTGCGTGTGCGGCGGGGGCACAACGTACATAGCCCGTGAGTGCAGCCCTTTCGGTGCCGGAGTTGACAGGGGTTCCCTGCCCCTGGTGTGCGGGGGAACAGCGGCATCATGGCGGCCAAAAGGACGAAGAAGGAGAAGGAGAAGGAGAAGGCCTTGAAGGAGGGCACACAGAAAAGCTCGCCGTTGCGAGCAGCAGCGGCGACGGACAAGCCCCCGGCGCCGGACGATAGCGAAGCCCCGGCCACCAAAGCTTTCATGCGGGAGCTCTTCACGGCCATAAAGGAGGACATTCAGGAGCTGCGGTCACAGCTGGCCTCGGATCTCAGGGAGGTGAGGAGAGACGTCGACGCCATTGGTGATAGAGTGGCGACCCTCGAGGACCACGACTTGGAGAAAGCCGGGGACATACACTGGCTCCAACAGGATGTCCTCCGTCTCACTGAGCAGAATCTCGACCTGCAGACCCACGCAGAGGACTTGGAGAACAGATCCCGGCGCAATAATATTTGTATCCGGGCGGTCCCATGGAAGGGTGAGGGATCGGACTTGCGAGACTACGTCGATGGCCTCTTCCGCCACATCTTGCAGGACGAAGATCTCCGCGAGATTCAGCTAGACAGAGCCCACAGGGTCGGCCTGCCACGTGGAGCCAATGCACCCCCGCCCGATATCCTGGTATGTGTCCATGATTTCCAGCTCAAGGAAAGGATCCTGAAGAAAGCACGTGAGCACAACCCCCTCGTGTTCCGTGACTATCGCCCGGTGCTCTACCAGGACTTGGCGGCCTCCACCCTGGCCAAACGGAGAGGCTTCCGTCCGGTCACTGCCTTCCTGCGAGAACAGGGTGTCCCCTACTCCTGGGGGCACCCTTTCAGACTGGTCTTTCGATTTAAAGGGAAGCTGGTCCAGGTGCGATCTGTAGAGGTAGCCCGTGAGCTGTTCGGGATGGAGAGTGCGGATCCTGGTGCTGAGTCCTCATCCCCCCTCCGAGGACTCGCCGTTGCTCCACGGAATTGCAAACCGTGGGTAAGCCGTCGAAGCCTTCGGGTCCAGATTTGCCTGTCAGTCTGCAGGAGAGAGATGCGGCGGTGGCGTCAGTAGCAAAGGTGACGGAGACGCCCGAGGGGTCTTGAACGCTGTGCCCGGACACTTCCCCTCTGCAAGTTACCTGCTGGCGGCGGAGGGACCCGCTCGTTGGACTCTGATGGGAAATGTACTGTCATGTTCCCCGTTTATATTGTCCTGTATCAGGATCTGGTTGGCTGGTGGGGTTAAGTCCATGCCCCCAGCCCTTGGGACTTTTCTGACGAACTCTTGTTTCCTCCTGTTGTCTTTTACATGGGAGGGCTTTGTCAGACTGTTGTTGTTGTGGGTTTTGTTTGAGGGGGGGTCCCGGGTGGGTTGGGGTGATGGGTTGGGGAGGGTTTGGGAGGGGGAGGGCACTCCGCATCAGACGCTGGATTCTGTTAGCGAGGTCCCTGTCTCACCCTTGTGATGGGGAAGGATCTGAAAATTGTCAGTTTGAATGTTCGAGGCCTCAACAGCCCCGTCAAGCGTGCAGCGATTCTATCACTGTTGGAGGGGGCGGAAGGTGACATTTGTCTATTGCAGGAGACGCATCTCCTTGCCAAGGACACTAAAAGAATGAGAGACAGGCGCTTTCCCACCCAGTTATGGTCCTCCTGTAGCTCTAAGAAGCAGGGGGTTGCGATACTGATCAGGTCGAAGGCGCACTGTAAAGTGTTGTCCCAGGTAGTGGAAGTCAAGGGCAGATTCCTAGCGGTCAGGATTCAATGGGGCGACTCTCGCTTCACTGTAGGCTCCCTGTACGCCCCCAATGTGCAGCAAGAACCCTTCCTAACCTCGGCGCTTGCAGACGTTCTGGCTTCCCCTGATCCCTGGGTGTTGGTGGGAGACGACCTGAATATGGTGATGGACCCGGCCCTTGATAGGTCTGAGGCGCGCTCCCACTCGAGCGGAGCCGTCTCCAAGGGAGGCTTGCTCTGGCTACAGGAGGGGGGCTTCATGATGTGTGGCGTTCCCTGCACCCATTAGAGCGCGACTACACCTACTATTCTGCAGCCCATAAGACCTACGCACGCTTAGACCACTTTCTCGCCTCCACCTCCCTGCTACACCAGCTTTCCTCAGCGGAGATTGCTCCGCACTCTCTATCTGACCATGCGCTCATTTCCGTGACAATGTCCGGGGGAGGCGGCGGACGGGCCCGCGGGGGCTGGCGCCTGCGTGATTCTCTTTTAACTCCGCCTCGGTAGTGGACCGCTTACAAGACACGATTATGCACTACCTCGCCACCAATGACGTAGACGGCATGCACCTTAGCTCAGTATGAGAAGCGCTTAAGCTGGTTGTGCGGGGCGAATGTATCGCGATCTCAGCCTCACTGGCGAAGCTGCGCAGGGAAAAGCGCGAGGCGCTTGAGCGCGACGTGCGCGGGCTGGAGGCAATCCATAAGCGGACGGGGGCACAGCGGGTTTGGAGAGAGCTGGAGACAAAGAGGCGCATGCTGAAGCATTTAGACCTGGGTAGGGCTGAGTACGCGCTTTTACGCTTACGCCACAAATTTTACCTTAGCGGCGATAAAGGGGGCAGGATTTTAGCGCATCGCTTGAGGGCCCAGACGCAGCAGGCAACGGTCTCGGTTATCAGGGACGCACATGCGGTAGAAAAGGCGGCAGACGCGTGCATCGCAGATAGCTTTCAACACTTCTATCGCGCGCTCTATACGTGCGACCCTCCTGACCCGGGGCGGGTCCAGGCCTACCTGGCAACTTGCGACATTACACCCCTCTCCCAGAGTTCGGCAGCGTCTCTTGACACGGAGCTACGCATCGAAGAGGTTGTCTCGGCGATAGCGCGCTTGAAGGTAGCTAAGTCAATGGGCCCAGATGGCTTCTCGGCCTTCTTCTATAAGAAGTACTGCGGTGTCCTGGCCCCCTTCCTTACGCGTCTCTTTAACTCCTTCAGGGATTCCGGGAACGTGACTCCGTCCATGGCCGAGACGGTAGTCACTGTCATTCACAAAGCGGGCAAGGATGCCAAGGAATGCGGCTCGTACCGCCCCATCTCGCTTCTTAACATAGATATGAAATTGTTCTCTGGCATCCTAGCCGCCCGCCTCAGCCCGTTTATGGATGGCATCATTGAACCTGACCAGGTGGGCTTTGTACCGACGCGACAGGGTGGCGAGAACGCCAAGAGGCTCCTCCACCTGATGGACTTAGTGCATCGGTCCCGTACGCAGGCTTGCTTCCTCTCTATAGACGTCGAGAAGGCATTCGACCGGTTCGACTGGTCGTACATGTTCGCGGTAATGAAGAAGCTCGGGCTGGGAGACACCTATGTCAACTGGGTCCGCTGCCTCTATGCTTCCCCCCGGGCCACGGTGCGAGTGAATGGTTGCAGGTCTGAATATTTTCCGATCACACACGGGACGCGGCAGGGTTGACCGCTCTTGCCCCTGCTATTCGCGCTCTACATGGAGCCGTTCGCGCAACGTCTTCGGGACAATGCAGCTGTGCAGGGGATCCGCTTTGGTGCGGAGGAACACAAAGTGAGCCTCTACGCCGACTACGTGATTTTGTCCCTCACCCATCCGCGCTCCTCTTTGAGACATCTCTCCCAAGAGCTGGAGAAGTTCGGAACGGTGGCCGGCTTCAAAGTCAACTACTCGAAATCCCAAATCCTGAATCTCTCGGTGCCGGAGGAGGAGGTCCGGGATCTTTGGAAGGACTTCGCGTTTCAGTGGGTCCAGACGGACATTCCGTACCTGGGGATCCAGTTGGCAGCCACGATTACCCAAACAGTTGCCCTCAACTACAGGCTCCTCTGGACCAAACGGCCAAGTCTGTCTCGGACTGGTCTCGGCTGCAATTGGCCTGGTTTGGCCGCCTGGCTGCGATAAAGATGACGATCCTCCCTCGTATCCTCTATCTTTTCCAGATGCTACCCCTGCGCCCCCCGCCCCCCCCGGAAGCCTTGAGAAAATTACAGAGATTGCTGACCACATTTCTGTGGAACCATAAACGCCCCCGCGTTGCGTTCGCCCGAGTAACAGCGCCCTGGAACGAGGGTGGCCTGAACTTCCCGTGTGTGGAGGCGTACTACCAGGCGTCGTGCTTGCGCTTTATCCTTTAGTGGAACAGGCCCATGTCCAGCAAGCACTGGCTCTTTATGGACCAGACAGTGGCAGGAGGTAACATCTGGCGTGAACTCTGGCTCCCGCGTAAACATCGGGCCTGGGGCCTTTACTCATCGCCGGTGACCTCACCGACACTAGCGGTGTGGGACCGGCTGGCGTACAGGCGCGGCTGGACTACCTTCCCGTCGCCACTGACGCCTATAGTTGACAATCCGGAGTTCCCCCCAGGATGCGCCTCGCCGGTATTCCAGCGCTGGAGGAAACTAGGCTGTAAGAGAGTGGGTCACCTCTTTCAACCGAAGGGACTGATACCGTTTTCCACTCTTCGCCGGGAATACTTTGAGCTGAGCGACGCGGATGCCTTCCATTACTCGCAGGTTGCACACTGGGTCACGCTTCCTACTAACATTGCAGACATGTCCCGTCATATGACACCCCTGGAACGCTGGGTAGCCTTTAAGAAGGATGATCGCAGACTCATCTCTGAACTCTATGCTTTCATTATGAAGCGCCAGCACACTCAGCGCTCCAAGGCGCAGGTTTGATGGGAGACGGAGTTGGGCCGCCAGTTGACACGCAAGGAGTGGGACAGGGTACACTATCGCGCTCATCACACTGCAGCTAATGTTGCTGGGGCTGAGGTGGCTTTCAAAATAGTGGCATACTGGTATCACACGCCAGCGAGGATCCACGGGTGGGACCCTAAGTGTTCGAGTCTTTGTTGGAGGGGCTGTGGCGCGACAGGTACCTTGACACATCTGCTTTGGCACCGTCCCAAGCTAGTGCGCTACTGGAGGGAGGTTCTAGACGACATAGATAATGCTTTTGGCATCACCTTTCCCAGAGCTCCAGAGCATGTACTATTGGGCCTACCTCATCCTAAGGCATTTCCCCTGCGCTCCCCGCGGGGTAGACAAATAGCCCTGGCTCTCCTGGCAGCACGCCTGGTCATCCTTGCACAGTGGCGCTCACCAGACGCCCCTGACCCGAGGGACTGGATCAGACGACTTTGGTTGCTGTTGGGCATGGAGAGGCTCTCCCTGTGTGTGGATGGTAAAGGGGGCACGTATGCGAAGCTCTGGGCGCCTTTCCTACATTTGCTATCTCGGGACTTACGAGCGGTGACCTGCCCCAAATTCCTACAGGTATTACAACTCATCCCGTTAGAGCCGCCAGGGGCGAGCATATGAGAACCCACGGTTCACCCTTGGAGTATGGCAGGGTCCCCGGGAGTGTGGGCTTAGTTAGATGTCCGGGTCATGCTGATGCTGAGGAGGTGGGTAGGTGGGAGGGAGGGGGGTCCTGGGCAAGCGTGGGGTGGGGGGGTGGGTAGGCTTTTCGTCGCAGCTTTTCGTCATAAGCAGCATCGACACCCGACTTGGTTGCACCACTTGGCTGACAGTCCACCCTCGCTGGGTCACCCTCCGGGTTGTAGACCTTATGGCTGTGTTTCTGTGCTGTTTTTCCACGCTCTGCCGGCCGGTGGATGTAGGCAGCCTAGCTGTGTTCACTGCTGTATGTCTGCTGAATAAAAATTGTTTGATTCTAAAGGACCCCCAGCAGCGAAGGGAACTTTAATCCCCATCCAAGAGAGCACCAGGGAACGCGCTTGCAGAGTGGTGAGCAAAGGGGGCGTGGCCTGCTATGAGATCTTTGCAATTCTGCTGTGTGGGACTTACTGGAGGTAATAGTAGGTGTAGTTTCCCCCCAAGGATGTCCTTGTGGGCCAACCACCCCTCTTGTTACCTCCAGTATGTCCCACGCAGTGGGGTTGCTAAGACATCTTCTGAAGCCACGCCCCCCTTTCTCCATCACTCAGCAAACACAACTACTAGTTTAAGAAGAGTTTGCAATGTAATAGTTTTCGCATTTGCTATAGCAATTATGTAGAGTGGGATTATGTGTCACCTGTTACTTATTGCTAAATGCTGGTGTTAAATTGGCACTAATGGTATGCAAGCCACGCTTGCTTCCTTCTGCGCCTCGCTTGCCTCTTTCTGCATTTCTGTTGCTTCTGTCTGCACATTTCTTTCTTTTTCTGCAATTCTCTTGCCTCTTTCTGCAGATCTCTTCTACTTTCTGCAGATCTCTTCTACTTTCTGCACCTCTCTTGCCTCTTTCTGCATGTCTATTGCCTCTTTCTGTACCTCATTTTCTTCTTTCTGTATCCCTCTTGCCTTTTTATGCACCTTTCTTCCCTCTTTCTGCACCTCTCCTGCCTTTTTCTGTACCCCTTACGTCTTGCTGCACCTTTTTTGCCTCTTTCCACATCTCTGTTCCTTCTTTCTGCACGTCTTTTGTTTCTTTCTGCACCTGTCTTGCTTCTTTCTGTACCCCTCTTGCCTCTCTCTCCACCCCCCTTCCCTCTTTCTGTACTTATCTTGCTTCTTTCTGCACTTATCTTGCTTCTTTCTGCACCTCAATTGCCTCTTTCTGCACCTCTATTGCCTCTTTCTGCAGTATTCTTGCCTCCTTCTGCACTTCAGTTGCCTCTTTCTGTAACTCTCGTGCCTCTTTCTACACCTATCTTGCCTCTTTCTGTACCTCACTTGCTTCTTTCTGTACCCCTTTTGCCTGTTTAAGCACTCCTCTTTCCCTTTTTGTGCAACGCTTTTGCCTCTGTTGCTTTTTTCTTCACTTCTCTTGCTTTTTCTGCAACCCTTGCGCCTTTTTCAGCACCCCTGTTGCTTCTTTCTGCACTTCCCTTCCTTCTTTCTGCACCCCTCCTGCCTCTTTCTGTACCCCTCTTGCCTCTTTGTGTACCTCTCCTACCTCTTTCTGTACCCCTTGCCTCTTTTTGCAACTCTGTTGGTTCTTTTTGCACTGCTCTTGCTTCTTTCTGCACCTAACTCACCTTTTCCTGCACTTCTCTTGCTTATTTCTAATCCTCTGTTGCTTCTTTCAGCAATTCGCTTGCCTCTTTCTGCACTTCTCTTTTTTGTTTTTGCACCTCTCTTGCTTCTTTCAGCACCTCTGTTGCCTCTTTCTGCATGTCACTTGCTTCTTTCTGTACCTCTATTGCTTCTTTTTGCACCTCTCTTGCTTCTTTCTGTATCCCTCTAGCCTCTTTCTGCACCCTTCTTCCCTCTTTGTGCAACTCTCTTGCCTCTTTCTACACCTCTCTTCCCTCTTTCTGCATCACTCGTGCCTCTTTCATTACCTCTGTTGCTTCTTTCTGCACCCCCCCGTGCCTCCTTCTGCACCATGTTGCTTCTTTCTGCACTTCTCTTGCCTCTTTCTGCATTCTTCTTGCCTCTTTGAGCACCTCTTTTGCTTCTTTCTGTATTTCCTGCTCCTGTTTCTGTACCCCTCTAGCCTCTTTCTGCATCTCTGTTGCTTCTTTCTGCATCTCTATTGCCTCTTTCTGCACCTCTCTTGCTCCTTTCTTCACCTTACTTGCCTCTTTCCATATCTATGTTGCCTCTTTTTTCTTTCTGCACCTCTCTTGCCTCTTTCTGTACCTCTGTTGTCTCTTTCTGCGCCTCTGTTGTCTCTTTCTGCACTTCTCTTGCTTTTTCTGCACCATTCATGCCTCTTTCAGCACCTCTTTTGGTTCCTTCTGCACTGCTCCCGCTTTTTTCTGCCCCTCATTTGCCTCTTTTTCTAATTCTCTTGCTTCTTTCTACACATCTGTTGCTTCTTTCAGCAATTCCCTTGCCTCTTTCTGCATTTCTCTTCCTTTTTTCTACACCCTCCTGCCTCTTCCTGTACCTCACTATCCTCTTGGTGCACCCCTCCTAGCTTTTTCTGCCCCCTCTTGCCTCTTTTTTGCACCTCTGTTGGTTCTTTCTGCACTGCTCTTGCTTCTTCCTGTACCTCACTTGCCTCTTTCTACACTTCTCTTGCTTCTTTCAATACCTCTGTTGCTTCTTTCATCAATTCTCTTGCCTCTTTCTGCACTTCTCTTCCTTCTTTATGCCCCCTGCCGCTTTGTGCACCTCTCTTGCCTCTTTGTGTCCCTCTCCTACCTCTTTCTGCACCCCTCTTGCCTCTTTTTGCACCTCTGTTGTTTTTTCTTGCACTGCTCTTTCTTCTTTCTGCATCTCACTTGCCTCTTTCTATACTTCTTTTGCTCTTTCTGTACCCTTCGCACTTCTTTAAGCACCTCTGTTGGTTCTTTCTGCATTGCTCTTGCTTTTTTCTGCACCTCACTTGCCTCTTTCTGTACTTCTCTTGCTTCCTTCAAACGCCTCTGCTGCTTCTTTAAGCAATTCTCTTGCCTCTTTCTGCACTTCTCTTCTTGCTTTCTGCACCCTCCTGCCTCTTTCTATGCCTCTCTAATTGCTTTGTGCATCCCTCCTACCTTTTCCCGGCTTTTGCTTCTTTTTGAACCTCTGTTTGTTCATTCTACACTGCTCTTGCTTCTTTCTGCTCCTCACTTGCCTCTTTGTGCACTTCTCTTGCTTCTTTCAACACCTCTGTTGCTTCTTTCAGCAATTCCCTTGCCTTTTTCTTCACTTCTCTTCCTTTTTTCTGCACCCCTCCTGCCTCTTTCTGTACCTCTCTTGCCTCTTTGTGCACCCCTCTTGCCTCCTTCTGCACTTCACTTGTATCTTTCTGCACCTCTCTTGCCTCTTTCAGCACCTTCATTGCTTCCTTCTGAACTTCTCTTGCCTCTTTCTGTACATCTGAGTTAGAGGTAGTTTTAATCCCCCTGCCCTATTATGTACTAGGGCCTTACAGAGGAGATCATGACAATCACAGGGGTACCCCAACCCATAGTGTTCCCTAGTGTATGTAGGTGTTTTCACTGTATTCTAAGTGTCTTTCGTCATAGCACTGGCTCCAGGCCTGGTTAGTCAGAGTCAGTTACCACCAGTACCAATCAACAAAATAGTTGGGGGAGCAGGATGACTTTACAACAAGGTCTCTTTCTGCACCTCCGTTGGTTCTTTCTGTATATCTCTTGCTTATTTCTGCACCCTTCTTCCTTTTTCTGCACATGTCCTACCTCTTTGGGCATAGTTAGAAATTAACATTTAAAAATCCTTTGAAATACACAGAAAAAAACATAGGTTTCAGGGACCTTATAGTTAGAAATTAGCATTTAATAAACCTTTGAAATTCACAGAAAAAACCATAGGTTTCAGGGACGTCATAGTTAGAAATCATCATTTAAAAACCTTTGAAATTCACTGAAAAAATCATCAGTTTCAGGGATGTTATAGTTAGAAATTAGAATTTAAAAAGCCATAGACATTCACTTAAAAAAACCACAGGTTTCAGTGACATTGTAGTTAGTTGGACATTTCAGTCGTACAAAACCAGAGAAATTCGTCTGTTATAGTTAGTTGAGCTAAGTATAACTTGTGACCCCCGCAATGCACTGCTGATGACATCACATATAACATCACTCATGACATAGTCACATACTCAGACAAGCAATGAAAAAAAACATATATACACTCATGTAGCTACTCACCAACCCCTGCAAATGCTCACACACCAACTGACAGACTGATTCAGACAATCCCACCATTTAGTCACTAACCCATGCATTCAGTAAGACACTCACTTATATAGTCAGTCACACACCCACTATATCATCCATTCAGACAGTCATAAATTCACTCATTCTTCAATACACTTTGGCCTATATATATAAAACATATTTAAACTTTACAGAAACACAGTCACTGGATTATGTCTTGAGTGCTGTCATTTGAGATGTAATCAGTGATATCACTGACCATGTCATGTACGATGTAATATGTGATGTCATCAGCAGTGCATTGCGGGGGTGTGAGTTATACTTAACTCAACTAACTATAACCGTCAAATTTCTCTGGTTTTGCACAACTGAAATGTTCAACTAACTATAATGTCCTTGAAACCTGGGGATTTTTCAGTGAATTTCTATGGTTTTTTAGATGCTAATTTCTAACTATACCGCCCCTGAAACCAATGGTTATTGCAGCAAATTTCAAAGGTTTTTTTAATGATAATTTCTAACTATAACATCCCTGAAACCTATGGTTGTCTCGGTGAATGGATATATATGCATACATTTTTTTGTATTTGTTCTTACAAACACAAAAACAGTGGAAAACCTGGAGTAAATTATTAAAAAATTGCCTTGCTTTCTCCAAAATCACATCGAGAGAAGGCTCACCGGCTGTCAGGATGGTAATACAGCCAAGGCAATAAGTTCCAATGCACCTTAACACAGAAGATATTTGTGAGCGCCTCCTCTCCACTTCCATTGAAACTCTCTCTCCAGGAGCATATGGTGCAGCCGTGGAGGATGATGACCCCTCTCCTTCCTCTCTCCTTCTGCACACATTAAGTTGGCTTTTATGGTATTTTTTTTCAAATGGTACAATATACTTGTTGTACCACATGAATATTTTTTTGTTGTGCCCCTTAATAGGGCGCATTTGACAAACTTTGCCACCGTTTTTGATTCACCAGATGTAATGCTAAAGAAATCCTAAGCCATGCTCTGCTTCTTAGCCAGTAGTTCCTCATCATGAAAGTCTTCTGGTGCTGCCAGTATCTCCTACACTTCGGCATCTTGATGAACTTCCTCCTTTTCTTCACCTCCCCTGGAGGAAGCTGGCTCTGTATATACTATATCAAAATGAGGTATAATGCAAACAGAGTCTAGAGGATCCCCAGAGGCTTTACAGAAGCTCAAGTAGATAACACTAAGGCTCTCGTTTGTGGATATGTGGGCAAGCAGTTAGGCTTATCAGAGAGCAGTGCTAATCATTTGTTGCACACACACAGGCAATAAATGGTATCACACCCTCAATTACTAAATCCGAGACCCATTGTTTGTAAAAATAATACTTTTAGTATATTTATGTTATAGAACCAAAGATACTTTGCTGCAAGTAAATATGTTTTACAATATCAATGCTTTTCAATGTAAAAAGGGACACAGAGCATTTTTAACCAATACAATGTTATCCTATGGGAGGAAATACAATCAGCAATATGTAGGTAAGTAAACGATTAACAATATTTAGTCTATTTAAAGGATCAGTACTGGGTAAAATTCAGGTAAGTGACAAAACTGTACCACCAGTAGCACTTGGGTGGCCGGGTGCAGAGGTCAAACTCGGTATCTGGTGCAATGTTATCCAATGGAGAAAGGAGGCAATCAAAGCAGTACTACTTACAGGTAAACAGCACAGTTTGGTAACCCAGTCTCCAGGGGTTAAGGCAAGAACCGGAGAGGGACACAAGGCAGCACCAAACTTACACCTCCAGCGGCACAGGGGCAGCCAGGTGCAGAGAGCCAACACAGTATTGGGCGCCAAATGCTAACCAATGGTGAATCTCAAAGTTGATCAAAGAAGACCTACTGCAGTACAGGTACATTTGGATGTGCTGTCGCGTCCGTACACAAGAATTGATTTCACCAAGACCCAGGGGCTCCAGGTGCAGGGGTGACATTTGGCATCAGCAAACAGCTTACCAGTGCAGTTTGCGGTTGGGGGGGGTCATAGTGCAGATGACTCAGGCATCGACATAGAGTCCAGAAGGGGTCAGCCCGCAGTTGATTCTTGCTCAGAAATGCTACAGAACCTTTGCTGGACCAGTGGGCTGTTGAAACTTGGTCCATGGGAGTCGGGTCCAGAGGTAGTTGGTTTTGCGGTTCGCAGGCAGAGTTTTGGTCTTTAAAGTTGGTTTTCTTTTGAACAGGTCCTATGTCCACAGGAGATCAGGAGTCTTTATGGAAGGCACGCAGTCCTCCCAGGGTTTTGATGGTCACTGATCTGCGGGATAAGTCGTGGGGGCTGCAAAGTTTGAAGTTCACAGACAGGCTGGCAGGGCTGGGAACAGGTCAGTTGCTGGAGCTTCTTGTCGTGCAAAAATCAGCTTTTCTTTGTCCTTTTCTTCGTAAGTCATCAGTAATCTGAGGATTAAAGTTCAGGGGTGCCCCTAAATACTGAGGAGGGGTCATATCCCTAACCCTATAGGCTAGAGTGATCCCAAAAAATATGGAAGATTCTGAAAGGGGGGGCACCTCAGGTCATCTTAGGGCATACTAATTTTCCTGCCAACCTTGCTGCCAAAAATGAGGCTTGGTCAGAGAGGCAAGCATCTCTACTAGATGGAGACGCCTTGGTCATAACAAAGGATGGGAAATCTTTGAGACTCACTGCCTGACTATTCTGTTCCTGCTTGGGGGTAGGGGTGAAAAACCTTCACCCAGAGCAGGCTTTGTTTCTGGCCCAAGAGAGCAAAAGGCTCCCACCTCATAGGGTCAGAAACATGTCTAGAGGTGGCAAGCTGGTGGGGGACAGTCAGGCAAACACTATCAAGTTGGTAGGATTTCAGGGGGCACCTATGTGGTGCCCTCTGGGTGCATTTCATAATACATCCAACACTGGCATCAGTGTGGGTTTACTAAGCTGAGATGTTTGTTACCAAACATCCTGGAATTCAGTGAAGCCATCTTGAACTGTGGAACTCGTAATGACACGCTCCCAGTCCTTGTACTCGGTTTGGCTTCACTGTGCACTTATAATGTCTAAAAATGGACTTACACACCATAGGGGCACATCTGCTCATACATTTATGCCCTCTTATGAAGTATAATGCACCCTGCCTTAGGGCTGTAAGGCCTGCTGTAGGAGTGACTTACCCATGCCTTTTGCAGTGCTGGTAGGCCTGGCTCTTTTATCTGCACCGAAACACGCAGGCTGCTGTGGCAAAGGGTCTTATAGGGTGGCATAATCCATGCTGTACCCCTTAGAGACCCGATCTGGCCACAGGACACTTAGTACCACTGATACCTTATACAAGAGACATATATGTGAGCCAGAGATATACAAATTGTGGAAACAAAGGTACAGGTTTGGGAAAGAACAGAGGCACTGGGAAACTGTTTAGCAGGAACCCATTGCTCACTCAATCAAAGATGCATCAGAGTCAGGCAAAAAGTGGGTGGTAACAATGCCAAAAGTAATAATTTCCTATACAACCCCCAAACGAGAAAGGATGAAACTAACCTCTCCCAAGAGAGTCTTCATTGTATAATTGGACGAACCATCTGCATTGTCATGGGCAGTCCCAGGTCTGTGTTCTACTGTAAAGTCCATTCTCTGTAGAGAGATGGACCATCTTAAAAACTTTGGGTTCTCACCTTTCACGTGCTCACAACTTCTCCAGGGTGCCAGACCACAGCAAATGCCTCCCTCTCTATGGCACTCCAAAGCTGGTCCCTGGGGAGTAACCTTCTACTAATAAAAGCAACAGGCTGGTTCTAGCCATCATCATTGGTTTGGGATAGGACTGTTCCTATCCCTAGCTCAGAGGCAACAGTCTGCACAATGAACTGCTTAGGGAATCTGGACCTTTGAGAATTGGTGCTCAGTACATTGCCTCTTTCAGGGTGTCAAAATCATTTTGACAACTAAATGTTCAGTTTATCTTCTTCGGCATCTCCTTGGAGGTGAGGTCTGTGAGGGGTGCCACAATGAAGCCATACCCCTTCACAAACCTACCCCTTCAGTCAAGCAAAGAAATGCCCTGACTTGGGTCTGGGTTGTCAGGGCCTCCCAATCAAGAATTGTCTGGCTCTTGGGTTGTAAGGGTGGTAATTGGGCTCCGCCTACAAGGTAGCCCACGTATGCAACAGTTCCCAGTCAAATGTGGAATTTGGATGCCTTGGTAGGGAGGTCTTCAGATTTCAGGGCCTGCAAAACCTTCCCAAGATGGACCAGGTGGAGCTAAAGGCAGCAATATTGTCTAAATATGTTGAACTAAAGGCCTCCAGTCCAGCAAGGGCTTGATTTGCCAACCTTTGGAAGGTGGCAAGGGCATTCATTAAGCCAAAAGGTATAACAGGGAACTTATAATGCCCCTGTGGTGTGGGGCATGCTCCTGTGGCCATGCCAATCTGCCAGTACCCTGCAGTTAAGTCAAAAGTACTGAGAAACTTGGCTGCACCCAATTTAGGGTTTAGAGTGAGCATCTGTCTTGGTGACAGTATTGAGACCTCTTTAGTCCACACAAAACCTTATCTCTCTCTTTCCACCCTGTGGGCGAGGCATGGGGACTAAAAACACTGGGGTGGCCCAGGGACTCTCAGAGGGTTCAATAATCTCTAACTCCAGCACCTTGCTTACTAAAGCTTTGATGCTCTCCTTAACTTGGTCAGACTTCTGATAGTTCTTTGTTTTGACAGCCAAGCTGTTTCCAATGTCCACATCATGGGTACACCAGTGTGTCTGTCCAAGAGTTAAGAGGAAGAGTTCAGTATACTGCCATAGGACTTTCCTGCGGCCAGCCTGCTGTTGGGCAGAGAGGATGTCTGAGTTGACAACTCCATCAATGACCCCCATCTTTTGGACTGTAAGAGAGGAGCGCAGGGAGAGGTTCATTCTCAGCTTCCTGATCCTCATCAGTAACCATTAGCATGTTTATATCAACCCTGCCATGGCCACGTTTTAAACAGTTCACAATGATCACCTTCTTTGGGCTCCTACTAGTGCCCAGATCTACCACGTAAATGACTTCATTTATTTTTTCAAGGATAGGGTAAGGACCACTCCATTTGTCTTGGAGGGCCCTTGGTACCCCAGGCTCAAAATTCCATACCTTCTGCCTTGGCTGGTACTTTACCAGTGCAGCCTTTTGTTCATACCAGAGTTCTGGAGCTTTTGGCTTGCCTCAGGGGTTTTGGAGGCTTTTTCTATGTACTCTGCTATCCTGGAAGGGAGGCCTAGTACATAGTCCACAATATCTTTCTTGGGTTCGTAGAGAGCCTTATCCCAGCATTCCTTCACAGGGCAAAGTGGTCCCTTAAGAGGATGGCCAAACAGAAGTTTAAAGGGGGAAAACCCTACTCCCTTCTGAAGTACTTTTCTGTTGGTGAAAAGCAGGCATGGCAAAAGGACATCCCATCTCCTTTTGAGTTTTTCAGGGAGTCCCACGATCAGTTGTCATGTGCTGGGAGTACCCTCTTAGGATAGGTTTGTTGCTCAGACTGTTTCCACCTCTGCACACCCTCAATTCCGAATGCTTTGATAGCACGGAAGATTGAGGTGATCAAGCGAGGGAGGGAAAGGAAGGGGACAATGGGAAATCAGAAAAGAAAAAAGACAAGAGACGTGAATCTGCCATTTAAGGCAGAAGCCTCTCTATAGTGGGATTATGTAAGAGGCTAATCCACTACCTGTTAATAAAATAACATCTGGACTGCATTTGTTTAAGAAGAATGATTCTAGTTCATCGTATCTCCTACACCTTCTCCTGACTTTTTGTGTTTGTTCCAATTATATATGCTGAAAATAGAACAAAGCAATTACCACTTATATATTACAGGTATTTCACTTTTGATTGTTGATTCTAAATATTATCAGTACCCATCTATAATTCCTGGCAGCCTATCTTCACATGGGGGAAAGACAAGGAACTCAGCCAACGGATTTCTAGAGATCCTGTTAACATACGGCCAGGTAAAAAATAACATGAGCAAGGATGCAATATTAATTTGTCATAGTGTATGTTTACATGGAACAGTCTTTGGTAACAATTTCCTGTAGGTTCATGAGCACTCACAATTCCATGGACTCTGTAAATAAGTATTGTAACAAAAACAAATAAACAAGTCTTTACCCTGAACTCCGGGCAGTTTTGTGGAATTCACTATCCACAGAACATATTGTGAAACTCTCTGTGAAAACACCAAATGGCAATATTCCCTTAATAGGTGTAATACTCCATATACCACTTGCACTATTGTGTACTTCACATGTTCAAAAGCAAAAATATATTTTAAAAAAGGCAAAGGAAAAAAGAAATGAACTGAGCACTGTGCGGTGTCATCAACACCCTTCCCCAACCAATCCACCTGAGAGTAGAGGTTCCTTCTGGCAGCATGTCTACTGAATAATCTGCACCCATCCCTCATAGTACCTCCATTTTAATCCTTCCGGAGCACAGGTACCGGCAGCGTTGTCTCTCCCCGCAATGCGTACCAACTGCTAGGCATCGAGAGCGTCAGATCCATGTCTGTCTCTCCTGTACCACCAACCCACTAATGCTGAGAACAACTCTTTCAGCCTAATTCATGAAGCCCGATTCGGCTCGCAAAGGGCCAGATTCTGAGAATCTGGCCCTTTGCGAGTGAGATTTTTGCATTTGGGATTCATCATCCCAAATGCAAAAATCGGTAATAGCGTTTTCGCAAATTTGCGATGGATTACATTTAAGGAATCTCTATTTGAGATTCCTCAAATGCAATTCATCATCCATTTAAAAATTGCGAAATCGCAATTTCGGGCCGCTATTTACCGCGAGGTCAAACCTCGTGGTAAATAGCGATAACTCAGAAAAATGCTTTTAAAAGCATTTTTCTGAGTTGCATGTTGCACACACACATGTCCTTTGGACATGTGTGTGCGCAACCCCTGTTCATATTGGCATTTAAGGGGTGCTACAGGGTGTCCTTTGGACACCCCTGGCACCCTTGTACTCGCAATCTCATTTGCGATTAGCTAATTGCTAATCGCAAATGAGGAATGACTCCCCATGCATTCCTATGGGCCTTTTGGCCCATAGGAATGCATGGGGAGTTATTCCTTATTTGCGATTAGCAATTAGCTAATCGCAAATAAGGAATCAGTGGGAATCGCAATTAATGTTGCGATTCCTACATGAATACCGTTTTGCGATTCTCAAATAGCAATTCCTTATGATTCGCTATTTGAGCCTCGCAAAACGGCCCGTTCATGAATCAGGCTGATTGTCTTTCTCCCAGCCCTCCTTATTGTCTGCGCCTGGAGCTGAGGACGTGACAGCGTTCATTGAGGTACACCTTGCTTTCATGTTTCATGACATCAATCATGTCTTTCAATGTTCTTTTTGAATCTCTCAACAAGACCATTCATTTGCAGGTGATAATGTGAACTCATAGGTCACTCCACACTCATTCAACATGTGTTTTAGGTAACTGGACATGATGTTTGCAACTCTGTCTGAAACCACCTCCTTAGAAAACCCTGTCCTGGTAAAGATACCAGTGAGGGCCTTGGCTACTGCAGGGGCTGTAATCATCCTAAGGGGAATTGCATCAGGATACCTGGTAGCATGATCCACTACTACCAGTATGAATTTGTTTCCTGATGCTGTGGGAGGTTCAAGTGGACCAACTATGTTGACCCATACCCTTTCAAAGGAAACCCCTACCACTGGGAATAGAATTAAGGGGGCCTTTGGGTGGCCACCTATCTTGCCACTGGCTTGACAGGTGACACATGAGCTGCAAAACTCCTTCACCTTCTGGGACTTGGTTGACCAGTAGAAATGGCTGACTTGCCTATTCCAAGTTTTAGTCTGGCCAGGATGCCCAGCTAGGGGGTTATCTAGGGCCAATGTGAGGAGGAATTATCTAAGCTGCTGAGGCACTACCCCTTTCCTCGTGGTACCAGGTTTGGGGTCCCTGACCTCAGTGTAAAAGAGTCCCTCCTCCAAATAGGTACTGTGGAAGCCACTGGCACCTCCCTTTTCCTGTGCAGTAGATTGCTTTAGCATGCTTTCAAGAGTAGGTCAGGTCCTCTGTCCTTGGCACAGCTTCTCCCTAGAGGGTCACCCTAGGCTCGGGAGCTCAACCTGATAAGGTTCAAGTGCCATAGGCTCAGTTCCCTCTCAGGGCGACAGGTCCTCTCCCTGAGGAGAAGGGTCCTAAGCTTTTTGCTGTATAGAAGCTAGTTCCCCAGACTTCTTACCTTTTCTCTTGGAAGGTTGAGCCATTATTCCATTATTCCAGGCTCCCACACTTCCTATTTAACCTGTGCTCAGCACTGTGCCCTAGTTTTTACACACACCAATTCCGGGATTCCCAGCATGGCTGTATGGGTTTTCAGTTCTACCTCAGCCCATGCTGAGGTCTCCAGATCATTCCCTAGCAGACATTCAACTGGGACTGCAGGAGAGACCACTACCTGTTTCAGGGCAGTAACCCCTCCCCATTCTAAGGACACCCTAGCCATGGGATTAACCTTAGTTTCATTATCAGCATTGGTGACTGGGTATGTTTGTCCAGTTTCTCTGCGACCATGGTGACACTGTACTTGTATCTTTCAGGGCGTATACCCTAGTCCCATTAAGGGTTGATGGCTGTATTTTTTTTATATTAGGGGGCCAGGCAGCAAGAGTAGCCAAATCTACCTCACACTCAAAGACCAAAATAGCTTCAGTGTGAGCCCTGATTTGCTTTGGGCACACTGTTGATCCCATCTGGAGACTTGCCATACCTGTGCTAGCTTGAGAAGTCCTATGTGTATTCTTTTTGGGACATGCCAATTCCCAAAAGGTTTTTGTCCTTACATTTTACATTTGGAACACCAGATCTTTTTGCGTTCAAAATGTTTCCCTGGCCACCATTATTAGATTATGAAGAGTTGTGGAACCCGCCCTCCTCTGTAGGATTTTAGGGGCCTTTAGAAGACTCTTTACTGTTATCCCTAGGATGTTCACCCACTTCCCCCAGAGATGTTTTGTAACCCCTTTCATTTGCTCACCCCCAGTAATAACCTTGGTTACCATAGTCATGATTGATCCAGTAGTCTGCCCTCTTTCCCAATTCTTGGGGAGAAATTGGACCTAGGTCTACCAGATACTGATACAACTTTTGATTAATGCAATTATTTAACGTGTTCTTTCATCAGCATATTATAAAGCCCATCATAGTCCAGCACTTCACTTCCAGTTAACCAGCCATGTTGTTTTTTTGCTAGGTATTCTATAAAATCAACCCAGGACTGGCTTGTGGTTTTGTGAGCCCCCTTGAACCTGATCCTACACTCTTCAGTAGTGAGTCCAAAGCCCTCAACCAGGGTACCCTTCATGAGGTCATAAGCCTCAGCATCTGTCCCAGTGAGTGTCAGGAGTCTTTCCATGCACTAACCAGTGAACATTTCCCAAAAAACTGCTCCCCAGTGTGACTTCAGGAGGTCTTTGAGACCCACCACCTTTCTATGCTGTTCCTGCTTAGGGGTAGGTGTGAAGCATTTCCAGCCAGAGCAGGCTTTGTTTTTGAACAATGAGAGCAAAAGGCTCCCCCCTCAGGGGGTCAGAAAAATGTTTAGAGGTAGCTGGCTGGTGGGGACCAGTAAGGCACACACTACAGAGTTGGTAGGATTTCACAGGGTGCCTCTAAGGTGTCCTCTGGTTGCATTTCCTAATAAATTCAATGCTGGCATCAGGGTGGGTTAACTAAGCTGAGATGGTCGGTACCAAACATCTTGAAATTCGATGAAGCCATCATGGAACTGTGGAAGTTGAAGTGACAAGCTCCCAGCCCATGTACCCGATATGGCTTCACTGTGCACTTATAATGTCTATTATTGTCTATTGTTGTCTATTGTTGGTCCCAGCACCGCCAAGGTTTCTTTTTTGGAGACCAGCCCTGCTGCAAACCAACCTCCAACGCAGGCAACAGTAGAATCAGTCAGACCCGCAGAGGTCACCGATTCAGCAAAAACAGGGACATCATGCTGCGCAAATAAACACTAGTAGTCAACACCTCCTCCAAGAAATTAACTGACAATCAAATTGCAGTATTGAACAAAGGGTGTTCATTTGTACCTACTCACCAATCTAGAAGCCTTGACTCTCAGATTGCTTTGTTTAAATAAACCAGAAAACTCCGGTTGCAACATTTCTTTTCTACCATTGTCACTGAACCTGAATCTAATTATGAAGTCGAATATCTTGATTTTAAACCTCAGAGTACTTTTGTTTCGCCTATCTCACACAAGACTATCGACTTGTTTGAGACTTTGGTAAAACAAGATATAGCTAAATTACCATCTGGAACAGTGGCAGCCTCTAATTTGTCTAGAAAGGAGAGATTTGCATTGAAATCTTTACAGACTAACGTCACCTTACATTTCACCAAAGCTGACAAGGGTGGAGGGATAGTGATAATGGATCGCATACACTATGAGAACAAAATTGGTCGTATGTTACAAGACTCCTTTACTTACTTCTCATTATCTCATGATCCTACTGATGAGTTTTCTGCGGTTCTAGAATGTATTCTGGCACACGCGATAGAGATGAAATGGATCAGCATTAAGACGAGAAAATATTTATTTACTCGTTTTCCCCGTAGACCGGAGCTGTACATGTTTCCAAAGATACACAGAAATTTGAAGGACCCCCCCCTTTGAGACCCATAGTCCTAGGGTGTGGATCCATACATGATCCTTTGGGTCATTATCTTGATGTCTTCCTTCAACCTATTGTGCAATCCAGTCGGTCACACTTACAAGATACTATTCACTTATTGAATATTGTTAGAGAAATTGTGATTCCAGAAATTGGAGAAACGTGTTTGTTTACTATAGACGTTGTGTCTTTGTACACATCGATTCCTCACCTTGAAAGCATTGAAGCCATTGAATGAGCATTGTTGAGGCAAGATGGTGTAAGGAATAATAAAGTGTTTCTCCTAGAAATCCTCAACTTTTGTTTATTTGACAGTTATTTTCAGTGGAAAGGCCAGTTTTTTCTCCAGGCCAACGGTACATCAATGGGCTTTTCGGGACTCCGAGCTATGCAAACATCTTCATGCTTAAATTTGAAACAGAGCATATTCTTTCAAACCCTTCATGGACATCTAAACTTATCGCATACCGTCGTTTTATGGATAATATACTCATCATTTGGCAAGGGTCACGCTGTGATCTAGTAGCTCTGGTTCTTAGACTGAATGGCATCAACCCTAGAATTCAATTTACCTATCAGATTGAATCACGATGCATAGCATTTTTGGATGTTTTGCTCACCCTGTTTGGCACTACCATCGAGACCACTGTTTTTAAAAAAAACACTGATCGCAACAATACCTTGTTATATCAAAGTTTTCACCCTTGGCCATTGAAATGCCATCTTCCCTTTTCTCAGTTCCTGAGAATTGCTGTATCACATCCAACCCAGTGTTAGGTTTGCAGACAATTGAAGAATCCAAAGAGAAGTTCTTAAGCAGAGGTTACCCTGATCCGGTAGTTGACCAGGCTGTTACTAGGTTATTAGGATTGCATCGCAATGATTTGTTGAAAAGGAAAGTTAAGGAACCTGGTTCTGCTAGGGAGGTATTTGTTTCTACATATTCAACCCACTCAAATCTTTTGAAAAAGATCATATTGCAAAGATGGGTTTTTCTCCAGTCCGAGTCTGATTTCAAGGGAATGTTTTCAGATCCCCCACTATTTGCATATAAGATGTCTCGTAATTTGAAAGAAATTCTAAATAAATCCACAGACATTGTTTAAGTTCCCTATAAAGGTATGTCCAAATGCATGAACTGTTCACATTGTAACAATGTAATCACTGGGAGAAGCTTATCCCATCCTCGATCTGGCATAAAGATTTTCCTAAATTTCAATGCAAACTGCAATAGTCACCATGTGATTTATGTGATCAAATTCCTTGTGACTTGTGTTATATTGAAAAGACGGAGAGGATTCTCCGTACCCGTATTACTGAGCACAAGAGTCGAATTAGGACCAAAACAATCAGTTCTCCACTATCACAGCGCTGGTTCGTGAAAAACACACCATCGCACAGCTCAGATTTGGGGCCCTAGAGATGGTTGAGACTCGTCCAGATAGAGACATGACTAAAGTTTTATCTCAAAGTGAGTTTCATTGGATCTGGTTTATGCAAACATTGTCTCCGACAGGGTTGAACGATAAATTTGAATTGTCCTGCTTTTTATAATTACTGAGATATTGTTATCTCACAGTTGTCATTTATTTTCTATGCTTGTTGCTTCATCTAATACAGGCAGACGATGTATGTTTTAGATTAGCTTTTTCCATCATGCCATGGTAGTCATGTAATTTTGACAGCCAATTTGATTTGGGGGCTATTCATGTACAATGTCTTTTTCTCAGTCTGCCCATTCGTTCCTGTTCAAAGTATTGTTTTTGTGTTGTATTACTCATTCTGCACACGCTCTGATTCACCCACCTTTTATTATCATTATTTTTATTTTTATTTTCGATGAGTCCACATCAGTACACATTTATTTACCTCACATTTATTTTATCAAACTTTCCACTGTTTTTTTAATTTTTGTTTTTCACGGTATTGTTTTAGCTCTGCACTGCACTTTTTAGAGTATGGTAGTGTATTTTTGTGTAATGGCTGCTGCATGTCGTTTCGGGCGCTCCACTCACGATTACAGTCCTATTTCGATGTCCATGTTTTTTCTAACGGCAACTCATTAAATGTGAGACGACGCTCTGGCTCACTCGCTGGAGCTGGCGTCTTCCTGGTATAATCCATTGCGCTGTTTTCGCTGCTGTTGGTGAGTTTCACAATTTGCCACCGGTATTTTTTTACCTTACTCATAGAGTCTGTTATTCTGTTTCTCATACCAGCTTCGTGTTGAAGGTGCTGGTCATGTTACCCGAACTTTGCCATTCGGCGAGCCTCACTGTACCATTATAGGTAAGCGCTGGGGGTTGCTCACGGCGGATGATCTTGCTTCACTTTAGTTCACTTTGCACTGAGATTGTAACGTTGGCCTGGTTTGTGATTTTTAGATTTACGTTCTCCTGCTGGCCCGCATCTTTGTTTTGAGCTTGCGTACTCAAACGCTAGAGGTACCAGTGTTGTTGTCGTTTATTGTCACACTGTGGTTTTCGGGTTCTCTCTACTTTGTCAGGCATGTGTTCGCGTTTTGTAATATTGCTCACTCAGTGACATCTATACATTTGTGTTTTTCGTCACTTTCTGGTACTGCATGACCTTTTTCGCATTGTACAATGTTGTACAACACACTGGATTTGGCAATTTTCCACCAATGACCATATCTGTTGCTTTCTCCTGCCCTCTCATGAGCCATAATGTTAAGTTTCACCTCATTGTACTCCTGTTATTAAATACAGCTTATTAATACTTTGTAGTTTTCCCTGACGAAGGGCTTACTCTAAAAGCCCGAAATGCATTGGGATTTTTGAAGTTATTTTGCTTCATGCTGATTACAAGCTGCATCAATTTTAATTTTGTGAACCTCATTTGCGACTATCAAGAATAAAGCAGATTTAAATTAACTTTATGATTTGAAGATTTTATTTTCATCTTTTGTCTCATTGGAAACCAGATGGAGTACTGCCGTTTGAAATAAGAAGTTACAGTACATTATTAACCACTGTTCTGATCACTTTGTGTACACTTTATTGTGACGTGCTAGTAGTGCACTGGGCATCCCCAGATACATTTCTGGGTAATTTCCTTTTCATTAAGGATGGACTTAGACACTAAAGGGGCATATCTGTTTATGCAGTTATGCCCTCCCTTAAGGTATGGTGCACCCTGCCTTTGAGCTGTAAGTCCTGCTGTAGGAGTGACTTACCTATGCCTCTTGCTCTGCTGGTAGGCCTGGCACACAGGGTTGTGTGCCAATTCAACTCTTCACTTTTAACTGCACCAAAACACGCAGGCTGCTTTGGCAGTATTTCACACAACAGAGAGTGAGAGAAGAGCAGATCAGTTACAATCTCCCAATTACAGTCTTATCTCATCTAAGCAACCGCTGACTTGTGAATTTTTGTTGAGAATTCAGGCATTTAAAAAAAAAAGGAGAACAAGGGTTCTGACAGGAAGTGATAATCTCCCTCCGCTTTTATCTTTGGTAGTTGGGATATCCAAAGATATTGGAATAGACCCCTCACTCACTTATTGTGACATGCTTCATGATAAGCGTCTATTCACACCCGGGTAAGATCGTACTTACTGGCTGGACTCAACCATAGTTGTAATGGGAGTTCTTAGATAAAGTAAATACTGGTCATACAGGGATCCAGATGAGTGATAATTAAAAATACCTTCAGGTATACCCAAACACTGTGTTTTATTTTAATCAGCACTTACTGTATTTACCTTTAACGGCATTCAGAGGTCTACTCCCACTAAGTGCTATAGAACCCGGGGTTTGGTTCTCATTCTTGCTCAATATCTATGTGGCTCTCAGACTGGTAATACGGCTCACTGGGGGTGGATTAACATGCTACTGTGTTTTTTTCGTGCTCAATATATATGTGGCTCACAGACTGGTAAGGAGGTACACTGGGGGTGGGTTTTCATGCCACCACGTTCACTTATGTCCCAGCGCCGATAACAACCTTTGTGGTGTTTTATTTCTCACCATCCTTGCATGCACCTTTCATACCTTGGTGGCGGTGTCCCTTGAGACAGCCGTCACAATTGTTCCGCATTCATCCGTTCACCCAATACTTTGTCAAAGTGCTAGCACTGCCGGAATACCTCTATTCCCTGCTCCGTCTGCTGCCGTGTACTCAGGCTGGCTGGGCAGATCTGTTTGTACCCGTGGTTTTTCTCATGTGACGTGCGTCATCACACGGTGCGAGCACCCATCACCGCGTGCATGCTGGGAGTGTTCGTTTTTTGCGTGCCATTATGTAGTTTGTGGAAGCACGTCGATGTCTTTTCATTAGGTTGCCTTTTCTGTTTGCCCTAATTTATTTATTGGACTTTTTTCATTCTTGGTAACCCTTATTTTTATAGTTCCCTACACGTTTGTCTGGTTGTATGACCAGGTCATTGGCGGTTATTATCCACTGTCAATAAAGTTGTGTGTATTGATAAATAAACTGTATGAGTGCACACAGAATGTTTCCATGTATCTGGCTATTCACCCGATTTGTTTCTGTTACAATATGGGCAAATGGAAGCAGAAAGAAGATAAGTAACGCAAGACACCGATTTGTTATGTTATGTTATGTTATTTTTATACTTCTATAGCGCACGGCCACTCCACGGAGTATCCCGGTGCTTTATCGAAGGAAACCCAACCGAAGAAGGGAGAACATAACACTGAGAGGACGTGAGGACACAGGAAGCAGCATCAAATTAAGGGAAAAGCCATGTCTTAAGGGCCTTTCGGAAGGACAGAAGGCTAGAGGTCTGTCTCAAAGAGATTGGGAGGTCGTTCCAAGCATGAGGAGCTAAGTAGCGAAAAGACCGTCCTCCTGCTCTAGCACGCTTGATAATGGGAACACTCATTTTAGATAGGGACGAAGATCTAAGAGATCTGGGGGGGTTATACCAGGACAATCGTTTAGAAATATATTTATTTTATTTATTTAAAATCTTATATAGCGCGCAGCTACCCTTGGGCATCCCGGCGCTTCCAGACAACATCGGATGGTAAAGGGGACAGCATCGAGGCGTTATGCCGGAAACAGGAAGGTTTTAAGACCTTTGCGGAAACGCAGTGTGCAGGGCTCAGCTCGAAGTTTTAGGGGAAGCGAGTTCCAAAGCTTTGCCGTGTTAAATGAGAATCTTCTCCCCCCAGTGCAGGCCTTTTTGACTCTAGGCACCATCAAGAGATGTTTCATGTCTGACCGCAGCGTTCTGCCAGCTTTGTAGGGAGTCACTAGATTTTTTAAAATAAGGGGGCCTTTGCCTGCAAGAATTTTGTGAGCGGTACAAAGTGCTCTAAAGGTCACTCTCTCCCGCACGGGGAGCCAATGCAGTGCCTTCAATGCCGGTTTCGCAGATTGCGTCCTCGGAATGTCCATGAGCAGTCTTGCCGCTGCATTTTGGACCTGTTGAAGAGTCTTAAAGGTTGATTCAGGGGTGCCCAAAAAGATGGCGTTACAATAATCGAGTCTAGATGTTATAAGACCCTGAATCAGCAGCTTCCTTGATGTTACCGGTAGTAAAGGGAAGATTTTCCGAGCCGACCTGAGCAGGGCATAACATACTCCTGCTGTTTTCTTGGCTTGGGTGCGGAAAGACAAGTCTGGTTCTAGCCAGACTCCAAGGCTTTTGATCGCATCTTTGGGGGCCGGGGGATCGCCCATACATCCCGGCCAACTAAGAGGCGGGAGAAGGGTAGTTTTACTCCCCAGCAGCAGTATTTCCGTCTTTGAGCCGTTTAACTTAAGGGAGGAATCTCCCATCCAAGTGTGAACATCTGCCAGGCAGGAGTTCAAGATGTCAGGATTGTCGGCCAGATGTGTTAAGGAAACCACTAGCTGCGTATCGTCAGCATAGCTGACGATTTTGATGTTATATGGGGATACTACATCCTCCAGGGGGGCCATATATACATTAAATAATGTGGGGCTCAATGACGAGCCCTGTGGCACTCCACACTGGAGGGGGATGGATTTGGATCTCTCAGGGCCATCCCACACCTGGTAGGAACGATTCGAGAGAAAAGATCTCAGCCACTGCAGGGCCGCCCCAGAGACGCCTACCTCAGCCAGTCGTCGGATCAACACCTGATGGTTCACGGTGTCAAACGCCGCGCTGAGGTCCAGGAGGATCACCGCCACTGACCCTCCTGAGTCCAGGATGCATCTTGCCTCCTCGACAACTGCCAAGAGGGCCGTGTCTGTGCCCTGACCTGGGCGGAATCCAGTTTGTGATGGTCGAAGGAGTCCATTCGACTCCAAAAAGGCAGAAAGCTGCCTGTTGACAAATCGTTCCGCAACTTTGCCGAGGCCCGGCAAGAGCGAGATAGGTCTAAAGTTCGTCAGATCATTGGGATCCAAATTGGTCTTTTTTAAAAGAGCCTTAACAACAGCCATTTTCCAAGTGGGTGGCACCACACCCTGAACAAAAGAGGCTTTCATAAGGTCTGTTACGGGAGCTGCAATGGACGCTATTACCTGTTTGAGAAACTTCATGGGGACCGGGTCCATGGGAGAACCACTTTTAATCGACGATAGAGTTTTGGCAACGTCGCTCACTGATACTGGGCCAAAGGTGTCTATGTGGAAAGCATTCTTTCTGGCCCGAAGTCCCACATCCTGCTTGCCAATATCCTGAGACAGGTTTGGCTGGGGCAGAGAGATTAAGATCTTCTCAATTTTTGTGTGGAAGAACTCAGCCAGTTGTGTGCTTTTTTGTTTGTCATGCACCACATCCGGCTCCGGAACTTTGAGCAGTTCTTTGACCACTTTGAAACTCTCCCTAGAAGAGCTTGAAGCAGATTTAATGCGATCGTCAAAGAATAGGGCTTTCGCGTGTCGCAGGGCGGACTTATAGCCCCTAATTGCAGCCCGATATTCTTCTCTCCTAGGGACTTCCCAGTTCGTCCTCCATAACCTCTCCAACCTTTTACATCCCTTCCTGAGGGTGCGAAGTTCTCCGGAGTACCACGGAGCCGAGCCAACTCGTTTGTCCCTCTTAGGAACTCTCTTTTTAGGAATCAGAGCGTCCAAAGAGGCGGAAAACCAGCTGTTGATGTTGGCATCGGCCTTAACGGGATCCGACTCAGGAGGGGGAGGCGAATTTTCCAGTATAGAGGTCCAGTTATCGACTGATAGTCTGGCCCAGGCTCTGTCCACTAGGAAGGCCTGTTTGGTCCCTGTGGGTGGAAGGTCGATTTGCCACAAAGCTGAAACCAGAAAATGGTCTGACCATGGGAGGGGAAGGGCCGGCCTAGCCGTGAAGCGGGGAATGTTAGAGAACATCGGGTCGAGTAGGTGTCCCTTTTCGTGGGTGGGGCCGGCGTTAATTAAGACCAGCTCGCGCTCCTGTAAGTCGCTCTGGAGGTCCTGCGCCGTTTGGTCAGTGGGCTCGTTGAAGTGAAGATTGAGATCACCCAACACCATGAAGTTGGCCGTCGCTGCGGCCAGGGACGTCACTGATTCTACCAGGGAGCTCACAAAATTACCCAGTGCGCCCGGAGGCCGGTAAATCAGCAGACCCGATATTGACACTGTCGGGGATATCCTGAGGGCGAAGTGACAGCTCTCACAATCCGAGAGTTGGCCATTATGCGTCCTGCAAACAAACAGGCTCCTATATACAATAGCGAGGCCGCCCCCTCGTCCCTCTGGTCTGTCCACCTGACAGATAAGGTAGCCCGGTGGGAGAGCTTCCACGATATCCGCATCGGAACTGGGAGTTAGCCATGTTTCCGTTAGAAACAAGGTATCTAATGCCAGATCCTGGATGAGTAGGTTGACTTCTATAGCATGACGTGGGAGGGATCTGCAATTCAATAGCCCTACAGCCAGGTCATTCTTCCCTTTAATAGCGGAGTGAGTCCTCTCAACTCCCTCAGCTAGGAGGGGGGAATGGCATTGTATAGGCGGATCAGCTCTCTGAGGCAATGCATGCCGAAGGGCCAAGAGTTCGTCGCGCTCATAGGCGCGCCTCATGGTAGTGGATTTCGGCAGAGTATCAAGCCCTGGGCCCGTCTGGGCCCGGACGGGCACAGACGGGCTTGTCTTTGGCGGGTCTTCGGCGCGGGATTGGCGCGTTCGCTGCGCGTCCTCGCTGCGCGTGTTATGCATCTGAGAGTTTAGTAAGGGCCGCGCTCGCATTCAGCACCGCCTCCCTCCCCTCTAACCAATCCCTGTCCTGCGCCGGCAAAGGAACCCGGAAGTAGGAAGCGCCCTGCACCCTCCACGTCAATCAAGCCGAGTGCTTGTGGTGGACCGGGGTAGCAGGAGCGGCAACTAACACCACAGACAGGTAGGTAAAAGTGCAAACGTGCTTTTGGAGCAATTTAAAAACACAGTGCCAATGTCAACATTCAATTTTTAAAATTCGATCGAGCTAAGTGTAATTTAAAAGCAATACACAGCGTGCAGTTTCCTCATCCCGGTCGCGCTAGGAGCTGTAGCATGCGCGTGTCTTGGGGCCTATGCCATGTAGGGCCTTGAAAGTCGTGGTCAAAGTTTTAAACAGAATCCTTTTAGCAATAGGAAGCCAGTGTAGTGTTGAGAGAAGATCAGTGGCTCTGGCTTTTCTTGGAAGACCAAAGATGGCTCGGGCTGCAGAATTCTGGGCGATTTGCAGACGCCTGACCAAATATTTGGGAAGTCCCAGGAACAAAACATTAGCATAATCAAGCCTAGAGCCAATCAGTGCCTGGACAATGATTTTTCTGTGCTGGATGGAGACTAGAGGGAGGAATTTACGAAGCATCCGCAGGATGCCGAAACATTTCCCAGTAAGAGATGAGATATGCGGTCCGAAAGATAGCTCATTGTCAATCAAAACTCCCAAGTTTTTGGCTTTCGAGGACGAACTAGTGGGAGGAAACATATCTTGCGGCCACCAGGGTTTCCAATCAGGCTCAGAGGTACAACCAAAGAAGAGCAACTCCGACTTGTCGGAGTTGCACTTCAGCCCATGACGTCCAAACCACTCAAAAACAGTGATTTGTATGTTATATTACACCGGTTACGTTTTAATATTGTGAATGGATTTCTATATAGGTTGCTATGCATTGTTTATACCAGATGTATCTCATCTGCTTTGGCAGTATGCCTGCGTTTGGTGAGGGGTCTCATAGCATGGCGTAATACATGCTGCAGCCCTTGGAGACCCTCTCTGGTCACAAAGCCCATAATATTCACTGATATTTTTTTACAAGAGACTTATATGTGAGCCAGAGGTGTGGCAATAGTGGAAACCAAGATACAGTTTGAGGAATGAACACATGCACTGGAAACCTGGTTAGCAGGAACCCAGTGCATAATCAGTCAAAGATGCATCATAGACAGGCAAAAAGTTGGGGTAACTGCGCCAGAAGAAGTACTTTCCTAAAATGCCATTTTACTTTAAAAAGTATTTCCAAAAAAAACAGACACCACAGTTCTGAACTCAAAGTACAGCACACCTCCAAGAATGAACCAAATAGCAATTGAAACCTTTAAGAAGGCAGAAATGGGTGGGAATTTCCTTTGAAGATTAATGAAAACTGTCTTCTCCAATGAAATCTCTTTCTTTTATAGTCACATGAACTTCCTGAATACTGACATCGTCGCGATTACTGGTGTTGTCACCAAGACTGGAAATATAATGTAAAAGTTCTTTACATTAAAATGATTATAAATATAGAAGTTTAAACACTATATTAGTAAACAACTATTGTCAAACATTATTTACAATATTGTGTCCTGTTGGACAGGTTGCGGGAGATTGGTGTTGAAGGCTTGGCCTGGACTTGGCTGCAGAGCTTTCTTAACAATAGAGCACAATGTGTCCCATTAGACACATTTGTCTCTCAGACCAAGGCAGTAGACAAGGGGGTCCTGCAGAGCTCGATATTAAGCCCCACATTATTTAACATCTATGTGGCACCGCTGGCCACCATCATTAGATCTTGTGGTTTTGAGACAATCTCGTATGCGGATGGCACGCAGGTGATAATCCCCATCGAGATAGACCAAGCGGAAACCAGAGCAAAGTTTAAGTCCTGCATGCTGAAAATTTCCATTTGATGAGCGAGAATTTTCTGCAGCTAAACTCCAATAAGATGGAAATCCTTCTGTTTGGAAAGGCGACGGAATTATGGTCTTCAGACAGTTAGCCGGTGTAATTGGGGGAGGCACCCAATCCAACCACTCAGGCACAGAACTTGAGTATCCTGTTTGATAACAAGCTTTCAATGGAGGAACACGTGAAATCAGTATCGGGCACCTGCTTTGGCATCATGCGCATGCTGAGGAAGATTTTTCCTTGCATCCCTCTGGAGGACAAAAAGACCTTAGTACAGGCACTACTGGTTAGTAGACTGGACTATGGGAACTCACTACTAGTAGGAATTAGGGAGGACCTTGCATCTAGGTTACAAGTAGTGCAAAATACAGCGGCACGACTGGTCCTCAACAAATCAGTACATACCCCATCCCTACCTCTCTTGCAACAACTAGACTGGCTGCCCATGAGGAAGAGAGCAGTGTTTAAGCTCCTGACATAGGTGTTTAAAGCAAAGCAGGGGATTTGCCTGGCCTATCTAAGGAAGGGGTTAATTCCCCAGATACCTGCCAGTTTACTGAGATCTAGCAATCGTAATCTGCTCAGTCCCTGTAAAATCCGGAAGCCAAAATGGGAGGGCGCTCATTCTCACATCTAGCCTTGCTCCATTGGAATGTTTTCTGGATGAGATACTCGCCTGCACAAGTTTGGGGCAGTTTAAGAAGCAGTTAAAAACCTGGCTGTTCTAAATCCGTAACTTTGTCCTAACCTTCAGCACTGTGTAGCCAAAAGCGCTGAGAGATCCCTGTGGGGTTGATTCGCTGCGCGATACAAATCCTAAATAATAATAATAGGTGTTATACACTTTTCCGCAAAACTGGAACATACGTATTGCAATAATTCATGACGGCTTTGCGATGAATTTGCAATGTTTAACAAAGTACAAAAAAGCCACAGTTATTAATCCACTAAAACAAAAGACAAGGAGTGACACAGAGACATAAAAATTGGTGGTCTATTGTGCAGGTGTAGGGTGGATTTCATTTGTGTAGGCATGCTCCGCAAAGCTCCTCGAAATGGTAAAACATCTCAGCGAGCAAGCAAAAGTTCAGCGAACCCACACTGAATTGCTTGTTACGGCCGTTCCCGATGCTTTTCTCCTGTTCGCAAATGCTGTTTGCGTGCTCGGGGGTAGCACGCATTTTGAGAGCGCAAACAGGCAAAAAATTATGCAAAGTCTCGGATCGCGGAATTTTAGCCAATTCCGCGTTCTCCGCGGATTGCAAAATTATCCAAATTCTGCCAGCAGAACGGAATTGTCCTCCCAGGCCTATATAAAATATGCAGTAGACATTTGCACAATGACAAAATAGTAACTAATTTCCTAGTATAAAGGAACGCAGATGAGTACACATCTTCCAGAAAACTGTAGCTTTTATTCAGATCCTCGTGCTCAATTCAGGAAAATTAAACCTTGACATGAAACATTTGCAAATATAAACATAGCACATGCTCCAGATAATGCTCCACTTGAAAAAAAATGGAAATTAAACTATCTTCTTAGGCCTGGTGATTTGAAAGCAAAAATAATTCATCTAAAAATCTATATTGAAAAAAGATCTAAAATCGTTTACATAAGTGAATGCATCGAAAATATATTGAAGTAAAATTTTAACTTCAGTGATTGTGATGAATTACTTCTTTAACAACATCTCCTTGTAAGAGCAAAGAGCAAGGTTATGTCCATGGAATACACTAAGTATGGAAATCTGTAAAAACAATAGCACCACTTACACACCCACTTGTAAATCCATACTCTCACTAACATACCCTTCTCCGTACCTCCTGCTGAAACGCTGATAAAGATCTGCAAAAGTATCAAATCTGGTTCGCCACGCGATCCCGCACCTCCTAAAATTCTTACCGCTAGTCTCCCGGCCCTGGAGCCGCATTTTACACACATGCTGCAAATATCATTCTCCACAGCTACTCTCCCCGCGGACTGGAAAAAAGCCATAGTGTTCCCCATTAAGAAAAAACCTAACCTTAGCCAGGATATATTGGAGAATCTACGTCCAATTTCTCTACTCCCTTATCTAGCTAAATTAGCTGAGAAGGTAGCTAATGCCCAACTTATGATCCATCTAGAAACCCAAAAAACCTTCCACTTCTCACAATCGGGCTTCAGATCGGGCTTCTCCACGGAGACAGCACTCCTCAGAGCGACTGAAACTCTGCGAGAGGGAGCCGACAAAGGCAAAACCATGGCCTTGATCTTGCTGGACCTCAGTGCCGCGTTTGACACTGTAGCCCACTCCATACTGCTACAGTGTCTAAACAGAGCGGAAGTCACAAATGAGGCTCTAGGTTGGTTGAAAGCTTTTCTTACCAACAGAAGCTTTCAGGTCCAAAGAGGGACCTATCTCTCAGACAGCTTGATCTTAGAACAGGGGGTACCTCAGGGCTCCGCCCTGAGCCCTACCCTGTTCAACTTATATATGACACCTTTGGCAGAGGTGGTCCAATCATTCGGCGTAGAGCTTGTCTCTTACGCCGACGATACCCAACTCCTGATCTCCCTGTCTCAATCCCCCTCCTCTGAGGCTGATAATTTTAAATCCTGCATGTGCAAGCTGGCTGTATGGATGAATGAGCACTGTCTCAAATTAAATGGAACAAAGACAGAGGTGATTATAATAGGAGGGAACAACACCAAATGGACCCAAGATTGGTGGCCCACATGTCTGGGACCAGTACCTACCCCTAGTCAGGAGGCCAAGAATTTGGGTGTCTGGATAGACAACAAACTTTCCTATGACAGTCATGTCAAAAAAACAGTTGGAAAGTGCTTTGGAGTGATGAAGACGCTTAGCCGCACTATGGATCTGCTCCCATTGAGTTCCAGGCGCACCCTAACGCAGGCTCTTATCACTTCCCGTATAGACTATGGGAATGTGCTGCTGCTGGGCACTTCCGAAAAAAATATTAGAAAACTGCAAGTCCTCCAAAACTCAGCGGCACGTCTCGTGCTAAGACTCCCACGCAGAGCCCCCTCGAAACCTTCTTTGGATACTCTGCATTGGCTGCCCATCAGCAAGAGGATAGTATTCAAGGCACTTCTATGGTGCCACCGGATCATTCATCAAAGAGCCCCCTCCTACTTATCTGACTTAGCCTCTCCCTACGAACCCCACAGATCCCTACGTTCTAAGGGAACTGGTCTGCTTGTAACAACGCGTCCAAGAAAGGCCAGACTTGGAGGCAGGTCTTTTCGTACTCTAGCGGCCAAGAGGTGGAACACCCTCCCCATGAACATCAGACAGGAAGAAAACGAAAAATCCTTTAGGAAACAACTGAAAACTTACCTTTTCACTATCTAGCCACAGCCTGTTGCCTATCCACTCATGCAATACTCTCTCCACAGCGCGGGGACACGCCGGGAGGCGTCACCGGGCGCTTTATAAACTCCTATAATAATAATAATACCCACCCAACGATCCAAAGCAGCACTCACACTGCCATTCACAGACACACACAAGCTCTGACACAACCAGTACAAACCACAGAGTAATTCATACAGTCAGTCACAGACCCACTAATGCAGTCATACACCACCTCAGATAGCCACTGACACACTCACACTCAGAGACCCACACACACACACTCCTACACTCGCTAACAGACCCAAACAGGTACTCACATATCCACTGTGAAACATTACTAGTTACAGTTATGGAACATATTTTAGAGAAACCTTAGAAATCAACTGACAAAACCTAAGGTTACAGGGTCGGTATAGTTAGGATATAGAATTAAAGAATCTTAGAAATTCACTGAAAAACCAAATGTTACAGGGACGTAATATTTAGGAAATAGAATTACAAAAAACCTTAGAAATTGACTAGAAAAACGAAAGGTTATAGTGACGTTATAGTTAGGCTCACATTTCACTTGTGCCAAACCAGTGGAATTTAGCAGTTATAGTCACCTGAGCTAACTACAGCTTATGACCCTGCAATGCACTGCTTATTACCTCACATATTACATCACTCATGACGTGATCAGTGACATCACTGATAGATGACTACAAAATCATGCCCCGTCAAATCCATAACATATTGTGATGAAAATTCTAAAAAGAGCTACCCTTTAACCCCTTGGCTGCAACGGTTATTCCGCCGCAGCGCTAGGGGGCAGGGGGGTCTGCGCGGCGCCCCCATGCTCGTGACAGAACCACTCCATCACGAGCCGCGGTGGCGCTGTGCTTGTGACGGTATGGTTCCGTCACAGCCCCGCCCGACTAATAGAACCTTCAGCTCAGGTGCGAAATCAGCACCGCGCAGGCGCAAAATCAGCGCCGCGCAGGAACGGCGGCAGGGCCGTGACGGAACTATTCCGTCGCCAGCACAGCACTACTGTGGCTCGTGACGGAATGGTTCCGTCACAAGCATGCAAGGGATTAAAAAAGAAAAGAAAAGGAGAAAAACTAGGGACTAGCAGGCAAAAGTGAACATTGAAGTCTTATTCTATATAATTTCATAAATGTGTATACCATTCTTCATCAGTGTTAAGGCCTCCTGGGCTTTTACTGTCAAACTTAGACTATAGCTAGACCCAAGTTATTCTGAAATCTTTCTCATGGTCACCACCTCTCACTGGTCAAGGTACTGTGTCATCACACAGTATTGTAACAAGCTGTCTTTGTTGTTGTGTGCTGCTAAGAAATGCCTAGGCACAGGATATGTATAGTGCTGTAGAATACATTTGTGGACTTTGAGTTTAGTACTCCCCATGTACTGAAGTCCTCAAGAGCACTTCAATACATATATAGTGTGATCAGTCTTACAATTGTAGGCACCTTTGATTTTGTGTGGTGATGTCTCCAGAAGTGTGCTATATTGAGTCTTGTTAATCCTGTATTCACACACTCTTCCTTTGCAGGACCTTGTCTACCTCCGAGCCAATTCCCAGTGGTGGGTTCAGGTAAATTGATCTTGACTAGGTAATTACTAAGGGACCTAACTCTTTTATATGTAAAGCCCAGCCTAATGGGGGAGGTGTCAGTCCTATTACTGGATCATTTTGCACAAGTTACCAAAATGTGTTTAGTATCTTGCGGAAGGTGTTGTGCTGTGAACTGTAGTGAGTGATCAATGTCAGTTGGGATTCCTTGTGATGTTTGTCCCTCTGTTTGCGTGCTTTGAACAATAATGGTTACTGTTTTAAGCACTTTGGAGTGTGTTAGATTTTGTTTAGCTTTATTGATCACATCCTCAGGATATCCTCATTCATTGAATCTTCCTGCCATATCTGCAATGGCTGCCTCAAACTCTTTGTAATCACAGTAGTTTCTATGCAGTCGTAGTGCTGCTCCATAAGGTATACCGGACACTAATTATTGGGGGGAAGCTGCTGGCGTGTACTACAGCACCTGTTGATTTTCTGTATTTCTTAGTGTGTAGTTTGTCTTTTTTTGCATACATCAATAGATCCAGAAAGACCACCTCTGCTTTGCTAATAGAGCTATTGAAATGGAGATTAAATCATTCAAATTCATATCAGAAATCAGTTGTTTCGCACATTCTTCAGACCCCCTCCATATAACAAATAGGTAATCGATATGAGAATGTCAAACCAAATATGCATTTGAGGAAATCCCCAGTGTCTTGAATGTAAGATTGCAGATTTTTGATATAGTACTGTAAGAAGCAATTTACATATTCAAAAGTACATTCCATCAAACTGACAATTGTAGAGATGATAGGGTGCCCAGGTGGTTGTGTTGGATTCTTGTCCACCTCAGAAATCAAATACATGATAGATGTTTTTTGGATTATCATTTTATTAGGAAACTGTGCCCCACTTGCGGTAACAATCCCTTGCTGGGCCATTCCCGTAATTCATTGTGAAATTCAAGTTTGATCTGTTTAGCCTCTAGAGTGGTAACTTTCATATAGCATTCACTGTCATTCAGTTGTTGCATGGCTTCTTGCATATATAGATGTTTATGCCAGAGCACAATATTGACGCTTTTTTTTGTACTTCCTATTAGTTTGAATCCGCTTGAAGTTTCTTAATCAACTTGTCATATGCCGCTCTATTCAGATTGTGTCTGTTTCCTTTTTGGTATGTAGCCCTTTGCAAGTTCTTGATTTCTTCAGTCAGTCTGTGAAAATATCTAAAGTGTCTCTTTGAAGATTTGGCATGAAAGTCTAGGTACTTTTAAATGGACTATCAGCTTCCTCCTCTACTAGTTAGTCCATGGAGGAAATAATATTCTCTTGTGAGACCATTTTAGATATGCCCTTGGTTTCATATTCCGACTTTTTGAGTCCCAACAATAGTTTCATATCAAACGTTGTGAGATTAGAATTCCTGTAATCTGATTTGAGCTTTCTCCATTTAACCTGTGTGGCATAGTATTTTGCATTTCCTAACCTCCCTTTTGCGACCAGTCACATTTAGAAAATGGGAGGTCCTGAGGGAGATGGGAGTACCCACCAATTTACTCCAGGCAATAATTAGACTCCATCAGGGTAATTTCGCCCAGGTACGATGTGGGCGGGGTGGTGCTTTGACAAAAAGGTTCCCTGTTTCCCGGGGGGTCAGGCAGGGGTGCGTACTTGCCCCCACCCTTTTTTGTCTTTATGTGAACAGTGTCATCTCGCATTTAGCCAACGTTGGGGACAATGACGCCCCTGTCTTGGCAGGCAGGAGGGTACCGGCAATTATGTTTGCTGATGACACCCTCCTGCTTTCCAAATCACCCATGGGAATCCAGAGAATTCTTGACGGCTTTGATCTTTTTTGTAGGCAGTATGGCCTTGAGATCAACGCCGGGAAGACCAAGTATATGATTTTTAACCCCTCTTCCACAACTAGACCCAACCCATCCCTAAATTCCACGGTCTTAGAGAGGGTCAAAACATTTCAGTACCTGGGCGTAACCCTCCAAGAGAATCTTTCATGGTGTCCACAGATCGCAAGTTCGTGAATAAGGCTCTCTCAACTCTCTGGGGCTATCTTAAAGGTTACAAATACCTCAACATACAAACCCATAGCTCCCACAGTTGAGATGTACAAAATACAAGCGAAATCTGCTGCACTCTATGGCAGCGAACTTTGGGGACACCAAGCTGCAACTGAGATGGTACGTGTTGAAAATAACTTCATGAGGCGTCTTCTGGCCCTCCCAGCTGCAACTCCCTTGCTTCCCCTACGTCTTGACCTGGGCTTACCGTCTATCAGGGAGGATGTTGAACTCAATCCCATAAGATTCTGGCATAGACTCTGGTCAACTAAGGAGCTTAGCCACTACAGGCAAGATCTTGTGCATGTTATGAATTTAAACCACAATGACAAGATCCCCTGGCTAACTTTTGTCAAAAAAGAATTGTTCCGGCTAGGCTTCAATGAACTGTGGCTGGCTCCCGAAATTGGTTGCAACAAGGTCCCTCGGAAAAGACTAGTGAAAGCATACAAGGAACAAAATCTTGTATCCCACATGACTGCACCTAGCATTGGCACCTTAACCCACTGTTTTACTCAATCCAAAAATTCTTATGAGTTTGAAACTTTTTTGGATTTTATTTACCCGATCACGGCAAGGAAGCTCTTTATACAGTGGCGGTTCGGAACCCTACCCCTTAAATCCTTTACGAGTAAATGGACCAATGGAGGGGACAAACTATGCCCTGGCTGCAATTCCTGTGACGAGGAGGAAATCCATGTTTTGTTTTTTTGTCCCACCTATAGATCCGCAAGGAGATATTGGTTGGTGCCTTTATGTAGAAACATGGCAATAAGAAATTGTTTAACATCTTATAGAATATTGAAGTCTGATTCCTCCCCACACATTGTTTTTGCAGTCTCAAAATATTTGTTCGCCATGTGGCGTATTAGGTCCAAGTTGATTAAGGTTAAACCAACATAGGATGATAGTTCCGGCCACTGTCTCAAAGTAACCTCTAGCTCCTGTTGGTAATGTTTTTATAACAACGCCTATTTTACCTCATATAATATGAACTGTGATGTCTCTTTTCTTATCCATTCTATTTATCCAATTTTAATTGCCAGGATTTGTTCTCACCTGTACTTATATGCACTTAAATGATGATGCACTTAAATGATGATTTTAATAACGTTGTATGTTTTTTTCATGCATCTTTTATGGTCTTAATCGCCGAAATAAAGATTTTTGGATTGGATTGGATTGGATTGGAAATGCTATGCACATGCGATTTTTAATTCGCAAACAGGAAATCTCTATTTGCGATTTGCTATTTTGCAACAACGCTTATGCCTTTGTACATTATGAAAAGCCATTTTGCATTTCTTAACGGTCCGAAATAGTGATTCGATCAGTTAAAAAAATGCAACATCCTTTTGTGTATATGGGCCTAAATGGCTAAGACAGGAAAATGTCAACTTTCAAGAGTGCCATTTAAAAAATTGTAATTCCAAATCTGTCTTTACCATAACATTAAGTAACCCATATGTAATCCCATGGGAGGGGTAGGGCTTGCAATAATAAAATAAATGAATTTAGGAGTGTTTCACTATTCCGACATGCAAAACTTAAAAGTACACATCCTACTTTTTAAATACGTTGCACCCTCTCCTGCAAGGCTGTTAAGGTCCTACACTAGAGGTGACTTATATGTATTAAAAGGGAAGGTTTAGGTATGTTAAAATGTTGATTTTGTCAGGTTGAAATGGGAGTCTAAAACCTCACACACACAGGGTGCAACGGCAGGCCTGGAACAGATCTGCAAGGCTACTTAAGTTGGCGGCACAACAAGTGCTGCAGGCCCACGAGTCACATTTAATTTACAGGCCCTAGGTACATGCTGTACACCTTTACTAGTTACTTATAAGTAAAGTTAGTCTGCCAATCTGCACCAGGCCAATGTTACAATGTTTTAAGGAGTGAGCACATGCACTTAAGTACTGGTTAGCAGTGGTAAAGTGCACATAGTGCTAAGGCCAACAAAAACGAGATGAGAAAAATATGGAGGAGTAAGGCAAAGTATTGGGGGAAAGACCACCCTTAGGCTGACACCTTTAACAGGTAGTACTAATGGAGTGCTACTTTACATACTCAAAAATATTTTTGTGAGCTAGTAGAGGACACAGGGTAGTAATGCTTCAGGAAGAGGGACCTTTGATACTGAAGTCAAGAGGCGACGAAAAGAGTTGTATGAGGTACTGTCAATTGTTTGTTGTTGGCATGTTTTTTTGTGTGTTATGTGTGCCTGGTCTCACTCTTTGTTGTTTAGTAGTACTGTGGAGTTTACTGTAATATTATAATGCATCTTTTGTTGTGTTGTCATTGTGTTGTCATTGGACATTGTTATCTTGCTTTTTTATGCTGTTAAGATATTTCAGGCAAGCAGTGTTTTCTGATGAACTACAATATTTGATACTATATTTGGCAGCACTTCAAAATCGACATTTCCCAACATTTTCCTTGGACAGTGTAAAACACTTTTCTGTACAAAGCTTACAAGGACTATTTCAAGCATACATTTGTTAAATGTGTCGGCCGATCTGATTTTTATGAATAAGTGTAAAGTAGATGTTTATGTTAAAGGTTTCTACAATTTTCTAACCTCTTGTAATCAAGATATAGGAAATGTCACTCCACGTAATCATGGGTTTCACTCTTTATATTTGTTTTGCTATTTGAGTGATTACCATTGAGTGCTATATATGAAGGTCTGTCTCTTTGTTTATACTTTTTCAGCAGCTGGTCAAAGTTCAGCAGAGATACGCCAGACAGATTCTCTGCCTGTCTTGGACACAAATGCTTTAGGACAAGGGACAGATTATTTTAAGTCCTTGTTCAGTAATTTAAAAAAAGAAGTATCCGACCATCAATCCTTAAAGAAAAGAGACCTATCATCTTCACCAGAGCAAGTGTATAATGCAGCAACTTCGAGGTACCTCATAAGTCTTTAGTCCCCATTTCAGTGACTTTCTGCTACTCTTGCTCATTATTGAATTTTTTGGGGGACTATTCTTTATTGTAGAGTATTTCTATACTACTTTTCTACTGCTTGTCCCTCAAATTGTTTTCCAGTAGGTAAAGTGAATAGTTACTACTTCTTTAGTATATCTATAGGGTAGGATGTTGGTTGAAATGTCAGCTTCCTATTGTTGAATTGTGTGAGGGCTGTATAGAGTCCTCCAGATTTGGAGTGGCTACATGTAATGCGTTTTCACACATGTGAGGTGAGTAAACGCAATGTGAGGATAGTCTGCAAGCTGCATACACAAACCAGTCCCTGCTATAATTTGAGGGTCATTGACAACTTAATTTCACTCAAGCCAGCCTCACTCAATCATGTTAAGAAGATACAATTCCCTCATCATTTACAAACGTCCTGACTAGATAATCTCTCTCACCCACTTCTAATCAACTGCAACACATTCTTCATTGAAGGCATCTTTCTAGAAGCCCTCAAGATTGGCCAGATCCTCCCACACCTAAAGAAATCCAACCTAGCCGCTGATGACCTCACCAACTACCAGCCCATCACCCATCTTTCTTTCATCGGCAATATGAATGAAAACTCAGTTTACCCACAATTGCAAAAATACAATGAACATAACCAACCCCATCATGACCGACTACCAATCAGGCTTCAGATCATGTTACAGCAGTGAAATAGCCATCCTACAAATGGTAGGCCGGTAGGCCTCTCCTTCCTGATCACAGATAATGGTGACCCTGCCTTCTATTTATTATGTACCAACAGGGTTCTATCATGTCAGGATTTCATCATTTTGTCATCATCAAAATCTACATGGAGTTCCTCTGTACTGTAATCCTTGACAACAGTATTCAAATTCACTAACCTTACTGCAACACACAACTTTACATGAAAGTCTACTTTGCTTTTGACATTATGGGCCAGATGTAGGTCGGTCGGTAACGGCCAAAAATCAGTATTTTCGGCCGTTACCGACCGGTATTCAAGAATTGGCATGTAGGGGCACAATTTTACAGAATCGGTAACTTTACCGATTCGGTAAATTTACCGATTCTGTAAAATACCGAATCGGTATTTTTACCGATTTGGTAAATCTCAGATGTAGGTGGGACTCTTCTGAGTCCCAAAGGCCCTACAAAATCGGTATTTTACCACACAATCCTATTGTGTGGTAAAATACCGAATTCAGGTGTGCATGCACATGTGTGCATGCACACCTAGCCATGTGACATGCACACCTAGCCATGTGACAGACAGGCATGTCTGTGTGCCACATGGCACACATGCATATTTGTGGGGTGCCAGAGGGTGTCAAAGTGACACCCCCTGCACCCTTGCAAAATTCGGTATTTACCGATTCGGTAAATACAGAGTTGGTATTTCCCATTGATTCCTATGGGCTTCAAAGCCCATAGGAATCAATGGGAAATACAGATTCTGTATTTACAGAATCGGTAAATACCGAATGTTACAGATTCGGTATTTCCACATCTGGAAATACCTACATATCCACCCCTTAGATTTACCGATTTTTAATTACCGAATCTGTAAAATTCGGTAATTAAAAATCGGTAAATCTATTCTACCTGCATCTAGCCCTATGTGACTTAAGCCACCACTTCATGCAGACCTGGATGTCTAGCACCTACCTCAAACTCAACCACACCAAGACCTAATTCCTCTTATATACCAACAACAGCAGACAAAAATGAGTCCAAGCAGGTCTAAAGGGCTTTAATCCTCAAGGAACCCAGCTCTAAATAACTCAGATTCAACCTCGTCATCGACCTCACTCTCAAAGAACACATCATCAAGAAGACCAAGATAGAATGGTACCAGGTCTTCCTTCTCAAGACAGTAAAACCATTCATCACACACACTATGTGTGTGACTTCACAATTACCGTCAAAGCCCTCATACTCTCACTTCTGGATGGAGGCTCAGCTCCATGGCCTCCAAGGCACAACACTGACCATCTGGATGAAATCCCACCAACCATATGATGTCTCATCAAGGGCCTGAAGAAATTCAGCCACCTCCTCTCTACCGTAATGGGACCCCACTTACTCATGTACCTCATGTACCTAAAGAACATCTGCATAATCTATCATCACCATTACAAACTTCATCCTTACCTATCTGGCCAACAAGGCCAAAATTTGTGGTGGCTCCTTACACACCCTCATGCAGGACACCATCAGATTGAAACCAAGAAATTTAATAATGTAAAAAATATCTTCTACATCTATTGGCACATGATTTGGAAAAACATCCATGTAACAATTAGGTCCCCTCGACCACCAGGAAAGAGAATAAGATCTACCACTTCAAAGTACACTACGTTTCATGCCTTGGAAAGGCTAAACAACGTTTACCTCAAATTTTTCTTCCCGCAGGGAATCACAACGCGGTTGTTACAATGACCGCGTTGTGATTCCGCATACCATTACAACGCAAGTCGGAACAACGACTTGCGGAGGCGGGAAAAGGTGTTGGATTTAAAATCCAACACCTTCCCTACTGTCCGCACTGACTGGAGTTGGAATAGTAAATTATACTATTCCAACATCCAGCTCCCCCCCCTCCGCAAGTCGTTCTTCCAACTTGTGGAGTAATGGTAGGCGGAATCACAACGCGGTCGTTGTAACGACCGCGTTGTAATTCCCTGCGGGGAGAAATACCGCTGCATTACATCATACATTCCTTGGAAAGTCCACTTCCCCTAACTGAACTCAGCAGACCATCTCCCTATCTACATATAAACAATCTTGGTTTGTACCTTCTGCATTTAGCCTTGTACAGTGCTCTTCTGCCTCCCACTGGTTTGTATAAATACCCATACATACCCACATATATACATACATACTTGAGTCCTGATTTCAGGTCTTTGTCACTTTTGTGCATTCTTGATTTTTCTATAAATTGAATGCTGTTGTGGGTCGTTACCTGTGCACATTACCACTGCAGTTGAAGGTGGTTCTTCCTCTGTCCTTTTTAAATTGGTTAAGTTACATGTGTACACTTTCATATCAAAACTGTCTCTTACTAAGCACTGGCCAAGATGAGTCTAATTATTTTACTCTCTTATCAGACCTACTCACTCGCATACTTTCCCAAAATAACATTATTTAATTATATTTTCTGGTCGTATTTATTAAATAAAAATGTTAAATCCACAGGATGATTAGTAAGATCTGGTAACTGATTATAGAAGGTTGTGCATCAGAAATATTTAGCTATACAAATAGGCAGACTATGTACGCTGTTACCGTTGTTTGAAGAATCTTGAACTTAGATACAATGAGGTGGATGGATTAAAAATAGAATGGTATTTCCATAAGCAGAACACATTTTTTCTTTGTCTTTTCAGTGCTACTGGTAACATAAAAATAGCTGAGGTCCACACGGAAGGTCATTTTGTGAGGCTTTTTAATTGCTCGCTTGACAGAGAAGAAGATATTGGTGGTTATCTTCTCCAGCAGAATGTTCGTGGCTACCCGGTGTCTTCATACAGATTTCCACCAAAGATCAGAGTGAAAGCCAACACTGCGATCATGGTAAGTAGATTAAATCCGCAGCACATACTCTTATGGTGCAGATGTCATTTTCAGTTTAACACTCAAATTTCATCAATTGATTCGTCTGCCTACAGTAAAAAAAAAAGGAGACCATTTGACCTTAATGTACTATGTAGATGGAATAGTCTACTTTTCGTCTTCATTTTACCTATACCTACACAAAAGATAACTGGAGTCACAGGATACAGCAGACAAATATGAATGTTAGGAAGGTGTATAAAAACCGAGAAACTCATTAACCCTTTCAAATGGGAAATGTGGGGGCCGAGGGATGAACTGACACCTTCATTGAGGACTCTTCTAATTAATAGGGTGATGTGCCATGCTAAATAGTGCCCTCCCTGCTGTCAAGTCTAGGTCTTTTCAGACTCCTTCCACATGTTCAATGTGGCTACGTGCCAACAGCCTCTCAATATGACTATATGATACCCATAACAAGAATTATATCTTATACAAAGGGCCTGATTACATTCTTTGGGGATGGGATTCTCCATCACAAACGTGACGGATATCCCTTCTGGCGTCCCTTCCAGCGTATTACAAGTTCCATAGGATATAAAGGAAATGTAATTTGGTGGATGGACTATCCGTCACGTTTGTGATAGAGTAACCCTGTCCATCAAGATCGTAATCAGGACCTAACTGTCTGTAAAAAAAAAAGTTTTAAACAAAACATGTGTTTGTTTCTTTCTAATGAGGTTTTTATAGGCGCAAAGATCAATGATCGTAACAAGATTGTCATGTTCTTTTCTTTATTTTTATGGCACATTAATGTAAAAGACTGAGTTAGCCATAAATTAGAATATGTAATTATGACAAATGATGCAATAAATAAAAAAATCAAAAGTACAATATATAACATTAATCATAAAATCTTACGCAAATGAGTTAAAACATTAGGCTAAGAATGCAAGTATGACCTCTAGTATACAGCAACCATAGTTGTACAGAGCAATCCTGCTTCCAGTACTCGATTTGATTTGTGGGAACAAATGGACACACAAGCCATAAATTGCATCTTTTGAAGTGTGAGTGTAAGTTTAATCAGCATAATAAGAAATACACAGTTTAAATTACTTTATCTACAATTGCTTGTCCTCTATTCAATTGCATATATCTTTTCCAATCTTCATATGTATACCAATATTACTAAGATGCTTTTATCTTTACTTCTGTTCAGATCAAATATTTGCTACTTCTGTAAACTTAATTTCTAATTGGGTAGTCTTACAATTTAAGACATCTTTAACAATAAATACTTCATAAAGTTAAAGGTCTTGAATGGGGGAAACTCTCCATTTTATATGAGAAGATGGAGCGAAAGTGAGCTTCAGAGAATATTATAAATTGACATACCCGTGAAGGAACAGGATCAGTTCTTCAATTTAGTTGTATCAAACCTAAATTGGACATAGAGCTAATATAGTTCAGGGAGATTAGCTATTAACAAGTGGATTTCAATTCACAGAGTCCTTTCATTTTCTATGGAGAGTCTAAAGTGTGTGCCTGTAATGGGCATTATATCAAAAGGTATTTTTTTAATATTTAGCTATGACTTTCAAGAAGATTCAGTTCATTTATACACAATGGCTTTCCCACAAATTCTAAAGCCCATTTGCTGTATATCTGCTATCACTGCATTTAAAACAGTGCTTCCATGGAGCTTCTTGTACTTAAAATATTCTTTAAAAACATAGAGCCTTAGAGAGGGATACATGTACCCGTTATGGGATGGGTCAGGCGGATAGTGTTCATATGTTTTTCACATGTCCAGAACTGAAAAAACTGATAAATATGATGCAGGCTTTATTTACGGAGTTTACAGGGGCACAGATTGTGATTCCACCTACAGTTATACTCTTGGGAGTCTTGGAAGACAGTATGTTCACACAATAAATGTATGCATTTAGGTATCTAATATATATTGCTGTGGCGGTGGCTAGATTGTTCATAGCATCACTATGGTGTCAGAAAGAACCCCCCCCCACTTTTGGAATGTGGAGAGGAAGACTATATGCTATATGTAAGCTGGAAACCAATATATATGCTATTTAAGAGCTACAGAATCGAAGATTGGGTATCAAGATCTGGGGGGCCCTCACTGAGCATTTAACATCATTAACGGCTTAAAGATGTTCTCTGGGATGTTGGTGCTGTGGTAGCACTAATATATCTATGTCCTTTATGAAGTAATGTTTGTATGCTCAATATAGATTGGAGGAGTATCCTATCTATCTGTTAATTAGATATTATATATGTATGGACTGTGTAATATGCTTTATGTCTTATCATCTTGTTTTTCTGTTTTCTGTCTCTGTATTTATGTACCTGTGTTATTGGATTAATAAAAAATAAAAAACAGAGCCTGATTTAGAATTTGCAGATGGAGTACTCTGTCCACCAAATTGATGATCCACCTACCCTATCAAGAGTTTGACGCACCATCATGTTTCTGACGGCAGTGCCCCCACAGGCTTCCTAAATTGACAGCCTGAGAGAGTTGGGGCTGTCAGTGTAGGTACTTCATATCATCTGCCCTATTTAGAGTGGACAGTCTAATATACTTTTTTCTATTTGGGACCACCAGGGAAACTCCTGCAGTCCCAAACAGAATTTCTTTTTTAATTACCCATACGCCCCAGGGGAAATCTCCCAGGGTGTCTGGGTCATTTGTGTTTTGGAAAACAAAAATATTTGGGGGTCGGCTGCAGAAAACATGCCTGCCTAAAACACTATACTTTTAGTGCCTTCAGAGGAGCCACCATGATGATAGCTCTTCTGAAGGCACAGAGATGTCTTCAGGGCTGGTATAGATCTCAAAATATGGCAGCCAGTAGGCCAGCCAGGCTGGTGGAGGCAATGCATCCATCACCCTGACAGATGGTGGGCTGCCCACCATACTTTAAATCAGGTCCATAATTGCTTCTGGATTTACAATAGTCCCGTCCAGCTTAGAAATGTCTTAAACCAGCGACATCATACCACAATCCCTCATTGTTGTATTTTAACTGCACACTTGGAGTACAGAAGCCAAGCAAGAGCAATTGCTTCAAGAACCAGGGACCATATTTATGTACAAGTTGCGTTGCTTTTGCACCACACAAAGGGGTGCATACGCGAAACAACACTAAAATTACATGTACCTTAGTGGCTTGGTAAGTCCAGAGCTCAAATAACTGTGCTACGTTACTCTGCCCTCTGAAGTCATTCCATGGGTGGAGCGAAAGTGTTCCCACGCAATACCCATGGATTTTGACTCATTCCCAGATATGCCATTACTGGTAGACCTGGGAATGCACCAAAATGCTGTGCCTTCCCAGGGAAGGCGTAATGAGGGGAAATATCTTGATTTCTCCTTGTATTCCTCAGCACACATAGAAAGAGGAGAATACCTTAGGGGATTGTTTTGTGAAGGAAGGTATCCTTTCCTGCACAAAAAACATTCTGCTTACAACGCAGACATCCTTGCACCATGATGCAAGAGTGCCTGCATTAGTGCTGGGCAGCACATTGTGTGCTAGCGATGGGATAAGGCAGGAATTTCCCTGCCGCCCAGCACGATGACTCGCTGCGCTTCGTGACTTCTACATAAGCATGCCCCTAGTTTTCTTTCACAAAGGTACATGTAGACCTTTTAAGTCACCAAAATGACCTTCATTTAATATAAACATGGTATTAGGATAAATTAATTTGGGCTCATTTGTAAATTAATAATTGTTAGGAAATGTGCCCTAGTAGCTCAGTTTATCACAGAATTTGGAAACTTCGGATTTCATCCCCGCTTCACAATTGGAGTGATACATTGTGTCATTCTGGGCAAGTTATTGCAGCTCCTAAATAATGCAATATAATATGTAAAAACAAAAATACAACATGCTTTAAAGTTGGCTCTGGGCTCAGCACCCATTCCCATTCCGCGTCCGAGACGAGTGGACTTTGCGTAGTGAGGGAGTTACATACCTTCAGCAATATGAACCAAGGTTCCTCTTCAGTGCCTGTTGTGCATGGCCTTGCACAATGCACGTTCGACACTGGTAGCTGTGTGTGTCCACTGACCACCCCCTTCACTCATTTACCTCAGTACTCAGTACGCGCAGTCTGCAAGGCAAGGCCTTCAGTCTTGCACTGCAAAATGCAAACTAAATTCAGGTTTCATGTAGAAGGCTAAATATTCATTAATGAGAGCTATTCCAAATTACTGGGAATGCTGTGAATGTAGACTTAACCTTCACTACAGACACCCAAGCAGCTACATACCAACCAAGCATTGACAAAGCCAATAGGTCGTGGCAGTGCCTGACCTAATGGCGATATCAATGTGAATGTCTCTTAGCCATGTTGTCTAGCAGCACATCTGCGGTTTAGCAGGGCATGACAGCGGGGCATGACAGCAAAGATGCCCATTTTCTACACGGTGAGAAACACTTGTGCATTGGAGATAATGTTAAATGAGCCTTGACCCTGTATTCAGGCAGGTCACTCCCCCCACACCGCACCGCTCCAACAGTGCTTCTGTGTGCCCCCGGTGCCAGTCTCCGCCGCAGGTTCGAGGCCCCTCTGCCTCGGTAGTCTTGTAGGCCGGTACTGCAGATTTTGTGGTATGCCTTTGTTTTTATTTCTGCCTGTGTATTTCTTAATCCTTCGTTTTCCCCTTTTTTCACTGTGCCCCCCTGCTTTTTGCCCTCTGTACCCCTTGCTACACACGTTTTTTCCTGCCCCTGCGTCCTCTGTGGCCCCACCCCCCTGCTCGCCCATTCGCTGCTCCCGCCTCCCAGCTGCTCTTCCCTACCACCTCCCCTTATATGGAGGCCGCTGCGCGGTGAGGAGAGCGACTCTTGACCCTGTATCCTGTCCAGGTCGATCCCCCCATGCTGCACAGCTTCACCAGTGCTTCTGTGTTGCCCCGCTGCCTGTCTCCGCTGCTGATGCAAGTTCGCGGACCCTCTGCCTCGGTAGGCTGGTGGACCGGTACTGCTGATTTTGTTAACTGCCTTTGTTTTCATTTCTGCCTGTGAATTTCTTAATCCTTCATTTTCCTTTTTTTTTCACTGTGCCCCCCTGATTTTTGCTTACTATACCCCTTTCTTTGCCTATATTTTTCCGCCGCTGCGTCCCCTGAGCTCCGACCCCCTGCTCGCCCATTCGCCGCACCCGCCGCCCAGCTGCTCCTCCCTACCACCTCCCCTTATATGGCGGCTGCATGGCCACGCTGCTGGGGTGCCACAGGTGTGCCTAAGGCATGACCTTCTCCGCCCTTCCGCACCTGGACCTCGCCCAGCACCAGAGCCCCTGGCCCCTGCAAACGCCATGACACCCGTCTCCACTACGATGCCAGCACCCTCCATGCACTCAACACCAGACGATCAAACACCTGCTTCCTGGCTGCCCCAAAGCACACCCAAGGACCCTTCTGCCGTAGCTGCAGCTTCACCAGCATCCAGTCTGCCAAACCACCCACAGAGAAAGGCCGCAACCACCTCAGATGCTAGGATAAGGCATTGGGGAAGCTGGGATTTTCATCTAGATTTTCTTACCCATCTCTAGAATCCCAAACTAGGTCGACTGGACCTTTTTCGCTTTTCTAGAAGAATAAAGGGAAGATTTTACAACAAACTTTGAACAGCTTTACAATCAAATCCAAATTAGACTCAAAGAACCACTGACTACAACCTGTTTTTAGAAAATCCCACTACTATTGAGAAGGTTACTGATGAGGTTCTTGTAGCTACAAATTTGATGGTGCCCATATTAAACGAAGGCACATCATTGGATCAAATTGGGATGATTCATGAGTCTCTTTTTACTAAAATTAAAACTCTTTTTATTGAACCTGCAAAAAGTAGAAAAATCGGTCCAGCTCAAACTGGAGCGAAATGGTATAATAAGAAATGCCGCTCTGCCCATTGCTCTTTGATAGCTGCTATTAAAACTAAATCAGCTATTGATATAAAACTAGAAAGGATTAATTACAAAAAGGCGCTGAAAGAGGCAAAAACTGACTGGGATGAACAGCGCTGGTTAGATTTATATCACGCTAGTACTTCCTCTAACCAACAAAAATTTTGGGAGGTCGTGAAATGGGGAGGGACTGGGGACCAGCAAGTTCCTGTCAATCATGTCCCTGCAGAACAATGGGTCATGCATTACGCAGCACAGTTTAGTAACACAGAACGGATCTCCCTTATTACTAGGGAAGATACCAATGTACAGACTGTGGTGCCTCCGCCTGACCAGATTGTTTTTACTGAAATGGAAGCCATTATAGCTTTAAAACAAGTGCAGAATGGAAAAGCCCCGGGAATGGATTGTGTACCTGCGGACTTTTTTAAGTTTGCCCAAGCACAATGGGTCCCTTACATAACCACCTTAGCGAACGCCATAGCCAGAGGGGCAAGGATTCCAAATTCGTGGAAAGGGGCGGAGATATTACCCGTGTACAAAAAAGGGGATAAGACTGATGCGGGAAACTATCGACCCATCAGCCTCATCGATGCCCTACAAAAGGTAATAGCCAGAATGCTGCTAGGGAAAATCCAGTTCTGGATGACAGAAGCTGACATCCTGTCTCCTTTGCAGGCTGGTTTTAGGGCTAATATTAGCACAGTCGACCAATTACTTAGATTTGTTATGATCTACTGGAAAACTGTGCTTTTGAGAGGAGGCACTATATTCACAGCATTTGTGGATCTCAAATCTGCGTATGATTTGGTCCCCAGAGGAAAGATGTGGGCAGCTTTGAGAAGGATGGGGGTTCCAACTGCACTCCTAGAACTCACTATTAGGATGCATGAGGAAAATTTCGCTAGAGTCAGATGGGGTCGTCAGGGTCAGGTTACAGACTCCTTCCCCGTGACCCGTGGAGTGAGACAGGGCTGTGTCCTGGCCCCTACCCTATTCATACTCTTTATCAACCAGGTGGTTAATTTCCTCTCAGCTACCCCGACAGATGCACCAACACTGGGCGGGACCAAATTTCCCCTTTTAATCTTCGCGGATGACACCCTAATACTGGCTAAAACTCAGATGGGCCTTCAGGTGGCTATTAATAAATTTGTGGACTTTTGTAATGAAAACGACCTTGAAATTAATATTTCCAAAACTAAATTCATGGTCCTGACAAAAAAGAAACCATTGAGGGGCCATGTAACGATGAATGGGTCTAGCCTTGAACAGGTTGAAGTAATGACATACCTAGGTGTTACTATGGATTACAGGCTACGCTGGAAAGAACAAATAGCGGCGCTTAGTATGATATTTGCTCGTTTGTCTGGCTGTTTAGTGAAGGAGCAACGGTGTTCTTTGACCAAAAGAGTTTTACCTGCATTAAAAATGTATAGCGCCAAAATTAGCTCAGCCATACTATATGGGGCTGACATATGGGGGAGTGTGGATCTGGCTGTCCTTGATAGGATCCAGAATAAATTCTTTCGAAATTTAGTCAGTCTTCCTCCCTCAACGCCAGCACTACCACTTATGATGGATATGGGCTTTTATTCTATTAAACATCAAGCCCATTATAGGATGGTGGCGTTATGGAGACGCATTTGGTCTACCCCGGAACTCGCCATGTTTGCCCAAGAGATACAGGATGTAAGAGCGCAACAAGGGGCAAGTGAAATACCATGGTTTAAGTTAATTAAGAACACTCTGACTGGAATGGGCCTTCCTTTGCTTTGGTCCGAGCCGGACTCTCATATCTTTCCTTCAAAGAAAGACTTTAAACTCCTCTTTTGGTCCATGGTAAAAGAAGAGCACGTTGCCCTTTCGGAGAAACCTAACCTGACAGGCTTGTTTTTGATTCATAAAGTAGTCCCACACACAGAGACCTATTGGGATGTAATCCTTAAAAGCTTGGACAGGAAACTTTACCATCAGTTTCGTATAGGTACATTGCCATTAAGGGATTTTACTAGTGGTTGGCAGAAGTCGGAGTCTACTTCTTGTCCCTGTTGTACCGGAAGCAGAGAATCTATAGGTCATTTTTTATTTGTATGTACTGCTCACCACGAGCCACGCCATAAGTGGCTGAAGCCAATATGTATGAGATTAAACACCCGGGTGAGCAGAGAAGCATTGACCATCTTGAGATTCAATACATCCGAATGGTTAACCATAGGTCTGGCAAAATTCCTTGGGTGGGCCTGGTTAATTAGATCTAGGCATATTCGTAGCACCTCGAGCTGAAAAATTTAATTAGTTGGTTAGCCTGTTATATTTGGGCAATATTGATGAATTGTCTTTTTCATATACAAAAGTTTTAAATATTTTTATAGACGTCTTGTTATATACATTTAATTGAGCTTTTTTAAACAAATTTTTCCTTGTCTGTATAAAAATATATTTTTCTTTTGATTTTGTTATATGGATTGTATTACTATGTATGTCTTTTATGAAGAAAATTCGAAATAAAGATGTTAAAAACTGAAACTGTATAGTATGTTAAGAAAATAATATAGGAATCGGGGCAGAACTACCATTTTAATGAGGGAGACCCTGGCAGCCTTCGACAGAGGAAGACTAATCCAACGAGAGACCGAATCTGTCAATGTAGTAATGGCCGTACCATAATTTAGCCGGAGTGTTTCCTCTCTATCTCTAGATATTTGGATACCTAAGTACCGCAAATCGGTATGACACCATTCCAAAGGATAATCCAATGGAAACTCATCTATAGCGGCCGTCAATGGGAATAGTTGTGACTTCCCCCAATTAATAGTTACACCAGACAGCCCACCAAAGGCTACAAACTCCCTTAAAAGGGCATTTAGATTAGTCTGAGTGTATATAGCAAAATAGAAAGCTGACGTTGAAAAAAATTAAAGAAGCTGGCTTTGTGTAACTGCCATATACGACACGCCAACGGTTCTATCGCTATGGCAAACAAGAGGGGGGATAATGGGCATCCCTATCGAGTGCCTCTAGTAATCGCAAAGGACTCCGGCGAGCGACCATTAGCCAACACCTTCGCTGTAGGAGCAGTGTACAATAATCGTATCCCCCCCACGTAGATCGGAGGAAAACCCATCTTATGCAGGACAGTAAACAGATATCGCCATTCCACGGAGTCAAACGCCTTGGAGGCATCGAGGAATATTGCGGCCAATGGAATTTCCGGGGCCACCTTTTGAATGAGGGAGAATACGGTCCGCAAGTTATGGGAAGTTGATCTCGTCGGAACAAAACCTGATTGATCAGGGAGAATTATTCTGGTCATGAGTAGGGAAAGCCTTGTTGCCAGTTCTTTAGCCAGGATCTTAGCATCGCAGTTAAGTAACGACAAGGGTCGATAAGAGTCACATTGTGTTGGGGCTTTACTCGGTTTAAGGAGAGAAGTGATCACAACCTCCCTTATAGAGCGGGGCAATACCCCCATCTCCAGTGCATCCTCAAACACTTCTCTTAGTACTGGGGCCATGGTGTCGATATAGCATTTATAAAACTCAACTGGGAGTCCGTCCAAGCCGGGTGCCTTCCCGTTGCTAAGGGACATTATGGCCTCTCGGACCTCATCCAGTTCGAACGGGGCGCCGAGGAACGCTCTATGACCGTCGCTCAGCCAGCAGAGTGCCAGATCACCTAGAAAGTCCTCGAGATCAATATCTCCGGAAGTTTGGGTAGTGTATAAATGCATATAGTGTGACAGGAGTGTAGTCAAGATTCGATCATTATCCCTACAGGTCTCTCCCGTGGAATCTATGTTCTAATATGGTGTTATCACCCCGTGCGTCTCGTACCGCCAGCGATAACGCCCTACCAGGCCTATCGCCTTCATTATACCTGCGAGCCTTCCAATATTTGTCCCTGAAATGCACCTCCCGCTGTGCCTCTGCCTCGTACTCCGATAGTTTGGTCCGAAATTGTTGTTGTACAGCTCCCGTACAGTCTTGCGGCATCAATCTCTCTAGTCCCTGCAATTCCCCCTCCAGCCTCCGCAGCGTGCACTGAATATCCCGTAAAACACCAAAGCTCTTAGCCATGCACCAGCCCCTAACAGGCAACTTAAAGGCCTCCCAGATTGTCTCTACGCTGTCAACAGTGTCTTTATTGCGGGGGAAAGATTCCTCTATGTCTACCCTCAGTTCCTCACGAAAAACAGTGTCTAAAAGGGCATGGACGCCGGGGACGTTCATAACCCGGCATGACCAGTGTAACCAGCACTGGACAATGATCTGAATGAGTCCGGGCCAGGTGTCTTGCAGCTGTTATACAAGGAGCTAATTCTCTGGATATAAGGCAGTAATCTATTCTCGCCCATGTGCCTGTGTAGGAAGTAAAATGTGTCCCCTCTCTAAGTCCGGGGTGGAGATGTCTCCAGCCGTCTATGAGCCCTCCATCCTCCACTATGCCCCTCAGCATCTCCCTTGCCCAGGGATGATATTGTGTCTGCCCATCAGCCCTATCTAACCCTGGAGTCATGGCTATATTGGAGTCTCCACCCCATATAATGTGTCGCGACCCGGTATCCGATATCACTCCCCACACCACTGTGAAGAATTCCGGTGTGTCCACATTGGGAGCGTAACAATTAGCGAGGGTAACAGTGTCGCTGCCCAGTCTTCCCCATAGCACCACATATCTCCCTGCCTTATCTATCTTTCGACCCAGAAATGTGAAGGGGGTAGTGCAGTGTATAAGGATAGCTGTGCCTCTGGCATATGACGAATAGTTTGAGAATACTCTAACACCAGCCCACCTGTTGGCAAACGCGGAGTTAACATGTGGGGGGATATGTGTTTCCTGCAGCATCACCACATTTACTTTATGTCTGTCAAAATAAGCTAACATTTGCCTGCATTTGCGAGCATCCTTAAGACCACGTACATTCCATGACAACACAGTACATGTATTTGAGTCTAGTTCACCCATGGGAATTGATCAGTATATCCAACAAGTAGCCACAGTGGCAGCTGCCGCCCCACTCTGCCCCAGCAATCAGATCCGCAAAACTGTCCACTCTTTCGCCGCCCCTCCTAAGGAGATAATGTACGCATTATAGGCCGCCGTGTATTCACCCAATACATGTCACAGAACAGCAGTGTGTGTAATCTCGAAGCACAGCCATGTGCACTGTTCACATCCAACCCGAACATTCCCCAAACATTCCCCCAAATCCCCCCCAACCACTGAAGCAACCCCAACCTGCCAGCATGATTCACCCCCCCACCCACCCAAAAACTCCCCAAAAACAAGGGCCGAAAATTGCCCTAAGTGTAAAGTAATAGCAAGGGTAATTCCCGCTGGGGAACATTTCCAGGTGGCAACACGCCAACCCCTCTCACCCATCGGAGCTACAGTTTACCTGCAGCCCCGTCCGGTGGAAAGAGGGGTGTCCAGAGATATAGATGTAGGCACCATGGGAGCTGCACCCCTCATCCACCTACACATCAGTAAAAGCGACGAATCACAAGGGGGCACCCCCGATACAAGCTGTTCTGTACTCACATATAAGGAGTAAAGGCAGTGACAATCACTCAAGTCCAGGATAGTTACTGTTCCTCTTCCTTCATTCTCTCGTGCGGTGAATCTGGAGCCTCCTCCAACCCCCCTTCGGGTCGATTGGTACGTTTGTAGTGTTTAATAAAATCCTCCACCTGCTGTGGTTTCGTGAAGAACCTCTGTCGGCCCAGGTATGTGATTCTCAGGCGAGCTGGATAGAGAAGTGCGTAGTCAATCTGCAGGTTGCGCAGCTTGGCTTTCACATCCAGAAACTGTTGACGCTCCTCCTGTACCACTGGGGTGAAATCGGGGTAAATGGTAAAAGAATTGCCATCGTACGAAAGCGATTTCGAGCTGCGAGCCGCCCGCAAGGCCACATCTCTGTCTCTGTAGTTTAACAAGCGAGCGATGATAGGCCTAGGAGCCGTGCCAGGTTTTGGTCTAGGGCCCAACGAACGGTGCGCTCTTTCCACTATAAAGTGGGGCGAGAAGGCCTCGGAGCCAATCGCCGCCAGCAAAAGTTTCTCCACATATTCCTCCATCTTGCCCATGTTGGTCGTCTCCGGAATGCCTACTATGCGAACGTTGTTGCGTCTGCTCCTCGCCTCCAAATCCTCGTTCTTGGCCGCAATAATCCGCAGCAGGTTATCCATCCTGGAGAGCTGCGAAGTATGCCATGCCGTGGTGTCTTCTGAGTCCGAGATGCGTTGTTCCGCTTCTTTCAGTCGCCCTTCGTGAGCATCTAGTGTGTGAACCACTGCATCCATGCGCAATGATATCTTATCGACTTTATCTGCTATAGTAGCAAATCCCTGACGCATTTCACGAAGGATCTCCTGCATATCTGATGCAGAATCCGAAGGTCCCCCAGTCGCTCCGCTGGTGCCCGCCGCACCGTGCTGGTCTGGTCCAGTGCGATTCGACTTCTTGGCTGCCTCAAAGGTGAGCTTCGGCTGTCTCCTGTCTGGTCTCCCCATACTCGCAGGTGTCCAGGCCAAACAACCACTCCTTACGAATGGGCCCGCTCCAGCCCTCCAGCTAGCACCTATAGATCAAAAGGCGGAATAGTCAACAACCAGAAGGATGAGTAGGATGTAGCCCTTCACCAGAGTATCGAGCCTCTCCCATTTGAGCTTATGCAGTGGCCATGGCGTGACAGTATTCAGCGGTTCCCGCTCTGCTCCTCCACTCCCACCGGCCAGGGGAAGATGACACTTCACGCCACAGTAGGTCTAGTCCGCCATGGGTGTTCCTCCGGGTATTCCGCCCACTACAGGCCTCTCTGTGTAGAATGCTGCCCAAAACACGGCGACAAGATGTGCAGTGCAGGCCGAGACCCACAGAAGCCAATATAGGGCCCCCCACCAGTGTAGCGGCAAGCCTCAGCCCCCTCCTCGATTTGCGGCCCGCCGAGCGAGGCTAACACTGACAGGGCCAAGCGGTGGCTAGGTGCATTCCACTCGCCTCTGCCGGTCCGAAAGTCCACTTCTGGGATCACCCTCGCTCCCCGTCACCATAAACTCGAGACCACAAGGGAGCCCTCCAATTCAGCGGCGGCCAGACTTGTTCCGCAGCCTCGCCTCTGCAAACATGCAGTCTCTCCGGACAGCACACTCACCGCATCCGGACTCCTCACCGGCCCTCCGGTGCCTCTCTGGTCCCCGGGGGGGGGGTAGCACTGTAGCCGAGTGTCTCGCCGACAATGGCACGGCAGTCAGAAGGGCCCCACTGTGCTTCTCCCACGCAGGAGACCAATCGCGGACCGAGACCACTCTCGGCCCCCTACAGGTCTCACTCTCAGCAGGAGAGCTAGGATTAGGAGAGTAGGGGAGGGATTAGGACCGCAGCCATCACCAACATCCCCGGTGTAGGCAGGTATGGAAATCCGGGCGATCAGGGCCGCTTTCTCAGCAGTCGCGCCGTCAGTCTATCGTAATCAGCACGACCGGCCGCCGACACAGCTCGCTCCACAGGCCCAGGTCGCCAAAACTATCACAGCGTCTCCCAGCTCTGTTGTGCTCCGATTCAGTTCAAACTTGGCCAGGAAGCGTCAGAGGCTGTACAGTGCAGATGTCCATGAGTACAGCCCCCAGATATGCCTAGAAAGGAGTGCGCCACCTAGCGCCCCCCAACCTTGGTTTATCTTTAGTAAGGACTTCGAGCATATCGATGAAGATAGAAATTGGACTTGTGATTGTGCTCCAGTCGTTTTCTCTGAATAAAGTTTTGGCACTGCAGTTGAAAGGCACTGTCCAGTCTCAGTGCACCACAGGTTTTTCTACGCTACACCACGTCTGTTCCCTGTGCAGCTTTAACCTGTGCTGCTTGAACCCTCTGAAGAGACATCGGGTGAGAGATCACTCACCGGCGGTCATGAACTTTTAGCATGTGCAAGATAATGTGTGTCCATGTAAAGTACATTTTTGGTTGGTTGCAGGGTGGTCAATTGTGTTAATTTGCTGGTGTATCACTTTCACTTTTGCGAATGGTGATGAGTGTGTGGCGTAGTATGTGCCCCAGTGCTAAGTACTTTAGGCTGGTCAGTGCCATACGCTTGTGAGATTTTGGGATGGCCCCGTGTAGTTTGTTTTAGTGGAAAATAAAGCTTCTGGCTGTTTAAGGACAGAGATTATTACTTCATTGGAGATCTCGGTGAGAGACTGCTCTTTGGAACACAAGACTTTCTCTTACATTGTATTGCTGGTCAATTTAATGTTTGTCTCGTCGTTTCTGTGTGGGTGTGGGTTCTTGGTCATGGTTTGTGTCTAAGGTCTGTATCAGTGTATATTGCACTGTGCAGTCATCTTAGGGGAGGTCTTGCTGGTGGTGTATCCTGTCCTGAGGTCATTTTTTAGTTCCTGGTGTGGTTTGTGGCCAATGCACTTTATTGTAGGGTGGTGAGTGCCCTGCGGTAGTGAGTTGGTGGGGTGGAGAGTTTCCCAGTGCTGTGTATTTTAGAGTGGCTTGTGCCTCATTTATTTGTGAGTAGTTGGTCCTGAGTGTACTGGTGTAGTTTATTTCTGCACCAATTTGGGGTGGTTAGTGCCCTACGGTGGTGAGTTTGTGGGGTGGTTAGTACCCTGGTTATTGCTATTTTTAGGGTGGTTAATGCCCTATGGTGGTGGGTCCTGGGGTGGTTAGTGCCCCAGTCTTTGTTTTTAGGGTGGATAGTGCCTTACGGGGGTGAGTTTCTGAGGTGGTCGTTGTCCTGGTGTTGTTATTTTAGGGTGGTGAGAGCCCTATGGGGGTGAGTTTGTGGGATGGTGAGTACCCCAGTGCTTGTTTTTTAGGGTGGATAGTGCCCTATGGTGGTGAGTTTGTGGGGTGCTGAGTACCCCAGTGCTTGTTTTAAGGGTGGATAGTGCCCTACGGTGGAGAGTTTGTGGGGTGGTGAGTGCCCCAGTGCTGTATGTTTGTTGAGGTGTATTTTGTTTCCCTAAGGGAGGGGAATGGGGTTAATCTCCATTAGTGTGTTTATTGGGGAATGGGGGTTAATCTCTTTTAGTGTTTTATTTTTGTATTTAGTCAATTCCATAATTTTCATGCATGTGTTGGTGAAATAATTTCATTATTTCTGATGTCTTATATTTAATGATGTTTTTCATTTATCTACATCATTTCAATTTTATGCATGCATATTGTGAGTTGTTTCCATCACTTCTTACGTAATGTATTTAATGATATTCATACGCTGGTGCATCATTTCTGTTTTCACTTTTCCCAAGGAAGGGGGATATGTTATAACTTACTTGTCTCTTCCCTACTGCTTAGCCAGAGTGAGTGCTTGTGTACTTGATGATGTTTGGAATGTTGGATGTGTGTGATGTCATGGGATGCCTGGGGGTCTGGAGATGTGTGGAGTGGCAGTTGGTGGATGCAGGCTGAGCAGCAGGGAGGCTGCTCCTGGTGGGGTATTTGTTGTCATCTTTACTTATTTACTTGAAACTGAACTTGAAACTAAGCTTAATTAAACTAGCGTGTTAAATATACCTGGCTCCAGGACTTTCTTTAATTACAACACATTCCTTCTCGACTAAAGCTAACAAAAGAAAATACAATTAGGCCTCTACTGGCTTCAGCATGTCCCAGGCCCTTGCATGTTTAAATGTATTTCTTAACACAACATGACATTACATTTCACCACTATAAAGCATTATTCTATTTTCAAACAAACAATATATTTTCATATTAAAAGCCTGCGTTAATCATCTCATTAATAAGCATGTGCATACTTCATTAAGGCACATCATTGCTAATGCGGCATTTCACATATGATTACATTTCTACATTATGCAACACTACACTTTGATTAAGGCACTGCATTAGTCTCTAATTAATAAGCACATCACTACATCTTGTGCTAATTCCCAGCCTAACGTTACATCTCTAACTTCATTAGTAAGTTCCTCTAAATATGTGGGTGCTGACTACTCGGGATTATGATGCACCCCTACAATTTTCAAAATAACATGGCGCTCTCTCAGCATCAAGGTGCTGGGTTAGCTGATGTTCAACTATACAATAGCTATTTTTCAATACTCTGCATGCCACATACAGGCTTTCTGGTAGTAAACATATCTGAGCGTGTGCCTAGCAACCTGCCCTAATTGGGGATTTATTTTATCCAAACCTCTGCGTGTATATTTGCCTGACTCATCCCCGATATTTACAAAAACGAACGGATGATTTCATCATATACTTGGACAAGCAGAATTGGTTGGAAGAGAGAGCTACAGATAAATATTGAACAGTAAATCTGAACTGGTTTTTTTTCTAAGATGTCAAAACTAAGGCCTAATCTCGTCATAGTTCACACCCAAAATAAGATGTTAATTCGCTGCTACTGATCAGCATATTTAATGAATACATCGAAGCTGGATGGATACCATATGCTGGAGGTGTAATAGACTTAATGCCAATTCTACACATGTGCTTGCTGGGTGGCCATGTGCCTGCATGCCATGTAGGGAAATTCAACGCAAAATGTCATTGGTTGCGTGCAAGGAGATTATTCTTAGGTCACTACTTATATCATAATATTTTACGTTTTTTTAATACTTCAACAAGCTACGCCATTTTTAGAAACTGGTTAATAAAGGCAAATATGGCCATGAGAAAAGTCTGCTTTAGAAATCTGAAATAGAATGCTCAACTATTGATCCTCATCCAGATAAAGAGCATGCCAACTTTTCATTTGAGGGACCAAAAAGAGTTGTCTGATAATATCTGAAAGAAATATCTTGAAATGTATGATGACTACTTTATTGGGATAAAAAGTAATTATTCATTCGTTTCTTGTTGTTGTTTTTGTATGTCCAGTTTGTCATTTAGTACTGCTCTGACCATGCATGTTCGTCCGTTTTGTGGTTTATTACTAGATTAACACTGAATATGAAGTCTATCTTGTCATTTTGTCTTAAAATTTTTTACGTTTGTACTGTTGCAGTATAAGGTATGAAAATCAATTGATGTGAATTTAAAACCACTTTTTCGCTTATCTTCATAGTTCAATTTTCGGATTGATTTGTTTGTTTTCTTTTAATTTGATTATTCAACTCCATCTCAGGATGCCAAACTCACAGCTTTTCTGTCTTATTTTCCACAGGTGTGGGCAGCCGAAGCAAACGCAACTCATAATTCTCCAACCGATTTAGTGTGGAAAGAATTGAGCAAATTTGGGACAGGTCCAGAGTACACGACTATTCTGTGCAAGCCCAGTGGTCAAGTGAGTGGCTTAATTCTTGTTTGCGGTATCAGAAAATAATATTTCATGGGAAGAAACAGGACACGAAGACCAATGTTAGAAAAGAACTAGGACGCAGATTTACAAGCCTCTTGCGCCACTTTTGCGTCACTTTTCTCATGTTGAAAGTGACGCAAAAGTGACGCAAGGGGCTTGTAAATCTGCCCCTAAATGTTTTTGAAGCATGTCTCTACCAGAAGAAGCAGGCTGACATTTAAAAATTATGATTTTTTTTACTCAGATGAATAAAAATAATGTTATCACTTGATGAATAAATCTGGCTTTCCTGTGGGAAACATGTTTATTGCACTCAATCAAATGCATTAAGTCACATAGACAATTACAGTAGATGCTCATGACCCCTTTACTTGCTATTTGTGTGGGTTCCTGTCGTCATGAAAGGTTTTCAAGTTAAGTAAAGGCAATCCGAGTGACTGGAGTGCATTAAGAGGCTCCATCCGTCTTCTGCTTGCCACTTGCCCCCGTCCCTAAGACATCTTGGTAGTGCTCAGTTTTAGCCCTTCCATGATTCAGGTGTAATTACCCAAATGGCATCCAATGGACTGAATGACAGCAAAAGCCCTGGATGGAATTTGGGGGATCTCTTTGCGAGTTCATCTCAATTTCAACATCCCATATGAGTTGGCACTCTCATTAGTACAAGAGTTTGGATTATTTACTTGAAAACATTACATCCTAAATTCCTAAAGGTGTCTCTGACAGAAAAATGTATAGAGTCTTGATGTCCTTTTTTAGGTCACCACCTACTAGACAGCGCAGCTGTCTGGTAATGCAAAAGACACCTTGGGGACTGTCAGAAAGTTGTCCTGGGAATGCATTCAACCTGTGGATTGCTTTTGGCTTTGTGGTCTGTAACTCAAATTTTCTGGCTTTCGATTTGCTGGGTTTATTTGCTTTAGGCTGTGCAGCTCAAAGTTCATACCTCCCCATGCTAAAGCAGTCTTTACAGTATTCTTACGCTAACTCATTTTCTGTAATGAACAGGCCTTTAAATCTTGCTCTTATCTCATCACATTTTCTGGGCATTCAAAGACCGAGATCAAATGTTAAGCTGTGTTTTTCGTGGGAGCCTGGTGTTTATTTTGCTTTCCCCTGACTTCAAAGTGAGAGGATTCATTGGAAAGAGGCATGCAGCATATTTTTGTCATAGAGCCTGCTTGTGCCCTTTAATAAAATTTTTATTTTAGACGTAGCCATCTCGCAAGGTATCTCGTTCTTTATCTGCACAAAACATTTGCATGTTTTTTGCAAAATTGTTCTTCTTTAATGAGTCCATTTAATTTGTGAAACGGCCTTTTGTGAACTAAGTAAAAATACGCATTTCAGTCTTACCATCTGGTTATCTTGGGCAATTCATACTGTTTCTGGCCCATTAACTGTCAAGCACAGGATACAATATTTTCACAGGAAAGAGACAGCCACATTGTAACACAATTTAACAATGCTTGGTTTTCACTTTGATGTGTAAAGCATATGCTTTATTGATTACATTTTTGAAAACTCGTATTAGAGAGTTGGATACGTTTAAAGGCACTTTTTATGAAAGCTTTTGTGTTTATGTTTAGCTGCACAATAATTATGTATTCCCTCTGCAACTGTGCCTTTTTCAGAACACATATATTACTGGATATTAACAATTTCCTCATTTGTCCTTGCAAGCACTAGAGTCATGATTTCAATGGTGCAGTGGCACAGGGGCTAAAAGGTTTTGGAAACCCGCTGAGCACTGATTACTGCTATATATTACTACTAAACAGGTTATCACAAGTGCAGTTAACTTGCAGGCACTAGGGTCATGATTTGAATGGTGCTGCAGGTGCAGCAGCACAGGGGATAAAAGGTCTAGGAAACCCACTGAACACCAATTATTGCTATATTTTACTACTAAACAAGCAGTCAGTAGTGCTATTTTGGTTGTTTTATAACCATTACACTGAAAGTAACCCATAGCCTAAAGCATCAAGTAACCTATTGGACTTTTCTATCTATCTACAGCTTATGTAGCATTCAGCGTATTTATATGGAACATTTTCACAGTCTTTGTATAGTCCTAAAATGCTTCTGATTCTGGACACACTAACAACTTGGCAAGGGTGTTCTCCATTCTATAGTATTAGCCTTCAGCCGTTATAAACACTATTTAAATACTTATTACTTACTATATGGCTTTCCACGCCAAGCAATGTGTTTTTAGCCATATTTTACAGCAGCCCTTGCTTCAGTGCAGCATAACTGAAAATTTAAAAAAAGCGCTGTTAGAAACGGGGGTCCCTGGTTGGCCAGGGCTCACGCCAAAGTCAGTCAGAGACCACCACTCCTAAGTCAGGGCAAGGGAGTTACACGCCAAGATAACCCCTGCTCACCCTCTAGGTAACGTGGCGCGAGCAGCAAGGCTAAACTTGGAGGCGGTATGAGTTAAGTATTTGTGCACGCACCCCAGCAACAACACCCAAGGCCCACCACAAAGGAAACTCCACACAAGGTTATATAAAAAATAGCCTTTGTATTATAGTAAAAACACATTAGATAACACACAAACTTTACAATGTGCCAACAGGCACGGGCAGAATTTACAAGGGATTATGTACAGGACAGGGCCACATGGACCACTGTCAGGGGTAGGCACTTGTTAGAAATAATACTTGTAGGTATACACTTAGCACATAAACATATAATGATTAGCACCAAAATAGTACATGTAGCACACAACCAGTAATCACTGGTAAAGAGTAAATACCTCCTACGCAACCCCAAAACACTGTAGGAAAATCACGCAGGGAACTAGGACCTTATCATCAGGACCTAAGGAAGGAATACCATCACCTAAGCAGGTCACTTTTAGCAAAGGGAAGGAAACCTAAACAATCACCTAAGCAGGTCACATTTAGCAAAGGAGATAAACATAAAATACCTAAGCAGGTCACTTTTAGCAAAGGTAATGGGACATCAACAATCCTCTAAGCAGGTCACATTTAGCAAAGGGGATAAACATAAAATACCTAAGCAGGTCACTTTTAGCAAAGGTAATGGGACATAAACAATTACACATGAGGCATTAAACACATTCAGAGGTGCAGGTTAGAACATTTGTGCAAGAATCACATCATCAAGTAAATTACAATGCGCAGGGTGCACATAGCACAACACTCGAACTTGTCCCTCAGGCCAACTGGCCTCGCAAGGGGCTGAATGTCCTGAGTCTCAATGTCAGAGAGTCTGCGCAGGCAGCATAAACCACAAAGCCTAAACGTAGCAACTGTCCACTAAGTGCTGGACAGTTGTAATCAAGATGAGCACACGTTGGAGCCTCGTGGGCTCAAGAACCACCACTGTGGCACTGCTGAGCCTCTCTGGGCTGTAAAACAAATATGCACTTAAGAGCTCAGTGCTCTAAAACAATGAAAATGCCCCCAGAGCTTTGGGGCTCGTAAATACAGGTAGGGCGGGAGCCTCTCGGGCTCTAAATAAACAAATTGCCCCCAGAGCCTCACGGGGCTTAAACACCAAGAATGCAGGCTTGTTGGAGTCCCTCACGAGGGACTCAGAACAAATAATGCCCCAAGGATCGTTGGAGCGGCCCTCTGCCAACTGGGGCCGCTCGAGAACCAAAAGGGGGATGGCCACTGCCCCACGAGCCTCTCTGGGCTCCAAACTACTAGGCGCCCTGTGAGCCTCTCCGGGCTCTAAGAAGCAATGGGGCCGCCCGGGAGAACCAACAGGGCCCGCCTCACTTACCGGCTAACTTGCTCCGGACTTCGTTGGAGGCGGGCGGGACTCCGCTGCAGTCTCCCGGCTCCTCCGAGACTCCAGGGCTCTCCTCCAATCACAGCGCGGCACCGCCAGGCGCGCCCCTCCTGACGCGGCAGCTCCTGACCAATAGGAGCGCGGTTCACCGGGACGAGCCTCCCGCAGCCAAGCAATGACGGCGCGGCTCTCCTGGGCAGCGTCTCCCGGTAGTTCTTTGTCCTGGGCTGCGGCGGTGATTTCGATACACACAATTCCTCGGGGGCAATGCCGGGTGGGCACCGGCCTCTAATTAAAGAAAAGGCGAGGTGGGCACTCGCTCTGCCGCAAATCGGCAAAACCAGATGGGCAGATGCCGGGTGGGCACCTGCTGCCCAATATAAAGTGCTCGAAGCGAAATGGGTAAAATAAAGTGCTCCACAGCGCTAGCAGGCAAGAAAAAGCGCTCCCAAGCGCTTAGGGATAAAAGCAAAGCTCCAGCAAGGTCTGGAGACAGGCAGGGGGGGCAAGGCTGGGCCAGAGCCAGCTCACTGGGTCTCCAGGCAGGGAGACAGTCCAAGTGGCGGTCCTCCTGGCCCCAGCAGCAGCAGCAGCCACCTCTGGCAAGGATCCACAAGCAGAACCAAATTGTATGGGGACACAGCCCCTTCTTATACAGTAAATTCCCTTTGTCTGTAGGTGCAGGGTGGGGGGAAACCAGTCGCAGCTGGTTTTGAAGTACCCTTGATAGCTCAACCACCCATTTCATTCACTGGCAGGGCTAGGGACATCAGTTGCACTACAGGGGGTGGAGCCAGCATTGTGTGGGGAAAGTCCAGGCCCATCAGGGACCAGGTGCACTCCTCCCAAGCCATCAACATGCTAATCTCACACTCACCACCGGGCAGACCCATCCAGCCTTCCTGGAGCCAGGCTCACCAGCCAGCTCCAGCCAATCACACAGCAGGCATATTTTACATTAATATGCCAAGTCCTAGAAGTGGCATTTCTACACATGACACACACATGCCACATACACCATTGCGAAGCATTCATTCCCACGAGCTCGCACATACCAAATTCGAGCATGCACTCCCCACGCATCAGGAACTACTAGGGACACAGACATTTCCCATGCATTCCTATGGGAGAGCAGGCCAGCCTAACTACATGCACGCACTTTACTCTGGGACACAGGGAAAAGTGCGCACAGACCAGAAAATCATTCATACAGATCACAGATCTAAAGCAAAAAGATTAGGGGTGAACCTGCCTTAAGGGCCAAGTCCAAAAAGCGCTAAAAGGCTGGCTGTGTCATACAGTTTTTTTCATTACATCTAACATTTGCAACATAGCTAAAAACATTGGCAAAGCCAATCAATGTCACATAGGCAAGACCTATAGGCTTGTATTTCCTTGGAGTGCTCTTTTCCTTGCTGGGGAAGTGTACTAATCCCCTCATCAACTAGATCAGAAATAGGTTTTCAATTAATAATGGTCCAAAGAATGCCTTTAGGTGAATTATTCTAAGAAACCAAAATATTGATTGGGCGCCTACTAAAAATCACATTGACTAATGTGAAACAAGGGCTGCAATCACAACGGTTTGCGAAGATGAATTCAATGATGAGGTTTTTTATCAGTCACCCTCCATCAATGCATTTGCAGCCATTCGGTTGAATTTGCACAGTTTATCTTGCCTCGTTAATAAATATGAGGCAGACCAGTATTGCATGTACATAGTGCTCACAGCATCCCAACAAGTGTTCCAGAGCAAGCCACTACTTTGTAGACAATTTTTGATATTTATTCACAGAGTTTGGGTGGATTTCTCCCGTTTCCTCTCATTAGATTAGTTGCCGGGTAAAAAACCCTAGTTTCGTCTTGACGGTAAATTCGTGAGACTTACCTCTACCGGCGCCCTAGTTCTTAAATTCACAAGAATAAAGGGATATATATTATGTCTCTTCAACAGAAAATTAGAACCTTTCATGCTAAATATGTTATGTGTGTAGGAAGGGCCCATTAAACATTGTCTCCATACTGCATGCATTATTAAGTGGCCGCTCAATTCATTACCTTAGAGAAGCGCCTATAATTACCTTAATAACCAAGTATGGGGAGAGGAGTCTTAACTCAAAATATTATCTATCAAGTAGAACCTCCTTAGAGTGGAAGATGCACAGAGGACCCCAAGCAGATCTATTTAATACTTAAAGTGCTGGAAAAGTAAGAACATTATAATAGAGTTAATGTGAATACAATTGTTTAGGCAAGTGAGTTGAACTGAATGCTGTTGTGTGAATGAAAGAGTATACGGTTGCCTGATAGCAATTTATGAGCTTCTTATTTTGCAGGTGTATCATGTGTCTGGTGATGACTTCCTGAAGGTGAACATTACATTTTTCGTCTATTTGTTTATGTTGTTGGTAGCTGATCGCTGTGCTTCTCTTGCTTAGGCGGTGGCTTGGTACACCCCTGTGCGGTGGAGTAAACCCTATGAGAAATGTGAAACTGAGGAAGAAGGTGAGAGTAAGTCGCAACTCACTGTTATGGCGGAAAAGGATCACAATGCAACAGTTTATGAACAGAGGGCACATGTGAAGATACAGTCAAAGCCAAGCACCGCGATGATGGAAACCACACAGAGGCATCAAATGGAGGGGGGCACCCCAGTATTAATTAAAAGGTATAACCATCAGAATGGTGTCCTCTTTTGTACAAGAATGATTAGCTACTTCATTAAAGGTAAACAAATACTTAGCAATGTTGATACATTCTTCCTGTTTAACGTGAGCAACCCTTTTATTAAATCTCACAAAGGGTGCTGGATTAATCCTTCCTTTTCTCTATTGATAGTGGTTAGAATGAGATGTATTTGTGCTGTTTGAGCTTGACTTTGAGTCAGTAGGGCCTATTGGCCACCCTTACACATTGAGGTTACAAAGCAGAAGCCTTTATTATTAAACTTGTGTGTGATCAGGAGTATTGGTCAAAATTAATTGGTTCTCTTAAACTGAGCAGTATTGGATATGGGCATTTTCTGAGCAGTAATTCCGACCTTCACTGATACTCTCATTTGCCAATGAAAATTCCTACCGCCAAACACACTGGTCAGGGCACAATCTTCAGGGACTATGACCACAAAGATTAGTGTGGGGGAAAGGCCATTGATCTCAGAAATTTTTCATCTGGATTCTAGTCTTCAGAAATCCCACAGTGTACCTTCTAGCTTCGCTCTATGACGGCGAAAAGCAGTTTCACAGACGTCCATCATTGACTGGAAAATATACATTCACACACCTTGTTTCCTGGCCTTGTGTGCCTCCGCATTGCTATTGTCACAAAGACCATTCCAACATTTAAACAGTGTTCCTACAACTCAATATTAGAGAGTTGCATTACTTGTGTGAGACTTAAAAAGAAATGAAGCGAAGTATATTTTTTCTACAGGATATTTCGTAATACTCATGTATGGACTATTGCTGCTCAGAAGATCTGTAACAATCATCAATGAACAAGAGCATTTTGGGCAAGAATCCCTCTTCTAATAATGTGCCCTCAATGGATTTTTAGGAACAATTTATTTAAAACCAAGGCAATCCTTTAGTCCAATCGTCTTAGTGTTACTTGTAGTAGACCTGCAATTTTGTTTTCTTCTTTTGTGTCAATCACAGAACAATTGACCAACCGGATGTTTTAAAAAATGAGACATTCACAGATGGCTTCTCACTATTATTTTTCAAATTTGAGCCAATGTTCTATTTTTTAATGATGACCAGTCTGAACTTCACACTGAAGCACATGATACATGGTTACTATTCCTATTGAAAAACATTATTTGGTATAGAACTGGTCAAATACCTACTTGTTAGTACAGATTGGGGAATGCCTGCCAGTATGTGAAAAGGCATATTTTTATACAGATTGTCTCAATAAATGGCAGCCTAATATCATTCTTCATTTTTCAGGAACTGACATGCTAAGAATAGTAGCTATCTAATTAATAATATGCTTCTTCGCAAATAGGTTTCAAGGCTCCATATCCATCTGGCTTACAAAGTGGTTGCATCACTGAAACTGCTACCTTCCACATGTTCAATGATTCCCATGGCAAAGCAGATACCGGAAGTATATGTCTTCTGTCTAGCTTGATCTCTTAGCAGCATCTGGTATGGGCAACTATTTCCATCATAGACTCATTCTTAGTTGACTTTTTGACTGAGGATTTAAAATAAAATAAATAATTAGAGCAGGAAGTTTGACCCTCTACCAAGATGCCCAGAATTCCCCCAGCGACTTATCTTGTCCACCATTCTGTTGAACATATTCAATCAATCAATCAATCTGACATTTGTAGAGTGCACTACTCACCCACGAGGCTCTCAAGGTGCTAAGGCGGGTGAGGGGGGGAGCAGTCAGGTCTTGAGAAGTCTCCTGAAGGTCAGCAGGTCCTGGGTCTGGCACAGGTGGATGGGGAGGGTGTTCCTTGTCTTGGTGCGAGGTGGGAGAAGGATCTGCCGCTGGTGGTCGTTCGGTGGATGTGTGGATTGGTGGTGAAGGCGAGGTCAGTGGAGCAAAGCTGGCGGTTAGGGGTGTAGAAGGTGAGTTGTTTGTTGAGCGTGGGTGAGGAGCTTGAAGATGATCCTCTTGTTGACGGGGAGCCAGTGCAGGTCCCTCAAGTGGGCAGTGATGTGACTGTGGTGGAGGATGTCAAGGATGAGGCGTTCTATTTGCATTGAAGTCTTTACTAGAGTTTGACCGTGATTCCTGCGTAGAGGGTGTTGCCATATTCCAGCCTGCTTGTGACGAGGGCCTGTGTGACCGTCCTTCTGGTCGATATTGAGGCCGTGTGATTGGACGATGTTGGCGAGAGGTGTCATGTAGATGTTGAAGAGGGTCGGGCTGAAGGATGATCCTTGGGGTATACTGTAGGTGATCTTGGTGGCTTCGGATCGGAATGGGAGGAGGTGGACTCTTTGGGTTCTGTCGGTGAGGAAGGAAGTGGTCCAGTCCAGGGCTTTGTCGTGGATTCCTGCATTGTGGAGGCGTGTGCGTAGGGTGTGGTGGCAGACAGTGTTGAAGGCGGCCGAGAGGTCTATGAGGATGAGAGCCGCAGTTTCGCCGTTATCCAGCAAGGTCCTGATGTCGTCGGTGGTGGCGATGAGGGCGGTTTCGGTGCCGTGTTTGCTTCGGAGTCTGGATTGGGATGAGTTCAGGGTGTTGGTCTCTTCGAGGAATCGGGTCAGCTGTCTCTTGACGATCTTCTCGATGATTTTTGCTGGGAATGGAGGCTAGGAGATGAGCCGGAAGTTCTTGAGGTCCTATGGGTCTGCCTTGGGTTTCTTGAGTAGGGTTTTGATCTTGGCGTGTTTCCAGCTCTTCAGGAAGGAGGTGGTCTCGAAGGAGCCGTTGAAGATCTTCCGGAGTTGGGATGCGATGATGGAGCTCACTTTGTTGAAGATGTGGTGAGAGCAGGGGTCTGATGGTTCATGGTTTTGATGGTGTCTTCGTCGTTGACATCGTTCAAGGATAGCAGGAGGCTGGTGTGGCTGGGGGGCGGTGGGTCTGCGATGTCAGCGGTTGGCAAGGGGGGTCTGAGTGGTGAAGCTGTCATGGATATGCATGATTTTGTGGTGGAAGAAGGAGGCTAAAGAGTCGCAGAGGTCTTGTGATGGCAGGATGTCGTTAGAGCTGGAGCTGGGGTTGGCGAGTTCCTTCACGATGTTGAAGAGCTCTTTGCTGTTGTGTGTGTTGTTGTCGAAGTGTTCCTTGAAGGAGATCCTTTTGGCGGTTCAAATGATTTGGTGGTGCCTGCGGCTGGCATTCTTGAGGGCTACATCGTTGTCTGGTGTCTGTTTGTGGCGCCACTTCTTCTGGAGTCTTCGGCAGATCTTCTTGGATGCCTGGAGGCTGATGGTGAACCAGCTGGCCCTTCTGTTGGTGTGTCTGTTTGAGGGTTTCTTGATCGAGCGAGGGTGTTGGGGCAGTCGTCGATCCACTGCCTGAGGTTATGGGCGGCTGTGTCGGTGTGGTCGGTTGGTGGGGCTCGGGCGAGGGTGGTGATTAGCTGGTTTTCAGGGACCTTGCTCCAGCTGCGGTGGGCATTTGTTGCGGGTGATTGTGTGCAGTGTTTTTCTTGAAGGAGAAGTGGATGCAGCGGTGGTCGGTCCAGTGGAGTTCGGTGGTGTGGCTGAAGGAGACGTGGTTGCTGGAGGAAAAGATGGGGTCGAGCGTGTGTCCGGCAAAGTGTGTGGATGTCATGACGAGCTGTTTGAGTCCGAGGTTGGTGAAGTTGTCTAGCAGGGTGGTGGAGTTGCTGTTGCTGGCGTTCTCGAGGTGGAAGTTACAGGTCTCCGAGGAGGATGTAGTCTGTGGCGACCAGGGAGTGCAAGCTGATAATGTCAGTGATGGAGTTGCTGAACTGTGGCCGGGGCTGGGGGGTCTATAGACGAGGGTTCCTCTGAGGGTGGTGTTGGGATCGATGTGGATCTGGAAGTGCAGGTGTTCGGCAGAGCTGAGCGTGTCTTCGGTGCTATTCGACATTCTGAGGGTGTTCTTGTGGATTATGGCGATTCCTCCTCCTGGTTTGTTGGTGCGGTCCCAGAGGGTGATCATGTAGCCATCCGGAATGGCTATGGCAACGTCGGGTGCCGATTAGGTGTTCATCAAGTTCTCTGTCAGGAAGGCGACGTCTAGGGAGGATGAGACAAACAGGTCCCATAGTTTGACGGCGTGCCTGTGGACAGAGTGGGTGTTGTGTAGTATGCATCTGAGATGGCTGAGGCCAGCCCTGTTGGGAGGGGCAGGTCATGCAGGTGTATCGCGGGGGCAATGGGGTCTGGCACTGGGCACGGTCCAGGCACAGATGGTCTTGCCTTTGGCGCACCAACAGCGCCGCCGCAGAGTGGCCACCATAAGAAGGGGAGGTGGGAGGGAGGAACAGCTGTCAGGCGAGAGCGATCGGGCGAGCGAGGGGGGGTGGGGCCGCAGGGGACGCAGAGGCAGGAGAGGAGAAGGCTGAAGCACTAGGAAGGGCAGCAGTAACAAAATACAACAGTGTAATACAACAGCACAACCAGAATACAATAAAATACTAAACACATTCAAATGACCTTGGGAAATCTGATCACTCAGCATTGTGGTGCCGTGCACTATTATGCTGATAACACCCAACGTTATAATCAGACATCTAAAGCAGTACCTCAAGGGAATAAAACGTGGTGAAATGTCGGAGAGCAGCCATTATTAGCTCTGATTTTTATTGCGCTGTTATCTATAAGGCCTAATTTTGCTAATTACTTCATAGGGACTGTGCCCAGCGTGGTTTTTCTCGCTCACCGCATGCCAATTGATGCTTGGTACATCATTCATCTTCCTATGGCGTGCTTGCTTACAATATATAAGATTTTACCTTCCCAAAAGTACTCTCCATTGTCACATATTAAATTCATTATCTCATAGATGTATAGTATACAGAAAGCAATTATTTTTGTTTTGTTTTTACACAGCATCCGTCTTTTTAAAATCCTTTACTAAGACCTTGCAATGCAAGCACAAGCTATCGGCTTTGCCAATCCTTGCTCAAAATGTAATATCCCCAACACAAGATTTCTCTTAGTAATCATTACTCGCCAGTACCAAATCCACAACCATTCTCCTGGCTCAGAATTAAACAAATAGTGATGTGTAAATAATATCGGAAAGCAGACAATTGCCAATTTTCCCACTGAAAAAGTTACATTAAAAGATATAATATTTCTTTTTTTTCTATTGTTCAACAATAGTGGTAACTTAATAGAGGTGGTAACAATTGTTCTTACTGACCTTCAAACTTGTACCTGTGCTTCCCTAGGACTGCTCTATTTTTGCTGCCTCTAGGTTGACTGATGAAAACACAAAATTGATGTTATGGACACAGGACCTGATTCACAAAGGGTCTTCACACTCTTGGCTGAGGCCCGCTGTAGTGGAGGAATCCCCGCACTAGGGGCGGAATCTCCGCAATGAGAATTCTCATTGAGGAGAATCTGCCCAGAGTGCGGAGACTCCCCTGCGACTGCGGGACCTCCCCCACGACTGCGGGACCGCCGTCACGAGTGCGGAGGTCCTTTGTGAATCAGGCCCACAGTTGTTAAACATCTACATTGTTAAACTCTTCAGGCACCATTGCAGGTCAGATTCAAAGTATCACATTGACATTCATGGAAATGCACTGTTCTTCTCCCACTCATCATGTTATCATGTTAAAGATCCTGAGAGGATACAGGAGCTGTATTGGAGAAGTGCCCATGGGTGCACCGGACACTGTTTATTTTAGAAGGCAACTCGGTAACATTTTGCGCTATGCAATCTCATGGAGGCCTCCTTTCATTGGCATGACCTCATGCAAAAACACTTTTCCCTCATACTACATCATTTTCTTCAGTGTCCATGTCACTATTGATACGTGAACGATGACAAGCTCTGTGTGGGGAGGTGCACTGACTCTGTCGCACTGAGTGCAATGCCTGAGAGCATCTTTTGGAGCCCTTCTCTCCCAGCATCTCCACACAGATGTGTGCTGTCCCACACTGCATCCCTCTGAGGAGAAATCCATACACCTACTTTAGATTCCAGCCCGTCTGCTGGCATGGAAATATAAAAATTTGATTTTTCGCCCAATCTCCGTCTCTCCCTGATGTGCTCTTTGTTTCACATGGCGCTGGAAACATTGTGAGAGCAGGGCTGCTGGTCATCAACATTACATACATCACAAAAAACATTTTTGTGGTGAAAAATCTAAGTGCTACCTAAAGAGCGAGTTTACTAAATGAGCCAAACTCAGTCAACGGGGCCAGTGGCTGACCAATTGTGCATTTTGCCGCAGGCTGATACTCAACTAAAGCACAGAACTAATTCTCCAGGTACAACCTGGCTAAGGAAAAATGGTGGAAACGCAGCCGTTCCCGCCGTATTTAGATCACCGACTGACTCGTTATTTGGATAACAATTAGAGTTTTAATAAAACATGCCCCTTGACCCCCACACCATTATGGTGTGCTCTGCACATGTTTCCCTCTGGATTTTTTTCTGCTTTGTTGAATTTGGAACTACTTTTTATGTCACGTGCTATAAACCAGTTCTGACTCTATGCTCTTTTCCCTCTTCACAGCAAGTTCTCAATAGCTTCTTTGAATGCTAAAGGATTGTTTTCAATACACATATGCTCTATCAGCACAGACATTCTCTTCCTTGCACTTGACCCCTAAGAGCTGCATATGTAGGATGCAATATCAAAAGTAAAATGGTGGCTCCGAAGTGCAGAGCAAGGTGAACAAGAGCGTCATTGTAAAAAATTGGATTGTCGCCTGTATGCAGTCAGTTCTACAATAGAAAGAGAGGGGGACTGCCTGCTTTTAAAAACACTCCTAAAATCATGGCAGTAAATCAGCCAACAAATCAATCTAATTTCCGTTGATATATTCTAAAGCATAACTATGTAAACAATGTAGTTTAATGTATAAAGATTGTAGAAATGAAGTCACCTAACGTGTTTTTGATGTGTAGTATGACCTCAAAGGAAAATATATGGCAAAAGGTTCAATAAATCAAAGAGAAAATTGTGCAAAGGCACACAATGCATTTTTATGTATAATATTTGTAATTCTTTTTACAGAGAGAAAGGACCACCGAAGATCCTGCCTCCTATATCCAGCCCCTGGACCCAAAGCACAGCCTCCCCCACACATCCTGATTATGCGATATGTAGGACATCAGCCCTGGGCAGTGATAGCAGCAGTATGTGTCGGCAGTCAAGAGCGCAAACCGCAACCCCTGACCGAACCCCTGGTAAGTGAAAACATAAAAACACCTACTAGTTATGACACACGGGTTCCCAGTTGAACATGCATTTAAACTTTAAAAATCATTCTCAAGGATGTTTTTTTTAATTTTGCACGTTTCTCATTTAACCAAAGTGTTGGCCGACAAAGCTTGGAATTTTACACCAAATGTATTGTCTGTTTCGGGCTAGGGCCAAGCACACATTGATTAAACACTGAAGGAATCAACCTTAACTTTTTTAAATATTCCATACGACAAGTAATAGACGCTGTGCACTAGTCCATTTCAGAATGCAGTAGTTCACAACAGAAAAGTGTATTTCATATCACATACATTTTTCATCTTTAGGTTATTGGATTCTAATTACAGGTACACGTGTGTTGCTGTAAGACTGCTTCTTTGAAGGTGTTGACCTAAGAACATCTCTGACACTAAGGAGTTAGGTCCTTAACCATGAAGTCAGCTGGACCATCAATTAAATGTGTACGAAAAAATTGCCAACTTCACCTTACTTGACACCTCCCAATTGAGGAAAACAAACCAGTATTACTATATGGTCTGTTTGGTATATTTACTTAATACCTTTTTGCTTTTTATTTCATTATATTAAAAAAAGTTTAGGTACAAAAAAGACACTTAAATACATTCAAAAATTCCAACATAAATTTTCAAAGCAAATTACATTCCACATTGCATATATAAACACCACATAAATTACATTACATATATAGACACCATATTAATTTTGATCAACAATTAGACTCACATAAATGATATCTAACTAAACAAAGGACAAAGTGAACATTTAGATACTATTATTCAACAAGTAGCAAATTAGTGCATATTAAATTTGTCAAAGTCATTAAATGTACTGCAAATTAATGCATTCCTGATTCAAAAGCCGACGCATTTCGAACCCATTCCTGTCACTTTATGGGTTCTCATCAGGGCTCTCTGATGAGAACCCATAAAGTGACAGGAATGGGTTCGAAATGCGTCGGCTTTTGAATCAGGAATGCATTAATTTGCAGTACATTTAATGACTTTGACAAATTTAATATGCACTAATTTGCTACTTGTTGAATAATAGTATCTAAATGTTCACTTTGTCCTTTGTTTAGTTAGATATCATTTATGTGAGTCTAATTGTTGATCAAAATTAATATGGTGTCTATATATGTAATGTAATTTATGTGGTGTTTATATATGCAATGTGGAATGTAATTTGCTTTGAAAATTTATGTTGGAATTTTTGAATGTATTTAAGTGTCTTTTTTGTACCTAAACTTTTTTTAATATAATGAAATAAAAAGCAAAAAGGTATTAAGTAAATATACCAAACAGACCATATAGTAATACTGGTTTGTTTTCCTCAATTGGGAGGTGTCAAGTAAGGTGAAGTTGATAATTTTTTTGTACACAGACCTAAGAACAACAGCATCACAAATGCCTGCTGCGGGTAGTGTAGTTGCATTGCCCAATCTCCACAACCACTTTTTTCCTTCCCCTGCTCCAGACAGAAATAATCTCATGCTGCAACCTGCTGGTACTCAATTTCAACAGTGCTAAATCTGGTGACGTAAATAATTAATTTACTCTCTTAATTTCTATGCAGGTAAGTACTTAATCAATAGCAACTCAATCGGAATGAAAAAAGACAGAGTCCGTGGTGTTAGAGTTTCTAAGGGTTTTATTCCTCATAAAGGAATGGTCTAGACCAGGATATCATGTTCTGACCACCACAGGGGTGTCAGAAGGGATAGAGCAAACTTTATTGACATTACATAGCTTATATACTTGATTTATACCATAAGAAGTAATGTAAGAGGCGTAACAGCTGAGAGAAGACAAGATAACAGTATACACGTGTTACTAGTACGTAATCAAGAGGCGTAAACTAGGCATGAATCAGAGGTGTGTGCTAGAAACGTCACTGATAGGTGACGCAAGTGGGTGGCACCAAGGGGTGGTGCTAACAGAATTGTTGCAGTGTCAGCAGAAATCGGAAGCTTGGATGCGCGCGCAGCTGCATGACGTGTGATTGACGGGGTGCAGGGGACTTGACATTTACACTGACGGAAAGAGACAGAAGTCTGGCATGTCAGACCAACTTGTACTTTTATCGTATCTGATATCTGATGTTTAGGAACCATACTATCTGGGCGGAAAGGTCTCTAGGGCAGAAGCTATTCTATGCTAACTGTGGATGCGTGTATAAGCGCCTAAGTGTCTACATGAGAAGCGTGGGGCACGGGGCCTTCCATGGAAGCATGGTAACAGAGGCTATGAATTACTTGCATTGTGACAGGTCGGCCCTTTGGCTCTGCAGCTGGGGAGGATGTTTACTGGAGCTAGTAGGCAGGAATGCATTCTCGAGGAGCGGAACAGATAACTCGAAGGTTATAGTCAGTCTTGGCAGAAAGCAGGCTGAGCTGAGCGCGAGGGGCCGCGCTGAAAGTAAGTCAGAGTTCACGGGTACAGAGGTAGCCTGGGCAGAGGCTGTCAGAGTCAGGAAGCCAAAAGAGGCTCGATGGCAGTAATCAGGGCCTACTCTGCCAGAGCAGGGAAACATGTAAAGTGTACTACAAAAAGACGGTGGCATAGCATACTTAGGAACGGACTATATAATCCATTCAGGGTGGATCTGAAAGAGGACAAGTTAACGTTGGACGCAAATGTATTTGCGTCTTCATAGCTGGTACAGGAGGGAAGTTACATGCACTTTAAGCTGGTACATGGAGTCGGTGGGGTACGCGCTAGGGAACATAACATGACCAAAATTTATATTTCCTCATTCCCTCCTTGTTCCCTACGGACCCTTCATGAAATATCGATCCTCATGAATCGATCAGTTTGTTCTTGCAACATCATTTGTTCTTCTTTCTTTCGTTTACGTTTTGAGAGAAAACTGGAGTGTTCAATACATGACGTGGCACACAGTCCACAAATCGCTGGCCCACACTGCAGGCACAGGCAGCAACTGAATACTAGGACTAGGCCAATGCCTAGGAAGGATAGGATCTTCCATCCCCAAGCTGTTAACGTTGTCCAGAACCAACCGGACCAAGTCCAGGTGCCTGGATTCTGATGTATCTGATTTGCAATTTTATGGAGACGGGTGATAGCTTGATATACAGATGGTGCGTTTTGTGGTATGAAAACACAGCAACTTGACCCGATGACCTTACAGGCTCCACCTCTATCTGCCAAGATGACGTCAATAACAAGACGATTCTGAAGGACAACAACCCGCATGGCGGACTGCTCTTCTGTTAAGTTACCTAAGGCGGAGGCAGTTTCATTCACTACTGCTTCAAGTGTTCTAGTTAATCTGCGTATTAATTTACTATTCTGAACAGGGCCTAAAAAGAAAAAGAATCCTTTATTAAAGTCGGTGTACTGTTCCCATGCCGTTTCTGTGTAGTCGACAAGTGGGATATCTCTTCTGGGTCTATTCTTTACTAGATTGGTATTTCTATGGTAATCAGGAGGGGCTAGAAAAACAGGTGGCAGAAGGAATGCAATGTAACAGGTACCATCCCAATCTGGAGGTAGACGTATGTATGCGGTATGACCACAAACAAAGTAAGAGTGACTAATAGCTTTAAAAGACGATTTTCCATGATCACTGAATTCGACCACAGTAGTACATTTACTATGACCTAAGTGTATTGAACCTTTCTTCTTGATACATAATTCACCAGTAACTGGCAATACTGACATAATTGGTAGAACTGGTGCAGCTTCGGACTCGACAGTAAGAATCATAAGGCTAATTGTATAATTACCTAATCCATATACTTCATTTTCTAGATCAGTTCCTATTCTGGTGGGGAGTCCCTCCTTATCTGGGTAACAGACGTCGAGCAGGACTAAGTTCAGATTTCCCCAAACCCAGCCCCCATCGAAAACAGCAATGTCAGGATCTAAGGAATTAATTATTTTAAACCATGCTCCGCAGGAGCCATTGTGAGTGAACGGATACGGAAAGAGGGGCAGTGCTCCCTTGTAATTCTGGTAGGGAGGGAGTCGGCCACATATCCAGCAATTTGTAGCATTGTTAGTTTGATGAGAATGATGTAGCATACTAATGAATGTATTGTTGTGCAGCGCAAGTCTGTAGGAAAGCTCGTGTGGAGGTAACTCACTAAAAGTGTGTTCAGCAGATACATTATAGGCAGAATGTTCACGCTTGAAAATAGGGTAATAGATGGGTAATACGATGCTGACAACAATAATTAGAATACTAAGAATAAACATGATTAATAGTGTCCCTATGCAGTGACTACGAAGTGATTTACAATATGTACGTTTCTTGGCCTCTCTCTCTCTCTCTCTATCTCGATCTAGGGGATACATGTCAGAGACTATTTAACCGATTCACCTAGGGGAGGACTTAAACAATTAAACTGTCTGACTTGCTAGATCGTAATTTCATGCGATATTGTTCTTGAGGAGTCTTTTCTCGTTCAGATTCTGTAAAGTCTTTTTGTTCGACACAGTCTTTGGTGGGGGTGGACGAGTCTCGATCAGGTTTCAGTCCAAAGAATTTTTTTATATGACTCGTGTGGACCCACCCCTTTCTTCCTTCTATTTTCACGGCCGTCCTTGTTGTTAGAAGAACGGTCTTCGGGGACTTCCAGCGGGGCTCCAGCGGACTCTTTCTGTCGAAGTTGCGGATGAACACAAGGTCGCCAGGACGGACGTCGTGTGGCTTTACATCAGTGTTGTCAGGGAAGGCTGCGGCAACCTGTGAACGACATGATTGGAGTGCAGACATCAAGGAGGCAAGGTAATCTGTCAACATATTACTATCAACATCAGTAATCTTTTTCGGAATGGGCGTCCCCCACATATTCGGTGGTCTGCCAAAGACCACCTCGTACGGGGATAGCCCTGATCTCGAATGGGCGACCATCCTCATGTAGAATAGTGCCACTGGCAGGGCGACTATCCAGTCGACCCCTTTCTCCTGACATATTTTGGCAAGGCGGATCTTTAGTGTCTGGTTATGCCTTTCTACAAGGCCTGCGGCTTCGGGATGTCGGACACAATGGAACTTCCACTGGTATCCCAGTAATAAGGAAACTTCTTTCATTAATGCAGATGAGAATGGCTGACCGTTATCTGAGTACACGACACGAGGCAAGCCGTATCGTGGGAAGAATTCACGAACCAGCTGCTTGGCAGTGGTCGGGGCAGTGTAATCTGAGACTGGGTATGCTTCGGTCCAGCGGGACAGAGCACAGACAATTACGAGAACATAGTTAAATCCTCGACAACGGTCCATCTGGATATAATCCATCTGGAGGACTTCAAAAGGGTGATCAGGAGGATGAAATCCACCTTGCTCTACAGGGACGCTTTTTCCTGGATTGAACTGACAACAGATCATGCAAGTACGCACTTTCTGTTTTGCTGCTGCTCGTAAGTGTTTATTGTTCCAGAGATTTTGTAAACTGTCTAACATCGCTTTCTCTCCTAGATGTGCAGGACTATGTGCTGTATTTATCATAACTTGAACCATAGAGTCAGGGAGGAACCATGTAGATTTTCCCTTTGTCATCCAACCTTGATCTGTCTGGATCCCTCCTAGTTCGATCCATTTCTTTATTTCTTCTGGAGTAGCATGTGTCTGAATGTCGATAACATCTAGTGTGGGATCCCTGACTGTCATACAGTTTGTCGGATCTGTTGTCATTGTCGTATCAGTTATCTGAGTGTGGGTCAGTGCTGTATGTTTTGCTGTCTGGTCTGCCAGGTCGTTACCCTGGGAAACAGAATCTGTGACTTTAGTATGTGCTTTACACTTCATGACGGATATGGCTGAAGGCAGATGTATTGCTTCTAACAGTGCTTGAATGAGAGGACCGTGTTGGATTTTGGCACCATGAGAGGTCAGAAAACCTCGTTCTTGCCACAGCATGCCGAAGTCGTGTACGACTCCGAACGCATAACGGGAATCAGTGTATATGTTGACATTTCTGTTCTTGGCTAGAATACAGGCTCGGGTCAGAGCGATGAGCTCTGCCGCTTGAGCAGACAGTGTATCAATACGATGTGTTTCTTTAACTTCAGTTTCAGTGGTCACGGCATACGCGGCCACTAACTCTCCTGTACTTGTTCTCATGCATGAACCGTCCACATAAAGTGTCAGGTCTGGATTTGTCAATGGAACATCTGTTAAATCTCGTCGGGGCTTTGTTACTGCATTAATGATCTCTATGCAATCATGCGGAACTGGATCTGTCATAACTGTAGGTATCAGTGTTGCTGGGTTCAGGATACTGCAACGTCTGATTTCTATGTGTGGCTGGAATAGTGTCAATTCGTAACCTGTCAGTCGTGCTATAGTCAAGTGTTGAGTTTGGGTTCTGTTTAAAAGAACCTCTACAGAATGTGGAACTTGTACTGTTAACTGGTGACCTAGAACAATTGAATCGCTCTGTCTGATTGCTAACGCTGTTGCTGCTACTGACTTTAAGCACGCAGGGAGTGCCTGGGCTACTGAATCCAATGTACTTGAAAAATAAGCACAAGGCTTATGTGAACCTGCTTGGTCTTGAGTGAGGACAGATAACGCTGTACCATCACGTTCTGTAACAAAAAGTGTAAACGGTTTGTTGTAACATGGTGTCGCCAAAACTGGTGCTTGGCATAATGCTTTCTTTAATTCCTCAAAGGCTTGTGTATGTTCCTGAGTCCAAGGGAGGGCAGGCGAAGTTGCTGCCTCCTGCGTTGTTAACTGGATGAGTGGTTTAGCTAGAAATGCATATTGAGGAATCCATTGTCTGCAGTACGAGGTGAGGCCTATAAAGGCCCGCACTTCCTTTTGTGTCTGGGGTCGTGGCATATTTACAATTAACTGAATGCGATCGGGAGTGAGCTGTCTCCCCACTTTGGACAGCAAGTGACCCAAGTACACGACTTGCTGAACACAGAATTGTAGCTTCGAAGGAGACACCTTGTGTCCCTTGTCGGCCAGGAAATGTAAAACTGTCAATGATGCTTGTTCACATTCGGGCTCACTTCGTGCGGTGATCAGTAGATCATCGACGTATTGCAGTAAAGCGGTGTTAACTGGCATTTGAACACAATCTAGTTGTCTTTTCAGTGCTTGACTATAGATGCTGGGGCTTTCTGTGAATCCTTGAGGTGCGCGGGAAAATTTGAAACTTCGTCCATTTAAACTGAATCCGAAGAGATATTGGCTCTCCGGATCAATAGGTACACTGAAGAAAGCGTTCTTGAGGTCAATTACAGTAAAGAACGTTGCTTCTGAATCAATAGCAGTCAATAGGGAAGAGATATCGGGGACCACAGGGTACTGCGGTACGATGCACTTGTTCAGTTCTCGAAGATCAATCACCAGCCGATATACTGGCGGTGCATTGGGGTCTGTACGTTTAAGAATTGGAATGATGGGTGAATTACAGATATTGGAGTCGGTCTCTACGACCACTCCCTGGGCAATAAGCTCTTCAATTATTTTCAGTAAAGCCACTACAGCATCGGGTGGTAACTTGTATTGTCTGATTCTGGGTAGAACAACTCCTGTCTTGAGTGTAACACGATATGGAGTGATATGCATACAACCTACATCAGCTGGGCCTTTTGCCCATAAGTGATCTGGTACATTTTTCAATCTGACATCAAAATCTCTTAAAACATAATGACCCTTGAAATCCCGTAGAAAGAGTCTGACTCCCTCCGGGGAACAGCATATTATGGCTCCTAGAGCCTTCAGTGTTTTGATTCCTAACAGATTTTCTGGGCATGATTTCGTGAGTAACAAATCTGTAACTCGGGATAATGGACCCACAGCTAATGGTACTGGTTCCGAAACTTCATTTACAATAGGCTGTCCTGAAAAACCAAGGGATACATTCTGTGAGCCTGAGAGGGGTGCCCCTGGGACTTCATTGTGACTGATTGTAGTGCGACTTGCCCCTGTGTCAATTAAAAACTTTCTGTCTTTTCCCAATAGGTGACTGTGTACATAAGGACCTTCTTGATCTACAGGAATTTCAATAAGAGGCAAACCACCTTCCCTCTCTAGGCTGTTTCATGTGTATCGGGGGTAATCTGGATATGCAGATTGGGCATACTGGTACATCTGTTGTGAAACTTGCTGAGTCGCGGCAATGGGCTGTGGCTGCGGTACTGCTACTGTCTGTGCTGTGTGTGATGGAGCATGCATAGGCTGTGTATTCTGCATCGGCTGTACATTTTGTGAAGTCTGTTGCTGGACCTGATCTTGTCTAGGCGGATGCGGTCTTTCTTTAGTTTTACCTGTTGAGATGTTGTGTTTCAGGACTGGGCATTCATGTACATAGTGACCTGGCTGCTTGCAGTAATTACATGTCCCTTTAACGGGAGCTGTATTGTGACTTGTCTGGGCCCCACCTTTTCTCTGGCCGTCGGCTGGGACCGTCTGAGCCACCAACATTTTCATTTTTGTGTCCTTCATACGCTTCTGTTCCTGATCTTGTTCTTCCCTAATTCTGTTCTGATGATATTGTAACATTTGTAACATCTGGGATGGCGTATTTGCCTGCCAAGTACTTTCAACTTTGTACACTCTATTTTTAACTAACGGTAGGGAATTCTCGACTAATTTTGATACGAAAAGATGTGGATATGACTCGCTGCTTGGTTGTAGGCCACTATTTATAATGAAACATTTCTCGAATCTTGATTAGAAGTCACTAGTATCTTCATCTTGTTTCTGTTTACAGGACGAGATTGCGTCCCAATCTTCCTTTCTAGTTGTCAATAATCTTGGCAAAACCTGTACTATTAATCCGGGCAATGCTTTAGTCCTATCCCCAAGGCCTACCCCTGGGATTCGTTTGCTTTCTTCGTCTTCTATTTCTGCCCATGCTATCTTAGACTCTCCCACCTCCCAATCCTTTTCCTTTAATTTCTCGTAAATGCCCGTGGGCAACAGTACTTTTAACATTTTCATAATATCATCATACGTGTAATCCCCCATCAGTAACATGTCTTTAAGCTCTCTGTGAAAACCTGCAGGGTCTTTATCATGACACGGGACTAATTTCTTCATTTCTAACAGTTCTAACTTAGTCAGTGGTGTGTGGACATACACACGCTTCAAAACTTGATCCGCACCCATAACTGGGTGTACTTCTCGTAAGGGGTTCTGACTTTCAATGCCACTCAGGCATTGCATGTGGTACGTTTTTCTTTCTGGAGGCGGGGGGGGAACATATTCAGAACTTATAAAGGTGTTATATTTACATCGTTGTTCTATAATTATTTGTATTAACTTGGTACTGAAACCTCTCCATCTATCCATGAGTAGTGCTTCTAATGTTTCGTGTAAGGGACCTGGATCGGAATGGTTGTTTCTGAACTTGATGAGGAGGTGCTGAATCATGTATACACCTGCTAATTTCTGCTCGTCTGGGGAAAGGTTCAAGAATGTCTGTGCTAATGTATCGTCATTATATATGTCTGGGTTTTCGGCCCATAACACGGCTGACCGGGCTAGTTCCTGTTCATCCATAGAATTGAGTACATGGTACCCCATTCGGTCTCGAAGCCTTTTATCAGTTTCCTGGAACTGATGTTCAGAAGAATTCGGGTTTGTTAAAGCAGAGAGAAAAACTCTCTTGTTTTCCGGACGGATGCCTTTCCTAAGGTAGTTTCCTTTACCTACATACGCTATAGTATCTGCAGTCCTTCCTTGTTCTGTAAGTTCTTCTTCCTCCTCGGAGGAAGCTTTATCATTCCCTTTCTGATGTGCCGTTATCACTGCCCTTCTAATTTTCTGGTACATACTGGCTATGCAAGCCCCCTTGTCATGTTTTCCTTCGGCTATATTTTGACCCCACTTTGTTAGTCCATCTAATTCACTTTGATCTGTCTCGGGCCTGTCTCGTTCTCTTATTAGACAATTTATGAAAAATCGTAATATCTGTGCTTGAATGTCAACTTTCTGTTTATCCATGGCATCCTTGATACTGTCAGGGTCTTTCCCTGTCTGTACAAACTCGTATATTCTATCGAGACGCTCCTTCATTCCTACATAGCATAGCAAGATATCAGTGGCAGATCTTAATCGTAGTGATGCCAATATCATTAGATCGTTATTTCCGGGTACTGGATCATATCTGCAAACTGACATGTTTTCCTTTAATGCGTCAAGACGGGGAGACTGGAACACGAACGGATTCTGCGTGTCCCTTAAATTGAATCTGTGTGTTAATGGCGGGGTCTGCGGACCCGCAGTCGCACCTCCTGAGGCGGATGCTTGGGCATTATCTCTCCGCGGAGTCTGTATCTGAACTTGAATTTGTTGTTTAGTAGGATCAGGTAGGACCTGTTTCGGTAGGTCAATCTTGAGTGCGGGAAGTGGCGGAGCTGGCGGAACAGGGGAAGTCTGTCGCGGTACTGGCGGAACATGATCTGGGGGCGTAGTGCCACCCCCATCCCTGTCAGTAGGCAGGGCACGAACAGGCAGATTGGCGTAAGCTGGTGCTACATCCTCCAAATATGAATTTAAGAATATGTCTTTAGTAGTTTTATGCATTACTTTAGTTGGAACTAATGGTAACGGTAAGTTTTTCGGTATGTCTGATGGGGCCTCAGGTGTACCTTCGGCCGCGAGATACATTCCGTTTACAAGATTGTTTCGAGCACGGTCTATCTGTTCTGTCTTTACTCGGATCCCTTCAATAACTAATTCATTTTCTTGGGCTTTTTCTGATTCTTTAAGTCTGTCCTCTCTACGGAGTGCTTTCTCAGCACGCTTATGTGATTCCTTACGCCAGAATTCTATGGCGTCTTTCTGGGATTGTCTAGCTTTCTTTTTCCATAATGCTTCTTCTACCTTCATGATGCACTCGGCATCCCATGTTCCAGTAACAGGCCATCTGTGTCTTTCGTCTAGGTGTTTGGTGTAATCGGCCCATAAATCTAGATATAATATGGCATCTATGCCATGCTTGTGGTACATAAAGTTACCTGGAGTGTCCCTAGGGGGAATAGGAATTTCTTCCTCCAGTATCCCTTTCCTGGTTCCTATCTGCTTTAACTTGTTGAAAAACGGCATTTTGTTTACTTATTACTGAGTGCTCGATCTTTACTATTTAATACGAGTTACAGCTAGTTGATACAAGGAACACAATAATGCACATTAAACAGTCACATTCATACCACGACATTAATCACATAAGAAGACATATAAAACATAGATGACTACCCCCCTATACTGGATGTACTGCTCAACAGTACAGATACACTGATGTAACAGTGCAGAAATTCGGAATACTAGATATACTGCTAAACAGTACAGATACACTGCCTAAAAACAGTGCAGACCGGACTTGCGTACCCAAACCCGTCTAGATACGACCCAGCAATGGTACTCACCGGGAAGCACGGAAACAGAAGGCCTCGGAAAACTCGACTGGACTCGACTCGGTACTTCGGAAAACTTCGGAAGACTTCGGAAACCTGGTGGGCCTCTTGACACCTCGGACCTTGCTTCTTTCGGCTAGGCTCTGGTCGGGATCCTCCGCACTCCTCACCGCCTCGTCTGGGCACTGATCGCAGTCTTCGTCACCTCCTTGGGTCAGAGGGAGATGCAGGAAATCCTGCCGGTACGCGTAGGTTCCGTCTAACTGACGGCAGGGGACAGAGCTTGCAATGCGCCAACCGGCGCGTGAGGTGGGGGAGGGGTCCCTGTTCGGGCGCCAAAATGACGTAAATAATTAATTTACTCTCTTAATTTCTATGCAGGTAAGTACTTAATCAATAGCAACTCAATCGGAATGAAAAAAGACAGAGTCCGTGGTGTTAGAGTTTCTAAGGGTTTTATTCCTCATAAAGGAATGGTCTAGACCAGGATATCATGTTCTGACCACCACAGGGGTGTCAGAAGGGATAGAGCAAACTTTATTGACATTACATAGCTTATATACTTGATTTATACCATAAGAAGTAATGTAAGAGGCGTAACAGCTGAGAGAAGACAAGATAACAGTATACACGTGTTACTAGTACGTAATCAAGAGGCGTAAACTAGGCGTGAATCAGAGGTGTGTGCTAGAAACGTCACTGATAGGTGACGCAAGTGGGTGGCACCAAGGGGTGGTGCTAACAGAATTGTTGCAGTGTCAGCAGAAATCGGAAGCTTGGATGCGCGCGCAGCTGCATGACGTGTGATTGACGGGGTGCAGGGGACTTGACATTTACACTGACGGAAAGAGACAGAAGTCTGGCATGTCAGACCAACTTGTACTTTTATCGTATCTGATATCTGATGTTTAGGAACCATACTATCTGGGCGGAAAGGTCTCTAGGGCAGAAGCTATTCTATGCTAACTGTGGATGCGTGTATAAGCGCCTAAGTGTCTACATGAGAAGCGTGGGGCACGGGGCCTTCCATGGAAGCATGGTAACAGAGGCTATGAATTACTTGCATTGTGACAGGTCGGCCCTTTGGCTCTGCAGCTGGGGAGGATGTTTACTGGAGCTAGTAGGCAGGAATGCATTCTCGAGGAGCGGAACAGATAACTCGAAGGTTATAGTCAGTCTTGGCAGAAAGCAGGCTGAGCTGAGCGCGAGGGGCCGCGCTGAAAGTAAGTCAGAGTTCACGGGTACAGAGGTAGCCTGGGCAGAGGCTGTCAGAGTCAGGAAGCCAAAAGAGGCTCGATGGCAGTAATCAGGGCCTACTCTGCCAGAGCAGGGAAACATGTAAAGTGTACTACAAAAAGACGGTGGCATAGCATACTTAGGAACGGACTATATAATCCATTCAGGGTGGATCTGAAAGAGGACAAGTTAACGTTGGACGCAAATGTATTTGCGTCTTCATAGCTGGTACAGGAGGGAAGTTACATGCACTTTAAGCTGGTACATGGAGTCGGTGGGGTACGCGCTAGGGAACATAACATGACCAAAATTTATATTTCCTCACTGGGACAGTCTGTGTGCTCCATCTCACACCACTGCTCTTAGAAACTGTACCTGTAAACTGGTCTCACTGGAGTTCTTAGGACAGGAGTTCACTACACTCCTCATTTGAGGTCCCTTGAGAAGAGTTCCATAACCATTAGCATTCTTCCTTCCTCTAGTAGTTCACATTCCTTTTTTTGGCATCATGCCAATATTTACCATGAAATTGGTAACTTTATTTATAATTTATTTATAATTGTACAACTCAAAATAGCATCTTTTTAGATCTCGACTGCACAGTACATGTGCTGTCTTGAAGAGACATGTTATATACACTGTGTGTGCTTCAGCCTATCCATAGGCTTCCCATTTGCTGTCTTCATCATCGCTCTCATATTCTTTGTCCACATTTGTCTATGGCATGCATTTGTAATGCCTCTTCCTGTATTCACTCCTCTCTGAGAGCATAGACCAATTGCACTATCCCTCCACTGCTTTTATTTTTGGATCTGTTTCAGGAACTGTTTTTTTCTTTATTGAAGAGCACTTAGCACAAGCACTCATGTTTTCACTCACTGCTCCACGCTCCTCTGTAAACAGACCTGTAAATCATGTTCTTATCTCATCACATTTCTATCCATTCAAAGACCGAGGTTAAATGCTAGATGCTGTTTTCCGATGGTCCCTGTTTAGCTATTGTTTTTCGCTACATCTCTAAAGCGTTGCTGATTTGAGCATGTTTATGTAAATTATGCCCTTGTGGAAAAAACAGAGGGCTCCTCCTATGGGAATCATAAATAAAATGTCTCTTGTGGACAGAGCCATTCATATAGGCGGCCAAGTTACTTCCAGGCAAAATGTGGAATTACCAATTGAAGTAATGACATATCCTTGAGGCGTGGCTTAATCCTAACTGTACAATACTTAGCCTTTCGCCTCAAAGCAATATGGCAGCCACTGAAGACACTGCGCGCCCATTTTGCAGCCACTGATGAGCAGACCAACATCTACGTTGTTTTATGGTGTTAACTCTCTTCTCAAAAGAACAACACTTCATCCATCAATTTCACTGGAAGGAGCACAAAGGTGCCCATCTTGGCATATCCGGGGTCCCTCTGTGATATTGTCTTAAAGGTGGAAGGGTTTTGTTCTCAATCCATCCGGACCAGGGGAGTGTTTCCAACCTGACAGCAGCCATAAGCGGCTGGGCGCCTTACTTCGGCAGGAAGATCAGTCTGATTTCCAAGGCGAGGTTCGTTATGAGGGCATCTAGTACACCACAACACAAAATACTCCAACATGGAGCAGGAAATGGGTTTGGACTCTGGGTTTAGGATATAGACCACGATAAACTATTTTGTATGGGCCAATGGGAAACAGTGGTTAGGGGGACTAAGAGAATGAATGAATGAATGAATTGTGTCTTATACCGCGCTAACTTAGCCCAATGGGCGTCAAGGCGCCTACATCAAATAAAGGAACTAGCCAGGTCAGACAGCAGTATCTCATTGGTAGGCTCTGATGAAGTACCAGGTTTTAAGGGCCTTTTTAAACCGGTCTATGGAGGGTAAGGTTTTGATCTCCACCGGAAGGGAGTTCCAAAGCTGAGGAGCGGCAACAGAAAAAGCTCTCGCTCCCCATCTGGTCAACCTAGCACGGGGCACTACCAATTGGTGTAGCCCGGCCGATCGTAGGCATCTCGTGGGTACATAGCGGGTGAGCAGGGTACCAAGTGCGTCCGCAGGGCCAGCCGCAAGTGCTCTATATGTAAGACATAGGAGCTTAAAGGAGATTCTAAACTGGACGGGGAGCAAGTGAAGATTTCTCCTAGCAATGGTGGCAGATGATGCTATGGGAAGGGCCAGGACGAAGCGCGCTGCAGCGTTCTGTACAGTTTGCAGTTGATGGATAAGGCCCTTGTTGGACTCCACATAAAGAGAGTTACAATAATCAAGCCTGGAGCCAACAAGAGCAATCGCAATCTGTTTGCGCGCCTGGAAGGAGAGATAGTGGAGAATTCTTTTTAAGATCTTGATGACACCCCAGCAAGTGGCCACGGTCCTATTCACTTGGAGCGTCATAGAGAGTGAAGTGTCAAAGATGACGCCGATGTTTCTGGCCGATTGGGAGGGAGAGGGGCAGGTGCCGAGAGATGGAGGCCACCACTCGCTCGACCACACGTGTTGGTCTTTACCGAAGACCAAGACCTCTGTCTTGTCGCCATTCATCTTTAGGGAGTTAAGGATCATCCACTCCGCCACACGCTGCATGCATGACCTAAAGCTGAATGCGGATGTACTGACAGAGTGGGCCAGCGACACCATGATCTGGATGTCGTCGGCGTAAGACACCACCACCATCCCCTGCGATCTTACTAGTCTAGCAAGGGGGGCCACGTAGATGTTGAACAGGGTCGGGCTCAGGGCCGACCCCTGTGGCACCCCACATTGCAATGACTTGGCAGGGGAGAGGAAATCTCCGAGCATGACTCTCTGTTCTCTGTCATGGAAATGGAGTTAAGAAGACTCAGGGCCGGTCCAGTAACCCCTGCCTCCCTGAGCCGAGATGTTATAATGGCGGGAGACAGAGTATCGAACGCAGCTGTGAGGTCTAATAGGACCAGCACTGTGGTTTGGCCAAGGTCAACTTTGCGGCGAATGTTATCCACCAAAACAGTGAGAGCGGATTCGGTGCTATGATGTTTTCTGAATCCGTGCTGCGAGCAATCAAGATACTCACTAGACTCAAGAAAGGTGGAAAGATGTGTATTAAGGTGCGCTTCTAACATCTTTGCCGGGGCTGGAAGTAAAGATATCGGCCTAAAAGCTTAGGTAAGAGAGGACAAGTGGTTCAGGAGGGTTTTTTACCTTCCATGGCTTCCTAGTAGGCATTCCCACAGGGAGAGCATGTGATTTTAAGATGTATACTCTCCCCACTAACCGCCTCAAATGATGTGCATTGAAACCTCTGGTGGTGATGCGGTTTTCACAAGCAAACTGATGAGTTTCACCCTCTCATTTGACTTTTGTTATCAGTGGTTCTTCCAACCCTCTTCCATTTCTTTTCATTGTATTACTTTTTGTGCCCGGTCTCGATGTAGTGCTATCTCATTCTTTTTGGTTTTCCAAAAGTGCTTATCAACATCCTTGATTGGGTTTCATGGTGCCATACATAACGTCTTCACTGAACCATTGCATCTCTGTTCCCATTTCATTTTGTTTTCAGACTAGTAGCACTCAGTTTTGTTTTTGTAGCTGTTTCCTCAAATCATCTACTGTTGTGCAGTGAAACTTTGACATTAACATTTGTGCCTTGGGATTTCTCTTAAGAACGGGTTAATGAGAAAAACGATTGTAAGCAGTAGCGTTGGAAATAAAATAGTATTTTGCTTCAGCCCCTTGAACTTTATTAACTGAGATTTTTTCTGCGGGTAAAAGCTTGCGGTAACTACATTGTGTATACCTTTATCTCCCAATGAACAGCATGTATGGCTTATGTGTATTTGTTTCTCTCTCATGTGAGACTTGAAAACGTACAGGGTTGGTTAAAGTGTCCCCCTTCATTTGCAATAATTGTAGATAATACCCGTGAGGTCATTATTACCCCATCTTCTGTAGTTGCGGAGGATCATGAATCACAAACTTTTATAAGTGCCGTATACCACACTAGACGCATTTAATTGCTTTAGGAGGCGAAATACATGACTCCTTAACTCAGCTGCAAGAAAGGCTTATGATGGACATTCCTTTTTTCCATCCAGATATATATTTTAGGAAGGGTAGCGAGTTGAAGCTGCCAGTGCTGCCCCAGTGAGCAGGATTTTAAAATATGCACTGAAAGAAAGCATGGTTTTCTTCATTGTTTGTCGTCTTTCTGATGTGTGACATTTTAGTTGCAACAGAAGTTTCATTCCTCTGTGTAGGGGAGTTATGAGATGGTACATTATAATGGAATATCATGAAGTGTGTGTTTAATATGTGGGATAGGACATACATTTTCTCAGTGCACTAATTGGGCCCAGAACTAACTAAGCAAACACAAGGAGATGATGTACGAAGTGCAGAAACCTTTCAGACACTCACCCCCAATCACTAGTTGAACTGGGTTGAATCAATCATCATTTTTTAATTCACTTCTCGACCCCTGTTCGGACCAAGCTATATACAAATCACACTTGACCCTGTTCCTCATGGGAACAGTCCAGCCCGAACTGCCAAGCCAGGTCTTCCCTGAACCGAAAAAAAGCTTCCTGGGACTGGTTTCGGGGTAACACCCTTCATCAGCCAGGCTAGATTGAATCCAATGGCAAAGTGAGCAAGGGACCCACTTCTGGGCATACCCTGCCAACTTCCTATGCTGAATAGTGAGCAAAAGAATGATACTGGATTCAACCCATATCTAATAGTGACTGGGGGTGAGTGTCTGAAAAGTTTCAGTGCTCCGTCCATCATCTCCTTGTGTTTGCTCTGTAACTAAGTAACTCAGGCTTTCTGTTTTGAGTGTTTGTTAATCCACAAGGCATCCATCTGGCAGAGTCATAAAATTACCAAGGTATACAAAATAATAGTTGGTCAATAAAAGTACTACCTCTCAGAAGAAACCTTCAATGGAAGCACATAGTTACGGCTGAATCAAATCTTATACTCATGGGAACCAACATATGGGTATAACCCAAGTCCCCTAGTCCCTCTTACAGTGGTACTCTGAAAGCTCTTATTTTGTTGATCAAATATGGTCTGCTGGTGACTGCACTCTCAAGACAGTCCTACAAATGACAGATTTAATCTGGATACCTTTTGTGTATAAAAAAATTTATGAAGGCTTAAGCGCAAGTTGTCCCAAACATTAAACGAGGAATGGCAAAGCCAATAGGTCTCAGCAGTGCCTGAGCTATTGGCCTTGTCAATGTGAATATCAGTCAGTCAGTCAAAGAACTTTTATTTCGGTAAACATACCATAAAAAGGCCATACACAAAATACACATTAGAATAACAATTAGAACTAATGATACTACATTTAAATATGTTAAAAAGTCTCATATAAACAGTTCCTACAAATGTTAAAAACATCAATTAAAACACAAGAATATCAATTTATAAAATTATTATAAAAGAAGTATACCACCCCCTAAGGTAACCCTTAGTGCGGAGTATGAGCTTCCAACTTTAATATTGCACATCTTGCATACCACATAGACTGGAGAAATCTGGCTGTGGCGAACACTATCAGGGGGGTAGTATCATATTTAAGGATCCTAAAAACCTCCCTGTAGTCCCTAAAGCCCCTAGCCCTATTTAGCTGCAAAATCCATTTCTCCCTTGCCGTGGCGTATGAGGGGCAGAAGAGCAGAACGTGCAGGTCTGTCTCTCTGCATCTCGAACACCCCGGGCTAGTGCTCGCAGTTGGAGGGGCATTCCGCCATTTATGTGTTACAGCCCTCAGTGGCAATGAGTCGTGCCTAAACTGGGTAAAAAGTTTCTTATATTCTGATCAGGGGGGGAAGGATCACTTGTCCTGCATAACTTTGGGTATGCCGTAACTGTTCCGAGTAGTCCCAATGTTAACTCTCATGCACGTGCTGGTAAAGGTGTGGTATTGAGCGGTATATCTTATTCTCCGCCGTCCCTTGCACGTGTGTGCATAATCATCGGGTTGTTTGTTCATGCAACCTCCATCCAGGAGGCATTACCCATTGTTAAAAACAGTAGTGATAAGTGATGGTGAGGTGAAAAGGGTGATAGAATAAAAATGTCTCTCTTGATCAGAAAAATTATTTATTAGTTCTGTATTCAGAGATAATAGAATTAAAATTAAGTCGGTGAACGTGAGTTATTATGACTCGTTCACACTAAGTGAAAAAGGTCGACATGTTTCAGCCCTTTCTTATGCCTGGTAGGTCATGTGGGCTTTCTTCAGGACCGTGATGTGAAATAGAGACCTCTCACGCCTCTATTAGTGGTAAGAAAAAAAGTTTTAAATAATGGAACAAAACATTGTGTTGCTCCAAAGGAGGTCAAAAAGTACCTCCGTTCTTGGCTATATTAAGCCTCTTCGGTATCAGGGTGGGTCAGGGAGGCACGCTCTGGCTCTCCATTCACTCCTTGTGCTGACTCTGCCACCTCTGTCCCGGCTTAATATAGCCAAGAACGGAGGTACTTTTTGACCTCCTTTGGAGCAACACAATGTTTTGTTCCATTATTTAAAACTTTTTTTCTTACCACTAATAGAGGCGTGAGAGGTCTCTATTTCACATCACGTTCCTGAAGAAAGCTCACATGACCTACCAGGCATAAGAAAGGGCTGAAACATGTCGACCTTTTTCACTTAGTGTGAACGAGTCATAATAACTCACGTTCACCGACTTAATTATAATTCTATTGCCTCTGAATACAGAACTAATAAATAATTTTTCTGATCAAGAGAGACATTTTTATTCTATCACCCTTTTCACCTCACCATCACTTATCACTACTGTTTTTAACAATGGGTAATGCCTCCTGGATGGAGGTTGCATGAACAAACAACCCGATGATTATGCACACACGTGCAAGGGACGGCGGAGAATAAGATATACCGCTCAATACCACACCTTTACCAGCACGTGCATGAGGGTTAACATTGGGACTACTCGGAACAGTTACGGCATACCCAAAGTTATGCAGGACAAGTGATCCTTCCCCCCTGATCAGAATATATAACTCGAGGAAATTGGTTGGATCACTAATTCCTCTTTCCCTCCACATTGATTCTGTTAAAAAGTTTCTTAGCCAAGGGAAGCTGGATATCATCCAGGAAGACTTCAAAAGAGGATGTTCCTTAATATTCAGGAAAGTGTCAGTCAACCTGCCCATGGAGAGATTGCTTGTTATAGACTCCAATCGGTGACTCCTTAAACCCACATTGAGTAGTTTCTTGGAGAGCAATGGACAGGTGTCTTGGGGAAACAACCACAAATCTCCTCTACCTAGGGCGTGGCAGAGGTGCTTAATATAGTTCAGCCAAGGTATTTTCCCAGAGGTCCCTCTCTTCAGAATGTCTCTCAGATCCTCCCTATAGCTCGAAAGCTCCAGAGTCGCCCAGAGGTGTCTCCAATACAGGAGAGGGCGATTTGCTACGATCTCCTGCATAGGTACCAAGCCCAAATCCAGCCGCAGTGGATTCAGGGGAGAGCTCACAGGCAAACGGAGCAGGCGCCTGATAAAGCTGTTTTCCGTGAGCATCAGGGGGGCAGCACTAGTATGGCCCCATAGCTCTACACCATATAGGGCTCCCCTCTTGCCTGAGCCTTGTAGATCTCGAGGGGGAGGCTGAGCAGTTTCAATGAGGTGTTGTTAAAAACCTTTAAAATACCACCCAATAATTGAGCCAGCTTTAGGTTGGCCCTAGCCTTGTGAGACCCCCAGTCCATCTTATCATTGAGTATAACCCACAGATACTCGAAGGTAGACACTCGGTCTAAGACCGTTCCATTCATATGTGGGCGGGGACAATTAGCCGATTTATTATTATAGACCATGAACTTTATTTTGGAGATATTAATCTCCAAATGTCTCTGTCGGCAGAAAGAGCAAAATGCCTCTAGTGTTGGCTGTATACCCACTGACGATTTTGACACCAGGAGAGTATCGTCAGCGAACATTAGGGCAGGTATCTTTTGCCCTGCTAGACTGGGAGAGTCCAGATCTTTTGCCCCGGAAAGATGATCTATTAGCCTATTAAAGAAAAGGGAGAAGAGGGTAGGAGCCAAGACACACCCCTGCCTTACTCCCCTTTCGACCGGGGAGGGGGCCGACAGCTCCCCTCTCCTCGCATACCTCACGCTTGCGTATGTGCCCTGGTGCAGATGTTTGAGTAGGTGGCACAGATAGGCTGGAGCGCCCATCTCCAGCAGTAGTGCCCAAAGCTTGTCCCTGTGTACCAGGTCAAATGCGGGCCTAAGGTCCTCAAAAATGAAGAACAAACTACCCGCCCCAATGGTGATCGTCTTCCAGTAAACCAACTGTAATCTAAACAGTTGGTCTATGGTGGAAACCTTCGCACGAAAGCCTGCCTGAAGGGAGGTTAGGATGTGTTGTTCCTCCATCCAACTCTGCAACCTTGATAAAAAAAGGCGGGCAAAAAATTTCTGGAGGATGTCAATCAAACTTATGGGGCGGTAGTTAGCCGGGTCGAGGGGGGAGGCTTTCTTGTGAATGGGGATTATTTCAGCTCCCAACCAGGTGCCAGAGATCTCCAGGCCCTGAAGGATGGCGTGAAAATAGACACAGATGTAGGGGGCCAGACCTTTTGTTCACTACGATAAAGGTCACCAGGGATCCTGTCAAGGCCCGGCGCTTTCCCTAACTTCAAGCTTCCGAGGGCCACCCGCCCTTCATGGATAGAGCAAGGTGGACAGACTGGGACCGAGGCCTCCAGGAGAGCCAGTTCTGGGGGGCAAATTTGGGTTACGGCCTCTCCATGGTGTTCACTATGGCCAAGTGAATAAAGGGGCTTGAAATAATCTAGCCAAACATCTTCACTGAGGTTAGGGATAATGGCAGACTTCCCCTCGGCCGACCCAACTTGCACAAGATTTCAGAATGACCTGAAATCTCGGGCTCCCATTGCCACCCTGATGTTATCCCACCTTTCAGCTTCCCACTCAGACCTAGCCTCCTTGATCAGGCATTTGTACGTCTCCTTCGCCTTTCTAATACTCGGGATTGTGCCCGATTTTACCTCCCTGATCAGGCACCTCTTCGCATGTCTACATGTTTTGTTAAACCAGTGATCTCGCTTTTTTATCCTGTGGCACTTGAGATCACTAGAATAGAAATAACTGGCCAGGGAGCCAAAGAGCTTGTTATGAATACACTGCAGCCCCTGGGAGTAGGGATGAGGAAGATCGCTGGTTGTACCCAAGAGGTTGGAAACCTCTATAAGGTAGCTTAGTAAAGTTCTGCCAGCCTGTCGGGCGCCAACGCAATCCCCTCCCATCTACCAAGTCTCCCTCCTGCTGCTAAAACTAAATTAGGATCGATGGCAGTTTCCTCACACCCAAGTTTATTGTGACAACCCAGCGGGGCTGAAAATTCTAATGACAGTAAATTGTGATCACTGTCAACCCTTGGAATCACAGAAAAAGCTATAAGGCAGGCCCAAAACTCTACATTCACCAATATATAATCTTTTGTCGTGCTTCCCCCTGGTCTATTAAAAGTACTAGTCCCTGGAACGTCTGGGGCCAATCTACCATTGCAAGCCCTTAGTGAATATAAACAAAACATCTTATTGATCGCAAGGGCCAATGGTAGTAGGCGCTTTTCAGGGAACATGGTGCAGTCCGGGATAAACCAACTTTCGTCCTCTTCCGAGGTTATAGAAGGGATCCCCGAGAGTAGTTCCAGATGGCAGTTAAGGTCTGCACCGATGATTTTATGAACCGACGGGTGAAGAGATTGAAAAAGAACCTCCAGTGCTTCCAGAGTTGATAGGAACCAGCTGGAGCGGATGGGGGCGCAAGTAGATATTGAACACTGCCATCGACGTGACACTTGTACAATTCAGTAGCACACAGAGAATGTCCGGGTAGTTAGAATCTAAGACCTTTACTGAGCATCCCAAATGGACAGCAACCCAGGTATATAATCTCCCCGATGGTATGCCCCTCAATACCTGGACTGCCGGGACATGTAAGGACGCGTAACCCTCCCTTACTGGAGGGGTCAGCAACCAAGTCTCTTGAAAGAGACATAAATCATAGGAGTCCATCAGCTCTCCCCACTCCGGGTTTGACAGCTTCGTTCCCAACCCTGCTACATTCCAGGATCCAATAAGTGGCAAATGAGATAGAACAGGGGCCGGAGAGTCTGCCAATGATTGGGGCTCAATAAGGCAAGAAGAATCTGAATGTAGGGGGCTACCCACTTCCTCTACAGTACTGGCTAGACCACGATTAGGGGCGGATGGAAGTGTATTAATATTTGCCCCGTACAAACAAGCTGTCTGGCCAGGAGAGCCCTCCTCTATGCCAGAGTTCCTCACACCCTTGCTCGCCAATTCAAGTGAAACAGTTCCTGCTGGACACAATGTTAATGGTGGTCAATCTATATAACTTAATGCAGAGAATCTGTTACCCACAGGGATGTTAAATTCCTTGTCACGGCCTGCAGGAAAGGGGTGAAATGGTTCAGGCCCACCTGTAACAGAAGGTTGTGAAGTAAAAATACCGCAAATGGGCAGTATTAATGGTATCCACATTGAAAAACCCTCCATTGCGTAATACATGTCCCAAGACCCTTGGATCCCGAAAATTTACAATCACACAGTCACCACTAATGTCCTTAGCTCTCGTCCACAGCTAACTAACTCTACGTGCGAACAGAATTTCCCCCTGCCCAACACCCATTAGTGGTCTGTGCCTACTTAACCAGAAAATAACTTTGTTCTTCAATTCCGGAAAGGATTCCCCTAGATCACTGGAGAGGGGAAGAACACCTGTGAGCACCAACACATATGACGAGGCTTCCGGAGGAAGCTGGGGTAGGGGAGGAGGCTTAGAAGAGGCCAGCACATTGTTATTCCTAGACGGGCACTGTAAAGACCCGGCTACCTTTGTGTACAGTGGCAGTTCCCGGGCTTTAGCGCCAGGACCAGCTGGAGATTTGATAGGGCAACCAATGGGGCCTGGGCCGTTTGTGGCTAGTGTAGAAATCAGCGTGTTAGGGGGAATCGGAGCAGAAGTAGAGGAATTGGGGCCGAGACTATGACCCTTCACAGCTACCTGGATTAGTCCTGAAGCCACTGTTGAGGTAGTATTCCCCAGAGCAGTGGCTGGCTGTACTTTCCCCGGGCCTTTACTATTTATCAATGAAACCAGTCTATCAATCTTAGAAGATAGAGATTTAAAATGAGTGTTGGTCACCAGTTCCATATGAGCCTGGAGGTCGGACAAAAGGTGGGTTGCCCAGAGAGGGGGACCAAGATTAGAAACATGAGAGCCAGGATCACAATCACCACAAACTGGAATAGATACTGGAGTCTTAGTTGGTTTACCAGTTTTTTTAGGCTTCTTGGATCTGGCACAGCGTATGTGCTCCTTAGGAGGTGCCAGGGAAGGAGGAGATGGAGATTGAGCAATCTCTGCTACAAAATTCAAGTCAGACTCAATCTGGGCACAAGGTAGGTCTGAGAATGAAGGCATGAGGGAAGACATAAACTCAACAGGGAAAGCTGTGGCTACAGAGCAATCTTCCAGGAGAGTAGAAGAGGGCATAGCAGGGGTGATTGAAAGGCGCCTTTCGGTATTTTCTATTACATTAGCCACAACCCCTATCATTTTTTGGAGCATTTTATCAATAGCCATAAGGCTAGGAAGGGGTTGGGTAGATGCCTCTAATTGCCGAGTCATGGGGCGAGGGACAGTCATCTTATCAACTTTACCCATACTACTACTAAATGCCATTTACAACCAGTTGGGGGGTAAAATAAAAATACTTAAAATACACAAATACACCAGATGCAGGAACAATATGAAATTATGGCAAGGTGACCCAAAGAAAAATATCTAATAAAACAACAAGTGTTAAAAATCACTTCGACTGCATAATGTTAAATAGCGTTAAAACAAGGTGTCGCGCTAAAGTACGGCCAACAGTTAGATAGTCTGCTAAGGGAGAGCTTAGAGGGGTGGCCCAGCCCAGCCCCCTTCGGCCCCAGATGGCCACAGACGGTCCCGCCCTTGTCCCGGGCTTCTCCCGGGGCGCTCCTGCGACGCAGGGATACTGGGATGATTATATAGTAATATCCTTAAATGGCGTTGCTCGTTCCCAACCGAGGTGTGCTCAGTGAGGGAATCCTGGGACTTGGAGTCCGCCTCCGCTGTTCTGGCGTCGCTCGACAAGCCCACAAAGTCCAAAATACAGTTGGGAGCTCCACGTCACTCTCCCACAGCCCACAGTAAGAGGGACAGCAGAAAGGTTCCAAAATTCGTCCAACAACCTCCACGCTGCGGCACCCCAATGTGAATATCTTTTAATCACGTTTTCTAGCAACACATCTGCTGTTCAGTATAGGTGAAAGTTACTGAAAGCCTAGAATCACAGGATGTTGAACCGAGACCGAGTCTCTTCGCCTCCCATGTTGAGTTTATTGTTCTGCCCTCCTAACATAAAAAAGCGCTATGGCTTGGCCTGTACTGGCAACTTTATAGTGCTTTTTTCAGTGACGTTCATCCATGCTGACCAGCAAATTTGATGCTAGACATCATGGCTAAAAGACATTTACATTGACAAGGCAAATAGCTCTGGCATTGCAGAGATCTATTGGCTTTGCCAATGCTTGTTTTATTCTTCAAGCATCTAACAGCCAATTATGGCATGGTTAGTTTAAAGTAGCAGTGAGATCCTTGTATGGTGTTTACTGCAAATTACCTCAAGGTGCTTTTAATAGGTATTAATATCATCAAATTATGTCTAACGTGCATTTAAATGACATAAAAATAATGATACTCTATCATTTTATGCAAGTTTCTGCAGCAAGTGCATTAACAGTGAGCCTTTTCACCAGTTATCTGAAAATATTTGAAATGCTCTAACCCCTTATCCGCTTCGCTGCAGAGGACATTCCGCTGCAGTGCGGAAAATGACGCGTGCGCAGTTTGGACGGTGTGTGGACGTCCTCCACACACGCCCACTGTGACGTCGAACAACCGCCTGCCGTCTGACGCACGGAGAAGGTTTAACTACCCTGATGTGTAGATGTTATCAGTCATAGAGGTGCGGAAGGAGAAAAGGAAAAAGAAATTGAGGAAACCTAAAGGGGAGATAAGAAGGGATGAAAAGAAGGAAGAAAAGGACGAAAAAAGAAACAAATGAAGGAAACAGTGAAAGGAAGGAATGGAGACACACTGGAAGAGATCAATAAAGGCTGACGGAAGAAAGAGTGGAGAAGATAGTGGAAGGAAGGGGGAGAAGAAAGCAAAAAATAAAGGAATGGAGCCAAGAATGGAAAGCTTGAGAAAGATATGAAGAAAGGAAGGAAGCGGGGAATGAAGGTGTGAGAGGGAATTAAAGTACAAAGCAATGAAAGGAATGAAAGGTCATAAGAAAACCAAAGCTACAGAGTAAAGAGTGGAAGGATCAAGAAAACAACACAAGGAAGAACAGACCTACTAATAGGAACACGTGAATGATTCAAGAAAACAGAAGGAATAAAGTTGGTTTTCAAAACTTATAAAAATGAACAAATGGATAAATAAAAGGAAGAAGCTTATAAATGGCACCTGGATCTAAAAAAGATGGTGGCGATGCAAAATAAAAAAAATAATTAATTCAAAAGGAGAAGGGCTGGAAGGGAGAGGAATAGGAGAGAAGAGAGAAGAAATCAGTGAAGAAAATAGTGGGCGAAGCAATGACAGTTACTAATAGGGGTTGTATGTGATTTCAGAGAAAACTATTTATTTGAATACCATTACTGAGAAACTATCTTACCTAAACTAATCAACGGAAACTTTGCAGGATGAATGCATTTACCATTGCGTTCAAGACAATTTTTATCTGAAATAGGCGTTGGCATGCTCATTTTTTAAGGTGGTGGAAATGCAATGGTTGCAGGTCTAACTTTTAGAAACATTTTAGTCAGAGGATTTTTTTCAATGCTTTACTTCAGAGGACATTTATTTAGGTTTATATCTCTCACTTTGTCAAACAATTACTTTGGACGCTTTTAATTGTCTTATCCTTTACCACGCCCAAACATCTAACAACCCTGACCCCCCTCACAGGCCTTGAACACCATCTATCCCTGCCCCTAAAAATACCTCACCATTGCCTAAACTCATTCCATCCCTGAACTAAAGAAAAACCCACCCTCACCACTCATAAACACCACCTATCTCTGAACTCTAAAAGCCCTCATCGTCCCTCTCTCCACTACCCTGAACCCCAAAAACCCATTTCTACATCTAAACTCCACCCATAGCTAAACCTTTTTTAAAAAAACACATCCTAAAATTCACCAATTCCTGAACCCTAGAAATCTTTCTACCCATAAACTCCATCCATCTCTGATCCCTAAAATCCTTCACAATCCTGAAAACCTACCCATTCCTGAATCCAGGAACCTTCATCACTCTTAAACTCTACCCATCACCCTTCACCATGCCCAAGCATCTTCCATCCGTAACACCCTCACAGCCCCTGAATACTATCCATCCCTGCTCCTAAAATCCCTCACCATTCCTAATCACAACCCATCACTGAACCCCAAAAAACCAACCCTCACCACACCTAAACCCCACACTTACTGACCCCTAAAAACCCTCACCACCCCCAGCTCCACCTACCCCGAATCCCAAAAAAACATTTTCTACAGCTAAACTATCCCATACCTGAACCTGCAAAAATCCTCACATCATAACCCCTCCCTACCCTGAACCCTAAAACATTTCTGCCCATGAAACACACCCATCACTGATCCCTAAAACCTCTCCATACCCAAAAATTCCACGCCTTCCTGAACCCAGAACCCTCTGACTACAGTAAACTCCACTCATTCCTGAACCCTATTCATTAATGAGTAATGAAATAAAAGCATTGAAAATAAAAGATTGCATTAATAACAGAAGGAAGAAAGGTGGTAGGCAGTGAGGAAAGGGAGGAAGGAGAAGGTGATGAAAAGAAACAAGAGAAAGAAATATGGCCTGGATAGTAAATGGCTGATTTTGGAATTAAAACATGGAGGGTTCTAATGCCTCTTTTGACTAAAATCTTGAGTGGACCGTGTTATTGTTGCTGCCTTGGCTCTCATAAGCAAGATAGAGAAGAGGAGGAAATTGCTGGAATAAAAAAAACAGCAGCACCACAAGCATGGGTAATAAAAGACAAATATCGAGAAAAGCAGAACAAAAAAGAGACTAGGCACTTGGCACAATAATCCTATGTGCATTTGCGCATGCCTCAGTTTGCATGTCTTAGCATATTAAAGCCAGGCCTTTGGCCTTTGCAATGCTTGTTTCAAGAGTGGTCCCTGTTTAAAAATTCATTTTAGAGTGTTGCTAAGTAAGCGCAGACCAACAAAAAAATTCTCCTTGATTCACCTTTTCGCCGAGTAGCATGCACCTCTGTGGTTTCCTCTTATTATCTTTCGCAATCTCCCATTAAATTACGCCTGGTAAACACAGAATAGATTTTCCTTGTCTTATTCCAGCTGCAATTTATTGTCCACACAAAATGATTGTGAATTTATATTTGAATAAGCAGCTTGTAGAAAACGCAGAGGAAGACCAAGTCATCAGGACATTCCCTTTCACACTAATCCGATGAATATTTTCTGACAAATTGACATTCGCATGGTTTTAGGGAGCTTTAGGTCATGGATGCCCTGCTGGATGGAGTGACTAAACCAGGGCCAGGCCGGCCGTAGTGGGCGCAGGGCTTTTCCCCAGGAGGCTGGAAGGGTGAGGGTGGTTTTGTAGGGGTGGGGTGCGATTTTGTTAAAGGGCCTGGTTTGCAGCAGTGGCCCCCAGTAACAAAAGCAGCAGCAGTGCTTCACCCCTGCAGTCCCCCTCCCCCACGGGGGTGGGGGCTGGTCTGCAAAATTGCCAGGGCTGCTATGGGTTTGCAGACCGGCCCAGGGGATCTAACCCCTCTGCTCCGCCTTAAAAAGCTGCAAATTGCCTTGACACAAATGTGCTTTGATTGCCTTGTATGCCCACATATTACAGTGGACCCCTACAACCTCTAATCACATTTAAGTAAATTCGTTTCTCCTCTCTCTGTTATTTGTACCAGCAGTTACGTGAATCGAGCCCCCGCCCAAGACATATAGTAGGTATGATTAAATTGACTTTACACAAATCAATTGAAACCCTTTTGACAAAGCTTTTTGTGTGTGAATTTCCATTTCGTTTTGCGTCTGTATCATTTCTGCACCTAATTAATGGTTGCAAGCTGCATTACAAGTCGTGGACTGAAGAAATAGGAATGCGCACAAGCAGATCAGATGCCAGTGGCATAAGTATTCATAGGACATAAGATGTAAATACAGATGGGTTTTCAGCATATTTTTATAGCTTCAGCAAATGAATTCTTGGATATTTGCTATGAGTGTGCATCTGTTATGCATTTTGAAGGGCACTACGGTTTCTGATGAATAGTGAATTCAAGATCTAGCATCCCCACCACAAGGCAGGGATATGGTAGTGCCTCTTATGATGCATGCAGATGACATCACAGTCCCCATGCAAACTGAAATAGGATTGCAGCATACATTTAGGGGTTCCATAAGACTATTATAGAGAAACGTTTATCACCTGTGAAGCATCGAAAACCTAGGTTGTCTTGGCATCATCTGAGCTGAAGATTCCTGCAGGTGTGAAGAGCTCTTAGAGCATGGCAGACGAGCGACAAAAAGTGGAGTCAATAGCCTTATACATTGAAACTAATCTTAAAGTCTAATTCCACAAGGATAGGTCTGTCAAAATGTAAATCACAGTTTTCTTTTTGTAGTTTTATATAGCACGAACCAGACCCGAAGGTATCAGAGTACTTTACATGAGCAGCAGTTGCAATACAGACGGACACATTCATTTTTAGGCTGGGGGAGATTAATTGATTTGCCCAGACCCACAGGATGCTTGAGCCTCCGCCAGACTAAAACCTGGTTCCCCAGCTTCAAAATCGGCCGCTCTAACCTTTAAGCCTCACAGTATTTAACTAAAGTGGCCACAGTAGAAATAGAGGACTCCAAATTTTTCTCTCAATTACTTACCATCCTTCATCCTTGCTTTAATCATTACTTTATGCGGCATCCCACCAAGACCTACCAATACAAAGAGAAAAAAGCACAGCATGTAAAACCCCCTCCCCTCCATACTTCCTTTATTACTCTGCAGTATCAGACTAAATGAAAGTATCTTACGTCAGCCTCGACTGAGAGAGTAGGAGGGAGGGATTAAGGAATTTAGCGAGAGAAAATTGCTCCCCGTACTGTAATTACTGGTACTTAGTTAAGAAATGATCTCCTTGTCCCTCCCTTGTATATTTTATTACTTTATGAGATCCACCAAAGTGAGCAACAAGGATGACTTAAGAACTGATTGCGGTCACAGAATTTATTTCTATTCAGAAATGTTTCACTCTAATGGCCTGATGTGTCACAGGTCTAACTCATTCTGTGTCTATGGGAAAATGTGTTAGTACATATAGATTTAAGTGACATCCTATTGCTACATAAAACAGAAAACTTTAGCACAAAAAATGTCATTCAACTCCTGGCCTTGCATAATTTTTTTATGTATAATGAAAGTGGATGGAGTTGCCCACGTAGCTGCTCTGCAAATTTCAATTAGGGATCAAACCGAATCTCCCCCATTTTTCTGACATCACTTTAGTGAATCTGCCCTGAATCCACAAAGGAGAGTGATCTAGAAGACTTGTAATCCAAATAATATCCTGAATATAAGGTTTAGCCCCTTTTTTCAGAACCTTAGTTAACAAATAAGGAATCTGGAAGTCTAGAAGGAGCTGCCCTATCCAAATCGATATCAACAGCCTTTGTTGCATTCAGACTATGCAATTTCTATCTGGAGATTAAGGAGAGAAGCGAAATATTTGTCAGACGATTGACCTAACCTCAAGATTATCTTGTCCAAAAATCTCTAAATAATGGATTTCTACAATATAAGGATTCTTGCAGAAGAAATCGCTATTAGAAAAAAAGATTTTGAGTCAAAAATGTAAAGGGCATAACTCCAAAGATTCAAAAGGTTTATCTTTCAAGGTCTCTGGGACTAAAGGGAGATCCCAACTAGGAACCAATGATCTACAGGGTGGCATAAGACTTAAGAAACCTATAAAAGGGCGACACAGCAGACAGCCAGAATTGAACCCGAAGGTTCTCAAAAGGTTTTAATTGCTGCCCACAGGTTCTTGAGTGTTGAAAGCTTGAGATCCAAATTGACACCATCTGGAAGAAAAGACAATATCTGGTCTATATCCGCTGGCAAAGACTCAAATGCCAATTACACCGATTTCTTAAGGACCCTCACTGCTATGAGTAAGATTTTAAACTAGAACTCTTTCTAGAGGCCTGCAGAGTAAAGGCCAACAAACTTGAAAGTGCTTTGTTTATGAGTCATAAACATTCAACCTCCAAGCTGCTAAGTGGAGCCTTTCTAGACATTCCTGATGCAATAACGTAAAAATAGAGGTGAAGTAATTGTTGGTAGTACTCACTCCAAACATGTCCTCATCGTAATTACTAGAGGATGGCAGAATGTGAAGGGGTAGCTGCAGTGATCATCAATTCAGATGTCCTCTCTCTTCTTATTCATACCAAAATTGTTATAACCAAGCAAAATGGGGTCAAAAGCATACAAAAGCCCTTAGACAAAGCTGCACATCGTTCCCCCAAGCTTCCTCCTCTATTGCCGTCAAGCAAAACTTTGCCTGAAGAGTATTGTCCTGTCCGACAAAAAGATCCAGAAAATGCTCCTCCTAGACCTGACAGAGATTAGCAATAACAATGGCACTCGGTCAAAATTTCTTGGAAGAAGTAATCTTTCTACTTAGAGTACCTGCAACTGTACACACCGCCCCCTTAATGTGGACTGCTGAAACAGAGGTCACATTCATTTCTACCTAGCATCAAATACAGTCCGAGATATTGGATAGTGAATTGACCAAGTGGCCCCATCTGATGATATAAGATTTTGCTGTCATGATGCCTGTCCCGATCAACATAATATTCCTGATCAGGAGAGCATTACACCCCATCTAAACAGATCACTTCGAATTCGCTGCAGTTAGAACAGAGGGATCCCTGTTAACGAGACCAAGTCCTCTGAAGTCATGCTCCTCCATCCAGTCTCCCCTGCCTGTGTGCTAGCCTCTGTTGTGACAATGGTCAAACTGGCAAAGCTAAAGGAATCCTCTACAATACGTTCAAGGGGTTCAGCCACTGCTCCAGTTCTTCTTTTACTAAGAGTGGTCAATGAATCGCCAGGTTGTAGGTCTGAGACCTCAGATCCCAGTGATGAAGAATCTGTCTCTGGACCTGTTGTAAATGAATTGTGGCTTAAGGGACTACTCTGCTGGTTGCCACCATGTCCCCCTGTGCTTGTAACCAAATTATCACCCTTGGCGAGGATATGGAGAGCAGATTCCTGATATGACTTCAGATTTTGACCACCCTTCTCTCTGAAAGAGGTACCATGCCTTGTCTTTTTAGAAATCTTGCCCCAATAAAATCTAGAACCAGGTTCGATTTTTCCTAGCTTATTACGAATTTGTGCTCGGTAAGCACTAGCCTGTTTTGTACCTCTTAATAGCTGTTTTTTCTTTGCCGAATGAAGAAACCAGTCACCCAGATATAGACGGAGAATGATTCTCTTCAAATGAAGTAATGCTCCAGGGGAGTATGGTGACTGACTTTAACCCAGAGGGAAGTACCATGAACTGGAAATGTAGATGATTTAGTGCAAACCTCAGAAATGTTTGATGTTCAGGATGGATGAATATATGGTGATATGCATCCTGTAAATTTAGAGCCTTCAGACACTGCTGTTGCTTGTTCACTGGAATTATTTTTTGTGCAGAGTCTCCATTTTGAAGCAAATTGTCAACACCCATGTGTTTACATGTTTCCATCCAATACTGTTTGAAATGCCCCTGAAGATTTGATAATGTTTTCACTCATATTCCTGATTGTTCCTTTCTTTAACAATGAAGAAATTCCTTCACAGAGAGCTAGGAGCTTTGAAAGATACATTGGGATGAGAGTAGGGATGACCCCCGGATATAGAGAAAAAGAGTAAAAGTCTAGGAGATAGGCTGGAATTTCTTACAAAGAGAATAGCTGGAAGATTTTCTGTGAAACTTGTAAGGTGTCCCAACAAGATCACATCCAACTATTTGAAGAATTCCCTTTTTAAGGCGGGACATGCTTTTAATGCTTAAATGCCATAGTAACCATCACATCACTATCCCATCAAGTTGATCTCCAAATAGACTTTTTCTCTCATTTTTTTTTGTTAAACCGTTTTTATTGCAGAACCAAATGTATAGCATTTCAATCAGGAGAATTATCGTTAGCGTGGAATCCTCGCTCCCTTGTCCATGTACCCACATATTATACACAGCCATTCAGCCCACATCCCGGAGGTCGGGCGTCGACAACCACAGAATTTAGAACATCCTTACATTCGTCAGTCGCTGTGTAGGTCATATGGGGAGGTCCATCGTCTGCGTTTTGATTTTTCCCCCACCCCCCTCCCCTCTCCCCCCCCCCCGGTGTCTCATAAAATATCCGCCTCGTCTATACTACCGTAATCTAGAGTCCCTCCCACTCCCCGTTGCCCTCCCCCCCTCCCTAGTGTCCCCACTCGCGCCTAGCCAACTATGTAGGTCTATGTGACTATTAGCAGGAGGTCTTAACCGTCTACTGGGTATGTGTGACTGGTGAGGGCGCTGTTATCATATGTATGTCAGTGGTGTCGGTTGGTGCTTCTACCTCGTCTTCCTCCTCTTCAATCGTGCTATCGCGCAGTGCTTGCACCAAGAGCTCCCATTCCATCGCCGCCTCCAGAGCCCTCTCGTCCGCCCTTCTACGTGCTAATTGGTACCTGATCGTGCTCTCGCTTGCTGCCCATTTCAGAAACTCATTTAGCCACCTCCGATGTGTTGGACCCGTTTTTGACTTCCATCCCTTGGTCACTTCCCGTTTGGCCAAGAGGAGGCCCATGTCAATGAATCTGCTTGACATCTTATTTTTGGGTGTGTGCGGAAACCAGTGCAGAATGCTGATGGCTGTAGTGTATTGGAGGTCCCTATCAGCCGTTTTGTTCAATGTGTCGCCAATCTCCCTCCAGTAATCCTGTAGGTGAGGGCAGTCTCTGAGCATGTGAATCAGATCCGCCCCTAGTCTGTTACAGCGCGGGCAAGCCGCCTCCTCCGCTCCGAAGTATTTCTGTATTTTGATTGGGGTAAGGTAGGCCCTGTAGAGAATATAAAAGTGGATTAGCTGGAAGCGTGCGTTCCTCGTGCTCTTTCTAGCACGTCCCACCAACTGCGCCCACATGGTGTCTGGGATTTCTGTCTGCAGGTCTAATTCCCATTTGGTCTTCAGCCCGGTCAGAGACTGCAAGGTTTCATTCAACATTCTGGAGTAGAGGCATGTGACCACCTTGTAGGTGCCTGCCGACATCATAGTGTGCTGGCAGGCCAACGACGTTGGTGGTTCCTCAAGCCCCTCCCCCCAATGAGCCTGAATGGCTCGTACCACCGCCGCATGTAGTAGGTAGTCGCCCCGTGGAAGGTCGTACCGCTCTTGCAGTGTCTGGTACGGGGCCAGGGTCCCATCGTCGTACAAGTCCCCCAGCACTCGTAGCCCTGCCTCTTCCCAGCCCTGCAAGCGCGACCAGTCTCCCCCATGTGGAAGTGCTGTCACCATGCTCAGTGGGATCTCGGATGCGTATGGATGTTTAATTCCCGCTCGCCTTTGTGATCGGTTCCAGCAAAGGCGGAAGGTCCTTTCTTCCAGAGAAAGGTCCCTGAGTGCTAATCTCTGCTGTAGGGCAATGTAGGCAAGCACGTGCCGGGGGGTGCCGTTGTCCCTTTCCTGCTCCGGGCCGCAGTATACCCTCGCTATTTCTTGCGTAAAGGTCTGGAGCTGGGCCGCTAGATAGTAGATTTCAAAATCAGGGACCGCCAGGCCTCCCTCATCTTTTGGGCGGATCAGCGTGGATAGCGCTATTCTGCGTCTGCCCGTACCCCATAGAAAGGATATGATCATTGATCTTAGCTGCCGAAATATCGCGGCCAGCACCCAAATAGGCAATGTCCGGAAATAGTACAGCAACCGGGGTAATGCTATCATCTTTAGCAGGGATATGCGGCCCGTCACTGATAACGGGAGAGTAGCCCAGAAGGCCATATTGCTTTTTAATGTGCGAAGACAGCGGCTCACATTTCCCTCCAGCATGTCCGCTGCATCATGGTATATGTACACTCCCAGGTACTCTAAGCAGTTAGGCTCCCATCTAAGCAGTGGCCGGATGAAGGGCTGTATCTCGTCCTTCCGTAGGGGGAACAGGCAGGTCTTGGCCCAGTTGACTCTCAGGCTGGATAACTCGCCGAAGTGCGCGAGGAGTCTTTCAGCTCCCTCCACAGCTTCGTTGGCATCCTCTAAGAAGAGGAGGAGATCGTCCACGTACAGCAAGATAAAGTGGCGATTTCCTCCGTGCTCCAGGCCCCCATAGTGGCCGCCCTTCCTAGCCATTGCCACAAGAGGCTCCACCACCAGGGCCAACAGCAGTGGGGACAGCGCGCATCCCTGTCTGGTCCGACGGTTCACTTCAAATTGGTTTGATATTAGGGTGCCCACCCTCACTCTTGCCCTCGCCGCCGTGTATAATATCCTCGTCCACTTTATGTATCCCTCTCCGAGACCGAAGCGCCGCAGCACCTTATACAAGTATTCCCACTCCAAGCTATCGAAAGCCTTTTCTATATCAACTGCCAGCACTAGGGGCGCTCTAGCTTCCAGCAGCGGGCTACACACTAACCGGGTTAACCTTCGGATATTGTGAGCGGTGTTACGCGTGGGTATAAACCCGGATTGGTCTTGTGGACCATTTCTTGCATGTGTTGCAGGAGCCTAGACGCTAGCACTGTGCTCAGAATCTTATAGTCGGTTGTCAGCCTTGACAGCGGACGATAGGACGCCGTGTTGGTGCTCTCCCTTTGCGGTTTCAATAGGGGGATCATTAGGGCTTCGCGCATAGAGCGCGGTAGTCGTCCCTTGTCTTTAGCCTCGTTGTAGATTGTTTGGAGCCGCAGGGCTAACTGTTCTAAGTAACGCCCATAGAACTTTATTGGTAGTCCGTCTAACCCTGGGGTCTTATTGCGGGCCATACGCTTCACTGCACTCCTGATTTCCGCTAGGTCTATTTGGCTGCCCAAGGTCTATTTGTCGCCTGCTCCAAACGTGGTAGCTGCAGGTCATCCAAGAATGCATCTATTTCCTCCCCTTTGTCGCCTATCTCGCTTTTGTATAGTTTTTCATAGTAGGATCTAAAGCTGTTAAGGATCTCTGGCTGCGTGGTACTTGTGTGGCCCCCTCCCTCTGATATGGCTAGGATTGGGTGGCTGCGTCTGGTGGGGTTGGCAAGCCAAGCCAGCAGGGTCCCAGCCTTATCCCCCTCAGCATGTGTTTTCACAAGGTAAGTCTTGTAATCATAGCTGCGGAGGCGCTCAAGTTCCACAGCACCGCTTCCCGCGCCGCACAGAGACTCTCCTGGAGCTCAGGGCGATTAGGGCGCGCCAGTTCAGCCTCCCGCAGCTTGCGTTCCGCTCTATCCAGGTCGTCCAGCAAAGTTCTACGAGCCCCAGCGCACTTTCCTATGCAGTGTCCCCTCACCACCACCTTAAAGGAGTCCCATTCCGTGGCTCTGGAGTCGGCACAGCCTTCATTCTCCGTAAAATATTGGCCGATTCTTTCCTCCAGCGCCTCGCGGAATGGTGGGTCATCCAGCGTGTCTGGTCTAAGTTGCCATGTCGGGACCCTGGAAATTTCGGTCATCCAGTCAAGGGCAATAATAGGGGGTTATGGTCTGATATCGTGCATGCCAGGTATTAACAGACTTTTTCTCTCATAAGGTATTTTTACTAATGAGTATCTTTCCAATGTGTCAGCTTTCTAGTCTGGCATCCAGAGATTCCTTCTCAACAAGATTTATGCACCACAAGGAAAAGCAACCGATCTAATGGCATCACAGGAGATATCTGAAAGCAACCAAGCTTGTTTTACATCTGAATCAAAAGATCAGCACAATATTCCCCTTCTTGCATATCATCAGATAAGCTTTTTATTATTTGGCCACAAATTGTGCTAAATAAGCAGAATAAGTCCTAGTTCTCAGCAAAAGAGTTCTGTTAGGCACTCTCTGTTTTCATGTCCACAGATAAGAATCAGAATGGGAACAATCTTCTGGATTAACCAAACTTCAACCAATCAAGGTTGCCAAAATGGAACCAATCTTTATTGAATGCCGGCCAACCTCCTCAATAGTACGTAAATACTTTGGAGAAAGCTAGGGATGTTGGAGTGTTACACTTCTTTCCACTTTCTCAAAATCATTTTCTTCGTTTCATCATGGACTGGCCATAGATGGTGGTTTATCAAACTAAGGAAACAAATCATCTGGGGGTCCCAATTCTTGCTGGGGCAGGCATCCTAAATCTTCTCTAATGTTGTCTAAGACCTGTGCCATCACCCCTCTTCTCATGTATTTACCAGTAGAAGTGGCACTAGATATCTCCGCTTCTGAATCAGAAGAAGGAACATCCTAATAAAGATCTTTCAGCTTGGAGCGGCAACGCCTTTTACTGCATTCATGTTTTCCTGTGGCAAAAGCTTAAGCCATTGCTTCCTCAATAATTTTCTCGATCTCTGTGTTGTCATAATGCCAGGTCTTTCAGGGGCAGTAGTGCCAGAATGCTTGGAAGCCGTAGGGCGAGAGTCATCATCCAAGTCTCCAAGACAAATGGGCGTTTGGAAAAGCAGGGCTTATGAATCAAACACTGAGGGCTTGAAAATGACCTCCTCCCTCATCGAGTTGGCAATCAAAGCTACTCCAGCCCTGGTTTTCGGTGTGATCTGTTTCCCGTCGCCGCTTTCTGCCGCTTGCTGTGCAGTGCTTTTGGTTTTCTCCACACCTGTTGCGGGCCCCGTTACCGTCCGTCTCCACCATCTACCTCATAGCGGGGGCTGCGGCGGTGAAGTTTTCCGTTGACACCATGGGCTGCTGGTATGACCGCACTGTGACCGTACTGCAGGCTGCGGAGGCAGGGGTTTCAGTTTCAGTCAGCTCGTGGTTTGCGGCATCTCCATCTCACGGAGATGTGCGGCGCAGCGAGGTGTAGTTACCCACAGCGAGCGGCTTCTACAATCAAATAAAACAATCAATCAGCCTCCTGCCTGCCTGCCTGTAGTCCCCTGCCAGCCTCTCTTGACCTCCTTTGGCATCATAAGCCTCTTGGCCCCCTTGGCTCCCCTGGTCCAAAGTGTAGTGCATAGTGTTACACTTAGGGGACTCGCTGAGGATGAGGCCCTCTCTCTAGCCGGATTACTGCTTTGGTGTCTCTTCTTCGTGCCGCTGTGAGAGCGGTGAGGCTGGAAAAGAAAGGAGCGTGTTCAGCGGCAGGCACCCCCCAGGAGGGCCCCAAGGTGCATGGAAGCAGCACTGGCAGAGTTCGAGGGGGTGTTGAAGGTACGTGGGGAGAGAGTGTGACTACAGTGGCCATCGAGTGAAGTGCCAGGCGAGCCTGCGACTGGCGTCACTGTCACTGTGTTCCTGTGTCTTCTGCCCCTCTCTCTTCTCTGCCCTCCCTCGTTGCCCCTCTTCCTCCCTGACTACTTCATCAAGGTCTGGTAACTGCGGTAACTGGGACACCTGCGGTCACTCTCACTTATCAGTACAGCCTTCTTCAGCCCTATTACTGAAATCAGTGTCAATCAACACCTCCATCCTACCTGTACATCACCTATATCTCACCCGTATTCCATCACATACTGCCACTCCCATGTGTCACTGGAGCAATCTGGTGTAGCAGACTTGGACCACGGTGCAAATACAGTCATGAGGTTGGGTCGAGTAAGGAAGACTCCCTTAAAGCCAAAATCCAAACAAAAAAAAGGTAAAGCAAAAGCAAGTACAGACGAGTTAAGCGGCACAGGACTGGGGCCAGTAGCTACTAAAACAAGTGCAGAAAGCCATCTAGCCAAGGGCAACACCAGCATCTGCTCTGGCACAAATGTTTCCACTAGTGGCTAAGACATCAGTGTAGCACCAAGAAGGGGAAAAACAACTTTTCATCAATTAGTCGACTCAGCGCAGTTACCAGGAAACCAAAATGTCAATAACCTCATAAGTATTGACGGGGAGTCCCAAAGGAAAAAATCCTGCACCTTCCAACCTAAAATTCACACAAAATTCTCGTTCTTGAAAGATCCTGGAACAGTAATTTTTTTCCAAAAGCGAGAACATAAAAGGGCTGCAATCGCCACTACAGCCAGAGAAGTTAGGATCAATTCATCAGCCTCTTACCACGTCCCCTGAACCCCAATCCCACCACCAAGTTAAAAATCAAGTTAAAAGCGGCCTCCAACAGCCCCTTGGCCAGCAAACCATCAGAACATTACATGATGTCTCCTTATGAAGACTCCTACGCATAAATTCCGGACATGTCTTTCCTGGCCTCAATGGAATGGGAGGAGCTTGTTGCTTCTTATAATTTAAAACCTCTTCACATCTCCTGAACCAATTACCACACCATTGCAGGAAAGATGGAATTTCAGCAATGCCATGCCCACCGAATCTATTTGGGTCGCAATTTTAAACTCAATACAATACTCAACCACAACTTTACAATATCAATCTCACAAAATGGACTTACAGCTTACTGTCCTTCAGACCCTGGCCGAATTCACGTCAGGGATCGATAAAAAGTTATCAGAGCTTAATAGCTTAATTAAGTGGGGACAAGAAGCGCTACACGGAAGCCAAACCATTAATCTTGAATGTACTTACGCCCCAATAATTGATAAGCTAATAACATTACCATCTATGTTAGGGAATCTTCTATCAGACATAAAAGGCAGTGCTTAAATGTTTCTTAAATCTTCAGATGGTCAGCATAAGCCAGGGACAGTTCCGTCCGATCCCCAGAAAATGGATTCAATACCAACTACTGTATGCAACATTCTTGTACATAGTGATGTAATGCCTATAATGGCACAAATACAAAAAACTCCTGCCATAAAAAACCCCACACCTCGGAAAGCCCGTCACAAACAAAAATGGAAGGGACGAAATAAGAAGCCGCTAGCCTTTGCTCTAAGCGCTTCGAGTAAACCACATGGTACTGTGGATATACCAGATTCCTATATTAAAGAAACTGGGTCCGGTCCCTTCTCCACCTTGCCTGGCAGGTTGGAATATTCCATTGCAGGGCCTCCCACAACCACAGCTGTCACTTTTGGGTCACCATTGAGATCAGCAAGACGGAACACCCTGAAAGTTAACGAGAGGCAGGAGTCAACAATATCAGCAAAAGATCCAGTAATTCCAAAACATATCAAGGAAGAACAAACTTTGGGGTCATCATCCAATGAAGTCCATCTGTCAAAAAATGAAGACCAACCACAACAGTCGGCAGGGGGCTCTGCAAAACAAAGCTGCTCACCCAGCAAAACCAAGTCTCTATCTGTCCTCTCGCCAATCTCTCACACTTATGTCAATCAAGGAGCTGGACAGAACAAACTTCTGCAATTAAGGCCTCATTCACAGGACAAAACCTCTTTTTATAGAATCAAGGAAAGCACAACTGAAGAATTGGTCAGTATCATCCTCATTCCTGAATATGAATCATGAGGAAGAGATGATATATTAAACAGAGGGAATGTTTTATGACTTTTTAATTCCATCCCGAGCCTTGGAAACATAAACTCATCCGACTTACTCTCCATGGAATTCCTTCCAAACAATAATTGTCTGGGCCCTGAGGCAACAAGGATAAGATGGAGCTCTAGTGAAATTGCGAACAAAATCAAAGAAGAAGAAAGCATGCTTAAGCATTGGGGTATAATACCCGAACTGAAATCTCCTTATCCAACCCCATTTTTAAAAGCTCGGATTAACGTCCCGGACAAAATCACCACCTCAGTATTAAGAGGGGCAAGAAGTAGAACTCCTGGTGAATTAACTGCTGGCATAAAGGGTCCCAATCTAAGCACAAGCTCGGGGTCAACAATTCCTATTTTGATACCGGGACCACAGGCTCTGTCGCAAATAACACGCACAATAATAACAGAGCGTTCAAATTGACAAGAGAGCGACATCTCAGATAGCTCCACCAGAGCAAGGAAAAATGTAACTCGGTACCTGGAACATTAACGGGCTGGCAGCCAAAATGGTCGACTACGAGGTAGTTAATTATTTGAACACATTTGACATCATACTCCTCCAGGAAACCTGGGAAGATAAGGCGCAGGAGCTCCAAGGGTATACCTCCTATTTTCTCCCAGAAACAAAGGACTCCAACTTTGGTCCCCGTTTGGGGAAATTAATGATGTTGGCTTCAATAACTATAATAGATTCAATACAGTCTATAGAGGCAAAAATCACACCACTAATGCGGTTCAAGCATTACTGATAACGCTTAGGTTCAACAATATACCACAAGAAGTTATAATAATCAACACCTACTTGCATCCCAAACGGAAACAAAAAGCTGTAAAGGAGTTGTCAATTGAAATAAAACGGATTATGGATGAGCAAGACACCAACCACATAATTGTTGCTGGTGATTTTAATCTACACCTCCTTGGATTAGGCTGGGGGATACCGAATCAGGTCCGAGCTAATATTAACAAACCGTCAAGATGGGCCAAATGTCTGCTACAGGAATTAGAACATTTAAATTTAAGAGCACTGAAGGCTGCTTCACGGAGGAAAATCCAGCAGTTGCTACATTTCACTCCTCAAAAACCTCCTCTTATCTAGACTTTATGTTTGCAACACAAGCCATGTTCAATAAAATAGCAACAGTAATCACCTACCACAGGAAGTGCTGTTGAATGCGAGGCCAGCTGATATACTAGACATTTGGAACCCGATTGCAACTGAAGAAATCTGCAATCTAAAGCGTATAAGGTGCAATTCTAATAATATTGAAGCACTATCAGCCTTTGCTAAAAACCTATTCGAGAGAGAAAAAAAGAAACTGCCGCCCCAAATGCAACAGCATGGGAAAATGTTATCACGACCTTCAGTGGGAAATTTGCGACCAGGGCTGGGACCAAACCAAGACAATCAGAAGACGAATTAACAAAAGTTAAATCCAACCCGGAATCTAAGAGCCTAAAGTGCACTATAAACCAAACCCTACGGCAACTTCAAAAAACATCAGGGAACTTGGAGTTGCAGTCGACGCTTCAACAAATGAAGGCATTACTGAAAAGGAGGAAGTGGAGAAAAATAAGACTAAAGAATGAGGAAATGTGGGCCAAGCTACTGCATGATGCCAAGCAACAAAACAGTGCTAAGTTTTGGCAAACAATCCATAAGTTGGAGCGACCAAACCATCCAGGAATTAGTTCTAATATAACAGAGGCCGATTGGGTAGATTATCTCTCCGCCCATTTTAACAGCAATATGCGAAAGGGAAGGGAATTAAACAAGGAAAGGGGTATCGCTGTAACGGATAGCGAATCCCCTAACAAGGGAAAAGTGATACAAAACTGCGCAATCAAAGATCACTTGGCTAACAGGACAATTACTCATAAGCAGCAGGGCATCCCTTTGGCTGCTGATTTAGACTCAATAGACCTCATTGAAGAGAAAGGATATGCTCCCACAGAAAAACAGATAAAAGGTCTGATAGCCAGAGGTAGAACTATGGGAGCGCCCAGCCCAAATGGGATCCCTCTGATGTTGTACAAATACGATGCCGACTTTTGGAGCAAGGCTCTATTACCAGTCTTCAAGGGCTTAAAATCTACCGTCAACATCCCGGAATCTTGGAAAGGATCAATTATTAGTCCCATTTTTAAACAAGGCAATAGAAATGATCCAAACAACCACCGACTGATTGCCCTCTCACTGACGTAGATGCCAAATACTATGCAGGAACAATCTTGAATGAGTTAACTTCCTGGGCCTCAGAAATGTGCATTATTCCCATTAATCAAACCAGATTTTGCAGTGGCCAAGAAACAACAACCAACATCTTGGTTTTTACATTGTTATTGGATGCAGCAAAGGAATTAAAAATGCCTCTCTTCCTTTGTTTTATTGACTATACAGCCGCCTTCGACCATGTCGATCGTGCCAAATTTTGGGGGAAACTGGAAAGCTGGGGTATACCAAACACTCTCTTGGATCGGATAAAACAGCTGCACACAGATACATGTATCAGGATCAAATTAGGTGCAGGGACACATGTCTCAAAATGAATCAAGACCTCGAAAGGCCTCAAGCAGGGGTGTGTCCTTGCCCCGCTTCTTTTTAATCTCTTTTTAGCTGATCTGCCAGGGGAGCTGGACAGCTGTGTATCACATGCACCAAAATTGGGAAACAAGCTACTGTCTAATTTACTATATTCTGATGACCTGGTTTTAATCAGTCGGACACCAATTGATCTTCAGCACCTTTTAAATACGACAAGCAGTTTCTCTCACCAGAACGCCCTCCAAATAAATCTCAAGGAAACCAAAATTATGACGGTTAACTATTACAAAAAGAAGAATAATAGCTGGTTCCTAGATGGCCAACGTCTGAATCAAGTACAGAGTTATAAATATCTGGGAATACTAATGGATTATAGAAGCTCATTCAAACTTCAGCTAGAGTCCAGGCGGAGAAAGGGAACTAAAACGTATTTAGCACTGAAGTCACTGAAGGGACGGCTCCCCGACCTCATGCTTGATCCCTTGCTACAGGTCCTAAGGGCCAAATTGTTGCCGACATTGACATACAGGAGTGAGGCTCTTAAAGGTAAAGACGCAGCAGTTCTAGACGTCGTAATAGCCAACTCCTAAAGAGCAATTTTCCATCTTCCAAAATATGTCTCTTCGGCTCAAATACGGCTGGAATTCGGGGTCCAAAGACAAACGGTGGAAAGAAGGAGTGCTTATGATAAAAACTGGCATAAAATCCGAAGTGCTGAGGCTGGATCTCTAAATTCCTACCTCTGGAACGCCTTACTTCATCAACAAAAATGCTCAGCCAGGGACTACTTGTTTGACTCTATTGAGTTATTGGGTCTGTCTGAACTATGGGCTGTTCCAACAGATCATCTTTCCTTCAAAAAAGCAGTGAAAAAAACAACAGCTATGTTATCTGTTTTTATTTGTTTAAATTTGTTTATTGGGTTTTAACAATCTTGCATCATGACAGTGGACCTCAATACATTAATACATTTATGTAATAAACAGTCGAAATGCAAATCCTGTGCTCACAGCTGTCAATCTAGTATATACTATTCGTAAATTTTGCATATATTCTGACCAGGTCAGTGCATATTATGGTGCTCCGCGGTGGCAACATTGCACAGCCTATAATGAAGCACCGTTGGGGGTACCCAACATGTCGCCTTCGGGTCGTCTGTGATAATGCGTCATGACCGGGTAAGGATTACCGTTCTAGGCGCATTTGACTGGATCGCTGCTGTGTGAAGTTCCCAATGTTTTCAGGTCAAATCATACCATATACAGTCCCAATTAAACATTGGCCGGGTTTTCTGCCAGCCCAACTTTCAACTGTTTCCAACTGTTGGGATAAACTACAGGGAGAGTAGGGTGTCGGGGATAGTTTCCTAGCTACGAACTAATGGGATCATTCATCGTGATGGTATAAGTTCTTCGGTGGAGCGTGGGGGTACATCAGCATATGTGCGGAAAGGGAGTAGGGGTTACAACCTCCGTGGTATTCCCACTGTCGTCTGTGGGGGAATTCTATGCGCGAACGTAGGTTAAATTGAATCACCCTCATAAACGTAATGTTATTTGTGCGGTCATTGGGTGTCCAAAAGTGCTGCATGCCTACCTCATCGTGAGGTAACCTCTGGTTCGTGTAGTAGTGTCCAGAGAAATGGAGGACCCCCGAAAGATAGGAGTAGGTGAAGGTGATAATTAAAACACAAATACCTCACCAACAGAACTTTAATATAAAAGGTGAGACTTAGTTATTAAAAATAAATGGGTATAACTTAGGATCGTGTTACTTGATCTGGTTATACTAAATCAACAGCGTCGACATGTTTCTGCTCCTTCTGTACCCAGCCGGGTCTACGGAGCATTCGTCAGGACAGACAAAACACGCATAACATTTATTTACTTACACTACTTGTGTAGTAATAGTGTTAATCTTAACACACAGTTTCTAATTTGTTCTATTTTCCTGCAGTAGAGACAAAAGAAACACAGAAAAACATAACATACAATTGTGGGGGTACTAGACCAGCACGTTAGAAAAAATCCTATTTGGAATAATTTATATTAGTGTCTAATATAATTTATACCAAATTAGAAACTGTGTGTTAAGATTAAGACTATTACTACACAAGTAGTGTAAGTAAATAAATGTTATGTGTGTTTTGTCTGTCCTGACGAATGCTCCGTAGACCCGGCTGGGCACAGAAGGAGCAGAAACATGTCGACGCTGCTGATTTAGTATAACCAGATCAAGTAACACGATCCTAAGTTATACCCATTTATTTTTAATAACAAAGTCTCACCTTTTATATTAAAGTTCTGTTGGTGAGGTATTTGTGTTTTAATTATCACCTTTACCTACTCCTATCTTTCGGGGGTCCTCCATTTCTCTGGACACTACTACACGAACCAGAGGTTACCTCAGGATGAGGTAGGCATACAGCACTTTTGGACACCCAATGACTATGCCATAACACGTATGTGGGGCGGAGAACCGATATACACCGCACAAATAACATTGCGTTTATGAGGGTGATTCAATTTAACCTACGTACACATAATTACAAGTGTCCATTCCCACTTTTTGATTACTTGGTATATTGATTTGGGGAAAAGAATGGACTCTAATTCCTTCTCCCTACCAGTTGATTATGGAGTTCTATGCGCGTCTCCTAACCAGGTGTGATCCTAGGCTGGATGTGTCTCTCGTGGTCTCTCTGCGTCAGGGGTGATTGGAAGGACCAGCTGGGTCTGAGACTGTTCATCTGCAAGAGGTTCAGGTGGGTTCGTTTCTTGTGTAAACGTATGTATTAACTGAGCCCATTCTAAGGAGATAGGGTGTTTGCGGATCCCTCACAGTTCTTCTTCCCTGAGTGTCTCTTCCTCTGCCTTTCCCCATTTTTTCACAGCCCCTATCCAGGCTGCTTCTGGGGGCCCTGTTGGGGACCTCCAGTGCATGGCTATTCCCCTTTTCGCTAGTAGGATGGCTAGGGACATAAAGCGGCATTGCACTTTTTCGGTTTTCCACCTGCGGATTGCGGAAGATACCAAGAGCACATGCCTCCCATGTAGACATATTCGTTATATGTGTTGTGTCCTTAAGTGTCCGATGAACCCTATCCCAGTATCCATGAATTGTGGGGCAGTCCCAAAACATGTGTCTGAAGTCCGCTTCAGGGGTTTGACAACGGGGGCATGCAAAGTGTGTGTCGGGGAAGAACTGATGGAGACGATGCGGTGTGAGGTATGCTCTGTGGAGGATGTTGAACTGTATGTTCCGGAATCGTGCATTCCTGGATATCTTTTTGGGGTATTCTAAGGCTGCGCTCCATTCTCTGTCGTGCACCACCCTACCTATGCCCGTTTCCCACTTCTGACGTAAGGGCTGTAGCGTCGGGAGGATCAGTTCACGCACCGCTTTATAGAGCCAACTGACCAAATTGGGCCCCACCCCCATGTGCAAAATAGCATGGATCACTGGATGCGTTGGGGGCTCCTCTGTGTTGGGGTTCCAGTACCGTTGGCTGCTATCTATAAGCTGTCTATGCATTAAAAATTGCCCGGGTGGGAGGTCGTATTGCTCGACCATCTGAGCAAACGTCTTGAGCCGTCCCTCTTCAAACAAGGACTCCACTTCCGTGACTGCCAAGTCAGTCCAGACTTGTAGGGCACACTCTGTGTAATATTTGTCACCTCTAGGGAAGCCCACCAGTGGTAGTAAAGGCGAGTATGTGTTTTAGAACACAAAGCGATTCTTACTAAAAAAGCCACACAGCTGTATAGTGCTCTGCGACTATATAAGGCCCAAACCCCAAGCCTACACGAGTGCAGGAATCAAGATAAGAACAAAGGAAACGTTCCTAAGGCTGCGTTTGGGGGTAATTGCGATTAAACCCCATCTTCCACCATGGGAAAGGAAAGGAGGTACTCCAACTTGTCGTCTAAGCGGAAGCGGGAAGGAGGACAATAGTCATGTAATTTGTAACTGTCCCAATTTAAAGGATATACAATGCACCTTGTTACGTCCCTTTTTCAGGTATTACAGCATCCGATCCTGTAGGCAGGCAGTGAGGCTTTGCTTAAACCCCGTTGACGTCCAGCCTAACTATCGGCTATCAAAATTCTTTGCGACAGTAACTAAGAGACTTAAAAACCTGTTGTGAGGGAGCTCCCAAAAAAAAAGAAATTACCTTTATATCGTACTTTAGTTGCACTCGTTCTTTTTATTACCAAGCTTCTAATATGATCAATGGGCCTGGTCAAGCTGAACCATGCAGCTCGGGAATTAATGGTAGTCATTGTCAGTTCTGCACTACCTGAAATATAAGAACGTATGAGTCCTGCTTTTAAAACAGCTAATTGCACAAATTGCGAATATTTTATTGATGATCCTTTTTAATATTATCTTTAACTGTAATAATTTGTGTACAATGGGAATTTTTATTGTTATGTATTTGCAAAGATATTAATTAATCTAGCAAAAAACTAACATTAACATTAGAGGATTTTTTTACCACCAATTCTCTAAAACCTCATTCACCTTGGTTTTTTTTTATATCCCAAAAGGTTGAATTTCAAACAAAGTTCACCCAACTTTTCCTGCTTCTGCCTATTCCTGGTAACATCTTACAGGAACCAAAGGAAATAGCCCTGGTTTATTATTTTATTTACTTTATTTTTGTGTTTTATAGAACGCGAACTTGACCCATTAGGGTATCAGAGCGCTTTACAGAATCATTGTACAAAAGGCATGGAATCATAAGAGTATACAATCGATTGGGAGGGGGAGGGGTTCTGGACACATAAGGGATGGAGGGATACATATGTACAGTTTACATTACAGTAACTCAAGACAAGGTTTCTTGGTGGGGTGACTAGGTCATCAGAGGGAGGCAATAGCCGGAAATTGATCGGGGTCTCTGTGGCGGTTGAAGGTAAAAGTTTAAAAAAGGAATTTACCCATAAGGAAGGTTTTGGCCTCCTTTTTGAAGCGTACAAGAGAGGGAATTCTTCTGATGGCGGGTGGGAGAGAGTTCCATGTTCTTGGCGCGGCCCCAGCAAATGCCCGATTGTACGTTTTTCTTCCTGTAAACGTGCAGGCTGGAGTAAGAGGTCTCTGGCGGGCCGTGAGTTTCTGATTCCTCTGGATACCACAAGATTCTGTGCAAGATATGCAGGAGAGTTTGAGTATAAAGCCTTGTGTGTGATGCATGCCAGCTTCAGATGTATTCTGGCCCTTGAGGAAGCCAGTTCAGCGCTTTCAGGTGTGGAGAAAAGTGATCCAATTTCCTTGTGCCTGTAAGTAGTCTGGCAGCTGCGTTGAGGCAGGCTTTTAAAAGTGCCAGGGAGATCTTGGGTAAACCCAAGAGGGTAGAACAGCCATATTCTAGTCTAGAGATTACTAATGCTTGGACTGCCATTTTTAGGTCGGGAGTATCAAGGAAGGGTTTCAGTTTCCATAGGTAGCTCAGGTGGAATCTGGCTGATTTGGCCATCGAGTTGATATGGTCCCGCATGTTCAGTTTGCAGTTAATGGTTATTCCCAGTGATTTGACTGAGTCCACGATGGTCGGTGGGCAAGTTAAGGCTGTGATGGCCTTAATCCATATCTGAATCTCAGGGTTGGTTTTAGGAGGGGAAATTAGGAGAAATTCTGTTTTCTTTGCATTGAGTTGAGGGGGAGGCGAGCCATTGGATGGTAAGCTTCAGGGCCTCATTCAGGAAGAGAATCTCCTTGAGGGATGAGATTTTGATGTAGATCTGAGTGTTGTCAGCGTACATATGGTAAGAGATATTTGCAGTGCGTAGGACTTCAGCAAGCAGTTCTAGGTAAAGGTTGAAGAGGGTGGAGGACAGCGTTGATCCTTGAGGGACTCCAATCATGACCGGAGAGGGAGAGGGGTTGCCGTTAATTAGGAATCTCTGTGATCGGTTTTGGAGAAAGGATCTAAACCATTCTAGGACAGAACCATCTAATCCCATCCTGAGTTTGAGGCGTTCGAGTAACTTTCCATGGTTGACGGTGTCAAAGGCCGAGGATAGATCTGGGAGGATTAGGAGACATGTTTTGCCTTGGTCAAGTGCTTGGAAGGCATCATCAACGATGTGGAGCATGGTGGTTCCAGTACCGTGTCCCGGTCTGAATCCGATTGGAAGTCATCGAGTAGGTGGAAATTGTTGATGTATTGACTTAGCTGCAATTGCACACACTTCTCCAACACTTTAGCTAAGAGAGGGATGTTGAAAGTAGGTCTGAAGTTGTCAGGGGAGGCTGATCCAGTGACAGCTTTTTCAAAATGGGGAGGACTTGTCCGGCTTTCAGAGAGTCAGGAATCGATCCGGAGAGAGGCGTTAATTATTGCAGTCCAGCTAGGAATAATGGATTGGGCAGCAGCAGCCAGGCAGTTGAAGGGGAGCGGGTCGTTGAAATGGTTATTCGGGTGTAAGGTAGATAGGATTCTGGTACAGGAGGAATCACCATCATTGTAAGCCGGAGTTCTCCAAAAGAGTCTGTTCAGTGACTTGGAACATAAAATGCCAAGTGCTTCCGCTGGAAACTTCTTCCCTGATAGCCACTTGCTAAAGTGACTTAAGCGCCCTCGTTTGTCTGCTCCTACCATGATCTGTGAGGCAGACACAAACCAGCCAGATAGTTAGCCCACCTCCCCTAGCTTCACCACCCTGAGCAGACCCACCACCTCTTACGTTCTAATGCCAAGGCCCTGTTAGCATTGCCAACTTTTGTTTCTCCGTTACATATCCCAACATGCTGCAGCTCGAGCCCCACATACTGCTAAAAGGTATTTAAACATACAGTTAATCCTCAGAAACATGTCTGAGAGCCAAAACAAAAAACAGGAAGTATGCAGGGGAGGGGGTTTTTATATGCTGTTCTTTTTTGCTGGTCGGAATGGTGGATCTAGGCGGAGGAGTTCCTCTTGAAGTTATGAATTAAGTTAGGGAGGGGCAAGTAGATAATATACGGTGCGCAAAAATGCATTTGAGTATACGTTATGTTAAGCTAATGACCTTTTTTCTTAATTAGGATAACTGGAAGCCTAACAGAATTTGGTACACGGTTCTGTTCTGAAATGTTTCTGTTTATGCTAAAAAAAAAGTAAGAAAAGGTAACTTGCAAGGGTGGAATTCCTTTGCTAGTTCACGAAACAACAACAGTTGAATTTTCCCTTGTAATTTGGATTGCATATTTAGAACTTCTGTCAAGGTGGAATTTCTGTTTGCAACTTTTCTAGCAGGAACTGCTTCCTGGGATTTCTCGTGTAGATCCAACTTTAAATCTAGTCAATATGCACCAAAATTGTGCACACAATTTCTTGCTATGGAGTAATTTGCAAATTCACTCCTGCCAAAGGAAAAAGTAAATGTGTTACCATGGCGTGGATGGGGAGGTGACTCACCTAAATTGGATGAAAGTTTATTAGAAGCCATTTTCCTTGGGGAAAAATATGCTCACCATGAAGAATAGTTAATTGCAGGACAAGTTCCTACCAGTAGCAAAGAAACAACAAGCATTGGCATAGTCAATAGGTCTCGCCTTTGGGACTGTCTGAGCGTTTAGGTATGCAGCACATTATCCTATGTATTGTGTTGCTAGGTATTGATTAGCTGTACAATTACTATATATTGTGTTATGCAGTCTGATTTAAGATAAAATGCTTGCCTCTTCCTCATGCTTCTTATTGCTATGCGAAATGCTCCCTTTCACACTTGCATGCTTGTAAACTGTAAACGTATGTGGATGCTGGGGGTGTGAGCAGAGTAACCACCTATCCCTCTTCGGACAAATGATTAAAGCATATAAAAAGTGATGGATAGAATATTTGAATTAATCTCATTCACTGGTAATTATTCGGGTTGAATCCCAATCCCTTGTTAATTTGCACACCATGCCACCTCAGGTTGGACCTAGCTATTTACCCTGCTCCGATAGGAGCAGTCCAGCCCAAACTTCCAAGACCGGTCTTTCTTCAACCGGACCCACTTTGAGGCATACTCGCTTTTGTACACTTTTGTATATTGCCCTAAGTGTAACAGTTATGCCCAGACGTGGGTCCCGTGCATACTGCCACATGAACCAAACTATACCTGGCTGGTGAACCCATCACAAGGGCGAACCCTGTCTAGGGTTACTTACTAGATCTAATTGAGTAAAAGTACTGATAAAAAAAGCCAGGTTTGGTTAAGAGGACGTGAAAGCAGAAACAGATGTTTTGTACTAAATGTTGAAGGTAAAACCATTTCATGAATGAGTCAAATAAGGGAGCTCAGCAGACCACTGTAAGAGGTATGAAAGATGAAGGCTCAGCAGGTGGTAAAAGAATAGCGAAGTCATGAGCGTCTCGTGACAAAACTGCAATTCATATTGCAAGAGCATCGCACCTTAGAGCAGCCTCACATTGCAAGACATAATGGTCACCTGAAAAGCAGGACACGAGACATGAGTATTACACAATTTAATCAATATGTTCATATTTTTATAACATTTTTCACTGAGGTTTCCCAGAATAGGATTAACCAAGAAACTAGTTAGTAAGATGCGGAAGTACAAGAGGACTACAAACACAGCTTTGTTAAGGGAAGCTGGGATGATAAAAAGCTGCCTATATGTCGATTTGGAATCTGCCCACAAACAGCTTTGTATTCCAAATTTTGTGAAATCAAACTATACTAAAAAAAATTAGTGAGTAACCTCACATTTGGTAGTGTAAATTTGATTTAGAGGGTGAATGTTTACACTTAAATCTGAAAAGTTACTGCTAAAGTCAGCAATCACAAGTTCTAACTAAAATCGGTGGTTAGCTTAAGACAGTGGCATTTCTATAGGGAAAGTCATAGCATGCAGGTCTGAAGTTTTTGATGACAATTAGAAAGATAGTAAATTGTGAGAGATGTGCTGTTTAAATGAACAGACTCCAGCCAGCCGTCTAGTGGACAATCGTAGGTAATTAACTTTCACTGACCAATAACACAGATTTTTGAGCCACAGCTGTAACAACGCAGTAAAGGTAGAATAAAAGAGGATTAAAAAGTCACATTCCATCACGATGGGTGTGGCAAAGTGTGTCAACTGCAGTATGACTAATGCTCAGCTTTTTCCCCCTCATACTTAAGAAACATCTGCAACTTAACTGATCTCCCACAATGGGGATTTTAGAGCGATTGCCGTGTGTTTTTCCGTAGTTGGCTAAACTAAACCCGAGTTCAGCACCGAAAACGTAATCAGTTTACTATTCTGCCTTCCACAGCAACTACCCTGTTTATAACTGTACGATACATGTGTTTGATTGAATCTTAAAGAGCAAATCAGGCAGCTTTGAATTTCTGAATGATTTTAGAGTACAACCCTCATTGGTCTGTAGTGTGCGTTTATAGCCCGATTTACTGGAGGTAGGCCTTTTATATACCACTCACATATTGTCCCAAATAGTATTTTTAAATCTCCCAGACATGTTTTCAATGTTTTTATGAGCCCACAATACCATTTCCGCCGGCTTGAAATAAAATATGAAAACCCCCGTGGAGTGGAAATAAGATTTTAAAAGGAAAGCGCAGCGTTCCTGCATACTATTTCTTAAGACAGTAATGTCAGTAGGTTCTTGCAATACGTTCTCCATTTGAAATGTGATTCTATTCATTTCTCAGCTTAAGAGAACATGCCATGCAGCTACCGGTGTCTGCTTGTAGTAGAAGAAATGTAAGGGCATGTGTTTGAGAGCCAAAACGTAAGCGGTGATAACATTCTATTCACAATGTACGATGCCCACTCACCATGAAAGCTGCAGTTTCTCATAAACCATTACACTGAAAGCCTAGTTTGCCGTGCATCATTCAGGCCTCGCAGTATCAGCAGCAGCGGAGGTGGGATGAGGGACTGAGCTCCACAGCGCTCTGGCAGTGAACGGTGTTCCCTTGCACCCGATGCAGCAAGGACACCGGATACGAGTATCAGTACCGGGGCTGGTTGTATTTTGCTCCACCTTCCTTTCTCTTCATCCCATATCTAGAGATGTCTGCTTCAAGATGCTCTTATTCGGAAGAAGCAGGCTGTAAAAGGCACTGTAATCGTCTTCAGATCGAATGCACCCAATCAGCTTCTCGGGCTGATCTTGCAATGCCTTGGCAAAGAGCAGTAAGGCACAACAGCAGTGCCGCCTCAGGGTGTGAACTGTTCTTGTTGCATGCATTGAGCTGAAGAGCCACATATCTTAGGTTTATGCTTTGAAGTCATTAAAGTAGCAAGAGTGATTATGTTAATTTGTTAAAATACTACACAGAGATGACGCGCTGTGCGTGAAACTAAACGAGCTTCTGTTACTAAAAAAAACCAGTGGACATCATAAAAAATAAAAAGCGTGGCCGCAAAAATGAAAGCAAACGCACTGTGTTAATTTTTAACATGATCCAGGAATGCAGCTGGCACACTGCACGCCACTGCTCACTCTCGAGACCCAAACGCCATGGGAGGGAACGTTTAGAGTAAAGGTGGGATATGCACCCGTCTTAGGCCTTTTGCGTGCCTTCATTATTTAAAGCCACACACAAAGGCCAATGGAATGTGTGGGAGTTAATTGACTCACACGGAGAAGTCTAGGGGAAGTTTGGAGTGCTCACAGGAAGCCTCCCATAGAGCAGCGCATGCGTGCTGCTCTAGGCTCGACCTAATGAGTGAAAGCACCATTATTCTTTTTTTTATCTATTTTTAATTTAAGTTAAATATTGAAAAGTACAAACTAGCATACTATTTAATTTAGCCCAAATGTGTTGTGCAGGAAAGCAATTGATAAAGAAATCACTTTTTAAACTTGGGGAGAAATACCACCTTTCAGCTGTTTTGAGAGGAGTATTTAGAACATGCCAATAGTGCTGTCAGCAGAAAAAGCAGTTTAACTCTAGTAGAACAAAATATTTTTAAAATGCTGTTTTGAAATTATGGCAGTACTACAAATGTATGTTCTTCACTTTCTCAACATCCGCCTTCCATGAACAGAAAGAGATGGGCAATTTGTGTTTTTGGTAGGCAGTTTTCAAAGCATCGTGGATCTAATAGATCAAATAAAACTTTTTTCTTATGGCCGTGGATTGTCCCACTGCTTACCTTATGTACTGATCACTGTTAGGAAGTTCTCTTGTGATTTAATTACTCCATTTGATCACAGAATACTCCTTATGACCACCCATCAGTCACCAATGGGCTGGAACAGGGCCGGCTTTAGCGCTGGCGGCACAAGATAAGACATTCTTTTTTGGCACCCCCAAAAATCCCTTTTCTCCATGGTTTCCTTCATTACCACCCTGCAACAGTGCCTCTCATATCACCTTAGCCCATCTCTCACATACAAGTCTTTTGTTTTAAACTGCTACTGACACTAGTTTGGGGTGGCAGAGCACGTTACATCCCATCCAAATTAAACTGACAATGAATCATGTGTAAATCAGTCTTTAGGAAATGTTACATAAAATAATGAGGATTGCAAGGTGTAGGAACGCCTGTTTTCCAAACTAGTAGGTAGTATACTTAAGAGTGTTTGGTCTGGAGAAGCACAAACTCAGGATTTAAAATGCACTGCAGTGGTTGGAGTTGGCTTTACTAATAAGAAATGTTTTCTAACCAAACAAACCCATTTTAGCAATATTGGGATAATGAAAGACTGGGTAAAAAACATAATGTCCTAACCTATACCATGCAGTTTGCATGCAGCTATAATAGGATTGTAACTTATGAACTACAAGTAACAAAGGATCTCTGTGACAAAAGCGGTAACCCACTGAATTATCCACTTAAAATACAATTCTGTGATTGCATGTGAAGGAGCTGGGTTCCATGTTCTAGATTTACTCTGGAACCCTTGGCTGATGTCTCTTTTTGTCTGCTTGTAAGTGTGGAGGGCATGAAAATCATTAGCCAATTATACATTACTATTACAATTGCCCATGGCTCCAAAGGAACACAGTCTCTCGATCCAAAGTTTAGTAAGTTTATCACAAAGCCAAGAAAAGTTGGACATAAAACACCACAAAACAAGGGTATAAAAGTACATAGGCACTAATACAAAACCAAACCTACAGTTGAAATTATGGCAGTGCAACATGCACAGGCAGACCAATTCCAGAACAAGCACACAGAAAATAACCGCCCAACATCAATAGCCCCTTCATTGGAGGCTCGAAGGTCAAAAGCATTACTCTCTCCCTACACTACCACTAACATATCATTCTTACTTAGCATTTCCCAGGCAGTTCTGAAAAGGTGTCAGCACGTGAAGACATCCTAAGAAGTACACTCACATTAAGTCGGTCAAGTAGCATGAAGCTACAGAGCTCATTCTAAGATGCTCTCTTCTCTCCAGACATGGCAGAAGTCCCTGAACTTTGTCCCTAACGTCAACACAAAAGTCGTAGGTCACACCCCTCAACTCATCACAAGATAACCCCATCCAGCTAGGCACCTCGTAGGTAGCTTTGCATGCAGCAACGGTGTTCCCAGGCTCTCGCTCGATGACCTTGATTCAAAGACTCTCTCCAGTGAGAAAGAACACCATCCCACATAATCAGCATCGCTGTTCAAATTTATCTTCTCCTCCCTAAGCCTAACTCCGAAAACAATGGCGTTATTCTAACTAACAAGGATGAATTTATCCACCTGCAACAGAAACATGAGAAAGACAATTCCACATCCACATGAATTGTACTAGCTACTGTAACATGAGAGCAAACATGGAGAATTACACGTAAGCCTACTGAACTTGGTCAGCATAAGAAACCGCATATATGCTTTAAAGAGCACACACATATATGAATTATCAAATATGATTACATTACATAAACACAATAATATCAAAAGCATTCATTAGCTATTAGTACACTTCTACACGTTGATTTATCATCTAGACATGAATAACCACAATATTAATTCTTCGTTTTACATGAGAAAATGCCTAACACTTCACTTTGCATGTTATTACAGCACACAACGTGATGACCAAATGTTAACACAATAAAGGATTATATGTGGGCGAGAAGTACCCATGACTATAATGCACCCCGGCAAAAGAAAGAGCAAATTGTGCTCTTACAAACAGTACATGTTCTTTGCAGCAGGTATATTAACCCTCTGCGTTACTTTAAGGAAGTAAGTACATTTTTATTATGCTTGATTAATTAAACTAATGCATACATTGAGTACATATTAAAATAGAAACTCCTTGCTCAAATACAATGAATTATATCAATATTAAGACCCACATTGTGTTGTGAATAAAACAATTTGAAACTGGTCGTTAAAAAACAGCCTTGTGGTTATTACTTTCTTCAACACAATGGATACTTAAACAGATAAAACATTCGAAATAATAAAAGTTATTAATTTGGGCTGTCAACCCATCAGAGTTCCTCCACAAAGCTTTTTGTTGCACATAGATTTGTTAATAGAGGCCTGAACACAACAAAGTACTTTCTTCTGGGCTTAGGGTGACAAACTTCAATTAACGCCTGTTTTTAACATCCTGGTACCTCCGTAAAGTGTTCTTGATAAGGTATAGCAAGACTGTCTCAGATAATGCCCAAACCCTTTGTAATGGGTTGATTCGTAACCAGTGGGGGGGGGATTTTTCAGTCTCTTTGCTGTAATATCGAACATTTTTGTCAGGCGGCAGTTTCGCTGCACTAACCCTGGATTGAAGCACAGCATTACAGCCTGCCTGCAAAACCTAACTCTATGCTGTCTGAATATTGTTTTAATAAGGTGTTCCCTATGACTCTTAAGATGTTACAAATACAAATGAACTGGATCAGATCCTCCACACCATGGCCGCACAAACAGCAGAGCTGATCGCCTCCTCTTCTTTCCCAAGAAGGTAAAAACAGGTTAATCAGACCGACTCCCAAGCGGAGTTTTAAGAATTTTTCCTTGGTAGCTGTTTTTATTCCCGTTTTAAAATAAGGTTGGGATTTAAGGACTTCGTAGATGTTGAGCACTACCTAGCCGAGGGCTCGTTAGGCTTGAGCTTTTTTGTCCTCTATGGCTGATATTAGTCGAGTTGTAACTATTTTTTTGAATGAAGAGTGAATCGTTGGCGTATTGCAGAGATCTGTCAAACCTAGAAACTTGATGGATTCCAGAAAATACTCTGGTGATTTTACACGGCAAACAGCTCAGCCCAGAGATGGTTATTCAAGGATCCTTCCACTGCTGCTCTGATTTATTGCCAGCATTTTACATAGACTCCCCTTCTTTAAATCGACTGTTTTTGAAGCCCAAATTCCAGCCTTATTTGGGCCAGGGAAACATATTTGGGAAGTTGGAAGAAAGCTCGATAAGAGTTTACTATTATATTGTCAAAAACTGTTGGGTCTTTTCCTATCAATGATTCACCCCCATAGGTTATTGTGGGCTGTAGTTTAGCTCACAGGACCTTTAACAGAGGGGCAAGCATTAGGTCCCGCAACTTCTTCTTCAAGGATTTTATGGCTAAGTAAGTCATTACTCCCTTTCTCCGTAGAGATTCCATCTGCGGTTTAAAGGAGTTGATTTGATCTAGAAGTATTCCCAGATATTTGTTACTTGATCTAAGGGAATTCCATCCAGGAACCAATTAAGGTTCTTCCTCTTGTGGTAGTTTACTGCCATGATTTTTGTTTTTTTAAAGTTTATTTTTAAGGCATTCCGTTGTGAAAAACTATGAGTCGCATCCAGCAGATGTTGGAGTCCGATAGGAGTCCAGCTAATCAAGACTAAATCGTCTGCGTATAGCTAGTTTAAAAGTATCGTATTACCTAACTTCGGGGCATGAGATGTGCAACTATCCAGTTCCCCCAGATTTGTGAGAAATAGGTTAAAAAGTAATGGGGCCAGGGCTCACCCTTGTTTTAACCCCTTCGAAGTAGGAATTCTTTTCGATAGATGTGTCCCAGCACCTAGCTTTATTCTTATCCAAGTGTCGGTATGCAGGCACCTGAGTTGGTCTAAGAGAGGCGTAGGTAAACCCCAACCATCCAATTTTTGCCAGAGCTTTGTTCTATGTACGTGGTCGATAGCTGCTATGTAGTCTATGAGAAAAAACAAAGGAATAGGGGGTATTTTCTCTGCTTCGCAGTGTCGATGAGCATGGTTAAAGCCATAATGCTAGTTGTGGTGCCTTGTCCTTGGCAAACCCTGTTTGCGTTGTTGGAATAATATGATTCTCGGAAGCCCAAGTAGCTAGTTTGTTTAAAATGATCCCCCCATATTACTTAGCCTCGATGTTGATGAGGGCCATCAATCAGTAGTGGTTCGGAGCAGACCTCTCGCTTTGTTTGTAGATGGGGCTGATGATTGAGCTTCTTCATGACTTTGGGATTGTGGACGTTCTTAGCACATATCTAAAGACTGGTACTAATGCATTAATCCAGAATTCTGAGTCATGTTTATACAGCATTGGCGGAATGCCCTTGGGGCCAGGAGCTTTAGCCGGTCTGCCTCTGGCTATTTGTTTCCTTATCAGCTGTGCTGCGGGACCGTTGTGCTATTCTGTTGTGCTAAGTGGGCAGTTTAGGCCTGGTAACAGTTCCATCTCCTGTTGCTCTTGTGTTAACCCGGGGTAGCTACTTTCCTCAACAAAAGCAAGATTTTGGATTGTTTCTTCCTTTATAGGGCTGCTGGTGCTTTCATTCCCTGGATGAGGCAGCTGGTTTTTGCTCTGTGTCGTTGAAGTGGTTAAAAAGATCATCTACCCAGTTTGCTTCAGTTAAATTGGAGTTTATGCCGGGATGGTTAGGGCACTGTAGTTTATTAACGGATTGCCAAAACTTGGCACTATTGTTCTGGTTTGCGTCAAGCAGGAGTTTCGCCCATAATTCATTGTCCTTAGTTCTTTTGTTTACCCATTGTTTAATTTTATTGTTGCCTTTGATTCGCAGGGTTGTGTGGCAGACTCTGGTCGTGTGTGATTTGCGGATTGTCCTTAGAGTTTGATTTATGGTTTGCTTTAGTGTTTTTTAGGCTGGACTATTTGCCCTCTTTACTGGGATGGCTGCTGTTTTCCTCTTTTTCTTACCTGACCTTGTTGTAAATTTTCCTCCGAGGGACGTGACAAACTTATCCCAACTTTCCAATGGCTGGACTAGGTTGTCCTTTCCTTGGTTAAATAAGAATTTAGCTGTAGATGATATTTCCTCTATGTTTTTTAGAATGACATCTTATTCATTTAAGGTTCATAGTTTCATCAGACACAATGGTTTTGTAGACCTCTGGTGATTTAATTGAACTTGCTTCGAGTTCTTGTGGCATGTGGTCACTGAATTCCTTGTTGCCTATTTTAAAGGAGGCAATTTTGTTAAACTGATATAAAGTTGTAAAAGGTAAGTCTAAATGGGAGGAGACTTTGGTTGTATGGTACGTAGCTACTGGTGCTTTGTCCCCTTTAAAACGACTGTTTAAAGCTCTCAGGTTACGGTGCTCTAATTCCTGAAGCAAGTACTTCGAGCACCTCGCAGGTTGGGTGGTTTTAAATGGACCTTGTACCAGAATTCCCCATGCATCTGTTACATCTTGCGTAGAATCCTCGCCCTGGTCGTACCCTAGGAGGTACATATTGAAATCTCCTGCCAGGATGATGTGATTTGTATCCTCTTTTTCCATTGCTCTTTCTAACTCTGTTGCCAGCTCTTTCGCTGCTTTTAACATTTGTTTTGGATGCGCGTAAACATTTATTATTATTACTTTCTGTGTGGACTGATTGAACTTGAGCGCTACTTTTATTACCTGGATGCAGCTTGGAGGTGCTATTTTGATCATTAAGGGAAGGATTTCACCTATTTCTGTTATTGAAGCTAGGTGCAATAACCCCCCGAACGGCGACCAAAGTAAGATCCCTTGGTGACCGGGGTAACACAAGATGTATAACCTTCTAATTCGAAGGGTTTGTCTTCATAAGTCTCCTGGAGCAAGATTATATCAAAAGATTTTTTGTAATTTAGGGCCTCTTGGTCTCTGATTTTACAGGCAATGCCTTTGATGTACCAGATACATATATTGGTTTCGTTTTGCTCTGCTAGGGGTTCCGGAGAGTCGGGCATCCGTTGTCAATTTGATTGTACTGATGTTATTGTTCGCTGTATGCGCATCCAGTTGTTAATCGATGGAGAATATGTTAAGTCAGGGTGACCTAGTGTTGGAGTCGATGCAATTGTCAGATTGACCTTTGTATGTGTACTTGCAGTTCCACGACTTGCTCCTTTTAGCACTGAAGTGATCTGTCTGCTTTGACTATTAACTTCTGTGCCTAAGAAAGGGGTTGGATATAATGGTTTTGGCACTGGTTTCAAGATTATCCCTCAGTTTTTAAATCAGTTTTTTTCCTGTATGATTCTACTTGCTATCTCAGAGGTTTTCCATCTTGTTTTGGTCACTTCGGCGCTTGGCTGGTTATTATGTGACAGAAATTCCATTGAAAGTAGGTTGGGGGTATTGATGTTAGCTAGGCTTGGGATGGAATACAGAAGCCGTAGCACATTTCCTTTGTTTAATATATCCACTCGACCTCATTATTTATACTGAGGGGAAAAAATTATTGACGTTATTTGAAGCACAATTAGAATTATTATGAGAGCTGACAGTAGATCAGTTGGAATCCCAGTTTTGTCTTATGCGTTGGTACTTTACTCGAGGGTTACCCTCAGAGGTCGCGGTGGCTCTTTGTGACTACCCTGCGTGTCATTAATCAACTTCGAACATATAGTTTGTGCATTGTTGATGGATGTGCTGCATACTTGTGATGGTTTGACTGGCGCTTGTTTAAGGTAGACATTCTCCAGGTTACTGTCCTGAGTTGAGGAGCTTTGGGGTTAACTCACTGCCGGATGGCCTCCTAGTTGGTTCGTGGTTACTTTCCTGGCCATTTATGGCCCTTGATGGAGGGTAGCTGCCCCCTTGCTGTGCATGTGGAGTTTTAGATCTTTTGGACCGTGCCTTTATATTATCTTCCACCGCTGGATCTGGGGAGTTTGAAGTAACCTTTCTACTAGGATCTGGTGCGGTTAAACTTACCTGAAGCTGGTTAACCGAGTGTTGAACCTGTACTGTTAATTTCTTATTTCTTCCTTTCCTTTTGTGTTTGTGACGAGTTTTTGTTGGTGGAGTGTTTTTAACTGGTAATCTCACTTTGGTGTTTTGCAAGGGCCCACTTCCCCGTATAGGTAATCCCAGTTTGTTATGTCATCACTATGGGTTGGGGATCTGATTTAGTTTTTTCCTCCATAAGTGCATCATAACTCGTAGAGGTCTGAGTTTTATCTTTTTGTTCAGAATGGATAATAGGTCACCTAATATTGACTGTAGTGTTAGTGGTTTATCTACTATTGGAGCACAGGAACATTACTGTGTCGATGGCTGTGTTTTGAGGGCCACTTCTTGCCCTCTCTTTATTAGTCCATTCAAATCAGCCAACTTCCTGTCAATCCCTGAGGTAAAGTCGGCTAGAGTTTGAAGGACTGTCAGCTGAAGATCCAGTTTATGGGATTGATATTTTAAGATTGTTGTTGAATATTGCATGGCACTTAATATTGTTGCCCAGATTGCGTCTTTGTTTGTGAAGCCTATGTCACTTCTCTCTGAGCGCACTATACTTGGAGGGATTTTAGAGTCGTGACTGTACGAGACAACTATTTCCTCCCATTCCTAAGAGGCTAAAAAGGACATGTCGCCATTAGAAGTATGAAGATCTTCATAGGGAGATAACAGACTATGCCCTGATCATGATTTTTCTAAGGATAAGCCGGAGGCTGTCAGGCCATTAGGTCTTCTAATTGTGTAGTAGGCAAATGTTGAAGGTAAGTGTTTTTAGATTGCGATGTTCATTCCCTTGATTTTTGCTCTGCCCGCCAAACTGCTTCCGGAAAAAGAGCATGCTGGAGCTTAAGGTCAAGCACTGTGTCTGGTACTCCTTGTTGTGGTGAGCTTTGAGTCTCTATGGGGTTTTAAGGTAATAAATCAGGTAAATTCTCTACAGCTCTGTGACCCTCTGCAATTGCCTTGGGTGATTGAAAAAGCTGTAAAGAATTGTGAGCGTTTTGCGATCTGTCCTGAGGGCTATCCTGTAGATTTTTTATTTGCTTGTTGCCATTGTCCCACTGTTGAGCGTCATGGTTGTCACTGACATGTTCCATATTTATGCTAGACCCATTAAATTCTTCCGCTTTTTGCTTTACTTCGTGTTTTTGTCGAGTAATTATCTGGTCCACACTGAGGTTTCCGTTAATTTTGTTGTGGAGTTTATCGTTTGAATGAATTAATATGACAGGTTGTTTTTTTGGGGGCTGTAAAGTTAGATCAAATCTACCTGATTGGAGAGGGGTTTGCAACCCTTTTATACTGCTGCTTTTGAAAAAAATTGCTGTACCGGGATCTTTCAAAAAGGAAAATTTTGTGTAGCTCTTGGGCTGAAAGGAACAGAGATTCTCCTTTGTGGTGACCCTTCTATACTTATTAGTTCTTGACCCTCTAAGCCCGGCCTTGAATGAGCTACGGCTTCTCTTCCCTTTGCAGTTAGAAAATGTTTGACCTCCGGCTTAGGAAGCTGTTGTATGTTGTAGCTTTAGGAGGCAGTCTGTTAGAGGGGCTGAAGATCGTATTGAACATCGTATTGACTATCGATTTGTCGTTTGTACCTTCAAGTTTTTCGCGTTTAATTTTACGACTGTCCGTGCCGTAATCAAGTGGCCTGTTGTCTCTGGATCCACTCTTGCTCTAATTTTTCCTTTTTGTTGCTTTAGATTGTGGTCTTGGTCTTATTGGAGTCTTTCTCACTCTAACTGAGCTCATGGCCCCTTTCCTGCTGTTGTGACCACTTTACTTTTACAGCTTGCGTTAGGCTGCGTTGCCTCAATGTGCACCTCGAGGGGGGTGCCTTGTCGGTATTTGGCCAGCTAGGACTGTCCTATTTTGGCACTAATAAAGGCTAGCAGTTTACTTGGGACGCTTGTGATAGGCTGCTTATAGTTGGATCACACAATTTACTAATTGCTAAAAGGTGTAGAAAATTGAAGAAGATTGGATGTTAGAAAGTCATGAGCAGGGCGAGAGGGTGAGCGGGGCTATCAGGAGCTGACAGGCAACCACGAGTCGCACCTGACCCGGAGTCACCGAGTTCACTCTTAACAACACAAGCTTGCTCACCTGCCTCTCCGCGGTTGCTGACAGGGCTGATGGCAGGGCCGGCAAGGCAAGGCTCCATGCAATTCCCAGCACTGTGACTCTGCCCTGCTTCTGCTCCTGGTAGTCCGGCACTCACAGCGTTCACACAAGGGTGGCGAGTGGAGAATGGAGGATCTCAGCACAGCACAACACAACTGCACAATGCTTTCAGAGAGCCGCAGGCTGGCTGGCGAAAACCCTGGTGAGCCCTGTCCGCTCTGCCATCCGCATCCCGCTCTCCGCCTGCGGCAAGGTGCAGCAAGGTGCAGCTCGAGCCAATGCTGGGCCGGTGAGAAACCTTGGATGGAAAACTCAGATGGAGCTGGCTGAGGCACCTCGGATGAACCCGGGCAAGGCTTCGAGCCGGAGGGCCGGGCGGGGGGGGGGGCGACGGGCCGAGCGGGAAATCAAAAGCCGACGCAGTATTCTCAGCTTTCTTGCCTCCTGCTCCTGCTCCTACTGCAGAGAACTGGAAAACCAGGCACAGACAAGTTGCAGTGCAAGTAAATACTGCCATTAGACCCAACTCTTATCTCTCTCCCACAGGAACATTAATCACCAGAGCTGACATGTTTATTGTTGCCTGAAAACTGCTGGACACCCAAGGAACGCAGATGCTTTTAAACCCATAAATTATGTCTAAATACAGCATCCCCAACCCGCTGGGTTCAACGCCAGGTGAGGCTGCACTGGTTGCACCGCCCTACAGGAAGCCGTGGGCTGGAGCTCTTTAACTCCCTCAGCCACTAGGAGACCAGCAGATGATCCTTGCTATACTAAACGTCAACAATCAAACTCTACAAAGGGTTGTGGTTCCTCAGAAATGATGCTTGCACAGCCTGTGGAATGAGACAAATGATTAAACGTATCTACCAGTTCAGTATCAGCATAGACATGGTCCTTCTCCTAGATAACTCACCTTATCTCCTTATATGTGCTTCTTCTGAATGCAAAAGCATACGAATTGAGTTATCTCAGGATCATATGCTCCAGAGGGCTGAGTCACACCTTTTTATAAATGCCCCATTGTAGAGATTCTATGCTCTTCTCTTAAGGTGAATGGGCTGTCCATCAGTTAGACAGCATTCAACTTCCCCTCTGACCAGACCCACCATAAAGGCAGAATGGCTAATAATGGACCCTGTTCTAGTAAGGGATCTATAAACATTGTTTCTCTCTCTGGTGACTTCAGCTTATGCATTTCCTCTGCTGCCACACCCCCTGGGACAAGATAAGCCTGATGCAACAATGTTTCCTCCAGACTCCTACATATTGCCTCTCGTATCTATTTACCCATATGTCAACTGCCTGACCCAGGATTGTGAAGTATATTGTTAGCCCGCTGGGCTATATCTCTGCTATAGGAAAATCTACATTAGTTGATTATTCCATTCATTTATTATAAATAAATTCAGTTAAAATGCATGGACAACATGTCACAGGATGACCCCATTACCCTTTTATCACCTCTCACAAGACTTACTCATAACCTCTTAACACACAAGGCGACATGGTGTAATTAAGAGAGGTGCTACTACTAGTACCTAGCGAAAGAGGCCATCACAGGCTCCCGTAGCTCTAGGTCTAAAATAAATATTTTTAGGAGTGTGTGGTGTGTTCTTGGCAGGCTTCTTCGTGCAAGGTGAAACTAGTGTTACCCAGAACTGGTGGAGCACCTATCGGGACTTGGATCCACATTCTCACATACGTAATTAATGGCATGACAAAAGGAGGTAAGGCTGCTTCAGAAACCCACTTCACTCCCTTCTTATCTGGAGCATGCACACTTTTCTAGCTAGAACTGTTGTGATTTACTGTCCACTCTCTTCTTTCATCCTAATCGCTTCAGGTGATCTCTCGGAACTGGGTGAGGGAACACCTGAAAAGACATACGAGATTTATAATGTGCTCGGCACACCGAACTATAGACCCACCAAGTTTCTACTTTTCCCCCCTTTCTGTTAATATATATCGATGCACGCCTTATATATGCTATGCCAAAGGCCCACCGCCTTACACAAATGTATTTCCATAAATAATAACATTTACCCTACTGCACCTATCTATGTTCTGTATTAAGTTATTATTTTTTACCTTCTATTCCTCATAAAATGTGACTTTTGTCGTAATTTTGTTGTCTTTGACTTTTCCTGTTATTTTCCTTCCACTTTGTGGTGCCATTAATTTAATCTTCACTGATATAGCTTTTATAAATAACTGCTATTCCTTGTGCATAGTTATTACATTAATTGATATTTGCTCGGTTCATGCGGTATGGAGCGCGAAGTTACAGGCCGAGGTTTCCAGAGTAGCTTGCTACTCGCAAAAAAGTGCTACTACACTTCATCATAGGAGCAAGTGCTATATAAACGCAAACCCTTCTCTCTTCCATCTGTCCACTATCCTTTAAATCCAAATAGACTAACATGGCCACTGCTCAAATTAATTTCATATTTCCCTATACTAATTCACCACTAATCCTTTTCTGGTTCCAGAGTAGCATGCTACTCGCCAAAAAGCGCTTCAACACCTCATCAGGGGTAGCAAGCGCTATGTAAACCAAACCTTTTACTCTTCTACTCCTCCACTATCCTTCTCAATCAAATTACCAGACTAACATATCCACCACTCAAATTACTTTCATATTCACTAGACTAATTCGCCACAAATCCTTTTTGGGTTCCGGAGTAGTGTGCTACTCGCCGGAAAAGCGCTTCGACGTCACGTCAGAGGTAGTAAGAGCTATATAAATGCAATTACAATACAATACAATGCATATGGTGCCTCACGTTTAGCACCAGAGCTTAGCTATACTTTTCCTAGCTCCATGTTTTATCTGCCTCCATGGAAGACAGATCTTTGCTCAAAGCTTTTTCTTGGTCTTACACATAAGTGGCTTGACTGGAGTTTGTATTTCATCTGAAAGCCCTGGCTACGGATAGCTTATGTTGTGTGAACATCCCCAGGTCATACTTTCTTTAATAAAAAGCAGTATATGCAAATGGATGGGATTAGCTTTGGACCAGCCCCTTTCAGCTATTGGCCTGCATGTGTTTTGCATGCTTTGCCACTGGTTGGCCGAATGTCAAGTTTATGTTATTTTGAGGATGATTGCATTTGTTCTATAGGTGTTCCCATCCCATTACGCTTTGGTGATAGGGCTTACACAGTACTTTTGTTGCACTGCAGATCGGCCATTACCTGTAACTTGCAATTGGGAGACCCCGTTTTTTTTTCTTTGATTTGATTTCTTTATGAGGTGATAACATCTTAATTGGTGATTTGTTTATTTTATCTTTAGAAAGTGCCTGCTGTTTGTATGTCTTTGTCTAACAAGGATACACTGCTAATCACTTATCTCCATTGCTTTTTCAGTTGTTTTACTGTGCTGTGATGATAGCATCTTGCTGGATTTACAGCTTAAACACACACCGTTGTACCTTAGGCCCCATAACGACACTACACAAGTGGTGTCATTAATTCTTGTGTGCAGTTTCTGTCTCACCAAAGGCGGTCAATACGTTCGAACAGTAACACGACAAATGTCAGCCGTAGTTTATCTTTTATCTAGTAATGGCCTGCATAGCACACAGAAAGCTAAAAAAAGGCATTCTGATAACATCGTGAACGTTGAATAATGACAGGGTAAACACAAATAAGTCTATTAAAACATTATTCACAATAATTTTAAAAAGCCAAATGTGCAATGTATATCAATGAGAACCAAGTCACTTTATGTCCCAACACAACACACAACAGAATTCAAACTGCACGTTGGCGGGAGGCAGCCGAGGAGACATAGGCCTGATTACAAGTTTGTGTAGCTGCTATTTAGTGCACATGATACATAACGATACCACGGGCTACTTTTTTTTGGGGTTGTAATAGAGTTGACAGTCCAGTAGTTGGGGTGGGCGGAGCTAGGTGGGCTGAGGGGAAGAGGTGGCGACAAGACAGGAAGGGGTCAGATAGAGTAGGGACGGGGATCTATACAGACGTTAATAAAGAGCTTACAGATAACCAGTCAGTGTCCGAGTATAATTTGTGTAGGACATGACAGCTAGCGACGAGGGTGGGATAAGACAGACCCCCACCCACGAGTGCCCCGTCCTGCAGCGTGGAGCGAGCTCCACTGCAACCTTGCCCCTGCGGCGCCAGTAACGAGCCCCCAGGAGTGGCCTGATCTCCCCTCGCAAGCGGAAGAGGGTCGAGAAGAGACACGACAGCCCAGCGAACGAGCGCCGAAGCGTCACGAAAGAGCGCTGAGGGAGAGCGCAGAAAACGCTGCAAAAGGCGCCAAGTGAGAAGCGCCGGAACGCCGGTCCCGCTGGACGCGCGGAAGAGCCTGCAGTGCGTCGAGACCGAAGGAGGGCCGGAAGCCCACTCCGACGCTGCCCAAGTGAGCCTGCCACGCCGTGAAGGCGAGAGAAGGCGAGAGAAGGGCCCCAAGTGCGCGCAGCACAGTACAGGAGCCAGCGCTGAATCGGCCGGCAGCAGCAAAGACCAGCCAATTGGTAGGCGGTGCGCGAGGCCAGCAACCCTCGCAGAACAGACGGCACTTACCCCCAAACCCCGCCGGAAGAGTGGAGACCTTCCCAGCACAAACGTGAGTTCCCCAGCACTGAGTGTGTGTGTGCCTGGAGAGAGAGGAACCTCGTGGGCTGCAGAGGGGGCAGCCATCTTAAGGTCAGGCAGCTAGAAGGACAATCCCTACCTGATTGAAGGGCGGCCATCTTTAAGTCAGGCGAAAACCAAAAACAAGCACTGGCACCACCAAAGTTGATGCACTGTGTCCTGATAACCCAGCAACTACCGTCAAGCAAGCGCTAGTAAGTGGAACAAACAAGCATTGGTAGCTGCAGCGAACAGTAGTGAAAGTGGACGTCGGTGACCGCGACCAGAGTCAAGTGCAAGCCCGGAAGGACCACTGCCAAGATGTCCAACACTCCCGCGCAAAACGCCCAAAACCCTCCCGCGCAAAAGGAAGTCAAGGGCACGCATCTGCGAGCGCCGGAACCCTTAACGATCACCACAGGAAGTAGCATGGGCTTAAAATGGCAGGAATGGCTAGAGGACTTTGAGGACTATATTGAAGGCTCCAGAATCGAGACGGACAAAGACAAGATAATAACCCTTCGCAATTTAGGAGGGCGTGAGATCAGCAAAATAGTGCGAGAAATCCCAACTGATGACGGCGACACCTATGCCAAAGTGAGAGATGTCTTGAACAACCGTTTCTTGCACAAAAGAAATGTTGACTACGAGCGACACAAGTTCCACCAACAGCGCCAGGACAAGGATGAGCCATTAACCTCCTTCATACATCGACTGCGACGTCAGTCTCAATACTGCGACTTTACACATTTCTCACCGGATGCAGCCATCAAGTCCCAGATAATCTCTGGGTGCCACTCGGAGTCATTGAGACGACGACTGCTGCGGAAACCGCAAGAGCTTGCAGAAATTGAGGAGAACTCCCGGCTGTATGACCAGGCCGAAGAAAATGCGGCGGATATCGAGGTCAAGCCTACCACTAGCCGCGAACATGCCAACCGTGTCTCAGACCGACGACATGGAAGACAGGAATACAGAGGCAACCCGCGTGACAGGTCACGCAGATCCAGATTTTCACCCAGACGTCGAACGGATCACCGACCAAAGGATTCAGAGAGGAGAGATCGACGGCCAGAACGCACGAGACGGTGTTTCAGGTGCGGGTACGACTACCCTCACATTGACTCTTGTCCCGCGATGGGCCAACGCTGCCGAAAATGTGGACGATCCAATCATTTTGAGGCTATGTGCAGTGATTACCACAGAGAGAAACGCGGCAGCAATGATCGGCGTGCCAGCCAACAAAGACCTTCGAGACCTGAAACCAAACGGCACCATGTCAGAGCCGTCCAGGATGAACCTGCTCGGTCCCCTGCGTCTTCCCACTCCAGTCACGAATCTAGACGTTCCAGATGGGATCGTCGCTCTCCTTCCAGAGACTCTAGATCTTCATCATCCAGGCGATCCTCCTACACCACAGAATACATCAATATCGCTGACAACGATCAGCTCAAGCGCTACCCACGGCTCGACATCATGGTGGGCAACCATGCAGCAAAGTTCGTAATGGACAGTGGCGCATCCCTCAACTACATCTCTGTTGCCGAACACGAGCGAATGGTTCCCAAGCCTCATCTGCGTTTTGCACCTGTCCGGGTGTACACCTGGATGTCAAGAAAACCACTTCCGTGCCTAGGCAAGTTCGACACCACCCTCACGCACGGCGGCATCACTGTCCCAGCAGTCATCCACGTCATCAAGGGACCCGATGCCGACTGCCTACTGAGCCTCCCCACTGCTGAGCGCCTGCGCCTGGTGCATATCCTATTCAACGTGAACGACAGTTCTAACTATGCCTTGAAATTTCCATCACTGTTCCAGGGCCTGGGCAAACTGAAAGGTCGGCAAGTACATCTGCACGTCAATGAACGAGTCAAGCCAGTTGCTCAACATCCGCGGCGAGTGCCTTTTCATCTGCAATCCGCTGTGGCTCAAGAACTGCAGGACCTCTTGGACGCTGACATCATCGAACGCACCGAAGGGCCCACTCCCTGGGTGTCCCCGGTGGTTATCGTCCCCAAAAAAGGGACTCCAGACAAGGTCCGTCTCTGTGTGGACATGCGCCTGCCGAACACGGCAATCGAGAGGGAGAGACACCCCGGTCCACACCTGAGCGACATGATTACGGCACTCAATGGAGCTACGGTATTTTCCAAGCTGGACCTCAACAAGGGCTACCACCAGCTCAAGCTGGATGACAGCTCTCGTCCCATCACCACCTTTGCCACGCACCTTGGCCTCTTCCGTTATAAACGACTCAGCTTTGGCGTCTCCTCGGCTGCCGAAATCTTCCAAGAGGCAATACGCTTGATCATCCACCACATTCCAAATTCCCTCAACTACAGTGATGACATTCTGGTGTATGGTACGGACCTCCGAGAGCACGACATCGCCCTTGACCGTGTCTGCCATGCTCTAATGGATGCAAACTTAACTCTCAATAAAGACAAATGCGAATTCCATCAGTCAACACTAAAATTCTTCGGTCACATTTTCTCATCGAGCGGCATGAAACCCGATCCCGACAAGGTAGCTGTGCTCAACAACACCAAGAGCCCGACCGACGTGAACGATCTGCGTTCCTTTCTCGGAATGGCGAGTTATTGCGCTCGTTACATTCGTGACTATGCCACAATTAGTCACCCACTGAGGCTCCTCACGAAGGCTAACCAGCCTTTTGACTGGACCCCGGAATGCGAGCGCGCCTTCAGAGATATCAAACATGCAGTGGAATCATCTGATTGCCTTTCGTACTTCAATCCCAGACGGAAAACAGAGATCACCGTAGATGCCAGTCCAGTGGGCTTAGGGGCGATCCTGGCTCAGTATGACGACGACTCAGAACAACGGAGAATCATTGCCTACGCCAGTCGAAGCCTCACCGATCCAGAAAGGAAGTATTCCCAGCCTGAGAAGGAGAGCCTGGCGGTCGTGTGGGCGTGCGAGCATTTCCACATCTTCATCTATGGGAAACACTTCACGCTCATTACCGACCACCAAGCGCTCGTCACGATCTATGGCAATCCGAAGTGCAAGATGCCCCCCAGGATCGAGCGGTGGGGCCTCCGCCTGCAGGAGTACACGTTCACAATTGTCCACAAACCGGGGAAAGGAGAGAACCCTGCTGATTACATGTCCCGCCACCCCCGGGACTCTGCAGAGACAACTCCTTCCATAGCGGAGGAATACATTCATTTCGTGTCAAGTCAAGCTCGCCCACCAGCCATTCCAATGCACACCATCAAGGAAGCAACCAACCAAGACGCCATTCTACAAATTGTAATGAAACGCATACTATCCAACAGGTGGAGACATCATCCACAAGACGAAGAAGAGAATCCCGACACCAAGAAAGAACTCCAGGCCTTCCGACACGTCTCTGACGAACTCTCAATAACCGAGGACGGCCTCCTTCTAAGAGACCACAGGATAGTCATCCCAGCCACCCTGAGACAAGGAGTTGTCGACCTAGCGCATGAGGGTCACCGTGGGGTCGTGTCCACCAAGAGAGCACTCAGAGAGCGTGTCTGGTTTCCAGCTCTAGACCAGATGGTCGAGGACACTCTGAAAGACTGTCACCCCTGTCAACTGACCAGCCCCAATACTCCGCCTGCACCACTTCAGATGACCCCACTACCTGACGGGGTGTGGCAAGAAGTTGCAATGGATTTCTATGGGCCCCTACAATCAGGGAAATACATAGTTGTCATCGTGGATGAGTACTCCCGGTTCCCGGTAGCTCAGTTTATCCCCTCCACTAGTGCCACCTGCACCCTCAAAGTACTTGAGGAAGTCTTCGCAACCTGGGGTGTCCCCAAAATCATCAAAACAGACAATGGGCCCCCATTCAATGGGCACGAATTCAGCGACTTCGCGAAACAAATGGATTTCCAGCACCGCAGGGTCACCCCACTCTGGCCGCAAGCCAACGGCACCGTGGAAAGGTTCATGTCCACCATCAAGAAAACCTTCCAACAGGCCACCGCCGAGAAGAAGGATCTGCAGTCGGCACTGAATGAAGTCCTCTGTGCCTACAGAACCACTCCTCACTCCACGACGGGCATATGCCCTGCCACTCTCATGCTTGGGAGGACAATGAGAAACCGGATCCCAACCTGGGAAGGAGCACTGAAGAAACCCCTCTCAGATAAGCAGCTCAAAGACATGGATGCAACAGATCAGTATCACAAGGAGAAGATGAAGGGACATGCTGACCACAAACGGAGGGCACGGTCACCCTCCCTCAAGGAAGGCGACAGGGTTTTCGTCAAACAAGAACAGCGCCAGAAAACTGAGTGTCGCTTCAAGGACGAGCCTCTCACAATTGTGCAGCAAAAGGGCACCATGGTGACCGCTGAATCAGAGAATAGGCGAGTTACCCGCAATGCATCTCACTTTAAGAAATGCCCTCCTGAAAAACATGACTGCACACCAACAGCTCCCACACCTGAGGATCAAGATGACCCAGAGGCTGGCGCACCCGACTCTGTACCCCCCATGGTGCGGGAACCAGTAGTAGAGAACATTGTGTCTACACCGGCTCGACCCAGACGTCAAGTGCGGCCTCCAAAGAGACTGATTGTAGAAATGGATTAAGTTTCACTTTCACTGCTATTTTGTTAAGAAAGGGGGAGATGTAATAGAGTTGACAGTCCAGTAGTTGGGGTGGGCGGAGCTAGGTGGGCTGAGGGGAAGAGGTGGGGACAAGACAGGAAGGGGTCAGATAGAGTAGGGACGGGGATCTATACAGACGTTAATAAAGAGCTTACAGATAACCAGTCAGTGTCCGAGTATAATTTGTGTAGGACATGACAGGGGTGTGATAAAAAACACCTATTAGGAGTTTGTGGGGAAAAGCATACAGATTTTAGTGTTTAACTCAACAAAAACTTCATAATACCGTACTGTATGCTTATTTCCCAGTTACATTTTGGCAGGTTTGCACTGATTTAAAGAAGGTTGAGGTATTTAACACATCCAACAATTATCGCATGCTTTAAATAACTTTCAACTCGTAATTCCGACCCGTGCACAACAAGGGTTTAGACATAGGCCACAATACACCAAATAGCTCATAAACCGGCTCATACTTTCTAATGTAAATGAAAAGGTGTTTTTGTTTTTCTGCCCTTTTATTTTGATTTATGAATCTTTAGTTATTCATCAATAGTTCACTTTCTTTTTAAAGACACTGAGCTTTAAGCTAAAAGTGAATTTGCTTTTCAGTGCATAGTTATTCGTTTGGGATGCCTACCTGCCTGCATGTGAGTTTATGGAACATGTCAATATCAACATGTCAATATCAACAAGCATTGGAAAAGCCAATGTGAGAGCCACTGGCTCTGCCAATGCCTTTTAGCCATGTTGTACAACTGCATATCTGTGCAACATAGTTAAAAGTAAAGTTAGAAAAAAAGCACTATTAAGCGCCGCTGCTGGGTGCATCATAGCACTTTATTTTTTCTTCTGGTGGGTCGGGGTGGGCAAGATGGACAATTTTGTTAGGGAACGGACAATGGAGGGAATGGGATGGTAAAAAAAAAAGCAGGATGGTGCGGCCAGCGCTGGCCATGTTATAATTTGTTTTTTAATTGTGGCGGGTGAGGGGGAAGGCAATGCAGACAATGGGAGGGATTAGGTAAGAGAGATGAAACAACAGAGAACAGGAGTGAGGGGGTCAAAGTGGAAGAAGAAACACGAGCATGGGAGTGGGCAGGGAAGAAGCAACAGGAGCATGGGGTTGGAGGGGAAGAAACAACAGGAGCACCGAGGTGGAAGGGGAAGAAGCAACATGGAGCATGGGGTGGGAGGAGAAGAAGCAATATGGGTAATAGGTGGGTGAAGGGAAGCAAATAAAGAAAATAGTACCTGAATAGCAGAGCCAGTGGTGAATGGACACTGGAAGGACACCAATCAAGCTAAATCAATCAGTAATTTGTCCATACCCCACACAAAAGAAGAGGAAGTGGAGCAGATATTCACTGGCCAATTAGAAGGCAGCAAAGAACTGAATATATGACAGCACAACACATGCCATCACAATGCATGCAATTACAACGCTGTTGTAACAACGCAAGTGGTGTTACAATGCATTACCTTAACAACGCAAACTTTTACCATGAATATACCTTTACAATGCATGCCTTTACAACAAATTTCGTTGTAAATGGGGGCGTTGAGCCATTTGCCGTGGTCCACGATGTCCTACTGCTGGGACACTTCATTGGAGTAACCAGGCGCTTTACAATCTTAATAATAATAATATGCTTTTACCGTTCATGCCTATACAATGACATTTGTTGTAAAGGCATGCATTGTAATGGCATTGCGTTGTGATGGCACTTGCGTTGTGATGGAACGTGCGTTGTGATGGCATGTGTTGTAAAGGCATGTGTTTTAAAAGTTTCATTGTAATGTTTTTTTACCCAAAGAACAGTAACAATGAAGAAAGAAATGATCAGCAATGGGTGAGATCCATGCCCCTTAGAGTAAACAATACCCCTTACATGGACAAACATATATACATTCAGGGCCATGACCACTAAAAGTTCATGCAATGCAGGGCAGAAAGAAGCTGAAAAGCATCATGGCTACAAAGATATGGCACTCTTCAGCCTTCTACCTGCACGAGCACACTTGAGCCTGTCTATCTCCAATGCAGGCACCCTTAAACTGTGGTGCAAGGGTGCCTGCGTTACAAGCAGGATTGTTTTTGCATGTATCCTAACTTCTAATGGGGGAGGCAGGATGATTACAAGCAGGGCCACCTTTAGAATTGGTGGCACCCCGTGCAACAATGTTTATTGGCATCCCCCATGACCTCCTTCTCAATGAATTCCCTCACCACCAACCTTTAACGGTGACAATCAAGTATACATAAACACTCTCTCTCACATTCTTTTATTTTATTTTTTAGAGCTACTCATACCAGTGGTGGGTGGCAGAGCACTTTATATCACACATGTTATACAGAGACAATGAATCAAATGTGTAAATGAGTGTATAAGAAATGCTACATAAGAAAGAGCACTACAAGGTATAGGAGTCACATGTCATCCATACCGATAGGCAGTATAATTAAAGTGTTTGATCTGGAGTAGCAAAAACTCCGAATTTAAAACATACCACTATGGTTTGGAGTTATCTTTACTAATAAGAATTGACTTCTACCCAAATGAACCCTTTTTGCAACCTTAGGATAATGAAAGACTGGGGAAAAAATCATAACATTCTAACCTATACCTTGTAGTTTACACACAGCTCGTTGATGACAGTTAATAGCTAACTGTTCTATATGAGGATATTCATTTATAAATCGTAACTAATAAAATGATCTCACCAACCAAAGCAGTAACCCACTGAACTATTTACGTTATATTCGCTACTGCGATCTGCATGGTAGAATTTTTTTGCAGCAGGTATATTAACCCTCTGCGCTACTTTATGATGAGTCAAAACTTCCACTAGACAAACCTCACTCTCTCTCTAGAAGGTACATTAATCACCATAGTTATCTTGATATTTTTATTGTTGCCTGAACATGGCTGGAGGCAAGGAACGCTGCAGCAGGTGCGTTCAAATTCGCAACTTATTTGACAACACAGCGCCCCCTTAAGTCAGCCCCTAGTATTGTGGCACTTATCGCACCGTCCTAGAGTCGGCCCTGATTACAAGGAACCTGTGAATCTGACTCTTTCTGCCTTTGCTGGTCTTTTTGTGTGTTAACAAATGTTAAAAAGGTTAAATGCCTGAGTCTGTGCATGAGCTCTCTGATGAACCTGCTCTGTTGCATTTAGCAAATATTACCACTACTACCATTACAGCCACTACCATTACCAACACCATTACCATCACCACCATTACAACCATCAACACAAACAACTCAATATTCTAGCATTGTATGCAACAGCATTATGTGTTTAACATCGTTGTGTGATAATAATAAAATAAGCATTGGCAAAGCCAATATGTTTCACTTCATGAGTAAATTTGTGATAACAGTTATTGTATATGCATCTGTTTACATGTGTTACACGTTAAGCCAGACATATTGGCTTTACCAATGCTTATTTGGATTTATTTCTGACACACTGCTTAGAAGACTGCAAACTGTAGAATCATTGTTGGCAGGTCGTGCAATTTGGGGCAGAATTTTCTGCCCGCCATAATAACCTTACATCCCTATCTATACACAACTCTTCCATGTCTCGCATGGCAGCAAGCTCGGTCCTCCTTTCGCAGTAAATTAACACAAGCAGATGCTGGGAGGAAGGAGTCCAAGAGAAGCAAGCAGTGGCGCTTTAACAAACATTCAACAATCCAACAGCCTGTAATTTGGCCAATGAGCACCCGTCCATGTCTGTAGAAGACGGTTGTTTAGTCTTCTCTGATTTGCCTTTGGAATAAAATGGGGGCTGAGTCATTCCAGGCTCGTGCTCACTCTAGCTAATGGATGGTCAAAGTCTGGGTTATTTTCAGCTGCCTTTTGCATTAGAGCTAAGAACTTTGCAAGAAGTCAGGCTTGTTGATACACTGAGTGTCAGCAAAAAAAGCATTGTTAATAAGACCTTTTCTTTTCTCTGTCAGGTTCCCTCTCTGCAGGAAGCCGAAGATGTAAAAACTCAGATGTGTTTGTTGACAGAACCAGTAGAGGACCTACTCGATCAGCCGGGGTGAGCAGATGGTGCAGTGCAGAAGCACTTTATTCAGTGAATACATGTTTTTCTTTTTTTAAGTTTCAAGGATAAGATTATTGAAAAAAGGATAAATAAATAACAATGCTTCGTAAAAATAAATAAATATTACATGGGTAAGAGATGAATGATAAAAAAATAACAAAATGACACGTTCTATCTGAAAAGTTGTCATAGTTTTTTAGCGAGAGATATAGAATATTTAAGGGCCATGTCTTATCTATGGTTGTGACAAACAGCATACCACCAAGCTAAATATGATAATTCGGAAGCATACTTTCAATTCTTTTTTATCTGCTGGAACGCAACAGCCAGTAACAGATATATGATTTGTACTTGCGACTGTCTCTTCTTCCAATCAACTGATAAGCTCCCCAAGATAATGTTAGTAAAGGAAAGGGGGACTGTAGTATTAAAGAGAGTATTGATTTGGGCCCAAGCCTGTTCCAGAATTGAAATACATACGGGCATGTAAATAACATATGTTGTAAATCTGCATTTCCAAAACAGTATGCCTAGCAAGTGTTGGGAGTTCCATTATGTACCCTATGTAACTCTGTGGCAGTGTAAAGGAGTCTATTATAAATAAAAAAAAAGTCAGTGTAGTGTTTGCCGCCCTAGATGATTTCCTGATTTTTGTCCATATTCTATTCCATAAAGAAATGGGCCATTCTATGCCCAAATCAGTCTCCCAAGAAAGCTCCATTTTAGTTTTATCTCTATCCATGGAAGGCTGTGATAGACGAGAATAAATAACCGCAGCTTTAGGATTCATACGCATAAAATTATGCCACGTGGAACCCGTCCGGGAAGATGAAGGTGGTATAAATTGAAACTGAGTGCAGGCTTCAAGAATAGCATTTCGTAGGACTGAAAATTTGTGTTGAAAGGAGATGGGTAAGTGAAACCGGGTGCGTATCTCTGAGAATGTAAGAAGTATACCCTGCTCAAATAATTGATGCACCCAAAGTAAACCTTTACTTTTCCATGTTCTCCAATATATAGGTTTATTGTAGACAAGTATACATTTATTATGCCAAATTGTGGATTTAAGGAAGGTATGAAAAGTCATGAGGAACCGGGTGAAGGAGAACATCTAATATCTTACAGGAATATTTAATTATTGGTGTGGAATTATTCTGTGGTTTGCAAGTGAATGAGAGGTATTCCTATAATGAGAACAGTGCTATAAATGAGGCCACAAGATCGACCCATAATGTGAAATCAATTGATTGATCAGATACCCCTTTCAATAACTGCCTTAATTTAAAAGCTCTATGATAATTAAAGAAACAAGGAAAATTGACCCACCTTCTGATTTTGGCCGCATCAATTTCTGTATCAACATTCTTGCTTTTTTTGTTGTTCCTTAGAAATTATATAAGGATAGAGTTGATCTTATGAAAAAGTTTGGCTGGTATATAAATTCGTATATTAGATATCATGTATAGAATAATAGGGGTGAGCATCATTTTGATGGTATCTAGACGACACTACCATGAAAGATGGAGAGGATGCCATTTCATAGTGAGTGTTTTAGTTTATCTAGGCAATTATCAAAATTTAGAGATACGGATGTTTTAATAGATGAAGAAAACTGTAATCCAAGATACTTTATGTGTTTAAAATTCCATACAAAGTAAGAGATCTAATATTATCTTTAAGGTATATTTGGTCAAGGGTAGTATTTCACATTTCTCATTATTCAATTTGTAACCCAAAACTAGTCCATAAGCTTGAACCTCTTCCAAAAACGCTGTAAATTAAGTCTGTGGCTTAGAAATGAACATTAGTATGTCATCAGCATATGCTGCTAATTTAATCTGATGTGAATTGGATATACACACTGTTATGGAATGATTTTGACAAATTGTGGATAAAAAAGGTTCCAAAGCTAAGTTAAAAAGAAAGGGGGATAAAGGGCAGCCTTGACGTACTGCTCTTTTTAGGGTAGAATAAGAGGACATAAGCCCTTTACAAAAGATTGCAGCCTTGGGCTCGGAATAGAGTCAAGTGATTAAGAAATGATCTTTGGGCCAAAACCAAACCATTTAAGGGTATGAAAGAGGAATGGCCAATAAACTCTGTCAAAGGCCTTTTCCCCATCTAAGGTAATTGCCACTAGCGAATCTGAGTAGTGTGATGTATTTGATAAAATGTCAAAAAATAGTCATGTATTGTCTGTTATATTATGAACCTTAACAAAATCTGATTGTTCTTTACCTGATAGCAAAGGAAGGTGTGATTCCTATCGTAAGGCCAGTGCTTTTGAAAAAATGTAGTAGTTCACATTCTCTAGGGATATAGGCCTATCATTTTTGCAAAATTGTAAATCCTTAACATCTTTCGGAATTAAACATATTATGGCTTCTAAAAAGGAACCTGAGGAGTTGCAAGTTGTAGTAAAAGAGGAAATGAGAGTGTGCAGGTGTGGGCAAAGTATATGGGCAGAGTGTAAGTAATTTTCAACTGTAAATCTTCCAGGATTTTTTCCTTTTGGAGAGTCTTTAAATCACTAAACAATTCTATCTATGTAATGTCAAATTCTAAGAGGTCCAAACTCATGAGGGGATTGGTATGTTTCTGGATTTAGGAGAGATCTTGGATAATGTCATCTTTTAAAGGTTTATTTTCTGGTGTATAAAGGGTTTTATAGAAATATACAAATTCTTGGAGAATTTTGGAATCTTTGAATTTTGAAACCTGGTCTTCATCAATAATAGACTCAATTTGAAATTTATTTTGATTAATCTGAGATAATTAGCTAGCAGTTTGCCCGATTGGTTTTGGCCACCGTAACACTTTGCACTCATTTTTGATAAATATAAGGAAGCATTTTCAGTGGCGGTATTATTAAAAGCAATTTTTGCATTTATAATTTCTGTTATACATTCCTTCGACTTAGAGGTGTAATAGGAATGTTTGATTTATTTGAAAATAATCATGAAATAAGAAAACAAAAGAAGCATTGAAATTGGGGTCCAGAAGTAAAGAATTATAAAAACGCCATCTTTTGGGTAGCACTGATTGGTGTAAGATATCCAATTGAATTGAGAGAGGAGCATGGTCAGAAATAAGCATGAGTCCTATATCAGCCGAGCGCAGTGATTGGGAGACATTATGTGAAAAGAATATATGGTCTATTCCAGATTGTGTTTGATGCGGTGGGGAAAAATAAAGTATATTTTCTCGTGGAAGGATTACAGAGTCTCCAAGCGTCTAGTAAATTCCTCTGTTTTATAGTTTGTACAAAAGTTTTTTGTGTTTATTTGAAGTAAAAAAAAGTCTCAGAATTGTGATCAATAAATGGATCAGTCACTTGATTGTAATCCCCTGCCAAAATAAAATTCTCTGAAGGGTACTTTATAAGTAGGCGAGAAATTTTAGACCAAAAATAAGCATCACTATTGGTAGAAACATATATTAAACAATGATACAGGAGTTTTCATCAAATTAGTAAATAGCCATCTACCTTCACTATCTGATTCTAGAGAGATTAGTTTGGCTTTTAAAGCTTTATGACACAATGTTATAACACCATTTCTTTTACCATCCCCTGGTGAGAAAAATACATTGCCCACCCAATTTTTTTTAAGCTTTAATGACTCACTCTCCGTAAGATGGGACTCTTGTATTAGGCCATATTAACGTTCAATTTAGACACATATGACAATACTCGTTGGCTCTTCATGGGGGAATTTAAGCCTCTGATGTTCAAAGTACTGATTTTTTCAAACATATAAAATGTGTAGCAAATTGAACCAGTAGTAACTTGTGTATTATCAAATATGAAACTCTCAATACGTACGAAGATAAGGACTATGAAAGCCAATGGATGAAAAGATAAAGAGAAAATAGAATAGAGGAAGGAGAATTGATAGCAAGAAACATTATAAAGGAATAAGTTAAGGAGAGAAGAAAAAAGAAATGTAGGAAGGAGAAAGATTACTGTTTAAAATAGTAAAATAAAAAAGACCGTACCTACATAAAGTCCAAAACATATAAAGGGTGAAGGGGGATGAGGCCACATGGAACAATGACATGTCCAGACTCCATGGGGTGAAGCGTGGAAGACTCCAGGACACACGACATACAAGATGGGTAAGTCAAACAACACAAAGATGGAACATGTGAAAGAAAAAAATTAGTTAGAGTCATCAAAGTATGTTATTAAAGAAAACATTTTTCTTAACCTTAATACGAACAATATTGGATTACAACCTTACAAATAAGTCATCATAGTAAATGTTAGAAACTTGAACTCTTAAATAGAACAAAAAGGAGTTATTTGAAACGAGTGTTAGAAGTGTCCATTCCTTCTGGGAATTACACATTGAGGAACTTTTTAGTTTGAGTGGATCTTCATAAGTGATAGGATTGTTATTTAAGGTCACATTGAACAAGCAAGGATGGAATAGAACAAACCTTGCTGCAATGTAGCGCAGAGTTGGTCTCATGAAAAAGGAATTCCCAGCACCTATCTGCTGTAGATTTTGCATAATCCTGTGAGAAAAAAAGCTGGCTAATTGATGATGAGAATCACTTCATGGACCTGACTGCTGACTATACCTTAAGAAGGTCAGTGTATTCAAGAAAGTATAATATAACTTCTCTCGGTTTTCTCATATTAGAAGACGTTGAGTGAGGAGGGCCCAATCTATGGGCATGTTGGATGTTTAGAATAGTTCTCTCAGGCAAGTTTAACACCGTCGGCAATAACGTTTTGAAGAAGCTGATAGGGTAGGAGCCTTCCGAACACTCTGGTAAGCCATATATGCGAAGATTATTACTCCTATTTCTATTTTCAAGATTTTCAAGTTGTCTCTGTAGAAATGTGACCTGAAACTGAAGAGCTTCGACTTTGACACAGGATGCTCCCAATGATTCAACAATATGTTCAACCTTAGTTATTCACTCTTCCATCTTCGCCCATCCATCTGTCAGGGCTTGTAATTTGGAATTTGTCTCTTCTACAAAAGGGTGTAATGCACAAATTTCCTCCAACCGTTTAGTTGATGCTTTATCAACTGTGGAGGAAGCATTAATATTAGATGGAGGACATTTTTAGGTGGCAAGGTTAAAGAGTCATCCATTGTAGGAAAGTGGGCGCAAAGATTTGAGCGAACTTTAAATGTACGATTCGTGGGAGCCAACAACGATCTTACTGTCTTCAATCAACCCATGCAATGGTCTGTCCAGCCCAGTACTCAGGATAAATGAAGCACTAAAATACGCAGTATTCACTCAAAATATCAATAAATAAGCAATCTCATTGCATTTGATAATTGTACTTTGCCACACATCTCTGTTAGAAACTTGCTGTTTAAACAGCGTGATGTTGTGTGCTGAAGTATCATGGCTTAGAGAGACATGATAGAAATTCTAGAATGTATTTACCAATATTTCATTCAAAGCCTGGTAAATTGTTACCTCAGTCGCAAGGGTATCACCAGTAGCAATCAATGAAAAGGTCAGGTATTTGGCGGTAAAAAGTGATGAAGAGCAGTTGAATGATAAATGGTTCCCCTTTAGCCCACATATAGATATATCATAAGCTCCATGTATTTCAATTTAGTGGTTTATACTGAGAAATTGAGCTAAACTGTGAATATAGAGCGCTAAGAATGAAGGGCAGTGTTGATTAAATGTCAAAATGATTTATAGACCAGGCTTAGAAATTAAGGAGCCTTGAAACCACTGTTAAAATGATAATTCCCTGAGGTCACCCAGCAACTGAAGCAATTCAAAACATTCTGCCCATACAGAAAGAATGGAAAGTCATTGAAGATAGAAGCCACGCAGGGGAAGCGGTTTCTCTCACCTCATGAGCGCTCCTAAAATGGCGGCCATCATACCGCTCTGTGAGTAATCCGCAGAATAAGCGACAGAGAATGCCTTGCAGGTCACAAAACGTACTCCGCTGTTTGCCTCTGATGTTCCGACAGCTGCGCATTCATTTTGGTGGTTCTTGTTCTTCTGAACACGCCGTGTAATCCTTCGTCTACCAGCACCCGACGAGTCACAGAAACACTGCCATCTTCTGCTGGTGCTAGCCACGCCCCCAAGTGAATACATCTTGACCTCAAGGAAGTCATGTGACAGTCATGGCTTATAAACCCGTTATGTTAGAAGTTAGGGGTAACTGTCGAATCTGGCATCATATCTTCAACAAAAGTACTGTTTAATATAAACAAGCATTTCCTCAATTTGTTTCTTTAGATTGCGCTTTTTCCATAAGTCCCTGTATGCCTGTCTGTACCTCTGCTTTACAAAGGTATGATTTTCTGCTACACCACTCTTGTGATCTCTCTCTGTGTGTACTTTAGGTCTCTCAAAACCCGCACACATTTCTCCTCGTGCATTTCTTACACTTTCCATTGATGACTGTTACCATTGTGTCAGAAGCTCCAGGATACCCATAGGGTGACAGAACACGCTATACAGGTTTTAAAATCAATAAATCTCTTTTTTTCCCTCTCTTTAAAGAAATGCTGGCATAAAATCAAGAGTGTGCTTTTGTTTCATTCAATGAAAGGTGCAGGTGCCACATGCCCCTTTAAACACTGGCATGGTTCCGCTAACCTCCGCACAAGGTGGACTTCCATGTGTATATTCCCTGAAAGAAAGGATGGGAAGAATTTGCCTTTGAAGGGCATACAGTACATCCCCCTTTTGTACATCTAGATCTAAAACAGTACCTGTGACCCAAGGACACAGTCCTACACGGTTCAGATGTTGGATTTGATGTATGTGACTCCTGCAGCTATGGTTGTAACACATATCCAGACAACCTTTTGTTAAAAAGACTCCTCTCCATCACCCTTTCCAGTAGCATGCTTCATCATAAGGTTTACTCCTCACTTCAGCACTTGCTGTTTCCACTATGGTGGTCTTTACGTGTGCTAAGGAGCTGTTTATAGATTTACAGATGAACAGATTATGTGTGTTTCGTTGCAATAGAAGCTTCAAGTGTACGAAAGGTAAAGGCCCTTTATCAATTAAAATTGCATCACAGCAAACTACTCTTTACTCATTACTGAATGCCTGTGGCAAAACTAAAAACAAGATGGTTTGTTACAACCTTCATGTCTTTACATAGACATGTTTCTTCCCTACTCTGAGCAATAAAAGGTCCATGATGAGAGTCCCTACATAACACCCTTGCTAAAACTACCTATAGTCTAGCTGTGGGCAGATGTATGTAAATGAGTAATCACAATAGTTTTGATGCAACCTTGTCTCTTGTTCCTAAATATTCAAACGCAAACTATAAGGTGTATCAACAGAAGACAGGCCTGGTACAGGTTTCAGCTGCTTCACTACAAGTGATCCCTTCCAAAGGTGACACAGAAAGATCCACTGTAAACCTGAAAACTAGCAAATGACAATTATGGTTGGTACGTTGTGTGTACATGCTGATCTGCCCTTGTGACAGGAGGTATGTTGACATGACATCGAGGCCCGTTAAGGTCAGAATCACTGAGCACAAGAGCAATATTCATTGCCATAAAACTACCACCAAAATATACACTCACTTCTCTGAACTCGGACACCCTTTAGAGAGTCTACGCTGGGTCATCCTAGAATCCCACCAACAAATAACACAGACTGCTTTGTTCAGGATTGAACAAAGTTGGGTGTTCCGTCTTGACTTAGCAAATGACTGTCTTAATGACGCCATACCCTTGAGCACCATTAATTAATCTGATATATACAACCATTGTCCGCAACTTTAACCAACGAGTATATCAGCTTAGGACTCCACGCTAGTCTCTCACCTCTTAATACATCTCTGCCACATGATATCGACATCAGGCTAGTCAGATATGGAGATTAGGCTATGTTAGGACGATATATCTAATAACTAACAATAGAGTACAATACTACACTCTAAGATGTCCGACAAATGAATCACCCAATCAGCAGACGCCAGCAACTTATGCACTCAATGCCAAATTTGAAGCCCTTGATGCTTGCCACATCAAGGTAATAGCCAGAACTATAAACTTTTACCACATTCAAAGATGGCCTCCATGGTTAGACTGTAGATGATGTTATGCCGACACCATCACACCACACACCAGGTGCGGCTGATTTACCATGCTTAACGGCACCAGGAGAGGGTATTTAAGAGAGGAACCTGCAACCTGTCTTTTCCTTCCTGATGCAGCGAAGCGGGTAGGTGAGCTGGACTGCTCTGAGCGGGAGCAGGTGAGTATGGAGTTTGTGCTGAGACTATGCCTGGTCACAAGCTTTTAAGAGAGGTAAGACGTGCTGGGAATTGCTGACAAGTTACCGCTGGTCTTTGGGAACGGTACGCTGACTCTGATGTTCTGTAGAGCTCTGCACTAAGACATAGCTTGGGCGCTGTAGGCGCTCTTAGCACACCGCACAATTGGAATAATGTCAGAGCGCATGGTGAAGATGCCAGCAGCTACGCAGTCAGGTCTGGGGCACTTTTGAGTCTGTTGAATAACCTTGTCATTGATACCAATTTCACGACTATGGGCTTACTTTAACCTGAACCATGCCCACTTTTACTTTTAATGCTCTAGAGTCATGGCCTTAGCAACTAAACGTTGTGCCTACAAGCCCACACCCAGCATATTTTGTTGTTTGCTTTTTCCTTTAACTAAACAGCGACACTACGTTGAGTGCCCATATACTCCGCTGCGGTCTGATGAAGCAGCAATTGAATCCTTAAGAGGTGAGCTGAAACACACTCACCATGATGTTCAATTACTCTAACTGGTTACACAGAGGTTTTTATATTCTAAATACAAATGAAGGCACACTTAGAATGTGATATGCATGAAATCACATTGTTTTATCACTTGTATAGATTCAAAAAGGTTGTGTACAGTGAAACACACCCACTGGTATTAATAGGACCATGTTCCAATGTCTACATTTGGTTTTTTATCCTTTTTGTTTGTACTCTAGGTTGGCTGATTTACTCCGGGGCAACGTCCTACCGGGAGAAGTGGTATTTAGAACCACACCACACACTGTAGTTTTCATTTAGTTATTAGGTCCTGAGGAATCGCCAACTGATTTATTAGAGACATTTTATAGGTGAGAACCATGTTGGCCACTAAAGGGTAGAGCGTACTTTTTGTCAGATTGAAACAAAATAGTCGCCCTCCTTCTTCATTTTACTTTTTAATCAGGTTGTGACTTCTCCAGAATAAAAATAATTATAGAGGATTCCCTTACCTGTTTTAACCCACACACTACATCTACATCTTATCAGGCCCCTCACACCCAAGACACCTATACAGCAAGGAACAAAATATCTCCGATAGAGAGCCCCCTTATGGGGGCCCGTCGAGCATTGCACCGCCGGCTGGACGAGGAGCAGACCCATATGATGGAGCATGACACCTAGCTTGCTGGGTGTGTGAGGGTCCTAGTTCCGAAAGGAGGTATTCCCCACCTCCCCACCACTCTGAGTACTCACCAGGTTGCACCTTGCCACCCAGGAACACCGTACCTCTTTTGTCTTCTGGTGTCATGAAATCCCATTACTGAGGCATGGGCACTGTCCCTTATACATAAAATGAGTTTATTTACAGTAACTTTTGTGAGATCTAGTGAATGCTTAAAAGTAGATTATTTTCAGGGTGATCCACAAGACACTTCCTCAGAAACTAAGCCAAGAAAGAGAGCAATAGTATAATTTGAAACTATATATCCTCATGCATGTTCTAATCAGAATTACAAGTTAATGAAAAAATAGCATATTTAGAGCTCTACTGTGCATAGAAAGCTGGCTAAAACAGATTCCAGTCATAAACATATCTTCTGTGAATAGTCATGCTGTGCAGCAAATAGAGGAGGGGAACAATCAGAAAGGAGACATATTAACTGTCTTATTAGAATACAAACCCTGACCTAACATAAGCCCTGGCCTTTTCAGGGGAGCTATTAACGCAGCTCTGATTTAATGAGAACACTGCCAAAATGGAACATGACACTGTATTACACTAAACATGACAAATGGACTTTTTCACAACAAGCTGAACGATTTAATCCCTTGGACAAGTAGATATTTACAAAATTCCACACCCCTGTTGTGACATTTTCCTGGGCAGTTCTTGGGTATATTTTTTCAATGATATTCCAAATCACTCTATCCTCTGAATGTCCCCATTCTGTAAAATGTGTCATCATTTGTGTTGTGCAGTGTTTTCACCTGATGTTACTCCTGTGTTTTAAGATACTTGTTTTCCCTTACCAGTGGCCAATCCCACATATTTTAGTCTACAAGGACAGATAATGAGGAGCACCCCGGCTGTTGTTAAAATGTGTGTTGTTAGAATGACCAAATGTCCCAGTTTATCAGGACTACACCAGCTTCAATCTTTTTGCCCCAGTGCTTGGATGCACATTTTCCGGATGCATCCTTGTCTGAATTCTGGATGTGCAATCGGAAGATGAGGTCAGCTTACAGCCTCTCTAGACCTTGAGCTATTCCTGCTCTGCCAGACTTAATGCAGGCCTTCTGACCCAGTCTGCAGCTTAATAAAGTACCACAACTGGTTGACAGGAAGCCTGGGGGTGGGTATTGAATGAAAAGGTGCTCATAGCAAAACAGTCATTAGCTGCTTGTGACCCACACCACTAGAGTGTGGGCTGCATTCTGGTCCAACCCCAGCCCCTTCCTGCTCCAGACCTGCTACTGGTTGGCAGGGATGTAGGAAGCCGGCCCAATGGTGTTTTCAGATTGAATCTAAAGATGTCATAGTGCATATCAAGCCCCCATCTTTTTCCATGTATCTCGCAGGTTGGTAGGAAGGGCCTGGATGATTCTGTACTGAGTCCTTTTTTGGAAGGCACACAGCCATTTAGGAGCTGAATGATGCAGGGATAGCTCATTGGCCCAGGTAGCCACCAGGATTCACATTTCCCTCCAGACTGCAGCGTTCAGCAACTTGTAGAATTTTGATTTAGGTTAGCAAAGCTAGGACAGCATCTGGGCTGTGTTGCCAAGCAAGCTGCCCAAAGCTCCTGGGCTGCCATGAAGGTGAATCCTGCAGCTGAGGCTCTTTGTTGAGTAGAACATGCCTCAGGGACTGCCTGTCCTGCTAATCCCCAGGCATCTACAGCTGCATTTAGGTTAAACGTACCTGGCTGCTCCAACCAGAGTGGTTCACAGCTCTGCTCTGTAATGGCCGAGCTTTAAGTGCTAGTTAGAAATCCAATAGACGGATTTTGGAAGTCGCACTCGAGTGTTGGTGGACTTTGAGAGAAGGTCCTGCGGTAGGTGGTGCCCTTGAGGTGAACCCCCTGTGCTAGGGGTGTGTGAATTTTGGTTGCGTTAAATCCCTTGGGAATAACGTCTCCTCAATGCACTCGAAGGAAATTTCTTGAATGTTTTTTTCAAAAAATGTGAATCAACGAATTTGTTTCAGTTCTGTATTTCTTTTATTGTGGTCTTATGTTATTTTCTTCATAACATCACGATTTTACAATTTTCCTATGAATGTCTGCCCAATGCATTTCGGGCGACTACCCTTTTTCAGGGGACTTAACTCTGAAAGCAACCAAGTATTGCACAGTTTTAGCATCATTTTTATATATAATATATACACGTTCGATTTTGAGCTCATGCATAATGATTGTGACTAGAATAAAAGGACGGGTTTCTGAGCAGGAGTGTCTGAGTGAAATAACGTGAAGCATATAAATAAACGACTGTGAGTGACGCCGGTGAATCTGAGCTTGTACGTTATAATACAGGTTTGTGCCTAGTCCATAATGAAGTGCACGGTGAACTAAAAAATTATAATCCGACAGTGAACATGTGCGAACGGGAGCGTGTGGTTAGATGGTAGAAATCTGACCTGAGTCTTCAATGTACGTTCTCCGTACGTAAATGTTTTACCCGAAGGGTGGTCACCTGTAAAACCGTACCGAATGGGTGATTAAGTGATTGCACGAGTGTGCTCCTACTAAATTAAAACGATCGTTGCTCTAAGCGGATCTGCTTACCGGGGTGTTGTGGGGAAGACTTCTATGATCATTCTGACAAACGAGTGACGGTGCATGAACAGCGCCATCGTTGTTGCGCCGATGTTTATAGACGTCTTGCTGCTAATAGGTCAAATGTGGTCATGTGACTCGGACCAAAAAAGGGGTCGTGGGAGATTGGAGAGCAGCGCTCACGTGGTTTAAAACAACTAGAGAGTTAAATTCAATAGTGTTAACTTCAATAGAAGAAACTTTATGGAATCGTGTGTGCGCGAACAAGGGGTGTGATTTCATACGCTTGAGAAGGGCACGCGATAGTGTTTCGTAACCAGTGAATGAGTGAAAAAATGAAAAAATGAAAAGAAAAAGTGACGACACATGTAGTATACGTGTTGTAGGAAGGTGGATATCTGACTATGGTTACCCCCAAACTTTTTGCCTGGTGTTTAGCTGGTTTTTGACATAGTTGGCCTGGGATCCTGCTATTCAGGGCCCCAGGCTAATTGCACTCTCCTTAAAATGGACTCCATGTACCTTAGGAGCATACCCAATTGGAACTGGTTCACCTTATAGACCCCTGTAACAGTGTACCATAGGTACCCAGGGCATAGGTGTAGCAAAGGCCTACCAGGGGCTGCAGCATGTATTGTGCCACCCCTGGCCTGGCCTCCATATTTGACACAACTGGCTGATCACTCAGCTGGGGTAAGTTGGTGTAATCACCTCTTACTTAGATATAGTATACCTATATCTAACCCTAACTGGACACATGTTAACCTATAAGTTACTCCTATGGCAGGCCTTAACAATCCTGAAGGCAGAGTGCGTGGTTACATGTGAGATGGTGCTCTAGCATGAGCTGAGCCTGTCTGCAGCTGTCGGGAACAACTCCGTTAGCTGTTCCGGGATATTGCCATACCATATACTCTTAAGTGCATTATAATCCTCACGGTTATATGCTAACTTTGGTTTGGCTTTATCAAAACATGTCGAGTAAGGTGTCATATGATTTGGAATACTATCCCCTCGACAGTTCTGTCGACGGGGATAGCATTCCACCCTTCTAGAGGGACACGACATGTACATAACCTGAACCCCGGTTAAAGTTAACCAGAGCCTCCGCATCACAAAATGGATGCTGCCACCACAGACACAAGTCTGACCTCCTGCTGCTGGGAGTCCTTCCAGCGAGGGAGGCTTGGACAAAGGGTTTCCTGCCTTTGGAGGTGCGAGCACCACCCCAGACAGGATTTTGTGTATTGGGTAGGACAGGGCTCAATAGAATCAGACATGCCCGGGGCACACAAGGTGTCCTTGTGCATAAGCCAGTCCATACCGGTCCTGGGGCTTTCCAGCCCCAGTCCTGGTGCGAAGCTGGACAAAGGAAAGGGGGTGTAACCGCCCCCCTTCCTGGTCCCACCCAGAGGAGGGACCTAGCAGGTGATCCACCCCTCAGATTGGGAATAAGAGTGGGAGCAGTGCCAAAGCACCGCAGACCATCCTGAATCAACTTGAAACTAAGAAGACGACTGGACTTCGACATTCTGCTGCACAGAAGACTGAAGAGCATCTCCCTTGTGGCCTAGGAGTGGCCACCCAGTGAACACAGGCACCATCCAGCAACTCGACGTCTGCTTTGCTGCTGCCTCCTGCCAGAGCCAGAGCCCAGAGCCTGACAAGACCCAGACTCCCAGACTTCCCACAGCCCGATCCACAGTCCTTGCAAAGAAGGGACCCGTGGAGGCACAGAGAGAAGTGGGACTGGACATCTTGAAAGACCCCCGAGAAGCTGACTGCGCAGCACCCAAGGCACCCTCGATGCTGTGCTTTGGGGTTTGAAAAGCCCTACAACCGAGCAACCATTGCACTGAAGATCAACCCCCCAGCATCTCCACGATCTGTGTGGGGCTCTTTTACATCGTGCCACTTGAGGCACCATCCTGGCCACTTGCCACATGGTCAGCAGCCATCTTGGCGAAAAAACCTACAATTTACACTGCAGGTCTGGTTGCTCCAGACTTGCCCTCGCTCCTGTAAAAAGGAGCACCCGCTCTGACCTTGCTGGGCCGAGTGATAATCTTTTTCCACTTCCTGCGTGACTTGCATTAGCCAAGGCCTGTTTGCTCCGATCAAGTTGCCGACACCGCCATCAACTAGAACCTTCATGGGACAACTCGTGATCGACTCCTGGACATCCTCGACCTCTTTGTGTCCATGTGGCTGAGGAGACAAGCTGCACCTCATTGCCTGTTTGCACCCGACATCGCCTGGTTCCATCCTGGTTCCACGGTAGTCACTGGCTAGTGACTTTGAACATTGTCCCCTCTGCTTTCAGGTCTTCACCACTTCAGATCCACCCTTGGATCCACCGGAACTCTTCTCGTCTCGACGCCTTCAGCATCTTCAGCTCCAAGCACCATCGACCTGCGTGACGAAACCCAACACTACTTCACACATATGTGCACCCGCTTACTGTGGGTGAGGTAACTCAGCAACGCCGGTGTTCCTACACTGGTACACACCTCTAGTGCCTAGGTCTAAAGTTTTGTCCTTTTAGGTCAGCCGGAAGGTTCCTTAAACACTAACTTTGTAACTTTTACGCACCATTGACATTACATTGGTATATGCGTGCACTTTCCGCACTGCACCCGAGTCCTGCGGGCCTTTCCCGACTTCATCACTGTTAGTCCCGAACAGCTCCAGCGATTCCCCAGGCCCTAGGCCTACTTCCGTTCAGCTAGGTAGTTCTTATACCACTATTTTAGTATATGGTTTAGGTGGCCCCTAGGGCTCATCCATATTGTGCAACTTTTGTATATTTAAACTGTGTTTTGTTTTAACGCAATTGCTTCTGTGCACATAAAGATTATAGGGGATTTTGTAATAAATAAATATATATATATATTTTCAATATGTATCTGTGTGGTGTCCTTTCATTTGGTATTCAAGGGGATTGTGTACGGTAAAACAGCTTGCTTCACATGCCTTTACAGAGTTTAGCCTAAGACTGCTTTGTCCACGCTACTAGGATAGCTGGTCTATAAGGTTGACTTACAACCAATCATCATAAGGGTTGCTTGGCATGGTACAAGGTGATCACTAGAACTAGTGAGCATCATATACCAGGCCAACTTCTCACACGTGTAACGAATAATGCAAGGAGGACAAAATTAAAACATTGACAATAGATTGAATGGTCATCCTGATACCTGAAAATAAACGTATGCAATGGTTACAAGTAACAACTGAATTCTAAACTTGCATTGAGTCCTTTAGGATGTATTGTGGACAAACGATGTATCTAGTATAGTTCACGTCTTAATAAGTGTTGGGCGTTGTCTCGGCCTGGTAGAACTGGTACCATTTCTAGGATACAAAAACGTAGTTGGCTGGGGTTATGGTTCAGTTCGTTGAAATGGGTGGCTACTGTTGATTTTGATGTTTTTAAGCGAATGTTACTTTTGTGCTCAACCACTTTGGTTTTAATTTTTCTTACTGTTTTGCCCACATATGCGAGCCCGCATGGGCATTTCAACATGTACACCAGGTTAACACTGTTGCATGTTCCATTTACATTGAGTTTTATTTTAGTGCCTTGTGTAGGGTGAGTTATTTCATTTCCTTTGATAATGAAGTTACAACTACCACAATTGTGGCAAGGTAATGTTCCTTTGAATTCCTTGATAGCTGTCTACGTTTTCCGATTTAACAGTTCTTTAATGTTCTTACTTCGTTCATACGCGAATTTGGGGGTCATTGAGAATATACCTCTGAAATCTTCCTCTAAAGCGAGTAAAGGCCAATGTTTTAAGATGACTTTTTTGATACTGTGACTCCTTGTAGAGAATTTTGAGATAAATACTGCTCTTGGCACGTCCTTTTTCTGAGTGGATGTAAGTAATTGTTCCCTGTTTAATTTCTCTACACGATTAATAGCCTGTTCCACTATGGTTTCAGGGTACCCTCGGTTATGAAATTTTGCAATGAAGCTGGTTTTTTGTTGTTCATAGGTTTCGCAAGTTGAAGCGATGCGTTTCATTCGCAATAATTGCGAGAATGGCAGATGGCTTTTAAGGGACGGCGGGTGAAAACTGTAAAAATGAAGAAGGTTGTTCCTGTCTGTTGTTTTCTGGTATACGCTAGTTTGTAATGTACCGTCGTGATTGGTGATCATGACATCCAAGAATGATATTTGAGTTTTGCTGATGTTCGAGGTAAATTGAATTCTGTCATTGACTTTGTTGAGCTTTTTGATAACATGTTCTAATGTAGATGATGTTCCTTTCCATAAAATGAAAATATCATTGATATATCGTTTGTAAAGAATGAGATTTTCATTCCATCCCACGTTTACTTACCAACGTGGAATGGAATAAAAATCTCATTCTTTACAAACGATATATCGATGATATTTTCATTTTATGGAAAGGAACATCATCTACATTAGAACATGTTATCCAAAATCTGCACAGGGCCAGTTGAATTAGTCTTAACAAATTCAAGGTATTTAGGCATACTTTCACAAAGGAGATTTTTCAAAATTTGTTGCAAATGATGCACTTTAAATTAATTTTTTTTGTCATTGTTCCATTCTTAGCACATTTCGCAGCACACAATACGGTTATGTTAGAATACAAGCCTGTTAGAAGCAACTCCTCTCTTGCTATCGCTTAGAAGGATGACTTATGTCCAGGTACTGAAACCTGGAAAATACTGAATCTATATTCAGTAGTAGCGTATGGCAATCCTGAGTGCCATCTCCAATCAAGTATGCACTGTTGTAATACAGTTGGCTAGCATGCTTGCCTGAAAAGCATTTATCATTTGGATAACTGTTGGCTTTAACAGCATCTGGAGTGTAGAAAGAGAGCATAAAGTGTGATTATCAATGGCGCCTCTCACAGAAATAAGACTTAAGTAAGATATCAACCGGTAAACTTTGTTAGGTTATTTTCTAGCATGGCACTGTTCTGCCAGCTGCTGGTTTTGGGGTCCATTAATACAGTGGAAGGGTCAGAAATTAACCCTAGTTCAAAAGGTCTTTGGTTCAGTAGTTGATGGTGAAATCAATAATCATTAATCACCAAACTAGTCAATAATGACCATCCTCTGATTACCAAAAACTGATGGAGCGGTAATTTCTTCTGGTAGTTTCTCAATGCAAAACCTTCATGCTACCTCTAATTTACCGCTCAAAAGGTGTTGGGCCCTTTACACCATGTATTACCTTCAGGAGACTTTAAATAAAGATGAACAGTCAAAAATGCAATTATTATTTTAAGCCAATAAAGAGAGTTGTTGAGTATTTAAAGGGTTTTATTTTCTAGTCAAAAGTGAATTTTTCTCTGACCCTTTATTAATTAGTAAAATATCAATCAGGTTACAGAATTTGGAAAACAGAAAAAATAGCATTAATACAGAACATATTACAGTCTGCATATAAGCATTACATATAGGAAATAAATTGTGGCGCAAAATGTCATTCAAAATTCTTAAAGAGTTTCTAAGAAAAAATGGTCTTGCAAGGCTAATCAAAAATCAAATAGTTTGCAAAAATCTCCCATTAAGAGAACTAAATGCATAAGTCAAAAAAATCTTTTCAGACCTAATTAATTAGTCAAAGCATAAACCTATAGTTTAGCATCTAAATCTAAAAAGCCTTTCTATCTGTTTGGTGCCCTGTGCATCTCTGTGTCTAAAAAGCAAAAAGGAGCGAGACAGCCCGCCCTTCACCAGACCTGCAGTGCCAAGATATGACGTGGAAGCAAGAAACCTCCCCCTGACACTCCTCGGACGCCACTCCTCCCTTCAGCAATCTCCCGGGACATTTCTCGTACCTAACCCATAGAATGAAGCAAAGCCTAAGCCAAAATGAGCAAGAAGCCAGCTGAGCTAAGAAAGCCAGCCCCTCCTCCGGAGAGGTCAGAATTTATACACAAAATTTTGGCAGACGACACAAAATGTTTCAACTTTCAGGAAAACCTGTACGTTATTGGTCAGTCATGATGGCATGAGTTCTCACAACCCTGACTCATTCTAAAAAACCTGACTTTATCAGTTTTAACAAAAGAAGCATACATGAATAACTACATTTTATAAGTTTGCAACAATTGCTAGGGAAAATGTTTCTATAGTTCCTTCCTTCCTGTCACAGTGCAGCAGGACGGATACTTTAGTTAGCTGGTACATTGGCACAATCACAAGAATGTACAGTTCAAGCTGTCCTTGACTTCTTTGTGGTTTGAGGAAAGCTGCCACAGTCTGCGCATGCTCTCTTCTCTTTCAAAGCAAGCCATAGCCTTGCTGGTTTCATAGGCAGCCATTTTAATGGTAGGCCCGAAAAATAAAACAAACACAAAGATAATATTAATTTCATGTAAATCAGCCCATTATGTTTCCCAACTCTATACTAATACCCCTTATAAATGTTTACCTAGCCAAGCTACTAGTGTAAAGCAGCTTTTCTATTATTTATGACAACATGCAAGTACCGCATGTTCTTGCTTAACTGTAGGTCTCTGCCCAAGCATAAGAACGAATTTGCACTCTTGATGGAGGAGCACAAGCCCGACATTGTTTTCCTAACGGAAACCTGGCTCACCTTAGACTCGGACCCAGCCTTGGTTACAGCCATTCCCCCTGGCTTTCAAATCTCCCGCCAAGACCGCCCAAAAGGCAGAGGAGGAGGATTAGCAATTGTTCACAAAGAGCAGTTCCTCTGCCGAATCATTGCAGAAAGCATTCCAGACTGCGAAAGCCTAGCGTTTAGTCTGGAGCTTTCGCCGAACAACTGCTTCTCAGGCACCCTCATATACAGACCCCCTGGCCCCCCAAAACAATTCCACATCCAACTAGCACGGATTGTGGCAGACCGTGTCAGCAGTACGGCCAATTTCACTTTGTTGGGTGACCTTAACTTTCACTTCGATTCCAAAGCAGATCACACGGCAGCTCTTCTTACTGACGACCTTGCCGCGTTACAATTACACCAACTGGTCAGCTCCCCTACCCACGATCAAGGGCACCTGCTTGACCCGGTTTTCAGTAATTGTACTAATTTGACAACTAGTCTACCTCTCCCCCTCCCCTGGACTGACCATCTACTGGTCCCTTTTTTATGGCACACCCCCAGACCCCCAGCCACCAAACCCACTATAAGAATAGCCAGACCGTGGTCCCGCCTCCCTACCGAGACATGGACCAAAAAACTGACCAGCAACCTACCCCCGCTTAATGAGGACCCATGCATCGCAAACCTTTCTTATGAGGAATGGATTACCAAGTCACTCGATCTTTCTCTACCTAAACGGAAAACCACCACAAAACGCTGTCACAAATCAGCTCCGTGGTACTCTGAAACCCTCAGAACTACGAAACGTCAATGTAGACAAGCGGAAAGGAAATGGCGCCTGGACTCTCTGCCAGAAAACAAAATCCAATACCAAAAACTACTTAAAATGTATAAAGAACAAATCAAGGCCAGCAAAACAGCCTATTTCGCCAACGAAATTATCCTAGCGAAATCTAAACCCAGGGAAATTTTCCGTATTGTGAAAAGCCTCACCAAATTACCACCCAGTCTAGATGAGACCAAGACCGCAGAACACTGCAATAACATGGCAGATTTTTTCCTGCAAAAAATCACTACCATTTACGAATCATTCCCTGCTCCACCCAGCACCCCCTCTACTCCGAGCAACTCTGACCTGAACTCCTCCCCCACTCTGGACCACTTTGCTCTTCTTAACCTCTCGACTCTCGAGTCCTTGGCAAAAAAAGTCAAATCCGGGTCTCCGGGGGACCCAGCCCCGCCAGACATCATTATGTCAGCCTCGGCTATCACCCTGCCCGTCATAATGGACCTCCTTAACTCTTCCATTACTACTGGCGTAGTCCCGCCACAATGGAAACAAGCCATGGTCCGAGCACTATTAAAGAAGCCCAATCTGGATCCCTCGAACCTCAGTAACTACCGGCCAATCTCTCTCCTTCCCTGGCTTAGTTAAATCCTAGAGAGACACATCAACAGCCAGCTGATCAAATATCTCGAAAACCACCAGCTTCTTGATCCTACCCAAACGGGCTTCAGACCAAGACATGGCACCGAAACCGCGCTCCTCATGGTCACCGAGGAATCCAGAAACATCCTGGACCAGGGAGGATCAGTGGCAGTGATCCTCCTTGACTTAAGCGCGGCCTTCGACACGGTCAGCCATGACATACTGCTGGACCGCATGGCAAACATCGGCATAAAAGACAAAGCTTTGTCTTGGTTTGAATCCTTTTTACAGGACAGATCCTTTCGGGTATTTGACGGAACATCTTCCTCTACCAGCAGACCATTAAGATGTGGAGTACCGCAGGGCTCCTCATTGAGCCCGGCGCTCTTCAACATATATATGAGGCCACTGGCTGAAGTTGTTCGTCAGTATGGAATTAAGATCATTTCATATGCTGACGACACTCAGCTAGTGGTCTCACTGGCACAGGAAGCTAACCAGACCTCGAAAGGAGGGCTTAAGAAATGCCTAGAGGAAGTCAAGGACTGGATGTCCTCCTCCTCATTAAAAATGAATGGGGACAAGACAGAGCTTATGCTCCTGGGCCCTGCCAACCCCAACTCCCTCAGCACTCTTTGGCCACCCTGCCTGGGTACCCCTCCGGCCCCAAAGGACAGTATCAAGAGCCTTGGGGTGTGGCTAGACAGATCTCTGTCCTTCGGCACCCAATCCACCAAACTGGCAGCCACCTGCTTCGGCCTTCTCAGAGTGCTAAGGAAGGTACTCCATCTTCTACCGATGGAGGCAAAACAAGTAGCCATCCAGGGCCTTATCCAGTCACGATTGGATTATAACAACGCCCTTTACCTCGCCGCCCCAGAGTACACGATACGGAGACTACAAACGGTGCAGAACTGCGCCGCGCGCACTTTGCTTCAGATCCCTCGACGTCAATCAGTCAAAAACGGACTGAAAAAATTGCATTGGCTACCCATTCCCCAAAGAATACAATTCAAAGCCTTATGCATTGCGCACCAGGCGTTCTGGAAAATGGGCCCTCTCATCACCCGCAACCTAGTGTCACACTACCTACCCACTAGGAATCTGCGATCCAACCAGACCTTCACGGCCACAATTCCCAAAATAAAAAAATCCAGAACTGGCGGTAGGACTTTCACCTACAACGCTTCCAAGCTATGGAACACCCTACCCCTCCACCTTAGGAAAAACCCCAATCTGACCTCATTCAGGAAACAGCTAAAAACATTTCTCTTCAATGCCGCCCAATAACGCCCTGGCTACCTCCTCTTGTTCTGTTGGTTTTTTAGCGCTTGGACGCCCCCGGGCAGCAATCGCGCTCTACAAATCGACATACAAATACAAATGCAAACATGCAAAATAAATGTGCAATATGCAACAAAGTAAAAGAGGTGTTATTAACTGAAAATATTTATCAAAATATGCAACAAGTCAAAGTCTCTTAAGACAGAAATAGTGGATTTAGGGATGAGCTGGGAAGAGAGAAACATATTCTATTAATCTTCAAAGCTAAAAAGGCCACTTTTCTCTACATTGCAAAAACACATGTTAATTCAACAAAAGCATTTGAGAGTGAATAGGCCTCACTTTCATGTTTTTCATGTGCCATGTTTTTAACTTGCACCAAAAGGTGCGTGGCAATTTAAATGCAGTCTGTCTGAAACACAAAAAATAAAACAATGCCTGACTGCAGATGAAATCTGCTCCATCACTGCCAGCGGCTGGTTTTGGGGTCCATTAATACAGTGGAAGGGTCAGAAATTAACCCTAGTTCAAAAGGTCTTTGGTTCACCCCCTTTTCTTCCAGATTGGCTCTGAAGAGTCAGCGAGAGCCTGTTGAGGAACTCAAGGTGGGTGAAGAGGTAACCGTGAATTGCCATTTGTGGTGAAGAGTGTTTAATGTCACTTCCACTTTGCTATTTGTCATTTGAATTCCATGGCAGCACAGATTCAGTACCTAAGCATGTATGTCATACTTGAATATTATTATTAGGAGAGATTTGAATAAAAAGTACTTTCAAGAAATATGCAGCAACAGTTCATGGAGAAAAAATGCTACAACTTAAAATCTTAAATCTGTGGAAATTCCCTTAATGTTTTATAGATGGTGTGGTGCATATGTTTAACTGGAATCCTTGTGTGGGGTAAAAGGATCATGAAGTATGATGTCTTGGGGTAAGGTGCAGTAGAAGCATAAAAATGCATTTATAGAACATTGGCAGGCTGGCTTTTAACAGTAGTGAAAAGTGCTAAATCAGAACAATTAAGAAAACAGTTTTGGTAAACATTACTAAAGAGCACTGCTCCTCCTCTTAAACTAACCCATTCACTCCCACTCCCTAAACAATTGCAAAGAGACCTAATTCCTAACCTTGATGCCTTCTCTGCCCTCCCAGGAACTCAGTTATACCTCCAAAACTCCATCTTCAGATATGGATACACAGTGAAATGTTATTATTAGGAGGAGGCATATGAGATGTCCGCCTTTAGATATTGAGGAGTGGCTGATCAGTTTTCTACCTTACAGGCACACTCGGACCTACCTTAGCATTGATTTAATAGTACACTATGATTTACAAAGCACAGTCACTATCTGATTCTTCTCCCTGTTAACCCAGAAACTCCTTCCCACCAGCTCATCTCACCCTATATCCCTCTCTTTGCTCCCCACCTTTTCTAGATGCCTAAGGATGGTTACCTATAATTCACTGCTGCCTATCCAGTGAGATACCAATATCATGGACAATAACTGCTTCACACACAAGGCTCCTTTCTCATTCTCTCTGCCTTATCCATGTTTTCTCTTTCCCATTTCCTTTTTGCTGTTAGGTGATCTTGTGACAACATAAAAAGCTATACGAATAAGCAACAACACATCTTAAGACAGAGACAACAACTGAAGTCCATTTGTTCTAAAATGATAAGCTAAAAGTTTCTCTACTTTGAACTTAAAACTTCCATTGGTTTTTGTCTCTTTCTCTGTGTCTCTATTTCTAGGCTTCATTCAGTCTCCATCCACATCCTGGTAAAGGGGATCTCATTGGTGAGCTGCAAGTGATACTTACATCACAAGCAGATAGCACAAAGTTGGATTCTTGACTGCCCAACTGGAGGGAATGCTTGCCACTAGACAGTCACCATGTTTCCTGCCACCAGTCCTTGCACAGCTGCATGGCTTTTTGGCTGGTATGACTTGCAGGCTTAATAGTTGTAAATGCTCTGGCTACCTCTTTGGCACTGCTGCTCCAAAAGCATGAGAATTTGAATGTTTTTTTAATGTGGCCAATGACACATTTTAATGCAGCAGTTTTCAAATTTGTTATGCCGAGCAACACTTGAGTTAAATATATTTTGGTACAGCCTCCTCCTACCCCCTCCCCCATCCTATGATGTAGCCTGCTAAGATATTTAACAGTGATCATTAATTACTGTAGAAGCTTCACATTCGAATTTTAGGGTACTTGACTTGACTAAAATCAAGGATAAGAGAACAAACATATTTTGTGATACATTACCCCTACTCCACCCTCCAAACATGTAAAAAAAACGGGATGTCACAGCATTTCCAAAACTTCCATCTAGGCCAATAGCAAACTCCTGGGAAATTCGTTGAATTTTATTTTCATTTCACATATACTTTCTACAGCAGATTTTGCAGAAAGAAAAAGTGATGGGCAGAATGCTTGAATTATATCAGTCACTTGTGATTACTTGGGGCCATGTTCCAGTCCATTTCTTTTTTGTAGCCCACCATGCCATCTCAGACAGGAATGAGAAAGATGTACATCAGCCTTAGTCCTGCTTAAATACTAATAGTCTAGGCCAAACCAGGCCAAAAACCCTATTAATGGAAACACAAGTAACCCTAACCCATTTTCGACCTTTTAAGGCCTCTGCAGTAGGATGCAGCGTGAGTCCTAAAGCACATTCAGCATAGAACCAGGTCTGACACACACACCACTCTTTAAGTATCACGTCAAAGAAACCAATAAAGTAATGGAGGGATTGCTTGAAGTAATCCCAGCCACTGGTAATTACTCAGAGCTGCAGTGTAGCCCATTGGTTTTTGCCCACCATGTGCCCTCAGACAAGAACCAGCGATATGCAAATCAGCATTGGTACTTGTCCAATTTTGAATAACTGCAAAGGGCTGCCCTTAACTAAGTGATATCCATTTTATCAATCTCAGAAAGATGAAGGTTTGCGACACCCCTACTGGAATTCAACATTTATGCAGGTTGTGTGTAGATGTCTGCAGTTGGCCCAATAATGGTCCATATTACCAATGTTATACAGTTGTCTAATATGTGCACTAAGCAGAAGGGAGCATGCTTTTTTGCCTTTGTGACAAGATGCAATATATCCTTTGTGCACTTTTAGTCTTGGACAATATTGATGTCTTTACAACAGCATGAACATATAAGCCAAAATGCTGTTAAAATATATGTTATACTTTCATATACTAGGCTAACTATAAACATTTATCGAAGACAAACTTCTTCTGGCATGGCACAATCTTAACTCCCATTTGATGGCAATCCATTCTGTCTATTTGGTTGGAGTGAAAGTGCTGCTCTGAACCCTGCTGTTATTTTTTTAGTGAGTGTGCGATGCAATAATTGGAGCTTTGACTCATTTCACCTGTTTACTTTACATAGCGAGTCACAATTCTTCGTGCAGTTGTGTTTCCTCAGACAGGAAGGAAGCAGAGATTATATAAAGTAAAAAAGACACACAGAGGATTGTCAGGACTGCAACTGTCCTCACGGAAATACAATGGTGTTGTGGCTGGAGGTCAGGCCAGCAACTCCAGCTCAGTTAGCCCTGGCCAGGGAACCTGAGTGGGGAGGGGGGGAGCTAGCTAAAGCCCTCTCGCCCCACGGTAAATGCGCCCTGCCTAGTGGTGCTTTTATACCACAGGTTAAGGTGTTACATGGGAAGCTGAAGCACATCTTTGTGTACGTATACATACCGTATTAGGTATGTGGTTGAAGTCATCAGAAAACAGACATGGTTTCATAAAAATGCATCTCTTTGGTAGGAATAAATTACTGAATTTGAAACTCAGACACTATTACCCGGCATAAAAAGCATATAGTGGCTGGAGCTTGGGAGCGTGATATTGGTACATCTCCGCATAGTCTGCAGTTGATGCAGCTCTGCCACTACTACCCCCCCAAACACCATGTATCTCAGGACATGACCATTCATTCTTTAAACACGATTCCCTCCTTTTCCCTCTTCCTCTCGCTCTAAAGACCTGCTACAAAGCACTTCCTGGCACATGGTAATGGTGAGCTCAGTTGAAAATGTGGAACATGTGTAAACGTGAAAACTGGCCTCAACGCGCTCATTGCAAATAAGCAATCATGATCCATCGTAGTCATTTTTCATTGATCTCAACATTGACATTTTTTGCGATGGCTTCATTTTGCAATATTGAGGAGGAAGCCATGACACTGGACACAATCGAAAACTATCCTTAGCTCATAACACAACTGGAACTGGGACTGGGACTGGGACTGGGACTGGGATGGAGGATGGAGAAACCAGTCGTTCAGATATGGAACAATTCCTTGAAAGTGAAATAATGCAATTAAGGAAGCCACCACCTTTAAGAATTCACAGGAAGCCATTTTCAGGATGAACGCAGAACTCAAAACTGAAAATGTTGGCTCTGAGCACAAAAATGCAAGATGAATTAGCAAATGATAATAAGCGTCCTGGAGCTCTAGAGTACACATGAAATGGTCCGTGATTACCAGAAGAATACCACTCTACAGAGTCCACATCTTAAAGGGCAATGTCTGCACAAACTTGTTCAGAGATTTCAAGTTTAGTATCATAAATCCTCGATGATTTCACTACCAGAAAGACGATTGAGTAGAACCCCCGGCCGCTTTTGGCAAGAGGTACCTGTACTATAGCAGAAGGGACTCCACCCCTAGAACCAGAGCCAGTCGCTTCTTCATCCGAGGCCATGGAGTTGGCCTCACCTTGAAATCCACGGGGGGGGGGGAGTAATACACGCGATCCTGTAGCCCTCCTTGATGGTGGGTAGAATCCATTCATCGGAAGTAGATGCCTTCCATGCTGACCTGAAATGGAGAAGTTTGCCTCCAAACGCAAACCTTGACCTTGACTGTGTCCATCCATATAGTCAGGAATGTTTAGTGGAAGACTTTGGCTTTTTCTGCCCCCTTCTTAGGGTAGAACTTTCTTTGGTGGGTACATTGTTGTTGCTGTTGTCGATGAAAGGATTGATGAAAGAAGGGGCGCTTTTGAATATCCAACTTGTCTGCACCAGGCAGCTTCAAAGATGAAGAGTGTTTTTACTCTTTGAACACATTGTGGAGATTTTCTTCTAACTCTGAACCAAGCAGCAGTGATCCCTAGAAGGGCAGTCTTAAAGCCAAGGATGTTTGAGCAGCATCAGTATGCAAATCTTTCAAAACTAGGATATGTCTTGTCGCTATAAAAGTGCCCAAGTCAGCCGATGCTCATACGACATCGACAACAATGTCAAACATAAATTCCACTTGATTCTCAATTTTATCCAGTAAAGGGGAACATTCCAAGGAGTCATCCACTGCATTAAATAGTTTCTTTATATCAGACAGCAAGGGTTGGGAAACAGAAGAGCCATAAATCTACACCCTCAAATCAAATGAGAAACAGAATTCACTTTTCTGACGGCAGAATCCACCTCCTTATCAGTCATATCCTTGATAATAGCATCCTCCGTCATGGAGGTTCTGCCGATCAGACCTGCCACAAAAGAGCCGATAGGAATAGAATCAGGCAAATTTACGACCACGTCTTTATTAGAATAAAATGTTGCCATGAGTGGGGCAAAATGATTTTATCTGGGTCCTTCCCTTCTCTTTTAAGAGCATCCAAAATGAAAGAATGTACTAGGAAATACAACTCTGAGGCACTCTGGATTGGCACAATAATCCAGAAACAGAGGTCTCATGCACCACCTATTCCTGGATACCAATGTTAGCTTTAACATCCCCCAAAAATGTCCTTTCCTATATATGTGGCTTTTGTTCCTCCTGCCCTTGAAATTCCTCTTAAGACTAGAGGAAACCGGAGAACAGGGTCTGAGAGACTCCTGTTGCACTTTCTTTACAGAAGATAACTCTCACAAAGTTTCCTTAATTAAGTGCTTCAAATGCTCCTCAAACCCCCCAAATTGATGCTTCACACGAGGGGAGGAAGAAGAGGTGTGAGAAGAAGAGGACACTCCAATCCTCCTCAAATGCGGATTTTTGTCCATGCTGACACTGAGAAACCTACAGAGAAGCACCACAATCCAACGAGAAACAGCTATGCAGACTTACCTTTGATCGCAGTCTTAAAACTCCTCAACCCAACGAAGAGTAAAGGTTATCCCACTACCGTGCATTCACAAACCTCTGCACCACACACATGTGCAGCTCTGCAACCTGGAAGAAACTCTCCTTCGTGTCTTGAAAAGACGTAACAGAGGATGCCCGGCTCCCCAAGATCTCTTTTAAAGCCTCCTGCGCCTCTCCCGACAATCCCTGCAGAGCAGGAAAGGTGCCTGACTCACCTAGAGGTCAGCCATGCTGACCATGGAAAGGAGAGTCCACCTTTTCCTCATACCTGTCCATCCTTCCTGCAAGACCGAAAAAGAACACGAGGAATACTGGGTAAGTATGCCTTTAATAGGCAGCAGATATATGGCAGTGGCTTATACTTCGCACTCTTCTTTTTCTTTCCTGTCTTTGGAGGTGGCATCACCTTATTAGTGAGGAATGGGGCAAGGACAAGACAGAACTGGGGCCTATATGTATACATCATTTCTGAAGGGTGGTGACATATACACTGCAAATAAGACGCTCACGATTTTGTAACTATTTACTAAAGGCCTGATTACGAGCGCCAAACCTGTAGTTAGTCTGCCCACCGGATTACGAGTTGTAATCCTGAAGGGCAGTCCTAAAGTGGTAGTCCACCCGCCATACCTTTCTAAGGCTAATAGGAGAGCCTTAGAAAGGCACAGCCTTAGGAGTGCTGCAGCCCGTTCCTGTACAGACAGAAATGCACAATTGTGTGCATTTCTGTCTATGCAGGAATAGGGGGTGCAAAGAAACAGGGGGGGGGGCATAATATCACATGTGCCCCTCTGCATGCACCCCTATGCACAGAAGCAACACTGTAGGGCCCCCTTAGATTCCTCACTACGATCCTTTTAATGGTGGGCTCCACTGCATATCACAGCTTCACACAGCTGCGCCACCACTGCGGGATCAGGGATCCCTGCCAGTTGCAGTAGTCCTGTGGTTGGTCCCACTGCCGTAGTTGTAATACGGAGGGCGGACCGCCAGTATGGCAGTCCAGGGACCCCACCTGGGTTCAGAGGTCCCATGGACAGTGAAACTCATACTTAGGCCCTAACTCCTTAGGGAACTCTCGATTAGTTTGTACTTTCCCAGACTGAACCTATATTTTAAATGGGGCATGCTAGGTTATATATATATGTGAGAATGTATGTTTACGGAGACTGACATATTGCTCTTGTGCGTGTTGTAACATGAATGAAGTAATACAAACGTGCGTTAATACACAGAAATTGGCCATCATTTTTCAAAACCTCTTTGGGCAAAACCCTGATCTTTTAGAAGGGTCTTTAAAAACTGCCAAGTTTGAGACAGTGTTACTGGTCCAACGTCTGTGCTTCAAAAATCACAATTTGCTCGTCATTTGACCAAATATGTTTACATTCTAGCAATTTTATTGTAATGTTACTTAACTAATATGCTTTAAATGCACCATCTGACGCAACTATTTCAAACATTTTTTGGGAAAATAATTCCCATACTTCACTGGAATGAGGCTTTTGCAACCTACTATATTTTCCTCATTGTTCTTAGACCACAGTATGTTGTAAAACACAGTTTGGCACAAGTGGTCACGACCATTTATTAAGGTCCGCTGCCCAAAAATTATTGGGGAGCCTTTTTAATCCCCTGTAGTTTGTCATGTGACATTTCAGCCACTCTTCCTTTTTGATATCACTTTGCATGCTGAGGTTTGTGATCTCATATCATATGGCAAAAGCGATTCTACAAAGTGCAGAATGCAAGGCATTGTTGCTTAAAATTCTAGGACTAGCTTCGTGCATCTCACGTGTCAAAGGGCTACTTCTCAGTTATGTCACAAATGCTGACTGTACCAATTTTCTCTATTTTAAACTGACAGCCACAAGCCATGAGCTTTTTTGGGGGAGGGGAGGAGGGTTAAACTTTTTCGGATGTTTCTCTTACGTCTCTGAATCAAGAAGCAACTCTTACATGTACTCTTGGGTGAGTGAAAATACCGTGTTTAGCACCACCTAGTAGTAATGCAGCATTATCTGCATTAAGAAGGAACAAGTAAAAGGCCTTCAATTTTATTATTAACTTCATAATATAGTAGGAAGGTGGGGCCCCAAAATGTGCAGCGCCTGGGGGCAAGAGAGCCCACTACCCGCTCCTTGTGACAGCCCTGGTTGACCGCACCAATTTGAAAACCTTCTGGTCACAGGAAATATGTAATTATTCTATGTTGGCAGCTACAATGTGGTTCACTTTCTTTGTGACTGACAAATCGTAGTCCTTTTTCTGTCATAGTTTTTTTCCGACTTTGAAAAACAGGTCAACGTAAGTGTGCTTCCTTAATTCCAATAGTGTTCGTATGCCTAAATCTAACTGCTTTTAAGTTTTTGTGTATTAATAAACACTGCAGTTGCCACATAAGTGGACAACCTCGAGGATAGGGCCCATAGTGTTAGCTGTACTATTTTATGTCTGGCTTCTTTTCGCCTTGTATGGACCAACGTGTCTCTGATATTCCCTCGCCTCATGACATTTCTCATCATAATGCCTATTCCCCATGTTCAGGAGTGCTAGTTTCTATTCCCTATGTTTCCTCCTTCGATTAGAGAGAGGGGTAAAAGTGTTAACAATATGATTGTGTTGTGTTTTGCTTTACTGTGTGTGTCTAGAAGTGCGACCCTGTTATTGTTTTGTGTTTAGCTGTTAGTGATTTTGACTGTACATCAAATCTTTTGATGCATAACCAAGCTTTGCTTATTTTAAGGTATTGAATGTAAACTAGAGTCTCTCTCAGTGCCTTCAGGGGTTGACTGTCGAAGCTAAGGAAGTTATTCCAATCAGATGGTTTATTGCACACCTTGGTGGATGAACCAGTATTCTTAGGGGTAATGAGGAAGTCAAGGAACACTAATGTGTTTTTGCTCAGGCTACTGGGGCACCTTAGGAGTGGGTCTTGTTTATTGATCCAGTCAACAAATTGTGTGCCTTCTATTTCACTACTGCTCTATACTATGAAGATGTCCCCAATATAAGAACACTACAACCTTTTATGGGCTCTGTATTTCTTTTGCGTCTTGGGCACTGTATATATCTTTTGAGACTCAACTAGCGAATGTAAAGGTTCACTAGACTAGGCAGAGGTTTACAACCCATGGTACCACCAACCCGGATATAAACGTGTTCAAATCTAAAACGTTTTTTAAAACTATTTCAGCTCTGTCCATTATTGTAAAAATTGGAGTCATGTGGATCCATGCACTATTCCCAATAGTTCTTCAACCACTTTTATGTTGCATCTTGAAGAATATTAGTGTATAGAGCTTCTATGCTCAGACATGGATCAAAGGCATATTTTAGAAGGTTTTGCACATCCTTTGAATCTAAACACTTCAAATCTCAAGCAGTGGCTGCAGAATTGGGATAGGTGTTCACTATTGAACAGAGCCTAATACTATGGGGCATCCTGAGACGACTCTCCTTAGATACAGAACATATGGAACCCAACTCAATAGTAAAATCCATAACGGTGGTGAAGAGCAAGTGCACTGATGAATGAAGCATGCCAGTTGAGTGGGTGAGGTCCCTTTCACTCAAAGATGTTTTAGTTTGTGTTTCAACCATAGTCCCAGGAATTGCAGATGTCAAATGCCTAAAGTCTCCCAGATTTGCCATTTACCATTGTCAGCGGGATTCCAATGAGCTTAGGGGAAAAACCTTGCTTTAACATGGATCTTCTCACTGACATGCTGTTCATCTGCTCAATCGCCTTGAAATAGTCTTAAGAGATTCCAGAAATCTCTTGAAGACATTACTTTTAATCAGGCTTATGCCTTAGACCTTACTGAATCGCACCGGACTCCCATCATTGTCGTGGTTGGAATTTTAAAGCTTGCATCACTTAGTTAATGTGTTGTATTAACAAATGTGAAGTGTCCGTCAGGAACCACCGCTATATCACTGTCGCAAGAAAAGTGTTGGTGAGAAGCCTTTCACTTTTAACTTGGCGAACAGGTTTGGGTCAATTTTTTTTTACTGGACTTGTAAGAGATTAATACTAAATTGTGTTGTGTAAGGATTTCATTACAGTCTGTTGGATGTCACTCTGTTATTTAATTTCTCCATGCTCCTTTGTAAATTGCCAACAACTTTTATGATAGTTTTAGGTAGAGTTGCACGTCATCCACATATTAGTGTCGTTCAATGTCCGAGTTCTCCTATTCTGCACACAGGTTTAACTATTGAGAGAGACGGTATAGACGCATCCGAACCACTTGAGTGCTGTGTCCATGAAGGCACATCTACATTCTAGCGTTTTCAGGAGTTTGTCATGGTAAAGCTTGGGCAAATATCATCAAAGGGTCTAACTGCAGCCGTAGGCATATCTTCCCTTCCCTGCGTTTATAATTCAATAAGTTTCTTCAAGGATTTTTATTGTCACTGTTCCTGTGCTATGCCTACTGTGAATACTGATTGGAATGGAGATAGTTGTTGTGAAGTTTTGTTCAGTTGCATCCCTACATATTTCTTGATAGTTTTTCCCAACAAAGGTAAGTTAGTTGCTGGTCTGTAATTGTGCAGGATTTCTGGGCCAACACTGTGTTTTTGTAGGACTGGTGTCATCTGTCCAGTCTTCAGATCACTTGGATACAGTCTTTGTTTCAGTGAGGCCTGGAGTAGTTTGAGCCAGTATAGCACTGGTAGGTGGAAGGTGACTTTTATTGCTAGTTTGTATCACGTCCAGAAGGGTTCTGAGCTCAGTCTACACACAGCTAATCATGTTCAGTATAATTAAATTTCCAATCAAAGCTATGTCGTTAAAGTGAAGAGTCGAAAGCACCGTTACAGCATTTACATGGGAGGAGCTACAATTCTGAATTATGTGGTGAGCTTTAGCCAATGTTCAACAATAGAAAAAGGCTTGGGTGTCAGCTGCAAACTTCATGAGCTCTAGTTTTCGGTGCAGTGTCTGATTCCTCCAGCCAGACAGTGTTGAAAGATGTGCAAAAGATCCAGAATGCAAGAGTGTTTCAAGCCTGCTCTTATATATCTCCCTCAATATTGCAATCTGGCTGGGCACCCAGAGGACTGAGGGCACCCACTAGACCTACAGGTTCCTCCAGTTAGGGCTGAGAGCTGGGAATTAGAATCAGTGTCTTACTGTAATGTTAATCCTCGATACCTCCAGTGCCGTTAAGGATGGAAACAGGAGTCCAAAATGGGAAAATCACCTATTGTCAAAAGAACCAGAGCAGGATAGTTGGAATGTAGTGGAAAAAAACCTTTGACCCCCTTTGGGGTGGAAACAGGCAAACAGTATCATTAAAATTAGGGACCCATAGGTCAAGAATGAGCTGCCACCAAGTCAATTACCAATAGAATGAGGGGACAGTATACACACTGAACTATGCGCAAGGGAGAGTACACGTTGAATGCACCTTGGGCCGTTGACAAAAGCTTCAGAAAAACATGTAAACCATTGAGTGTACTCACAGGGTGTTACACCCAGGAGGGAATGGGCCATATAGAACAGCCCTGAAAAAGTGGGACAGGGAAGTTAAGCTTCCATAGTCATGCGAGGACTTTTGTTTCTATACCTTTCACCAGTTCCCCTTGGGGGTGTGATTTATAAAATACGTGCTCTGGGTAAAATAGGCTCAACTATATAAACAAAAACGAAATGCAATGCCTCCCGTTCAAAACACCAATTTTTTCCAACATTGTAATTTATGCCCATGTTGGAAATGTGCGATTTTTTTAATATATATTTAATATCTCATTTACTCTAATCTGCTTAATTTACTAGATTATTTAAAGTATTAGAAATGATATTTGCTTAGTATAGCTTGATTACTATATAGTGAATACATCTAAAACTTGAAACTCTGCTTTTTGAGGAATTATGCCATAGTGCTAGAACATAACATTAAGAAACACTGTATGCTAATCGTATGATTATATTTGTATGACAGGCTAGAAGAGGAAAACTAAAGCTTCTGCTTCCAGGAAGTTTCCTTCCCCTTTATGAACAGCACAAGGAAGCATTACACGTTCTGCATACAGTGCAGAACCTCTCCTTCCAGCCCCCGATGCCACATCCACATGACTTGCATCATGGTAAAGTTTGACCCCTAAGGAAGGTCAGACTCTTATATTTACTCTTTTCTGTTTGGCTGATCTGTGTTGAAATACCTTTGAATTTATGTACGAATGTTTGGTTGTTTTCTTCTCCAAAAGTAGAGAACTCTAATTACGTTTTACTTTCAGTCTTTCTTCAGCATGTAGAAATGTAGATAGCAATAAGCAGTAAGGGCATTTTCCTCTAAAGTGAGGCACGGCATATACAGAAGAGACAAGTTTGAGATTGGAAGAACTGGAATTCCAGGTCAAAAATGAACCTCAATTCTCACAGAAATAGTTACACACAGTGTTGTTGTGAGTGGGCCTGAGTCAGGAATATATTGCACATCTGTTGATCCGTGGTGTTAATAATATTTGAATCTGTTCATGCAATAAATATATAACGCTTCCAGGGCACATAAAGGAGATTTTTCAGCATTGCTTGTTTTTGGCGTGTGTCTTTTCCCTGACCCTAGTTTCCACGTAAACATACATAGTACATACACTCACTTCTGAAATGTAGTACCCCTTCTCATCTCTTACTGCCTGAACTATGGTGACCACATTACCAACATTCTTCAACAAGCATCACTCATACTTCCCGAAATGCTTGTTTGACCTCACGTTTCCTGAAGTGCCATTAGATACTACCTTTACTTGCGCCGAGTTGCACACATAGGGGCATATTATCAAGGGCAGTATCGCCGCTTTAGCTGCAACAAGGCAGCGCTAACATGCATCAGCGCATGTTAGCTGCTGATTTTCTAACTCTGCGCATCTTAGCAATATACATCGCTAATGATATGCAAAGCAGGCGTTCCTTATAATTACTTCATTGAAAAACATTGCAAACACAACTTCACTGTATTATCAACGTTGCCCCAGACCAGCGTAGTGATGAGAAAAGTTGCGCTAAGCCCTCATTAACGTGTGATCCTAATGCCTGCATAAAACCGACTTACCATTATTGCCTATGGGAGGTGGATTGCATGGTTGAGTACACACTCCCCTATTACCAAGCTTTTCATTTGCGCTGTGAAATCATCGCTGGATTTCACACGCTAACGAGGATTATCGATGTCTATCGCTGGATTGCACTTCGCCTGTTAGCAAAGCGTTGCTAATACGCCGCTAACACGGCGATGTAATTCAGCGATAGAGGCCGATAATGTAAAATGCTCTAAGCGCTTTTTGCGATATTTATCGCAGCCTAACCAGCACATCTTTATAAACTGATAAGTATTCGCCTTCCCTCAGTTTATCCATCACACATGCCAAACTGTTGTCACCTCTTTACTTTCTTAAGTTCAACTTCATTCTTCTATTTCCTTGACTCCAGCCACCGCCTACCCTCCATGAGATAACTCATTTAAGTATCACGTGAAATGTGCTCCAACTAAACAGAGTTGGAGTTTGTGCTTACAAATCGGACACACAGCACAAAGTAATCTTCATCTTAAAAAGGAACCAGAGCTACAGAACCATTTACAGTTTCATATGATAATTGTTAGAACAAGATTAACCTACACCACTGTAGGAAAATTAGCAGTACTTCCTCAATTAAATTTACATTTTCAGATAGAATAAAAGTAATCTAAAACTAATTGGAAATATATATGGAGCAAAAAAAATAAAGAAACCACTATATTAAGGAAAGATGCAAAATACATCTTTGAAATAAAACATTTCGCTGAGGGACTGAGAAAAAGCTATCCTACAGAATGAGTTTGTAAGTAAAAAGAAAGCAAGGAGCAAACAAAATTAGCTGGAATTACTTCCTCAGTGAAATACACATTTTCAGATAGGTGTGTAGGGTTCGTGGGGCAGTTTAATTGTAGCAGGTAATTAAAAATGATAATATAAACATGTTAGACCTGTCAGCCTTAAGGTGGTCTCCCCCAAACTTTTTTTGCCTTCCTCCTTCATTTTTGCTGATATTTTTTTTGCTGGCCTTCGGACTCTGCACACTTTACCACTGTTAACCAGTGCTAAAGTGCATGTGCCCCCTCCTCAAAACATGGTAATATTGGCTTATAACCAATTGGCATATTACATTTCCTTGTAAATCCCTAGTAAAGTGACACTAGCTGTGCCTAGGGCCTGTAAATTAAATGCTACTAGGGGGTCTGCAGCACTGAATGTGCCACCCACTTAAATAGCCCTTTAAACATGTCTCATGCCTGCCGCTGCAGATTGTGTGTGCAGTTTTAGATTTAAATCTCTTTTATTAGTTTTAATAGTGAAGAACAATACAGGAACGTCTCATCTACATCCACCGGCCGGTGAGGGTGTGTTCAGTTTTAACTGCTATTTCGATCTTGAAAAATAAACCTTTTACCCTTCCCCAACCTTCCTTTTTAGGTCGATCCTAGAGCCAGCGCGCATGTGCTGCTCTTCGAGGCATGCTGAATTCCATCTGTGAAGTTTCAACATACCCACACACACCAACTGCTTTTTTATTAGTTGCTTGGTCTGCCTTTACAAATTCCATTGCTTTCATTCCTACCCCCTGACACCCTAAAAACAGTGATCATCGCCCTGGTAGTCTCTACGATTGACTATTGCAACAGCCTCTACCTTAATCTTGCAGAAGGTCCCATGAAGACGCTCCAGACTCTGCAGAATGCAGCAGCTCGGTTCCTCTTCAAAATATCAAAATACAAATCTGCCGAGGAAGCCATTAGGACAGTCCACTGGCAACCAGTCAGAAAATGGTGTAGGTTCAAGGCCCTCTGCCTAGCTTACAAATCCCCATATAGATTGGGACCAGGTCATTTCAAAGACAAGCTCACATGGTATGTCCCTAGGAGGTCTCTCCATTCAGGCTCTGCTAAAAAATCTGACTGATGCCCTTTTTAGAAAGTCCAGCTGGGGTGGAAAGAGCTTCTTGAGGACCACTGTGGTGCTCTGGAATAGTCTGCACTGGTTCTAAAAACTGCCTCTTACTTACTGGTTTTTAGAAAATCGATGAAGTCCTGGCGCTTCTCACATGGCTAGGAGGCACTCAATTCCCTGCGAGAAAGGTTTCTCTCCAGTAGATCTGCACCAACACCTATAGTGCCCAGATGCCCTCTAGCATGAGTTCACGCTCTATAAATTATTTTCAAATTCAAATTGGTGAATAATGTACATTTGTCCCACCTTGCGGCTGTTTTGTTATCGCCCTGGCTACTCCCCCTGCTACATGGATCCTTTAACTAGTGGCCATATGTTTTGTTTCAATGCACTACTTTTTCTTTCGCCCCCTCCTCACAGTTCGCTTGTATTTATTGTTTCCTGGTCCTGTCTTTGGCGCCCATCACTGCTCGTTTTTTTATTCTCCAGCTTTGCTCGCTACGTGTTCTTGTCAGTTTATTAAAATGAGGGCAAACATTTTTTTACAATACCTCCATCTCATGACAGCTCTTTGTCATTAATCAGCGTGGCATGCCACACTTAATCTTGCTAAACATGGTGGACGCACGCCTTAGCCAACGCAGGACCAGTTTCAGGTAGGTAAATTGTTATTATTGGAGTCCATGTGGCTTTTGTGAAAGCAGCTCAGACGCTGCTCTTCTTCTTTTAAATTCATTTTTTAGGTCTTGCCTGCTAGCTCCTCCCCCACCACCCACACAAGCAGAACAAATTACTATTGTGCAGGGCCACTCACCATTAGAACATGGATACCCCGTATAGAGGCTCCCTTCCACCACCACTGCTTCGCCTACATCTAGTCAAGGCATTTCCTCGAACACTACGTTGCCCCTGGCCACCAACACAGCGTGTAGCCTTTTTAATACACCCAAGAATAAATTCGGGCTGCTTGGAGGAAAGGCATGTACTTTTGGGGACCCTGTTTCACTCGTGCTTTAAGCAACATTTATTGTTGTTCAACATATATGAACTATTACTCTGCTTGGTTTGAGTTAACTTTCTGTGTGTGTGGAAGTAACTTTTGTGTGGGTCTTTTTCACCACATTTAAACATACCCTCCCTCCTCCAGCTCATACATAGTGATGGCCGAACTGGCCATGGGTTAAGCCCCTCCATCCCTCATCCCCCCTCGTCTCTCACAGCGCTGCCCCTACACATCACCTTCGAAACCTAAACTCCTAAACTGGTGCCTACTTTCTCCCCCTGCAGCAGAGTAGCCCCTTCACCTTCAGTGCACTGCCAGTGCGTTCTGCAAGCCTCCACAGTTTCAGTGCCTGCTGCGGGTCAACACGCGATACAAAAGGGGATGATGGATGGAGCGTTTGAGCTAATCAAACACTCACCCCCAGTCAACTGATCTAGGTTTAATCCATCACCATTCTTTAGCTCACTCCGCCACCCCAGTTCAGACATGGTCATATGCAAATCAGTCTGACCCTGTGCCTCATGGGAACAGTCCATCCCGAACTGCCAAGCCATGTCTTCCCTGGACCGGAAACAAGCATCCTGGGACCGGTTTCGGATTCATAATCCTCATCAGCCAGGCTATCTTCAATCCAGTGTCAAAGTGAGCAAGGGACTCACGTCTGAGCATACCCTGCCAACTTAGGGCGAACAAAGCGATACAAAAGGGGATGATGGATGTAGCGTTTGAGCTAATCAAACACTCACCCCCAGTCAACTGATCTGGGTGTAATCCATCACTATTCTTTAGCTCACTCCGCCACCCCAGTTCAGACATGGCCATATGCAAATCAGTCTGACCCTGTGCCTCATGGGAACAGTCCAGCCCGATCTGCCAAGCCATGTCTTCCCTGGACTGGAAACAAGCATCCTGGGACCGGTTTTGGATTCATAATCCTCATCAGCCAGGCTATCTTGAATCCAGGGGCAAAGTGAGCAAGGGACTCACGTCTGAGCATACCCTGCCAACTTAGGGCGAACAAAGCGATACAAAAGGGGATGATGGATGGAGCGTTTGAGCTAATCAAACACTCACCCCCAGTCAACTGATCTGGGTTTAATCCATCACCATTCTTTAGCTCACTCCGCCACCCCAGTTCAGACATGGCCATATGCAAATCAGTCTGACCCTGTGCCTCACGGTCAACACAGTGGCATGTGTATTATGGTGTGCATTGTGCATTTAGAGGAACAGATGAAACTTTAGAGGCACAAGAAGGGGACCTAACAAGAGTAAACTCCCTTGGCAATAGAAGAAAGCATTATATTGAGCTGAAAAAAAGAATCTCTAAATGTGAAGACAACAGACCCCAGGTCTGGTGTAAGGGTGGAGCATTGATTATACTTAAACACAAAGGTAGCAGTTGTTTCAAGATTGTTAGTTTGAATGGTTGTGTGAATAAGTAAAACTACTTGCTTTTTGTAAATCCTAGCTAAGTCTGCTTCCGTAGTTAGGGATGCGGGGTTGCTTTCTGATGTTATAGTGTGCGTACGTGATTGGAATATGTATGCGTGCTTGATTTTCATGTATGCAAAAAGGTGCACGATTCTCTGTATAATTGCAGCCTTCTTAAATGTTCAACATGTTGTCCTCTGACATCACTGTCCGTGTATTTTTTATTGTTTCTGGGTCAATAACATCGCATTACGACAGCCGCGTAGCTAAGGGGTGCGGGGGTGGGGGGTCCGCCCCAGGCGGCACAATTTTTGAGGCGGCTGTGGTCGTGCAGCACTGAGGCCCGTTCCGGCCGAGCCCGGCGCTTGTAATTTATTTTGGGAATGGAAAAGTTATTGAACACAGTTGTCCCAACTCCCAAACCCAAATAAATTATTACGGCGGTCTCCTCCAGTGCTGCGGTGCACCTCCTCGCCGGCCTAACTCGTTTTTTTTGCCACTTGCAGGCTCCGACGGTATGTTGTTGACTTGGCTGGCTCCCCCCCCCCCTGTCCAGCAAGGGCCGTCAATCAGTTGTGGCCCGCGGTAGCGCTACCAATGACGGCCCTGCACTGGACATTTGGCCAGCCCTCCCCTCGCATCGCGATAGGTGACGCAGTACGCGCACCATTACGCTCTCGTCGATGTGAGGAGTAAATATGAAGAGCCGAGGTGAGAGACTGCATAATTCTAATTACCTCATAGCTGCCAAGGTTTCAGATTACTATGTGTGACATTTTTATAATTTCAGTGTAATTTTGAGTGACATTTCCACAACAATGAGTGACGCTTTCTCTTGAGCAAAATCAAGCAATGAAGACGAGGGAAACAAAAATATCAGAAATGTGCTATGCAACCTGTAAAACTAGTTATCATTGGGAAGATAATTGTTTTCTGTTTTCACTGATAGATGGTTTCTGGTTCATTTCGTTATACAGAAAAGGTTTATTCGGAGAGCAACGGGGTGTCTGTGTAAGGCAACACAGCAACCTAGAGCTTGAGCCCGTGAAGGAAATACTTATACTTATAATGTCTGGTCCTGGAGCCTGGACCCCTATGGGTGTGACTGTGTTGTTGGGAATGAACGATGCTGATGTGGAGGTCCTGCAATCTGTGTGCAGCAACAAGTGCACCGTCGGTTAGTGGGGAGGTGATGCTGCCGTGCGTGGTCCTGTGACACTTTCCTGTGCTTGTGAAAGATACTTCCAAGATTCTGGGCCAGGCTTACTTTATTAGCACTGGCGCATGCACGAAAGGAGGTGGGGGTGTAATCAGCTGTGCAGATGATCACCCTTCACATTCAAAATGAATTTTGCGCTAGAAGTTACAAAAAAGTAATATCTCAATAGATCATGAAAGTGGTTGGCAGAGTTTTATTTTGTTGTTGTGACCATATGTTAGAAAAGTTTTGAATTTGTTTTGATTATACATGGGCATGTGTTTATGTCATGATTGTGCGACTAGAGGGTTGCTCTTATCTAAGCATGGGCGGAAAATCCGTTACGCTCGCGGATTTTGCGGATTTTCGGTAAATTCGCAATCCGCGAACGCTCGCGAATTTACCTAAAATCCGCAAATTCGCACGCAGCTGATTTTTTTTTCTTGGTGATACAATTATGCGGCGTGCGGTGTAAGTTCGCAATTGCGAACTGGTACAAAACCCTTGCGAACTGGCAGAAATCCTTGCGAACTGGCAGAAATCCTTGCGAACACAAAAAAAGCATTCAGCAGGTTCAAAAGTTCAAACTAATCATTAGTAACCATTCCCTGTAGTGCTTCCTGACAAGGGCCCCTCCAGAGTTCAGTTGCTAGTTGCAACAATTGTATGACCCTGCTCTGACCCTCACAGCAGGCTCATAGAATAGCTACAAGTAGGCCACAAAGGTCCTGAAAAAAAAATTGCACTGCAACAGACAGCAAATTACAGATAAGGAAGCAGGTGCCAGACTGGAATTTTAAAACAGTGACACATTAATAAATCAACCCCAAATTAATTCATGTCAGTTGAAGCAGGCAGGTGTGCTTGCTTTTTCCCCCCCTAATCTACAGTGTTGATGAACCAGAGGGTGGCATTGATGTACCAGAGGGTGGCATGGGTGAAACAGAGGGTGGCAGGGGTGAAACAGAGGGTGCTGGGAACCTGTGATGATGAACCAGACGTAGAAACAACATAATCATGACCGTTGCGAGCCAACATGTAAGTTCGCAATTGCGAACTGGTACAAAACCCTCGCGAACTGGCAGAAATCCTTGCGAACTGACAGAAATCCTTGCGAACACAAAAAAAATCCACAAATTCGCGAGAATTCGCGGATTTTGCGGATTGCGAGTTGGCAAATTTGCAAAATTCGCGAACGCCAGATTCGCTAAATTCACCCATGCTTACTCTTATCTTATCATGACCCACAATGCCTAGCACGCAGTGAGGTTGAGGAGGAGTTGTGTGAATAAGACATGTAACATACAAAAGTAATTAACTGACAACCAGTGCTTTAAGGGGGCTGATACCATTAAGTGTTAAGTATGTGCACTTCTTTAGTTAGTAAGGGAGAGTACTTGCTCTTCTCTGTGTGGGTCAATGCTATGAATGAGAAAGTACCAACATTTCTCAGATTTAGACAGTTATTTGGAGATGGGTAGTGCCAGCACTTGCACATTTCCAATTGAAGCACTGCTCGTGGTATGTCATACTTTCTAATATATTCAAGGCAGAGATTTACATGGATGGTCAATGTTATAGGCAGTGCAGCTGGGGGAGCAGGAGAACACATGTTGTGTGGATGCACCACCCAGCGCAGAGCGGTGCTGTGTGCACCTATGTCGATAAAGGGAGATAATTGGAGAAGGCCCAGCCAGTAATCCAGGTGGTAAACTGCACAAGTGATTAATATTGCCAAATAAAAAAAGTATGCAAAATGGGCAAAAAGAAAGTTGGCAAAATAGACAGCAGCCGTGCGAGGGAAGAAATTGAGTAACAAGTAAAGTTAGGGACTTTTCGTAGAATAAAACACAATAATTAAAAGGACTATTTTCTATCTATTCGTGATAGGCCAATGGAAAATATTTAGAGCAGGAAATCACACCCCCAAACCCTCTCATGCTCTCAAAGACTAACAGATGCAGGAGATCCCTAGTCCAGTCAGTACTACGTGTCTTGGACATCTTTCAAGTGCTCACCGTCCTTTTTCCCAAGCACCACCCTCTCCCCCCCAAGGAGCGGCATACTGAGGGCTAGCCCCGGGCGCCACAAGCTCTAGTTACGCCCCTGCATTACAATTGTGACAAGTAGTGTTGCCACTCATAGAGAGCTTCAAGTGATTCTTCTCTTAAGGAGACCTTGTTGGTTGGGGGGGGGGGTATTAAATACTTTGTAGACTTATTGTCTCACCATATGTTGCAATCTACATTATGTGGTTGAATGTCCTCGTTTTTAAAACTCTTCAGTTAAAACCTTGACATTTGTGAATACTGCATAGTGAATTATTAATAATGACCTAGCGCCTCTGATTAACCCAAAGAAGTTGCAGCACGTGGTAAAAAGCTCACTAACACCAGCCTTATATTTAGGTGTTTAAATACTGCTGCACGGTGAAAAGTACTTGCTGGCAAAGCATTGAAGTCTTTTATGCTGTAAAGGGCGGCTGTTTGCTATACATTTTACATTTTTTGATTACAATTACTCATCTTAGCAGGTGGTTTAGGTGTGATTAATGCTTTGAAGATGAACACGCTCATTGTGAGTGGCAGCATCCTTCTAATTCTACCCATTACGCTGACAAAGGATTGATGTTTTTGAGCAAGAATATCAGGTTGCCAGGCATATGTTTCAGTGGCTTTCAAGTGCTGACAACGTTTTTTTCCCTATTGGGCGGCAGATGGCAAGATCGAGTGTTCTATAGGCTTTTCCATGTAGTTCATATTCCCAGGATCTGATTCTTAATTAGTAATTGATTGTTTTTGCATTAAGCATAAAGCCTGTCTCTCTGGGTATGGAGAACGGGTGCCCCGCGGCTGATCAGGACTACAACACCTCTACTCCCAAATCTAGCCACATAATTCTACAGCACACCATGCCACATAATTACACTACACAGATCCACTCCACACCACACAGTTTCACACTACACACTTCCACTACTAATTAATCCAATCCAGCCTACATCATTTCATCACACATTGCCTCTGAGTTAGGCCTGACTGCTCTGTGCTAAACAACCAGAGGGGTGAACACAGGTTAATTTAGGGTTTGCTTGTGACTTTACTCTGAGAAGAATTGTGGTTGCTGTTCGAAAAGGGTCCACTCCCCACACCCAGTAGCCCAAATTCTTACAAAACATATTGAGTAGAAGTAAACAGACTTATGTGTTCAAGGCAAAACCCGAAAATGTGTAATTTCAAGAGGCAGTACATGGTATTTGGTGATCTAATTAGTCTTTTCTATACGAATCGTGCCTAGTAAGAATTTGTTGTGTGGTTTAGGGATAAGCAAATTGAAAAATGATTTTACTGTGCTGTAAATTTAAAATTGCATTATGCTTTCATCTGCACCTCCTGCCTTCTTTTTCACCAGCAGTTTCCACTCATCTGAATTTGTACTGCTGTCATCTTTCTAATCGGCAGCCCTTACTCTCTGTTGCTCTCGTCCACAACAATCACAGCTATTCTAGTTGTTCACTTTTGTATCCTCTGTCTTTGATCAATGTATACTGCTCTCATTCATACCTTCATATAAAAAAGGTCAGAACATTTGTGCTACTACCTTCAGTCGGCAATTGTGTTATTAGACACGTAGAAAATAGGACTGTATCAATGCACATTTTCCCTTATTCTGTTCCATTTACATTCTCAACCTTGCTCTTCCTCCTAAACGATAATTGACAATTCCAATAGATCTGGCTTAAATATTCATTGCTTTTCATTTTTATTTGTACTATATTTGTAATGTTATGTGTATTTGTAAATCGCACTAAAACCCACAAGGGTCTCCTGGCGCTGAGCAGATGTGTTTGCCTAGCCCTGCCTCTGGCAGATTGGTTTATTAAAAAGGCAGGTGTTAACCTTCTTGTGAAATTCAAGAAGAGAGGAGGAGGCTCTGATAGTATGTGTGGGACGTCGTTCTGCGCTACCCCCCTCCCCCAGCGCCTAGAGACCCTACGGGTGAGTAGCGCGCTATACAAATGCTTGATTGATTGATTGATTGATTGATTGATTGATTGACTGATTGATTGATAGAGGGATGTAAGAGAACGACCGCCCTGTCCTGATCTGGTTCTGTGTATGTGTGGGATGTGTGTGAGTAGAAATAAATCCTGGAGCATTGTCTTGGTGGTTGGTGGAGGGAGATGTGACTTTTCAGGTCGATGGGATTGAGTTGTATACTGCCTTGAATATGAGTTAGAATTGAGCGTATTTGTGTATTGGGAACAAGTAGATTTTATACTATTTTCTGAGGCGCTTTCTTACTACATGGATATGAGCTGCTCCATTAAGCATATCAGAAGGGGAGTATCTGCGCTTTTTAGGGCCCTAAGCTGGTGCTGTGTTTTATCTTATATCTCCCTGCTGCTCAGCTAGAATGCATGAGATGTGGAATGTTGGATGAATGGAATGTGAGTGTACTGTGAATGTCAGTTGGGTGAGGGCTGAGCAGCAGGACAGCTGCTCCTGATGGGGTTATCATTATTACTTAACAACTTATCTTAATAAACTAACCCGCTTAATCTACTTGAAAGTTCCAGCTCCTTTTTGAATACATTATTCTGAACTATTTATTTGTAGATTTTAAAGCACGTCTACCCAATCTCTTCATGATGTCGCGTTTTACAGGATTCATACCACTAGATGGCACTAGATGCTGAATCTGCTGTGTTTTTTGTTTTACTGCCCAACGTGTTTTTAAAAAAAAGTTGATATAGGTTTTGGTCCTAGAGTTGACCGTCTTCAGTTTATTGACTGGGCCTCGCATAAACATCCTGCCGGCTTGTGTGACATGCTTAGCAGTTGCACAATATATGAAAGACAAAAGCAAGCCTCTGAAAAAACAAATTTACGAAACACAAATCAGACATATTAGGAGCAAAATCAGAAAACACAAGATTAAAGAAACACCCAAAATCATTTGTTGAAGTTCTTTGAACAAACTCTCCTGATGAATGAGTTTCAAAGTAACCAAAAACACTCCTTAGCACACGTAACAATATAATTTAACACAAGTATGTAACATGTTTCCTCAAAGTTAATGCAATAATGAACAATAGGTTAGTATTCTTTCTTCTTTGTTGGTCACTTTATTTAGTGCAAAATTTCAGGAAGTTTTCAACAGCCAACACTTGTTTCTTTGCTTAAGGGAAATCTTAAGGGAACGCTTAAAGGAAATCGTGGTTGTAGAAGCCTCTGTGACGCCACCCGCACTCTGCCTTGAGGACTCCGGGCGGCGTCACAGAGGCTTCTACACACAATAGAAGCACTGAAGAAAGTTAATACAACTTGAATAAGATACATGAGAAACCAGATTCATTTCTAAAGACACCGCCATTGTAAACCCTATGCGGGTCGGAAGTATCACCGCATATTAAAACGGACTTGCGTAACAGGAATTAGCCTTGAGAAAGTCGTGGGTCAATTTCCTTTAAGCGGCAAAACACGTGTTGGCTGTTGAAAACTTCCTGAAAAATCACACTAAATAAAGTGACCAACAAAGAAGAAAGAATACTAAACTTTTGTTCATTATTGCATTAACTTTGTGGAAACACGTTACATACTTGTGTTAAATTATATTGTTACGTGTGCTAAGGAGTGTTTTTGGTTCTAAAAGGCTGTGGCCTATCTTGAGGAGAGAGGTGGTTCTCCTTACCTTATAGCACCGTCAAATACAGGGTTCTGTTTAACAATTTGTGGTAATTTTATATGTGGTGTCGTTTACCTAAAACAAATACCACTGTCCGGTTTACTTGAGTTTCAAAGTAAACAAAAAGCCGGGATGCAAACAGATGTCACTGGGAGGTACATTTGTCAAATGAAAGATTGCTGCATAAAACAAGCATTGGCAAAGCAATTTTTCACATGACCCTTATATATCCTTCACTGGCTATGCTGCAACTATTTTTCTGTGAATGCTACAGAGATTTATTCATGTGACTATGGGCCACATGTATCAACATTTGTAATAGCGATTACCTAATTGTGATTTTCTGTGAATCGCTATTAGGTAATCGCTATTACAAATGTATGAAACTCATGGAGTTTCCCTTAGTAATTACTAGTGGGTTGCAAATCAACCTACCTCATTAATATTATTGAGGTAGATCACAATTTGCGGCCCCCTAGGAATCACTAAAATCACGGGGATGGGGCCTGCTGGGGTCAGCAGACCATGTCCGTGATTGCTTTTAAATAAAGCAATCTTTATTTGAATGAATTCTTATAGGAAAACGGGTTGCGCTTAAAAAACAAAATTGAAAAGTTTTCTTTTTTTTATGATCAGGCAGTGAACCATGGGACCACTACCTGATCTTAAAAAACTTTTTTACAACCATTCCCAAAGGGGAAGGGCTTCCTTGGGGACCCCTTCCCATCTGCAAATGAGTTACCACCAACTTCAAGTTGGTGGTGAATTGCGAATGTTTTACGACCGCATTCACAGTCACAAAACAGTCATACGTACTGCTGCGATTCGTTGGTTGGAAGGGACGCCCTAAACGCTCCCCATCCAAATACCGAATTGCTAACCCATTTTCCGATTTGGTAACAGGTTATCGAATCGCAACATGGGGTTTGGTACATGTAAAAAGCCTTGTAGTTAGCATAATATCTCCCCAGTTTACTTGCCTCAGAAACATGCCTTCGACTTATCACATGAATTTGAATTTGAATTTAAAACATTTGTAGAGCGCAGCGTTCACCGTACAGTTTCTTGGCGCTATAGTGGTAGGTCCAACAACTGAGGACGGAGTGAACCTGTCGCAGAGCAAGGAGGGACAAGTTACACGGGGAAGGCTTGTTTAAACAGGAACGTTTTTAGGTCTTTGCGGAAGGAGGAATATTGTGTGGCAGAACGTAGGTGGTCGGGGAGGGAGTTCCAGAATGTGGGAGCCAAGGTTGAGAAATTGGCTCCACCCCACTTTTTACGTTTGAAACGTGGGATTTGCAGGAGGGACTTAGAAGAAGAGCGAAGCTCTCTGATCGGGACATATTCGTTGATCAGAGAGGAAATGAAGGCGGGGGCAGTGCCCTGGCGGGCCTGAAAAACCATACAGCCGGTTTTAAAAAGGGAGCGTTCCTTGACAGGAAGCCAGTGGAGTTCCTTGAGGAGGGGTGTAGAGTGGTGAAAGCGTGGGAGACCATACACCAACCGGGCCGCTTGGTTCTGGACCATCTGGAGCTTCCGCAGGCTGTATGCCGGGATGCCGTTGTACAGGGCATTGGCATAGTCCAGCCGCGAAATCACCAGAGCGGACATGATCAACTTAAGTGCCTGGGGGAAGAAGAAACGGAAGACAGTGCGGATGGTTCGAAGAGTGAGGAAACAGGAAGAGACCACAGAGCTAATTTGTGAGTGTAAGGTGAGTTGGTTGTTCATTTTGACACCCAGGGTTTTAACTGTGGAGGAAGGAGTGGGGGAGGGACCAAAAGAGGAGGGCCAGAAAAGAGAGTTCCAGGGACTGGAAGAACCACCGGTGAGAACCAACTCGGTTTTGTCCGGGTTCAGCTTGAGATGGTTGTGGTTCATCCAGTCCCTGATGAAAATCATAGTAGACTGGAAATTTGAGGTAGAAAGGGGAGAAGTGGAAAGGTTAAAGATGAGCTGGAGGTCATCCGCATAATTGTACACGGTGACCTCCAGCTGCTGAAGTGCAAAGATTAGAGGAAAGATGTAAAGATTGAACAATAAGGGAGAAAGAGAAGAACCCTGGGGAACACCACAGGTGACTTAAAATGGGGTAGTCGTGAAGTCTCCCAGCCGAACCGCCTGGGTGCGGTCCCTCAGGAAGGAGGATAGCCAGACCAGGGCTGATCCCTCAATTCCCGCCGCCTTGACACGTGACAGTAGGATGGTATGGTCCACCGTGTCAAAGGCGGCGGAGAGGTCGAGGAGCACCAGCGCCTGGTGTTTGTTGTGATCCATGCCCTTCCTGAGGTTGTCTAGGACCGACACCACGACTGATTCGGTAGAGTGCCTGGGGCGGAAGCCGGCCTGGCGAGAAGCCAGACCCCCATTTGCTTCTACGTGGGCGCTGAGTACCGAGGTGGCATGGCGCTCAAGCACCTTGCCCAAGTAGGGCAGCAGGGAAATGGGGCGGTAGTTGGCTGAGATGGACGGGTCAGCGCCGGGCTTCTTTAGAATGGGCACTATTGTGGCTGATTTAAGAGTGGGGATCACCACTCCCTGAGTAAGGGAACTGTTAAGGAAAGTAATGGGGGGATGGGGACAAGAAGAGTAGATCTGTTGTAGGATTCGTGCCGGACAGATGTCTGCCGGAGAACCCGATTTAACTTTGGGAAGTATCTCTAAGAATGCTTGCTCAGTAAGGGAGGGAATGGAGGTAAGATGGCACTGAACCGTGGGAGGGGAAGGATCAACAAAGGTAGAGGAGGGGAGGGGTATGTTGGCCTTGAAGGTTGCAACCTTGTCCAGAAAGTAGGTGTTTAATTGGTCACACAGGGGCAGGGTTGGAGGGATTTGGGGTGAGGCTCAATGAATGAAGTATCATTGAATCCGTTACGCAGTAATGGATTGCCATGCAGTTTATTTCATTACAATTGTACTACCTGAGTGGTTGAAAACTCTTTTCATAAACGTGAGCACAGCATTCATCTCTACAAGGGCCTCGGTTTATATTCATCGCTATGAAATATTACTTTGTGCATTGTGTTCATATTACATGAATACTGTGGAACTTCCTAGCTTTCTGACTTCTTGCTCCTAAGTATTTTATTTTCACCTTCCATTATTTTTACAGCTTAGCATTTTGCCTCATAATAACACATTCTGTCTCCGTAGGTTGTGTCCTTATTCGGATGCACACTCTGCATCTTTGAAGGTGACTCTCTTCTCCACGGGGAGCCAGTGAAGTCGCCGCAGGTGTTGGCTGATGTGTTTGTGCCGGGAGATGCTGAGGAAGAGTCTGGCCGCGGGGTTCTGTATTGTTTTCAATTTGCGGAGTAGCGACATGTTGATGCCGGCGTAGAGTGCGTTGCCATAGTTGAGTTTGCTGGTGATGAGTGCGTGGGAGACTGTTTTCCTCGATTTGAGGGGGATCCATTTGAAGGTTTTTCAGAGGATGCGGAGGGTGTTGAAACAGCTGGAGGTGACGGCATTGACCTGTCGGTTCATGGCAAGTGATGAGTTGAGTACGATGCCGAGGTTCGTGGCGTGGTCTGAGGGGGTAGGTGGGCTTCCGAGGGCTGTGGGCCATCAGGTGTTGTCCCATGCTGAAGGGGTGGTTACAAGGACTTCTGTGTTCTCTGCGTTGAGTTTTAGGCAGCTGTTGGTCATCCAGACTGCCACTTCTTGCATTCCTCTATGGAAGTTGAGTTTTGAGGTGGAGGGGTCTTTGGTGAGGGAGAGGATGAGCTAGGTGTCTTCGGCGTAGGATATGATGTTGAGGCCGTGTTGTCAGACGATGTCTGCGAGGGGGGCCATGTTGATGTTGAAGAGGGTCGGGCTAAGAGATGACCCCTGTGGGACTGCGCAGGAGATTTCGGTGGGGGCGGAGCAGGGCCGGACTGGGAACCAGAACTGGCCCTGGCAAAGTGCTCGGCCGGCCCCCCTGCCCCCCCCCCTTCCTGGAGGAGAGGGGATGGAGGAGAGGTGCGACCGCGCTCTGTGACAGGGCCGTTTTTCGGCCGTTTTTGTTACAGGGCCGTTTTTGCAGCATAACGGCCCTGTAACAAAAACGGCCCCAGGGGCCCAAAACCGGCCCCCAACCATGCGGCCCACCGGGGAATTGCCCGGTGCCCTCAAAGGCCAGTCCGAGCCTGGGGCAGAGAGGAAGGGTGGTAGTCTGATCCTTTGGCTTCTTCCGGTGATGAACGAGCGGATCCAGTCTAGGGCAGTTCCTTGTATGCTGGCGTTGTGTATTCTGGTGATTAGTGTCCGGTGAGATACGGTGTTAAAGGCTGCAGGTCACTGGGGTCATCCGTGGGTTTCTTGAGCAGGGGCCTGACTTCCACGCACTTCTGTCTGGGAAGGTGCCTGTTTTGAAGGTAGTATTTATGGTGCAATGCAGTTGGGAAGGCAATGGTGTCTGCTGCTCTGTGGTAGATGTGTGGGGGGCAGGGGTCGGTGAGGGCACCCGAATGGATGCCTTTCATGGCCGCGGCAATGTCCATTGTCATGATTGTTGTCCAGTTAGAGATGGTGGACTGGCTGGTGAATTGGGGGGCGGGGCTGGCTGAGGTGTCTTGTGGGTGGTCGGTGAAGTTGTCATTGGGTGTTCTGATCTTGAGGTGGAAGTAGGTTCCCAGTTTGTTGCAGAGGTCTTGGGTCGGTGTGATGTCTGCGACTTTTCTGTGTGGGTTGGTGAATTCCTGGATGACGTTGAAGAGTTACTTGGAGTTGGTGGAGTTGGTGAGGATTTTGTTGTGGATGAACTTCCTTTTTGTTGTTCTGATTTGGTTGTGATAGTCCTTCATGGCATTCTTGTAGGTGGTGTAGCTGTTGGTTGTCTTGGTATTCTTTCAGTTCTTTTTCAGGTGTCTCCAGGTGTGCCTTGCTTCTTGGAGGTTGGTGTGAACCAGGCGGCTTTTCTGGGGCGTTGTTTGCCGGAGTTTGCGTAGCGGGGCAAGCTCGTCTGCGCAGTTGAAGATCCATGTGTGTGGAGTTCTCTGGCTGCAGTGTTTGCGTCGGATGCCCAGGTTTGGTTGTCTAGGGAGAGGGTGGAGTTCAGTTGCTCGTCAATGACCTTGTTCCAGTTCCTTTGTGGAGGGAGTGAGGCTGGTTTAGATGCTTTGGGTTTTTCAACGGTGAAGTGGGCGCACAGTGGTGGTTGGTCCAAGGTGGTTGTGTTGTGTGGCTGAAGTGGATGCTGTTTCCTGTAGTGAAGATGGGGTCAAGGGTGTGCCCTGCCCTGTGTGTTGACGAGTTGGTTGAGTCCGATGTTGGCGAGTTTGTCATAAAGGGTTGTCGAGGTGGAAGTTGAGGTCTCCGATGAGTATGTAGTTCATTGATGCGATGGCCTGGGGTGCAATGAAGTCAGTGATGGTGGTGACAAAGGGTGTCCGGGGGCCGGGAGTCTGTAGATGAGTGTTCCACAGAGTGTGGTCTTTGAGCTGGTCTTGATCCGGAATTGCAGGTGTTTGGCAGACGGAGGGTCTCGCTGGAGGTGGTGAGGCGGAGGGTGCTTTTGTGGACTATGGTGAGACCTCCTAACGGGTGGTCGGGGCGGTCCTTCCTCTGGATATTGTAGCCGTCCGGGATGGCAGTGTTGATGTCGGGAGCGGGGTGGCGTTGGTCCATGTCTCTGTGAAGAAGGCAACATTGGGCGAAAGTCAAGTAGGTTCCAGATTTCCATGACGTGTTTGTGTACCGAGTGCACGTTTTGGAGGATGCAGCTGAGGGTGTCGTCGGTGTTGGTGCTGCTGGTGTTGGGGGCCGGCGTGATGGTGAAGGTTCGGCGACAGCAGAGACAGGAGAACTGGCCGTGGGTCGTGTTCAGTGAGGGCTGTTGACGATGGAGGGCAGTAGATCCAGGGGTACTGGCGCTGGTCAGGGTCGGGTCGTGGACGGGCATAGACAGGCTTGCCTTTGGCACGCCAGCGGCGCGCCCGCTGCATGCGGCTGCCTTTAAGTAGGGAGGGGGGAGGGACTCGCAGCTGGGAGGCGGGAGCGGGGATTAGGCGGAGGGAGGGGCCGTGGGGGCAGCAGTGGTGGAAAGGGAAAAGGCACAGAAAACGGGGAAAAAATAAGAGAAAACAGAAGAGATAACGGCACAGTGAAAAAGAGCTTAGCAGTATAAGCAACACAGAATTTATAGCACAGTGGGAACAGCAGATTAAGCGAAGATACAGAATGGGCAGAAAAAGAGCACAATTTGGGGCCTCGAACCCTGGCGGGGCAGAGCGTGGCACAGAGGTCAGGTGGCACTTGTTAGCCAAGCTGCCGGGGTAAAGAGCAGGTCGCTGACCAGAAGGTCAGTGGTCTTGCTCCCCTCACCCCCTTTCAGCTGTTGCTTTATGGACTTTTTACCTGGGAGTTGGCAGTAACTTATGCTCCGCCCCCTTAGGCATTTTTTGTTTCTTATCGTTATAGATTTCTACTTAAATCCCATTGGTAGCTGTTGTTTTCATTCATTTAGGCCAAAGGCTCTGCATTTAATGTACTTCCTATAATTACCACTTTTTTTAATTCACTGCTTTTTCAGTGCTTTTCCACAACTACAAGGTTTCAGTCCCAGGCCCGTAAATGTAAAGGTTTCCACACAGTGAATTTATTGTCGCTGTGCTTTTCCTAAAATGGCTTGCATTGGAGTGCTTTTTCAGTTTACATTATGCTGAGGAATGATAGGTGTTTCCATGCAGAATTGTTTCTGTTGGTATTGTATTACGCTTGCATTTATATAGCGCTCATTACCCCTGACGAGGCACTGAAGTGCTTTACGCAGGCAGCACGCTGCTGCTGAAACCAAGGTTAATGGTTAGTCCAGGATTATTAGTTATTGGGATTAGTCTTTTGCGCTCAAGCAAACCATCTCATCAATTCCTTCCAACTTCTTGTGGTAGATTCAATAAATAGGAGTTTTATGTGATTATTGGTGGAGGGGGAGGGTATGTGAATTCATGCAGATATGTGGTGTGGTCAATAGATGAGCTAGAGGACATTAGGCATTGTTAGTTTACAGGTGCATGACTTTCAGAAAAGGAAAGGTTGTGATCTTTGATATGTGTTGTGGGTAATTTGCAGAAATATGTTACTAGACTTTAAGGTGTATATGCATGTGATTTAGAGAGGTCTGCTCAGAGAGGAGAGGCAGGCCTTGGATGGAAGAGAAGGAGAGAGAAATCTGGGGGAAGGGAGAGGCAACAATCAGGCTTTTTAAGAAAAGGACAGTTTTTCAACTTAAAAAGTGTTTTAATGTTAAACACAGGACATCTCAAGTGCAGCCCTGGACCGAATAACTGGTGCAGATCCTCGTTTTTGTTCTGCTTTTTCTGTGCACATTGAATTTTTTTGCACTAGTCAGGTAGTGTTATGTTGTTTCTCAATTTGTCAGTTGGTGCAAAATTGAGGTAGAACTTATCTATGTAACCTGTAAATGTTGGTGAAAATATGCACTGACCTAATCCATTTGATCTGGAAACTTTGGCACAAAATTGCACAGCTACTGAGACAATCTCTGTAATTCAGCTTTGTTAGCCCAAAACTGCACCGGTTCTGCTGCTATATATGGCATACAGAAAGATTGGTGCAAAACTGTAGAGGCATGTGTAAGAGCTATGTAATCCAGCGCAAAGGCCTTCATCGTCGACTGTTTACACTTTGCATGCTGACAAAATCAACATAATTGAGGAATATCGAATAATATTTAGTGTAAAATTGTACCCATTCTAATACAGCCTACGTAATCAAGAAATGTTGGACTAAAATTGAACATGCATGTGTACGATCTACGTAATCCAGCAACAGGCCTTTACCAAAGAATGTTACCATGTACAGAGTCATCTTGAATTCTACCTACAGGCAACCAGCAACGTGTAAGGATTTCTTCATCGCTCATGTACACAGTGTCACACTGAATTTACCAAATTTTTTACCAACATACTATTTACTGATTCTTAAATACCGAATCGGTAAAATTTGGTATTTAAGAATCGGTAAATAGAGATTCCCTACATATGGCCCTATGTCTTTTATTTATATATTTTGAAAACCTGCAAGTGGTGTCTAAACACTTATTTTGTACTTATAGTCCTTGCTTACGAGAAGCAAGACTGGCAGTAAAAGAGGCGCAGTTACTGCTAGTCTTGCTTCAAGTACAAAGTGCGTGTTTATGCACTGCTTGCAGGTTTTCAAAACACATAAAGAAATGGCATTGTCATTTACAATGCCTATACCTCAAACCCACGCACAGGCGAGACGTATTGCATTGCAAATGCTTTTTGAGCTCTGAAATGGAGGCGGCAGCAGCCATAGGAGGACAGGGACCTTGACACCAGGCCGTGTGTTTTAAAAGCAGGAGGGATGAGGAGGCAGCTGCAACCAAAACAGACCTCGGTCTTTAAATGCACAGCAAATGTGACAAGATAAGAGCAAGATTTACAGCCCTGTTTACAACAGAGCTCGTTAAACCACGAGCAATGATTTTGAGTGCTCCAGTTTAAAGAAAGACATAGTGCTCACAAGCTCTGAGTAACAACACATGTAACAGGGGAAGTCCTTGAAAATGGGCAGAGCTTTTAAAGCCTATATCCTGAATACAGCATGTCTCACAGTGACAGCACAAGTGTGTTTTAGATATAAACATGCCTTAGTATAAAGTCGAAGCCAACATTTCCATGACCTGCTTGCACAGTCCTAATGTTGACCATGGCTTTGCAGCTGACCATGAAGGTCAAGGCCCGTACTCCCTGGGCCAGAGGCAGAAAGTCCTAAGTGCTTGGAAGATTGCACTGATGTTTCTTTGACTCTGCTGTAGCAAGGATCTGTGCAAGGAGCCCTTTAGGATCTTTAAGCTCTTTCTCTCTTCCTTATTGCTTAACCGCTTAATGAGTTCCATCCATTATTGTTTTCTAGAGTCATTAATATCCTAAACACATAATACAGCTCCAAGTACTTAATATACGTATGGAGGTGGATTAGCTTCAGCATGTTTAAACTGGCTTTGAGCACCTCTATCAAGTCCTTTTTAGGTCGAGCCTGGGCAGCGCTTGCGCTGCTCTGCGAGGCATGCTGTATTCAGGTATGGACTTGAAGCTCTGCCCAATCTCCACCCATATATTTCATTGGCTTTTGTTGTTGTCCTTTGCAAACTGTGGCTTTTCAGTGGGCATAGGCTTAGTAGTCCCTCCTTAGTACCGCCTTGTCTCGTTTTGCAACCTCCTATAGCTACACCCCCTGTTACATATGTTGTTACACAGTAGGCTTTAATTACAGCCTCCGAGCACTATTTGGTTAAATGGGGTTCGCCTGCCTTCAGGCAGGTCAAGCTCTCCCCCAACGCTTTATTTTTTTTTCCTTGCACGGCATGCCACGCTGATACAGTGGTGACCATGCATTTAGTTTGTTGGTTGCTGCCTGATGCGGCCGCATGGTCTGATTTTCTTACTATTTATTCAGATTTTGGTTTACAAGTGCCCCATGCCGCGCTTTCACTTTAATGTCATGCTATTAAAGTGAAAATGCGGCATGGACCACTTTTACAAAAAAAAGCATTTGTATGTCAACTTAACAAACAGATGCTTCTTTTTGTAAAAGCGAGCCATCCCGTGGTTTCACTTTAATGGCGGCCACGCCCCTTTCTTTAGACGAGCCGGACCTAAAGGAAAGGGCATGGCCACCACTAAGGTGAAATCGTGGCATGGAGTGCTTTTCCAAAAATAGCATTTGCAATGCAAAAGGTCTCGCATTTGCGAGAGTTTGAACTAATGGAGTTCACAATGCCAATAGCTCAAACTCTTGTAAATGCCTCTCTGGGGGTCACTTACCTACTCCATCCCCACTAGGTCCCCCTCACGCTTACCAGTCATCTAAAGGCAAGAAAACTTTGATCTCTACCATGGCCTGGACAGCACGAGACCAAGGGTCACATCCTCGCAAAGCTGGTGCAAAGCTCGCCTTAGGGTGGTAATTGCAACCATTTGTGTTCCAAGCATAGGTTCAACTAACTACACGTTTGCAGTGTCTCTGTCATACACGTATGACACTAAAACATTTCACTTATAAATACATACTATACAACAAAATCTAGAAATCCAGATTATTTCATCTAAGTTGCCAGCTGCCTATCTGCAAATGCGATTTGATGACTTACCAAGTGTATGAAGCACTGTATAAATGCAACAAAAGTTAGAACAGTGGCATGCATTGGGATGTCCAAGCTTCTACAAATCGAGTACGTAGTTAAACATAATTTGTATCAGGACAGTAGTAAGGACAATGTGCAAAGGCTAACTGGGGAGTCGGGGCTGAACAGAAAGTTTCAAACCTGTATTTTTACTCTTAATTTGAATTTAGCCCATCAGATGGCAAGATGGGGCAAGCAAATTGGTACAACGTTCAAGGCTGACCCACCTAAAACCATCACAGCTCCTAGAATCGACAACTCCACTCTTCTGACCACACACTTCCATCAAAGTACCCAATCAGACCCGGGTGTGCGAATGGAAGTTTCGGAAAGTCACAACGCTGACTACCAAAAGGTACAGCAATGGCAGACTTTGCGCGAGACAAATGTCAGTAACTAACTAGGTAAAGTGGAGCATGGAGAGCAAGAATACGTATGTACTTTATGGGTGGCAGCGCCCAGATCCTCTGCATGGATGTTGAGGCTCGCCATTTTCCCATCACAACCCGCAGTCTGTTTCACTACATCCTAAACAGCCTAACTTCATTTTCGAATTGTGGCTAGATTTTTCTCATACCCCTAAACGTCCATCCAGAGGTTTTTTTATTCAAAACCTTTCCTGTATAGATTCCTCTGTAACCTATGCTGCCCCCTCCAAAAAATAATTGTTTATGATCTTGTCCAACCCTTTCTTTCACTGTCATTCCCACCACCTATCAACTCCACACAACCGAGAGAATAATGGTAAAAACTCCACAGCTCTCTTTCTCACTCTACACCCCACCACCCTCAACCCTCCGTCACTGGAAGCATGCACTAAATGGTAATGGTAAGAAGTCAATTCATCGTCAATTGAAAGAGTTAAGGGATGACTGAGCACAGAAGCAGAACTATCTTCACTCTCCCTGTGAAGGACTTCAAGCTACTGTGCTCTCAATAGAGGACTTTCCTGAAGCACCAATTAGACACCCTACGCCAGGATGTTCTCAGGATTCTCAGAAACAATGTCCCACCCTGATGCAATGGATTTTTATGAAGATATCACGAAAATCTGTCATGGGTCCAAGCCCTACAAATTGTGCATGACTTGGTATCTCGACATCCTTTATTGAAGCTCCTTCTGTTTCTCACTAAACAGAAATAGATGTTGTCTTGTCTTTTGCAGTCTTTGACATACACCATGTTTGTACGCCATCTGACCTAAAACCAGTCCTTTCTTATTCAGAACTCAGAATTAGGACAAACTTACCTCTATTTATCTTCATGTCTAGATCATGAGAATCTTTCAGTTTTTGACCAGTTGCTGTTGGTGATCTTTGAAAGTTGTGGGCATAATTCTTGCCCTGAATTGCCAAAAACGTGGGCGTAGCAAGTAAATCTGACTATTATGTAGAGGGTTCAGGAAGATTCTCTCCCTCAGAAAATGTTGAAACCATGAATTCAAATGGAGCATTGTCAAGCAAAATTTCCACATAAAAGTTGCAAAAGCGTCATGCTCTCTGAGAAGGCAGAAGGGCAAGAAATACTTCCAATATGCCAGAATAAGCATTTTGCCATGGGTACCCCTTTATTCCGAAAATTACCTCCAGTATGCTAGGACCTACTTCTTGCTGGGGATGCTCTCCCTTACAATAACTTCCTCATCTAGACCAACGCCAATAAATGGCCTTAGGTGTTTACATAGCCAATAACCTCCGGCAAAACCAATAGGTCTTGCTTATGAGAGTTATTGGCATTGTTAATTTGTTTTAGCCATGCTGCATGTCTGAAAGTTAATTTAAAAAGCGCTGACACAACAGCACTCTGCGTCACAAATTTTTTTACAACCTTCAGCCATGTTGCCCTGCAACTGTTGTCCAACGTGGCTGAAAGTTTTTGGGAAAAAAGTGCTATGATGCATAGCACTGTTGCATAATGGTGGCTTTTAAATAACTTTCAGACATGTTACCCAGCAGCCGTGCTTCTCTGCAGCATGCCAAAAAATTGACAAAGCCAAAAGATCTCGCATAAGTGAGACCTATTGGCTTTTCCAGTGCTTTTTTCCCTATGCACTTCGACTGCTGTAATACTATGGGCCTCATTTATGAAAAGTGACGCATCGCTGCGTGAAAACAGCGATGAGTCACTTTTCACTGTGCACTCCTTACGACATTCCTGATGCGTCATATTTAATGTATGACGCATCATGTCGCAAGGAGTTACAGATACGTCAGTATTTCTGACGCATCTGTAAGCGCAAAAGTGACGCATTGCTGGAGGGTGTCACAAAAGTGACGCAACCCCAGCAATGCGTCCTTTCACATGGGGAAAGCCCCATGTGAAAGGGCTTGCATCAGTCTTACGCCTGCTGTGAGGCAGGCGCAAGATTTTGACGCAACAGCGTCCAAAAAGTGACGCAGTGAAATCTCATAGATTTCACTGCGTCACTATTACGAGGCTTTTTGCGGGGGAACGCCCCCTCTGCATACATTATACCTGACGCAGGTATAATGTGGAGCAGGGGTTTAAAAAGTGACGCATCTACCTAGATGCGTCACTTTTTAAATATGGCGCAACGAGGCGCATTTTTTACACCGCTGGTGCGTCACAAAAAGTGACGCACCGGCGGCGCAAAACTGACGCAAGGCCTTCATAAATAAGGCCCCATGTTTTTAACAAAAAGCCTATAAAAAGGCATTGACATAAGCGTAACACATTTTGTGCAAAGCCTTGCCAAGTACCACACATCCCACGTTAGAATAACGCATTTCCGGTAATTTTCCCTCATTACCGCAATGCCTGAGATTGTCACACAAAAGAAGTGTGTGCTGAAGTGTGATAAAATTGTGTAGTTCCAGTTTCTCGCTTTTCTCCGACACTCATAAAAACTGAGCTTGTTTTTCAAAGGCCACAAGATGGCGCCAGTGTACAACAGGAGGTATAGGAATCACGATGTATTATGATGTGGAAATATCCTGCTATCACAGAAACTCATCTGCAAGCCAAAGGAACTTCAAAGATTTGAAGACCGAAACACAAAACCACATACTCCCCAAATTAATGGGAAAAAAGCACACCCTGCTCAAGCCATCGTTTCAAACAGACTTGGATGTCCAGCCACAAAACAAAGTTTCTACATACTTGCCAACTCCTGGGTCAGTAAACGTAAATGTAATCCCAGTACTTGTATAGCGCACGGCTCACCCCATTGGGGTATCCCGGTGCTGGGGGCCGTTGGGAAGATTAAGCAAACTATTGCCCGGAGTCGCATGGTCAGTCTAAACTGCAGTAAAAGAGGGGCCTACTGGAGAACTGTTCAGGGAGAAGATCCACCTGGGGCCCCTCTTGAATCCTGCAGTCGATCTGGGGTCCCATGTGATAGAGAGCCTGGACAGACTCTGTCAATTGATCATGATCTGATCATGCCATTAATTTGATTGGTTGCCAGCCAGGGAGGCGCAGGCTGGCTACGCAGGGAATCTCTGTTTAATTTACTGTTTCTCTGCCGCCCCGTCCGGCAACATGAGTCCGGCCTAGGTTGTGGGCTGTGCTATCCTACTACTAAGTGCGGGTGACATTATACTGCTTACGAGAAAGCGTCACTTAAAGCCGTTGAATGGCACTCAAAATCACATTGGAATTATGAAAATGTGACATAAGCAATCTGAAACCTTGGCAGTTATGTGTGCCCTACCTTAACAATATTAGTTCGGCTCCGAGAAGTCAACAGAAGTAGTACATAAGAGCACACTCAGAGCTTGAACACTTTATCGAAGTGATTTAACACCACAGTTTATATGAGAGGTTAAATGGAATGACTAACAACTGCGGAAACGTACCAGGCTTAAAAAATGCACTGCCTCACAGGCAGTGCTTTAAATGGGAAAAAATGTGTGCAGGTACTCATTAAAATGAGCTAGAGGTGTAATGAGTGGGCGGAGCTAGGGGCGGGGCCAGAGGTGGGGCTAAGGGCAAGACATGATGACACTTAACGACTTCTATAATAGTTGCAGCATACAGCAAAACGCAATAGTTGCACCTTCTTAATGCCGTACTGTTAATTGCTGTTGTTTGGCACAATACTATATATTTTTGAGCATGTGAGTAGGAAGAAACTGAAAATACCCCCACTTCGAACCAAAGCTCTTATGGCACCAAGCAAATGAAGCAAATCATCATGACCCTCCCCACAAGATATCTCTTGTCTCTTCCATCGATCTATCCATTCATTCTTTCATCCTACCATTTACCTGCTGATGTCCACCATTTACCCTTTACATTCTGTCGTCTATTCAGTTTTCAATCAATCATTCAGTTTTTCACCAATCCGTCTGTCCACCCTTCCTATCCAAACCTATCCATCTATCCATGTTTAAACCTATCCATTCATCCTTTCACTCATCCATCTCTTTATCCACCCTTTCACTCATCCATCAACCCTTTTGAACATCTATCCATCAACCCTTTCACTCCTTTATATCATCCACCCTTTCATTCCATCCACCCTTTCACTCAATCCCTCCTTTCACTCATCCATCATCCACACTTTCATCCATCCTCCCTCCCTCCCTTTCATTCATCCATCCAATCTTTCACTTATCCAAACATCATCCACCCTGTTATCCAATCATCCACCCTCTTTCACCCATTCATCCATTTACTCATCCATCCATTCACTCATCCATCCATCCATCCATCTATACATCCACCCTTGCTCAGTCATCCATCCTCTCACTCACTCACCCACAATCCTCCCTACTACAGTCTAACTGTGCTGAGAAAATAAAGGCTACTGCTTCGTAATGTCACTGTCAAGCAAGGATGTTAAACACTTTGCAGTACTAATAAATCAGCAAAACTGCTAGTTTAGACAAAACATATTGAGTTTTCAGCATAGACAGGCAACTCTAGTGTGCCCATTTGCAAGGCCCTATGTCGTTCTGGAGCCTCCTAATCATTTCCGTGACACACATTTTAATTGTCCGCAGCAGATTATTAAATGAATATCTGACTTACCTGAATCACTTTACAGCTGTCAGAACGATGGAGAGGAACTGCTGGCCTGCCTCTTCTTCAGAGAGCCATCCAGTGTGTCAATGTGGGACCTAATGTGACCGGGGAACAGTAACATCAAGCAGGGTTGGTGGCGCTAGTTTTGAACTTATTGGGCATATCAGAAAGCATTCTATGCACAGACCGGGTAATTGAGGCATTTGGCGTTAGAAAGGTGGGTGCCTCAGTACAGAAAGCAGTTAGATTTACGCTCCAGGGGCCTCTTCAATCGCATTTTCTGGGAATTAACCCTCCGATCGAGAGAAAGTACGGGAAGTGAGACAGTCCGCCGCCATTGCCCCTGATAACATTTCTATGTTCAAAGTGTTACCCTGCACTGACTTTTCACTACCTGGAGTGCTGTGCTTTGAAAATCACATGTGCACACTAGCAGGTAAAATGAATCTGGACCCTGCTCTGTCACGCACAGGGTGACAGTGAGCACCAGACATTATTCAAATGACCCTGCTGAATAGCTCAGCAGGGGCTCAGATCAGGGCTGCAGAACTCGGCACCTTTGCTGCCGGAGACTAGTTCCACTCACAGCCAATGGGCCTACCCTGTCATGAGTACCGGTACACTCCACGGCAGTAGAGAAGTGCCGGTATTCAGAGTGATGAATTTAAGAAGTGCCGGTACTCAGTACCGGTGAGTACCAGCCCATTTAAAGCACTGCTCACAGGCCATATCTTCATCCTTGAACATGCATGCTAAATTAAACCTGACTGGCTTCAGAATAATTGGTTAAAAAGCATTTTCAGATATCAGCCTACTGCTTCCTAAAACCGAGCACTCGCATGCCCTTATCTTTACAGTCGACGGACAGAGCTATTTTACCTGAAACAAAACTACGGCCTAATCGCGAAATAAAAGTGCTTAACCTCCCCAACGTTCACAAAATGAATACCTTTGCTTCCATTCCACGGAAAGCAGTTTACTGTAATACTCACCGGCGTTTTCGTTGAAATACTGTAGAATGACATGCCTGCTTCGAAATCTTTCTGAAAAAGCAGACGCTTGGCTCCAACAAGCATTGATAAAGCCAATAGTTCTCGGCTACACGAGAGATATTGGCTTTGTCAATGACTTTTATCCATGTTGTACAGCAACATGATTATGCAGCATGGTTAAAATTAAAGCTATCAAAAAAGCGCTGTGACACATCCAGCTATGGCTCTGCGTCATAACGCTTTTTATTTTTGGGTGCAAGAGCGGGACGGCAAGCAAGGACTGGGAGAGGGGGTGAGGGTATGAACAGGGAAAAGCGGAGGGATGTGAGTGAAGAGGAAAGCAACATGTTGAAATGGTGGGTGGGAGCAAGCAGTTGTAAAAAATAGCACTTCAATCTATGCGCGAGCAGCGGACTGATTTTGATTAAATGTAACCAAACTGTGCTTGGCCTCTGCTGCCCATTTAGGATGCAGCAAAGCAGAGTTACACTGACTCCAACGAATGGTAAGCGCTGAGCGGGTTGCACGTCCTTTACTGTACACAACAGACTTATTAGTGAGAGCACATGTTCATGTGCTGTCGCAGGCTCAACCCTAAAAATTAGCATGAGTATGCCATGGCCAGTGGCAGATTGGCAGGCTTAACACACACATACACTCAATTTTTCTCTCTGTCAATCATAAACCCTCTCATTTACTCTAACTTACTAAAGATAACACTCCTTCACTTTCATTTTAACTCACACGCACACCCACATATATTGACACATTGACACACACTCACTCTGACTGTCCCTCTCACTCACTTACACTCATTGATATGCACTCACTTATACACTAACTCACACTCAGACTATCACACTTACTCTCTCATATTTCCCTCAATCGCTCATTCTGACTCACTCATACCCACTCACTCTACCTCATTAACTTTCACTTCTTCACAAATCCTTCTCCCTCCGCTTCTCTTACTTGCTCACTTTCACTAATTCTCTCAGTGACACACACACACTCATCCTCACTCACAAGCACTCAAAACACATACACTCACTCTCATTGTTTCTCACTCACTTATTCACACACTCACAAATGATCACTCACAACTTGCTCACATTCTCATTGATTCTCACTCACAACTCCCACACACATTTTCTTACACTCTCCTTCTCTTTTACTCTTACTCACTGATTCTCACTCTCTGACACGCACTCACAAACACACTCATTCTTTCACACTTCCTCTATCACTGCCCCTCACTCACTCTCTTATTCTAACACCCACACTCACCCCTTTCCACTCACCCCTTCTTTTTCACTTAATTTTTCTCACACATACCCACTTCCACAACACTCACTCTCACACCATTTCTCACTCCTTCTCTCACATACTCAGTCTCATACATGCACTCTCACACACAAATGTTCTGGGAACCAAATTTCGAATTATTATTTTTATTTACCTTGCCTCTTGTGACTCCACCAGCAGCGAGACAGGAGTCTACTATTGGACATAGAATCCACCAAGGCATGGTACAAACGAGGAGCCATTTAGGCAGCAGTGGCACGAGGAAGCCCTGCTTCAAACCCTCTTCCAGCTTCTAGATCTGGAATCCAAGCCCTATCAGAAGCTGGGACAGGGCTTGGGATCCATCCAGTCTCTGCACAGGATTGTACCGATGTGCGCCCCGATAGCCTCATTTTAGCAGATATGCTATGCTGCCTGAGACATGCACAGTATGTAGCTAATGAAAGTTGATTGTGCCTGTGTGAGGGGACTGTGTAGTTCAATTACACCCATCATACATGCAAGATCCAGGTTTCCATCTATGTTCTTAAACAGATCTCTGTAGATAGATTATGGCTGAGGCCTGTTAGCCCCTCTTCTCCTCCTCCACTCATCAGGAGCCTGGAGATTCTTCGGGGGCTGATCTGTTCATTTGCAGTGCTCATGAAAACTCAAAAGTTGTGTTTTCATGAACAATGCTAAATTAAATAAAGAGCCGAGTGGCCAGAGCCAAAGGGGGCAGTACGTGGCAGCTAACAGTTGGCAGTGCAGCACCTTGACACCCCAAATGACAATACACACAAAAGACTTAACTTGGCAAAAGTTCTTCACCAGCAGAGTCTCTAAACATTGTGAATATTGTGTGTTTTTTCTGTACAATTCGTACAACAGATGGCTTTATTGTAACATTGGCTATCAGTTATAGTTTTTTTTGCACTAATCTTCCCATCAACACAACACTGGCCATTGGCTGCCAAAACTTACTTTCTTAGCCACCAGATTGTTTATTTACTTATCTTTGGATACTTCAGTAAAAATCATGTACGGCATGAGTTAAACCCAATGACATTGACCGTGGCATTGGGAGAGGCAATAATTATTCTCTTAATAATAACTATTGTTTGAAAGAAATGTGGAAGGTTTTCTAAATGGGAATGAATGTAGCCACAATTCATCCGTGTTTATCAGATCTCCCTGGTTGCTCTACAGGGCCTCTGTACAACTATCCAACCTGGCACATTCAGGGAGCATGCACTGTAAATCAGTGGTTATCCTACCACCCCGTAACAGCAGTTACTTTGCAGAAACTTCATCTGGCTCTGCTGGTGGAAACCCTTGACCCAGCAGCCTGTCCACTAAAGGACCACCTGACAAAGTAGAGGTCACCCTGCCTTATTTAGGCAGGGGTGACTATTAGTGATTTCCCCATCTCGGACCCATCTTGCCAGCCAGGAAAATGGAAAATAAACAATGTTTTTTTATTGCACTCATGCTTTGAGAGTTTATTTAAGAAGATACAAAATACCAAGCATGGCCACAAAACATAGCATCTGCTCAGCGCACTGCGAGTGATGGATAGGGCCGGCCTTAGCGCTGGCGGCGCTTGATCCGACAATCTTTTTTGGAGCCCCTCGTGACCTCTTCCTCCACAGATTTCCTCATTACCACTCTCCAGCAGTGCCCCTGACATCTCCCTAGTCTCCCTCTCACATACATTTCATATGTTTATAGCACTACTCATACAAGTGTAGAGTGACAAAGCACCATACATCATCCACACACATTATAAAGAGGCATATAGGTTTAGGAATCACCTGCCCTAATGGTCCATCGTCGAAAGTGGGTGAGACCAATATGCCTACAGCAGAGTTACACTGACTCCAACGAATGGTAAGCATTGAGCGGGTTACACGTCCTTTACTGTACACAACAGACTTATTAGTGAGAGCACATGTTCATGTGCTGTCGCAGGCTCAACCCTAAAAATTACCATGAGTATGCCATGGCCAATGGCTAAATCTTTCCTCAATGCCATTTACATCCCTCCTAATGAAATGTTCTGTTACAGAATCTTTAACTTTTTAAAATGTTTTTTAGAATTATATTAATAGGTATAATCCCTATTTTTTAATTTCTGTATAAATGGAATGTATTTTGTGGATTCTTTTTTTCTTTCTGCTGTGTATGTTATGTTATGTTATGTTAGTATGAATTTGTAGAGCGCACGTTCACCCTGGGGTTTCTTGGCGCTGTGTACCGCTGGGGAACCCGTCCTGGCTTTCCCTGTGAGATGGTCCCTATTGGGCACCCCCAAGGTGAAGCCAGGCATCCCCGGCAGCGAGGGGGCCGTTGTGGAGATTAAGCAAGCTATTGCCCAGAGTTGCAGCGTGGGACCCATGGTTAGAGAGGCACCGAGGCGAGATTTGTTTTTGTTGATTCTTGTGTTCTGTTTATATTTGGATCTCAACTGAGTTCCAAAACATATTTAAATAAAATTGAAAATTGCAATTGAATCACATGCCATCCATTCTAGGAGGCAGTTTACTTTAACTGTATTTGTCCTGGAGAAGCACATACTCGGTGTTTAAAACGTACCATAGTGGTTGGGGCTGGCTTCATTAATAATAAAAAATGTATTTGTACCAAAATAAACACTTTATAGCAACATCAGGATAATGAAAGACTGAGGATATAAACATAATGCTCAAATCTATACCTTGCAGTTTGCATGCAGCTCATTGATCACAATTCATAGATCAATGCTATATTAGGATTATAACTTATGAACTGCAAATAATAAAAGTATCTATATGACAAAAGCAGTAATCCACTGAGCTATCCATATCAAATACAGCTTCTGTAATCTCCATGGTATGCATTCTTTGCAGCTGTCACATTAACCCTATGTGCTACTTTCTGATGAATTAAAACTGCCACTAGAAAAAAAACTGATCTCTCTACAGAAGGAACATTAATAACCAGCTATCTTAACATTTGTATTGTTCCCGAAAACTGCTGGGCACACAAGGAACTCTGCAGCAGGTGATTTTAAACGCATAAGTTATTTCTATAACAGAGCCTCCTCCCCAGATCACCGCCAGATGCCGTTGCACTGTTTACACTGCCTGAAAAGCGGCCTTTGCAATGGCATTCCACCATGTGTGCACCCGCCTAGAAAGACCTGCACTTCAATGGCAGGGCTATTATGTGAGTGAATACTTTTGTTTGTCAAACCTTTCTACATTCCATTGTTTATGCTTTTTTTTATTTATTTTTTTAGTCATTTTATGGTGTTGGTAAGCATATATGTATGTGAGAGTGGTAGCCTGGACCTTGCCAAAAAGAGTGGAGCACTGTACAGGGTGTGAGGAAAGCATAGAGTTAACAGATGATTCAAGAGGTAGCTGGTTTATGGACTGTGGACTGTTTAAATTATGCTTTCTGGTTGCAGTTTTTCAAAGACAATAATAAATGTATTGCACAAACAAGAATTCTATTTTCCTGTGAAAATACTGTTCTATTAAAATGACATGCAATGGTTCTTTGTTAAAATTTAAAACGTTTATTTCATGCATATGATCCCGATGTTAGTCCCTGGAATGTTCGTGATTTTGTCCTTTTTATTTTTATAGCATATGCTTTCAATAAAAACAACTATTGCAGCAGCTTGTCAAGACCAGACCTATTGGCTTCCCTAATGCTTTTAGCAAATATGTTTAGAAATTTTAATTTGTTGTTTCTTGACTTTAACGTTATTTTGGTGCTGCTTAACCCGTTGTGTGCACATGACGAATGGTTCCGTCATGCGTCACGGTGCTCCTGTGGTGAGTGCGGAACCATTCCGTCCTCTGCACATGAGCACCAAATCCCTCTGCTGTAAGCATCAGATTGATTTCCTTTTCGTTTTTTTCAGCCTCAGAGCTGAGAAAAAACTGTCCCAACCTACTGAAGCCTTTTTTTTTCAGTGTAATGACGATCTGCGCGCATGGTGCGCTTACGTAATTACACTTAAAGTGAAATGAGCCGATTGGCTCATTTGGCTCATTTCACTCTCACTGCCTATGTGCTCGCGGGCTATCACAGCCCCCGACCACCTAGGCAGATGGGAGAGGCACCATTGGAAAGGGGTGAATCTCCCCTTTCAAATGATATCCTTCCCTAGTGGATCCCTGATTGGGGATCGCTGCAGGAAGACAATCCCAAGCAGGGATCCACTCCATTAGGCACCAGGGAGGTGGGACCAGCCCCCTTGGCAAGGGATTTTGCTCCCCCCCATATCTTTTGACCAGATCAATCTTTCTGCCCCTTCCTCAGGCGGGGGGGGGGGGGGGGGGGCCAGGGGGCAGAAACCCCACTAGGCTCTAGGGATTATTTGTTCTGTAAACATACGGTTGGGTCCGCCCAAAATGGGCACTCCAATGCCCCCCAAGTAAAAAAAAAGTACAGTCTTTCTGCCCCCCTAGGGGGCAAATGGGGGTTATTACCACCGATCTGCCCCCCACAGAAAGTCTATTAGGCACCAGGGATTGTTTTTTTTTTTTTTATAAAGGAGGGGTGGGGGTTGCTCACAGTGAGCATGCCAATGCCCCTAACCCCCTCAGGCCATAGTATCAGTCTTTCTTCCCCCCCAGGGAGGGAGGGCAGGAAGCCCACAAGGAACTAGGGATTTTTTTTTATTTGAATGTATATGGGTTGGGCTGCCCAAATGGGCTTGCCAATACCCCCTTCCCCCGAAACACAAAAGGGACCGTCTTTCTGCCCCCAGAGGGGCAGATAGGGGTCATTACCCCCAATCTGCCCCCCCCAGGGGTGCAGAAAGCCCCCTAGACACTATGGATTTTTTATTTGTTTTATAAAGGAGGGGTAGGAGCTGCCCAGAACGGACATGCAATGCCCCCACCTGCCTTAAAAATGGGCACAGTCTTTCTGTCCCCAGGGGCACATGGGGGCATAGCACTGATCTGCTCACTGGGGGGGCAGAAAGCCTAATAGGCACCATGGACTATTTTCTTGTGTAGAGGTGGGGTCTACCTAAAATGGGCATGCCAATGCCCCACCCCTCCATAAAAAATAGGCAAAGTTTTTCAGCACTCCCCTGGGGAACAAATCACTCAATCAATCAGGAAATTGTAAGCGCGCTACTTACCCGTGAGGGTCTGAAGGCGCTGGGTGCGTTATGCAGCTCCGTTCAGTCAAATAGCCAGGTCTTGAGTGTCTTCCTGAAGATTTCAGAGATGGAGCGCGTCGGATATCAACTGTAAGCTTGTTCCAGGTCTTGGCTGCGATGTAGGAGAAGGCCCTTCCACCCGTTCTGGCTCTGCTGGTGCGTGGGGTTTCAACGAAGGCGAGGTCGGCGGATCGGAGTTTTCTGTTAGGTGCATGGAAGGAGATTCTCTAATTGAGGTATTGGGGTCCGGTGTTGTGGAGGCATTTGTAGGTGTGGGAAAGTATCTTAAAGGTTATTCTCTTCTTGATGGAGAGCCATTGGCGGCTTCGCAAGTGTTGGGTACAGTGCTCTTGCCGAGGGATGCAGAGGATGAGTCTGGCTGCGGTGTTCTGTATGGGCTGCAGTTTGTGGAGTAGGGACTTGTTGATTCTGGCATAGAGGGCGTTTCAGTAGTCTAATCTTCTGTTTATGAGTGCGTGGGTGTTGATTTTTCTTGATTTGGGGGTATCCATTTGAAGGTCTTGCGAAGGATGCGGAGGGTGTTGGAGCAGGTGTTCTCTTCAATTAATTTTGAATGGTGTTGACGGTCTTCTCTGTGACTTTGGCCACGAAGGGAAGGAGAGAGATGGGTCAGTAGTTTTAGAGGTCTGAAGGGTCTGCCGAGAGCTTCTTGAGCGTGGGCTTGACTTCTGCTCATTTCCAGTCATCAGGGAAGGTGCCGGTTTCGGAGGTGGTGTTCTTGGTGCGTCGTAGTTCCGGTATGATGGCAGCAGCGGCTCTGTGGAAGATGTGTGGAGGGCAGGGGTCTGTGGGTGCTCCTGAGAGGGTGCCTTTCATGGTTGATTCAGTGTCTTTGGTGGATGTTTGGGTCCAGATGGAGATGGTGGGTTGGTTGTCGTTGTTAGAGGGGGGGTGGTTTCGGAGTCCAGGGTTCGTTCGTTGAAATTGTTGTAGAGGTACTTGATTTTCAGATGGCAGTAGGACCTGAGCTTGTTGCAGAGGTCCTGGAAAGGGGTGAAGGCCGCGGCCTCACTTGGGAGTTTGGTGAATGCTTGGATGATGCTGGGGAGTTTATCCGAGTTGCCGGCATTGGTGGAGATCTTGTTCTGGATGAAGGTTCGTCTCTTTGATATGATGAGATGGTGGTATTCTGTCATGGCATTCTTGTATGTGGCGAGGTCTTGCAGCATTTTGCTGTTTCTCCAAATCTTCTCTAGACATCTGCAGGTGCGCCTGTATTCCTGGAGATCAGTGGTGAACCAGGTGGCCTTTCTGGGGCATTGACTGTTGGGGTTGCGGAGGCGGGCTAGTTCATCTGCGCAGTTTGAGATCCATTTGTGTAGTTCTTTGACAACGAGGTTGGCGTTGGTCGAAGTGGATGGGGTATCGCAGTTGAGGGTGGAGTTTAGGTGCTCCTTGGTGACTTCACGGTGGGTGGGGTGCAGCTTTGGGGTGATGGGTTTGTTGGAGTGGAAGTCAACACAGTGGTGGTCCAGCCAAAAGGGTTTGTGTGGTTTGGCTGAAGTGGATGTTATTACCTCCTGCGAAGATAGGATCGGGGGGTGTCCTGCCTTGTGGGTGGGGGTGGTGATGAGCTGTTTCAGTCTGAGTTTTGAGAGGTTGTCCAGGAAGGTGGAGGAGTCGGGGTCGTTGAGGTTGTCGCAGTGGAAGTTGAGGTCTCAGATGAGCATGTTGTCGGTGGAGGCGATGGAGTGGGTTTCACGAGGTCGGCTATTTTAGTGTTGAATACAGTTTGTGGTCCAGGGGGCCTGTATGCAAGCGTGCAGTGTAGTGTGGATCTGGGGATGGTCTGTATCTGGAAGTAGAGGTGTTCCGTGGTGGACAGGGAGTCGCTCGTAGAGGAGGTGGTGAGTCAGAGGGAGCTCTTGAGAGCAATGGCGATTCCTCCTCCTGGGCGGTTGTGACAGTCCTTTCTCTGGATCTTGTCAGGGATGGTGGCGGCGATGTCAGGGGGAGAGGCGGCGTTGGTCCAGGTTTCTGTGAAAAAGGTGACGTCTGGCGAGAGGTTGTCGAGGAGGTTCTAGATCTTTACGGCATGTTTGTGTAGGGAGCGCATGTTAAGGAGGATGCATTTCAGGGCTTCGGTGGTGTTGGCGTCCGATGTTCGGGTGGTATCCGCGGGGGTGCAGAGGGTGGTGAAGGTCTGGTGACAGTGACGGCAGGAGAACTGGCCGTGGGTGGTGTTCAGCATGGACAGCTCGCAATTCTTTTTTCTTCCGGGAAGGAGTGTGAGGAGGGCAGCTGAGTTGTAGCGGTGGATGCTTGGAGATCCAGGATTCCTGGCGCTGGTCGGGTCGCAGGCGTGCACAGACAGGCTTGCATTTGGGGCACCTTAGGCAGGCCAGCAGCGCACTCGCTACATGGCCGCGCAGCTTCTGCCATTAAATAGTGATGGTGAGGGAAGCTCAGCTGGGAGGCGGGAACACCAAGGGAGAGGGGCCACGGGGAAGTAGCAGCAGGAAACGGGCGACGGGAGAACAGGCACTTAAAAAACAAGGACACAAGGGCACAGGCACAGATAACAGCACAGTAAATACAATTACGTCTACTTACAAAAGACAGCCAGTCACAAGGACAAAAACTGGCACAATGAGCACAACAAGGCAGATGGGTAACTGAGGAACAGGAGAGGTGAGGCTCGAACCACCACCAGCAACCTTGCAGCGGCACAATAGCGAAGGTGCTGGGGGAGAGAGCAGGTCCCTGACTGGAGTTCAGAGGTCGTGCTTGCTCACCCTCATAGCGGCCGCCATTAATTAGTGAAGGGAGAGGGAAGCTCAACTGGGCGGCGGGGACGGCAAGGGGGATGGGCCGTGGGGGAGCAGCAGTGGGAAAAGGGCGACAGGAGAAAGGGCACTTAAAAAACAAGGGCACAAGGGCACAGGCACAGATAACAGCACAGTAAATATAACTATGACTACTTACAAAAGACAGCCACAAGGGCAAAAACGGGCACAACGAGGCAGACGGGTAACAGAGAAACAGCTGAGGCAAGGCTTGAATCCCTACTAGCCACCTCTCAGTAGCAGTGGCACAACAGTGGAGCTGCTGTGGGAGAGAGCAGGTCCCTTACCAGAGGTGGTTATTACACCAGATCTTCCCCCTGGGTGGGGGAAAAAAAGCCCACTAGGCACCAGGAATATGTTTATGGGCAAGTCAGGAACGGCCCCATAGTCAAGTGTCTCTCCCCTTTTCTTAGGCAAACATTTGATCCCTTTCTGTCCTTCTTGGGGGCAGATCAGCGATATGTTTAGGCTCATCTATCCCCAGGGGGAGAAGAAAACCACTAGATGCCAGGGAAAGTACGGATGATGGTCTGCATGTACAGGCGTTAGGCTGGCTGTGTGTGTACTGGCATTTTGCTGATGGTGTGTGTGGACTTGCGCTTGGCTGGAGATGTTTGTGGACTAGCGTTTGGTAGCGTTGTGTGTGGATTAGCACTTGCCTGGCCGTGTGTGTGGACTGTCGCTTGGCTGGCGGTGGACGTGGATGCCGCTTTGCTGGTGGTGTGTGTGGACTGGCACTTGGCTGGCGTTGTGGGCGGACTGTCGTTTGGCTGTGATTTATTTAGCTAAATTTGAGGTTTGCAGGGGATTCTGGGTAGGAAAACACTGGGGGTTCCACGCAAGCCACACATCCTTGGATTCCTCCGGGAAATGTCTGGGTTTGGTAGGTTGCCCTTAATGCCTGCTGAGCCAGGACCAAAAACACAGGGGCCTCATTTGCAAAACCAAGTCTTTTTTGTGATCGATAATTTTGAAGTCTCCACAATACGATTTGTGCCATTTCCTGTCACAGGCACTAGGTCTACCCATATAAGGGAGGCACCATTTATATCAAGAGACTTGGGGGGAATGCTGGGTGGGTGGAAGTTTGCGGCTCCCTGCAGATTCCAGAACTTTCCATCACAGAAATGTGAGGAAAATGTGTTTTTCTTTACAAAGTTTGAGGTTTGCAAGGGATTCTGGGTAACAGAATCTGGTAAGAGCCATACAAGTAACCCCATCCTTGATTTCCTTGGGTGTCTAATTTTCAAAAAATTACAGGTTTGCTAGGTTTACCTAGGTGATGGTTGAGCTAGGGTCCAAATCCACAGCTAGGCACATTGCTAAAAAAGGGTTAGTTTTCACTGGAAAAATGTGATGTGTCCATGTTGCATTTTGGGGTGTCTCCTGTCACAGGCACTAGGCCTACCAACAAAAGTAAGGTATCATTTTTATCAGGAGACTTGGTGTAGTGCTAGGTGGATGGAAGTTTGTGGCTCACTACAGTTTTCAGAACTTCCCATGACAGAAATGTGGGGAAAATGTTTTTGTTTTCTGGGTAACAGAAACTGGAGAGAGCCACACATCTCACCCGTCCTGGATTTCCCTGGGTGTCTATTTTCAATAATGTAACAGTTTGGTACATTTCCCTAGGTGCGGGCTGAGCTAGGGCAATGTGCAAAAAAGAAGTCATTTTGAAAAATGCCCTCTAATTCACATGCAGGTATGGGTACCCACAAATTTGGAGATATGCAAATAACCACTGCTTCTAAACTCCATATTTTGTTCCTATTTCAGAAATTCATAGGTTTCATTGATACCTATTTTTAAATCTTTATATTTTACCAAATGAATTACTGTATACCCAGTACACAATGAAAAGCCATTTCAAGTCGAAGCTCAGTTATTGGCTCTGGATACCTTGGGATCTTGGTGAATACCCATAACCAGAATGGTCCATCGGATGTAAAGATATATTGCTTCAAAAAGTATTTTTAATATTTTAAAGAATCTCACCAACCCAGAATGCACAAAAAAGCAGATACCTTCCTCCCAGGAATTGTGTAATGGCTTAGCTAGGTTTTTTCATCTCTAGATCAAAGCCATCATTGATGAATTAGGGGAGGAGAATGAGCATGAGGTGCTAGGAACCCTTGATTGTGTGGAAAGGGGTGAGGAGGAGATAGAGGTAGAGGATGTTCCTACTGACCATCTAGACACAAGAAGTGATATTGCTTTAACCAGGTATGTTCCTCTGACCTTGGAAGAATTTTGTACAGTAGCACAAGGCATTTTTTCGGGCTCTTCCTTAGATCCCGTTCCTCATAAAGTCTGGAAGACCTTTGAGACAGAGTTGTTTCCTACGCTCAAGTTAATCTGTAATCAGTCCCTTAATAGTGGGGTAGTGCCGGTGCAGTGGAAAAAGCTTTGATAACTCCACTGCCTAAAAAGGCCTCTTTGGATCCAGAATGCCCCAACAACTATAGGCCGATTTCTCTTCTGTCCTTTCCGGCCAAAATTGCGGAGAAAGTGGTCAGTAGGACCCTCTCCAATTATCTGGAGCATCACAGATTGTTGGAGGACGTTCAGTTCAGCTTTCGGCCTACCCATGGAACGGAGTCAGCCCTGGTGACCGTGATGGACGAACTTCGATCACGGGCAGACAGGAATCAGGCAGTGGTTCTTATCCTGCTTGACCTGTCTGCCGCGTTTGACACGGTCAACCACGGTACTCTGTTGAGCAGGCTGGAGAAGGTGGGGGTGAAGGGTTGCGCTTTGCAATGATTCCAGTTTTTTCTTACGGGTCGAACACAGGCGGTGGCCCTTTCTCCCTACCCGTCAGAACCGTTTAACATCACACATGGGGTACCCCAGGGCTCGGCAATCAGCCCGATACTCTTTAACATATACATGAAACCTCTGATTGCGGTTGTTACAGAGCATAGGGTTAACATCACAAATTACACAGACGACACGCAGCTTATCTTCTCACTGGAGGGTGAACAATCTACCTCCATTGAGGACTTTCACAGTTGCTTGTGTGACACGGCCAAGTGGCTGAAGGATAACTCTCTGCAATTCAATGCCAGTAAGACGGAAGTTCTCTTCTGCTCTGCGGACAGGATTCCCTCAGTGCTGCCCTGCAACTTCTGGCCGAGGGATATGTCTATTGCAGTGAGATCAGTGGAGAAGGTTCGCAACTTGGGCATCATGTTTAACATCAAGCTGTCCATGGAGGCTCAAGTCACCAGAACGGTGGGAAGCTGCCTTGGACTCATGAGGTCTCTGCGTAAAGTTCTTCCTTTACTACCTCCTCAAGCACGGGCACTAGCGGTACAGAGTACAGTTTTGAGCAGACTGGACTATTGTAATGCCCTCTTGCTTGAATCTCCCAAGTTTCTGGTGGACAGACTTCTCAGAATTCAGGTTTCTGCAGCTAAACTTGCTCTGGGCTGGCCAAGACAGTCTTTGTCCGCTAGGGCCTTGGCAGAATTACATTGGCTTCCGGTGGGGCAGAGAATTCACTTCAAGTCCCTCTGCCTAGTGTTTAAAGCCCTGCATGGGATGGGCCCGGTTATGTTACAGAGAAAATTTGAATGGTATGTGCCAGCCAGAAACCTTTGTTCTGCCTCAGCCAGATTAATTAGGGTAGCCAGGTTCTGGAAAGTCAGAGCTGGTGGTAGAACCTTTACGGTTGCTGCAGCCAGGCTCTGGAACGGGCTGCCTTTGGAACTAAGACAGATCAGTGAACTCTTGCCTTTCAGAAGAAGGCTAAAAAGCCTGTTGTTTCGGAAAGTCTAGCAGCAGCACTGTTTGTATTAGCAGCCCCCTACTGTTTGCCTCTTGCCATGTACTCCAAGTTTCTCTGCGCCAGGATGCCGTCAGGTCATAGAGCGCTTTATAAGTGGAATAAATAAATGAATAAATAAATTGCTTTTAAATATCCGCCCTACTTCGAAGAAGTTGCAGGTGAAACTGTAGGCACAAATGGTTGTTTTTTTTCAAATCAATTTCAATCTTTTTTTATTTCAACTGTTAGTTCTGTACTAAAAACTTGAAAGATCTACACAAATGATCCCTTGCTAAATTTAGAATTTTGACTACTTTGCAGAAATGCATAGCTTTCTAGAATTCTTCATTGGTTTCACACCCATTAGGCTATGTGCCAGTAAAATGCCAAAACTGTGTAGAAAATGTTGTTTTTCAGGCAAAGGTCTGCCTGTTCATGCAAGCTGGGTAGATGGTGATTTTAGCATATGCAAACTCTTCATTGATACCATTTGCATGGAAAAACAGACACTTTCTTCTGCAGCACCTTTTACACATTTTTCCCCCCCAAAAATAAGATTTTGCTGTATTTTGGCTAATTTCTTGGTCTCCTTGAGGGCAATCCTGAAACCTTGTATACCTTTAGAATCCTCAGGATGATGGAAGAAAAGGACGCAAATTTGGCATGGATACCATATGTGGACAATAAATTACAAGGGCCTAAGCGCAAACTACCCCAAATAGACTAAAATAGGCTTAGAACGGGGTTGGGGGGGGGGGGGGGGGTTAGTGGAAGGCCTAGCTGCGAAGGGATTAAATATGTGACAATTATTTCTCTGGAGTAATCCTGGTGCTTTATGCCAAAGCTGCTGGGGTTACATTCAGGTCTTCTTTCTTAGTGAACTGTGAAATTATGTTTTGACCTAGCAAAAAATTGTATAACTTCTCACTAATTAATAATCCTAAATATCACCCTATCCTTGAACCATGCTCTGCTGAAGAAAGTAGCTTCTTCCCTGTCATGCTCCACCAATGTTCACTTTATTACAAATAGACAAGGCAAAACATGAGGGGAAACATCATTTATGATTTCTTGATTGATAGATATCCCTGGGTGAAGGAGATGAAACTTTCACTGAATATGGTTGAGACTGAGATTCGGGGTGCAGACGTCACTACCTCTATCTCTCTCCTATCTAAAGGCCAGAACTTCCAGGTGCAGCACTAACCATGTCACCTGTAGTTGAGAACTGAGGGTTCTTGACTCACTTCTACCTCTCTCTCTTGCGTTGTCTCAGTAAATACCTGAAGTGGTTAAAACTTTCAAGTTCTACCACTCAAATTCAGGGCTCCATTTCTTGACACACAACACAGATATCAGGATGCGGCACAGTATGCATTTACCTTCATGAACTGCTTCAGCACAAAACAGTACTGGATAGTTCTAGGACGTGCATGTCAAGTGCAGAAAATGATGGAAGGGTGGGCAGAGTGTGGGCTCTGCTTAGACAGAAATCTTGCATCTCAGGTTGTGTTCCATGAAACAAGTGAATAAATACAAGAAGGACTGCATGCCACATGGGCCCACAGAACTCTGACGAGACCTACCAATGGTGACTGCATCTTGAATGCCTGCAATATAAGATCCTCATGGTCCAAAGAGTTAAGAAAGCTAGGAAATAATGATATATAGTTGCTGCATCCAGGGATTGTAGTATTTTTGGAATTCCTTACATCCAAAATTAAAGAAAGCCATCTGTGAGCCAAAGAAGAATCTCACATCGCAGTGGCAATATTATGACTTACAATTATTTATTTTTGTGCACATCGAGTCATTCATTAAGATTTCAAACTCAATAGCATTTGTTGTTTTCACATGGAGTCTTCTATTAGAATTACAAACTTAATAGCACTTATTGTTTTCACCAGGATTTACCCATTAGCATCACAAGCTCTTTCACCTGTTTCTTTTTAAGGATTTGTTTGTTAGGAATGCAAACTATACTGTACTTGTTATTCCCCAAGGAGTTACCTGTGTGGGTCAAGATCTATTTGTTTTTTAAAACTCCAGTAGAATTATGCTGGCACAGAATTATGTCATAACGTATGTTGATATCAATACTAGTAAATACATGATGATCAGGGATATAAGGTAAATATGAAGCACTAACGAAGGCCTTTCATGCTACAGTTATCCTTTTAACACAGTGAACCTAAACAAAGCAAGATGTATCTCAGACCTGCCACTGCAGTGTCTACGCACGCAGTTCCTAACTGCCATGTTAACCTGGCAAGTGCAGGCCCTTGCCAGGCCCTAACATTTCCTTTCTTTACATGTAAGGCACCCCTCAGGTAGGCCCATGGTAGCCCTGTAGGCAGGGTGCGGTGTATGTGAAAGGTAGGACATGCACTAGTGTGTGTTACATGTCCTGATAGTGAAATACTGTCATTTTGTTTTTCACTATTGAAAGGCTGTCAGTCCCATAGGTTAACATGGGAGCTGCCTTGTAACATCTCGCAAGTTTAACCCGCCATTGGGACAAAATAGAGAGATGGAGTTTAGGTTCTCCGAACTCACAATTTAATGGCACACCTTTTAGTAAAGATGTTTTTTAAATTTTGTTTGTAAAAGCCACTTTTAGAGAGTGGGCATTTCCTTGCCTTACCATTCTGTGTGCTTCTACCTGTGTATTCACGGCCTGGTTTTGGAGTGACAGAAGCTGGGGATATGCATTTACTCTAGATAGTCACAAGGGGGGGGGGTTGAGGTGTGTCCTGCCTTGCCTGGGTGACTCATCCCATGGCTGAATAGACCTGGTCTGCATTTAGAGTGGTGGGAGGAGTTTTGCTAGCACCTGAATAGGCTGTGTCTCCTTAGCACCATGCTGCCTCCCCCCGTGGTCAAGCTGGACCAGGAAGGTCCAACCGCATCAGAGCACATTTCCATTAATTAACACCCAGGCATTTCTACATTTTTTTTTTTTTTTTTTTTTTTTTTTTGGGTAAGACATTTATTGCACATTGTCACAGAAATAATATAAACAATATCGCCTACAACCTGAGAAGGCCGGCTATGCATTGTACGCAAATTTACATCAAAGGCTTATCCATACACAGCCCATCAGCCGACAACCATAGGTCCGGCGGCGCGTGTTCGGTATCAGTGCAATCTCGGTGTTTTGTTTTGACAATGCAGCCGTGCAGTATACACGTTCGGTCGGTCTTACATTTTCAGTATTTTCAACCAAAGCCCCCAGAACCTAGGGAGGATGATGTAAACAAAAACATAATAACCCCCTAAAAAACTCGAAGCACTGTGTCACAACATTCTCCCTCCCTCACCGCCCCGTCAATTGTATCACAGAGTGGCAAACATCCTGTAGCAGTTGAGCGCTCAGCACGCATCATTGTCAGCGGCCATTGACACCAGATAATGTTGAAACGGTTCCCAGAAGTCTCTGGGGCGGGACCCCATAGGCAACTCTTCCTCGTATGTAGTTAAAGTGTCTCTACAGTAGGTCAAGTCCTCCAGCCAATTTTTCACTTTAGGGTTTCGCTTACTGTTCCAGTGTAAAGAGATTCTCCTTTTAGCCACCAGTAGTGCAATCACGCATAGTTTACGGCGCCTCGCTCTCAATTGTGGCACTAACCCCAGGAGACAGACTTTAGCCGTACATGGCAATTGTGCCCCCAATATAGTGTTGAGCGTCCGCACCACCTGATCCCAGTATTGTGCCACCGCATCGCAGCGCCATGCCAAGTGTATGAAATCTGCATGTTCCTGCCCGCACCTAGTGCAGTTAGAGTTGTCCCTCAGCCCATACCTGTGCAGTCGTGCAGGCGTGTGGTACATGTGGTGCAGATATTTGTAATGAATCAATCTAAGATTCCCGTTTGGCGTCAGCATCCCCGTTAGTATGCAGGAGGCCTCCCATTCCTCTTCCGTGAGGTCATCCCCCAGTGCTGCGTTCCATTTCTCCCTGGCTCTGGTAGTGTTACCTCCATTGCTAGCTTGCGCGCTGCGGTACAATCGGGACACTAAGTGTGACGCTGAGGGGGTGTTGAGCACAAGTGTCAGTGGTGCGAGTGCTTGTGGTTCTGCCGGAAAAGTCACGAAATGCTCCCTCACCGCCCTCTGTAGTCTGTAGTAGTTGAAACTAAACAACAGAGTTGGATTTTGGATGTATGTCAGTTGGTTCAGTGTAACGAACTGCCCATCCCTATATAGATCCCCTAGGGTGTCTATGCCAGCGCGTTTAAGAAGGTCCATTCCCACCTGTTCTTGAGTGACAGATAGTGCCGGATGGTGCGCCAAGGGGAGTGCTGGTGCGTAGAGTGGTGTGCAGTGCGCCATCTTACTCAGAGTCCTCCATGCGTCTATCGTGGTGTTTACTGGGTTGATGTCATGATCGTGCAATCTGGGGCGTTTGTGTGTTAATAGGCTCGTGAGTGGGATGGGATCAGCATCTCCATGTTCTACTGCCACGTGCGTCAAAAAAGGAATCTCATGAAACCAGTAGTGCGCAAATTGCGCCTGGGCGCACTGGTAGTACAGGTAAATATCTGGCACCTTGAAACCCCCTTTAGCGTACGGGAGAGTCATAGTCTGCAGGTCCAATCTAGCCTGTTTCCCGGCCCATATTAAGGAGAGCATAAGAGATTTAATGTTGCGAAACACCTCAGCCGGCGGCTTAATAGGTATATTATTAAAAAGATATAAGAATTTGGGCAGGAGCACCATCTTTACAATGGCAAGTCTGTCCGCCAGTGAGAGCGGCAGACCTATCCATCTGTTGACCTTATCTTCTAGCGTTGAGACAGCCCTCCCGTAATTAGTGCGGATGACCAACTCCGGGTCTCTGTGGAACCAGACGCCTAAATATTTTGTCGGTTCCTCCTGCCATTCCAGGGGGTAATCCAGCGCTGTAGGCCGGGTACCGTCTGTCAGCGGGAGTACAAGAGATTTGCTCCAATTGATATGGAGACCCGAGTATTGGCCGAATTTAATATATTCCCTGAGCAGTGGGTTGAGATTTGTCTCCGGGTTTTTCACGTACAGGACCATGTCGTCCGCATATAATGCTATGTGTATCGGTCGCGTGGGTAATTGAATAGCCGAATAGTGGTGGTGCTGTCTTATTTTACAAGCCAAGGGTTCGAGTATGAGGGCGAATAGCATTGGCGATAGAGGACATCCTTGCCTAGTGCCTCGCTCGATGGGTATAGGGGACGATAGATGCTTGTTTACCCGTATGCGGGCAGACAGACCCGAGTATAGCATTGTGATCCAGCCGATGAATAATGGGGGGAACCCCATCCGGATTAGGACTGCGTGAAGAAACGGCCAGTCAATCGTATCAAATGCCTTTGCCGCATCCAATAATACTGCAACCGCTTTGATATCTGGGGCCAAGTAGTGTGCCAGTGCAAATAGGGTGCGAGTGTTGTGCGTGGTCGACCGGTCCGGAATGAAACCCGCCTGGTCCGGCCTTATTAGCATCGGCATTAGTGGCTTCAGTCGGTCCGCTAGGATGCTAGCTATTATTTTGGTGTCTATGTTTATCAAGGAGAGTGGGCGGTATGAGTCGCAGTGTTCTTCATCTTTGCCCGGTTTCAGTAGGGCGACTATCAACGCCTCTCTCATGGATGGTGGCAGCGTTTGGGCTTCGTGCGTAGCCTCGTACAGATTCACCAGGTGTGGTGCCAGCGTGTCTGCATACGTTTTGTAAAATTCTATGACGAAGCCGTCCGGGCCCGGCGCTTTGCCATTAGGGAGTCTCTTGATAGTGTCTATGACTTCTTGTGTCGTGAGAGGCCTTGCTAAGTACTCCCTGTGCCCATCAGCCAGCCAGGCGATCTCAACGTCAGCCATGTATTCCAAAATCTCCTCCCGTGATATTTGAGCCCTGGCCTCATATAGTGCCCCATAGGTGTTTCTGAATTCCCCCATAATGGTCGGCAGGTCGTGTGCACGGGTACCCTGTGTGGTGTGTACAGCCGCTATATGTTGTGGCGCCCTACCGGAGCAAATCTTTTCTGCTAGTGCCCTGCCCGGTCTGCCCCCCTCCCCATATCTCCTGGCCGTTGTTCTCTTGAAAATGTACTTAAGTTCGTCATCGGCAAATGTGTTATACTCCAACAATAGTGTCTGAATGCTGCTTAGTAGTGCCGTGTCCCCTGTGTCCGTGTATCGCTGTTCTAGGTCTCGGAGCATCTCCTCCCTTCTTTTTAATTGGTGACGAATATCTTTTAGTATGCCAGCGGACGTTGCAATGCACACGCCCCGTATCGTTGCTTTAAACGCTTCCCACAGGAGGCACGGGTCCTCCGTGGTGGGGGCATTCAAATCAAAGTAGTCGGTGATCGCCTTCTGGACCGTGTCAACATACAGTGGATCAAGTAGGGCCTGTGCACTGAAACGCCAAGCGTAGGGCGGAGGGACATAGTGTGGGATTCGTAGCCTCAGGAGTACGGGACCGTGGTCTGATAGTGTTCTAGGGAGATGTGTTATCTGCTCCACCCATGTAAGGACGTCCTGTGTGGCCAGCCAAAAGTCTAACCTGGACCAGCTCTTATTTGCAGCATTAATGTGCGTGGCGACTTGTTCCCCCGGGTGTTGCAGCCTCCACAGATCATTCATGTGTAAATTAGACATTGCAACAAGTAGCATGTCCCTCGCCTTGGTGTGTTGCTCAAGTGTGTGTGCCGCTCTGTCGAGCCCGTCTCTGAGTGTTACGTTAAAATCCCCCCCCCAGATGACATTGTCCGCTTGTATATCCGCTATAATGTGCCATAACCTTTCAAAAAATCCCGCATCGTCCACATTCGGGCCATATACATTCACAAGAGCTAGTTTTTGGTGTCTCGTCTCGCCCACCACCACAACATATCTCCCCCCGGAGTCAGTGTACTTTTCTTTAATTTTGAAGTGTGTACCTTTCTTGATCAAAATACTTACACCCCGGGAGTACGTCGAGTAGTATGCGCCTGTGGCGGATTCTGCCCATTTGGAGCCCAGCTTGGATGTGGAAGTGGGTGCCATGTGTGTTTCTTGTAGAAATGCCACATCTACCTTAAGTCTGTCAAAGTATGCAAACATTTGCCGTTTCTTTTTTGGGTTCCCCAGACCCCGGACGTTCCATGTGATGAAATTAAGTGTGTCAGAGCGTGCCATCAGAGCGTGATCAGATGAAAGTGTGCGTCGCGTGATCTATGCAGCCACCTGTGAAATAGCGCATTTTCAGCATAGGTACTACAGGCAACAAAAGAGGTCGCAATGCTTCTTAGACACAGTGCAAACATATAAACTCTACTCAGCTCCCCCAACCCCCCGCCTCCCACTTTAGCGCCCAAACTTTGCCAAAGCCATTCCCCCCCGAACTTCAGAACTGTGTTTGAACTTGGTTTGGGGAACACCCTCCTGGGGGTGTCGCCCGAAGCACACGTCTCCATCCACATAGTGGATGTGGACGGGCGCGAGTCCTAGATAACGTCGATGACAATAGTTAACCCCTATCCCCCTCCTCCCGCCCCCAACTCCCTGTGATGATAACATGAGCAGAGATATTCCCTCCGCCACCCCTCGAGGTTGCAGAACCCATGTAAGCAGTGTCACACACCCTCGTAGTTATTGCCTGAGGGTTCCACAGTAGTAACGCAGTCAATACAGTCTGCCAGCCACTTGTCTGTAGTCAGTTGAGGCCCAGAGCACGTGTGCGAGTTCTGCCACACCAGTCCCCCAAGTGTACTCACTGCGATACCTCTTAGAGCGCCTCCCTTCCATAGTTCTTCAGCAGCGACGTCCATAGTCTCGTGGAGCTTAACGTGGAGATGCACTTAGTTAGAAGTGTCCTTCGCCCGTTCCCATCGTCGAAGAAGCAATCCAGTGGTGCGCCCTTGGCACATGGCAGCCTTTGCGTCGTCAGTCGTTGTCGCTCATTCTGGCCGCAGTCTCCTGATTTTTCCGACGTTTGGTGAGGTTCTTGACGTATTCCTGCGCCGCTTGGACCGTCGTGAGAACCACCGGCTTGCCGTCCGTCAGGATTTTAAGTTTAGCTGGGTACAGCATCGCATACCCAATTTCCAGTTCTCGAAGTTTCTTCTTTACTGGTGCGAACTCTTTCCTTGCCTGCTGTACCGCCATGGTGTGGTCTGGGTAGAACTCCAGCGAGTTGCCTTGGTGGGTAATGGCGCCCTTTTCCCTCGCCATTCGAAGTATCGTGTCCCTGTCCCTGTAATTGAGCACTCGGGCGATGATTATCCTAGGCGTAGCCCCCGGTTTCGGAGTGGGGGCCAGGGAGCGATGTGCTCGTTCAATCAGAAAGACGTCAGAGAAGCTCCCAGGTCCGAAGATGTCTTTCAGCATGTTCTCCACATACGTCTCCATCCTGCCCGTGTTGGTGGATTCCGGCAGGCCCGAGATGCGCACGTTGTTGCGGCGGGACCTCGCTTCCTGGTCCTCCACCTTCGCCTTCAGGGTTTCCAGGGTCTTTTCAATGGCGCTGTGGGTTTTCGCGATGTCTCTGGTGTGATCTTCCACCGAGGAGATCCTCTGTTCCGCCTCCACCAGTCTCTCCTCGTGGTTTTCCAGTTTGTTTGACAAAGAGTCCACCCGTGCCACGACACTGTCCATTTTGCTATTCATATCATGCAAGCTTTGCTGGATAGCCCTCAGCACTGCCTCCATGCCGGCGCCGTCCCCCAGGACCTGGTCTCCGTCGGCGTCTTGAGCAGCTCCCGTTTTCGCCGTCTGCTTTCTGGCCTCGAAGGGCAGCTTCGATTGTTGTTTATCAGGCTTCCCCATGGTGCCCGTGGGAGTAGCTGGGCCAGCGACTGTCGGGCTCAGCGGGGTTGCCGGTTTGGTCGTTGTCCGTGTGCGTCGCAATTGCGCTCCTACCACCCCCTGCGTTGTTGAGCTATGCATCAGAATGGCCACTCAGTCCCATATTGGCCCAGGGCAGCGCACGATGTTGTACAGGATCGTCTTGAGACAGTGGAAACGCTGAGGGGACTGCTGCGTTCCTCTGTATTGTCCTGTCCGTGCGAGGCGGTCCCGTGGAGTATGGCGGGTCTGGTTCGCGCCTTCAGGCGCAGCGCGCGATAATGTTGGGAAGCCTGGCACTACCGCTCATCTCCCGATGAGCCCCCAGCCGCCTCGCACCCCTTCTCGCCTCTGTAGCAGCGCTGTGGAGCGTTCCCGTACCTGTTCACTCGCTGGCGTTGCAGATCGGGGTGCCGGCAGAGCCCAGGGCAGGATCGTCGATCATGCGTGTCACCGCCGCCGCCATTTTGGCCGCCGTGGAACGCACAGTGTATCTCCCAGGGTCTGCTCTCTGGACAGGCACATCTCGCCCGAGTTCCACCAGCTTTCGTTCCTTACTGTCTGCGTGTCGGGATGGGGACCGTCTTGTGGTCGTCTGAGGGCGACATCGCTCGGTTTCAGTTGCGGTCGCCACAGCAGCGCGCCGCCATTTTGGTCAGCCTGTCAGCGCCGGGAAGTTTTTCACCGATTTCTTCTGCATGCTGCATGGCTTCTGGCTGTCGTTAGCACATCGCGGAGATGGGACCATCAGACGTCCATTCCGCCGTTTTGCACAGGAATCGGGGTGGATTCAGGGCCACCGGGTACGAAGAAACGCGCCCGTCCGGCGGAGCTGACTTAGCAGTCAGCCATCCCGCAGTGCGCCCTCTAGCGCCCCCCCAGGCATTTCTACTTCAATGCATATTCGAGCATTTATACATCAAGCTCTGCACCCACACCCTCATCATATGCAATCACAGACATCCATTCATCTTTGTATACAACTGTGCAGCCATAAATCCATCCTTGCAGTTAACCAACAGCCTCCCTTGTCTACATATGCCCATATGTGTGTTGTTTGACCACATTTGCGTGCGTGTGTGCACATCTGCATATGGTCTGTATGTATGTGGGTGTCTGAATGTGTGTTTTGTGACATTGTATCCACAAAAATTACTCAACAAAGTCCGGACTTTGCGACAAAAAACACATGCCTCTAAAACAAGTCAGATTTGCAGGCGTTGCCAATGCTTGTTTAAATATGTGAATATGTTTGAGGCTAGGTAAACAATTAAATGTAATTTTTCTCAAAAAGAATACATTCCTAATAATCTTGCTCTTGTACAAATGGCCATCTTGGATTTTTTTTTTTTTAATGTATTTAAGGATGGCTGTCTCAACTGGGCATGCTTGTGCTCACCCCTCAGGCCATCAACAAATTATTTATTTTTGATTTAATAAAAATCATTGCAGTATGGCTGTTGTGCATGCACATGCAAAGAAGGCATCGTGGAAGAATCTGTTTTAAAACAAATGAGAAATCATTCTAAAATGGCCTTAGTGCATGCACCGAATGTACAGCCACCTTGGACTTGGTTGAAAAGCATTACAATATGTCTGCCTGCTGATACACCAGAATGCGGAGTGAAACGGGAGTGGGGGCACTGCGGGCATTTCAGAGGGGCACATTTTAGGTAGCGCTTGCGCTGTGCAAGCAAAATCTCTTGGGCCTTATTTATGAAGGACTTGCGCCGCCGGTGCGTCACTTTTAACATGGGAAAAAGTGACGCACCGGCGGCGCAAGTCCTTCATAAATAAGACCCCTTGTATTTAAAAAAAATCTTGAAGGGGGCTTAGAACCTGACATTTACTTACCGGTTCGTACCATTCTTTGGAATCACTGTTGCTCGTTACCAGGCTTTTCAATGGTCAGCACGTCATCTGACATCAACAGCTTTCACTTTGCACGTCTTTCTGCAGCTGCTTTGTTTGCCTGTCAATGCCGTGGAGCCTGGCCCGAGTACAGCTACCAGTCACTGGCTACACACTTCAGCAGGTTCTTTAAAACATCTTTTAATCTAGCACTCCATACAAGTACCTCTGCAGGCCGTCTCCTCTCCTCCTGGCGCTCTTCTCACATCGTTGATAGCATCCTCCCACCCCTTTCCTTTCCCCCATGCATTAACTTCATGTTGCTTAGTCCTCTATTATTGCTGGTCACCACATTCCGAAGTGACCATTCTCCTGCGCAACATTAACTGCCACTTTCACACATCCCTACTTTATCGCTTTCACTAAAACTGGCAAACTGCTTTTCAGAATCCATAAATAATTACCTTCTATTTATAGTTAACAATTATACAATCTGAGTTAATTTTCGATCTGGTTTTAGGTAGTTCCCTAGCACTTCATAGGAGTGAATCTGCAGGCCGGCTTCCCTCCTCCCCAGCACTCTTCTCACATTATTGCTAGCACCTTCCCACCCCTAATGCCTCCTCCCACGCAACGGCCTCATGTTCTCATGTTGTTTAGCCCTCTGTTGTTGCTGCTCCCCACAAGCCAAGGTGACCAATTTTACAATCTGAGTTCTTTTTCAAGCTGAGTATTTTCTTTTTCTTTAAACTCACCTGATAACGACCAGTCTCATGTCAACAAATTTATGTATTAAAAAAAAAAAAATCTGAAACGGAGTCAATGATTGGCATTCCTTTGCTTGCTTCAAATCAAACAAACACTGAGTTAATTGGATAAACAAAATCAGAAGGTGGGGGAGGGACGGCAGGAGATCCTTGAAATTAGAGAGTGTGCGCTTGCTTTTTATTATTCTGGGCATCTCTGCCTAGCAGAATTACCCCCGGGTGCAAACATCTTAGTTTTGCTGCAAAAACAGAAAATGGCATGAAATAAGCGTGTGGCATACTCAGCTCTGCAGACCTGGATGTGTGCCTTTCTGCCTTAGTGAACCTGTCACGTTTTCAATAATACCTGGTTACTTACTGGTAATATTCATTACTCCGATTCCATGTCTTGTTCGTTACAGTCCTTATGTATGAGTTTATCTCCATTCATTCAGAACCTAATCACCAAACTTGACTTTTACAACCCCATCCAAGAAGGCCCCCATACCAAAGAGTATAAATACGTCAATTCCTGGGAAGGGCTTCCTGAAATAACAGAGCCCAGAAACAAATCAGTTGAATAACAGGGAGAGGCAGGAGAGAACTAAGGACTGTGATGAGGAAGACATGGATGCAGAGTATTGAATATTATCAAGTAACTGGGCATTACCTCCTCATCTGTCTTTCTCTCATAGTCCTTACGTATGAGTATGTACCCAAGCCAAAAACTGATTTCAACTAACACATCACAAGAGAACCAAAAACAAGCGCATGGACACAGGATACTGCTAGAGGATCCACGGAACCATGACAGCAGACCCAAAAAGACGAAACCCAACGCCCACTGAAGGATAACTGCTACAGGTCATAAAAAGGGTGAGGCAAAGACTACATGGCAGCAAAGCAAATGCACCCAGAAAAGCCGCCCAGAAGGCAAGAACACTTCCGGGCAACCCCCCAGAAAAAATGTCAGAACAGGGAGGCCAGTGAAAGAAAAAAGAAAGGGAAAAAACTAGCCCAATCCAACTGGACCAAGGAGAGAGAACGCACAAGCTCCCACTGTCAAACAGTGAGAGACAAACAAAACTATAAACATGTTATTCAACACCAAGATACCCTTGGGTGAACGTGCGTTTTATACGTTATGCTATGTTATTTCACGTTATGTTATGTCATGTCATGTTATGTTACTACGGGAGCAGACCCCTGAACAGGTAGTAGAAGCCCTGGACAGCAAGTCAAAGGAACAGCCAGTCAGACGGTAGAAAAGGGACAAGGAGAGAGGTAACCAAGAAAACAATAGAGGACTGGAATCCGCCTACCGGAAGTGAGACAGAATCATCTATACAAACACCTACCGCAATGAGACCGGAGGGAAAAATCGAAGGACCCTTACAAGGACCAGAACAGAGCAGAACACAACCAACACCAACCGGCACCCTGGAGGAATGATGGCAGCCTAATGGAACCGCACAAAGCAAGGCTTGCCAGCAGAGAGTTAACCCACACCAAAGAAGGGGGGGCTACTCACAAAAGTCCCCAGCGGACACCATGTAGAGATAATCCAAGGAAAACAGTCTCATTAATGCTTATCACTCACAACACAAGAGACTACAAAAGCCAAACGAGTGAGCAGACAATCAGGCCCCTACAACCGGTACAACAGAAAAAATCTACCAGGTCCACCCGGGACACAAACTAAAAAACTGTAAATTAGTGCCAATAGCAACAACAATGTGAGCCCAAATGAACCCGCCACTGAATACCACATCCGCAGATTGTAAACTGGAGCAGCTAAACATGAAGCCTCAGGAACAAAGGGAGTCAGAGCACCATCACCAGGTGCAAAAGCAGAAGCCCATGCTGAGTAAAATGTGATCCACAGCAGGTCCAGGAGAAGTGAGGAGACACCCCCCTAAAGCAAAAAATTGGGGGAAAGGCACCGCGGGACCAGGCCCGAGGAGACTACAGCATGGTGACATATAGAAGCATGTCCCACCACCATGTCCACTAAATGACAGAAGAGAAAGGACATAACAAAAGGGGATGATGGACGGAGCGTTTGAGCAAATCAAACACTCACACCCAGTCAACTGATCTGGGTTTAATCCATCACCTTTCTTTAGCTCCCTCAGCCACCCCAGTTCAGACAACGCTCCGTCCATCATTGGGTGGCAGAGTGGGCTAAAGAACGGTGATGGATTTAACCCAGATCAGTTGACTGGGGGTGAGTGCTTGTATTGTCAACGCTCCGTCCATCATTTCCTTTGGTTTTTCTTTGTTCGCCATAAGTTGGCAGGGTATGCTCAGACGTGAGTCCCTTGCTCACTTTGCCACTGGATTCAAGCAAGCCGGGCTGAAGACGGCTGAAATGCCAGAAACCGGTCCTCTGTAGCTTGTTTCCGGTCCAGGGAAGGCATGGCTTGGCAGTTCGGGCTGGACTGTTCCCATGAGGCACAGTGTCAGACTGATTTGCATATTGCCATGTCTGAACTGGGGTGGCAGAGTGGGCTAAAGAATGGTGATGGGTTAAACCCAGATCAGTTGACTGGGGGTGAGTGCTTGTATTGTCAACGCTCCGTCCATCATTTCCTTTGGTTTTTCTTTGTTCGCCATAAGTTGGCAGGGTATGATTACACCTGAGTCCCTTGCTCACTTTTCCACTGGATTCAAGCAAGCCGGGCTGAAGACGGCTGAAATGCCAGAAACCAGTCCTCGGTAGCTTGTTTCCGGTCCAGGGAAGGCATGGCTTGGCAGTTCGGGCTGGACTGTTCCCATGAGGCACAGGGTCAGACTGATTTGCATATGGCCATGTCTGAACTGGGGTGGCAGAGTGGGCTAAAGAACGGTGATGGATTTAACCCAGATCAGTTGACTGGCGGTGAGTGCTTGTATTGTCAATGCTCCGTCCATCATTTCCTTTGGTTTTTCATTGTTCGCCATAAGTTGGCAGGGTATGCTCAGACGTGAGTCCCTTGCTCACTTTTCCACTGGATTCAAGCAAGCCGGGCTGAAGACGGCTGAAATGCCAGAAACCGGTCCTCAGTAGCTTGTTTCCGGTCCAGGGAAGGCATGGCTTGGCAGTTCGGGCTGGACTGTTCCCATGAGGCACAGGGACAGACTGATTTGCATATGGCCATGTCTGAACTGGGGTGGCAGAGTGGGCTAAAGAACGGTGATGAATTAAACCCAGATCAGTTGACTGGGGGTGAGTGCTTGTATTGTCAACACTCCGTCCATCATTTCCTTTGGTTTTTCTTTGTTTGCCAAAAGAGAAAGGACAACATGCATCCAAATAACCTGGTAGGCCCCAAACCATGGTACCCAGCAACAGAGAGGGGTCACACCCACCAAGCACCGCACTGGCAAGCATGAAGGACACACATGAAGTGGCAACAAGACTGCACACAGGAGACACATAGCAGCCTCACACCAGCCAGAGCAATGCGCAGACTGATATCCCCACTCCCAAGACCAGCAAAGGAGCTGGAACACCTGTGCCATGAAAGTACCAAGAGCAAGCCAACCTCCCTCAGAGTAACCCTCCAAACGAGGGGGCAGCCTAAGAAAAAATCTGACAATGGATTACACAAAAGAAACTGCAAGAAGCAGTACAAAGACAAATTCGAAAGGTATACAACAATAAAAGTCCAAAATACAAACTAAGACCAATTAGGGCCACTACAAACGGCCCAAAAGTACTGTATCACCCAAACATTAGCCCCACAATGCAGCCACCATACAAAAGGCAAGACAGGCCAGAGAAATTAGTTCACTGCAATCCCAGAAGATATTAGGAACATGTTGCGGCGCTTGGGCTCTTGCTAATTTTAAAACTGTGTTTTGTTTTTTAACTGTGTGCACTCTTTACTTGGCTTACCTGCTGCCTTCTTCCTAGTCCATCTGCCCGCACCCCTAGCCCCGGATCGGCAGTGTGCCGTTACTCGGAGGGCTGACGGGGTCAGCAGGCCGCCATCTTGGGAGGGCAGTCTAGGCTGGGTCAGCGCTCCTGACATCACGCTCGAGACCCCACTTAAGCCCAGCTCTATGCGCACGCGCAGCGGACGTGCACCGCGGGCGCGACGAAGTTGCGCCTAAGTTAAGCGCCTCTGCGCCCGTACGCGGCCGGATGGGGCAAGGGGCACCCTACTATGCCCGTCTCCTCTCCTACTCTGCTAAACAACTTTGTTTGTATCAGGATTCTTGGCCACTTCACCCCACCACTCTCACATGGGTTAAGGAACTTGGTGTGGCCCGTGCTACGCCCTCTTCCTTCCTCCCTGCTACCCTGCCTTCCTTGTTTTCCTCCTCCTCTCCCCCCTCCCAACCCTTTTCCTTTCCCAGCTCTACTCCCACCTCTACCATCTCGGCCTTCCTTCTGAACACTAGGTCAGCGGTAAAACATCAATTGGAGTTATGTAACCTCTTGGACTCCTACAAGCCGGACCTTCTGTTTTTAACAGAAACCTGGTTTCGGTCGGACTCCTTACCGAACGTGCAGGCAGCTTTAACCCCCCCCCCCCTACTTTGTCCTCCGTGCCGATCGGCCGGAGGGGAAGATGGGAGGGGGGGTGGACTTGATTGCTTGAGCTCGACTTCACTTTCAGGTCCTCTACTCCCCTCCCATATTAGCAGTTGACTGTTTAGTAGTGCGCTCCGCTTCCTTTCAGGTTCCTATCACGTGTGTGTTGGTCTATCGCCCACCCCAGCCTATCCCCGGTTTTATTTTCGCCTTTCAGGACTTACTGGCCACATTGGTAGTTACCAATGCATCGGTCCTAGTTTTAGGGGATTTCCATTTCTGGCCTAACGACCCGGCGGAGGACGCCTTGTCTAGAGATTTCTCTCACCTTCTACTTAGCCTTAATTTTGTCTCACAGGTCCATACCCCCACCCATTCTCATGGCCACACTCTGGACCAAATCTGGACTATTAATGTCCCGGTCACTGCCCCCTCCGTCACTCCGCATGCATAGTCTGACCATTATCTGATTTCTTTTTTCTTAGACCTCAGCCTAGCAAAAAAACCTTCCTTCCCCAGCAATACCTGGGCTAGGAATTGGAGTAGAGTGGATATCCCTTCCCTCTGTGCCTCTTTGTCAACCTCGTGCCCGGATCTAGCTGGCCTTGCCCCTCTGTCTCAAGTAGCCACGCTCAACAGTTGGCTTTCGACTGCTTGTGACGAAGTGGCCCCCATGAAGCGCATCACGGTTAGACATGCCCACGATGCCAGTAAGTGGTTCTCCCCTGGCCTTAAAGAAAACAAATTGGAGGTGCGCCAAGCAGAGCGCGCTTGGAGGCTTGCCTATTGTCCCACTCTTAAAGCACGTTATACGGCTGTCCTTAACGAATATAAAAGGGACATCCTCCACACTAAGACCGAATACTTTTCGGGAAGGATCCTTGCCGCAGAGAACCAGCCAAGAGAAATCTTTGCCACTGTGCGTGAGCTGGCCTCCTCTGATAGGATATCCCTCAAACCCCCCCTCTCAGTTTCTGTGCGACTCCCTCAACGAATTTTTCGTTGAGAAAGTCGCATTCATCAAGGTTAACATTCCCCCCCCCTTCCCCTTCCTTCTGTGATCCCTAGCCTCCGCCCAATAGGTCTGTCTTTACCCATATACAGCTGTTGACCAAAGAAACTCTTCTTCCTCTCCTGGCTCGTGTTAAGTCAGGATCCCCTGCTGATACCTGTCCAGCTCACGTCCTGTGTAAAAAAAAATCTGATTCGTTTTTGTCCCCCCTCACCTTTATGAATGATTCCCTCAGACAAGGTATAGTCCCTACCCCTCATAAAGCGGCCACCATCATTCCCATCTTAAAGAAGCCTGGGGCCGACCCCTCCCTCCCGCAAATTATCGGCCAATTTCCCTCCTCCCTTTTCTGGGCAAGGTCCTTCAGTCCTACGTCACCCAGGTACTCAGCTCCTTTGTGGAAGACAGTGGATATCTTGCCTCTTGCCAGTCGGGCTTTCGCCCTCGACATTCGACCGAGAAGGTCGTCATCTCTGTTCTGGACCAGCTCAGGGAGTGGTTGGATACAAACACCCCTCAGGCCCTCGTCCTTCTAGATCTGTCCGCCGCCTTTGACACGGTTGACCATTCAATTATTTTGTCCCGTGTCAAGGTGGCGGGCTTGGGGGGGCTCGATATTTGCCTGGCTTAGCTCCTTCCTGAGCGACCGGACCCACGCCGTCCATCTGGCTGACTTTTCTGCTCCTCCTTGCAAAGTGCAGTGCGGTGTCCCCCAAGGGTCTTCCCTTTTTCCTCTATTGTTTAATTTGTATATCTTTCCTCTTGTTTATGCATTACAACGGATGGAGGTCACGGTGTATAACTACGCCGATGACCTCCAGCTTATTTTTAATCTTTCCTCCTCATCAGCCGGTATCCACAGTTTCCAATCGGTCATGCTGTTTATCCGGGATTGGATGAATTGTAACCAACTCAAACTCAACCCGGATAAGACCGAGTTAGTCCTGACCGGTGGTAGCGGCAGCCCCTGGTCCCCCATTTTTTGGCCCTCCTCTCTCGGTCCCCCTCCCTCTCCCTCAGTCTCAGTTAAAACACTAGGTATCACATTAAACCAATTTCTCACACTTCACTCCCAGATCAGTTCTGTTGTTTCCTCTTGTTTCTTCATTCTTCGCACTATCCGGAAGATTTCCAGGTTTTTTTCTCTCCCAGCCCTTAAGCTGATCCTTATGGCGATGGTTCTATAGTGGTTGGACTACGGGAACATCGTGTATAACGGTGTTCCCGCTTATGCCCTTCAACGCCTTCAGTTAGTGCAGAATCAGGCGGCCCGCCTGATCTATGGTTTACCTAAATTTCACCACGCCACCCCTTTACTCAAAGCACTACACTAGCTGCCTATTAAAGAGCGGGCTATCTTTAAGATGGGCTGTATGACTTTTCAAGCCCGTGCAGGGACGGCCCCTGCTTTCATCTCCTCTGCAATCCAGGCCTATCACCCTACTAGAGAGCTGCGCTACTCTTCCTACTCTCAGTTCCTCGCTTTAAGAAATGCAGAATGGGAGGCTTGAAATTTTCCGTCCTCGCTCCATCATTCTGGAACACACTCCCGCTCGCCAGGAGATCGGCTACCTCCTACATGGAGTTTCGTAGAGCCCTTAAAACTTTTCTTTTCCGGCAAGACTTTTCGTCCTAGGTACCCGCCCTCTTGCCCTTTGTATTAGCATCCTCCAGCACCAAGAAACCGCATGGTATACGTGCGCTTTATAAATTCTTTTAAATTCAAATTCAAATGTAGAAGCCCAACACTCCATGAAAGTGGAAAACGCAGTAAGGGAACCCAAAAACTGAAACCAGACCTGCACAAGAAAAATACCTGAGAGCTGGCTGGAACTAGGGCAACACTGCCCATGCCCTTCCCCCCACTCCACCTTTTCCCCTGCCTGCTGCAAAGGGACAGGCAGAGGCGGCCCAAGTAATAGCTGAGCCAGCTCTTCGGAAATGGGCCGCCGGCTGAGAGGCACATGCCACGAGCCCCTGGTCTGCTGTCGATGACAGGCTGAAAAACCAGGACATGCCACCTCGGCCACAACAGAGGCGCCATGATGAGGTCAGGCAGATGCCACGTGCATGCCAATCTCAATCCAACTGCACCAAAACAGCTGCACTGTGTGTCATGCCCACTCACCCAGCGACCCAGTGCCGAAACAAAGAGTAGCCCAACAGTTGTCATAGTAACACCCCCTGCCTCCATAGCACAGGCAGAAACTTAAGGTACATGCCCGCGCCTGCTGATTTAATAAAAACGCATCCCACAACCACAAAGAGTGCCGTGCACCCTACTGCAGTGGGTGAAATGCAAAATAAAACTATGGGGAACACCAAAGAAATGCAAAATTAAACGTGCCAACATCCCGAAGGCCAGCATAGGCTGCCTAGCAAGCTCCAGACACCCCCTGTGGTCTTGCACACCCAGCATACGAGTGTGACCACGAAAAATAACATAAAACCACTAAAACAGGTCTTAAACATAAAAAATTAAAACATACCTGGAGCCAAGATAGTAATCGGCAGCTGAAAAAAGAAATGGGAAATCCTACCCAGGAAGTGATATAGTTTTTTACCCTTTGGTTTGGGGATCATCTTTGATTGAGAAGGAAAAGTCTAGTTTGATGATTAGGTTCTGCATGAATGGAGATAAACTCATGCCCCGGTTACTTACCGGTAATCTTCATTACTCCGAGTATAGTCTTCCTCACCACATGACTAACAAAGTGAGCTTCAGCTCCACACCAGAACCCTACAAAGCAAAAAGTTAGCCTCCCATGCCTCCCATCCTTTCCCAATATGGCCGACCCAGTCCAACCATGACCTCCAAAAGAGTCGGGCCGGCCCAACCCTTTAGCCTGAAACTACCAAGGAAAAACATGAAGCAGATAGCCAGACAGGGAGGGAGGTACGGGAACTCATGTGGCGAGGAAGACTATACTCGGAGTAATGAAGATTACCGGTAAATAACCTGGCATTACCTCCTCGTTAGTCATCCTCGCCACATGACTAACAAAGTGAACACATACCAAAGCCAAGCGGCTTCGTGGAAACTCACAAAAAACCAACGGACCATAATGGCCCGCCCATGAAAGAGGGCAAACCCAACAGACCAGACGAGTGGACGAACCACCCAAGAGAGAGGCAACAACGAGCAGGAAGAACCAGCCCGGGACAGAGACACCGGAAGGGCCGAAAACCCAGACCCCCGAGACATGAAGCGCCGCCAGAAAATCCGCCCAACAAAAGGACGATGGAGGACAGAGAAAGCACGGAACCAAAAGCAACAGCAAACAAGCCCCAGAACAGAAAGCAGCAAGCCGGACCAAACACACCAAGACAGCCCAAAGGACAGCCAAAAGTAAGAGAGGAGCAAAAGCCCAAACAGAGGTTGCCGAAGAAACAGAGGCCATCCCCACCACATCGACCAAACAAAAAGTCACAGCAGAAATGAGATCCAGTCTGACAGAAACACAGCAGCATCGCAAGGTGGACCACCAACTGCAAGAGAGCCGAAACACCCAGACGAACGGGGTAGCTGAACCAGACACAATCAAACAGACTGGTAGGAGCCGCAAGAACACAGAGGAGCGCAAAAGGAACCCAGCACGCCAACCAAACGACCAAAACCACGAAGGGCACCACAATCCCATCCTCAAAGAAAGAAACAGGCGGGACACGGACCCCAGGCGCACAAGAGACCCCCTGAAAGGGAGCGCAACACCAAGGAGAGAACCCAGGCAGGCACAAGGAAGAAAAGCCCCAGGAAGGTGCCGGAAACGACACCTAAGAAACTCGGCTACCAAGGGAACCCAACCGGCCAACAACGTGAAACAGAAAACCCAGAAGGCCGTCAATGGAGCCCAAAGAGCGGAAGGGACCAGGCCCAGGGCCCAGCCACCCGAAAGTGAAAGCCCACCAGGGGCCACCATGCCCAAGAACGCAAACAGAACCCGGAAGGGAGGGGAACGGAGAACGGAGGAGTGAGACCGTCCCGCCAAGGGGCCAAGTAACACATCCCAGTAATGTTCCACAAGGAGGAAGCGAGCACCCAGGAGGCCATACAGCCAACCAACAACCAGGCCAGACCCAGCCGAACAAGGAAGAGCCAAAAGGAACAGGAGCCGACAGGGAGGCAAGGCCACAGGCAGCAACACACCCAAGTCAAGAATGACAGAAGAGCAGAGCGAACGAGCCTGAGCAACGTCAACCACACCAGGGAATAAGCCCGGGTCTGCAGGGTACAGTACCTAAAACTATACAGAGACGCATCCAAAACCAGGAACAAGGAAGAAAGGATGCAAAGTCCGCACAGGGAACAAAGGGCCCCACCCGGGCAATGGTAGCTGGGCAAACCCAGCCACCACGGACAACTAAAGGCACTGTCCAAACACACACCAACGTGGGATAAGGCAAAAGATGTGGCAGGAGGCAAATCCTTGACCAGAGGAAGCCACGCCCCCAGAAGCGCAACACATACTGACAAGCCATAGCACCATGGCCCAACACACGTAGCAGCAGACAAAAAGATAGAAGCCCCCAGGAGGGCACCACCAACAAGTCAAAGGCCCCACCCAGGCAAGACAATCCCAGACCTCTGCAAGCAAAGGGACCAGAGGAAAGTGCAAAACCGGACGAGAAGGCAGAGAGAGCCACCACCGGGGACCCACACCGAAAATGGAAAAAAGGAGACCCAGTAAAGGACAGCAAACCCTGTCCAAAGGGGCAAACCCAGCAACCCCCGGAGAACGAGGCAGGTAAAAGCCAGTCCGGAAGATACAACCAGACTAGGAGCCCGCAAGCAGGGCAACCGGGAACCCAAGCACACCCCCAGCCCCACAGGCCGGAAAGGGCTGCAATCAACCTGCAGGGGGCACCGCATGCCCGAGCCCTGACCAAAAGGAAGGGGCAGAGAACAGAAACCACCAACACAGACCGGACCGAAACCGTGGAGACCCAACCTCTGGCGAAGGGAACCGAGAGCGGGACAGAGAAAAGTCCCCTCAAGGGAACAGCTGAAGAGCAAACTGAACCAGAACCCAGGACAGACCAGCAGGCCGTGAGCACGACAGGTAGGTATGAGCCCCTAAGAGAAGGACCATGCAAAGCACTGTCCGCCCACAAGCACTGTCCGCCCACAAGAGACCAGGACACTATCCGAGGAGGACCCCAACCAAAAGGAAGGGGGCCAGAGGAAAAACAAGGAGGCCCAGGGACAGGAAGGACCCCAAGACCCACCAGACCAGGCCCCTCAGAGGAGTACAAGGGAGACTGCCAAGACCAACAACCGAGAGGCGCAGCAGTAGGTGGATAAAAGTCAGGTGCCGAGGAGAAGCAGGACCCGGACAAGAACCCTGGCAGCTTTGTGCAGAGCAAAGAACCTGGATGAAAAACTGGCACCAAGAACGCTGACTCGGACAGGAGAGGACAAGCCCAAAGGAGCCAAAGCAAAAACCAAATCAGAGACTACAGATGCAGCCCAGAAAGGATGGACGTGTCAACAGCAGCACGCCCCCACCAGACCCGCAGCCGTCAACAGCCCCAGAAAGCCCCAGGCGGACAACCAACCAGGGACCGAGCAGGTCAGACCCCGCACCCCATGGAGAGCAGGCGGGAACAGGCGCATACAGGACAAAGGGATTCAGCGAAATGGAAGAAGGAGACTGGGGTAACGCAGAGCCATCCAAGAAGTAGGTCCAGCTGCATGTGAAAGCAGGGAATGAACATCTAGCATAATACTAGAAACACAGGATGTTGAGCGCCGTAGCCCAGACACGAACCAGCTACCCCAGCCTCCGGGCCGAGCGCTCTAGCCACAAGGCCACATCCCCACCCATTCCCATAAATGCACATTATTATGCTCCCCGGAGCAGGAAGGGAAGGGACTTGCTTCCAATCCAAAGGGCCACGAGCCCGAAAATCGTTTTAAGATGCTTCTTTTAGTCTGCTCCGATTTGATCTATCTTCTATTTCATCCCACCAGTCGCTCTGTCAGAAAGTGGCTGTGAAACTCACGATTCTCTCTGCTCACACTGAAATGAGAGACAAACACAGGAGCAAGCAGTGACAGGAAACCCGAGAGCCCCCAACAGAGCCCGTCTGCACAGGCCCACGACAACCCCATGCCCCAGAGCCCGCTAGAGCCGGGCAGAAATGCCACCAGACGAGGGGGAGGAGCGGGAACCACAGCTCACCCCGATACAGGGAAAGAGAGCCTATGAGCTGCGGGAGCCTGCGAAATGGTAAAGGCAGCAGCAGGAGTTTGAGTTGGGCCCCAGGCCCTGAAGCCGGAACCGGTCTGCCCCAACATCCTAAGTGAAGGCGGCAGCCGCCCCTGGACAAGGGCCGGAATCGCTCCCCGCCCGAGCCCACCGACACGGGCTGCCAAATGGCAAAGCCCAACCCCCAGAGCCCGCTATAGCAGGGCATCAAGGCACAAAAGGGGGGGAGTGGGGAATGGGGCGCAGGGCAGCTCAAAAGTCCGCAACCACCAGGGCCCGCCCGGGCAGAGCCGCAACCGAAATGGCAGTGCGAGGGCCAGAAGGTGGGGAAACCAGTGTGTGAGCCCTCTAGAGCAGGGCCTCCCCCAGTGCCTAGGGACCTGCTGGAGCAGGACCTCCCCCCCCCAACTTACCTGATGCTCTGGAGGATCTGCAGGTCAGAACTAAAAAACAGGCTAAAGGGTTGGGCCGGGCAGCCCCTTGAGGTCATAGGTAGACTTGGTCGGCAATATTGGGAAGGGATGGGAGGCATGGGAGGCTAACTTTTTGCTTTGGAGGGTTCTGGTGTGGCGCTGAAGCTCACTTTGTTAGTCATGTGGCGAAGAAGACTAACGAGGAGGTAATGAGTAGGGACTGTGAGAGGAAGACGGACGCGGAGGTAATGCATATGCACATCATTAGCTTTCACTTTGCACGTCTTCCTGTGGCTGCTCTGCTTGCCTGTCCATGCCATGGAGCTTGGCCCAAGTACAGCTACCGGTCACTGGCCAGTGTCCTTTCACTGGCTAAACACTTTGATGTGTAATCTAGTACTCCATACCAGTGCATCAGTAGGCCAGGCCATCTCCTCTCCTCCTGGCGCTCTTCTCACATCGTTGATAGCAGCCTTCCGCCCCTTTCCTTTCACCCCTCGTGTTGTTTAGTCCTCCACTATTGCTGCTCACCAAAATCCGAAGTGTCCATTCTCCTGCACTACATTAACTGCCCCTTCACACATCCCTACTTTATCACATTTAGTAGAACTGGCAAACTGGAATCCATAAGTAATTACCTTCTCTTTCTTTATGCTTAACAATCTGAGTTATTTTTCAAGCTGGCTTTAATTTCTTCTCTAGCACTTCATGGGTGTGCATCTACAGGCCTTCCCACTCCTCCCCAGCACTCTTCTCACATCATTGCTAGCACCTTCCCACCCCCTCTTGCCTCCTCCCATGCAACGGCCTCATGTTGCTGAGCCCTCTGTTGATGCTGCTCCCCAGAAGCCGAGGTGACCAATTTTACAATCTGAGTTCTTTGTCAAACTGCGTGTTTTCTATTTCTTTAAATTCGCCTGATAACCTCCACTCTCATGCCTCTAAATGTATTTATATAAAAAAAAATCTAACCCTAAACGGAGTCAAAGATCGGCATTCGTTTGCTTGTTTCAAATAAAGCAAACACTGAGTTAAGGGGATAAACTGCCTCGTGCAATCAGAAGGTGGGGGGCGGGGGTGGAGCGACAGGAGATTCTTGAAATTACAGAGTGCACGCTGCCTTTATTCATCAAGGCATCTCCGCCTACCAGAATGACCCTCGGGTGCAAACATCTTATATTTGCTGCACACACAGAAAATACCTTGATATCAGCTTGTGGCATACTCGGCCCTGCAGAGCTGGGCGTGGGCCCACCTGCCTCAGGGAACATGTCACGTTTTCAATAATGCATACGCGTCGAGCCAGTTTTAGTGATACCAGAGTCCCTGTCAGCTCTGCATGTCAAATATTTAATTATTATGTAAGTGTGTAACCATAGAGCAGCTGATAACATCTCACTGAAAGACCAGAACGCCCAGTAGAGTTGCGTGGAAATTGCATCATGGCTTCCAGAGTCTTCCATTGTATGTTAAATAACGCAGGAGGCTTTGCTATTCCCCTGTCACAGGGCCCTTTGTTATACTGTTTATCTTCTGGCCACTGTATACACGTCCTATAGACAGGAAACACCTGTATCGTGTTACGGTTCACAATGAGCAGCTGGGATGTATAGATGTGGACAGACAGTCGGTCGCATGAGGGACACTTTATACCCACAGTGATTGATTTTAAATATATGCGTATAATCTCAAATATTTGAAACTTTTTTCTCACTCACATCAGGAAGATTTTAGTTGAACAGTTACATTCAAATGCATTAAAACACGGCTTTTTGTATTATAAAAAAAAACATTGACAAGCCCATTAGATTTCGCATAGGTGAAACCTATTGGGTTTGCCAATGCTTGTTAAAGTAAGCCAGCAGCGGCAGGAACAGAGAGGGCAGGATGGGAGATAAGGAGAGAAAGACACAGAGCAAATAGTCCCTAATGTGCAGCAATGTAAGGTGCTGACATCAGCAATGGTTGGATGCAACATAACCACTAACGTGATGAGACCGAAATGGTCCTTTGATGGGACAGGCTCAAGCAAATGAAGGGAGGATGTGGCATTCTCACCAGAGGAAAATACCACCAGAGATTATTACAGTCGGCAATAAAATATGCTCCAGTAGAACACATTATTTTATGCTTTCCAGTAGCTAAGGTCCTTTCATTTTGACCCTAATTGTAAAAAGTGCAACCTGGCAAAAATGTAATTATGGCTTGAACGAGAAGCGCTATGATCCCAGCAACAAAATATACTGCAGTGTCAATGCATTGTCAGTGTTTAATACTAGCATTTGCGACTGTTGTGTTTCCTAGGAGGAGAATACTCGTGGTCATGCATGTGTTGACAGCTGTCATTTTATTGCTGATGGTAGTCAAACAAAATGGTTTACACCTGAGGGTGATTTTCGTCACGTTTGTAATGGGTTCTCTATTTACCACTGCCAGTAAAATCCACTCTTTTCTGGAATGAGCCTCACGAGTGCAGCTTGACCTGCAATGCAATATTGTGACCAATACTCAGTATGAGGCATTTGCTACGCTCTTGCTAAGAACAGGTTTGGCGACGTATTAAACCATACTGTATCGACAAAACTCCTTTTGTAGCAATATCTTGCCTTCTGAAGAGATTAATTTTAGAACTAGGCAGTAAGTATCGCAGTTCGTAAATATTGGATTTCTTTTACATTTCGTCTGATATGCTATATTACCCTGAGTGTTCATCCTTTCAACAAGAATCTTCTAATTTGAAGGTTTTTGCCCTAAACTTTCTAGATGTTTAAATTTGTCAGGTTTGGATTTTGAGGACGATTTCCAGAAATGGACTCCAAATTAGCTGACTTTCTTGTTAGCTAAAGAGCCATCGTATAGCGTTTTGAAAAAATAAAATGTTAAACACTTCCACTGTGATTCAACAACAAATCTTGGTCCAGGGTAAAGTCCCGTAGTGATGAGATTACAAATACTTCGCAGAGATAATTAGGTTTTATGATGGGTAAAACTATGTTCATTGTTCTTTCCTCCTTTTTAATCAACACATCTACTGGTATTAGTATTTAATGACCAGATGTGAAGAAGAGTCCAACAGAACAGGAATGGAAGACACGTGAAAGGAATCATGTATAAGCGTGTGAAGACCCTGCCGGAGGTAAAAGGTAGAAGGAAGGCATTTTCAGTCCATTCTTTTGTTGGTGTTGAGAGTGCGTTTTAGTGAAACGACTTCAGAGGGTGTTTCAAGAATGTAGTTGTCCTTAATAGACTGGCCAAGTGGATCAGTCCTCTTTGCTCTCATTTATGTCAAATTTCAGACTCACGTTTTTATTGGATAGTGCATCGGTGAGTAGGCGGCTGCCTGTCCCCACCAACACCCTTTGAGATTTACTACCTGATGTTTACTCGATGTACTGAGCAGCGTTTGACATTACTTTTAACTTCAGCATTGTTTTAAAATGATTAGCGATTTTAAAAACATATGAATTTGCCTATTTTGCACATATACACTTTTGTACCTCTCTGCTCCCGCCTCGGTCCCTGCAGCTGTGTGCTGTTTGATTGGAGGGCTTGGAGACCGGGGACTAGAACGCGCAGGGTGTTTCCGGCTGTACATGGGGCAGAGCTGATCTCGAGCTCCGCTCTCTACTTATCCCATGTGTCAGCGCCCGCGCAGCGGGCGCGCCGATGGCGCGTCGAAGGCGTGCCTAAGGCAAGCCCGTCTGCGCCCGTCAGCGCCTGTCCCGCGCCCAGCGCCGGTCACTATGCCCAAAATGACCTGACAGAACGTCGTAGTTGGTCCAGAGAAAGTCTCTTAGACCTAAGACCTTCAATAGCGGACAACCACACAAGGTACACCCTGCATTAGCCCAGCAATGTTACACCTGTCCAAACTGCCAATTTTCCTTGCGTGCCCTTCCGCCTTATGCATGCAGGGACACCAAAGAGAGACGCCTCCTCACTGCCCTGTGTGAATTAAAGGCCTGCCTAGTCTACTGCCGGTCCCTGCCTAAACATGCTAGCGATATCTGGCTCTCTCTTACATTGAACGCCTGGGACTTGATGTTCCTCACGGAAACTTGGATAAAAGATGCCTCGAACCCCGAAATTGCTCTAGCAGTCCCCCCAGACTATCAATTCGTTGGGCTTAATATACCAGGATCAAAGGCAGGGGGGGTAATAGCTATTATTCTCAGATCCCATTGGAAAATCTCTTCAAGAAAACTAGATAACCTGGGATCCATTGAAGCCATGTACTTCAGTATCTCTGAGGCCGCTCTCCTCATTGGCGCAGGGGTACTAATTTACAACCCACCGAGCACTCCCCCCACCCACACCACGGATTTACTCACGATCCTGGCTGACCTCTCTCTAAAACATCCGCATTTCACTGTCCTGGGGGTTTTTAATCTACATGTAGATGACAGTAACTGTGCAAAGGCGTGTTCCCTGGTAGAAACTATGGAGGGCATCAACCTTTTTCAGAAAGTTGTGGGCCCCACACATATGGCCGGTAACACGTTAGAGTTTATTTTTACGAATTCACCTGGTCTTTCCACCCTTGCCCCCCTCCCGGTGACATGGTCTGACCATTTTATTATTCCTTTTAATCTTAAACTCCCACCTACCCTGATCCCAGTCTGTAGGACAGAGAGGATAGAAGGAAAGTGGTTCAAAGTAACGTTGGAAGAGATTGAGCCTGCATTAGCCAAGCTCAAATGGCAACCCTCCACGAACATAAATGAGGGCGTTACTAACCTAAATCAATACCTCACTGTGGCCATTGAGAACATAGCCCCCCTTACCGTCCTCTCCTCAGCCAGAACCAAACCCTCTGCACCCTGGTTCTCCCAGCTGTTGCGGGAAGAAAAAAGTAAATGTAAAAGGCTAGAACGCCTTTGGCGCCGTTCCTATGATCCAGCTGCTAAAACAACGTACAGAGGGGCATTAAAACATTTTCACAAAGTATCATGAGGGAATACTTTGCCAGTAAAATTAAATCTGCAGATAATTCAGCCAAGGTACTCTTTCAAGTTGTGAAAGACTTTACCAACCCCGCTGCCCTCATGCATAAGACAGAGCCCTGCCAAGAACTCTGTGATAAACTATCAAATTTTTTCTATGAGAAAATTAATCTCATTTATGCCTCTTTTAATGTAGCAAATAGTCCTGACACAGGGGGCATACCTCCTATCAATCCCATGCCCAAGGACACAAGGCTAAGTGCGTTCAAACCCATCACCCTAGACAAGGCACTGAATAAACTTCAATCATGCAAATCAGGTTCACCTTTAGATCCCATGCCTGCTCAAGTTTTTTCTACAGTTGCTCCTGCGATTGTACAACCCCTTCTATCGATATGGAACTCCTCTCTTTCATCAGGCCAGTTCCCGGAGACTTGGAAGCAGGCCGTTCTCATTCCTCACCAAAACCAGCCAAAATTCTGGAAAAAATAGTCCAAGAACAACTCTCTGACTATTTTGAAAGCAATGATCTCCTACAAGACTCGCAATCTGGCTTTAAGACCGGATATAGTATGGAGACAGCACTTCTGGAGGTGGCGGAGACCGTGCGGGAGACTGTGGACCGGGGAGAGGTAGCCATGCTTGTGCTCCTCCACTTGTCCGCAGCCTTCGACACGGTCTCCCATGCCATCCTCCTGAACAGACTCCTAGAGATGGGGATCTGTGGAACTCCTCTAGCCTGGATTACTTCCTTCCTAACTGACCGCACACAACAAGTTTGGTGCCGACCATTCTGGTCTAAAGACAAGAAACCGCTTGGTTGTGGGGTGCCCCAAGGATCTGCCCTCAGCCCTCTTTTTTTAAACGTTTACGTTGTACCCCTAGCAAAGGTGATTGAGTCTTCTGGGGTGAGAGTGATATCCTACGCTGACGATACGCAGCTTATTTTTTCCTTCAGAGATCACTCGCCCTTTGGTTTTGAAAATTTCAGAACTTGTCTTTCCAATATTGTAGCCTGGATGACCTTAAACACATTAAAACTCAATACGGACAAGATTGAGGTGTTGTTTTTTAATCAAACGATTCCCTTGTCGCCCGCCACCTGGTGGCCTGCGGAACACAACCCACCACCTTCTCCTGTAAAGGTGGCACGCAATCTTGGAGTCCAATTTGATAACGAATAATCCTTTAAAACCCAGATCCAGAAAGTCACCTCGGCATGTTTTGGGAAACTCCACATGTTAAGAAAAATCTCCCCGTTTCTCCCCACGGAATCATTGAAGACAGTGACGCACGCTTTAATCACCTCGCATTTGGACTATGCGAACAGCCTATATGTGGGACTCCCTGCCTATCTTCTTCATAGGCTGCAGATCATGCAGAACGCCGCAGCCAGGCTGATCTGTAAAGTCCCCTATCGATATTCCATTTCACCCCACTTAAGGAAATTGCATTGGCTCCCGATCACTGCTTGCGTCAAATTCAAGGCCCTGGTCCTAGCTTTCAGGGCTCTTAACGGAAAAGGCCCCAAATACCTTAGACACAGACTAAAACCAGTCCAATCCTCTCTTAACCTCAGGTCTAACCACCTTCGCCTTCTACTCACCCCCAGATTCCGCCTTGCGAGAAAGGGCGGTAGAGCTTTTGCAGTGGCAGTATCAAAACTATGGAACTCCCTTCCCATTAGCCTCCGTCTCATTGACATCGAATCTCAATTCAGGGGCAAACTAAAAACTTTCTTATTTTTGGGCTTCTAAATTTCTTCTCCCCCTGGACCTGCATTCCTCAGCGCCGGGACACCCCCGTTAGGGGTAGCTGTGCGCTCAATAAATGTCAATAATAATAATAATAATAATCCTAATGGCAAACTCATCTGCTGTAAACGTCTTAGTTGTAATTGGTTAGTGCCAACTTCCAGCTTCCCTAATGGTTTAGGCACAATGTCTAGTGAAAATTGTAGGTTCCAGGCTTCTCAAAGTCCTTCTTGAAGTTCTACTTTTGATCTGCTCAGAGACCTTTTGTATTGAACTGGTGAGTTTTTCCATTTTTCATAAGTGTAGGGTCTAGTCAACCTTAACTACCAAATAGTATTTGCTCCACTGGCTTTCCAGTCACTTATGGCCTGAGCTAGAGTTTGGCGTCTGGCTTAATTTCCGTCAGGGTTATGGAGTTCTTTACTCCATTGCCATGATGGACATCCATCACAACGAATTTAGAGATGTCCGAGGACCCACATCATGGTTCCTGTCAGGGTTGAAAAAGTTTGCTGGATGGCTCCATCAAACATGACAAAAGGCTGTCAAAAATAAACTCCCTAATGGCCCCCACACCGTGGGACTCTGTCATTGTTTATATTTTTGCTGTCCCTCACTAAAATCTGGTGGTTGTGGACAACAACATAAAGTCAACCAACTGCCCACTCTAAATTGGATGGCTGGTCGGATGGCTAATCTCCGACGGTCCGTACTCCCTTAGACAATAAGAAGAGTATGTCAAGGACAGTCATCCTCGAGGCCAGAGTCATCCTGTGCTCTGTCATTGACATACTCTTGCCCCACCCATCCCTAAATTTGGTGGGCTTACTAACAGTTTGGTGGAGACGGTAATACCTCACCATTGCTCAACTTCTTAAGTGGAATTCCGTAATGTTTAGAGATACCTTTTACTGTCTGCACTGGAGAGGTATAGCATTCCCCAAGACTTGATTGGAAAAATATTTGTATCATATTCGGGTAACACTGTAGTAGTTTGAATCGTCCACTTTGGTGAAACAACAAAGCCATTTAAGGTGGAGAGATTAGTATATTAGGGAAGCTGTAGGCAACTTACCTAATAAAATGTCTTTATAAACGTCATGCATGATCAAATGGTTTTGAACGAAGTGGATTGCCGCATGGAAAGTAACATCAGGGTACCATGTGTAGTATAAATAGATGAGACAGTGGTATATGTAAGAAAAGAATGCACGTTAGATAAATTGTTGATTTCATTCCAAGGCTACTGGTTTCAAAGAGATCCAAAGTAAATGCAGCTGAATGCTAAATCCTAGTTGTAGGTAAGGTGTATAAATTAAAAGGTAATTCTGTTTAAACAATAAAAAGCTGGAAAGGGTTTCTTTCCAAGTCCAAGTTAAAAGAATTGAAGCCATGTGATGTAACTCTGGTACCATGCTCTTGTCCTATAGCAGTACATTGGGACCGAGCCTTGGTCAGCACCTCTTGAAGTGTATACGGGAAAAACAAGTGTTAGTGATCACTTTGCCCCAGAATATGGGGCACTTGAAACTTTGCATAATACCTAGATCAGCATCCTTACAGCCATTAGTGGCAGAGCTGGGTAAAATTGACATGGCAGAAGTTGCTGCCCTAAAACCTGCTTTGCCAAGTGGAATTATATGGTGGAGTAATTCAGCAACGGTGTAAAAGTCTGCACTTTCTAAGCATGCAACGTCTATACCATGGTTCAATATACATTGATATATATTGGTCTGTGTTCTGTGTGGTATGATGTATGATCCTGATATAGTTTTTTTTATCCATTAATCACAAGAATCTATCTAGAAAATAGTAGATTTATGTTGTATATTGCATTTGAGATACTTCTTTATAAGTATTAAAAACCGTCTGAGAATTTGAAGACATGATGATATCCCTTTATGGAAGATCATGAACAATGAAATTTCAATGGGCTCTATTACTAAGAAGCTTGACGATTAGATAGTCAGAACCTAATAGTGAAATTAGCTGTTGTTTATGTTTTCTTCACTTGACTCTATTACAAGATAAAGAATAACATGGTTACCGTTAAACCATTATTGATGGATTTCGTTCTAAAACCCGAAAAGATGCTCTGCTGCTTTGTGTAATCTATAAATGAGCTCACCATGTATTAAGGTACTGTAAACTTTATAGATAAAGCATGGTAAAGACAGTAATTAATTAAATTAATCACTGATGAGTTTTTTTTTAAATGTTGGCTACTTTTGTTAAGTTGTGGAATTTTATACAGTTACAGATTTTCGTGCTTTTTAAAAATGTTATTTCCTTTTCGTACATTTGTTCCTGGAAATATTCTGGAAAAAAATAGTGACATTTGGTTATAAAGAAGCAGGTTCCACTTGGTTTTGGGGGGTTATAAACAGGCAGAATGATACTTTAGATAATCCTAGATCAGTTGAAAAGCAACAGCGTTACACTTTTTTCGAACTATGCTACTTTCAGTTAGCAAGAATGTGCTTTCAATTCTCTTTATTTTCTAACATATACAGCCTGCAAGATAACATAAATTACCATTTATGGAAAACATGTGTAAAGAACAATTATTAGAGGGTAGCTCAGGCGCAGATATTCAACAGAATGCATTGTAAATCTCCCACGCGTTGATAAGGCATCCTCTGTTCAATCACGCTCCTCCCACCACTTTTTCAAAGTTTATTAACTTCTACACAGGCATGCAGAGTGTGGGGTTCAGGGTGAGAGGTTCTGTTCCTATTAGTGGATTCAGAAAATGTATCATTCCTTTAATGACGAAAACACTTACATATAAATGTATAGTTGGTATGCATACATGGGACATACAAAGCACAAACACAGTTTCAGTGAAACAGAATGTTGCAATAAATTGGGGATCTAAAAATAATAGTGCACAATGCAAAACAGACGGGGAATACAAGAGACAGAGCAAAGGGAGCGAAGGTTGAGTTGATTTTAGGTTACAAAGAGTCACATTCATACAAAAGTAGGAAACGGCAGGGTGGAGATCTCTGCCTGAACGTGCCCTTCCCACTTTATTCTTTTAACATAAAAAGCTGCACTAGAAGCCTGCGTAGGCTCCTAAGCAACACTAGAAAAACCGCCACTCAAGCTCTAATCACCAGCAATTGGACTATGACAATACTCTCTATGCTGCGATCACCAAGCAACTCACTAGAATACTACAAACCATCCAGAACTCAGTGGCAAGACTCATCCTCAACCTTCTACACAAAATGTGCATCACACTGCACCACAAGGAACTGCACTGGATACAGAAACACGCTCAATTTAAACTCCTCACACAAACACACACACACACACACATGCAAGGCACTAGATAGCTCGGGCCCCACCTACCTGAAAGTCGCATCTCCTTCCACCAACCATCCAGACACCTCTGCTTCCCTCTTACTTGCACACATTGCATGCATACACAGAATAGGATCAATAGAACAAATGCTTGGAACGACCTCCCACTCCACATCAGAGCCTCCTCCTCTATTCTTGAATTTCACAACACGCTAAAGACCTGGATTTTTAATTAACCAACCTTTCATAGGCAGAGCTAGGCAACACACTTGCTCAGCGCCAGGATACCCTTGTAAATGTAAATGTCATGGTACTTATAGAGCGCACTGTCACCAGACGGTCACCTTGCGGTGTCCCCCATTCGGCTTCCTGGCGCTGATACTCATACCGCTGTGGAAACCCTCCTGGCTTTCCCTGTGAAGTGTCCACTTCTGGGCACCCCCAGGGTGAAGCCAGGCATCCTTAGCGCTGTTGGGGCCGGTGTGGAGGCTAAGCAAGCTATTGCCCAGAGTTGCAGCGTGGGGCCGTGATTAGAATAGGCACCGAGGCGAGAATTAACAGGTCCGAGGAAATTGAGCCCGAGACCCCGCCGAGGCGGGAATCGAACCCTGGTCCCTGGCCAGAACTCTGCATCAGGGTCTGCCGCTCTAATCATTGAGCCACACTCCTCCTCCCTTCTGGGTGATAATGCGGTTTACAAATACACATAAGACAGGGGCAATAGGATATCCTATTCAAATGCACACTTATTTTCCGTGCAGGGATGGCAGGCTCAGCATAGCATGCTGGAGTTGGCCAGAGACCTAAGATGGTGCAGAACGCGAGGATGGTCAGTGCAGCTGGTGACAACCTGGCACTGCGCACCCTGTTACTCACATTCTAGACTAAGTCTCTGATCTCCTTGGGTGTACGTTGCAATCTGTGAGCTCCTAGCCCTATTGGCGCTCCCTGACATCAGGGTAGGTCGCAAAGTGTCACAGAGATGCTGACTCTTTAGTCGCTTCCTCTAGACACTGTCCTATGGCAAGGCAAATTTCTCTTAGAAAAGTGAGAAGCCCTAGAATATATGATCTGCTGTTACTGTCTCATTCTGATGGCCTGAGCGGCTGGGTTGCGATCAGCTGTTTTCCACTGTCTTTGTCATACCTTTGTAATGTACTTATCAGGCCCCTTTTCTATTGTAGTGGCTATCCCACTTGTCCTTTTTCTAGATCTGGGAAGCTATTAACAGACAGGTGATAATGGCACGGAAGTTGGTAACAATATATACCCTAACAACGCAGATTTTACTTCGCAATACAATCACAATGCAGTTGTTACAATGACAGCCTTGTTACCACGCAATGCCATTACTACGCAAGTCATTACATCGATTTGCCGTAGATAGCGCCGTAACATTAGAAATGTATAATTTACTATTCCAACTCCAGCCTACGAAACACTAGGGAAGGTGTTGGAATAGTAAACTATACTATTCCTTATGTTAGAGCGCTAACTACTGCAAGTCAATGTAATGACTTGCATAGTAATGGCACTGCGTGGTAACAACACGGTCGTTGTAACGACCGCGTTGTGATTGTATTATGGAGTAAAATCTGCGATGTAAAGGTTGTTTCCCAGTTGGTAGGGATAACTGTTCCTCGTATTACCTAAAAATTGGCTTGGCGATGGACTTGTTGTAATTCTATCACATATCAGGGTTAGCATGAGTTGTTTGGATGTATTTATAAGTGATTGCTTCCCAGTGGTACTGCCCTGGAGCATGCTTTGGGTGACAGATATATCTGCGAAAGGGAGAAAAGATTTGTGGATTCTTTGGGTTCTTAGTTCTGCTTCCAAATTTTTATGTTATAGCTTTCCTTTTGGATCTGACAACCGTTTTCTTCTCTATTTGGAATTACGGCAGAAGTTCAACATGCTGTTGACCTGTAACACTTTTGGGTATTGTACTGGAAGATTAACGGACTCAAGAAGCACAGTTTTACATTTTGTTCAGCAGCACTCTCCCACAGACCTTATGCTACAGGAGACCCATCTCCTAGGTAATGAGTAATTTTCTAGAGTGATTTGCCTTCAATTGAGTGTTCTATGCTAGCTTTGTATGAGGCCCAAGGGGAGGTGAGAAAATTATTTCATTTTCTGGTCACAAAGACCTATTTAGTTGGGCAAGACAGATACCCGATGTTGAACAAGGGGTTGGGAGGTGACCCCTGCCATTTATTTGCATTTTTGTCCCACCCGTTGTATCTCGAGCCTCATTAGAAGAGTTGGGTGCCTTCCTGGCAGAGGCACCTCTCGCCATCACTTTTATAGGTGGCAAATTCAATGCTACAATGAATTACGATAAATGACATATGTAGAAGGCAGTGACTTGCTGCACACTTGATCTCTCCTTTCCCAGCGTCAGCTACCACACAAGGGTTGAGTGATGTATGGCATGCTTGGCTCCCCCAGGTTAAGGCATTCACATAATAGGGGCAGCACACATGTTCTTCTCCCACATTGATTACTTCCGTATGCCATGCATGGATGTGCCTTAGGGTTTGGTTGCTAGTGTCCCTGTATTTCCGAGCATACCCCTATAGGATTCCTCATAGGTCATAAAAGAGATTCGCCAAGTGATATTTGGTATTTGAATACCTGGTGGTTAACCAGCATGGACTTCTCTGACTATCTTACGGATGGGATGTAAACCTATTGTCACTTGTATTAGGGTGCTCTCCAGTTGGCTCATATGCTTTGAGAGGTCTCCAAGGTGGTCATTGAACATAGGGCAATGGCAGTCTTTCGTGATTGACAGCAAAGTAAGGGAAAGCTGTTGGCAGGCTAGAGACATAATTGATCCATTTAGAGCGAAGTTTGGCATCCACTTGGGATGAATTTCTTCTTCACCAGCTGGCGGTGATTCGTGGACTCGGCGACAGATGGGTTATAGAGCAGTCTGGGTAGCTTCACAATGCAGTGGTTATAAGTGTGGTGACAAAGCGCATAAAGTGCTATACTTGGAAAAACAGCCAAGGCTTATCTATGAGGTACAGGATAGGTCCATCACCTTGATCTTCGGGCCAGGAGATATTGCAAATGTGTTCTCAGACTTCTACAAGTGCCCTTACATTGTGTGACATCCTGCAGATTCAGAGACCCACGATGCACTGATAGCTGAACTTCCTAAATAGCACTTTTACAATGCACAACCTCATTTGAAGGTTGGTGAATTGATCAAGGGCTTGTCTGCTATGAATCTAGGAAAGACCCTTGATCATAGCAGACTCCATCTTGAGTTGCTTAGGTGATTGTTGTCAGTTGTGATGCCTTACCTCTTGCATGAGATTAAGCATTCTTTCATGGAAGAGTCCTCTTCGGGGAGTCTGCACATTACACCTATTGTGGTGGGTCAGAGAGTAGGTAGTCCACCTCATTAATATTGAGGTCAAAATACAAGTCGAGCCCCTTGTCAAAAGGCTGCTGCAGGCATACTTATGGCAGTTACATCTGGCTCTTGTTCATGCCTCTAACTTATCTTAGCCCTCTGACATCACACTAGTAGAGTCTGACAACGCCTTTTATTTCTTAGTGTTAACTATTCCAGGTACTTCAATGCATGAACGTGGAACCCTGTTTTTTGGTCTGCACCAAGATCCTTTATACTGACCCCATCATCCAGGGAATTCGCCATGGGTGTCCTCTTTCACCACCCCTCCACGTTGCTCTTGCCATTTAGGCATTGGTAGTGTGGATCCAACAAGATAGTTTGGTGGAGGCCCTTGATTGGGGAGATGATATGAATGATATGTTCTTCTTATGTGCAGCCAACTCGTTATTGTTCGTGAAATACTCATGTCGGACAGATCCAAGACTAATGGGGATTCTAACCCTTTTCAGAGAAGCCTCAGATCTGCAGGTCAACTGAGATCAATCTCAGTACAGGGTGGGGAACTAAGAGTCAATTTCTAAACCCAATTGTGAGTGGTTAGGGTCATTCTGAAGTACCTCAATATATATGTCATTGTTATATATGGGGTTCGTGGTTTGAAAAGGTATACACCGTGTTCAAGCAGGGACCACCACTCTAGTCAGGGTAAGCTAGATACACACTAAAAGATAACCTGTGGCCACCCTCTGGTAGCTTGGAACAGAGCAGTCCGGCGTATCTAAAGAGGCAATATATAAAGTATTTGTGCAACATGCACACACAGTAGCACAAAGAAATCACCACAAAAATACTCCACAGAGGTGTAGAAAAATTGACAATATTTTCACGAGATAAACAAGACTAAAATGACAGAAATCCAATAAGTAGATTCAGAGTTATGAATTTTTAAAGATTGAATCAAAATGTAGTTCTTGGAGTCACCTGGTTACACTAGACTGGGGTAAATTCAAAGTTCAGGTCAATGGAGCAAAGATTGTATACAGGGACCAGCCTTAGCCCCCTGAAAACAGTAGCTTTGAAGGACCTATGTCGATGTCGACGTCGAAGATGAGATGCGAGGAGCAGAGAGGCGAAGCGTTGTCCTCGATCCAAAGGATTTGTAGACGAGGCGTCAACATTGAGCCGCACGCTCGGGGAAAACGATAGCATCGAGAAGTATCAAAGATGGGTGATGCATCGTCGTCAAGTCGTGCACTTGGGGAGACTTCATCATCATGCAGCACAGGAGCCGGCAAGGCTTTGAAAGGTGCACTTCACCGGTTCCGTTCGGCACAATGCCAGCAACACATTGGTGTCGAGATTTGCAGCATGGACAGATGTGCATGTACACAGGAATTCGTTATTTACCATGAAATAGTATTTCATGGTAAATAACATGTATGTATGTGTGCCACATGGCACACAAGCCAGAATCAGGGGTGCAACAGGGTGTCAGAGTGACACCCTGTCTCCCTTGACAATTCGGTAATTTTACTGAATCGGTATTTACCAATTCGGTAATTGACATTGATTCCTATGGGCCTCAAGGCCCATAGGAATCAATGTCAAATACCGAATCGGTAAATACCGATTCGGTAATTACCGAATTATTACCTACATCTCATTTACCGAATCTAGAATACCGAATCGGTAAAATTCGGTATTCTAGAGTCGGTAAATGAGATTTACCTACATCAGGCCCAAAAGACTTTTAGGGGTATAAGTATAGGACCCCAGACTACAGAAGATTAGATCATCCTGGAATCAAGAAGGAACCTCTGCCAAGGAGAAAGCTGGAAGACTAAAGAGGAAGGACTGTCCTGCTGTGTGTTTGGGGGCTGACCTGCAGTTGCTTTGCTGCCAAGGAGAGGAGAAGGACTTTGCTTTGTGCTGTGTCCCCTTGCTTGAAGGGCCTGAGTTGAGCTGGCTCCCTGTTAAGAAATCCCATGAACAAAAGGACTTCACCCCCCAGCTTCCCCTTGAACTCTATTGAGAGAGTTCTGTCCTTCCTAGAGTGCTTGGGCCAGTTGTGGTGCCTCCGGAAGTTGTACCTGTTGGCTTCGAAGCTGGACAAGAAGAAACTGAGTCTTTCTACCAAGTTTCACGCATCGCTCGCTTGCGGAGTGCATCCCTGTCAGTGCGAGGAAATTCCCGCCTCCGCAAAGATCGAGACCATAACAGCGCCTGTTGCCGCTGCAAGAACCAGCGCATCCTTTGCTTGTGGAACGCATCGCTCCGGTGCGGGAAAAGTACCATCGCTGCGAGTATCGTCGCAGAGCCTGTCGTCACTGGGTGAGATCGTCGCACCGCTTGCTTGCGGACCGCATCAGGTCACTGCGAGAGTCATCGCAGAGCCATCGCATCGAGGGGCCGCAAGAGGAGAAGATCGATGCTGCTCCGCGCATCGCCGCCAGACCTGACATCATTGCCGTCCCGAAGATAATTGCATCATACCTTCTGCGAGACGCTTCCTACTAAACCTGCGCACCAGAATCCATACAAGGTATCGCCTCCCTCCCCATACAGACCGGATTCGTCGCAACACGCCCGCTGCGTCCAGCGGGGTTGTCGCATCGCCTCCCCAGGGTTTCAGCAAAAACAAGCGATGCGTCACTCACGCATCGCTTGTTTTTCAACTCTGCAGCTTTCACTTGGAACTTTTGGCTAAGACGTGACGCAACTGTGGATTATTTTAATGCAACCTTAAGAACTCTTTTGAAACCATATTCTTGAACTGTGTATGTTGGATTTTTGTCGTTTTGGTCTTGTTCAGTTTAGATTAAATACTTCTTTTTTTCTAAACTGTTGTGGAGTCCATTTGTGGTGTTTTCACTGTTTTACTGTGAGTGTTGGTACAAATACTTTACACATTGCCTTTGATAAGCCTGACTGCTCGTGCCGGGCTACCAAGGGGGTGAGCAGGGGTTATCTAAAGAGTGTATCCTTCTTACCCTGACGCAACGGTCCCTATTTGGACATTGGTACCTACCTCTGCCAACTAGAGACCCCCAGATCTAATATAACCTATTAGAGGAGTAGGCCTCACAGGTATTGCAAAACAAATGTGAGTGTTTGTCACTACCAGGACATGCAAAACTCAACAGTTCATGTCCTACCTTTTACTTACACGGCACAACACCCTATGAGCTACCTAAGACCTAGCTTAGGGGTGACATACGTGTAATAAAATATGTGTTTTAGGCTTGGCAAGTAGTTTTAAATGCCAAGTCGACGTGGCAGTAAACTGCACACACATGCCCTGCAATGGCAGGCCTGAAACCAATTTGAAAGGCTGCTTGTGTGGGTGACACAATCAGTACTGCAGGCCCACTAGTAGCATTCAGGTTGCAGGCCCTGGGTATATGGTATACGACTATACAAGGGACTTTTAAGTAAACTAAATATGTTGATTGTGTATACACCAATGTTGCCATGTTTAGGGGAGTAGTACATGCACTTTAGTACTGGTCAGTAGAAGTAACGTGCTGAGTCCTAAGGCCAACAGAAAGAATCAGCAAAAACAGGAGGTAAGCAGACATAGCGATAGGGTGAAGACCACCCTAAGGATGACAGGTCTAACAGTCATCAATGATGGCCAGCACTCCTGACAGCTCCACCTGGCACCCCTGTTAACTTGCCTACGTAGGGATCATGTGAGCTGGAATTTACTTCTCATCTCCATTTTCGGATGGCAGGCTTATTTAAGTTAGTGGCCCTCCCCAATTGATATGTCCACCAGAATTATTCCTTTGAAGTTCTGATACTATATTTTTAAGAAGGTCCATGAAAATCTTGTGCCTCATTTGGGCTGATGCAGCCCCTCATGCCATCTCTGATAAGTGTATTCATTTGGTGAATAATGGGCAACAGGCTACGGCTGTAAAATTGGATTTCTCTGCTTATATTCGTCAACGTCTGGCTATTTAGGCAGATGAAAGAAGGCCCTGCCATTCGAATGGAGAAGGCTTGTTGTTTCTCCTATTGGAAATCATGTACCAAGGTTACTTCTTTCTGTCATAAGAGTAGTATTGAATTGTTGGAGTAAGGGACTATGGTGGATGGGTTGAGCTCACAGGCAGAGCCAGGAGACACATCTCGGATGCAGGGCAAAGCCAACACAAATAACTAGACTTCCCAGTTTCTGGCAATTGGACATCAAGTCAAGTCAAGTCAAGTCAAGGATTTTATATAGCGCACTACATACCCGGAGGGTCTCAAGGCGCTTGAGGAAGGGTGGGGAGTCACTTGTCGAATATCCAAGTTTTAAGTTGCTTTCTGAATGCTAGGTGGTCCTGAGTGAGACGAAGGTGAGTGGGGAGTGAGTTCCAGGTTTTATCTGCGAGGTAGGAGAAGGATCTACCTCCCATGGTGGTTTTATTGATGCGGGGTACTGTAGCAAAGGCTTGGTTGGAGGATCGTAGATGGCGGGAGGGGGTGTAGAAGGAAATTCGTGTGTTGAGGCATTCGGGTCCAAGTTCGTAGAGTGCTTTGTGTGCGTGGGTTAGGAGGCGAAAAGTAATCCTCTTATTGACGGGGAGCCAGTGGAGGTTTTTCAGGTGGCTAGAGATGTGGTCTTTACGCGGGATGTCTAGTATGAGTCTAGCTGATGCATTCTGGATGCGTTGGAGTTTTTTCTGGAGTTTTGCGGTGATACCGGCCTATAGGGTGTTTCCGTAGTCCAGGCGGCTTGTAACCAGAGCATGGGTGACCGTTTTTCTGGTGTCGATGGGGATCCAGCTAAATGTTTTTTTGAGCATGCGAAGAATGCATCAGAGGTATATCAAAATTAGAGAATGTTTTGGAACATGGCTGCATGAAATAATGTTTTGCCCTCAGCAGTGAATTTACTTGCCATACATTCAAATTATTTCGATATCTTTAATAGAGTGGTGCTCTTAAAGTACAGAAATGGGATTTGGTTGTGCTTCTTGAGTTCATTCTGCTAGAGAGTAGGCTGGACTCCGCTGCTGGAAGCTAAGAGAATATCTCAGATCTACCCAACGTTGGTTTGTAATCACCCATAGCTCACAGGAGATAGGCTTAGATTGCTCCCCAATTTCTTGCAATCTCAGCTTAAGCTTTGTTTGATTTGTTTGAAATGCCTACAATGGGTGTCACAAGCACTAAGGGAATTTTACCAAGACATATGCCACTGCAGTGTGATGTGGCAACCCAGGTCAAAAGTATTTGACAACTATCCTCAGTACTAGGTTGGCCGATTGAGGTATCCACCAAACTGGCATTGATAGGTATTGAGAAGGAGGCAGGCTTCAAATGAGATATCGATCTCATAGGGCTGGGATTTTCGTGTCTCTAAGAGGTATTACTAAACAGTGACAACAGCTGCTCGCCGCGTCTCAAGAACGGTGAGGGGAATGGGAAGGTGTCCCTCGATGGCGATGGCAATTTATAAGGCAAGCATGTGTCCATGTAAGCATACTCAGATCCAGGGCGCATGTTGGGAGCACCTTCGCCCACCTGTAATGTCACCCTACTGGCAATGTAGAATAATGCCCTGTCTCAACTGCCTTTCTTATCTTCTATGGGAGCGGCAGTCTAATATGTTGTCATTGATATTAGCCTGTATTGTATTTTCTCATCGCTGTTACATTTTATTGTCTGAGCCTATGGTTTCATAGCAAACGTCAATAAAATGTTTCATTAAAATAAATTGATAAGAAAGTAACAGTATAACTTATATGTAGAACGTGCAATAGAAACATTTGAATGCTAAACTATATGGCAGGTGGAGTGATCTAAATAAGAAAAGGAGACAATATGTTCGTCTCTTCAAGAACTAATAAAGTTCCCTTCATGACTTTTTGTGTTTTTTGACGGACTAACATGTTCCAGAAAAATGTCGGTACCATGCTTCGACAGAGTTGAACATTAGATGAGATATAAAGTTGTTGTGTTTCATTGTTTTACAGTGCTGGGCGTGATGTAAATAATATAGCTGAGATATACCTGTGAGCAAAATTGTTAAAAGTCACTCGTCACCCAACAGAAAAACATGAACATGTTCAAATGTTGCCAAAAGAAAATGTTTTCCTCTGATTCCCCTCTACCACCCACTAATACTTTAATTTCATGAGATTTCGTTTCGAAGGCCCATAAAGGCTTATTTCCAAATTTTCGCGAAATTGAATCTAAATGTAAGAGTTTTTCACTAAATTGTTGAGACAAATAGCTTTTTTAAAGTAAGTCAGCGTGGAATGAAGAATTCTAACTCTTTCATAGGAATTTGTCTAAATGAAGAACAGCAATCGTGTGCGCAACCAGTGATTCTGCCAGCTTACAATTTTATGTTTGTCTGCTTTTGATTTGCTCCTGCATACCCCTCCTTCCTTCCATGTTGACTTCATGTTCATGCAATCGTTGCGTTCCTAAAGTTTTTCTGCTTTTGTTTTTCAGCCCAATTCAAGAGGAGTGATGTACTTAGGCTCCGCTGTGCCCTCGGGCTCTGCTCTACAGAAGTACTTCGCGAATTCATCCTACAATCTCAGGCTCCCGAGCCAAGCGTCCCTGACTCCAAGCCTCTTCTCTAACATCTAATAGTATCCATGGAATATATCTGCTTTATAATATGAAGCCACAGGCTCTTCTTTCTGTCATGTAGGAGCTGTGTCTTGGCTCACGACATTGACCAGCTAAGAACTTCAGCATGATTGTAATCATAGACAAATGCAGAAACAAAAATGTCACCCGCCAAATGTATGTAGGCTGAAGCCACCCTGTCATGATGACACTGACCGTTAGTAAACTTCAGCCGTCTCCTCCTGCTCCATGTTAAGTGGTAGAACAAGGATGTTCGGCTACTCCGTTGGTTTTATGTTCTGTACCATCATTGTATGTCACTTCTGCAGAATGATCCACAAAGAGGTGCTCTTTTGTAAAAGACATTTCCAACATCCACCATTTAGCCTGAAGAGGAAAGGTTTCCTTATTCCACTTAAAATGTGTGAGTCTCCGTTTGCTTCTCAAATATTGCGGTAAAATGATGCATGTACCTTACCCAAACCAAGCTTCATTCTAGGCACTTCCAAACTAGCCCTTCTCTTCTATCTCTGATTGCAAACTCCTGACCCCTTCCCTCTCCCTAGTAAAGCAAGTACAGAGCAAAGCCAGTAAGAGCAGAAAGGTCAGTGTGATGCACATTTGCTATACTATTTAGTATTTTATGTCATCCTATCAAATGATAATATCCCCTGGCTTCCAAATTAATTTTCAGGTATTGATCGATAGTTGTAATATTTGTATAGTCTCTAATGCTTATACAGGTCAGCAAATGATGTTGCTGAGTTGTATGGATACCATTCACCATACTGACAGTAACTCAGTACAAATTGTTCCCATGTGCTAGGCAGTCTGATTTGAGACATTATATTCCTTGTTCTTGGGGGTAATGACAATTTAAGGCAGTATTTACAGCAAACAGTTTATTGACAGCCAAGATGAGTAAATGCAGGCAGCTCACAGACAATATGAAGGCACCGAATGTTAACATGACAACGTCACATGCCTGCCTTTAACATCTATGCAATCAACTGTCTGGTAAGTCTCCTCTCATTGAAGACCACCTCATTCAACAGCAACTCATTGTTGGTTGTAAAGGATATCACTGGCACTGTAGCTCAACACTTCTCTCACACACCTTGCAATACTGAGTAGGTCTTCAATACCCAAGAAAGCAACAAAGCAGAGATGCACATTCACCCCTTTCGTCCGTCGGAAAGGAACTCCTTTAGATGTAAGTAGAATGTAGTGCTCTCCAAGCATAAAGCTGCCCTCTGCTCATAGGAGGCTGGATCAACACTCAAGATGGAGAAAACCACTTGAGGTTTAAACAATAAGTAACACAAATGCTGAGGCACAAAAAGAAGTCCAATATGTGTAACTGGCTGTTAGCCACTCGTGTAGATAGGAAGTCCATATAGCAATCTTGATTTTTCTTTATGTATCCTTTATTTCAAAATTATGGTTTTTATAGCATCCGAAATAGGCAGCCGATACGTGTTTTGTCCGAAAGGGCTTTCTCAAGGCTAAACACAACCATAGACCATTATGGAATTAGGAATTCTATGTCCATAGGAAACGTGTACCACCTGCAGTAGACGGTGTAACACCTGCAATATAGAGAGTAACAAATATCTTCTCTCACTGAACTTCTATTTAGGATTGAGGTCTTGATAAACCTGCAAAGATGGGCAGTCTCGTCACGCGTGGTCCTGGAGTAAATGACGAGTAGGTCTTACTCCTGCTGAAGAAGTCCAGCCTAGATTCTAATGGCCTCATAAAGTAAATTCCAAGCATTCATACTGTCATTCTGATGGAAGATCATTGAGAAGGCCAAGGCTAACCAACCAAATAATAAAATCAAGAACATCATCCACCACAACAACCAACCGTTGTTGCACAGAGATGTCAACCAATTAAGAGGTTGAAGTTGTACTTCAGATCTCTAACAATATTAGCCACTGTCTCTCCATTGGGCTTGACTTATATGAAACATTCAACGTCATTGAGCTCCATGCCTGTTTTACACATTTGCCTTCCAAAGGACTATCAGTGGTGTCATTGTGCAAGGGTTCATGTCCTACGTTAGTAGCATATCCTAACTCAATCAAATGAGCTAATTTAGGTCTGAGCCGATCTTCATTTCCTTTGATGTCAACCTTTACCCTATTGTCTTCAACCTATATATAGAGCCGCTTAGAGTCCTACTCTACCCAAAGACATGAAAATCCATGAAAATCCATCAGGAGGCAGGTGACACTCAGATGTTCCTAAAGGTCATTCATCGACCAGCTAAAACACTGTCTCATTATGAATAAAGCTGGGAATGCCCAATTCAAGCTCAACCCTACAAAGGCTGTATTTGTATTGATTCTCAGTGCCAAACAATGAGGATAAGGTTGCTTTCAGAGTTGTATCTTGATGGCTTTCACTGGATCTGCTGGCTGTATGAACTAATGCATCATGCAGTAGTCTATGCTTGAAGGTTCGAACACTGGCAGGCCCACTCAGCTCGAAAGAAGTAAATATGAGTGCACCATTGTTTATTAACAAAAAAACACCTGTTATTTAACACCAATACAACCCATTGGAGGACATATGATTAGAAATGTGTAGCCCGCAATGCACCGGCACAAGATGGCGGATGGTTGGGAGCTCCCTCAGCTCCTCTGGGCATTCCATCCCCAGAGCTCCCTCTACCTTCACTACCTTTAGAGACCAGCTGGGTGGCACTCGCTTTACCTCAGCTTTCCCCTGACAAATGGGGCTTATATGTCGGCTCCCACACCTCTCCACCTGCTGTGCCTTCAGGGCCTCAACTTCATGCTTAATTACTGCACTGTCTCTCTCTACCTGTAGAGCCAACACACTGTATCCATGAAGAGGGCAGTTGATGGGAATCCTACTACTGCAACATCTGTCCTATGACATCTCCACCTCTGGCAAACTGACCGATTTGCCATGTTGGTGATGCAGAACACCTGAGGACCCAGGTGTCCCTTCAGCGGTTCGTTCAGATAATCTCACGCTTCCAGATGCCCACATGCCTGACGTCTCTTGTTGATGACTATAGCTCATCTGCACCCCAAAACAACATACTTCTCCCGTACTCGGGTCCCTTTCAGCCATTCAATTCCTTCCAGTCTAGTGTAGAGCACTGGTGGATGGAGTACAACTTCAACTGCCCCTGCCAATTGCGTCTCATAACTAGCATTAAAGAATGCAAGTGAATCTGGGTATAAATACCATAGGTCACGCATCACATCGGCTAATAGTGTCTTTGAAGGGCACAGCAACACAGTTTCTGTGTCTCCAGAAAGATGGTAAGAAATGAAACCAATAATATGCACATTGTGCCTAATGTCTGGCACTAAAAACCTCAGTGGCAACATTAATGCATCCCATCGTAATCTTGGCTGTTTTGCTACCCATATGAGTCTGCTCATTATTGTACGCAATCTGCTAAAAACTGCTTTGAATGAGGTCATAGCTACATTAAAAAATCAATAAAGACATTTGGGAAGAATGATCTTCTTGACAGGTGCAATACTCCCTACCATAGCTAAAAGAGACCAGATCCTCACTGTGTTGTAATGTTTGTGGCACCGGTCATCAGTTCTCCTTTAGGATCACTTTGGTATCTTGGTGAACCTGCCCCCCAGTTCCTCACTGACCCAAAAGGGGACATCATCGAGGTCAGCAGGAACATTTCTGATTTAATCCCATTATTTCGTAGGGCTGAAAACTCACCAACTCGGGTGATCTTTCTAATAATTGGGCCAGGATTATGCCCAGGCATTTTCACATATAGTCCATCTGCGTACATAAAAAGCAACCCCCTCATGAATGGTGGCCTATAAATACAATAGCTAACAGTTTGAGTGCAACAGCAGACAACAATAGTGAAAAGGGACAGTCTTGGCGCCGAGCCCTGAACATAAGAGTGGGGCGCTTGCCTTCATGAGAATCCTGGGTATAGCCAAGACCAAATCTGTGCATTACTGCAGACAAAAAAACTCAATTCTAGGGTGTCCAATGCTTTTTCAGTACCTGAAACTGCTGCTACTGCACTAAAACGGGGTCATAGCTGGTGCCCAAGAGCACATTAAGTAGCCAGGTTGTGTGTTGTCGATTCACCAGAGGCAAATCTTGCCTGATATGTCCAGACCAACTCTGCCACATACTGAAGAATCCTGGCTGCAATGGCTTTCGCCAACATCTTAATGTCTGCATTCATTAATGAAAGCGGCTTATTAGAGTCACATTTCGATGCCAGCTAACCCGGTTTGAGCAAGGTGATGATAATAGCTTCCCACAGGAAAGGAACAAGAGCAGCAAACTCACGTCTCATCGAACATGGCAAGTGTTATGCCAGCATTTCTCCATATTTTTTATAGAATGCCGCCATTAACTGTCAGTGCCTGGTGCTTTATAAAGTGATTTGATTGCATATACTATTTCTGGTTCAGTAATGGGCATTTTCATTGTTTTTCTGCAACTTCCTGCGAGACCACTGTGAGTCTGTTGAGAGTACTTTCCGCCTTGGATGTCTGTTGATCGTTATTGTAGCTCAATATGCCTCAAGTATACCTCAAATCACTCAATAAATCAGGGTTGTAAAGCACAACTAATCACACTTGAGGGTCTCAAGGCGCTGGGGAAGGAGGAGCGGCTCCATTGATTGCTGGGGGTCATCCGAAGAGCCTGGTCTTGGGGTCTTTCCTGAAGTGGGGCAAAGTGGGAGCTTGCCGGAGGTGGAGGGGGAGGTTGTTCCAGGCTTTGGCTGCATGGTAGGTGAAGGACTTTCCTCCCGTTCAGGTATTGTAGATACATGGGACGGAGGCCAGAGAGAGCTCGGCTGATCAGAGGTGTATTTTGGGTGCGTGGAAGGAGCGGCGAATGTTCAGGTATGTGGGTCCGGTGTTGTGTTTTGCCTTGTATGCGTGGGTGAGGAGTTTGAAGGTTATTCTTCTTTCGACTGGGAGCCAATGGAGATCGCAGAGTTGTTGGGTGATGCGACTGCTATGGGGATGTTGAGAATCAGTCTGGCTGTGGTGTTCCAGACAGTCTGGAGTTTGCAAAGGAGTTTCTTGTTGATTCCTGCATAGAGAGCGTTGCTGTAGTCCAGTCTGCTGCTGATGAGCGCATGCATGAGTTTTTCTGGATTTGGATGGCATCCATCTGAACGTCTTTTGAAGCATGCAGAGGGTATTGAATCAGGTCGAGGATACACCGTTGATCTGGCAATTCATTGTGTGCGATGAGTCTTGTATGATGCCAAGGTTTCGTGCTTGGTCCCTAGGGGTGTGGGGCCAGCAGGAGCCATTGTAGGGGATGAGGCGTCCTCTGCGCCCCTGCCAGTTGCACAGCTAGAAGCGCTTTTGTGGCTATCTTTTTATTAATTCTTTTTCATCAATGTAATCAAAGTCAACTGTTTTCTCAACAATCCTTTCTGATAGTTCTGTTTATTTTTCAAAACCACATGTGGAATTATTTGACGTTTTCCAAGCTTCTTATGTTCTAATTGTGACCACCCGGACCTCAAAAAAAGGAACACGACCAGTGCAACCATTCATCCAAGGCAGTGTTTTCATTTAAAAAAAACAATGCATTTCGGGCATGTAGGTGCCCTTCTTCAGGGGTCACTGTAAATGACAACAAAGACAATAATACCAATTACCTTTTTATCCATAATTCTATGACTTGCTCAACAAAAAACATTTTCTTTCTTACATGTGTCAATTACGATCCTGTTCTCACCCGTTACCCATTATATTTAAAAAGTACCTGTCTTTCTCCTACCAAACCACTAAACTCAAAGGAAACATTCCCTACTATTCACCAAATAGACGCTCCAGCCTGCTAACCAATCAGATGTCCCCTAGATTCCAAACCCCATCATATCAATCTCCCCTCTTTTGCATCCACTTATGCTGCCCTTCACCCACACCTTGTCTTGTTCTCCACTCCCCCATTCCAACAAACCCGAACATACTTTCCCACAAGAGTTTCATCCATGTCCTTATTTTACAATTCTTTTAGTTAATTAATTGGATTGCGTTAAAGAACGTTTCACCCACTCCTCTGTCCCTGATATGTTTAATCTTTCCCATTCATCCCACCATAATCAACTACATAGCCCCACATCCACCGCTCGATATAAATACACAACACCTCTCATCGCGTACCTGCAGTAACTGTTTGAAATCCAGCCTCTGTTCCGTCAAACTATCAGCTCTACCTAAGCCCCTCCCTTATTTACCTATGTGTTTGTCTCTATACAACTTCCGGATAGGCTAATTACCAGTACTTTCCCGCCAGCGCCGCTTCGTGCAAGTCTGCCCAAAGGCTTAACACCAACTACATTACCCATAATGCAATACTACAGTACACGCTCAGGGTGGGCTGTCGTAATTATCTTTTTCAATGACACTTTGTAACGTGGATTAACAATGAAAATATTCATCGTCCAGTAATGTTCATAATTGTCTTAACACACACACTTCATATTAATATCAACGCCGACTTTAAAGATGAATGTGGATGTATCGCCGCGTGTGGTCTCCAATGTTCTAACTTTGCTGCTGATTCCATATTCAACTTGTGGGTGCTACCGGGAAGACAAGTAAAAATGTTGACTCTAACAATTTCTTGTGTTGTAATAGGTCCTATATGTCCTTAATCATCTGCTTGATCAGAGATGGTGCTGCTTCCTCTCACTCAGCCTTGCCTGTAGATGTTCTTGTCTCAGATTGGGAATTACCAAAGGTCTGTGCCTCCATTGTCCAAATATTTAGAGCCTGGCTGGATACTGCAAGATACATTCCAATTCCAACTGTTGTAACTCTTGTGAATGCCCTCCTGGCTAATGTGATATCCATTTCAAAGGCAAGGACTTCCCTATGTGCTTTATGGCCCCCTTACCTCTCACCAGCTGTAGCACCATATCACTTTCTTTATAGTTATGGAGACACATAAGCATGGGCCGTGAGGCGCCCCAGCTGCAGGGTTGTTTATGATAGACTTTTCCTACACTATGATTTGCCGAGAACTGTACTCTGTCAAAGAATGTTAAGAATTCCTCCACAAACTTTGCTATTATACCACTATTTGATGTCTGTGGGATCCTGGGCTTTGAGAAGCTTTTCTTTCCACACATCAAATCTTCTCTTTCAGAAAAGCCGTGTTCTGGCATGTCCATGTGGGCACTTGCTTATTCAAGGGTTCCTTCATGGGTCAGTTTTGATATGTAGCAAGTCTATCTTTTTGTCTATCGTGTGCAGACTTTTCTGCATATCTAGCATTAGTGATTTAATCTCAAACTCTTCTGTATGTGGCTTATTCCTTTGGTATTGGAAGTCAGCTTCTCTTTAAACTCCCTTATTTTCCTTTCTTTCATCAAAGGAGGTTTCGGCTGCTTTTAATTTCCTTACGCTACTGTACAATACTCAATAGTGATCTGAACTGTGAAAGTCACGCAGTTCTGACCCAGCATTTTATTTGTGTTCGACTGTTCGTATAAGCATAATTCTGTGTGCAGCAATGTGCCATTTTATCTGGGTTGAACTGTTAAAACACATGACATTTTGTGAGTACACTCGGACTGATACAGCCTTCATGAGCAGCACCATATGCTTAGAAAGGTTTTCACACTTACAGGTGGAAGGGAGATAGCTTTACTCCAACAATGTTGACATAGTTTCGGCCTAGCAGAATTTTCAGAACAGCGCAATCTCAGTATCTAGCAGGGTTAGCCCCCAAGGGGGACAAATCAAGCTCCGAGTACCATTAAATATAAAAGATCGTATCCAGTACTTTCAATATGGATCTGCCATGAAGTCTTCCACACCTCTGGAGCAGTGGTTAATATTGTTTATTCCCTAATTTAGTTCATGTGCATACAAAAGGCAAACCCTCACCAACCCGAGCCCATCTCACCTGCCAGTTGGCACCTTCGTGCTTCTTCACCAGCTCTCACTTGCTACAATGAGTACTCTTCTTCACCACCCCATCAGGGGCCAATAACATACCTAATGGATGTCTAATAGTGCCGGGGTCTGAGTGCAGACATACAAGTTCTCATTCAGAGCCTCCCGCTGCACTCACTGGTGCTGTTCTGCTCACTCCGGGACCCCTCCTTCAGCTCGCACTGTTCGCTTCAGCTGGGTCCTCTGTGCCAATGTCAGCGTCAATGAACAAGTTGCACCACCCGAATACTAGAGAGATGGTGTCTCAGCTAGCCAGGGATTTTCTTCAGATCACCACCATTCGCAGAATGTAATTTTATTTAATTTGGGCATTTAGCTGCTGTGAATACAAAGGTTGTGACAAAATGTACTCTGGGCTCCTTTTAAGCAGTCATCTTTTGCTGGCTCTCTGACACGGCCTCATGCATCTCGAGTTACTTGTCACCTCCTTCAGGAGGGATGTGAGCTAACAGTATGTGGTGGGCTGCTCCTTTTGGGTAAGTAAGCTTCATAATTGGGGTCCCAGCTGGGCTGTTGAGTACAACCCAACTGTGCTTCAACTCCTGACTACAGAGGAGCGGGGTTTTTTTCGCGTGCGGTGAGGTAAGTGCTGGCGGGATCCTGACGAGCACCAAACAGGTTTGATATGCGTGAGCTCTTCCTTGATGAATGTCAGACCTCAGAAGGCTCCCTCTCACAGGATCCATCAGATCCTTTTCAGTTGGATAAAATTTCCAGCCATTAAGTGGGTCCATAAGTACTGTTTTCCCACTTTTTTCACAGCCCACCTTAGCGTGTGTGCTGTTATATCACTCATGAGGCTACTTACACTTGTATAGCCTATTCACCTGTACCTCCACCTAAACCTCACACAGTGGTCCTGAAGAAAGCCTTATGACTACCTTAAAAGGCTGAAATATGTTGACCCACACCTAACGGATGTTGAAGTAACAATTTTTGCTTCACTATATCCTGTTACACATTTTTTAATCTTGTCCTAAGACCCTTTCAATAAAGTTTTTCAATTGGTCATTTCTTAGAGACATTTTTAATCTTCACCACCTACCACTTATCTCACTGCACACAAAGAAGAAACGCTCTACTGTAGTCAGGCGTTGATGCACCGCTGGGTTGTACTCGACCGCCAAGCTGAGACCCCAATGATGAAGCATGCCACCAACTAGGTTGGTGGGTGAGGGGTCTTTTTACAAATCCACTGGATGTCTGTACTTTGCAACAACATCATATTGAGTCGATATAAGTGGGAACACTTATTTATGGATTCATCCACGTTGTTCTTAGTATAATTGTTTTGGGGAAGAGGACGTATCCCCTTGTACATTCCTCACTCTTCTGTTGTTTTCCAGTCTTTGGGGTAAGTGCCACAACTGACGTCCAAATAAATGATTCAATTTTGGAATGCCACAGAACTGGTAAAACAATTAAATGTAATGCTATCTAGAGGAATTCACACTAGTTAAGATTTAATCAACCATTTAATCCATTACTTTGTGTCATTCCTCTATGTACACCACCCTTCTTATGTGATCTTACAGGGCTTCCTTTTTACAACAACATTTAGTGAGAAGATCCATAGGATAGGTCTGAGTCTCTTATGTCGTAATGAGATATACTTGGACATGAATTTCTGTAAATTGCTCGTTGATCACTTGGTATCTAACTCCGCCTGCTGCCTAGCTGCAAGTTGTTACCTGCTTCACCTTACCTTGAACATGCTAATGGATAGTATTGCTTTGGTTTTGGATCCAGTCTAATTAACTACCCATGACTAGTGAAGAGCACCTTTACCATCATCCGTAACAGGAAACTATTGCATTTGTCAAGTAATGTAGCTTTTTCCATTTGCTTCAATATAACAATAGTTGTGCAGCAACCATTATTTCTCTGCATCTCTCTCTCTCTAGCTTTTCTTACAAGTGCTTTCTTCTGCTTCTTATGAGCTTTACTAAACTAGCATAATCCCATGAACAGGCTGATGTAGGTACCTGCATATCTGGTGAAAAATGGTAGTCATCCGATCAATTGTTACCAATCTGTCTTTATCAGTAAGATGTGGCTTCAGTATAGTTCACAGTATCTCACAATTATGATATGTAACAAAGGTCTTTGCACAACTGTTTAGTAGCGCCTGACATTTCCCTCTCATCTTCTATGAGCACGTTTGAAAATCTTTAGACAAGGTAGTGCTGAGATTAAAGTAAGCATGGGCGGAAAATCCGTTTCGCTCGCGGATTTTGCGGATCTCCCGCAAAATCCGCAAATCCGCGAGCAGCGGATTTTATGGCTTGCTCGCACTGTTCGCGTGAGTTCGCGGCTTCCCAGTACAACTTCGCGCCCCGCGAATAAGCACTAAATTGCAGAAATACGATCTTAGCAAAACTGAAACTACTTACCAGGTTCAAAAGTTCAGGCTCATCATTAGTAGCCATTTCCTGTAGTGCTTCCTGAGGGGCCCCTCCAGAGTTCAGTTGCCAGTTGCAACTATTATGTGACCCTGCTCTGAACCTCAGAATAGTTACACATATGCCACAAAGGTCCTGAATTACAGCTAAGGGAGACAAGCAGGAGCCAGGCTGGAAGTTCAAATCCATTAATCAGCCCCTAATTCATTATTGTCAGTTGGGGCAGGGCAGGTGTTGTAACTAATTTTGCAACAATGAAAGCACTTAGCAAGTGCAAAAGATCACTAATCAGGAAGCACTAAGGAAGCAGGTGCCAGCTAAAAAAATATTCTGTGACACATTAATCAGCCCCAAATTAATTCAGGTCACTTGAGGCAGGGAAGGTGTGCTTTGCTTTGCCACAATAATGTACACTGACTGGACAACCAGAGGGTGCTGTGATGAAACAGAGGGTGGCATGGGTGGGCCAGAGGGTGGCATGAGTAGTCAGAGAGTGGCAGTGGTGACAGAGAGTGGCAGTGATGAAGAAGAGTGTCCCAAACAGGCTGGACACGTAGAAACAACAAGTTCGCAAAACTTGCGACCCGATAGGTAAGTTCGTGTTTGCGAAATTGTACAAAACCCTCGCGAACTGGCAGAAACCCGCGCGAACACACAAAAAAAAAAATCCGCAAATTTGCGAGAATTCGCGGATTTTGCGGATTGCCAGTTCGCAAATCCGCAAAATTCGCGAACGCGAGATTCACAAAATTCGCCCATGCTTAGATTAAAGTTTTCTTTCTTCTTCGTATCCTTGCTCTCTTATGGGACTCCTCGATGAATGTGCTATACGAGGAAAGGTCCTGTAACTCTTTTAGCTCTTTTTGCAAAGAGCTTTTGTTTTTCTAGAAAAGACCTTAAATCAGACACACAATCATTGTACTTCGTTCAAAGTTACATAAATTTCACACACAATCTTTAAATCATGAGTTTTAATGTGGATTGATTTATATAAATGTTCAAACTTGTTCTTTATAAAAAAAATAAAAAAAATCCAAAAGGATGGTACTCTATTGCATGTCTTAAGTAGGAGTGTTGCTGTAAATTTATGTTCTTGGAAGGCCAAAAACATATATTTTTATAGCAAAATATATGCACTTTTTTCCTGTCTCCTTTATCATGTCGACAAACATAACTGCTGCATGTATGTTCACAAAATATCCCTCGTGTATATATATATATATATTTATATATATATATATACAGCTGTATAGCTTCAAAAATGTCATTCAGTTTACATTCTTTTAAATATACCTCCAGCTATTTCATCAAAACAAGATAATACCTACTTAACTCAACTGTGTTGTTTAATGACATCTGAGGCACTAACTAAGAAAAACATTTAAAATGATCTGATATTTCGTATATCAGGTCATTATATATTTATATATTTTTTTTTTAATTATGTTTACATGTATATAACGGTGTGGTGTACTTGTGCAAATATACATAAGGCAAATTGTGTATTTTTTCTATTTTCTATAAACCTCCTTGACCACAGCTATAATATCCAACAGGAGTAAGTGAAATTCAAAGTGAGGAGACATTGTCTACCTAAGCCGCGAGGCAGAATAGCTGTTTGGCAACTACCAAAATTTAGGACGTGATATAGAGACACATTCTGCACCTCATAGAAGATGATACAGAGAGATATCAACTCATGTGAAACGTGTGTAGGATATTGCAAAGGACAGCCGTTCTTAAACTTTTGACTTTCGTGGACCCCCACTGAATCATTACTGGAATGTGGGGACCCCCACTGAGTCATTATTGGAAGCTGGGGACCCCCTGCCTAATCAATTTCTATGATTTGAACTTCAAAATACAAAAATATACAAAAACATATATACACACCAAACAAATGCTCAAATATTAAAATAGATTTTGTATAATTCACAATCAGACAAAAGTTGTCACATTTTCAATGTTGATTTTTTATTTATATATAGTTTATTCATTTTAATGTATTAATTTTAATATTATTTAAATTTGTTACAGTCATGGACCCCCCTGAGTAGGCCCCACCGTCATCAAGGGTTCCTCGGACCATAGGTTAAGAACTACTGTCCTACGATGAGTAGATCCTGTGCAGGGTATATGTACGTGTACACCTTGTGCATGGTATGTGTTCACTGGCATATTCATGCTGTGTCATCTTGTCCTTCCAACTCCTGTATGTCTATGACAGATTAGGAGGGCAGGGCAATTCTTTAATGGAAAGACCTATGGAGATTTAATCAGTTTTCTCTGCCAGCCCCCGCCTCCCAATTTTATCAGGTGATTTCACAATAATGGACTTCAATGAGCCAAGGTAAAAAAGAGACAACTTGATGCAGCATGTTGTCTTTTTGCTAACATTGAGCACACCATACAAATATGAAACAATAATGTATGTATGAATACTTTACAGGCTAAAATGAATCAACTAGTTACCATATACACAAGGTAGGATTCACTAGGTGTCCTTCTGCCAAAGCTCCTTGACATGGTTTGATTTACTAACAATGAATATTATATCTTGCTTATTCTTTATTTGTTAAATGTACTTGCATTTCAAAATATGGAATGATGTGAAAGTAGTATCTCCCTCAATGTATTGCATTGTCCAAAATGTCAGGAGTATAGGATTTCCAAATTACTGTTTATTCTACCTACTTAATAAAGAGTTACATCATTCATAAATCGTAATTTATTCATTTACATATTCTGCTGTGGAGATTGTTCTCTTTCCAAACTTTAACACAAACCAAATATTAAATTATGTGGAAAGTTGTATGGAGGATACTTGCATTTATTGGGTTCGGCGACAGGCTTTTCAAAGTTAATGGCCTTTGACTTTCCGAGCATTGTCCTCCTCCTGCTGATGCAACTTGTTCTCTGGAGGATTTGGCTTGCCTGCCTAAGAATGTAAATTGGGGTCTGACATTCAATCTTATTAGTAAGGTGCATAAGAGCTTTTTGAGAACTCACTTGTTTTGAGGTCGAAGCTTTTGTAGATCGCCCAAGAATATATATATAGTCAGTGAAAGAGGCTGAAAGCAATTCAAAAGGTTTAATTTTTACTAATAGTGTTTCCCTGCAGGGGTGCGTGCATAAGGCTTGAGTGAACTCAGCAGAATCCCTCATGTTAAGAATTCCCATTTTCCTGAAAAGAAACGGGCGATCGATAAAGACGTTCAATTGAGGTCCACAATTTAAGGGCAGTCAGTTGTGGACTCAAGTAATCAAAAGATGCCTGACGTAGAAGAAATGCTTCTGGTACGTCCGAAAATCGGGGAAATTAACTCCCTTTTCCTTTCAGGAGTATCTTTCCTTCTCACACAAACCGCAGACTCGTTCTACCCCTATAATCAAATTGACCTCTTAAGTCCTTCAGACATCATCTCTCCCTACACAACACACTATAGATTCCTTCCTCAATTCAACCATTTGGTATAATAAAAGTTTACTTATTCATAATAAAACCTTTTATTGGAAAACTTGGAGACAGAAGGGATTACTTTGGGTTCACCACCTTTTCTCCCAATCAGTCTTTTTATCTTTTCCCTCGCTTAGCCAACTGTTTACCCTGCCTACCTCATTCACTACTAAATACAATCATTTAAAGGAAGCTGTTACGACTACTTATACCCAAATATCCAGCACTCCTATTATCTCTAATAATTCCGACTCCCTCTCACAACTGCACAATATGTTAAAAAGCACACCTAAAGCTTCCACTATATACAGTTTTCTACAGGCTACTGATACTACTGGGCAGAAATCTAAAATAGAGGAGGCGTGGGAACATGATTTTCAGATATCTTGGCCAATTCCTTTATGGAAGAACTTATGGATTAAGTTACGTAAATACTCCAGAGCAGCAAACACAATGCAAACATTGTTTTTTGTATACAATAGACTTTTATTAACAACGTACGTTTTAAGTAAAAGTCTTTCAACTGTGTCAGATGTTTGCTGGACATGTTCATCTCCAAACACCGATTTATTCCACATGTTATTCACTTGTGTATCTGTATGTAACTTCTGGAAACAAGTTTGGGCTCAAATCAACCTAATTTATGGCACTAAGTTTCCTTTTTCCTTTACCAATATCTTCTTAGGAAGCCTCTCACCTGTTTGGGAAAACATGATGTTTAATGTTAAAATTATTGATCTGTTATTAACTGTTGCTTTTCAACAAATTACTATTAATTGGAAAGAGTTTACAAAAATTTCTTATAGAGCCTGGTGGTACGCTGTTTGCCACAACCAAAGGTTAGATACTGCTTTTGTTTATCCTATAAATTTGGCAACGAAGCGTTTGGATTTGTGGTCACCAGTTACACTATTTCTTGATGCTATTACTAAAAGGTTCTCTCAGCTATAACCATCACAACAAGAAGTTCTTAAACCCCCCTGATCCACTAATTGTTCCTAATATCTTCTATAATTTACTGATACTCAGATTTTATATGTATTATTTGTATCTCATATATTGTAACTCATAAGTCTGATTCCTATATATTCTCAAGTATGCTTACTCTGGATATATCGATATGAGGTTACTGCTATGTATTTTTTATAGACAAATTTTCTTGAACTTAAAAAGAATTCCCATTTTGAAAATTTAACGTTGCTGCAAAAAATTGTTTCCTATACTTTGCTCTCCAAAATGGGAAACAATCTGATGCACAATAACTTGATCCATCATGATTTGGAAGCTCCATAATCAAAAGGGCAAGGCCATGGCTACTAACTGTTTTTGCTGTGTTGACTGTATGGAACAATTAGGGATTGTAAAAAGTATTAACAATGCCAGGATAGTGATGCATATTCAGGAAATGTTGCTTCAGTAAACCCAGCAAAGTTTCCAGATTTTGACCTGAGACAACGTTAAATCTGGCTGGCCAACTGGTGCTTCCGATTCCTAGCCATGGATGTCCCATGCTCGAGACATTTTGTCCCTGGAATTGTGAAGAACAAATGCAGCAGGACCTCCTAACACAGAAAAGGTGTGGGACAGCGGAACCTGAAAGAGCCAGAGTGGAGGCAGGTGGTCCCCAGCAGGCAGGGATCAGCTCAGGCAGAAGTGGGAGAGTGGGGTGGTTGACAAAGCCATGACATGCACGGTAGAGTGTAATGTTTCCCTATTAGTGGGTGCCCGGCAAAGAAGCTGAAGGTCTGCTTCTGAACAAAGTCTAGCCATTGCCCCACCACCCTTTTGCTGCATCATTTTCTCACCAGTGCAAATAGCTTTACTTTTGGAATGCCTTGCAGCTTTGAGGTGAGAGAAAAAGCCAATGCTTATTAAAGAGAACTATCAGTATTTTAACTGTCTGGTTCTTTCCCATTATGAATTTGTTGGCATCCTCGCCACTTATTAGTGGGAATAAAAAAGCAGCAAAAACTGTTAAATCATTGCTTTCGGTGTCAATGCAAAAAGATTCCTGCATCATATGCAGCATACCCACTTCTTCATTGTATATATGCATCACCACTAGTTTTGAACTGAATCTGGTGCTCTTGTTCTCAATAATTTCCTATGTGAGGCTGTGGGCCTAAATATTTTGGGAATTTTCATATCTTTTTTTTCAGCTTTGGTAGATTATCCTGCAAAATCCATAGTTTAAGCCATGCCTGTCATAACAGTGACCATTTGCAACAGTTAACCACATAACCTCTGTCTCTTTTAGGAACATTCCTCCAAAACATGCTTGCAAATGGTACAGTGTCCCTCTAGAATCACCTGGGCTTTCATGCACAGTAAAAGGATGAGCTGAAGACCTTAGATTTAATTATTAGGAATAATAGTCAGGAGGTTAGGGGGATGTCAGCCGTCGTGTATAGGTTGCACTCAGCCCGAGACAGGCCAAAGTACTGGGTGGATTGACAGTATTTACCCTAGAACTAGATAACCTGTTTCATCCAAATCTGACTGTTAAACCAGGGTACACTTGGGAAATAAAGGCATCAGGTTCAAACCCACTACAGCTACTGAAACTTCATTAAACTATCTAAAAAAGCCCAGCAGTGCTACATCCAAGTCTCGCTCCCTCCCTCGATGTGGGTCAGGAGAACAAGTCTATCTTTTCCCTAAAGACTCCACAGACTTGTACCAGAAAATGCAGCATTGTTCCTCCTGTGGAATGTGTCTGTTGCAATACCACCTGGCTACTCACAGCCATCTCCTGATTCCCTCCAATCGTTGAAGTCGATCCTAGCTTTGTTGCTCTTCAGGTGATTGTTGAGAAGGACTAAGGGCCAGATGTAGGAGAGGAAATACCGGTCGGTAACGGCCGAATTCGGCCGTTACCGACCGGTATTTAGGAATCGGCATGTAGGGGCCAGTATTTTACAGAATCAGTAAATTTACCGAATCGGTAAATTTACCGATTCTGTAAAATACCGAATCGGTAATTTTACCGATTCGGTAATTCCACATGTAGGTGGCACTCCTCAAAGTGCCACAGGCCCTTTAGAGTCGGTATTTCACCACCCAATCCTATTGGGGGGTAAAATACCGAATGCAGGTGTGCATGCACATCTGTGCATGCACACCTGTGCCATGTGACACACAGACATGCCCTTCGGGCATGTCTGTGTGCCACATGGCATACATGCCTGTATTTGGGGTGCTAGAGGGTGTCAAAGTGACACCCCCTGCACCCTTGCAGGATTCGGTATTTACTGATTCGGTAAATACCGAATCGGTATTGTCCATTGATTCCTATGGGCTTCAAGGCCCATAGGAATCAATGGGCAATATCGATTTGGTATTTACCGAATCGGTAAATACCGAATGTTACTGATTCGGTAATTGTAAATTACATTTTACCTACATCTCCCACCTTCTATTTTACCGATTCATAAATACCGAATCGGTAAAATTCGGTATTTATGAGTCGGTAAAATAGAATTACCTACATCTGGCCCATAGTCATATAATCAATCAGAAAAAATTATTTGTTGAAAGGAAAACTACGGTAGCCCAGCTTCCCACCTGCCCCAGTGCTTGGCCACATTATGTCTCTTACTGGTAGCACAAGAGATACAATAAAGGCAGAAGCAGCAAGGGGAACACATCCCTTATGAGTTAAATCTTAGTTCTGCTAGCAGCAACAATCTTATTTGGAAGTTACCCTGATAATGTCTGCACAGCAGAAGCACCAACCCTACCAAGCTCATTTCTCAGGCCTGTCTTCTACAACAATTATGTTGGGCGCTTGCCCTGACAATGTTGACACATCCGACCCAGGAGTATGTGGCCCTACCATCCTCCCTTTTTTCTGGATCTTGGAAAGGCAGGGCTTGATGCCAGTCTCAATGTTGCAACCACAGGATCTGGGCTTTTCTCTTCAGAACTGAGTCCTTCCTTCATTCTCCACCCGACTGTCCTTCTCTATGGGAAAACTAACTTCTTGTTGGAAAGGTCAGAATTCTTATAATTAGGAGGTAGCACTTGGCCAGGAGTTGTCCAACATTTTTCCATCTGCAATCAGATGTTAGTATTGGAGGTTTAACATATATTCTGTCTACCATCATCCATCTGTGGAGTAAGTAACATCACTGGTTTCCTGCCTAAAATAGCATGTGTTCCTCCTTCCTCCGAGGAGCTATTCATTGGTGGCTGCAGCGGGGACGCTTGAGAGAAGCACGCAACTGACCCCCCACTGGTACACCAAAGGCATGTTTATCTATGTGCAATTGGACCGTGCCCAGCATCAGGAACTCTGGTTCTCCCCAACCCACCGATACTCTGAAGTGCTTCTTCATGCTCTTAGCCTCTGCATGCTGCCCTGCTACCACACTGTATCACACAACATTGGGAGGAGTGTTCACACATGACTCTTACAAGTTCTCATGCACTCTCCTGCACCCTACACCTACCACTGACGCATCAACTGCAACCAGCACCACACCTGCTCATACTCGCACAGAAGAAACACCATCCAAACAATGCATAACACACACATACATGCTAATCAACACTACTCACTCATTTAACATGCCACAGAGATATGAGACTTACTGCACGGCCATGCTCCGGACCTGCTCTTTCTCCTCTTTCTCAAGGAAGCATGGCTAAGCTGAGCCTTGGCAAGGACATTGCCACAGCCATCTCTGCCAGCTGCAAGATAATTGGGCATGACTAGGGTCTCCAAATTCGCTCCTGGAGGGCTAGATCCTTGCCAGATTGTTTGCATATCCCCATTTACATACATATAATAGTTATCTTAAAATCTGTTATGTATCTGGCCCTTCAGACTTTAGAGAACACTGGGCAAGGCCATCAGCTCAAGCCCAGAGGTGGAGTTGCCATCCTATTCAATGGTACCATCAGCTGCATCATTTACACGGATACCCCAACCAGCTACATGGAACATTTCACATTCAAGCTGCTCATCAGAGCCAACTTCTTCCTGGGAAGAACCCTCATACACAGATCACCAGGACCCCAAACTAATTTAGCCAGAGAAATCACTGACTTCATCGCACCCATCATCATTAATGCCAGAACCTTTATCCATCTACAAGATCTTAATTTTCACCTAGAAGACAGCATTGACCCAAACTCTACAGCCCTGCAAGAAAACCTGGGACACCTAGGCCTCCACCAGCATGTTACCAAATCCACCCACACACTGCCAGACACCTATTGGACCCAATGTTCTCCTCAATCAGCAACATCACAGTGGACAAGCCAGTAACTATAACCTGGACAGACCGGCCCTTGTTAGTTTCAGCATACTCATCCCACCATCAGAGACTAACCTCCACTCGAAGTGCCTGTCACAACTGGAAAACCATCTCAGAAGAGGAGTGGGCTTTGTCCCCAATGAGAACTGGCTCGAGTAAACCAGCGACTTGCTGAAAACCATCAAAAATCTAAACAGCTAAATCACCGGAAGCGACGATGCCCTGCCTCCTCTCAAGTGCAAATCAACAGCAAGAAACCGACCCCCTGGTCAGCTGGTACACAGAGGAACTCAGGCTGATGAAACACCACTGCAAGCAACTGGAGCACAAATGCAGAATAAGTTAGACACCAGAGATAAAGACTTCTTCAAATCAGCCATAAGATGCTTCCGCCAGCAGATACGGAATGCCAAGTGCACCACTCTTGTGGGTTGCATTGATGCTAGCACTAAGCGCAGCAAGGAAATCTTTGCCATCATCAAAGATTTCAGCGCTCCTCCTGCGACCTCAAGCAAAATCACCCCTTCACAATGCCTTTGCAACAAAATCAGAATGCTTCTGTAACAAAATCACCCCTATGAAGCAACTTCCACCCTCAACCGGACCACTGTAACCGTCATAACTAAACTTATCATCACAGCCGATAAACAAACCCTGAATTTCACTGGAAGCTGAAAATCTGGCTTTTTATTTATCCTACCTACTATAGGCAATGCTAGACGCACACACCTGCTCAGTGCCAGGATACTGCCCCGGGTGATAGTTTGCTTTACAAATTCACATGACATATTTCACAACACCTTTTTGATTTCACTTAGAAGGATGATAAAGTCCAGGTAGGTCACTGCAGCCATTCCTCCTTAGCTGTGGATGCATGTGGTGCAGAGGATGCAACAAACCACCAAAGTCACCAACTCAATATAGCATCCACATATCACGGATAAGACGGAAGTCTTATTTTTTAATCAGAAATCCCCTATCTCCACTTGCCTCTGTTGGCCAACTGAATTGGATCCTCCCCCTGTACCCGTCCAATCTGCCCGCAATCTGGGTTTCCAATTTGACTCAGCCCTCTCCTGCAAAACCCAAATTAATAAAGTCCTGTTTCGGAAAGCTGCACATGATAAAAAAAATTATCCCTTTCCTACCACTTGATTCTCGCAAAATAGTAGTCCACGCTCTCATAACTTCCCATTTGGACTACGCCAATAGTCTGTATGTTAGAGCCCCGGCGTATCTCATCAATCGATTACAGACAGTACAGAATTCAGCGGCCAGGTTGATCTGCAATATCCCCTACCGCCACTCCATCTCACCTCATCTGATCAAACTACACTGGCTCCCAGTGAGACTACATATTCAATTCAAATCGCTGAACATTGCTTTTAGAGCTCTTAACGGTCGAGGCCCTGTTTACCTGAGACACAGACTGAAGATCTCACAAGCGACGTGGAATCTCAGATCTAACCATCTTCGCTTAATGCTTGCCCCCGATTTCACCTTGCGCGTACAGGAGGGAGGGCCTTTGCAGTGGCCACCTCCAGACTTTGGAATCATCTGCCACTGGAACTTAGATTTCTGAAATCAGAGCCACTGTTTCGAAAGAAACTCAAGACCTGGCTCTTCTCCCTGATCTAGCCCACTTGCTATCACCCTGGGTTTTTACCGTACCTCACTAGCTGCTGTCTTTAGCACCGGGACACCCCCGTTGGGGGTAGCTGTGCGGTCTACAAGCTTCTAAAATAAATAAATAAATAAATATAAGGGTGGGATGTGGAACAGGTTGGGTGGCCGTTTTAACCCCTTCGAGCATCAAAGGCCCGAAAAACTCAACCTTGGACAAACAGTGACTGGAACACAGATCTTACATCTTCCCCCGGCAGCCACACCCCTGGTATTGGTGCTAGGAAATGTACCATGGCTGAGGGAGGGACAACAAGAATCCACAGCCCAACTGATGTTTAAAGTCCTAAACTGGCTGACGCAAAAACTGGATGAAATGGGGGGCAACTGCAGGAGTCTCCCAAAACTCCTGACTATGGCAAGAAGGATACCCTGCGGGAAAAGATCCGTCAGGAGAGTGTGTAGTCCTAAATTTCAAAGATGAATTTATTTTTAGACACTTTTTAGAGTATTTAGGTAAAGCTCCCCCAAAGAGCTCCCAGATTATTGTGCTACTGTTAGGGTACTTTTATAGACCCTGTCTGCCACTAGCCCCTATGTTAAATGTTATGTTAAATTTTTATTTATACAGCGCACGTACGCCCATGGGCTTCTTGGCGCTACTAGAACTTTTGGAAACCATAACACAACACAGAATGACCAGAGAGAGAAAGCCAGTCTACGGGTATGCCTGTCTAAAAAGCAGGGTCTTAAAGGCATGTCTGAATGTAAGCAGATTGTCACTGTGTCTCAGAGAGGAAGGCAAGGAGTTCCATAAGGATGCAGCCAAGTACTGGAAAGAGCTGCCCCCTTGGCGTTTCCTCTTGACTGAGGGGATAGTCAGCAGATTTTTGTGAGCAGATCTGAGGTTACGTGACGGATTGTGTTTACACAGCATGTTGGTGATGAATTTCGGGCCTTTCCCTTGCAAAGCCTTAAATACAATGCAGCCCGTTTTAAAAATGGCCCTTTGATCTATAGGTAGCCAATGGAGTTCGGCCATTCCAGATCTGATAGAGTGCCATTTAGGTAAATTAAGGATGAGTCTAGCAGCCTGGTTTTGAACGTATTGAAGCCTCTTCAATTGGCCCACAGGAAGACCCAGATAAAGACTGTTGGAATAGTCGAGGCGAGATAAGACTAGAGCAGTCACTGCTAGAATAAGGGCAGAATGAGTCAGCACATGGGAGATTTTCTTAATCTTCCGTAGCTGGAAGAAGCTGGAAGATACGACCGTTCCAATCTGAGCTTTGAGGGATAAATCGCTGCAGAGGGTGACCCCGAGGCTCTTAACAGTATTGGATTTGGTCGGGGGGACTCCCAGGTCAGAAGGCTAGAAGTGTGGGCCCCAGCTGATTTCGCTTTTCCCAGGCAGGACCAACTCTGTCTTGCCTGGGTTAAGCTTCAGGTGATTTAGGTTCATCCATCTCTGGATATGGCACATGACCTGTTGGAATTCTGATACTGCCTCAGGGGAGTTCAGAGGAAACACCAATTGCAGGTCATCGGCGTAGTTAAACATTTTGACCTTGTAATCTCTTAAAGAGTAAAGCAGGGGGCGCAAATACAAATTAAAAAGAAGCGGGGATAGGGACGAGCCCTGAGGCACACCACACAAAGAGATTTTCTTGAGGGCTGTGTAAGTTCCCAGTCTTACTGCTTGGGTACGGTTTGAGATGAAGGACCTCAACCAGCCAAGGGCGGGTGAGGGTCCCCTGAGGCCGGCCTGCTCGACACGGTTGACCAAGATAACATGGTCCACCGTGTCAAACGCGGCCGACAAGTCCAGCAGTACGAGTGCCTGGTGAATGTCCCTGTCTGCGTTGGAGTATAAGGTGTTCTGGACTGCTAGAATCCCTGTCTCTGTGGAGTGGCAGGGACGAAACCCTGCCTGACATATGCCTCCAGTATTTTTGACAAAAAAGGCAGCAAAGAAATAGGTCTGTAGCTGGAGGGGTCAAAGAGGTCCAGTCCGGGTTTCTTGATCAAGGGGATTAGGAGCGCTTTCTTAAAGTTACTTGGCACCGCCTCCTTGTTCCAAAGATTTATTTAAAAGCGGAAGGATGCTATGAGGAATAGCCTGTGCTACCGCCTTCATGATATAGGATGGACAAATGTCGTCTGGAGACCCTGATTTGACCCTGACCATCAATTCGGACAGTGTTTTGGTGTTGATAGGAGGAAAGGCGTCAAGAGTAGACTTATTATAGAAAGTATCTTCCATGGATGGAGCATTAGGAGGGATGGCGATGCTCCGTTTTATGGTCGCTATTTTCTCAAGGAAGAAGTCATTCATAGAGTCACATAGTTCCTGCGTGGGTGCTATAGAAGGGGCAGTCCGGTTGTCGTCACAGAGCTCATTTACGATATTGAATATGTCTTTGGGCTGATTCGTAGAGTTCAAGATCTTAGCAGAGAAGTAATTGGTCTTATGTAGGAGCAGAGTTTTTTGGTAAAGCTTCCTCGCAGAACAATATATTTCTCTGTCTTGAGGCGAATAATTTGCCCTCCACTTTCTTTCCTTCTGTCTGATCCCTAGTTTTAATAGTTTTAGTTCTGCAGTGAACCATTTGTGTGCGTCTTTCCCTCGTATATTAGGGAACTTCACTGTAGGGGCATGGAGGTCAGCGGCTTGAAGTAGCCACTTAGATAGCAAAGTTTCGTTAGGTTCTACATCCTCAGCCATTAAGGGGAGGGTAGTAGTAGTGTTTCTAAGAATCCCGGAAGATCCATGGATTTCCATTTGCGAAACTCCTTGGCGGTTGGTGGTCTTGCTTTAGTCATACCTCCTATGCTAAGTGAGAAGTCGATAAAATGATGGTCTGACCATATACAGGGAGAAATGGAGAGTGAGTGAACCGGCAAGTTATGTGACCAAATTTGGTCTAAACTGTGACCTTTCTGATGAGTGGGGAGGTGAATATGCTGGGTCAGGTTCAAATCTTCCAGTAGAACTTTGAGCTCGGCAGCGTAGGGATCTTGTTCCACGCAGTCGAACCAAAGGTTTAAGTCCCCAATTAATATAAATTTGGAATAGTTGACTACATGTGAGGCCAGCTGTTCAGTTAAGAGTGCCGGAAAGTTGGCCATGTATTGGGGTGGGCGATATATTAGTACTAATATTAAAGCCCCGCTTTCAGAGTCCAATTTGATGACTAGGTTCTCGGTTCCTGGGAGAAACTTAAAGGTCTCAAGGATAATGGCCGCGACTCCGCCCCCTGTCTTCCCCGGGGAGCGGTCTGCTGACAAGATGTAGTACTCTTGAGGGAGAGAAACCAGGATGTCGGGTGGAGAATTAGGGGTGATCCAGGTTTCAGTCAGCAGAAGAATGTCCGGCTTCTCCTGAGTCAGGAGGAGGAAAATATCAATTTGATTTTTAATCAATGACCTAGTGTTTAGGTAAATGCAACGCAGGTCATGTGTAGTGTTAAGGGCGAGGCCGCCTTCAGGAGACAAGGAAGTATCATGCTTCAACAGGGCCGCCTGTGTGAGAGGGGTGGAGACGCCCAGTGATAGAATACGTTTGAGCGTGGTCATTGGAAGGGGCGGTAAGGGGTTAGGAGGGGATTTCAACTTTAATAAATCAAGGACGGAGTATTTGAACAAATGGCCAGGGGGGCAGGCCCCTGGTCCCGTGCGGTCACGGACGGGCACAGACGGGCTTACCTTCGGCGCGCCATCGTCGCGCCCGCTGCGCTCCCGGAAACACATTGCTTTTTAAAGTCTCCCTCGGGACGCACTAGACCGCTGACTGCGTCTAGGCTCCCGGGAGACACCCCCCCAAGATGGCGGCTCGCACTCCCCACTCCGGACCCTGATGGCTGGGAAGACTGCACGGGAGGCGGCAAGAGGAGGCAGAAAGCAACCTGCACAACTTAAAGGTGGGTTAAAATGTCAGCAAACAATTTAAAACAACCACAAGGCTATCTTAAGCACCTTTATGGTTGCCCGCCCTTACAAACTGGATGACTATGGGCTTGCTCTATTAGTGGGGGCCGGAATGACAATACTTTTGGGAGTGGGTGGAGAATTTAACATCGTTGTATGTAGTCAATCGCATACCCCCAGATCAGACAGGGGGGCGAATCTGTTCTCAAGACTTATGGCTGGTGTTCCCGGGTAACCCCCTAATTTCTTCCACGCCTGGCCCTCCCTCTGATAACGGTTGCAACGTAGCCGGTATCGCCCCAAAACTGAGTGGCAGTAATTGGTTAAAAACTTGGCAGGACCATGACATTCAATGATCCCAGGAGACATGGTCGACAGAGCCAATATTTATAAATGGCTACCGTTTTTTTCAAACCTCAGCCAAACCATCCGAATCAGGGAGGCAGAGGGGGCATCTTGAAGCAGCATCAGGAATGAGGCACCTAACATCATTTGGTTGGGGGACTTTATCAAACACCCCTACAAGCATAATGTAGCCCCGGTATGTGGCCTAGAGGATTTGGGGCGGAATCTTATATAACATTTTACCCTAAATGATCATGGTATCTCCCTAAACAAAATACTATCATCTCAAAATATTGTGATGACTTATGATCCAGAACCCCCAACAGGCAATCCGGTGGGGACATTTCAGAGAAATGGGTTAGAGTCAACTATTGATTATATATTACTTACCACCCCAATCAGTTTAAGGCTCACCAGGTTGGGAAATAGATTTACAATTTTTAGCGACCATGCCATTCTATCCCTTCAGATAAAGGTATCTGTAGAGGATTCTCCCTGCACCCAGAATGTTGGCACCCAGATTGTGGCAAGAAGGAACGGAATACAATTAAAGTGGTCCCATATTGATAAACCTAAGATAACTTCTGAAATCATACTTAGTACAAGCTGCAATATATCATTATGCTTAGAACCAGATGCCGACGCAGGGGAAATGGCGACGCCTTCTGTGGCCTTCTAGAGAGGGTGAAACTGGCACTCACGCGCTCAAAAGCGGTAAAATCATAAGCCCGTAGGGGGTGGTTCATCTCTCGAGGCACCAAAACAAGGAAGACTTTGATGCACACCTTGAAAATTAGACCTACAAACCCAGACCAAATAAAGGCAGCGTGGGCTGCGTACAAGCTAGCTCGACAAGAGACAGAAAAGGCCATTAAAGAGGAAATCTGTGTGGACCTTGACCAGGCAGCCAGAATGGGTAACAGTAGCGAGTTTTGGAGGATAGTGAATGCACCACATTTTAAAAACCCTAAAGATCCTACACTAGCTAATAACGTAGATGAGGATGTATGGGTAACTTATTTTGAAAACATCTTTGCCCCAGTACACTCCCACAAACACCCTCTTTGACTACAGCATCAAGCCCCCATACACCCCTCTCTTTCTTACTTATTGAAGTGAAGAAAGGTCTGATCGCGTGCAGCACCAGGAAGGCTTCAGGACCGGATGGCGTACCCATTGATTTCTTTCATGAAATACCGGTCCTATAGGCTCCCTTATTAATGAATGTCCAGAACAGCATAGCTATGGCAGCCGCCCCTGCCCCCCCTTCATGGTCCACGGGCATCATTGTCCCAATTTACAAAAAAGGGGGCAGGGCAAACCAAATAAATTATAGAACTATTTCTCTGCTGGTTACTACATCAAAACTCATGGGCCGGCTGCTCCTCTCCAAGCTAGAGGGGTTGGCCAAGGAGAATATCATCTTAATCCAGGCCCAGTATGGGTTCCAGCAGGGAAGGTGCACCGTGGACCAGTGCTTGAATTTAGCTCTGATCACAGAAAAATATACCAGAATGAAGGAAGGCAAGATCTACATGACTTTCATGGACCTCTCGGCAGCGTTCAACTATGTGGTTCATGCAAACCTATGGAAGATACTGGAGGAGATGGGGGTTGACCCCGGTATAATAAAGTTTATAAGACAGCTGTACTCAAACGCCATGGCATCGGTTCGCTATACCAAAAATGGCGACTGTAAACGACCATACAAAATTGTCAGAGGAGTAAGGCAGGGATGTGTCCTGGCCCCATTTCTATTTTCTGTTTATTTTACAAATGGAATTGAAAGCGCATTCACCAAGGCTACCCGTAATGTCCCTGTTTTTGATTCTCAATTACTACCCATCGTGCAATACGCGGATGACTCAGTACTGATTGCTAGGACTGGGCGGGGTTTTCAGTGCTTGATAACCACCTATGTAGACTTCACAGACTCCCTAGACCTAAAGGTAAATCATACGAAGCCCTTCACAATCATAGGCGCAGCTAGGAAAAGAGATAAAAACCCCTATTTACATGTGGCTAGGAAGAGAATTGAGGTTGCCGATACTTTTCCATATCTTGGGGTTCTTTTTGATAAAGATCTATCCTGGTCAAAATTGGTAGAAGGAAGAAAGTTGGTAATGGAGAGAAGCGCTCTGCCGATCTGGATTCTGGCACCTGTGGTAGAAATAGAACAACATATGTCCTTCAGTGAGTGGAGAGAGGGGGGCTGTGAGGTCCTGACCGATATTTTCCCCTCTGAGAGTTTCTTGACGTACGAGCAGGCGGAGGAGACCTTTGGCCTTAGTGGGGGACAGTACTTACATTACCATGGATTTTAGTGCCATGGTGCGCTCGGTATGGCCTCAGTGTCCGGTGATACCCCCGATGACACATACATTACATATCCTTGCTCTACGCAGCTATGAAGCGTGACTCCACCCCACCGGTACCGCCGACATGGACGGCCTGGGAGGCGGACCTGGGATCTCCACTGGACCAGGGACAGCGGAAGCGCATAGGGGCCTTGACTCGGTGGGTGTCCTGTAATGCACGCTTTAAGCTCATTCATTTTAACCTCCTTCACCGCACCTACTTCACTCCGAAGATGGTGAGCCGCTACTCAGAAGATAGAAGGGACAACTGCCCCAGATGTAGCGCGGAGGAGGCAGGATTCATGCATCTGGCCTGGGAGTGCCCGTTAGTGGGGGGCTTCTGGGCTGGTGTTGTGGGCCATATAACTGCCACCACTGGCCTTCGGATCAAGCTAACACCCTAACATTGTGTGCTGGCATTGGTCCCTAAGCCAAGGAAACGGAAACTTTCATATAAATTATTGCAACTGATGTTAGTGCTGGCTAGGCGCAGGGTCGCTATCACGCGGATGGGACAGGGGGCCCCAGAGATAGGCACATGGCTTAAAGATGTGAGGGAATGGACCCTCGCAGAGGAAACACACATGCAGAACACTAGGAGAGATGAGAAATTGCAGGAGGACTTGCTGGCATGGCGCACCATGTGTATGACAGGATTGGCTACGGAGGGGCAGTCGTCACACAGCGACTCCGAGGGGACTAGTGGCGAATTATTTTCAGCGCAAGAATCAGGGTCTGAGGGGGAGGGAGGAGGGGACAATTGTGGGGTCCCTCGTACGGTGCACGGAGCTAGGCCTGGTCTGTTTCCTCATGATGACACTTGCCCTTTGCTGGTTATTTTATTGTACCTCATGAACTTCTGTATCTCAAGCTGTAGACCTTGTCTGAGATGTGCCATAATGAGTCTGTCGATTTGTATACAAATGTATTTATGATGCCTTTTGGGGGGGTTCTTCGTATTGTACATTATAAACTTGAAAATAAAGTTTAAAATAAATAAATAAATAAATAAAATGGAGAGAGGCGCCTCTGCCGTAAAATCTTTCTCCCAAAAACTGGGCGCAAGACCGCTAACACTGATAAAAAACAAGGCGGCAGTTACATATGGGGAGGGTGTATGGGGCTCGGTAGCAACACAGATACTTTAAACCACTGAAAATAACTTTTTTAAGTCTTTGGTGGGTCTCCCTTCCTCTTCATCAAATTATATTTTACACATGGAATTGGCCCAGCCATATATCACATATGCAATTCATCTAGCTCCAATTCTTTTGTGGCACTCAATTTGGCGGTGGGACACAGTGCCACTCCCACAACTGATAATAAGGAATTGTCTCAATATGGATAAAAGCAGAATTTCAAGGGGGCTTGGTTACATAGAAAAAGTCCTGAAGGAAATAAGCCTTCTTGAACTATTTAAGGACCCCCTACCAGCAGGGGGTTTTCGAAACAAAAGGTATCGAACATGTTTTTGTCAATGGCGGACTTTAAACGAAAGGAACACCACAAAGAGAAATATGCAGTTGCTACCTATCAACTGAACCCACCACTGACTGAGAAAGGGTACTTTATTTAGTAAATGTCACTAGCCAATAACACAGGTTTATATTATTGAGGTTTCGCATGAACAGGATTCCATTGATGCTAGGATATCAGGAAAAAACCTATAAACATGCAGATTTAAGCTTGTGCCATTGTGAAAACTTCTCACTTCAAATGGAACTGCATTTAGTTTTATTCTGCAGGCTTTTTGAGAAAGAAAGGTACTTCTACCTCCAGCCAATTTTAAAGGAAGTGAATTTTAATCACTGCTGAGTTGCACTTTATTTTTTTTAAATGTTATTCAATCTCTTGGTATGTTTTTTGTAGCTAAGTTCCTATGGGCCGGCATGAGAAAAAGGAAGAGAGGGCTGCTGGAACCCTTGAGCTGGCCGCTTGCTAAATTGTCTTCAAATGAGGCTGTTTATTTTGATCTTTATTAGATGAAACACGAATTACCCACCGTTTTAATTGATTATGAATTTTTATCATGTATTTATTCTGTGATTTTATGATAGTTTTTTAACTGATAGAATAAAGAATTGAATTGAATTGAAGTGCACCACTCTTGCGGATTGCATTGATGCTAGCACTAAGAGCAGCAAGGAAATCTTTGCCATCATCAAAGATTTTAGAGCTCCTCCTGCCACCCAAGGCAAAATCACCCCTTCAAAATGCTTTTGAAACAAAATCGGAACGCTTCTGTAACAAAATCACTTCTATAAAGCAACTTCCATCCTCAACCAGACCACTGTCACCGTCACAACTAAACTTCTTATCACGGCTGATGAACAAACCCTGAATTTCACTAGAAGCTGAAGACCTAGCTTTTCAATTATCCTTTGTCACAAGGGTTATACAGTTCCTTAGGGGGCGTGCAAGACAGGTCTTGCTTTGTGATGCCCTCACACACCCCGAGGGATGTCATACTTCATCATTGGGCTATGCTACTCTTCAGGTCCGGCGCTGCAATGCCCGATGGGTTCCCCGTAAGCAGGGCTCTTTTTTGGAGATCTTTTAATGAAGCAGCCGTAAGGTGTTTGCGGATAAGAGGGCAAGGGTAGTGCTAGGACTGTGAAAGTTAAAATAAGTCTGGAGCAGTCCTAACCAAAACTATTTTAATGTTCAAGGTAGTTCCAGCTTAGTTAAAAGTGTTTGGATGCCCTATGTGGATATATTGTTCCTAGAGGGCTACCTTTGTGAAAAGGGTTGACCTGTTTCTACTAGCTGTGTGCCTACCCTTGCTCAGTTATCAAGGACTAGACGATTCTGATGGAATGGAATTCTACAGCCAAGATTGGCCCTCTTACACCATCGTGAGAGAGACTGCTACACCATCATGAACAAGTGACATTTGTCATCCCAACTGTCCTTCCACTCAGGCCACTGATCTTCTAGAGAGTGCTTTGGTAACCTCATTGTGCAGTCTTGAATTTTGGACAATGCCAGCCATGTTTCTTCACAGACCTGAGCTGATGAAATTTTTATGAAATCAATAACACTTTCTCCCTTGGCGTAAACAGCATGGGAGTACCCAATACATTAAAATACCCCCACTTTGAACCAAAGTCATTGCAACCCTCTGCAGAAGAGCTCTCTTGCATCTAAGCATCTATCCATCCATCCTCTCAGCCTCCCATCCATCTGCTGATATCCACCATTTCACCTTTACATTCTGTCATCCATTCTCTCACCATCATGCAGTTTTTCACCCTTCTGTATATCCACCCATCCGTCCACCCACCTATCTGCAAACCTATCCATCAATCCTGCCTATCAATCCTTCCTTTCAGCCATCTATCCTTTCAATCATCCGTCTTACCATCCACCCTTTCAGTGATCCATCCCTAGCCACCTTTTCACTCATCCAGCCAGCCAACTCTTCATCCATCCTCCCTTTCACTAATCCATCCAGCCTTTCACTCAGCCAGTCATCCTTTCACTCATCCATCCAGCCTTCCACCCACCAATCCATCTATCCATTTACCCTTTCACTCCTCCATCCATTATTTCACTCCCTCAACCATCCCTCCACCCTTTCACCCATCCTTTGACCAAATCACCCTTGCAAGCATCCACCCCTCCAACCTTTCATTCATCCATCCATCCATCCTTTCACTCATTCATTCTTACATCATATATCTTCACTCATCCATCCATCCTTTCGCTCATTCATCATTCCACCCTTTTCATTCCATTACTCCATTCACCCTTTCACTTCATCCACTAATCCACCCTTTCAGTCATCCATCAAGCCACACTTTCACTCAACCATTCTTCCTTTCATTCATCCATCCACCCTTCCATCTATCCATCCATGCACCCCAATTAATCTGTTTACACTTTCACTCATCCATCCGTCCTTCCTCATCATCCATCCACTCACCTTTTCAGTCATCCATCCTTCCATCCATCCATCCGTCCGTCCACCCATCCATCACTTTCACTCATCCATCTATCCATCCATCATCCACTCTTTCACTCACCTGGACATCCATCCATCCTTTCACTCACTCACAGCCAACCAACCACCCCTTCACATTAGTTATGAGGTTTTGTCTGCTAACTGGCAGACTGAAGAGGCCCATCAAGCACTCCATTACCACTGCAGTTGCAAAGCGCGGGGTTCACAACTGCCCTGGTCCAGAGTCACTGCTAGGTATGACAGAACCTGTCCGGGAGTCGTTGCAGATTTCAGAAAGTTGATTTGTAGACCCAGAAAATGTAAGCTGGAGACTTAGAATGTAGGTTTTGATTCAGTTTGTATGGACTTTGAGCTTTGAGGAGCTCAAGGCAAGGTATTGATGGATGAAAATTCTTTGACGACGTATGCAAGCTGACACCGCCTCCATGCATTTGATAAAATGTCCATGATGCAGATTTCGGTCTGAACTGGAGTATAAACTATTAGAAATATGACTTCCCTGCCACATATTGCAAGTATTTTCTGTGTTTTCTTCCAATGGAAAGGTGGAAGTATGCATCCTGTAGGTCCAAAGCACACAACCGGTCCTTTTTTCTGAGATGAGAGAATATCTGGTGGAGTGCTAGCATGCAGAACTCTCTCCTCATCTACTAATTAGCGAGTTTGAGATTTAGAATCGGCCTGAACTCATTCTTTGGGCATTTGTTTTGAACATGGAAGTATCTTGAATAAATGTTTTCAGCCATTGAGGAAGAAGGACTGATTCTACTGTGCACTTCTTTTTAGCAAATATGTCTACTTCTGCAGCTTGGAAATGTGGTACTACGGAATCATTGTTTGTGGAATGGGTGGTGAAGATGCCTTGAAACGATTAATGTAACCCTGCTCTATCGTCTGCACCCAATCTCTTTTACTAGACCGTTCTCTTCCTGGTGTATTGGAGGACTGAGGCTGGGAGTTCTTGTCTCTAGGAGCTCACGTTTAGTGATAAGGTTATCACTGACTTTGCTGTTGGGGTTGGTAAAACCATTGAGGAGGCTGACCCGTCTGGCATTGGTGATAATGGCAATCCTTTTTGCCTGAACTGGATATTTAAGAATTTCCTTTTCTCTTTCAAACCTACAGAGTTAAAGGATTCCACTTCATTTTTCATCCTCTGCGTCTCTTCATCTATATGCTGCCCAAATAGGACATAAACGGAAAATTGAAGATTCAGAACCTGCAACTGGGTATCGGGCTTAAGATTTATACAATGTAACTAGGAGGACCTTTTGACAGAGATGACACTATAACTGCACAACTGCTGGACCTGGCCCTCTCTGCAAGGTCAACCCCCAAACCGTTTGCCTTCATCCCTTCTGTTTTCCTAACCCATTTATGTTGGTTTTCTGTGCACATTCCCACTGCTAACCAGTGCTAAAGTGAGTGTGCTCTCCCCTTTAAACGTGGTACAATTGGCTTACACCAATTGGCACAGTTAAACCTATAAGTTGCTAATAAAGTGGTACTATAGATAGTCAAGTCCTGTAAATGTAATGCTACAAGTAGGCCTCTCACACTCATTGTGCCACCCACTTAAGTAGGCTTTTTAAATATGTCTCAGGTCGGTCATTGCAGCCTGTGTGTGCAGTTTTAAAATGCCATTTTGACTTAAAAAATAAACCTTTTGCCAGGTCTAAACTTTCCTTTTTAATACATAGAAGTCACCCTTGGGATAGGCCCTAAACAGCCCAGAGTGAATACATTATATTTAAAATGGGAGTATTCGGAGGCAAGATGGCCGCTGGCAGACTGTAGGGAGAGGACGTGTTTTCCCCTCTCTCCCTGAAGTTGTTTTTTTGAGAAAGATGTATGCTATCCGGCAGACAAATCTCTTTGATGTACTTGAGAGGAATGAGGATATGGTGTACATTTCAGCATCCTTAGCTGCAACTGAATATAAGTTACATGGAAAAGAACTAACCTCCCTGACGGTGAGATCGGCGCTGGCGTGGACACTGACTCGCTCAAGCCAGCTGATAACTAAGGTAACTGGTTGGACTCGATTGCGCTATCAAAGAGCGGTAGCCACATCGTCCAGCTTCTGGGGTATGATGGCTCCGAAGACTGTAAGGAATGTGAGAGAAGAGAAGGAGAGAATTGCCTGGAGCGATTCGGATGCTCCGGCGGCTAATCTCAGAGCGAAGAAAATGCTTCGGAGCCAGGAAGAACGGGATAATCTTCGTGTCGGTGAGCAAGGAAGGAGTGCCGGCAGAAATGATGCAACTGACAATACGACGGAAAAAAGGAAGAAAAAGGAAAAAAGTAAGGCGGTATCCAGCAAGAAATGGTATGCAGGGAGTAAAACTTCTGAGCAGGCAACCATGAGGCAGCCCACGGTGTACGAGGCGTTCTTACCTGTTGCCAGTACACGCGGGATATCAGCAGCCACGTCGACCTCTGCAGACCTTGCTGTGTGTGAGTCAACCGCCGCCCTTGCAGCTCAACATTTGGTTCAAGACGGGTTCATAGCTACAGACCCAGTATCGGTAAGCATCGAGGCAAACATTGAGGCAACCGGCGCGGTGAATGAGCAAGGGGCGGGGCATGCGGATGAAGAGCTGCCAGGAGGGGTAACGCTGCAGGCGCAGCAGGCGGAGGATGTAGAGCAAGGGAAGATCGGGAAAGAGACTGATTCACGGGGAGGGGGGAAACAGACTGTGAATCTAATGCAAACGGACAGTATAACTCGAGCTGAAGTAGCACTGGCTCTGCAGGAACAGAGGGCGGTAAATAATGGTGGCAACAGCAACCGTCAGGACGAGGAGGGTACAGTGTCTGCATGCATGGATAAGGATATTGTATTAACATAGGTATTAACAGAGATATTAATAGAGGAACATAGAGCTGATATCCCGGCTGAAGCTACAGTCCAAAATCTGGAAGCTACTACGGGGGAGACTAATCAAGAACTCAATAATCTTGGTTCTATGATAGTAGTGAACAATATGGCTATTGTAGATACTGATGGCCCTTTGATAATTCCAGGCTCTCCATCTGATGAATGTTTTTTTTCTGTAAATGAGGGTGAGGAGGATGAGAACGAGGAAGAGGAGGAGGTGGTCGGAGAAGAGGAGCTGGGGGGGGGGGGAATCTGAAACCTCCTCAAGTGCTGTGGAGACAGAGAGTGATCAAACAATGTCAGGAATAGTAACAGAGACAGTAGCCACATCAGAATCTGGAGAAGGTTCAGTTCAAGGGATATCTGTAAAGCATAAGTCCAAAATCTTGACAAAAAAACGAAGGAAATCAAAAAACACTGTAAGTCCTATAAATGCTGATATTGCAAAGAGACTTGATTGGGACTATTCGGCTACGTCACAGATGTACCAAGAGACCACTGGGGGGACAGCAGATAAAAACATGGATACTATAGAAATATTAGAGCAAAGTGTGGAACAAAGACCTAGGCAGAGTCAAAGTCAAAGTCAGAGCCAGAATCAGAGTCAATCTTAAGGGCAATCATCACCAAAAGGGTTTGAAATTATGTTTTCAATTTTGAAGCAGATACAAACTGAGGCGAGAGTGGAAAGCCGCAGAGCTAGGCAGGAAAGCAAAAAGATACAATGATCTCTTCGTAAAGTAAATAAATTATATGCAGATTTGTCAGGGAGAGTTACAGAGGTAGAAGAAAGAACTGGGGTGTTGGAAGACGAAATGAAGAGATGGCAGGAATTTAGGCAGGAACAAGAGAAGACTACAACAGATGTGTTATGGAAATTGGAAGAATTTGAGAACAGGCAACGTAGAAACAATATCAGACTTTTGGGTATTGCGGTGGGTAGAGAGGGGCAGGATGTGAGATCCTATGTTATAGAGCTACTTAAGGGTGCACTTCCCGATATAAAAGGCTGGGATTGGGAATCGGAGATACAGCGTGCACATAGATTTCCATTCACACAGAGAAAGGGAGATGTATCAAATAAACCTAGAGCAATACTTATATATGTGGGAAATTACCTGTTGAGAGAGGAGATAATGGCGAAGGCAAAACCACAGACTAAGTGTAGATACAAAGATGTTGAGTTTTTTGCTAGGCCTGACTTCTGCCATACAACTGTAGAAAGGAGGTGGAGGCTACGGGAGTTGATTGCACCCTTCCAAAAAATGGGATGCGAGGCGTATCTGATGTTCCCTAGCAGGCTGAAAGTGGTAAGGGATGGTCAGTTTAAAAAATTTTATTCTGAAATTAAAGCATATGAGTTTCTGACATGGTTGAAAGAGAATAGCCCACAGTCCCAGACACAGGCTGATAGAGAACGAGCAGTAGCTTTGGTTGCGAAAGGAAGTAAGAAGCCGTAAATGTATATAAAATGGATAAGAGTACAAAAGATAAGAGTAAAGTAATTCAAGAATTTTGTATATATATAGGATGTTATCATCTTGATTGTACAGGTTGCTATTAAGAAAGGGGTAGTGGGGGGCACGGTGGTCCCACACAGTCACAGCTGTCACACATAGGTCCTATGGACCTATTTGCCTGTAGGGGGGGGTCGGACAGTCAGGGTGGGGACTCAGGGGGGGTGGGGGTGGGGGAGGGGTGAGGAACAACAAAAAATTTGGAATTATTGTAGAGGATTAAAGGAAGTAACCCAGAAGATAATGACCAGTAAAACAAGGAAAATGTATGAGTCTTATATGGCTATTAGTCTATTATGTATGAGGAATGAGTTGCGTATTGGTATAAGAAATATCGACCTACTTAAGAACCCAGGATGAATACTCGACTAATGGCATGGAATGTCTGTGGGCTAAACGATAGACTAAAGAGGCAGAAGGTGGCTATTTTGATTAAGAGTCTTAGACTAGACTTCCTAATACTGCAAGAAACACACATCCAGGCGTCTGAAATCCATCTACTTGAACAATTAGGACTTACTGTATTAGCGTGTTCAAGACAGGGGTCTAGGAATAGGGGGGTGGCAGTAATGGCAAGACAGAGAGACATTAGTACCAGGAAAAAATGGGAGGATGCTTGGGGGAGATGGGCTTTGATAGAATGCCTGGTAGGAGATCAATGGGTAACTCTTGGTTCTATATATGGTTCTACAGGAGACGATGCGGAAATCTTTGAACAGGTCGATATTGAGTTGGCAACTTGGGCCCCATATGTAGTAATAGGAGGGGATTTTAACATCAATGGCGCAGGTGGCCTGGGATTGGGGTTAGGACCCCCAGTTAAATACAAAGGAAGGAAAAGAAGAGTGTTTCAAGCAGTTTGTTCCCTAGCCAGGAATAATGGGTTAGTGGACGTTTGGGATACTCTTAAGTCAGGAGAGGATGGATATACGTACTATTCAGCACCGCATAAAGTAAGTGCAAGATTAGACTATTTTTTGGTCAGTAGTCAGGGTCTTGATGGCGCATGTATTGAGAGATTGCCAAGATTATTGGCGGATCATAATCCTCTGATTGTTACCTTAAAAGGATTGGTAGTGGCAAGGGGGGGTTCGGTGTGGACCTTTGAAAGAGCATTGCTGGAAGATGAGGCATATATCCAGCATATGAAAAGTTGGATAACAGAATTCCTGACAATAAATAGAGATACAGCAACTGTAGGGATGGTATGGGATAGCTTTAAGGCTGGGGTGAGAGGAGAGACTATAAGTTTTGGAGCTAGGAGAAGGAAGCAGGAGAAAGAGAGAGGTGATGCCTTAAAGAGGAAGATACTTTCAGCAGAAGAAGAAGTGAGTAAGAGTATAGACCCACCCAATAGTAATGGAGGTGTACCAAATCCCGCCATTATGAAACTAACAAAATTGCGAATGGAAGCAGAAGAATATATAACAACAAAGGCAGCAAAACAATATGTGGTTAATAGGGAAAAATGCTATGAGCTAAGTGAACGAGTAGGTAAAATGTTAGCAATCAGAGCAAGACAAAAAGTATCGTTTGGGGAGATAAAGGCAATAAAAGATAGTTCAGGAAAGGTGGTAACAAGTGTGCAACAAATCAGAGAAGTCTTTAGGAAATTTTATATGGACCTATACCAAGAAAACGATGTAAAAGATCCTGAAGAGATAGCGACCTATTTGAATGATTACGAAGGATCTGAGTTGGATGAACCAGAGAGAAAGAGGCTAGATAATCCATTAGATCAACAGGAGATAGGAAGCGCTTTGAAGAATCTTCCATCTGGCAAAGCAGCTGGGCCGGCCAAAATTCCCCTAGAATTTTATAAGGTGTTCTGGGGAGAGTTAGAGAAGGATATGGTTTGCACTATGCAACAGGCACAGAGGGGATTATCAGTACCAAACTCTTGGTCCGGGGCTGAAATAGTTGTCATCTTAAAGAAAGGAAAGTCACCCACAGATCCGGGATCGTATAGACCAATCACGCTAATGAACACTGATACCAAGATATACTCAAAAGCATTGGCAATAAGATTCGCTAGCGTAATAACACCACTAGTTACTATTAGTCAGCATGGATTCATACCTGGACGAGGAACTACGCACCACACACGGAAATTAATAACCCTTATTGATAAAATGGAAGTTATTGGGGAACCATTTTCGGTCTTATTGTTAGATGCTGAGAAAGCATTTGACCGTGTATCTTGGGTGTATCTGTGGAGTGTTTTAGAGAGGGTGGGTTTTGGAAATGGCTTCATTACGGCAATAAAGACTTTGTATAGAGATCCAGTGGCTACGATAAGAATAAATTCGGGAACAACTGAGCAAGTGAAAATCAATAGGGGTACCAGACAGGGATGTCCGTGTTCCCCATTACTTTTTGCTATATATCTGGATCCACTAATACGCAGAATGGAAGTGAATGGGAATATACCTCCAGTTGTCACACCTAGGGGGGACTGTAAGATACGTGCTTATGCCGATGACGTGGCTGTTGTAACACCAGTACCCACAGAGGCTATTAGATATTTGGAACTGGAGGCTAAAAAATTTGGGAAAGTGTCAGGATACTCTTTAAATACTGGGAAAACACAGATCATAAAAAACAGTAAGGCAGTGTGTCAAGATTCACGAGTGGTGCAGACAGGAACATATTTGGGCATAACGATCACTGCAGAGTTAGGAAAATTAGTAGAATTAAATATAGAGCCTATCATAAGAAAGGTGGGGAAAGACTTAGATAGACTCAACAATTTACACCTTACAATAGAGTAAATATCATAAAGATGTTAATATTACCGAAATTCTTATATATTTTCAGGACAATCCCGTTATGGTTTGATAACATCTGCTTTAAAAAGATCGAAGGAATGATCAATAGATTTATCTGGTCTAAAGGTAAAACTAGGAGAGCAGCAAGATATATGGTACTCCCAAGAGAGAGAGGAGGGTGGGCTCTACCGGATCTGAAATCTTACTACTGGGCTGCAGCTTTACAATATATGGTTGGATTGATAGGTGGAGCAGAAGTTGAAGGGGAAGATGATTTAGGTTCATTAGCAATATATGGTTTATTGATGGGGGAAGAGGTTAAAAATATATTTTTGAAACACTTTGACACAGCTTACTTTAAAAGGATACGATTTAAGACCATTTTGGGAGATTATAATATCTGGAAGGCCTTTACCAAGAAATATGGTCTGGGGAAAATTAATAGATACACAAGAGTAAAAGATAATACAGTATTCCCTGAAGATATATCTTCTGATTTAGTGTATATAGAATGGTACCGGAAGGGGATAATAAAAGTGGGGGACTTGATGGGTGCACAGGGGATGAAACAATTTGTGCAATTACAGGAGAAGTATGATTTGGCAACAAGGCACTTCTTTAAATATCTACAAGTAAGAAGTTTTTTGCAAAACAAAAGGGGGGGCTCGAGAGGATTTGGGAAAAATCCTATACTTGAGGCGATACATAAAGGAGTAGACTGCACTATTAAAAGGTTTTATGCAGAGTTAATCGAATCAAAACCGGATGATATGGTTAAGTGAGGGGAAAGCTGGTCGGCTAAGCTGGATATAGAATTGGAATGTTTTAATATGTCAGTAGAACTAGGACACAATATTCTGTGCTCTGCATCATTGCAGGCTCAGCACTATAAAACTATATACCGGTTATATTATACTCCAGCAAAACTCGCACAATGGGGGGCGATTACTGGGATAAATTGTACTAGATGTGGGAGTCTACAGGCAGATATAATTCATATTTTTGCATCATGTCCATGTCTATCAATAATACTGAATGAAATACAAAAGTTCTTTCAAAGGGCATTGAAATTAACTGTCAACTTAACTCCTACGAATGTGGTATTGGGAGTAGATTTGGGCAATGTGCATGGAGAGGGTAGCTACTTTATTTTTGTCGCTATGGCAGTTTTTAGATTATGTATTGCCTCAGCTTGGCTTGAGCAGTCAGCACCAGTATTTCAGCAATGGTTAGTACAGTTTGGAAAAGGCAATATACTCTAGAAAAGGAAAGAATGGGAGGAAGCTAGGATTGAAAATATGGGAGCCAATAATAAAATGGAAGGAAGAAATATAATGTATATAATGTATATAATGCTGTAAAGATTATTGGGCTATGAGGGAGGGCTACAAGTGTTTAGCAGGAAACAATGTGATGTATGATTTATGGTTATTTGGATAGAAGAAGTATAATGTATATATTGTATTTGATGTATAGGCTTGTAAAAGTGTATTAGGGCAGGAGAGAGGAGTTACAGGTGTTTTACAAGAAATAATGTGTTATATGATGTGTTATATGATTTTCTGGTTATTCTCAAGTGCCCCACACGGTTGGATTGAACAACCTCTAAATCTAAGCCCCTCATGATGTATATGTTCTTCTATGTGCACTACAGTATAAGGTGTTCTTCTTTTTTTTTTTTTTGTATTGTTTTTTCTTTCTCTTTGTGGGAATATGATTGAATTGATATAGTAAACTGTTCCTCACCCCCGGTGCAGGGGGGGAAAAATAATGTGTAAAAAGCTGTTAATAAAAAGATTTTAAAAAAAATAATAATAAAATGTTGAATGTGTACTTTTAGGTTTTTCATATTCTGGTAGTGAAAAACTCTTGAATTCATGTATTACTATTACAAGCTTACCTCTCCCATAGCATAACAAGTCCAAGTGTTTGCAATTGTGACTTTATAACATTGGGAATGTGCTTGAGTGACTTCATACAATTAGCAGCTGTTGTGCCTCGTAGAGTGCTTTTGTCCCTACAACTGTCTTATAATTGTATCAATAAAAATATTTCTTTACGATTGGCTTAATCATATATCCTGGGCATATTTGTTTTCCCAGAGTATTAAAACATATTGCTCTGTTTAGGGGCCATTGTTCCTCAAAAATTACTTTTAAAAAGTTGGCATTTTCTTGTTCTAACCATTTAATGCCTGCTGTCTGTATCCTGGGTCATATCACTAGGTGTAGTTGGAAGTTGGCCTTTGTGTTTTCCTCCCAGACAGCATCACAATAGAGGGTGTAGATGTTGGCAGAATGGGGTATCCTGGCTTGATTGGGGTGGGGGGGAGAGTTATCACCTACCACACTTGAACTTCAAAGGCACTGGCCCAGTTCACACACAGAGGAAGTCACACTAGCCTATTGTGTCCCCAGGCAGACTGGAACCAGGGCAGCAAGGCAGGAAATTCCAGACACTTCTTTGGGGGCAGAGGGGCTCTAGAAGCTTTCCCACTTCAAAGGGGCCTCCAGGTATAAAAATGGGATCCTCAGACCCACTCTTCAGTACACTCCTGGACCTGTAGATAATACAGAAGAAGGACTACTCTGCATGGTAACAGTAAAATCTGATGTGGTATTACCCGTAATCACAATACAATGCAACATGTAATCAGTCCCATAGTGGGAGCTGACAAGGGAAAGAAAGATCATGGCAGTAGGTTCACAATGCCAGGGCAGCATGGCAGACTGCTCTTCACATATACGAGTCTCAGAAATTGTGACCATGTGTGTGTCAGTTACCAGGACTCCCATAATAAATATCCATGGCGCACTGGCAGGCACTAGAAACCTACGCCTAGAGATCAATAAGGTATTTATTTAGATATGCCCCATGGAGTCTAGGGCCCCCTTCAGTCAGACCCTAGAATCCCATTTTGTAAATCAATATCACTGATTACGTTTTTAAGGTGCCTTGCAATGTCTGACAGCAAACCATGTTGATTTAATATAGTCAACTGTTTTCTTTTGGATGCTAATGGTATCACTAAAATCCCTGACGATATCATGGATGCGGGTGGTAGATGTAAAGTACTTCTACAGGTGGGAGGCCAATGCATTGGTATGATAGGAGAACCCTTCAGAGTGCCCTATAAATGGGTCCCATCAGGTTTTCTTAAGCCACTGCATAGCTAAGACAACATATTTAGGCTGTCATATGCTACTGATAACAAAGAAGAGGACACAGAAAAAAGAAGGACGTTTATTATGCTACAGAGAGAAAAGGTAAGCCTGAACCTCACCTAAGCCAGTAAGAAAGTGGAAGAAAAGGATGGGGAGTAATGTGCTAGAGCTACCGAACCAGAGAGTCAGCTCCAATATCGGCTTTGGCCCCCATCCCACCATGTGACTCTGTGCAAGTCAGCCAATCTCCCTGTGCTTCAAAAAAGCTAAGAGGCAGATTTACTAACATGTGATGCAGAGCTACTCAGCAAGGCAGCTAGCTGCACTGTGTCAAATGGAGACCTTAATAGGTATGACGCATTCCTGCTCTCTCTCTCTCTCTCCACTGGCAAACTAGTGACTGCCAGGTGCCAACGCAGGCACCCTTGCACCATGGTGCACCTTTCTGCACAAAAAAAATCCTTGGAGGCTTTTTTCACTTTCTCTGTAAGCTGCAGAAGTAGAATTTTGACACATTCCAGGGATTACTATTAGTAAATCAGGGAATGCGCCAAAAACTATGACTGGATGCGTGGCAACACCGATCCTCTATCCATGGAACGCCTTCCCAGGATAGAATAACGCAAGGCAGCAGCTATCACTGACTTGCGTTGCTCCAGATTTACTATGCAATGCGGATCCATGCAAGGTAGCTCGTTGCCCTTGCATCACCTTGTGTGATGCAAGAGCAACTCAAGCCCTTAGTAAATCTGGGCCTAAATGTGTAATTCCGACTTAAACTAAACAATTTTGTTTCATCACCCCACATAAAGTGCAGTGCTCTGTTGCTCTCTAGCTAGTGTCACACTTTATAAATATCAAGTTCATACGCAGGGTGTGAAAAGAGAGGAATAGAAAAACTTGGCTGTCAGCATTTTGAGCTTTGGCAGATATCCATGGTCAAGATATTTCCTGATAGTTCATTACACACTTTTTCCATAAGCAGCACAACATGAAGCACATCAAACCTATGGCAAAGAAGCCTTGATGCTAAATAAACATGATTTGCACCACATGCATATTGTCATAATCCTGTCCTGTCTAGGAAGGTCCAAGCAGCATCTCACCAAACACCAGTATTGCTCATCCTACAGGTTTGATTCTAAGTCTTTGGTTACCTGAATGCCTATGAGCAAATACATAGCAGGGAGTAGATTTCTTTTACAATAAAAAGTATAGGAAACTACATGTCATGCATTTTGATATCATATTGTCAGTAAACTTCTAACAAGTCAATGTTGACATATTTTAATTAAAAAAGCAAGATCAATCAGGGTTGGTAGAGCACAACTACTCACCTGCGAGGGTCTGAAGGCACTGGGGGGAGGGAAGGTGCCTCAGTTGAGTGCTGTGGTCATCCAAAGAACCAGGTCTTGAGGTCCTTCCTAAACTGAAGCAGTATGGGGGCTTGCCGGATGTGGATAGGGAGGTCATTCCATTCCTTGGCTGCGAGGTAGGAGAATGACTTTCCTCCTGTTCTGGTCTTGTAGATGCGTGGAATGATGGCCAGAGAGAGGTCAGATGATGGGAGGTGTCTTTTGGGTGTGTGAAGGTGAGGCGATTGTTCAGGTGGGAGCAGATGTCGGTGGTGACGAGTAGGATGTCTTGGTGCTGTGGTTGCTGCTGAATCCAGATTGGAAGATGTCCAGGAAGTTGTTTGCTTTGATGAAGTTGGCTAGCGGTGCATTGACGATCTTTTCGATGACCTTGGCTACGAATGGAAGCAGGGAGATGGGCCTGAAGATGTTTGTGGTCCGTCAGGTCTGTGGAGGGTTTCTTCATTAGGGGATTGACTTCGGTGTGTTTCCAGTCATCGGGGAATGTGGTGGTTTCGAAGGAGCAGTTGAACGTCCAGCGCAATTCAGGTGCTATGGCTGTGGCTGCTCTGTGGAAGATGTGGGGTGGGTAGGGGTCTGAATGTGCTCCGGAGTGGATGGTCTTCATGGTGTTTAGGGTGTCTTCCATCGTGAGTTGGGTCCAAGGGAGCAGGATCTGTTGGGTGGCGTTGCTAGGGGGGGAGTTGGAGCAAAGCAGAGGTCTTGGTAATCAAAATTGTCACAGATCATCTTAATCTTGAGGTGCAAAAAATTGCTGAGTCTGTTGCAGAGGTCTTGAGAGGGTCAGACATCTGTTGTTTCACTTAAGGGTTTGGCAAATTCCTTGATGGAGAATAGTGCCATGGTGTTATGAGTTTTGGTGAGGATTCTGTCTTTCTGGATTTGATGAGTTGGTGGTGTGGTGGCTGTAGGCGGTATGTGTTTCTGAGATTTTGTTGTTCCTCCATGTCTTTTTGAGTCGTCTGCAGGAGCATTTGGATTCTTGGAGTGCAGGGGTAAACCAGCTTGCTTCCTTGATGCGTCATCCTGTGGTTTTCTTGAGGGGGGAAAGTGTGTCTGCGCAGTTCGTGATCCAGCGGTGAAGGTTGTGTGCAGTGGTATTCGCGTTTGGTGTAGTCAGTGGTGGGGTGCTGATGAGGGTGGAGGTGAGCTGGTCTTCTGTGACTTTGTTCCAGCTTCTATGTGGGAGGTGGTAGGCGTGTGTGTGTGTGTTTTTTTTAAGAAGTGTATGTAGACGTGGTCTGTCTGGAGGAGTTCCATGGTGTGCCTGTAGGAGATGCTGTTTCCTTTTGTGAAGATGGGGTCAAGTGTGTGTCCTGCTGTGTGTGTGTGAGGGCAGTGACTAGTTGTTTTAGTCCTATGTTGGTGAGGTTCTCTAGGAGGGAGGTGGTGTTGGGGTCGTCGTGGTTGTCATGGTGGAAGTTTAGGTCTCCGAGTAGGATGTAGTCTGTGGAGGCGAAGGCGTGGGGCGCTATGAGGACAGTGATGGTGTCAGTGAAAGTAGCGCAAGAGCCGGGCGGCCTGTAGATGAGGGTTCCATGGAGAGTCGTTTGAGATTTGGTATGGATCTGGAAGTGGAAGTGCTCCATGAGGGTCGTAGTGTTGTCCGAGCGTGTGGTCGTCATGCGAAGGGTGCTTTTGTGGACGATGGCGATGCATCCTCCTGGGTGGATGGGACGGTCCTTCCACAGGATCTTGTATCTGTCTAGAATGGCAGTGGCGATGTGCCCATGGAGTTACCAGTGGTCCAGGTTTCTGTGAGGAATGCAATGTTGGGTGCGTAGGTGTTGAGGAGGTCCCGGATTTCTAATGCATGTTTGTGCAGGGAGTGCATGTTGAGGAGGATGCAGTTGAGTGGTTTGTGAAATGTGAGGTCCAGAAGGCTGGGGACTGCTGCTGAGGTCCAGAGGTGGGTGAAGGAGCAGCGGCAGTGTCAGCAGGAGATAGGGCCTTGGGTTTTGATCGGCGTCGAAAGCTGGCAATTGTAGCTGCATCTGGGGTTGAGAGCCATAGGGGTGCTGGAGTCGCAACGGAGGCAGGTCGGAGGAGCAGGGTTCCTGGGGCTGGTCACGGTTGGGTCGCGTATGGGTGCAGATGGGCTTGCCTTTGGGGCACTGGTGCGGCTGCGATTAAGTAGGGATTCAGCTGGGAGGCGGGAAGGAGCTGCGGTGGCAGCAACAGCGGCAGATAAAACGGCTCAGGAAAAAGAGGAAAGAGGAATGAGAGGAAGCAGAAAGAAACAGAAAGGAGCAAAAACAGAACGAGAAGGAAAAATAGAAAGAAAAAAAGAAAAAAAAGAGAGGCAGAACAGCAGACCAGCAGAGTGCTGTCCCACCGGACAGCACTCTGCAAGCAGGAGCCTGCAGGTGGAAGAGGGCTCGAACACCCTGCAGTGGTCAACCCTTAGTGGTGGATCTGCACCGAGGGATAGCAGTCACACTGACAAGGTAAGTAGTCTTGTTCTTCTTGTCGTGCAGCAGCCGCCATTAAGTAGGGATCGGGGGGAGGACAGGTCAGCTGGGAGGCGGGAAGGACACACTGGAGTGGAGAGGGGCAACAGGGGCAGCGGCACCTGGGGAAAAATGGCTCAGGAAAAAGAGGAAAGAGGAATGAGAGGAAGCAGAAAGAAACAGAAAGGAAAGGAAACAGAACAAGAAGGAAAAAAAGGGAGGCAGAACAGCAGAAGAGCAGAGTGCTCTCCCAATGGACCACCAAGAATGAATCACTGACAAAATATCGAAGAGCTAAATAGCGACCTACAAAGATATCGATGACAAAATATTGACTACCAGAGTATCGAATTCCTATCTACAAACAGGTAAGTAAAAAAATATTGAATCCAAAATATAGTTGTAAATAATATACTTTGTTAAAATATAGAATTTTTTAAATGTCTTAAAAGTGATGAAAAATTAATGAAATAATAAATATAACTAGGTAAAACATACTTAAAAATAGTTAAATAACCTTAAAATTTATAAATAATTAATGTCATACGAAAAAAAAAACATGCATTTTTATTTTTTAATACATAAATATATTAACTTAATATTATTAAAAAATATTCAATATTTTTAGCTTAGGATAGCGGGAGGGTAACATTTACTATTCCCACTCCACAGTGGGAGGGTAAAAATTTCTATTCCCACCCCAGAGAGTGCAACAGTAGGGAAAGTGTTGGATGGCATAGAGGTAAAAATTACTATTCCTACTCCAGTGAGTGCAACAGTAGGGAAAGTGTTGGATAGCGGGAGTGTAAAAATGACTATTCCCGCTCCAGAGAGTGCAACAGTAGGGAAAGTGTTGGATAGCGTAGGGGTAAAAATCACTATTTCCACTCCAGTGAGAGCAACAGTAGGGAAAGCGTTGGATAGCGGAAGGGTAAAATTACTGTTCCCACTCCAGAGAGTGCAACAGTAGGGAAAGTGTTGGATAGCGTAGGGGTAAAAATTACTATTCGCACTCCAGAGAGTGCAAAATTAGGGAAAGTGTTGGATAGCATAGGGGTAAAAATGATTATTCCCACTCCAGTGAGTGCAACAGTAGGGAAAGTGTTGGATAGCGTAGGGGTAAAAATTACTATTCCTACTCCAGTGAGTGCAACAGTAGGAAAGGGTTGTATAGCGGGAGGGTAAAAATTACTATTCCCACTACAGTGAGTGCAACAGTAGGGGAAGCGTTGGATAGCAGGAGGGTAAAAATTACTATTCCCACTCCAGTGAGTGTAACAGTAAGGAAAGTGTTGGATAGGGGGAGGGTAAAAATTATCTTTCCCACTCCAGTGAGTGAAACAGTAGAGAAAGTGTTGGATAGGGGGAGGGTAAAAATTACTATTCTGACTCCATTGAGTGCAACTGTAGGGAAAGTGTTGGATAGCGTACGGGTAAAAATTACTATTCCCACTCTAGTGAGTGCAACAGTAGTGAAAGTGCTGGATAGCGGGTAGGAATAATTTAGTATTCCCACTCCACCAAATGTAACAGTATAGAAAGTGTTGGATAGTGGGAGGGTAAAAAATACTATTCTCAATCCCTAGAGTGCAACAGTAGGGAAAGTGTTGGATAGCGTAGGGGTAAAAATTACTATTCCCACTCCAGTTGGTGCAACAGTATGGAAAGTAATGATTTAATATTTAAATAAACATAAATAAATTACCAATACCAATAAAAAATTCATTAAAATTAATTACCAATGACAAAATATTTAATAATGAATTAATTATAAATACCAATACATATAATGTATTTAAAATTAATTACCTATTATTAATTAATTACAACACATTAATTTCCAATACCCAAAAATACGTAATACAAACATACCAATTCATAAATAATTTACAGTAAATGAATTATTAATACACAAAAATATTTTCAATAATACTTAATTACAATTAAATTACTTTTGACCCTATTTCCCTATAAACACACAACCTGCTCCAAATAATACATTAATACAATTAATATAATTATCAATGACCAATTATTAAAAAGAATTACCAATTAATAAAAATTGATTACCAATTAATAAAATATTAATTATCAATACCAAAAATAAAAATAAATAATTACTTAATTACAATTAAATTACTTCCCACCCTATTCCCCAATAAACATACAACCCGCTCCAAATAGTAAACTAATACAATTAATATAACTATCAATTAATCCATTAATAAAAATAATTACCAATTCATAATTAACTAACAATAAATTAATTATCAATACCAATAAATTAAAATAAATAATGACTTAATTACAATTAAATTACTTCCCACCCTATTCCCCTATAAACCCACAACCGGCTACAGAACTAAAACACAAAATTAAATTAAAAATAATTAATAATTCCTAAAAATTAATATTTAATTTACTATAATTAAATTACTTCCCACCCTATTCCCCTATAAACCCACAACAAAATTAAATTACGCAAAAATTAAATAACATAAAATTCATTACTTTAAAAAAATTCAAACATACATAACAAAAATATTACATACTTTTAACACATATACTAACACTTAAAACACTATAAAAATTATATTTTTAACAACTATATTATGACTGTCAATATTACTATCTTCGATATTATGAAAATCGATATTTCTTACCTGAATTTCGATATTCTACACCACTATATTTTTGCATTACGATGTTCTGTCCATTCTATACAAAAAAACGTGATATTCTTTCCATTCAATATTTTGTTTTTCGATATTATGACTAGTCACCCCAGGAATGAGGCGCAGGCGGGTGGTGGGAGGCCTTAAACACCCTGCAACGGAGCTCAGGGGTCAACCCTTAGTGGTGGACTTGCGCGGGGGAGAGCAGTCACACAGGACCAGGTCAGTGGTCTTATTCTTCTTGCCGCCCAGCAATCGTCATTAAGTAGGGATCAGGGGGGTGGTGGGTCAGCTGGGAGGTGGAAAGGACGCACTGAAGGGGGCAGGGGCAGCGAGGGCAGCAGCGACAGGAGAAAAACGGCTAGAGGAATGAGAGGAAGCAGAAAGAAACCGAAAGGAAAGGAAACAGAATGAGAAGGAAAAATGGAAAGATTTAAAAAAAAGAGAGACAGAACGGCAGAAGACCAGAGTGCTCTCCCACTGGACCACCAGGGAGGAGTCTGCGGGTGGAGGAGGGCACCGAACACCCTGCAACAGAGCTAAGGGGACTCAGGGGTCAACCCTTAATGGTGGAGCTGCGCGGGCGAAAGCAGTCACACTGACCAAGTCAGTCATCTTGCTCCAGATAAGCATGATACACATATATGTTCGCATGACTACATTACAAATATTTGTGGAACAACCACATAAAGGAAATGAAGCAGTGAGTAAGTGAAGACATCTGTTATGCCACACTGGTAGTGTTGTTAATGAGCTGCCCTGCCTCAGAATACATCTTTAGATGTGGGGCATACTCACACAGGGACGCATTCCAGAGATTGGATGTCCTCCACTGGGGTTTGGACTGGATCTGGTCCACTTCTACTCTAGATAAGGGTTTGAGTTGGCAGACTCCACATCATACTTGTGTTCATTTCAAGCTTGCCATCTGTATTTTTTTTTTTGCCTCCGGTTTTCATCCAATTTGTGACCGTACAGAGTTATATTTTGCTCAAATTAGTAGCGCTAGCATTAGCCTCTTAAGTTCTGAGGTTTTCCCCCAAGCGGTTAGCCCTTTTTGGATGTTTGGAGCAGTTTGTGTTTAAGCTTCCATAACTTTTTTTCACAAAAGGTATCCAGGTCAAATTTGCTTCCTTTTTTCCCACATGTTGGAGATTCTAAAGATACCTAGACTTTGTAGATTCCCCACTAGGAAATCAAGAAAAGAGACAAACAGTAGCGCAACTTTAGGTGTTTTTTTAAAAATTAGGACAAACATGCTGTGCTTGAAAGTGTACCGTTTTTTGTATCTACACATGGCTTCAACATGTTGTACGGTGCTATGATCACCACCTTCCCAGCTCTCATGATTAGGCAGAATTGTAAAAAGAAGATTTTTGTAATTTGGAAGTGGTAGCCAATTTTCCCTATTTTTGTGGGTTTAACCTACCTGTGTTGGAAACAGTTGTGAAAACCATGGCTGAACCTAGCTAGCTATACATTTCTAAAAAGTAGACAAAATTCAGAAATTAGCTCGCTCATGGTTTTCCCAAAGAAACTAATTGTTGAAATAATAAAATTATGAAAATAAGTAGGAAAAATAGATATAGGTGACAAATCTTTCATCTGTAACATTTTTACCATGACAGCTGATTAAAAAACTAATTAGTCAGAGTCTTCAAGTCTCGGGGATGTAAAGTCTTTGTTGCCAAAAAGCACCCTAAACCCGAGAGTCAATAACTGTACTGCAGCCTATAATGATTTTTCACTGTGTACTGACCTTCTATCAGTTAATATTGTGAAATCACAGATGAAGTTCCTTCTGACGCCCCGAGAATGAGATTGACTCATAGTCTGAAGGGCTAGGAAAGTAGATTGAAGCCCCATGGATGCATTCAATACTTTCGCCATTAGACTGGAGCTGCTGAATCACTCACGGAAAGCATCTTAGGGATGACAATCCTTCTCCTTCACTAGTAATTTAAACAAATCTCTGGCCTATGAAAAATGAGAGAACGAAAAAACGTGCAAGGACATTTTATGGAGTATTATTAAGCTGAAGCCGAATCACACTTCCATATCCATTTGCAAGCAAATTCATAAAAACACAGCAATGAATAATGTGGATGTATGAAGTTTGTATTCTTTTCTCCTCCTGCACTATAATTGATGGGGCTGCCCCACAGCACTATGTATGTCCAGTGCATAATATAACTACTGCAAGTGACTTTTAAGGGGTACACGGCACACAATGGGCTAAGAATAAAAGTCCGGAGAGAATTTGGTGGGCCTTCTGGAGTAGGGGTATGACCCAGTGCGCGACGACCCCCACCTCATTTCTTTTTTAGAAATATAAAAATCCGTGGTGTCTACTGACCTTTCTAGCCCCTCCCCCCCTCCCCAACCGCAGGGAGAGCAGACTCACAGTAAGTACCCCAATATGTTCCCTCCCCTGCTGGGGGCAGAAATACTGTTGAGGCCGTTAAATTTGGTGGTATGGCCTAAGGCTAGGAGGGACTTCACACCCCATTATTCTTTTTGAAAAACATAAACATTCCTGGTGTCTAGTGACTTTCTTCCACCCCTCTCCCAGTGGCTGCAAAACTATTGTCAGAGTGAAAATAACTAGGAACAGAACAGCTCCCTTTACTTTCACTTTCTCCATTGATGATGTCAGCACACAATGCAAGCCTTTCCTCCCAGCAATGGGAGGATAAGACGTTCAGGTCCTCCGCACTGCTAAGGTAGTGAGGAGGACATGAATAGATTATCCTTGGCAATGTAGATATTAAGAAACACAGGGCCTCATTTATGGGGATTTGAAGTACGGCAGCACAGAAAACCACCCTTGCTGTGCTGCCGTACGTCAAAGTGTAAAGGAAGAATGCACTGTATTTATCAAATAAGGCGCTTTCCTGTCGTTTCTAACAGCCTTTGCGTCATTTCAGCAGTCTAGCACCAACACAGGCACCCTAGCACCATGGTGCAAGGGTGCTTATGTTGTTGGCAGGATTGTTTTTGTGAGGGAGGCGCATCCTGGAAGGCGGTTTCCTCTATCTAGGTGTGCTGCAGAATGCAACACACTTGGAAAGAGGAATAAATGTGGAGAAATGACGTTATTTCTCATTGTTGCGCCTCGGCTCAGGAAGTGTAAAGTTTTGGCGCTTCCCTAGGTGTACACGGTCTTGTAAATATGGGAAACATCAAAATCCATGGGTGTTTCGGGGGAACACCCACCACAATGCCTACAGAACGCCTCCAGAGCGCAGTGTAAGGCAACGCAGTGATTTGCGCTGCCTTTCCTTACTGCATATCTATGAAGCCATTCAAAGCCACACAAAGTGGCTTGGCATGACCTCATAGATATGATTTTGTAGTTTGTGCTGCCGGAGTGTCACAAAAAGTGATGCTCCAGTGGCTTAAGGGGCATATAAATATGCCCACAGTGACTACAGGAAATCGACATCCTTACTTCTGGCAACTTTCAAAAGAAAGACGAACAGTTGTTGTGTCCTGCAATTGACACCATCATATTTTCCACCCTTAAACGTTTACCTCACCTCAAATGTTTTGCAGGCATTTAATGCAGTAGTGCACAAGAGATGTGTATATCTATTTTGAGCTTATGGAAGGATTGGCACACACCCCCACTTTTGGTGCCAAGAGGCAGCGTGAGTATGAGGACTATTCCTCCTCTGCAGAAGATGCAGTGGCTCCCTCAGATGCACAAGGGTATTAACAAACATCTCCAGAAGGGTGGGGCAGACAGTGGAGAAGTGGTGAACCTAGATCTAACCAAATGGCAACTGGATATGAGGGTAGGAGAACCTCCTGAGCAGCAAGAACCAATGGTGTCTGGGGTTTAGACAATCGCCACACCACACCCTGAACTCACCTCTGCCATCTGGTCCCTCCTCCTCATACAAGCCTTGTCTGCCCATTACATGTCAAGTGGCAATTGTGACATTTCGCCCCAGACACCTCTGAACCCTCATTGCAGCCCCATCCTACTCTCGCTTCCCCCTGGAGTCAGTGCAGGAGTGTTTAGTCAGCTGGGCATAATGCCATCCTGCTTGCCATTGAGAAGGGTTTTACCGCTCTGTTGGATCTGTAGGCAGCAGGCCGAAATGGAGACAACCTGCCTCCTTTCAGGACTTTCTCCATCTAGTCTCCCAGAGGACCTTTTCAACACAGCAGTTGTATTTGTGAGTTGTACCCATTAAACTGCTCCCTGCCCTGTGTTTGATCCTACTGAAGTGTTTGGCCCTGCTGCCCAAAGGACAGGCCTATATCAGAAGAAGTAGTTCTTGTTACTGTCCTATGGGACCAAGACATGCATGGCCAGCAACCTTACTCCTTAACCCAGGGCAACAGAATAACGAGGTTGGGAATGTGATTTTACTTTGATTTGGATTCCCCTTTTTAATTGAACTGTCATGTTTTGGCCACTAAGATCATGGTGGTAGTGTTGTCACTGCCCTCGTTCATGCAGCATAAGGTCTGACTTCATCTTCTGAACTGTGAGAAGGTGATTGTTTAGTTGTGGGGCCTGCAGGTGCGCGGTATCAACCAATGTTCCTGGGGCCTCACTGGGTGGAGTAACTGGTGGCCTGAATGAGATGTAGGATCTCGTTTTGCCACGAGGTGTTTTCCCTCCCCATTTCGAGATGTTGCCTGTTCACCTCCAATGTGTGCTAAAAGAGGCGGTTCAAGTTCTGCAGAAGTGGATTGTAATTCTACAAGGCAATGGAGTGATTTGACAGGTACTTATTCAGGGTCCCTTATTGGGTTTTCATATAGCACGTAGACCAAGCTTGTTGCAGATACCACATTGCACCTGCAGGCTTGCAGTGTGAAGTAATCCTCCTCCAAGACAGCTGCTTTTCACCAAACCAACCCATCATGGAAACGTGGCTCGAGAGGAGATTGAGCACGTTATTCAGTGGAGTAGGGGCGCTACATGATGCAGAGACCATTCCTCATGGTACCAGGGAGACCACTCAATGAGGACCAGAGCTGCGGCGGAGGGGTCGATCTGTGGAACGTGCAGAGTGGTTGATGGGGTTAAAAGAGTTCGAAGTAACTAGAACAAACATCTATTGCTTTGGTCCATATGCCAGGGGCTTGCAATCCAGAAGATTGCCTGATGAAGAAGCTTGGTAACATCAGTGATGGGGTGGTAGGTGGGTTATCGTGCACAGGGGCAACATTCGCCACATCCTCGGCTGTGTTGTGTTTTGGCCTTATGGCAGAGGTTTCTCTCTCCAAAGCATCTTCCTCTGGCTTTTTTTTTACCTTAGGTACCGTGAATGCAAGAGTATGTATTACTTACCAGGACCATGGGTACTCTCTGGGTGGACAGGCTTCATAATGTTGGCTGCTCTTAAACTAGAAGCGAGTTTGGAACAAATGGACTTGGAAAGAGCAGCTGTCGTAGACAAGTGGAAAAACATGTGTTAGAAAGCACAGAACATCTTTTCATATCAGACATAAGAGTCATTGTTGTGAAAACATGATTCCTGACGCATGGATGTACTTGTCACCCAAGTGCTGCCCAGTAATTTACATCTACATACATGTGTTGTTGCCAGTTGGCAGTGAATGAGGTCCCTATATTTATTAAGGCCCTGAGTCTATAAATATACTTTAATAATGGATTGCAGACAAATACTTCTGTGGCCCCCCTGTTGCAATGTGGTGGGTCGGCTGTAGCATTGTTACCAGAGGGACAGGACACTAAGGGCATCTTTGTCCGCCCGCCATCCTCACAGTAAAAGGGACCGCCCGCCATAAGGGCGTGAGTCCTGTGGGGGCAATTAGGATGCGCCCTCCACAGTGGCGGGCGCATCCTGCATTCCTGGCATTGTGGCAGGCGGTGCACAATGCCAGGAAGGCATGCTGTGCACTTCCATGCACAACATGGCAGGCACTGCATGGTGGCTGCCATGTTGTGCATTGAAGTGCTGGGGGTACCATAGGTACCCACATGTTACCCCCCCAACCCCGCAACATCCTGCGGCCCGCAACGGGCCCGCAAACACAAAAAACACCACGGAAAGGCTCCCTCCCGCCTGCATCCTGATATGAATGACGATGTCTAGCAGACACCGCCACCATATGAAACCCTTTTTCGCCCGGTCAAATCGTTGACCGGGCGGAAAAGCAGTGGATGGTCTTCCCGTCCGCCGCGGTCCCCCTGTCATACTAATATGGCGGGGGAAATGGGTGGCGGGTGGGCTAGGATGTAGGGTGGAACGCCACCGCCATGAGGGCGGTGGCGATCCGCCCTACATCCTAATGGGCCCCTAAGTGACTGTTGCTGTGAACAAACACATTTTGAGAAATGATTAGTATTCAAAACATCATGAAAAGGAGTGTCAACTTTTACTAGAACTAAGCCATTTACTTTTACTAAGTGGTGTTCAGCCTGATTGTTACTGCCACAATGAGGCAACTCGTTTTGGAAGAAGTAGCATACCACAATGGTATATTAGACAACACAACATGTACAATGACATTTCAAGCCATAACTGTACACAGTTGTTCAATAGAATAATCACCAGGCATATTATGTGACTTTTGGATATTGAGGAGGCAGCCCATTCTGTTTTACTCCTACGACCAAATCTAAAAGAAAGGGAGCTAGTTCTGCCTGGAACACCTTATATAGCTGTACTGGAATTTTGTCAAGACCTGCTGCTTTCCTTGAAGCCAACAGATGTAATGGATTTTATACTTTCTCTAAAGAGATGTCATCTTCTAATTCCCGCCTTATACGTAGGTCGATTTTTCCCAGACCCTTCCCTCCTCCCCCATCTCCCCCCGAGTTATGTCTCGGCCCCAAGCCCAGATGTTTGACAATCATCCTAATATAATTCTCAATAAAACTCTTCAAATACACAGAGAATATCATTAGGACAAGTTGCAGGCAGATGACCTATCTTTTCTTTTAATTGATGCAATAGTGTTCCTGGCTGCTTTCTGTCTTTTACGTAACACTAACAGTTTCCCAGCTGACTCTCCATATTCACAGCTCTCGTTCTTATACGTCTGAAACCCTTCTAAAAGCTTCTGGGTTTGATAGCTGTTAATGTCTGCTTTTACCATTGTAACTTCTAGCTGAATTTGTGCTGCATCCGACTCCTGTATTATCATTGTCATATGCTCTTTCTTCAATATTGTTAACCTTTCTATCAAACTCCTACTCTCAGCCTCCTTTGCTTCCTTCTCTGTACCTCAAAGCTAATAATCCCCCCCCTCAACCCTGCCTTGAAAGCATCCAAAACGATACCACGTGAGGCACTATACCTATTAATATCAAAGTAAACAATCACTGAGCTTCTCATACGGTCAATGAACACAACGTTCGATAGTAATTTTCAATCAAAGGTCCATTTATACTGACCCCTAAAATACTCTTGGACCACAACATCCAGAACCAAAGGGTTATGATCTGACACAAGTTTTGGCAATTTCGTAATCCCTTCTTTATCCAAAATTCTTCCAGAGACCTGGAAATAATCTAATCAAACATGTTTTTTGTGTGGACAAGAAAAATACGCATATCCTGGATCAGAAGAGTGCTTGCTGTTCCACAAATCGACCAGACTATGGCTGACCATAAATGAAGTCAACACCCTATGAACTTGTGATTTTCTTCCCTAATAACTGCTCGTTTGTATCCTACCACTCCCTGGTGTATGTTCAAATCCCTGTAGATTATCCGAGGGTCTGATTCGATCCATAGATGATAAAGACGTTAATCCTATATCCAGCTCCACCAACGCCCATCTACACCACTTATCCACCAGTTTGCGTTTTACTGGCCCCATTTTATTTCTAGCAAGGATAGCCACCCCCGCTTATGTTGGAGCCAGTCGATGAATTTTACCCCTTAATTGACAGCATTTCCCTCCTACCCCATGGAATATGTGTCTCCTCTTTGCATTTTATATCAGAGCCACTGATCTTAGAATCTCGGCTACCCTCAACCGAATGGTTTTATCGTTCAGCCCACCCACATTAACCAAACATATATTTATTCTACCCATTTGATATCCAGGAAAGTGACATTATATTTCTTATCTTGATCATACTTGCTAAAATTCAAGAAAACCTTCTTTGCTCTTTCTCTGGGTTTTTTTCAGTATGCTACACCCCTTGCGACAAAAGCTCCACTGCTTCCCCTGCTCCCCTGCTACCCCGAGCCCCTCTACCCCTTCTACCTCCACCCACCCCTATCCCCGCTACCATATTTTCTTCCACCTCATCACTTCCCAGACCAAATCCCCCCTTCCTCCCTCCCTTCCCTTCCAACACTGAAAAGCTTCCAGAGCACTCAGCAGTCTGTGTGAGATGAGGGCAGCCTCTCCGACCAATAGGCAGATCAATACAAGTTACTATTCTTCACCTTCCCGCTACCCAATTCGTGAAAAACACTGCCATCAAAATATTGCGACCACCATTTCCCTTATTATTTCTTTAGTACAAAGACATAAAGCAAAAGAAAAGAAGAAAGTGAAATAGGTGAGCAGCCCTAGCTGATCTAGGAGTCCCCTCTTTAAACTCTAGTCTCCATAAAAAAAATCCTTTGCTTTAATTTCAAAAGTGAAGAACCATATCTCATCCCCCCAGATCACCTCCAGACGAGCAGGATTAGTTAAATACTCATGGTCCCCCTTGTCTTGAAAATGTTTGATTAATTGCTGCAGGCACCACCGCCTTTCAACAGTTGTATGACAAACGTCAGGCCTGACAAAAAATGAAATCTCTCTACTGGTCTGCTTAACTTCAGGCCTGGCCTTCTCGAAGACTTGACTGTCTCAAAAGAAAGTTCCCAAATTATACCAAAATAGCTCGCAGCTTTGATTCTTCTCTTACAAGCTGTTTCAAGACAAAAGACACCCTATGAGCTTGTTGCCCCTCTTGGGACCAATTCCATCCTTCTAGCTCTGGGAAGGCTGTGTGTAGCAGCTACGCCATATATGAGCGGACATGCAATCCCTCCTGCCTTTTGGCACTCCCAACACCTGCAGGTTACTACATCGCTGACGATTTTCCTGATTCTCAAGTTTCCATTTGATATCTATAAGCTGTGATTGATGAGCCTCTGTCTGCCCATGGGTACAGGCAAAATCTGTTTCAATGGCAAAGGTTCTTGTTTCGTCAGGCGTTCACCTATAACATTACATGCCTTGGCTTACTTTCTGACTGGCTCCTTCAGCTTTCTTATTGTAGCGTGAGATTTGTGGCCATCCTGCTGTGTTTCCTCTCGATGTAACATAATACACTGGAGAATGGTATCCATTGTTGGAGGATTTGAGCTAAAGATGTCTTGAGGGGGTGTAGTCAAGTTACCAACCAGCTGCTCCACTGGCGAGTAATTCCAATTCAGATCTGTATCACCCGATACTTGTCAACATTTGTTCACTGTCATGGCAGGAGCACCTTCGCTTGTGTCTGGAGCAGTACCATTGTCAATCGACTCCATGAGAGAGCCAGAGCCATTTACTGACCATTCTGTCAGATAGAGAAAAAAACAATCATTAGCCTCCAGGTCCTGATTATTGATCACAATTTCCAATCCCGAAGAACGAGCCATCAACTGCTGGGGTAACTTAGGCCCTCTGAGAGCTATTTAGAGAGTGTAGGTTTGTAGGGACAGAAATGTTAGAAGAGACACACAAATGGTCTATAGATCTAATCTGAGGGCTACTATTCTTTATAACCGCAGTCTCTAGTTGACCCGGCTTCACCTTATCACTCAGACCCCTATCAGGACTCAAGATGATCTCAGCATTTTGGAGTTTATCCTTAAATGCCGCTATCGCTTTATTAACAGATGTGGGGAGACAAGCTGATTTTTTTTACCTTATCTGGTGAAAGATGAGAAACCAATGTAGTGTACCTCCATCCATAGGCACTGATGTCCTTGTCTCTGAAAGTAGCATCTGTCCTGAGGCTGAGCTACCTTGTCCCCAGACTGATCAGCTACAGCTGCCTCCTGCTGGTGTGAACCTTCTGACATGCCGACGGAGCCATGCAGCAGCTCCAGCACCGTAGAGCCAGCCGGATGTTGGTTGGGTGCAGCCATGCCTTTCCCCGTTCTTTCCATGGTGATCTCCATCCTGGAAGCTGACAGCAAGCGCTGCCCGATCTGCTGCAGTGCCGGGCCACCCACAGACTCCATTCCAGGATCTGCCGAACCGTAAGGAGATGTAACAAGGGGGTAGTGCACCCGCCGCCCTAGGACCCATCACTGACGCTGAAGAGCGTCTGCGTAAAAAACAACATCTCAATTGGATTCACTTTGGTAACAGAAACGTTTGTATGTACAAGACATTACAAAAGATCTGGACATAGACGAAAGAGAGACTCGAAATTTCAATTCATTTAGAAGTGCATACAGCATCATATATTTAAAGACATATTTACGCAAAGACAATTAGGAAACAGTTTGAAATATCAGCATTGGAGGCATATAATGCATTTGGCAACCCAATGGGCTTTGTGCGCTACGTGATAGTGAGACAAACGGTGATGGCGCTAGTGACATATGGGTGAAAAACAGCGAAGGACGCAAATTGACAAAGATAATAAACAATATATACAGAGTTGCTGGTTCTTCTTTAGTGAATGGGTATTTACAATTAGTTTGGGAACCAGAGGAAGTGCTGCGCCATGAGTTGCGCTGTATTGTGGGTCGACGGCGTTTCGATCCTATTGATTTAGGGTCTTCATCAGGACCGAGTTGCCAATTGACGATGGTGATCTTGGTATAGGCGCAGTAACGGAGTCGCCTTAGGCCGTGGGAGAACCAAGAGGTGGAGACGAGCGAGGAGAGGTACCGTCGCAGGATTCAGTGAATGGAGGCGCGAATGGGCCCAAAAAACAGAGCCCCGTTCTGGAATACATAAGGGGAATGAAATATCAAATTTCCTGAGGCAGGGTCCGCTGATCCGCTCCACGTGTCACGGAGTGGGATCGTAATCGAGCACAGGAACGGAGCCCCGTCCTGGCTTTGATGAATAATTAATTGGAAAAAGCGCAGCAGGGTCAGGCGATCCACTGCTTGTCTCCCGGTGTGGAAACCGTGGAGGCGAAAGTTAACAACCGTCCGGGTCCGGGATCATGGATCGGTAAAGCGATCTGCTCAGTAGACCGCAATCCACGTGGAAGCTGGATTACGTCTGCAGGATGCACCGTAGTCTGCATTATCCAGCACAGCCACCACCAGTTGTTCAAAGGCGAGCAAGTACTCCCGTATGTGCACGGCCCTGGAGGAACCACCAACCAGCCAGGGTTGGAGCACAACTGAGACCTCCAAGGGCATTCTCCCACTGGTAGGTGAATTTGTTGCTTATTCACATTTCCATTTGATCAAAGGTTGCAGAACGACCACCTTAAGCGGGCACCATCTTGCTTTCCTGAAGCCGATCTACATTGAAGACATTTGGGTTGGCAGACTGCACAGCTCTGAACACACATGCCAACTCAAATTCCAAATCCCCATACGACAGCACCATGCTTGACAAGCCAAAACCAACAATGCAGTAGAAGGATAGAGCTTCACTTAGGAAAATCTAACCTACACTCTACAAATTTTTAGAAACCCTTCTGAAAGAACAAAGCTACCAACAACTAAGGATAGAACAATCAGTATGCAAATCAAACCTAAAATAGGTAAATAAACCAGACAAATGTACGATATGATACAATGTAAAGTTAGATCCCTTTAGTGGCAGCTGGTGACCTATGAAAGTGGTGAGGCATAAAAGTTGGGCATAACTTTTATGTAGCGAGCGATATGATCAAGTTCAATGGACCAACCTTGTAGAAGTGAGATTCCTATCAGTTTCGCTGGTGCAGGGACACCCTTTAGTCTACGGGTTCACAAAATAAGGATCAACACTGGAGTGGAACAAAACACAAGTTTATTATATCTCATGAGATGGCTCTGTCATACAGACAATGCAAGTGCCTGAGAGGGAACAAACTAGAACAGCCTAAGACCTTCCTTTTATACATTGTGGGTACCATAGGAATTCAGCATACACATCTTTGTCATAGTTACATCACACTTTACATAACCCTCTTATGGCATTTTTACATAACGCTTACACAACCGTTACACAACACCTTACGCAACCCCTTACACAGTGCTTACATGCTGAACTGTGGAATCCTGATAAACCCCTACCCACGTCACTTTGTAGATAGGCAAGGGAGGTTACAGGCGTTGGTGGACTTATAGATAAAACATCTGTGTGCTCTGGCCTTTCGGCAGGGCAGTGCCACTACTCTGGCCTGCAATCATTATCAGCACAACCAGCTTTTAAGTGAACACGTAACTTCTGACTTTATGAAAGTCCCTGCAGACACACAAAATGGGGGTTGGTAGACAAAATGGAAGAGGAGTAGAGGCTACCTTAACAGAATAATTTTTTTACCATTCAACAGTCGCTCCTTTCTCTACTAAACACATTTTATCGAATTAAATAATAACAATATATATTCCAGATACATAAAACTTCATGAGTACAGAAAGCATAAAAGAGAACATATTAACATACTTAGTGATATAATCACCATGACCACCATATTCCTCCACTTCTAAATCTGATCCTTTTACCTGTGGGTTATCATCATCATCTGGATAACATACTATATTTAGCTCTTTATTAAAACCTCCTGTATCAAGGGTAAAAATCTTACTAACATGTGCTGCCCATAAATCTCCAAACCAAGCCGTGCAAGAGCCATTGTGGGAGAATGGGAGTGGTATGAGAGGCGTTCCCCCTTTTTCCTGGTGTGCAGGTAACATCCACAAACCCAACAATCAAAAATATTAGCAATAATATGCATACAATGCAACATTAGAATAAATGCATTGTTCTGGTAAGAAAACCTGTTTCTCATCTAACTGTGAAAGAGTAAAATAGCAATGTTCAAGTGTAGGTTTTGGGCATACAAGTGTATGCATAAATAAATTCACATGTAGGAGCCAAGCTATTACTCAAATACTTATAACACTAGATAAACTTGCTGCCAAATAAATGAATGTCCATTTAAGTTTAGTCTCTCTCGACGTAGGGTGTTGAATATCCAGGCCTTCTTCCTCCATGTTTGGCATCCAAAAATCAACAATGTCTTAACTGTATTGTCTCTTAAAAATGCTGCACAAAAATGTTCTTTTTAAAAAATGTCTATAGTTTATGTCCAATGCATATATCAGTCAATGAGGAATTTCAGAAAGAAAACAGACATTTGAAACAATCAAACAGAATTTTCATCTCAATCAAAGTCCAAACTAAAAAAAAAAATAATTGTTGAAGACTTGCAGTTCAATAAAACCATAGTAATGAAAAAGAAAGTCAATTTAGCAAGTATTCAAGAAGGATCGTCCACAAGTTCATCCCCTACAGCTGAAGGATCGTTAAATAGATTGCTTTTTTTTCAAGAAATATTTCTGGGCCAACTGGTGGAAAGTTCGGATTCTATTTCCAACTCTGGACAGAGCAAAGTAATGTACACAAGGATAGTATACACAGTTTTCTGCACCACAAATCTTCTTTCCATTCAAAGATTCTTTTCTCTTCATCTCTTGATAGTTCTCAGTTATTTTTCAGCATTTCTTGACTCTTTGTTATCAGCTTGCTATCGGGGTGGCTCATACGGTTCAAACTTTGCATTACACAGTTCATTCAATGTGGCATTCTGTTTTTTTCCCCAGGCAATGTGACCACTCAGAGTGGTAGGCTCACAGCACTAATCTTTCCTTCAGAGGCTGCACCTGACTCATTCACCTCTTTGACACCGCTTTCATCTGAGTCAGTTTTCACTTTTTGCTTTTCCAGTGCAGTTTGCTTTAGTGCTGCGTCAGACTGTGTGTGTTCCCTTACAGCTTGACTGACCCTCCTCTGTTGGCTTTTGACCAATGCTGGTGTCTTTTCTTGAGAAGGAACTGTTTTATCAGAGGGACACAGGACCATAGTGTGTGAGAGGTATACACCCAATTTAGAAGGCCACTACATTTCACAACAGTCTTTGCCAGGATCATTCAGAACAGGCCTTTCTATTTCACAGCATCTCTCAGATCAAAGTTTTGACACCAACCATTATGCAGATCTTGTGTAGCTGCTGCAATCTGGTGAGAAACTGCACGCTCCACATCAGCCAGACCTTCACAGCAATGGCTAGTCTTTTCATCAGTGATTTTCACAAGTGCATTTGCATGTACATATTCAAACCACTTCAGTGATGCTAAAACACAGTCTTTTGCTAAGTGCAACTCTGTGCTGTCTTTGTGTTACTTTACCGTGCTTGAAACTTCAGGCATATAGCTTCAATCCAATCTTTGTCCAATCTGTGGTTCTGCAACATCATCTTTGAGACCTCATCTAGTTCTAATTTGAATAAGTCATGTTCTGCATGTTTTATTAATCTGACATCTTTCTCTGTGAACTCCCTTACTTCTGTGTTTATTATTTCTTTCAAATCATAATGTCCTTTTTCAACTGTCATTTCTGCTGTAGCTGTCTCTTGTTGGGCCATTTTAAAATGTACATCCTCCTCTGGAATCTGATAATTAACTTCATCTACTGCTTTCTGGTACAGACTTCACTTCACAATAACCAATTGCTTTGGTAGTGTTAATGCAGTCAGCAAATTTTTAACTAACTCTCCATGCTGTCTCTACAATTGTATGCAGTGTGGTAATAGCATAAGCTGCAGTCGTGGTGCCATCTGGTAGCTTAAAACAAGACTCATCTACATACAATTCACCCAGAACATCAGGCAGGGGAATGTCAGTCAGGTCCACACAACTCTTTGTTTGTTCTTTAGTGGTAAAAATACAGTCATCTATATCACTAAGCTGTTCAGAGGGCAATGGCAACAAAGTAGCTGGATTCAAGTTTAGGCAGCGTTTAAGTGTAATGTGTGGTGCTAACAAAGTGAGTTTGTACCCGGTAAGACAAGCACTCATCAAATGTTGTGTCTTAGTTTGAGTCAATAATACATCACTGAATGGGAAACAAAAAGCGTCAATTTATGATCCAGTACAAGTCCGGCTGATTGACTGATTGAAATGGCAGTTGTTGCCATGGCCTTCAGGCAACCAGGGAGTGCCCTGGTCACATATACGTTTTCCATTTAAAGTCGAACCCTTCTCTCATCACTTTCTACACTCTCTTCTTAAGCTTTTAATTATAATTCTTTAATTTTCTGTACAATAGTCTGTTCTTTAAATTTCTTCCTATCCTCTTCTTCTTTAATCTGTTTCTGTTTAATTTGTTTTCCCCATAACCCTACGGTATCAAACATACTCTGCTTACTTTTTCTCTGAAAGAGCTGCTCTTACATATTGCAGTTTCTTTAAATCAAAGGTACCATTTAAGTGGCCAGTGTAAAATTACATCTGCCTTCATATATTTGTTCCACAATGTGCTAAACAGTATGGCAGAAATACCATATTTAATGTACATTTCATAATTCAGAGTACATTCTAGAGGCGCTGGCTGTCTTTCTTCTAGAATACTATTTGTGTTGCAACAACAACATAATGCACGAAGTGTGCTCAAAACAGGCATGTTTACCAAATACTTCTTAATAGTGTTAAGAGACTCTTATACCAAAATCAAAAGATTAGAAAAATTCTCACATTTCCTGTCAAAGACGTTTTCAAAGGTATTTTTACTAGCACAAAACCCAAAAAAGACAACTAATTTGATCCTACCTGATCGCAGCACTCCAACTCCCACCGGCCGATCCTCTGATCAATAGATCCCCTCCAAATGCCAACGAAGAGCCCCAGTTTAGACACACAGCCGCCGCAAAGGTCAGGTCAATAAGTTGAAAACCACCTTGGCCGCGAGAGCAAGTCTTAGTCTGCGGGGCGCCCCTTAGTGTTTCTGTCCTGTCAAAATGACCTCCTTCTGGTCCAGCTGTGTCCTTCAATGGAGCCCCACATTGGGCGCCAATTGTAGTCGTGAGATTCATATCAGTCTTCGGGTTCACAAACTGAGGATCAACACTGGAGTGGAACAAACCACAAGTTTATTATATCTCATGAGATGGCTCCATCATTCATACAGACACTGCAAGTGCCTGAGAGGGAACACACTAGAACAGTCTAAGACCTGCCTTTTATACATTTTGTGTACCATAGGAATTCAGCATAGACCTCTTTGCATGGTTACATCACACTTCACATAACCCTCTTATAGCATTTTTACATAACTCTCACACAACCATTTACACAACACCTTACACAACCCCTTATACAATGCTTACATGCTGAACTATGGAATCCTGATAAACCCCAACCCATGTCACTTTGTAGATAGGCAAGGGAGGTTACAGGCGTTGGTGGGCTTATAGATAAAACATCTGTGTACTCTGGCCTTTCGGCAGGGCAGGGCCACTACTCTGGCATGCAAACATTATCAGCACAACCAGCTTTTCAGTGAACACGTAACTTCTGACTTTATAAAAGTACCTGCAGAAACACAAAATATGGGCTAGTAGACAAAATAAAAGAGGAGTGGAGACTAACTTAACAGAATACATTTTTTACAGTTCAACAACCTGGGGGCCAGGGCGAGTCCCTCTCCCAAGAAAGAATTTTTTAAAAGATTGGAAAATTGTTTATTTTAAAGAAAATGAATGTAGCAATAATGCAAGGCTTATAAAGCAGATATGGGGACAGATTAAAACTGCCCCCTATCTTCCTGCATTAATATGTTCAACAGTTACTGTAATGTGGTGTAAATTGTACAGCATGACAACTTTAGCTCTTTAACCCCTAAACTGCTGGACCTCCCCCCCTCCCTCCAATGCTGAACCCTTTTTTGGCTATTTGGGGTAGTTCCACGCTTAGGCCCTTGTACCTTTTTGTCCACATAAGGTATCCATGACAAATTTGTGTCCTTTTCTTCCAACATCCTGAGGATTCTAAAGGTACCCAGAATATGTAGACTCCCCTGGAGGGCACCGAGAAATTAACCAACATACAGCCACATTTTGGGGTTTTGGTGAAAAATTTGAAAAAAGTGCTGAAGAAGAAAGCATCTGTTTTTTTCCCTGCAAATGCTTATGCCGTGCTAAAATCACCATCTTCCCAGCTTTCAGGAACTGGCAGACGTGTGTTAGAAAACCAACATTCTCTACATAATTTTGGCATTTTAGTGGGACATAGCCTATTATTTGTGCCTTCAACCTCCTTTCAGTTAGTGTTAGAAATTGATGTACAACGAATAATGGATCCCAGAAAGCTATACATTTCTGAAAAGTAGACACCATTCTGAGTTCAACAATGAGTCAATTGTGCAGAGCCTTCAAGGTTTTCCTACAGAAAGTAACACTTGAAATTAAAACATATTGAAAACGAGTTAAAAAAACAGCTATTTGTGCCTGCATTTTCACCTGTAACTTCTTCCAAGTATGGCAGATTTTTCAAAACAATATACCGTTATGTCCACTGGAGCCTTATGGTTGCATGGGTATATAGTTTTTGTAGGTTCACCAAGAACCTGAAGTGCCCAGAGCCAATAACTGAGCTGCACCTTGCTATGGTTTTTCATTGTGTACTGCACAGCTTTCCAAACTTTTCATGTTGGTGACGCACCTTAGCAACAATCTTCATATTGCGACACACTAATGCGTGCGAGTGCAGCGAGCAGGCCCGACCACCTACTGGGGGGCCTGGGGGAGTTCACCCCCGAGAAAATTTTGAAAAAATAGTGGGCAAATGGTGCATTTTCAAGCGAATTTGAGAAAGCAGGAAGGTTAATAGAGCAATTGTGAATATATTCTAACAAAGACAGTAACTGGCAAAACTGGCTGTAAGCAAGGTTAAGTTCGTGCCTGAAACCAGAATATAACCATGCACACATTGACACATGTCCCAGTGATTTACAGCACAAAAAGGGGGGGGTGCACTCACTGCCAACCCTTTCAACCATGCACAAAGTCCGCCTGCTGCCTTGTTGAATATGAGTTATACAAAAATCCATTCAGGAAGGGGGAATTGTGAGTGGTAAAAAAATCAGTCAACTTATAAGCCGGTCTCTTCGCATTGAACTCAGGTGGGACCGCTTTCCACATTGCAGCGCGCCAAAATGCAACAGAAAATAAGATGAGTCATATGTTTTTCCATTCAGCACTGAGGTAAAATAAACTGGATATAAGAGTTAAGGACACATACATATATGTCATATAAATTGTAAATATCAAAATGTATGGGGACAAAACAAAAATCACAAAAACCTTTCATTTATTTTTTCAAAAAAACTATGATTTGTAATATAACACACATACATTTCCAAAACATGTTGTCCTTTATGAGTACAAATATTTAAATATGTGCAAGAAGGAAAAACTTTGAATAAAAACAACAGCACTTACTACTTTATTGAGATGAATGAGGTGGATAGGATGAACACAGCTGGTCAATATTTGGTGGAATATTAGATAAAGACACTCGCATTTCGTCATTGAGCATTTTCAAGCTTCCACGTGTCATGATTTAATTCAGCTAATTCTTCTTCAGAAAGTGAAAAAGTTCCAAGTTGCAGGTGAAAGAAATGAATTTCTGATGCAATCATAGTCTTTGATTTCAACATTTGGGAAGTAATGATGAAGGTTCTCTCCGAGCAATGTTAAATGGTCAACAATCAGGGGACTGATATCACATTTCAGCAGTTTTCGAAAACATTTCAAAATTCCTTCTTTCACTTTGCTTTTCCAAATTGCTCTTTTGTCTCTCATAGCACAAGAATTACAAAATTTGAAAGAAAACAACAGCACTTGTCTTACTATTTTAATGAGATATATGAAGCTGATAGGATGAACATATTTGGTTGAATATTTGATAAAGACACTCGCATTTCATCATAAAGCATTTTTAAGCATCCACGTTTCAGTGTCTTTAAGTTTTTCATCGTTGAAAAGGATACTTCACAATTGTATGTAGTAGAAAACTGCATGAGAATATTTAACGCTTTTTTACCTATGTTTGGATGCATTTTTGTAACACAAATCCAAAAGCTGTCTAAATCACCCTCTGCATGCATCATCAACTTACTTCGAGAATTTTTTATTTCAGCTAATTCTTCTTCTTCAGTTAGTGTAAAGTTCCCAGTTGCATTTGTAAGAAATGGATTTCTGCTCCAATCATAGTCTTGGATTTCAACATTTAGGAAGTAATGATAAACTTTCTCTCCGAGCAATGTTAAATGGTCAACAATCAGTGGGCTGATCTCATTTTTCAGCTGGCACTCATCAGTTTTGGAAAACATTTCAAAACTACCTTCTTTCACTTTCCTTTCCCCAATTTTTATTTTGTCTCTCAAAGCACACCTTTTATCCACTGCTGTTAAGATATTTTATCCTATTCCTTGCACACTGGTGTTGATTTTATTCAAATGTTCAAATATGTTAGCAAGATATGCCAATTTTGTGCACCAAAGTTTGTTTTGAATTAGATTGCAGAATTAGTGTTGCTGATTTTCCTCAAAAAGTTTAAGCATCATTTCCCGCAATTCGTATACAGGACAAAGCACGCAACTTCTTGAAAGCCAACGAGTGTCTGTGCACAGTAGGAGCTTTTTAAATCTTGCCCCCATTTGTTCACAAATATGAGCAAATATTCGTAATCTAAGAGGTCTGCTTTTAATGTAATTGACCATTTGAATCCCTTTGTCCACAACTTTTCTTAATTCATTTCCAATGGTTTGTGCGACTAGTGCCTCATGATGTAAAAAGCAATGAGTAAATATATTTTCATTTTCTTTCTTTGCTAAAGCTATAAAACCTTTTGTTGAGCCAACCATTGAGGGTGCAACGTCCGTTCATATCCCGACACAATTTAACCAGAGCAAATTATTTTCCTTCATGAAGCAATCTAAAGTTTTAAATATATCCTCACCTCTAGTTCTCAATGCAAGTTCTAGGCAATACAGGAATTGCTCAATAATTCTGTCACTATGGATGAAACGTATAAAAAACAGTATTTGGGCTAACCTATTGACATCTGTTGATTCGTCTACTTGCAATGTAAAGACCATATTATCGTCTTGGAAACTATCCTTCATTTGCAGCTTAACGTCAGCAGACATATCTGAATACGTCTTCCAATTGTGTTATCTGCCAAAGAGATTTTATTAACTTCTATCTCAAACTCTGCCCCAAACATTGTTCGAACAATAGCACAGCAAGATTGCTTTATGGCGGTTTCGGCAACAATGTGTGGTTCCTTGTTTCTGGCAATTATTTGAGCAACCAAGTAACTTGCCTTTTGAGCTTTCTCTGATGTCTTCATTCTCTTTGTGAATGATGCAGACTGCTTCCTTATAGATTTAGAAAGCTCAATAAAGTATTCTACTAGTTTTTCTGACAAATGGCTGTGTTTTGTGGTGATTTTAATTTATTTGGTACCATACTTTAATTTGCAAATATTTCCCCACAAACTAAAGACTGGTGACAAGGATGGTTTTCATTACCAGAAAATGTGAACCCCAGTTTCATATAAGCTTTTTGATATAAACGAGGATTGGAGATTTTCCCTTTACACTTCTTACTTACTGAGACAGACCACTCAGTTGATTCTTCGGTACTTTGCTCAATAGCTGCTACATTTTGTTCTTAGCAAACGCCATCTTCACCAGCTTTTCGCTTCCTAATTATAAACTGATCCATTTTGAGTTTCTGTTTGCCTTCCGGAAAAATGAATAAATGTGGAAATCTAGAGATAGGAAGAACATGAGATACAAAGTTTAACATTCTTATGCCTTGCTTACAGTCCTCATTCTCTCTAGTAACATTTCAGGGTTTGAGTAGTAGATTATCATGTGAAATCAGAACTCTCAGCATAAGGTGGGACAGAAGTAATAACTGCAAGGATGCTGGCTCGGACAGACTCAGGATACCAAGTAAGCTGTCCAGAACCCACAATTACATTTCATCCTTTATCAGAAGGCCCTTGCATTTCCATGCCATGGTCTTCTCCGCCAAACTAGATTGCTTACTTTCCTAAACTAGCATTTGCAATGCAATAGGTCTCGCATTTGCGAGAGTTTGAGCTATTGGCATTGTAAATGACAATGCCTTTTATTTGTGTGTTTTGAAATTCTGTAAGTGGTGTGTAAACTCGCACTTTATACTTCTAGTCCTTGCTCAGAAGAAGCAAGGCTGGCAATAAACAGGCACAGTTACTGCCAGCCTTGTTTCTTGTAAGCAACAACAATAAGTACAAAGTGTAAAACTTGCAGGTTTTCAAAATATGCATAAAAGGCTTTGTCATTTACAATACCAATACCTCAAACTATTCCATTGCAAATGCTTGTTGATCTCTGAGACAGAGGCGGCAGCAGCCATAGCAAGACGGGGACCATGACGCCAGCCCGTGCGTTTCAAAATCAGGAAGGAGGAGGAGGCAGCTGCAGCCAAAACAGACCTCAGACTTTGAATACACAGCAAATGTGGCGAGATAAGAGCAAGATTTACGCCCTGTTTACAACAGAGCTCTATAAACCAGGAGCACTGGTCTCTCATGCTCCAACTTAAAGAAAGAAATAGTGCCAATACATGTAACAGGGGGCAGTCTTTGAAAATGGGCTGAGCTTTTTAAGCCCATATCCTGAATACAGCATGTCTTGCAGATAAGGTGCAAGCGCTGCCTCGGCGAGACCTAAAAACGGCCTTTGCCTCTGGAAAGGCGCTGCGGGCCAAAGCCAGAGATTGGTCCCTTGGTGCTGCTGCTAAATACTGACCTCTGGCTGCCACAGTGAACGCAGGCAAAGACTGCACAAGAGCACACAGCATGACTTCCTTTTTTTTATTTCAATAGTAGTTTTTATTAAGAAAATTGTTTCCATTACAGTACAGTAGTGATGCTAGGGCAATAAATTGATTCTTGGCACCTTCTTGGTTACATTAGGATTACTGCTGCATAGGCTAGTTTCAGCTGTGGTTATGTAGAGCCCCAAGAAGAGGGGGAGTGGAGGAAAGGGGGTGAGAAGAGAGGAAAGGGGGAAGAGCTGAGGATAAGAGGGACTGGGGGGGGGCATGCTTGATTGTGGTCCTCTTGTAGTCTGTTGTTTGTGAGGCCTAGTGGACAGTGCGCGTAGGGAGGTTTGTGCGACCCCAATTGTGCATCTAGTGCAGACCACATCTCAGTCCTAGCTGTGTGATTGTGCGAAACATTTTCTGTGATGTTGTCGGCTCCTCTGAGGAAGGTGACCCAGTTGACCCATCCTTTGAAAGTGGCTTTGGCCGTGTTTTTCCAATTCGCTAAGATGGTTTTTACTGCGGCAGTAAGTAGGAGGTCCACTAGGTCTCTGTCTTCCGTACTTCCTAGGTCTGGTGCCATGAATGCTGTGGCTAGTCCTACAAACCCTGGCTGTATGCTCCTCCCCACTACTGTGTTAATGAGGTCTCTCACCTTCCCCCAGAATGTTTTGACCTTAGGGCATGTGAAAATTAGATGTTCTAGGTCACCTTTGCTTTTGTGGCAGTTCCAGCATGTATCACTCTCACGTATACCAACTTCTGCTAATCTTGCTGGGGTCCTGAATGCTTTGTGTAGGAGCCAGTATTTTGTTTGTGCTAGCTGCGGTGTGATTTTGTTTATTGTGGCTGACTCCCACAGTCGTGTTTTTTCCACCTCACTGAAGTGTCTGCTATGCATTGTTTCGCAGAAGGATATTGTTTTGAAGTTTAGGTTGGACGTTTTGGGGCTTAGAAGCTTGTATATGTGAGCTGTCTGGTGTCCGACCTTGTTGAGGTTGGTCAAGTAGTGTAGAATGTGAGGTGTCGTCTTAGTTAGGTTCGCTTTTGTTATGGCTGTCCTTATTTTGAGGAACGTTTAGAGTTCTATGTCCGGTAGATTGTGTGTTAGTTTGAGGGTGTTAAAAGTAAGTGGGGTGTTATTCTTTTCTAGTTGTGATGGAGTTGCGATTCCCTTCGTGAGCCAGACCCCGTTGTTTAGTGTTCGCACTTTATATTGTATTCTTGTGTTGAACCATATTGACTCCCATTTGGTATTTCTGATACCTTGCTCCATCTGCTTGTCCACCCTTAGCAGGGCCGTTTTGGTGTTCTTGATGATGAGATTGTTTGCTGCTGGGTGCTTGTTTGCTGTAAGCATCGCTATGGGGTTTAACCCGTCTAGGATGTTCTTTTCTAGCTCTAGCCACACTGGTGCGTAGTCTTGTGTTTGGTCGATACAGAAAATACCCTGCTTTGCCAGGCATGCCATTTGGAAGGTTTTGAGGTTCGTGATGTTCAGTCCTCCCAAGTTTTTATTGAATCGCAGTTTCTGTAGGCTGATCCTGGGTTTCTTTCCTTTGCATACAAACTTGTTTATCATGTTGTCGAGCTTCTTATGGAAATCATCCGTCATTGTCAGTGGTAGCATGCTTAGTGTGTAGTTGACCATTGGAGTTATCATCATCTTTATTGTTTCCACTCTGTATTTAGGGGACCACAAGTCTAGTCTCTCCTTAACCTTCTTTAGGGTGGTCTCTTCGTTGTGGTCAAGGGTTGCTCTCAAGTCTCTGCCGAAGAGGAGGCCCAGGTATTTCAGGGGTTTGGTTTGCCAGGCTAGCCCAGAGGATCCTAAACTATTTTCATTGTATGGACGTTCATGGGTTTGCATTCTGATTTGTCCCTGTTCAGTTTATAGCCTGACGCCCGTGCATATTCTTTTATGGTATCCATTAGTGCCGCGATGGAGGTGGTTGGTTCTTTTGTCGTGATTAGTACGTCGTCAGTGTACGCTGCCAGTTTCACTGTGTTGTCTTTTATTTGGACTCCTCTTATGTTTGGGTTGTTTCTTATCATGACCAGCAGCGGTTCTAGTGCCAGCAGGAACAGGGCGGGAGATAGCGGGCATCCCTGCCTTGTCCCACTTTCCAGTATAAATGGCTCCCATGAGCCCTCATTCACGACTACTCGGGCCTTGGGCTTTTTATACAGTGCCATAACCATGTTCCTGTATTTGGTACCTAAGCCGAATTTCTCCATGCATCGGTCAAGGAAGGGCCAGGAAAGCCAGTAGAAGGCCTTTTTCGCGTCCAGCGTGATCATAATTGCCTGGTCAGTGCTCTGTGCCGTTTGGTTGATGAGGTGGCAGAGGAGTCTGGTGTTGTCTTCAGATAGCCTGTTTTTAAGGTAGCCTACCTGTGAGTTGTGGATAAGGTGGGGCAAGAGCCTGCTGAGTCTGGCCACGAGGATTTTGGCGTAGATTTTGCAGTCTACGCTGATGAGCGAGATTGGCCGGTAGCTCTGCGGGTATTGAGGGTCTTTGCCTTCTTTGGGGATGACTATGATATTTGCCTCAGCCATAGAATCTGTCATTCTTCTCTCTCGGATGCAGTGAGTGAAGACTTCTACTAGGGTGGATTTGAGCGGCTGTTGGAATTTCTTGTAGAAAGCTGCCATGTAGCCATAAGGCCCCGGTGCTTTGTTTACCTTGAGTGCTGTTATTGCCATCTCTATCTCTGTTCCTGTGATGTCTCCTTCTAGTGGTTCACTTTGTTCCGCCGATAGCGTGGGTAGGGTAATTTTGTTTAGTAGGTCCTTCACCCCGTCTGCTACTAGGTTCTTGTCTGCCCTGTACAGTTCCTCATAGAACTGTTTGAAGGCTTCCAAGATCCCTTTGTTGGTCTTTTGTGATATGTTTGATTTGTCTGTTATCGCCGCAATTGAGTGTTGTCTCTGTTTTGCTTTCAGGTATGAGGCTAACGCCTTCCCTGCTTTGTTGGCGGAGCAAAGGTTTATGGATTTGTACTTGTTGATCCATGTGCCAGCTCTTTCGCTCAGTATCTTTTTGAGCTCGTATTTTTTCCTTGTTAGGTCTGTCAGTGTGTTTTTGTCAGTGAGGTTTGCACAGTGTCCTTTTTGTAGGTCTCTGATCTGTTCCTCTAGCTCTGCTATTTTCTTGTTTCTTCCCTTATTCATTCTGGCTTTGATGTTTATTAGTTTGCCTCTTAGTGTTGTTTTTAGGGTGTCCCAGAGGGTGCCTTTGTTAACTTCTGTGTTGTCATTGAAGTTTAGGTATTCCTTAATGGTTCCTTCAATTTCCATTATATTCTCTGGGTATTGCAGGATATCACTATTGAGTCTCCATCTGCGTGTCGGGGTGTCGTTGTGTCTGCCACTTATTGAAAGGAGATGTCTGCCTGGTCTGAGATGGTGATTGGGGCTATTTCTGTTTGGTCAATCAGGTGTGTGTGTGAGGCTGACATTAGTATGTAATCTATTCTGCTGTGTGGTGCGAGTAGAAGGTGTATTCCCTGGCAACTAGATGTTGCAGCCTCCAAGGGTCCCTGAGTTGGAGTTTGGTGCATATGTTCCTAAGGATGTTTAGGTTCTGCGAGTCGTGGCTCGGTCTATATGGATGTCTGTCAGTGGCCTGATCTAGTACTTGGTTCATGTCTCCCGCTAGCAGAAGGAGGTCCTCCTGCGGAAGATCGCCTAGTTTGGTCTCTACACTATTCCAGAATTCCTTATCATCTGAGTTAGGCCCATATATGTTGGCAACGTGAATAGTCTCTTCCCCTCTCTTTAAGCTTGTCACAAGGAGTCTACCATCGTTGTCTGCATAGCTGTCCTGTAGTGTCAGGTTCGCTCTTTTGCTTGCTAGTGTGATGACCCCTCTTTTCTTCTGTATGGCAGGTGAGCAGAAGACCTCGCCTATCCACTTTGCCTTGAGCCGTTGTGCATCCTCCTCCGAGATTCTAGAATCTTGGAGGACGTACACGTCTCCTTTCAGTTTCGCCAGGTATTCTAGAGTCTTTATACGTTTTATTGGGTGGTTGAGGCCTTTCACGTTAAGGGACACCACCTTAAGGTTCGAGTTTAATTGACCTTCTGTTGGGGCTGTCATGGCTGTTTTTTGTTTTTGCTGTTTCGCTTGGTGTGATCTGGTTCGTCTGTCTCTGTTGTCTGCCGCCCATCTGACCCCCCCATAGGATTGTGCCCAGATTTGTCAACTAAGAGGTTTAGGGCTGTGTGTTTGGCCTGTGATATTGCCCCTGGGTGAGAAGTGGGTGTGGATAGGAAAGTAAAGATCGAAAAGGCATGGAAACAAAGAAGTGCATATATCTGTACTGGAATTAACTCCCCCCCTCCCCTCCTCCCTCTCCTATTCCCCCGCATTTAGAACTGTAGACGTGCGACAACAAGGGCCCTCCCTCCCTCCACCCCCTGAGTTCAGTGCTTTCTTGGCCCATCCGTATCAGTTATGCAACGTGCGTTGCAGCGCTTCGCCTTCCCACAATGGTGCCAGCATTCGCAGTGTACCTAACAATGCGGATAAATTATATGGGTACATCTTCTTGTGTCTTCCTGGGTGGTTTCTGCATCGAACGAGGTAGTCTGTTGGTCATGAGGTAGTGTGGTTGATGCGTTCTGTGCGTTTGGTTGGCCTTCTATGAGAGTTGGCCTGAGGTAGATCTTGGTTGTGATTGTCTTGATCGTTCATCAGTCATGCAGGACAGTTCTTTGGTTGAGTCAGCATTCCCCTCCTCCTGCTTCTGCTGCGTCTGACGAGGCTCTTCTTTTGGGTACTCCTGGGCTTTGCGCTTCCATGTCTACTGGGTCTGGACCTCTTAGGTATCTCCTTAGTTCACTGGGCTCGTCAAAAATCCGAGTGACACGCCTGTCAGTGATCTTCATTCTTGCTGGTCCTGCGAAGCTGAAGGTGATACTGTCTTTCCGTAGTTTGTCCCTCAGGGCCAGGAACCCTTTCCTTGTTTCCACCGTGTGTCGAGAGAAGTCTTGCGTTATGACGATCTTCTGGCCATTCACTTTCACGTTTTGCCCTTTCCTGGCAAAGGCGAAGATAGCTTCTGTGTGGTTGGCACGGAGCGGCTTGCATATGATTGGTCTAGGTCCTCTACTCTGCAGGGTTTTTGTTGCTGGGACTCTATAGGCCTTGTCTACTTCAAATGGCCTATCGAAGTTCAGACCTGTAAGCTTTGGCAGGAGGTCTTCTAGTAGGGCTGCGCACGAGTCTTCTTCTCCCTCTGGTACGCCCAAGAGCCTTATGTTTCCCTTCCTTCTCCGGTCGTCCTGTTCTGCCAACAGTTTCTGCAGATTGTAGGTTGTTTTGGCAGCTTGTCCAAGGTCTATTTGTGCTCTGTGGGTGGAGTCTTCTAGGTCGCTAACCCTTTTTACCACAGCGTCGATTCTGCAGTTTGTCTTGGATTGGTCCGCTCTAATAGCTGCCAGCTCAAGTTGCATGCTATCAATTGCATTTTCGTGGCTTTGGCTAGTTGGTTCCCTTCGTTGATTTTCTTTAGGAGTGTATCTAGTGTCGTCTCGTTTTTGTTATCGTTCTAAATCTTGTTTGGCGATTCCAAAAAGTCCTTCCAGATCATTTTGATGTCGTTGGTGTTCTCATCATCTCGTCCTGCCATGGTGTCAAAACCTCTTCTGGCCAGATAGGTGTGCAACCTGTTGTCTCTTTGTTGTTTGGCTGGGTTGCCTTTTGTCGCTTTTTCTGTGGTTTCCTTGTGCGTGGGTGTTGTATCCACGTGGAATCTGCTTGGCCACCTGACTGTCCTGGTCCTGGTCCTAGTCTTCGCCCCCTCCAGCTCTGAGGACTTTTTCAGCCTTTGTCTGGGTGGATTGGGCCCCCTGCTTGTTAGCGTTCACCACTTGTTGTTACCGCTGTTTTGGCTAGTGTGCTCGGGGCCTGTGGGTTTGCAATGGCCATTTTTCGCTTGCACCACTGCTCGTCCGCCAGCTGTTCCACTGGGTGAGTAGCACAGCCCACCGAACCTGTTCTGCGTGCTTGGTTCTGCTCAGTGGGGTGGCTCGGCGTCTCCTTGCAATTGCCTCTTGCTTGTGGCTCTGCCAGTTCCTACCCTGCTAATGACCTTCTTGGTCTAGATTCCGCTGCTGCACTCGATATGCTGCTTGCGGCGGACCTATGACCTCGGCCTGTCTGGTATCGCTCTCCAGTACATGCCGTGGTTGTCTTCCGTGTCTGTGGTAAAATGGCCTGTGGTGTTCACGTCTGTTCTTAACATCCGAACATCTGAACTAAGATGGCCGCCCCCTGTATAGTTCCGGTTTCGTTTCGTTTCCACGCCGGTAGGGTCTTGCTCGTGTCAGCGTGGTGAGTAATCTTTATGCAGAGTGCTGGGGGTTTTCCCTGTGACCGCTCTTTGTCTGCCTCTTGTTTCCGCTGTACCTTTGATCTCTCGTTCGACGCGTTTGCTGCAGGTTCGCCTGTCACAAAATGGCCGCTCCCAGTGTGGGTTTCGGTTTCGCCCGCTAGCTTCTGTTATTGTTCTGCTTTGGGGGGTGCTCGCCTTGTTAAGTGTGCTTGGCCTGGGTGTTGTCTGAGTCGGAGGGTTTTATTCGGGGTCGCTTTTTGTGCCTTCCGAAGGCTCGCGGATTCTGTGGTCAGCGTACACCCCTTCCGCTGCTTCGCACATCTGTAAATGGCTGCGCCCGGTGAGGCTTTCAGTTTCTTTAGCGCGTTCTTGTTCGGCTTAAGGGTGCACCCTAGCGCAGTGCTCAGCTCGACTGTGCTTACCGGCTTGTTCGCTGTCTTGGCCTGAGGTATGGTCGCGTTCCACCGCTTCTTCCGCTGCTGCCTGGTTACCGCTGATCCTCTACTAGGCTGCCGGTGTGATACTCCCTACGGCTCCGTGTGCCGCCATCTTGCGCTCCTCCTCTCGGCGCTCGCCCGAACCTTTTCTTTACTTTCTCGCTCGTTGCACCCTTTCGACCCGGAATGGTTCTTCCTTCATGTGCCTTGAAGCTTCCGACACCTTCCCTCGTTCTTTATTTCCTGGGTTTTGGGCCTATTTGCCGCTATAATCGCCGTTAGTTACTCGGGGTGGTGGTGGCTCCGAAATTAGGCGTCTATCCTCCTCGCCATCCAAACCACGCCCCAACACAGCATGACTTCTATGTACTTTATCTCTTTGATAGTTGTGAGACTGCTGGAGGGCAGGCAGGGGTGCTGGGAGATAGAAACAAGCTGGACATAAGGAGCGGAATTGAAACAACAGTCAACATGAAAGAGTGACAGAGAAAGCATGGATAACACCACATTGTCAAATGAGTTACTTCTATGCTCTTCCTCCCTAGAGAGGGCGTTGTTTTTATTTTACCTACATTTTAGCATTCCATTGCTAACAGGCCCAAGAGCATAAAGTGATTTACCCAGAATGACATTAGGATTTAGTCGAGAGGCCGGTATCATAGTTTAGTTTCATCATACAAAAGTGGCAGCACAGGGCACAGAAAAAGAGAAATATAGAAGGAGAAAAGAGGGACATAAAAAGATGGAAAAAGTCAGAGATTTCAAGAGTTGGTGTGGAAAAATAGGGAAACAGCTTGCCATTGAAAGTGACAGAGAAAGGGATGTATGAGAAAAGAGGTGCAAGGAGTGTACTTTCTGTATGGTTCTGCTGCAGCCTTGCTGCTTTGTTGCAATGGAAATAAAAGAAGGTTCTGTAATGCCATCAAAAAAGCACTCAGAAGCAGTGTTTGAAATGGTATGGTAGATGTAGTGGTACTTTTTGTACAGGAGTACATGTGTGAATTTTGGGAAGCCTGTACTCTCCCATTAAAAGCCCCCACTGAGAACAGCAAGTACGCTCTCCCTCTCAAACTAAAGAAGAGCAGGTACTCAGTACCTGTGAGCACTGGCTCATTTAAAGCACTGCTCAGGAGTGTTACACATAAGGAAAATGAGCAGTGGAATTAGGAAAGGGGCTCATGTGAAAAAGAACAGAGACCGGTGCAAAGCGAGTGTCACAGGAAAAAAGTGAGGTGTATTGGCTAAACTTGTAGAGTACTGACAGAGAGAGAATGAGTGTCACAATACAAACAGACAAAGTGAGAGAAACCGAGGGGCTAGATTGATTCGAAGCAAGTTTCTCTAGGAAAGAGGGAAAAAGTCTAAGAGAAAGGAGAGGAACTAAGAGGAAAAAAGAAAGACTAGAAACAACGAGAAAGAAGGAATGTAACTTGCAAAGATAAACAAGAAAGGTGAGTCAAAGAAAGATAGACAAAGGGTGGCAGAACGATGAGAAGGAAGAGCGTGACAGGAACGGGAAGGAAAGGGGTCAAGTGTCAATTGAAAAGCAGGTGTGATAAACGGAAAGTATGAAACTGATGGGAGGACAGTCGCAGAAACTAAGAACTCGAGAGAAAGAGTAGAGCGAGGTAAAGTGAGAAAACAAAATGAGACTGAAAGAGCAAAATATAGAGGTAGGAAAGGGAAAATATTGCATTTTTAACCTCACACTGAGAGCTGGGGGTAAAGCTGAAGAGTAATCCAGGGGAGCTCTGTGAAACAGAACCGAGGCTATCAGAGGCGCAGCAAGAGCATTGGCACCGGGGTTCAGGGAGCGAGGGTCTAATTAAAATCAAAGCAGAATCCGGACTGTAAAATTAAACACACTAAAAAGCAGTTCGTATTTTGCAAAAATATTTTTAATTCAATGTAATGTGTCAGGTTAAAAAATGTTGTCTCTCAAATTGTGTAGAAACATGTAGAGATGTTTCTATTCCTGTAACTGATATTCCTGATATATAATGGTGTCATCTATTTTACATTCTGTTTGCTGTAATAGTTTTGTAACACTATAAGTGAGGGTAAGAGAGACTATATAAATTGGAAGTAATAATGTTAATCTAGATATATGTATTTTTGTGTAGTGCTTGCTACGTGGATAGGGCTGTTTGCGCAGTGCAGTGTTCACGTTTTTATTTTCACTCACAGACCCTGCCATGATTGCATGCATGGGCGTCCGCAGGGGAGGGCAAGGTGGGGCACTTGCCCCCCCCTGGAACACCGGTCCGTCACTATTGACAGCCCCCACAGTGGTGTTTGTGTGCAGGGCAGTCGATTTTAAAAGCGTGAGAAAGCGCTTAATGGCGGTTCTGCTTGATGAGCGGGAAAACTGCTGCTGATGGGCAAGAGAGAAGGTCGGGGTCTGGCTGCTCCCACAGCTTGAAGCAGAGGCGCACCTAGAGTCAAATTTCGGGAGTGTGGGGCGGGGGGTTCACATGTTTCAAGCTAAGGAAGAGTAGAGCTGCAGCCAGGGGCCCTAGGAAGGGGTGAAAACCATCAAAGCCTCATTAGCGCCAGCACCGAATTACACAATTCGCCCAGAGATGCAATGGGTGTGTCTGCCTGTTTTTTGCTAGATCAATTGGAAAGTCCTTCTGTGCACTCGTAATTTATTCGTACTCAGGCTATATTCCTTTCTTTTGTTGGTGCTACTACATCCTGGTACCTAGTCTTTAGGTGCCCTTTCGTATACCATATCGTGTGTGGTGCAGACACTTCTGTTCTGATGGATGTGTGCACTTTTCAGCGAACATTAAAGTTTCATCAATTTCTTTTCCAAGGTAATAATCAGTTTTAACTCTTTTTCAGTTGTCAACAAAATATTTTAATTCATATTTTGGTTTTCATTGTTATTTGTTGTTATACGTTTTTTAATATATCCATTATTTCTAAACTAAAATAATGGATATATTAAAAAACGTATAACAACAGTTAACAATGGAAACCAAAATTTGAATTAAAATATTTTGTTGACAACTGAAAAAGAGTTAAAACTGAACAGAAGTGTCTGCACCACACACGATATGCCTGTTTTTTGCACCATAAGCACTAGTATTACAGAAGGGTCTGCAGATGAGATGGATTAAAGAGTTTACCCCTTGAGCTCCAAAGGGGCAGTCCCTCATGTTCATCGAGTGTAGCCCCTGGACCACTGTCGGTACTCACTGTCGCCTGATATGATTCATGAAGGGAAAGCTGCCCCACAGAGACAACTTTTCCTTTCTGAATCATGTACCAACTGCAGCTCAGTGTTGGTATCAGATCAATGGTTTGCGACTGCCATTGCGTTTGAAAACCATTGATATATGTGATTGTAAATTGCAATTTGAAGATAGCCCCCTTTTCACTGCCCCTCCAAATTCCAATATGGAGTAAGATGCAGAACCCCCTTTGTCAATCATGAAGGTTATACACAACTCTAAAAGGGGGTTTTGCAGTAGCAACCACTGTGATGCTGCACATTGTAAGCTTTATGACCACAACATCCTATTGTATTTGAGGGCCCTAGTTATTTAGATAAAGCTGGATGTGCCGTGAAAGGAATGACAACGTTACAAATGAGTAGTGCCTTTAATGCTCTGGAAATGCTAGGATCTCCAATCTACCTCTCTACTTCTCTCTCTACCTCTCTCTCTCTCTACCTACCTTTCTCTCTACCGCTCTCTCTCTCTACTTTTCTCTCTACCTCTCTCTCTCTACCTCTCTCTCTCTCTACCTTTCTCTCTACCTCTCTCTCTCTACCTCTATCTCTACCTCTCTACCCCTCTCTCTCTACGTCTCTCTCTCTATGTCTCTCTTTACCGCTACCACTACCTACCTCTCCACACCTCTCTACCTCTCGCTATCTCTTCCTCTCTCTCTCTCTACCTCTCTCTCTCTCTCTACCTCTCTATCTCTTTCTCTCTACCTCTCTACCTCTACCTCTCTCTCTACCTCTCTCTCTCTACCTCTCCCTCTCTATGTTCTCTCACTCTCTACCTCTCTCTACCTCTCTCTCTACATCTCCCTCCCCACCTCTCTCCCTCTCTACCTCTCTACCTCTACCTCTCTCTCTACCTCTCTCTACCTCTCTCTCTCTCTACCTCTCTCTCTACCTCTTTTCTCTCTCTCTACCTCTACCTCTCTCTCTCTACCTCTACCTCTCTCTCTCTACCTCTCTCTCTACCTCTCTCTCTCTCCCTACCTCTACCTCTCTCTCCCTACCTCTACCTCTCTCTCTTTACCTCTCTACCTCTCTCTCTCTACCTCTCTCTCTCTCTACCACTCTACCACTCTCTCTCTCTCGACCTCTACCTCTCTACCTCTCTCTCTACCTCTCTTTCTCTCTCTACCGCTCTCTCTCTCTCTACCTCTATCTCTCTAACTCCCTCTACCTCTCTCTCCCTCTACCCCTCTCTCTACCTCTCTACCTCTACCTCTCTCTCTACCTCTCTCTCTCTACCTCTACCTCTACCTCTCTCGCTCTACCTCTCTCTCTCTACCTCTCTCTCTCCCCCTCTCTCTCTCTACCTCTCTCTCTACCTCTCTCCCCCTACCTCTACCTCTACCTCTCTCGTTCTACCTCTCTCTCTACCTCTCTCTCTACCTCTCTCTCTTCCTCTTTATCTCTACCTCTCTCTCTCTCTACCTCTCTCTCCCTACCTCTGTCTCTCCCTCTCTACCTCTCTACCTCTCCATCTACCACTCTCTCTCTACCTCTACCTCTACCTCTCTCCCTCTACCTCTCTCCCTCTCCCTCTCTTTCTCTACCTCTCTTTCTCTATCTCTCTCTCTCTCCCTACCTCTACCCCTCTCTCTCTATCTCTCTCTACCTTTCTCTCTACCTCTTTCTCTACCACTCTCTCTCTACCTTTCTCTCTACCTCTCTTTCTCTACCTCTCTCTCTACCACTCTCTCTCTACCTGTACGTCTCTCTACCTCTCTCTCTCTCTACCCCTCTCTCTATCCCCCTCTCTACCTCTACCTCTCTCTCTACCTCTCTCGCTCTACCTCTCTCTCTCTACCTCTCTCTCTCCCTGCCTCTACCTCTACCTCTCTCTCTACCTCTCTCTCTACCTCTCTCTCTCTACCTCTCTCTCTCTACCTCTCACTCTACCCCTCTCTACCGCTCTCTCTTCCTCTCTCTCTCTACCTCTCTCTCTACCTCTTTACCTCTCTCTCCCTCTCTACCTCTCCCACTCTCTCTCTCTACTTCTACCTCTCTACCTCTCTCTCTACCTCTCTCCCTCTACCTCTCTCTCTCTCCCTCTCTCTCTCTACCTCTCCCTCTATCTCTAGACTTCTCTCTTTACCTTTACACCTCTACCTCTCTCTCTACCTCTCTCTCGCTCCCTACCTCTACCTCTTTCTATCTACCTCTACCTCTCTACCTCTCTCTCTCTCTACCGCTCTCTCTGTACCTCTCTACACCTCTCTCTCTCTACCTCTCTACACCTGTCCACCTCTCAACCAGTTGAATTCCGGGAAACCATCAGTATTTCAAATCTGCGCATGAAACGTGGGTAGGATGAGCTGTGCAGCTCAGAAAGGGATGTTCTTTTTACATAATTTGTATTTGATAGAATTGGGAAGCAGGAGAGCAGTCTCACAGTTGAGATAGGGATTAACATACACTGGTGACAGCTTTTGAATTGGCTTTAAAACCATTCAAAGATGGCTGCAGCATCTACGTGTGAAGTGGTGGACTAAGTGGCAGCCGGAGCCATATAGCACTGCTTGTCATTTAAAAAACAAAACAGCATTGACATAGCCAATAGGTCTCCCCTTTGGGACCTTATAAGTGTTTAGTTGTCTAGGACAATATCCTTGGTGCAACAACATCAAGTGTTGCATGGCTAAACACTTATAAGGTCCCAAAGGCGAGACCTATTGGCTATGTCAATGCTTGTTTGTTTTTTCCTCTGTTTCATTGTGGTTGCCAGCTAATCTACTGTGAAGCCTCACATAATTTCCTCCCACCCCATGGGGTTCTTTGTTTATTTAAGCTCTTTGTCTTATTAGATTTTTTTATTTGTTTATTTAATACTTGTGCTCAATCATGTCGGAGGATGGTGATGAAGTAAAAATGTTGCCCCCCCCTGGAAAAATTTCTGCGCACGCCCATGATTGCATGCCCCATTTCCCAGCAGCCTACCACTTCCTTTCGAACTTTTTCAGGCAGACAAGGGACCTGCTGACTCCGAACCCAGTACCCTTGCACTCAGACATACACACTGGTCAAACAACCGCACACACGCACGAAAGCATAGCATGTACCCCAAACAAACCACTTCTGCACAGATATAGCGCGTGCAAGCGCACAGTACATCTTTTTTCTATCCTCACACAGAACACATGTTTAGACACTCAGATATGACGTACGGCTCTTTCGCTCTTAGACACACAAAGCACACAGGCACTTTAACTCAACCACTCAAGCACACCATATGCGTACACTTACCTTCCCTCTCCCAGCACTCTGCATCTTATCTGCTTACATAAGATAGAGGACAAAAGCCCCTCTGCTCCCAGCCCTCGCAAGACACAGATGGAGGAAACAGTGCTTCTGCTCATCTTTGGCACACGCAGCAGGGATTAAAAATAAGCCCAGGATCACACGTTTTTATTTTCACTCACCAACCTTGCCAGGATTGCATGCCCCATTTCCCAGCAGCCTACCACTCCCTTTTTGACTTTTTCAGGCAGACAATGGACCTGATTTTGATGTTTATCTCGAGGTTTAAACCAACCCGTAATTACAGGGTTTGTTGAAATCCAACCCACTTGTAAATGCAATCCCCGTGCAGCCTAAACAGAGTGTTAACATTTCGAAGATTTGGCTTACTGAGCGCCTGTGAAGCAGAGGCGACTCCATGGTCTCTGCGTCGAAAAGGGAACAAGGCCGCACGCTCAGCTTCTCCTTCCTCTATGTACGTCGCTATACTATACTGCGTCACTGAATGCAAGCATTCGCCCTAATATGCCTGCGACGTCACGTCATTGTCGCGCGACACACCCACACATGGGAGGCGACACAGTACTGTGTTGCGACACATTCTTTGGAAAGCTCTGGTGTACCGGGCATACAGGAATTCACTTTGTAAAATATAAAGAGTGAAAAATAGGTATCAAGGAAAACTATGTATTTCCGAAATGGGAACAACCTATGGAGTTTAGAAGCAGTGGTTATTTGCACAACTCTGTATATGTGGTTACCTACACCTGCATGTGAATTAGAGGGCATTTTTGAAAATGAATTCTTTTTTACACACAGTCCTACACTTGGAAGGGAGAAATGCAAGGAAAGTCAATTGGCAATAACAATTATTCTACTATTCTGTTTTCCTCCAAGTCTCCCAGTAAAAATGGTACCTCACTTTTGTGGGTAGGCCTAGTGCCCGCGACAGGACACGCACAAAATGCAATGCGGACATACCACATTTTACAGTGAAAACTGACCCTTTTTTTGCAAAGTGCCTAGCTGTAGATTTTGAACCCTAGCTCAGCCGACACCAGGGAAACCTAACAGACCTATATGTTTTTTAAACCTAGACACCAGAGGAATCCAGCAATTTATGGTTGCTAAAACCTTGTAATTGTGCTTTATGGGGTTCTTTTTGAAACTCAACTTTGGCTATCTTCTGAATGGTTTGGGCATTTGAAGTTGGCAGGATTTATACAGAGAACCAGGATGATCAGCTCTTGCATGCAGTAGAGAGCAAATCTAAGAAAGCCTGGTGTGTAACGTATGTAACTAAAGGAGGCATAAGTGAATACTAGAGAGCAAGTTCATTTTACATATGCACAAAATAATAGCACAGAAGGACCACGATACACACCTTGTCTCTTGGCCTGCCAGGAGTGCTGTGCCTTCACTTGGCAACTGTCTGGAATGCTGACTGCGTTCCAGTGCAAGTCCTGCTGCTGCCAGTGGACAAGGGCTGCCTCTAGTTACACCAGCCTTTCTGTCCACCCATAATTTCGTTATGCTGTGGGTCTCCCACTGGCTTCTGGTAGTATTCCTGGTGCAGTTCTACAAATTCCCATTCATGAGCACTATCCATACCATATCGAGCGGCCAAACCACTAGCACATATGTAAAAAGATTCACCCACATAGGTATACTCTTGCCACAGGAATGCATAGTTTCTTATACTATTTGTGTTTCTCTTATTTAGTAACGTCCTCCAAGCACCGGTCACTTGAAAAATGGATTATGCAGTGTGTTGCTCATTTGTAGATCTGTAACGCACAATAGATCATATGAATATAACCAAATCAATAGGTTAACCGAAGGGATTTTTTAAGTATTCTATTGTCACCCAGATTTTCCGCTCATATAATACAAGGACATATTTTAACCTTTGTACATGTTTGTGATTAATACCATATAAAAGTGATAATTGAGGGTCACCTAAATAGTCAAAGTGACTACAAGTTCCTGCGACAGAAGTAACTCGCGGAGTTTTTACCTAGTACATTTACCTAGTGCAAGATATTTTATAACATAAAATATCTTGAAATAATTAACATCGCACACCGGCTAGGCAATGCCCAATTAGTTTGAAACTGCATCCCCAGTACTGCCGTTCCTTCTCTGTTTGTGTTTGGCTGCTAGAGGGAGGAGCATGGGAGTCCGCAGAAATTTTTCCAGGGGGGGGCAACATTTTTACTTCATCACCATCCTCCGACATGATTGAGCACAAGTATTAAATAAACAAATAAAAAAATCTAATAAGACAAAGAGCTTAAATAAACAAAGAACCCCATGGGGTGGGAGGAAAATCATGTGAGGCTTCACAGTAGATTACCTGGCAACCACAATGAAACAGAGGAAAAAACAAACAAGCATTGACATAGCCAATAGGTCTCGCCTTTGGGACCTTATAAGTGTTTAGCCATGCAACACTTGATGTTGTTGCACCAAGGATATTGTCCTAGACAACTAAACACTTATAAGGTCCCAAAGGGGAGACCAATTGGCTATGTCAATGCTGTTTTGTTTTTTAAATGACAAGCAGTGCTATATGGCTCCGGCTGCCACTTAGTCCACCACTTCACACGTAGATGCTGCAGCCATCTTTGAATGGTTTTAAAGCCAATTCAAAAGCTGTCACCAGTGTATGTTAATCCCTATCTCAACTGTGAGACTGCTCTCCTGCTTCCCAATTCTATCAAATACAAATTATGTAAAAAGAACATCCCTTTCTGAGCTGCACAGCTCATCCTACCCACGTTTCATGCGCAGATTTGAAATACTGATGGTTTCCCGGAATTCAACTGGTTGAGAGGTGGACAGGTGTAGAGAGGTAGAGAGAGAGAGGTGTAGAGAGGTACAGAGAGAGAGGTAGAGAGAGAGAGAGGTAGAGAGGTAGAGGTAGATAGAAAGAGGTAGAGGTAGGGAGAGAGAGAGAGGTAGAGAGAGAGGTAGAGGTGTAAAGGTAAAGAGAGAAGTCTAGAGATAGAGGGAGAGGTAGAGAGAGAGAGGGAGAGAGAGAGAGGTAGAGGGAGAGAGTTAGAGAGAGAGGTAGAGAGGTAGAAGTAGAGAGAGAGAGTGGGAGAGGTAGAGAGGGAGAGAGAGGTAAAGAGGTAGAGAGAGAGGTAGAAAGAGAGAGGAAGAGAGAGCGGTAGAGAGGGGTAGAGTGAGAGGTAGAGAGAGAGAGAGGTAGAGAGAGAGAGGTAGAGAGAGAGGTAGAGAGAGAGGTAGAGGTAGAGGCAGGGAGAGAGAGAGGTAGAGAGAGAGAGGTAGAGCGAGAGAGGTAGAGAGAGAGGTAGAGGTAGAGAGGGGGAGAGAGAGAGGGGTAGAGAGAGAGAGAGGTAGAGAGACGTACAGGTAGAGAGAGAGTGGTAGAGAGAGAGGTAGAGAAAGAGAGGTAGAGAGAAAGGTAGAGAGAGAGTGGTAGAGAAAGAGGTAGAGAGAAAGGTAGAGAGAGATAGAGAGAGAGGGGTAGAGGTAGGGAGAGAGAGAGAGGTAGAGAAAGAGAGGTAGAGAAAGAGAGGGAGAGGGAGAGAGGTAGAGGGAGAGAGGTAGAGGTAGAGAGGTAGAGGTAGAGAGAGAGTGGTAGATGGAGAGGTAGAGAGGTAGAGAGGGAGAGACAGAGGTAGGGAGAGAGAGGTAGAGAGAGAGAGGTAGAGAGAGAGAGGAAGAGAGAGAGGTAGAGAGAGAGGTAGAGAGGCAGAGAGAGGGTTAGAGAGAGAGGTAGAGAGAGAGGTAGAGAGAGAGGTAGAACGAGAGAGGTAGAGGTAGAGGTAGGGAGAGAGAGGTAGAGAGAGAGAGGGGGAGAGAGAGAGGTAGAGAGAGAGAGGTAGAGAGAGAGAGGTAGAGGTAGAGGTAGAGCGAGAGAGGTAGAGAGGTAGAGGTAGAGAGGTAGAGAGAGGGGTAGAGGGAGAGAGAGGTAGAGGGAGTTAGAGAGAGAGATAGAGGTAGAGAGAGAGCGGTAGAGAGAGAAAGAGAGGTAGAGAGAGAGATAGAGAGATAGAGAGGTAGAGGTCGAGAGAGAGAGAGTGGTAGAGAGAGAGAGAGGTAGAGAGAGAGAGGTAAAGAGAGAGAGGTAGAGGTAGGGAGAGAGAGGTAGAGGTAGGGAGAGAGAGAGAGGTAGAGAGAGAGGTAGAGAGAGAGAAAAGAGGTAGAGAGAGGTAGAGAGAGAGAGAGGTAGAGAGAGAGGTAGAGGTAGAGAGGTAGAGAGGGAGAGAGGTGGGGAGGGAGAGGTAGAGAGAGAGGTAGAGAGAGGTAGAGAGTGAGAACATAGAGAGGGAGAGGTAGAGAGAGAGAGGTAGAGAGAGAGGTAGAGGTAGAGAGGTAGAGAGAAAGAGATAGAGAGGTAGAGAGAGAGAGAGAGGTAGAGAGAGAGAGGAAGAGATAGCGAGAGGTAGAGAGGTGTGGAGAGGTAGGTAGTGGTAGAGGTAAAGAGAGACATAGAGAGAGAGACGTAGAGAGAGAGGGGTAGAGAGGTAGAGATAGAGGTAGAGAGAGAGAGGTAGAGAGAAAGGTAGAGAGAGAGAGGTAGAGAGAGAGAGGTAGAGAGAAAAGTAGAGAGAGAGAGCGGTAGAGAGAAAGGTAGGTAGAGAGAGAGAGAGGTAGAGGTAGAGAGAAAGGTAGAGAGAGAGAGAGAGAGGTAGAGAGAGAAGTAGAGAGGTAGATTGGAGATCCTAGCATTTCCAGAGCATTAAAGGCACTACTCATTTGTAACGTTGTCATTCCTTTCACTGCACATCCAGCTTTATCTAAATAACTAGGGCCCTCAAATACAATAGGATGTTGTGGTCATAAAGCTTACAATGTGCAGCATCACAGTGGTTGGTACTGCAAAACCCCCTTTTAGAGTTGTGTATAACCTTCATGATTGACAAAGGGGGTTCTGCATCTTACTCCATATTGGAATTTGGAGGGGCAGTGAAAAGGGTGCTATCTTCAAATTGCAATTTACAATCACATATATCAATGGTTTTCAAACGCAATGGCAGTCGCACACCGTTGATCTGATACCAACACTGAGCTGCAGTTGGTACATGATTCAGAAAAGAAAAGTTGTCTCTGTGGGGCAGCTTTCCCTTTGTGAATCATATCAGGCGACAGTGAGTACAGACAGTGGTCCAGGGGCTACACTCGATGAACATGAGGGACTGCCCCTTTGGAGCTCAAGGGGTAAACTCTTTAATCCATCTCATCTGCAGACCCTTCTGTAATACTAGTGCTTATAGTGCAAAAAACAGGCATATCGTGTGTGGTGCAAACACTTCTGTTCAGTTTTAACTCTTTTTCAGTTGTCAACAAAATATTTTAATTCAAATTTTGGTTTCCATTGTTAACTGTTGTTATACGTTTTTTAATATATCCATTATTTTAGTTTAGAAAGAATGGATATATTAAAAAACGTATAACAACAAATAACAATGAAAACCAAAATATGAATTAAAATATTTTGTTGACAACTGAAAAAGAGTTAAAACTGATTATTACCTTGGAAAAGAAATTGATGAAACTTTAATGTTCGCTGAAAAGTGCACACATCCATCGGAACAGAAGTGTCTGCACCACACACGATATGGTATACGAAAGGGCATCTAAAGACTAGGTACCAGGATGTAGTAGCACCAACAAAAGAAAGGAATATAGCCTGAGTACAAATAAATTACGAGTGCACAGAAGGACTTTCCAATTGATCTAGCAAAAAACAGGCAGACACACCCATTGCATCTCTGGGCGAATTGTGTAATTCGGTGCTGGCGCTAATGAGGCTTTGATGGTTTTCACCCCTTCCTTGGGCCCCTGGCTGCAGCTCTACTCTTCCTTAGCTTGAAACATGTGAACCCCCCCGCCCCCCACCCCCCGAAATTTGACTCTAGGTGCGCCTCTGCTTCAAGCTGTGGGAGCAGCCAGACCCCGACTTTCTCTCTTGCCCATCAGCAGCAGTTTTCCCGCTCATCAAGCAGGACCGCCATTAAGCGCTTTCTCACGCTTTTAAAATTGACTGCCCTGCAGACAAACACCACTGTGGGGGCTGTCAATAGTGACGGACCGGTGTTCCAGGGGGGGCAAGTGCCCCCCCTTGCCCTCCCCTGCGGACGCCTATGGGGAGGGGTGGACTCCTGATCACTGCTTCTTCCTCTGTTCACATCAGGTGGATACAGTCTGCCTTACCATATTCTTCTACAGATTAGACATCTAGGACCTAGGTACTTAGACAAGTATAGAGGGGTGCTGCTGAAGCCTAGAACTCTCAGGAAAAGAATCCATTATAGATTTTTCTTCATTACTTTAATTCTTTTGGAGGCCCTGGCAGCTGCCATTTTCTGATATGTACTCTATTAAACAAAAAGTGCTTTCGCGCAACTAAAATTTCATTTTTGTTAATTTACCTATCCATCCCCCAGATGCATCAACAACCCATTTTGCGATTCCTTAATAGCAAAAAATACCGATTCGCTATTAAGGAATAGCAAAATGGAATGCATCAAGAAATCACAAAAAAAATAGCGATTTCTTGGAATTCTTTATTTGCGACTCGCAAATTGCGAGTCGCAATTAAGGAATACCTCCCCATTCATTCCTATGGGCCTAGAGGCCCATAGGAATGAACGGGAAGACAATCTCAATTTGTGAATCGCAATTAGCGATTCGCAATTTGAGATTGCGATTTCAAGGGTGCAGGGGTGTCCAAAGGACACCCTGTTGCACCCCTGAAATTGATCTGTGCACATATGTTGCAACATGAAACTTTGAAAAATGCACTTTAGTGTATTTTTCAAAGTTTTTGCACATTACCATGAAGTTGTACTTCATGGTAATTTGCGTACCCTATTAGCGAATTCGCTATTTTTAAAACTTTCATGCATTGCATTTAAAGAATCGCAATTTGAGATTCCTTAAATGCAAATAATCGCAATTTAGTGATTTCTCAATTTGCGATTTTTGCATTTGGGATGATGCATCCCAAATTCAAAAATACCGGTCGTAAGGGGCAGATTCTCAGAATCTGCCCCTTTGCGAGTGGATTTTTGTTTGTTGATGCATCTAGCTGCAAGTGTCATTCTATAGGCGATACATCATAAGGCATGCACACGAGTACAGAATGATGGGACCGGCAACAGCTTCGTTAAAAAGCATTCACATAACAGATTGGTCTACAAGGTGTCGACATTGTTATGATAGCATCATCTACCTATTTTGATTATATAATTTACATAGATAATATGCATTTTGTTCCTGGTGCCGTTAATACATTGGCGGCAGAACTCCTACCCATCCTCAATGCTTAGGGCAGCACGGACAGCTTAAAGTGGGCTGCCCTCAGTTAATAGTCCTTCCCTGAAGAGCAGAGTCTTTTGGTCAAAAAGTCTAAATATCTCCTCAGTGGGAGCTGTACGTACAACTTACATCATGTTGCCTCAGTTGATCATCCAAATACAATGGCAATATCTGTCCGTAATTGCTTTGATAAACAGCTTAAAAAAAGAAAGATTATACAAAAATTACCGGATTTTACATAAGATAGTACTTCGTCCCAACAACTGGAGAGGTGTAAACATAAATCACACTTAGATTTCATCACAGATGTATATACAGTTCCTCATCATAACCCATTGCTATCCTGTTCTAGAATATGTTGAGATTGTAGTAGCCTCATCTGTTTCATGATCACGCACTCTGAATGTTACCCGCATAGCATCAATAACACTCTTGTTCAACCATTTGCTAATGCCTTCATGATACTCCTAAAAGTGACTTACGAAAGGGTATATGTTGTCTCTGTGGTCTATGGCCATCAAATGTTGTAAAACTATTTTATGTACTGTCAGTCTGGTGTTTCCTATGTACATCTTTTGACAAAGACATGTCAACATTTATAAAATATGGTCACTTTTGCAGTTATAAGTGCCTATAAGGGGTCTTTCAGTGCTGGAAAATAAAAATAAAAACACTCAAATCCACCGGTTATATGTAACTGATCGAAGTATAACTTTCACCATCATAGACTCCAGATGTCATCACTGATGTAATATGTGAGGTCATAAGAAGTGCATCATTTCAGTGCAAGTTATACATATAACTGGTAAGTTTCAGAGTTTTTTAAGTTTCGGCTAGACAGCACATTATCCGTTATCTACTGTAGTAGGCTTCAGCCCGCCCACAGACTTGCCATTTGTTGGCTCCCACGTCACTCCATTATGCCTTCTCCCCATTGGTCCTGTTGCAAGGATCCTGCTCCTACACAGAACTGTGCACAGAGACCTAGGACATCAGTGAATTGTGGTGTACCAGAAACTCACCTCAGTACCTAGGAAAACCCCAACCAGCTAGCATCGGAGTCACATTAGCTATTCGGCCTATAGCAAAGTAACCAATGATTAGACAACCTAGAACATGTGACTTAGTACGAACTCAGGAATGGTGGGAAGTGAGAACACTGTTTCGTTATACTCTCATACCAGTCCACAACAGGAGTAAAGAAGAGACACGGTAAGGTTAAAATATTTATTTTAACAACGTGATCTCATGTGCAGTATCTTAGCCAACATAAGCAGACATATGATTAAAAATAATATGGTCAGCATGGTTACAATTCCATAAAATACAAAAGGAGAAATCATATTACAATGATGGTGAAAACAGGTCTTATAGCACCTAGTTTTAGATCCCTCCCTATATAGGAACTATGTATAATAAACTAAAGAAGGTCTCTTAGGCTTGTTAGGGGCTCACCATTACCTTTCCGCTCAGTAAGAGTAAATCACATTTGGATCAGTCATAGCTCTCTGCATCTCTGGATACGGAAAATCTTCCAAGTGTCTGAAATCATGGCAAGTGTGTGATAATAAGGGAGCCAGAATCTTAGTTGGCTCACGGCTGCCAAACTTTTGTTTCTAGAAAGCGTTACTCGAACATGTCGAAAAACAGCTAACATGTTTTGATAACCTTGACGGCTTCAGCACTTACTGTGCAGACTAAGTGCACAATGCAAGTCTAGTGATGTTGAAAATAAAACCTTTTCTCATGTGTAGACCTTCGTGAAGGCTAAATTACAAAAACAGCTATGCAATGTCGTGTGCAAAAGCAGCAAAAGGTAGAATGGCATTTAAACTTCTAATAAGCCCTGCTAACATAACATGCGCACAAAGTAGGCCTTAGGCCATACTACAGTCCGTGGCATGTATGCGTCATTCCTCTTCCCTACTTTAGCCCTCCCCGGGAGCGGCGACCAATTACTGCAAAACATATGCAGCAGCCATTGGTTCAGGACTACTTTCTAAATGTATTTTTTTATTAGCGCTTTTCACAGTGCACTGTGCTACTATTTTTACTCGGGTGTTTGTTGCTGAAAGTGGGCTGCGAAACTTGAGTTCGACAGGTGCTTGTTGCTGAAAGTGGGTTGTGAAACTTGGGCTTTGGCTGCGCTCGCCAGCTTCTCCGCTTCTGCTGGCATTTTCCTTACACTCAGCAGTAGGAACTCCAAAGGGGGCAGGGGAGAGCCAAAGCCGGTTTGGCCCATCTGTGCATGATGGGTCGTGGACTGCCGCATCAGGTTGTTTTGTTTTAGGGACCCTTTGTTGATGTTTGTATTTGTGGTTTGCTGGCAGCCTTGTTTCTAATATTAAAATCGATAGAGTGGTAATTTGTTAGGTCACAATATTTGTCAGCCCATTTCCTGGTACCATTAATTAAATAAATATTAAATGTCATAGACACTCCTGGTGTGTCCTCCTGCACTGGTCTTGTGTCATACAGCAGGAGATCTGTTTTCACCAGACCGACTCGCACAAATCCAGCTCAAAAACCAAGTTTTGAAGACCGGCGACAGATTCCTCAATGTATCCTTACTTTAGTTGTATTGTAACAGGGGGCTTCAGTTTAAACAGGGTTGCTGTGAAAGTTTAAAGCAGCTAGACTGGCAATTAAAGGGAGATTGGCCTAATTTATAGTTCTGAAGTCAGCTGCAATAAGTCTGTTGGGGCTGGAAAATCCCTTTGCACATAAAAACGTATAGACACTGGCAATATCAATGCATTGTTGTATATCAATAAATACAACCCAAGAGCCGTACACAAATGTATTTACATTGCCAACGCCTATAGCTCTAGGTTTCCCAAGACATATTGCCTTTGCCAATGCTGGTCTATATTACATCCTAACCTAAATTAATCTCTATTACGCTCTGCGACACTCCCCTCAAATTTGCAGGTGGATGTTAGTTTGCACAGTTGTGTGACATGCTTTTTCACCAACTTTTGTGCTAACTGGACCCTTTTCCCAGAATGATATTGCTCCAAAATTGTGCTAATTCTAGGTAAGTAATGTTTGTCCAGTTTCTTTATGCACACCTCAAATTCACTCAGATCTTCTGCTTGTGTCTCATCTAACTCCGTAAGGTGCTCAAACACCTCCTGACCCTTCGGACCTAGACAATGCATAAGCAGGGACGTTTTCCTCTCTGCACTCAATGACGTACTGCTGACTGCATAATGCGAGAATACTTTTTTCCATTTGTCACACTATAATGCTGGCTCTCCTGGTGACATAAAAAAAAATAGTGCTGGTGTTATAGTTTGCATTCTGTCTGTAGTTCCGAACACCTGCTATCTAACCATTGTCCCTATACCCCAGTGTCCCATCAGAAACCCAAAGAAGAGATACCCACTAGAGAAGAAAAAACATTGTAAAGAAAAACACAAAAAAACACTGGTACTCAATTAGACACCCAAGAATCCCTCTCTAGCTTTACCCACCAGTATCCGCTGCTATACTCAAGATTAGGTCACCAGTATCCGATTTGATACTCAAGATTGGTTGAGAGGCTTACCAGACAGAAGAAACATTTAGTTCTTAGCTTTACTGTCCATTTAAATAATCACCATGTACCATTACCAAAACATTAATATCTCCCCCACAAACATGGCTGCCATATTCTCCACCAATCACAACACAGGCAAGACCTTCTCCAATGAGATTAACTTTATATTAACTGTACATGTGTAGCAATCTCATGTAGTGTAGCTGGCATTCACACTGAGAGAGGCGCTGTGATCTGGCTGACGGAGCACTCTGTATGGTCAGCTCTGAAGAAATACCACTGCTGCTGCCCAGAAAGAGCAGAGGTAAATTCATGCAGTGTGGGAGAGTCTGGCAGTATGCGCTGATTAAGGTGAGTCTGACAACAAGCGCGCATATATCCTCCCTCGCTGACTCAGCCACCTTCACACAGAGTCCGGCCGCCTTCACCATAGAAGTCTTAAAGCATATGCTGGGTCAGCTGATACACAATTTAATTATAACCACCTGCCGTCTGAGGCAATCCATATTACTAGAGCACCTTAAACAACACATTAAACCTGACACACTTTGACCTGGGCTTCATTTAACAAGTCAAGTGCAAAGTCACTTAACAGTATCTGTTTTGCAAGCGTATACAACTTACGATGTTGAGATTGGAGCATAACTTCCCCACATCACATTTGCTGTCACTTTTGCAATACCTGAGATCAGCCACATTCCCTTCATTGCCAAGGTTACGCTTCGCCTACCAGAGAAGCAACTTCCTCCACTTGAATGGGTTTTCCACACGACATTTACGCTGTCTAACTTCGCCTACCAGAGCAGCACCTTTCTCTACCTGAATGGGCTTTCACATGCTGTCCTTTCTCCTTTTGCAGGCGCTCACCCAGGGTGTTGAGGCCTAAGATGTTTGCCCAGATTGTTGCCAATATAATAAGGTTTTCTGGTCAGTACTAAATGTAAAGCTAGATTTATTCAGGAATATCAAATGTATGCCTAATCCACCATCAATCTCAGTTTCCAACTCTTCAACCGGCACCCTTAGAATCTCTGCTCAACCACGCTCCATTACATCTTGTTACAGGGATCCAAGGACGCCTGGCTACCGCACATATCACTTTCTTGGTCTCTACTGTGAAGGGTGGCAGTTTGATCCTTTGATTTCTTCCTGTGAGGAAGGAACAGATACATTTGAGAGCAGATCCTTGTACGCCAATCTCACGGAGTCTTCTGATGATGGTGTTATGTAAGATAGTGTTAAAAGCTAGCAGAGAGGCCGAACAGAAAGAGGGCTACTGTTTCTCCTCAGAACAGGATGAATTGAATGTTGTCAGTGGCCACGATGAGCGCTGTTTCGGCGCTGTGGTTCTTTCTGAATCGTGACTGAGTGTGGTCTAAAAGATGGTGAAGTTAGAGATGGGTTGTGAGTTGCACGTTGATGACCTTCTCAACCTCTTTGGCTGGATACAGGAGCAGGGAGATGGGCTGCAAGTTGCTCAGTTGATTGGGGTTGGCTGTGGACTTCTTGAGGAGGGTGTTGATTTCAGCAAGTTTCTACAGTCCCCTCTCATGTAAAGTTACACTAAGGGCCTGATTCTGATGCGGTTAGGAAATCATTCCCACCTAGGGACCAATTACGATGCGGTTAGGAAGGAATCCTAACGGCATTTGCTCCTTCCGAATCAGATCGGGAACATGTCTTACTGACCGAGGGCCCAATTACAATGCGGTTAGGAACATAGGTTCCCATTGAAGTCAATGGAAGTCCAAACAAATCGTATCTAGAAGCATCCAGATGCATTGTACTTGGTCAGTTGGACTCTCCCGATCTAAGTGGGTTGGAAACCATTTCCAAACCGATTCAGTCGGGAAGATTTCCAAACCGCATCAGAATCAGGCCCTTAGATGGAACTCTTAGACCCTTGTGTTGACATTCCGTGTGTTGTGAGCATGATTGCTATAACCAGTTGGATCGCCCCTAGTTTAGCATGGTTTAAGATAGAGTATGGCTATAGCTTGCTTAGACGGTAGAAGTGCAATGCATGCAATTCTTTCGTACGCTGGCGGGTGGAGACCCAGACTCTAAAAAGAGGTAGAATGGAAAAAGGGCTTCTCTTGATTTTCCTTTCTAAGAGGACCTCTTAGCAAGGAATTTTTGAATAGTCCCTCCTAGGAACTGCCATATGGTGAATAATAGGGGGAAATTGGTTAAGTCATGATTCTGTGGTAGGCAAGCCCTTCGATTTTATCTTTCTCAGACGGCTATGTCAGGAAGGGTGATAAAAGACAGGTGCAGAGATTTCACACTTCATTATGCCTATGTTTTAGATACTCATGCCTAGACAAACCTCTGCCAACGATGGAAGAAACGATCCTAGCAATACGATATCGAGACCGTATTACTAAGGTCCTCGGATTGGCCCAGCTAAGAGATCTGAATACTACCTGGTTTCTTTCATTCAGACCAATTTGGCAAAATTGCATCTTACCTGTGCTTCGATGTCTGCTATGCGGGGAAGAATGCGTGTTGGACGTGTGTCTTACACTACCATCAGCAGTACCAATGGATATCGACGCTTTGCTTTGTCCTGTTATGACTCATGCAACGTGCTGTCACCAGCGGCTACCTATTCTGATGACGGCATTCGTTGAGACTTCACCATTACGATTAAGTGGCGGTGAGGTACTAGATGAAAGCAGCACAACACAGGTACAACCTTCTGTGAACATTGCTGATCCTGACATCGATGATGGCAATGCATCGCACATTTGCACTATTTCCACCTTTTCGGAATTGACCCAACTTTCACCTACTGTTATAGAGGAATTTTTTACCGACCTATCAGAGCTAATGTTCTCCCCTAACAACGAGAATAGTATTCAAAGATACTCGCGCTCCCATCATTCCCTGAACTCTGAATTCGGCCTTCAGTTTTGATAAACAGAACTCCAATAAGACAGTGACACTATTTTTTTCTCCCTTCCCGAGAACGAAATTATTTTTCCATAAAATTCCAAAATATTTACAGTTTTTTTGGCACATGGTACTCTGCTTAAAGTAGAACTATTCTTAGAGAACAGAAGTTCTATTTTTAGAGACTCTAGAGAAAACATTTTGAATCAGCCTCTAGCATATGTACAAACCTGTATAACTTTGTGATGAAATGGTCTCGACTTTTTTCTGTCTTCAGAGCCATTTCATGAATGTAATTTTCGCAATTCATTCAGCCAATATTCATATTTACGTTATGAATGATAACTTTTGCTTGAAAATGTACAGTATATACTCATTTCGTGTATCTATACCATTTCAAATGCATTTCATTGTATTTTGGGGTGGGTTGGAAAACACATGCAAACCTATATGTTTATATATTGCTTAGTATTTAGTAATGATGGACATTATACGTGGAGTGGGTGTTGTGAATGTATCTAGGACCCTAATTAATTATCCCTGATTCATGTCCTTATGGGGTTATGATAAATCATGTCCTAATGAAGACATACGAATCTTACCCATATTCAGCAATAGCCCACGCAGCCCAAATACGGCAAGGCTACTTCCTTGAATTTCTATAGAGCACAACAAGTTCTTTCGACACACCAAACCTTCAGTAACCTGGGGACTCCCCATGACTTTGTTTTGATTTGTCATTGAACTCCTGCGATCACTAAAGGAACAGTCAGTTCTAAGTGACATCTTTATTGACGTCTTATGTCCAACCTTATGTCAAACACGGCACCTTCCAGGTATAAATATACCAACACTTGCCATAAGCAAACACACGGTGGTGTGGAGCAGAGCGGCTATCTACTTATCCGAAGCCCAGCTGAAGCGAGAGCCGAAGGAAGCTGCCCCTCCCCTTTGACACGCTGGAGAAGCTGCCTTTTCTCACGCGGAGAAATCCAGCTCCGGTGTTTCCAGTTACCCTTGCTGGGTGCTGGAAGAATGAGTCCTGAGAAACGAGATACAAGACCTCCTTCATTCTATAACCAAGGTACGGAGCTGACTCAAACCTTACAGAGAATTCTTGATTCAGATTCTTTGCAAAAAAAACAACTTAACTTAAAACTGCAACTTACTTACTCCTTCCCACGTATTAGGTTTAGGTCAGGTACACCGGGGTAGGCGTATCTTAGAAGCACCATTTGAGTTAGTTTAGTCAATGTTTTTATGTATGTAAATATTTTATACATTTTAAAGTGACATATGGCTAATAAACCATATCAATGCTTTTACAGTATTATTTTATAATACTCCTTTTACTGTACGCACTTTACTTCATAATAAGTATTGCAATTGTGGCAATTCATTTCTCTTGCATGAGAAAGAAGACTGCTCAATAAAATAACACTTTTTATTGAAAACCCCAGTCTTTCTATTTCTCTGCACTCTGGTGGAACTAAGCATGCACGATTGACTGAGTGAAATAGCAGTCTATTGTTTTCACACGACTATGGAGATTCACTCCTTATTCTGGAGGAGCAAAGTTGTCACGTTATATGGTTGTCAGAAGCTAATCCCTTCTTGTCTAAATCAGGGAAGCTAACCCCTCCCTGTTCATTCGAGAAAGTTTCTAGTGACCTCTGAGCTAGCTGACAAAACTAATTAAGTCTAACATAGTCATGGGAGACCAAGAGTCCTCAGCCCTACGTCTACACTGCTGTCTATGATATTCCAATGCGCAGAGCCTATTGGGAATATAGGAACTACACTACACCGCGATATTGGCAAGGGAAAGACTCACATTAAGAAAGAAAAAGACCTTTTGTAAAATAAAACCTTATTTACCACGATCTAGTCTCCGTGCCCCTCCATCCACCCCGCCACAATAGTTATGATAAAAGATTTAGTTATTTATGCAGTCACTTTTATATATATGTTAAAAACATAGACTAATGTAACTATCTGTAATATGTACATTTGTTAAGCAGATCTAATGAATATCTATATATTAAAAAAAATGTAAACATAAGTATTCTACACTTTTATACAAAGCAATACACATATTTAGGCATATATTTATGTAAAAGGCTGTGGCCAGTGGAAGGACTCAGGCCACAGGAGCAATTCTTGGTCCAAGCTCCATGGTACAGACAAAGACTTGAAGCCCAGGAGGCAGCTGAAGGCGAGGTGGAGGCACTGACTAATAGGAAAAAAGCAAATGAGGGTGATGTGGGAGCCAACCAATGATAAGAAAAAATAAGCAATGGCTTCTAAGACCCTTTTAAGATTTTTCTTTTTTTAAATACAAGAGATTTCAAAAGCACAGCACAAGTGCTGTGTAGACAAAACCTAAAAATGGGTCAAAGGGACATAAGGGGTATTTGCTTGGGGAGGGGGGTGAACCTGTTGTGGCTGGGCCGGGTGGGTTTCGTTGGTAAAAAAAATGGAAGGGCTTTTTTCTTTGTCTTTAGTATCTGCTGTTGCATAGCTAGTTAGCATTGGGGTTTAAGGATGAGGGCAAGATGAGAAGCTGTCTTCTGAAATAGTCACATGTTATACTGTACATCCATTTTACCTTTAGACTTTCCGTACATGGAGTCCTTCGACATGTATTATTCATTCTTCAGTAGGTTACTCACCTCTTCTTGCAGTCCAGTATACCTATCTACCCTCTATAACTATTGACCACTAATGGGGCATGCCAACAACTTACACAACAATCTAAATCTCATTCTCCTTCCATGAGAACTACTACATGTCTAGCTCCCAGCTGATACTTAGGAAGCCAGCCAGCAGATGTTGTATTCTTCTAGTACTTAATGATATCCCTGGAACTAACAATTTGTTTTAATTTAGCATCCTTCTTGAAGAACATCAGAGGTTTGTAAAAAGGGAATGCAAATGTATGTTTGTGAAATCTTAGTATATCCCAATGTTTACAAAGACTTCAGAATAGAAAGCAAAATTATTCACACGGACGGCTGTGATAAACCTAGGGCCAGATGTCCAACCCTTGTAAATTGCGCCTTGCAATTTGCGTTTGATTGCGAGTAGCAAATTGCGAGGTGCAATTTACAATGTACTACAGTGTCAGAGGCACTGATTGCGATTCCTAAAGGGGTCAAAAGATGCGAGGCACATGAATATTAATGAGCCACTCGCAATTTGCGACCCCATTGAAAATGGATGGTCCTCCCAGGGATGGTGGCCGGCTGGACTAAGCAGACCACCATGTCTGGGGCTGCTCTTCATTAAAGCAGGTTTTTTTAATGCAGCCTGTTTTCCTTAAAGGAAAATATTTCTTAGGGTCAGGGAGTGGTCCCTGGGACCACTCCCTAACTCTAAGAAATATTTTCCCCTGCATTTGCAATGGGTAAGGGTCCCCTTCCCTTTTGCGAGTGCATTACCCCCCTCTTGAAGAGGGGGGCAATTTGCGTGTGTTTAACGACTGCAATTGCGGTCGCAAAACATTCATAAATGGCTTTGGGGTCGCTACTAGGAAGGGAACGCCCCTTCCTAATTGCGACTCGCAATTCCTAGATAGCGAGTCGCAAATAAATTGCGACTCACTATTTAGGAATTGTACATGGCCCTGTGACATTTTGCATGGGCAAGCGGATCACAATCCCGTTTGTGCATGAAAAATGGGGTTGTACATCGGCCCCTAATTTTCTAGACGTATTCCTTGTTCTTTTTTGGCTTGTCAATTAGGTCTGTCAACATTTTCCACTCTGACATGCTTTATGTAGAAGTTTGAAATCATACCCTCTTTTAAGAAATTTCTCGATGATCTCTTTCAGATATTCAGAGTTTTTACTGCAATTCTTTTATTGTTCTTGAGTATTTCCCATTGGGGATATTATTTTTATGCCTAGTCAAATGCCCTGATGCCCTATGGAATATAATATTGGATGCAGTGGGGGTACAATACATCTTACTCATCACTTTACCATTAAATACATAAAATTTCTTGTTTATATTGTATTATAGTTAGATTATTTTCCAAGCTTAGTTTCACATTGAATATATGTTTTTTCCACTTGTCACCATATTTTATCAATGCTGCGCAAAACCTATTCCAAATTGTAACTATATAGTATTTACACGTGCCCCCAAAAATCACCTTTCCTCAAAGGAATTCTGCCATGAATCATGGTGCACACCTAACTCTTCCTGCCAGTCTTGGGAACAGCCTGAATGTATGCGCCTTTGCGTTAGCAATCAAACGTAAACCATAAATTATAAACTGTTTTGATTGGAGCATGATTTGAGTAAGCATGTGTGTAAATGTTAAAATGTAGATCAAGACAGCCAGTGGCCAGACATATAAACGGAAAACATAGGGTGAAAGTGAGCAGCCACGGCCCGTGGAGGGAGTTTCGGTGGGATGGAGAGGCGGGGCGGGGGAGGGGCAGGGTGGGGGGTGCTAAAAACCGGAGTATGGATAATTGAAGGTAAGTAAACAATTTAATAAATAAAACGAATTTCATAACGCGCCCTGCATCACATTTTGCGATGCAGGGCGCGCTATGAAATTCATTTTAATAATTAAATTGTTTACTTACCTTCAATTATCCATACTCCAGTTTTAAGCACCCCCCACCCTGTCCCTTCCCCACCCCGCCTCTCTGCCCCACCGAAACTCCATCCACGGGCCGTGGCTGAAAGTGAGGAAACTTGGTTTTCACCACATTAAACTTCAAGAGGAGAAGTGGTGTAAGATACATATATGAATGGACTGGGATCAATTGAAACTAAAGGAGCAGAACCATCTGTGACCAGAGCCCACAGTGCTAAGACATTCCAACAGAATGGTATGGTTGACTGCATCCAACACAGTCAAAAGATCTACATATGGGGGGCGTGGCCAGCAGTCGACGGTACTGGCTGCACATTAGCACGGCTCCGGAGCCCTCGCCCGCTATCCGTCACATATCCTGATCTAAATCGTAGCACGGAACCCGTGAACAGTGGGACTGAAGCCCCTACACCAATGGGCGCCCGCATGCCGGCAGCAACCCCCACTGGATGCTGAGAAGAGGCGCCTCTGACCTTGGACCTGAGGTGGTGCGAAGGACCAAAATGGCGCGGCAACTGGTGTAGTCCCAGGGAGTGGATGCGCGGCTGATTTGTCTGATTGGAAAGCCTACAGCAGTCGGACTGGAGTAGCAGACCTGGAGGCATCTGTTCTCGGCTGTGGCGGGCGCCGACTGAGCGGCTGCCCGAACAAGAACATATGGCCCTCGGTGGGGTGAATATAAAATCAGAGCGGAGGACTGGAGGCGAGCCCTCGCCCAAGCAGACTAAATTTAGCCTGCGGGATCTGGGTGGTGGCCCCTATTAGAAGTCAAGAGTGTCTGGTGGTGGCGCTGTGGTGGTTCACCTCGGGACCCACAAGAGCATCCTGATAGTAGCGGTGAGTGGGGGGGAACATACCCATTAGCCGATTACCAGCTGGGGCCAAGATTGTTTCCCTGCCCTGCCAGTGGCGCAGAAGAACCAACAGAGGCAGGCATTGGACACTGGGGAGGTCCGGGGAACTGTGGCCCACCTGAAGACGGCCCGCTTTCAACTGTGGGCTAGACTTGTGTATTGGCTGGTCAGACCCAACAGAAGGGCCCCACTGAACTGTCATGCTGGGAGCTTGGGGTCTTACCCTGATGAGGTGAGAGGAGACGGCCCCCACAACGTGTCTGCACCGGCGGGTGGTTCCCGCCTACAACACATCAACATAGGCCCTGGACATTGTGTGCTTCTACCCGCTGGGACATTGTGCAGCTCTTGCCAATCGGACAACTAACCTTATGGCGGGGGTTGCCCACGAGCTCGTGGGAGGGATGGACTCCCCAGCTACATTACATACAAGCTAAAGTACTGTAACCCCCCGGGCCAGGAAGAAGGAGGTGAGAGTCACTCCAGTACTAGAAGCAGGAAGACGAACCTGATTGGGGGAGGGATAAGTCATCAGAAGGAACTGCATAGACACCCTCCTCAAAGTCAAGAGTGATCTATCCAGTGGACTCTATCCCGGCAAACCCGACAGGCCGCTGGCGGCACGCAAATCCTGGGCAGGCGGCAGCGAGTACTGAGCCCTTTGCCTCATCTGTGGTTCTCCCCTACTTAGACGGCAGGAGCTATACGATGGCTGGGGGAGAGGAGCCAAATCGTTGTTACAAACATAACTTGAAAAATATGCCAGGAATAAGAGTGGCGAGGATTTCGAGGCAATCAAAGCCATCGACGAGGATAAAATACAGCCACCCCCTATGCAGCCTGATTTAATGCTACAAGACATCATGGCCGCCATGACTGGGTTACGGTCCTCCCTGGAGCCCCGGCTGGACTCAGTGAACATTGAGGTCTCTCTCATACGGGCAGACCTCCGGAAGATGGACAGGAGAGTCAGGGAGGTGGAGGAGTCACCAAAATGATTACTACGGACACCTCCCAACTCAAAATACAGGTTTAACAACTAATGGAAAAACTGGACAAAATGGAGGCGCAACTCGATAAATATGAATGAAGAGCATGCCATAATAATATACGCATCCTGGGGGTGCCAGAGCGAGCGGAGGTGCCAGATGCTTCCCTCTTTCTCAAGCAGTTGTTTACGTAACATTTGCGACCAAAACGCCTATCGACCTATTTTTATACTGAACAGACCCACCAGGTCCCTGGGGGGGGGCATCCCAGGCCGGGGGGGCGTCCCAGGCCGTGGGCTCTGCCCAGTCTGTTCATCACTAAGGTCTTCAATTTCCGAGACCGGGATGTGATACTCCAGGCAGCTCAGAACAATCCACCAGTATCGAGGGAGAATAGTCCGATATCCTTCTTCCCGGATTTTACACTGAAAGTCCAGAATCAACGGCGAAAGTTTCCTGGAAGAAAAGAGCGTGCTCGGCGAAAAGAACATAAAATAAGCCATGTTTTTTTCTGACCACACTGCACATCGAAGCTGACAGAAAAAAGTGGTTCTTCCCCTCTTCAGAGGACACCTGGGACTGGCTGGAGGGCTGGCGACAAGCGAGAAAGCCTAGCAAAGACAAACATGTCGGCGTGAGAGGGACCAGGCCCGACCACTTCCGAGGGACAATTAGTGGAAGAAAGGGCACGACTTCTGGCAGCTGAACTGACATTGTGGTACACTCAGCAGTAAAGGACTTGATGTACAGATAAGTGGGGGGTGGGGTTGCTGTATGCTAAAGGGGTGTTCCTCTACCCAGAGGTTCACCCAATGGGAAACCGGCTGTGACAATGCCTTGATATCCGTAGCGGGCGGGAGGTGCTCCAAAGACCATATGTACAGGTTGCGTTGGTATGTTCGGGCTGTGGTCCACACGTAATATGACCAAATTCTAATTCTGTTGTTCAAATCAGGTTCGGGTGGGGAGGGGAAGAGGCTGCTTCCCATGCACTTTTCCACATGGGGGGGAGTGGCGGCGGGCACTCGCCGAGTTGGGGAGTGGGTAGTTTGAAATTCACTGGCAGGGGGCAAGGAGGGGGGACCAGCTGTTGGGGGTGCGGGTTTGTATTATTTTGATTTTTACACACAGGTCACCCAACATGATTCACATACACCAGTCATCTCACGAATCTCCACCCAATGACCACATAGCCCCACAAATTTCATGACGTGGGCCCTCTGTCCTTCTCGCGAGGAGGGCAGAGGGCCCACGTTGAATATAATGCCCATAGTGATTGAGACTCGCTGCCCAGCTCTCTCCCTTATGAAGACATGATGGCTACACAGCTCATAGACACCGCATTGGCGGTCCTAACCTGGAACGTCAATGGGCTGGGTGACAAAATATAATGGGGGATTGTATTGCAGTGCCTCAAACGTAAGGCTCCCGACAAAGTCCTCTTACAAGAAACACACTTGGTGGGCAATAACTGCAAAGCTTTGACCAGATGGGGGTACAAACTCATAGTCCATGCTGGATACACATCAGGGTCCAGAGGCATGGGCATTCTAATCAAGAAAACCCTTAATTTAACCCCACACCACACATGGGCAGTTCCTCGGGGTAGGTTTGCGGTTTTGGAGGCTAGCTGGGAGGGGAGGCCAGTCAATATCATCTCAGTCTATGCTCCACCTGCTCTAGGTAAAGAAACACTGGCAGACCTTGGTAATGTCATGCTTGATCTTCCACTCGGTACGTTGATCCTGGGGGGGATTTTAATATGACGCTAAATGACCAGTTAGACAGACAACCTATGCGCCCCTCGACAAGGCTCGGCAGGCAAATGTTGTAGTTTCTGGCCGCTATGGGCCTAACTGACATATGGCGCCACCTTCATCCTGATGTGACACAATTCACATATTTTTCTAATGCACATCGTAGCCTCTCACGTATAGACTACCGTTTCACCCACTGTGCAAATATTGGGGGCTTCTGGGAGCCACGTTGTCTTCCGCAGGGCATCTTGGATCACTCCCCACTATGGACGGAACTTTCCTACAATAAACAGCGCCAGAGATCCACAATAGCCATTAATCCATGGTTCTTAACGGTAGCGGATATAAAAGAACGCTTGCGAGAGCACTCAGTAAACTATTTTACGGAAACCGTTGGTTCTGGTGAATTAGCTAAGACGATATGGGAGGCCTATAAAGGGGCGTTGAAGGGAACAGCACTATCACTTAAGGTGGGGTACATCAAGAAGCAACAGGTGCAGGTAGAACAAGTGGAAGCTGACCTCCAGACTCTCGAGGCGGATCATATACAATCTCCTAATGAGGACACTCAGCATAAATTACTGGTAAAGCAGCTGGAATATAAATCTATAGCTCATGAATAGGCCGGGCCAGGCTGCTGGCAACCCAGCATAGACTGTATGAGCTTGGGGATAGGGCCGGGAAGCTGCTTGTCTGTTTGGAGCGGAGGGGAGTGGCTGAGCGATGGGTCCCCCAATTAACTATTAGTAATACATAGACCATATCGGACCCACAAGAGATTGCAGAGGCTTTTGCAGATCATTTTGAACAAATGTATACTCCCTAGGTTACCACTAGCACTGAAGATTCCTGTTGATTCCTGGTGTATTTACCTTTGCCTACTCTGTCCCCCAGCGAAAGAGATCGCTGGAGGTCCATATTACTGAAGAAGCGGTCCGCATGGCGAAAGAAAACATACAGTCCGGGTAGGCGATGGGCCCTAACGGGATCCCTATTGAACTCCTCAAATCCACTAGCTCCATAATAGTACCCTACCTGAAGGACATGTACAGCGAGAGCTATGAGAGGGGTTTTTTGCCCGAGGATCAGAGACTTGCGTCCATTGTAGTCATCCGTAAACCGGGGAAAGCCGAGAACAAATGCAGGACCTATCAGCCGATTTCACTGATCAATGCTGGGGCCAAAATCCTTGCTATATTACTGGCTTATCGATTGTTGCCACTCCTCACCCCACTCCTAGACACGGTCCAGTGCGGCTTCGTCCGGGCCGCAGCACGGCCCTTAACCTCCGTAGGCTCCATAATGTGATCAGCCGTAAGCACGTTATAGAGGAAGACGCCATAATCTTATCCATGGACGCCAAAATGGTTTACATATCGATCAAGTGGCAGTACCTCTTTGAAGTGTTACAACGCTTGGGGATCGGACCAAAGTTCATGGGCTGGATAAGCTATTATATACAGATCTAAGAGGACAACTTAAAGTTAATAATCACACATCCTGAGTGTTTCCATTGAAAAGGAACACCAGACGGGGATGCCCACTGTCTACATTGATTTTTTCCCTGATACTAGAACTGCTGGCGGCATGGGTCAGAGGGGATGTTTTATTAAGGGGATTGAAATAGGCCAAGGGACAAGAAGACAGGATATCCCCCTATGCAGATGATATCCTGCTCTACTTAGCAGCCCTGTGAAATCACTTCACAGGATTTTGAATATCTTCCCAAATTTTTGGAAATACTCGGGGTACTTGATGAATTGGTCAAAATCTGGGCTTTTCTCACTACAAGGGCTGGTTCCAAAACTTCCACTGGGGTGTGAGGTGGATGTGGTGAAGGTTGAGTTCCACTATTTGGGAATCTACGTCACCCTGGATCCTAATATTTTCCACACTAAAAATCTAGTTTCCCCCTGATTAGGCTGAGGAACGATGTTAAATACTGGAGCACCCTGCCCCTCGCCCTACTGGGTTGAGCTGCACTTTAATGTTTTTTTTTTTAATGTTTTCATTAAAGTTTTCAGCACTAGAGAAGACATAAACATACATATAATATCATCATCCTTATCAGCAATATATCTGTATAGAAATTAGTACTAAGCTGCCCTTTTTAAAATGCTTGCGCTTCCTCGGTTTTTATATATATACTCCAGAACTGCCCGATAGAAATACCAGAGTCCTATTTCAGGAACGTTGAGAGCGAAGTGAGGTCTTTGCTGTGGGTTGGGATGGCGCCCCGCGTAGCCCTGCATAAATTGACTAGGAGTTGGTACGATGGGGGTATCGCTCTCAGAGGAGTGCGCCTCCAATACTGGGCTTCACAGGGGTGGTGAATTACTGGATTTATCGCCCCCAATAGACCGAGCTTATCTTCTGAATAAATACCAGATGGGGAGAGAGGGATATCTAGGGGCCCTCTATTCCAAGGCCAAGAAGGGCCGAGTGTTCGGCCCTACGGCTCAAATTATAGCTATCTGGAGGCAGGTCAAAAGGAAACTCTGCTGGCTGGATGTCCTAACTCAGGCCACCCTGCTGTGGTCGACCCAACAACTTGGGACATTTTGTGGTCCACCCATGTTTGACAATTGGGACACTATCGGTATTTCTATCATCGGTCACCTTTGGAAAAAATGGAAAACGACTATGACCTGGCCGGGGCGAGGTTTTCTGCTACCTGTAAATCTGCCACGCTCTTACTGCTGCACTCTCGGAGACTGGGGAAGTGCCGAAGGTGCCAGAGTCCTTCCCCCTGGAGGATAGGATACTCTCTGAACCCCTGCTGAAAAAAGCAATATCACTGAACTATAAGTTATGGAACAACCTGCCAGACCCACTTCGGAGCCTTCGCGAACAATGGCAGGCTGACATAGGCCCATTAGAGGGCTAGGATTGGCAATATGCACTTATGTCTCTGGGAGAGGCAGCCATTCCTCTTAAATTCCGACTTACTTAATTGAAGGTACTGCGCATATCGTAATTCACAGGGGCCACAATTATGAAGATTGGACACAGGTAAGATGCACTTTGCCTAAAACAGTGCCTCGAGGAGGCCATTAAGTTTCTTTAGGATGGAGCTACACGACTAATGCACAGAGCCATTGGTAATGATATCCAGCTAACACAGAGATTGGGGCTTCTGAACATTTGGGAGGTAACCGACCTCACTGTAGTGGAACAGCAATGGGTCGCCCTGGGTTATCCATTGGTAAAACGTGCAATTGATATGCATTGGGGTGCAGCTGAGAAGCCGGCCATGGGGGATGGGCTAAGGAGCAGGAGAAATGCAAGATTGCTGAAAAAGAAGTATTTAAATCCAGAGGATGCCCCAAGAAGTGGGACAAAAAATGGGGCAAATGGAACACTTACCGAGGATAATATGCACCTCTCCCACTGTGGAGATGGAGATGCGAGAACAAAGATGGAACAGACATTTATGAGCAAGGTTACGAGTGTGTACCAATATATGAAAACTGTAATTTGTTCTATCTGTAAAGGTGTTTTATATTATATTGATACTGTATTAACGGTGACTGCTCAGTTCTATAAAATAATAAAAACATCTTTAAAAAAAATAAAAAAAATCTGCATAATTTCAGCACAATTACAATTTCTGAGTCAGCTGTCATCCAAAGTACATCAGGTGCCACAACCAAGTGGGACTCCTTATTGTATTCTGGCCTAAATCCTGCCTGAGCTTGAATTTTAGAATTCTGTATTAAATTGGATTTTTACCTGTAGAGTACTTTTACTCGACGAGTTCCCATATGTTTGGCTAATATTGGAAGTAGAGAACAAGGGCAGTAGTTTTTTAATACTGCTGGGTCTGATACCAGTTTTATTGAGATAGGGGTAACCTAACACATTGTTGTGCGGCCTTTTAAGCTCTGAGTGAATATTCCCGATTCATGCCCTAATATAGGTACAATTCACATTGCCCTTATATAGGCATCGAAATCAAGCCCTTATGTGGGTATAGCCCATACTACTCAAATACAGGCATGGCTACTTCCACCCGTACCAAACGTCACAACGATTTCTTGGAAAATCAGCTTAAGCAGTTAGGGAACTTCCCCTCGCTTGAATATTGATTTGTCAAAGAACTCAGTTACTTTACAAAGAACAACTATTCCCTAGGGGTCCTTTCCTGACATTCATATGCCCAACTTTACGTCAAACTATGGCATTCCTAAACACCTTAAAAGGTAGAAATATACCTTCACTTGCTATGGCAAACTATGGTGGTTCGGAGCAGTTAAAAATCCTACTTGCCTGACGCAGCTCGCTACAGCAAGTGCAGAAGGAAGCCGACTTTCCAGCTGACGCACTGATCAGGAAGCTGCCTTTCTCCTGTCGAGAATCCAGCTCCAGTGTTTCCGGCTCCTCTTGCGGGGTGTTGGGAAAACGAGTCCAGAGACAGAGATACCAGACCTCCTTCATTCTAACCAAGGTATGGAGCTGATTAAAACCTAGAGAAACCTTTGGTAGATTCTTGGAAAAAACTAAAACTTATGCTACACAATATTTACTTCTTCTCGCGTACTAGACTTAGGTTAGGTACATTGGGGTAGGCGTATTTTAGAAGCACCAGTAGAGTATTTTAGTCTGTTATTTATGTATGTATTTTTATATGGCTTAGAAACCATACAATGCTCTTACAGTATTATTTCATACTACTGTTTACGCTCTACGCATTATACTTTGCAGTCTGCAGAACGATTGTAGCAGTTCACCTCTTTTGCATGAGAAAGAAGACTGTTCAATAAACCCTTTTTATTGAAAACGCCTGTCTCACTATTTCTCTGCAACTCTGTAGAAACGAAGCATGCACGATTGACTGAGGAAAAAACGTATCTATTGTTTCCGCGACTCAGAGATATATTCTTGGGAAACAAGGTTGTCATGTTTATGCTGTTGTCAGAAACTAATCCCTTCTTGTGTATTCGAGAAAGTTTCTAGTGACCTCTGAGTTAGCTGGCACACACACAATTAAGTTTAGTATATTTGATAGAGACCTAGTTGATCTCAGTCCTACTTCTGATCTATAGGATATATTATTCCAATGCGCAGAGCCTATTGGGAATATAGGAACTACACTACATGGTGCCCAACGTATGGTAAGGCACTAATTTAACGCTAGATACTAAAGTAACTCAGTCGTGCTTTTCTCAGAGACCCCTTTTCCGTAAATACTCCAATAGACGTCTGGAGTGGGTAAAGGGTTAGTTTTTGGTTTTTCAACATTGAAGGATATAGTGTTCCAAAATATTGTGCCCCTTATCTTTGTTTCGTTGAAACTTGCTCTGCAACTTTCATTAAACAATGTTGAATAACGGTGACAACACCGAAACTGGTGGAGCTGCAGCCGATGCAGCCGTACAAGTTTTAAACTTTACAGGTTTCCAAGAGACCGACGATGATGCTATAAGCATTCCAGGAGGTGTTTGAATTTTTTGCCGATTTTCAGCTTCTTCTGCCGCCATTTCTGCCCCATCTTTCTTTTTGTTCCCTGCTGCATTTGATCCTGTATTTGCTTTAGGAGCCATTGCGCCTCTTCGCCTCTCTCTCCTACTATGCCACCAACTTTGGGAGCCGCGGTCCTTACAGCCTTCCACAAACTCCGCCGAGAACTCCGCTCTGCTCCGCGGACTCACGCCGATGCTCCGCAGCAGCCATCCAGCGGATCCGCGGTAGGTAAGAGGAGAAAGCATCGTCTCCCAGACATGGAATTATTCACTTGTTTGCCATTTGCATTTCCCGGTTTGTAGATCGGGTAGCTACGGTGAGAAACAGATTCATTGGGGCTCCGTCCTGGTCCTCACTGCTCCGCTGTGTTCAGCCACAGCTAAGCGGGCGCCATCTTGCCTCTTCAAACACCTCCTGTTAAGAAACAACAGGTAACTGTCAGGACTAGACTGGCCACTGCAATAGCGGACATATTTATCAAAGGCGGTAAGGAGAAGGGGGCCAAGGAGGTTACACAACATGTAGGGGGAGGCCAGATTCAAGTGGCAGAGGGACACAGTTGGTTTAGAGGAGGCAATTCCTCCCCTCCAGATCACAGAAGTGGAAGATTTGGCAGCCGCTCCCCCAGCACGGATAATCACCCTAAGGGCCACGAAAGCACTGGATGTAGTGAATACAGGGAATATAGCTTTAAATGCTTCCACAACTATTGGACTGGTTGTTAGTAGTCAAAGCAGCAAGAACAGGCCAGGTTAGCTGTTGGAAAACAAGAAGCTATCTTAACTGCAGAATCTGGTAACATAGCTGGGGCGGACCCACCTGCGATCAATGCAGGCGGTCAGGGTTTCCATATGTCCAATAATGAAGCCTCCTTGGAAGCTGGCAAAGAAAAAGATAAGGAGAAAGTCCAGAGCAAATGTTTCTTCTCGGTATCGGAGGAGGGCGAATGGTCTAAAGATGATGAAGAGGAAGATCGTAGCTCTTTCCTGGAGGATAGTAATCTCAACTCGGAGAGCGATCCCGAGCGTCAGTCCCCGGCAAAAGCAGTTAAACCTCCAGCAGCGTTAAAAAGGCAAGAGCTCCCCCAGCGCGAGCTTAGCTGGGACCATTCTTCTGCAATGCCATTGCAGGGTAGCCCGTGTGGGGAAGCAGCGCAGATGTCACTCCTGGAGGTAATACATCAAGAGATCATCTCACATAGGGAGGAAACTCGCCAAGACAGTCGTAAATCCCAAGCCGCCATGTGGAAGATGCAGGGCATAGTCAGAAAGTTGTCCAAAGCCTGAATCAATCTGGGGGACCGGCTATCAAACCTCGAGGAAAGAGTTGTTTCAACGAAAACGGAGGCTGCAGTTGCCACAAGCAAGGTCGATGTCCAATGCTCCCAGGTAGAGGATATCCAGTGGAAACTGTAAGATATGGAGAAAAGGCTCACGTGGAATTATCTTAGGATCCTGGGGATACTGGAGGGAGCAGAAGGTTCAGACGTGAGAGTCTATACCATCAAACTTTTTGAGCAGGCGTTCCCTGAGCTTTCAAGTTGGAATTGGTCTGGGGAAATCCAGCAGGCACATCGTACCCCTTTCAGGATGCACAGAAATGCAAAGGAAGGGGATAAACCCAGGGCAATACTAATCTTTCTGGGTAACTTTGTGCTGAGGCAGGCGATCGCCGAAAAGGCAAGACCAGATGCAAAGAGGATCATTGAAGGGGTGGCTTTCTTTGTCCATCCGGACTTTTGACATGCGACTGTTGAAAGACGCTGGAGATTAAGGCAACTGATCAAGCCCTTTCAGGAGGAGAAGATGCAGGCCTACCTGATCAACCCGGCCCAATTAAAAATAATAAATGAAGGAAGGACACTATACTTTGCATCTGAAATCAAAGCAAAAGAGTACTTGGACTCTCAGGGAAAGTAATGTTATATAACGCTTGTCTTTTTTCTCCTTGGTCAATTAAATGCCACATAAAAGGATTGGGGGACCAGATGGCTGCGGGTCATAGTTAAAAGGTTTTAAGGGGTAATGAGTTTAACGGTTTTGGTTTTTCTTTACTTCTTCACTGTTCCGACTGTGATCAACACGTGCACAGACTAGGTCTGAGTGCTTCACGAGAGAGGGTGCAGGGGAGGGGAGGTGGGTTGGGGTCAGTGCTGGGAGGAGAGGGAAGGGACGGGGCGGGGAGGAGGGGGTTGGTAAGATGAGGAAACAAAAAAATGAGATAATTTGCTGCTTTGAGTACATTTGCTGCTTCTTGTTGGATTCAGGGAAATGCTTAGATAAGGCCCGGTTACATTTCTATCAGGAAAGTATAGTTCAAGAATATGCCAAACATTAAAATCTGTACAGTCAATGTGGGTGGGCTGAATGACTAGAGGAAGTGCCAAAGGTTGGCATATTTTGTCAAATATAATAATATTGATATACTCTGTCTCCAAGAGACTCATCTCCCCTGGACAAAAAGGAACCTGATGAATATCAGGGGTCTCGAGCTGCTGGCTTGTTCTTCCCAAACATCGACAGTTAGGGGTGTTGCCGTTTTAGCAAGATCCTCTTTAGGGTGGCCCAAGCGACTCAAGGTCGATAGTTCGAGGAGGTGGGTGATAGCCGAGCTTAAGTTAGGCTATACAATGTGCATAGTTTATGGTTCGATACAGGACGACCCAGAGATCTACGATTTCTTAGAAGGAGAGCTAGCCAGTTGGCCCACTCCCATTATAGTATGCGGGGATTTAAATATTTCGTGTTGACTGGAATAAGCAAGATACATATTCAGGATGGAAACCTAGAGTGTTCTGCGCTCTGGAAGCTCTCATGAGGTCACATGGGTTGAAGGATGTTTGGGGGGATAAGGAGCCACAAAACCCTGGTGATACGTATTTTTCAAGTCCATTTCAGAAACATACTAAGTTAGACTATTTTCTGATTTCCTCTTCTGAGCTAAATAAGGTTTGTATTAAGAAACTTCCGAAATCAATCTCGGATCATAATCCTCCGATTTTGGTTTGTAAAGTGGCTAAGGTAAAGAGGAAGTACACGAGCTGGACGTTCGAAAGGAGACTACTAGCCGATAATAGATTTGTGGAACACCACAGAAAGTGGTCGATAGAATTTTATGACGCAAACCGGTATAGTACGTCACGTAATTGAGTATGGGAAGCATTCAAGGCCTCCCTAGGGGGTGAATACATAAGTTGTTCAGCAAGGCTAAGGAGAGAGGATAGGAGAGAGATTGAGAGCCTTATGGGCGAACTAGCGGTAGTGGAAGAGCAGCACATCAAGGACATTAAACAAGGGGTAGATGGTCAGGAGAGCCAAAGCAGACTCACCACTATTAAAGCAGAGCTCCAGAGAATAGTAATACAGAAGGAAACCAGCGAATATCAATCTTCCAGGGAAAAGCGTTATGAAACAGGGAAACAGGCAGGGAGGGCACTGGCACTTCGGACAAGATAGGATAGGACCAAGAACATAATCTCCAGTATACATGAAGATGGGAATGAGTACACTGAGCCTAAGATTATATTAAGAGTCTTTAGGAACTTTTATCAAAAACTGTATGATGAGGAGGGCGGTACGAACGATCAGATCCCCGGATCGAGGTCCGCTACTAGATGAACAATGTAGGGAAGAGCTGGACAGAGATATGACCTTGAGTGAGATTACAACAGCACTACAGGAGTTAGCAGCCGGTAAGGCTGCTGGCCCGACGGAATCCCTTTGGAGGTTTATAAATGTTTAGAAAATGAGATTGCCCCAATCTTGTTGGATCTTTTTAATGGTATATTGTGCTCAGGCGGAATCCCAGATTCTTGGAAGGAAACGAACATTATTATATTTCATAAGAAAGGGAAACCCAAAGAGATCTCAGGGTCATATCGCCCGATTTCGCTTATCAACGCGGATACGAAACTATATTCTAAGGTCTCGGCTAAGAGATTAGATAGGATCATTGGCCGTCTCGTCTCCCTGTGGCAGCATGGGTTTGTGCCAGGTAGAGGCACGACAGACCATACTAGACGGGCTATTGCGTTGTTCGATGCCCATGGTGCCGCAGGGGAGAGATGGCCATGATCCTCCTCGACGCGTAAAAAGCTTTCGACCGCGTGGTCTGGGAGTTTTTGTGGGGTATTTTGGCTGGTAGAGCCTTCGGAAATAAAACTATGAGGGCTATCAAGGCAATGTATAAAGATCCGGTGGCTCGGGTTCTAGTAATGGGCGAGGGTTCCGATAAAATTGTAATTAAGAGGGGGGCGCGGCAAGGCTGCCCCTGCTCCCCGATTTTGTTTTCTATATACATTGACCCTCTGATACAGAAGATTCTAGCCTGCCAACAGATCAGTCCAGTGGTGCTTAATGGCTTCGCCACAAAATTGCTAGCCTATGCTGACGATCTGGCAGTAACAACTACGGATCCTCATCAAGCTATGCCGATTTTAGCTTAACTGGCCAAGGACTTCGGGAGTTGGTCAGGTAACCGGTTAAATGAGGGGAAAACCCAAATAATATGTACTAAAAACATTACTATGGCAGATGAAAGGTTTGTTGATTCAGCTGTATATCTTGGGGTGAGAGTGAATGCTACTGTGGATAAGATCATTGCAGATAACTATCTACCCCTTGTTGTTAAATCGATTGAAGCTAACCTGAAAAGAATAGATGTGTTACATCTCTCTTTGATCGGAAGGGTTAATGTCTTAAAAATGACTATGTTCCCCAAAGTGTTATACTTGTTTTGGGCCATTCCATTGCTGTTAGAGGAAGGTGTCCCATTGCTGTTAGAGGAAGGTGTAATTAGAAAACTAGAATCGGCTTTCATAAGGTTTATATGGAAGTATGACAAGATCAGACGCTCGATTAACCGTATGTCACTACCATTGGCAAGAGGTGGTTTGGCTATGCCGAACATTAGGCTATATCACTGGACATGCCTCCTGACACAAATGATTATAATGTTTCAATCCGACTCAATGCCAGTGGAGGGTCAGGGTGACAATCAGTGTCCCCCATCCATTTTCGAGCTTTTACTGGGGAGAAAGGCCCTCAGTGTATTGATGTGTGAAGAAGACCGTAGGTACTATAAGAGGGTCCGATATAAGATTATGAAAGGGGCGTGGGGGACTTGGAAGGCTGTTAGGAAATTTTTGAATATTCCAAAGATTACTGGTAACATCAACCTCTGGAATTCTAGCCTTTTCCCTCATCTGGGCCAGAGTAGTAACTGTTTGTTCTGGAAGGAGCATGGGGTGAGGAGTTTGGGGGATATTATGGTAGGAGATGATATCCTTGGTTTTGAAACATTACAGCAGAAATATGGTATTGCCCAAAACCATTGGTTTTTATATGGTCAAATCGTCCAAACACTGCTGGCTACTAGACCAAGGATCTGTCTTCCTACAGTTAATCCATTGGTTGATTTAATAAAGGGGGGAAATAAGATAAGAATAGCTTATAATTATCTGCAGTCGGGTCTTCAAGACGATCTGGAGAAAACCGAAACCACACTGTCGCAAAAGCTGGGGGACCCAGATATAGATTTGAATCTTGCCCTACTTTTAAATAAGAAACTATTTCGGTCCTCAAACGTGAGGGCCCAACATTACAAGACTCTGTTTAACCTTTATTACACCCCCGCAAAGTTGTTTGACTGGGGGGTTAGGGAAGATGACAGATGCCCTAGGTGTAATGTTGGCCCTGCAGAGTTATTGTATATGTTCTATCATTGTGTTAAGCTTGTCCCAATCACAGGGAGATAATGGTTTTTCTGGAGGGGTTGCTAGATCATAAAATTAATCTATCCCCTACCCTGATGTTATTAGGGACGGATGATAAGTTGAAGATGGGGAGAGACGCCGAAGCTCTGGTTTTTATTTCAGTAGCGGTATTGCGGATTCTTATTTCTGCAAGATGGAAGGATACCACTGCACCCACCTTCCAGATGTGGCTCGCCAGACTATTGGGTATGCATAATATAGAGTCATGTCTATATGAATATAAGGGCAAGGAATCTCAGGAGATGGGTCGAAATATCTGGGCACCACTTAAAAAGTGGAGAGATTCAAAATGCTAATCTTATGTTTTCCACCCATGAAGGCCTTTTGGTTTTAACTGTTCCTATTCGGTATATGTGTCTGAGCCTTGACTATTTTATACTATTAATTAATGTTAATTTATTTAATATGTATAATGATACTTGTATTTTTTTATAAGGAATAATGAATTTGTATATGTATTTGTCTATTTCTTAATTGCACCATAATATCTCAATAAATATATTTATAAAAAAAAGATGCTAAAAGCATTCCAGAAACTTTAAGGAAAGCCATCACTATAAAACTTATACGGAATGGCCTATCAGCAAGAGGCGGTAGGGTAGTTTTTGTGATAGAGGCACATGAATATCATCAGACAGAGGTATTCTATTCTTGGATAATCTTCCCTGAAGCAAATCCAAGAACAAAAGTGTTTCACTTCTACAAAGAAGATGACTCCCCAGATGAATACATTCCCTTCGAGGATATTGAAATTCCATTAACATACGAAGAGCATGCGCTCAGGTTTATAGGCACCCTAAAACATTACTATAATATAACAGGTACACTGGATAATTTTATCCTTTGTACTAATGACCTAATTGACCAGGGAATAGTACTCATGGAGAGAAGGGTGTCCCAGGACCTCGCACAAGCTAAAAGGTCGTCTTTAGGTAATATAGCCTCTGCGCGTACCCCAATTAAAACTTTAAGCATTTCTGATTCCAATCCTACGCTGATTGATGCTGTGATTCACACTACTTCCAGTACCCATTCAGTTCTTTTGGACCCACCGCCCTCGATCTCTTTAATATCGACCTCCTCGGATAATAATTAAGTATCTCTACCAGCTGTTGTTCACCATGTTAATACCTATACCCAAAGGGGTATATTGGAAGGTGCAATTCCCAAATCTAAACGAATAACCACCAAGGTCAATGGTGACAATACAGGCAAACAAGATTCGGTAGGATGCTTTAGTGATGTGGCTAGCGCCAGTGGTAGCACTGAGGAGGGGAAGAATCACTTGGGTGACAACACAGGGAGAGAAGAGGCACAGCATGTATCCCACCCTTTACCAATGGGTATCCCTGATGACACAGCCTTTAATAGCAGTTTGGTTAGTATTCTTGATGATAGTAGCCTTGATGAAACTTCAGAGGATCTAGAGGATAAGACTAGTTCACTCATACGTACTCTATCTGATCTTATCAAGTCTCTACTTTCGCCCTTGGAGACTAGACTCCAGGGCATAGAACAGCAGCTCCAGGCTCTTCATCATGAATTAAAATCCCTAAATAGTAACCACGTCCAAAGGGTACCTAATGTATCGGCTCCAGCCCGTAGTCTCCCGCCCACGACCAAGAATCAATCTGTAGGGATAAACCCTACCCCTAAGACCCGCCCCCCTAAAATTCCTACTCCTAAGGGCAATAAAGCTTGCGCTAACCATCCAACCACTAACGTGCACATTAAACCCCAGAATGTAGCTGGCCCTATTACTCCAGTCCCCAAACCCTCTTTTCCCCATCCCGAGGAATCTAAGATACGTCGGAACATTAGCCTACCTCCTGACGCCTGTCCCTATGTGTTAGTTTTAACAGGTGTCCCTGAGCTTGCCCCTGCAACACTTAAATCCTTCTGGGCACTCAAAAACAAAGTGTGTCATTGGTTAAACAGAAATATTCCTCCTCCCCCTAACATTAATAGCAAAATACTTATGGTGGAGAGAGCACCGTGGGTGGGTGAGAATAAGAAAAGCCTACAGGGGGGCTGTGTTGTGGTCACATTTGAGGACCCGCGACTGGTGGAGCACATTTGCTCTGGGCCCCCATGTAACAACAACTCCACGATTATGGCTAAACCCCTGTCATATTTCTATATGCCTACTGAACATAATGACAATAGGTGGAGCTGGTTGAGACCCTCCAATCATGTGAGGGGGGGGGGGGTGAGGTGCGAGTCTATGAGGGTTCAGAATACACTCAACTGGGGTGGGGACGATGAGGGAGGTTGGAACATAGTAAGAAGAAGAGCGGGGAGGTTTACTCCAGGTGGCAACCAGTTTAATGGGGAATGGCTCAGCCCACAGGTCAATTATCCCCTAATCCCCTGCTACAACCGTTACAATGGATTGGAAGCAGTCGACTGACTCTTAAATCAGTCTCTCAGGCAAACTGGAAAGAGGGAGGTGGCCGGTGCCCCAGGGGATAGAATTGAAATTGTTAGGGACGGCACAGCCAGTTTGGGAATTATTAGTCCTAGTTTAGGAGAAAAGGAACCTAGTACTCCAGTTACAATGAAGGAATTACCAGTAGCTCAGACCTCCATTAACATTCTGTCCTGGAATATAGCAGGGCTGAAAAAAAAAATCTTGCTAACCCCGATTGGAACGATTTTATTCATACATTCCACATATGTATGTTCCAAGAAACTTGGTGCGTAACCCCGCAATATAAAAATGGGTATTCTACCTATTTTATTCCAGCAGTTACGGTGGGCAAAGGTCGCCCTTCAGGTGGCCTGCATATTTGGGTCAAGGTGGACCTGAACTGTGTTATCACCCACAAAGCCCATTCCAACGACATTTTGCATATATCCCTAAAAAACCTTCTGGGGGTATCATTTTCGAACTCTTTTGTGTCTATGCAAGAGGCTTGCATGGTGGCTTAATCTCACCCACAATAGAGCTGCTAGATGTGAGGTTATCAGATCTTCCTACTAGGTCTAAATTACTAGTGGGGTGGGGGATTTCAATTGCACATTTGAACCCCTGGACGATGAAGAGGTATTAGGTTGTAGTCCAGAGGACTGGAGGCAGACTATACCTCCCTTAGCTCTTGCTCCTATTAAGAAATGGACAGCCAGAGCAATCCAGCTGAATGCTCTGGCTCTGGAACATAACTTACGGGCTCTTAACAGGCGGACTGTCTCAGATCGTGATGGGGCAATGACTTATAATAGGATTGGTTGCCCATCTCGAATTGACTATATTTTCCTGGACATCCAATCTTGGGCAAGTCTAGTTGACATGGAGGTTAGGCAATCATCAGACAGTGATCACAACCCATTATGTATGGAAATTCTATGGGTAAATGGGATTGCCAAGAGTGGAGGTATAGAGATGATTACTAAAGAGGTCTTTCCTTCCAATTGTAATCGGAAGTCAAAATGGAATGTGGTTAGGTGTGATGAGGGGAAACTTAATAGTATCAAAGAGTTAGTTTTAGCTGAAACTTGTAGCCTTGCAGCCATTGCTTTAGCAGCGCCTAATCCTCCCGGTTCAAATTTGCCAGTTTTGTACAAGAACCTAACTGACAAAATAGGAGAGTGCTTCCTTAAGAGGTCACAGGGGACCTCTACGTCAAAACAAAAAACCCTTAAAGGTAACCCCTGGTACACGGCAAATTGTAGAGGAAAAAGGAAGGCCATTACGCTAGCTATAAAAAAGCAAGGACCCCATAGCAGTGAGATTAGCCAGAAAGGAGTATCACAGAAGCATAACCTCAGTCAAGAAGGATTGGGAGGAGGAGCACTGGCAGTAGCTCAAGGCTGCAGCCTGTGGGAAAAACTCTATTTTGTTTTGGAAATTGATCAATATCCTTGATAGAAGGGGGGCAGAGCCGATTTTAAATCATATAAATGAACACCAATGGTATTCCCATTTTTTAAAATTGTACTGCGAGGATAGTGTCCAAGGTCAAATAATATCACCAGCTATGGAAATCCAGACCGAGCCTAGTATGGAGATAGGAAGCAAGGAAGAGCCATTCTCCTCGCGGGAAGTCCAAGATGCTATTTTAAAAATATTACCAGGGAAGGCTGCCGGCCCAGATGGCCTGCCGGGGGATCTACTACTGCATGGGCAGACCTTATAGCCTGTTTAATGAACCTAATCCAGCACGGCCACCCTGTTCCAGAATCGTGGAAGGGCGCGGAGGTCATCACTATATACAAGAAAGGCGATAGAGAGGACCCTGCCAACTACAGACCAATAAGTTTAATCGATACCATTCAAAAGGTAGTTGGCAGGGTCATCATTAACCGAATAGAGACAGGGCTAATAGATGATAGCATTCTGACCCACTTCCAGGCGGGGTTTAGGCGTAATGTTGGCACGATGGATCAGGTATTTCGGTTTTGTGCAGTCTATTGGAAGTCAGTGTCCATCTTTAAGGGTAGCCTGTACTTGGCTTTCATAGACTTGAAAAAAACATTTGATGTTACTAGGCTCGGTCCACTAGGTAGACCAGGAGCAACATAGCTAGCTTTAGCCAACTACAGACCTGACCCTGACATTGAAGCAATGTCAGAGGATGAATTACTTAGTAATATTAAAATGTAATTGAATCATATAGTTAAAGGTCTTTATTAAATACACTCCTCTTCCTCCTAAGAAGTGGGAGAACACTAAACAAACTCTGAAAGGAGGTATAACCTCAGGAATAGGGATAATTTGAGAAAACCTGATAGATATCAAGATACTAATACACGTTCCTCTCGTACCTTTCAGACTTCGTCACAGAGATCCGAAAGAAGAGGATGGTCAGAACAAAAGGAAGAACGTGTGAAGTCCAAAGACGATCAACACGTTCAGAAAAAGAAGAAAACTCAATTCACCAAAACAAAGGTAGCATGTCTCAAAAGGAGACATGCCGAGGATCTTGAGGATACAACTCAAGAACGGGGAATGGGCTCAAACGCTGTTGGACAGCGCAGCAGAAGTCACCATAGCTCGCAAGAACTTGAAGGATCATCTGGAGACAGTGGACTTGAATGAGTACATCCAAGTTGAAACTGCAGATACCAGGATTAGTGTTCCACATAAGTTATATGAAGTAACACTCCGGATAGAAAAATAAGAGCACTCTTTTGGGAGCGACTCTCTCAGGGTTATGACATTCTTCTAGCTGAACAAGACTGGCCACCTGAATTTGTCAGGGAGTGCCCACATGGCGAAGAAATCATTATCAATTAACAACTAAAGAGTGATAAATATATAAACTATCTTCAAATTGGTTTTGAGAGAATACCCAAAGGTTAAAAGAACAGGACAGAGTGGAGGAAAAACAAAAGTTGTTCTGTAAAAGAACCCTCACACACCACCTAGTGGTGACATGCTTCATCATTGGGTTCCCACTGGAAGGACCGAATGTCCTCCCAGTGTGCTACTACGCCTGTCTACAGCGGAACTGGTTCTTTTGTGAGTTGATTCAGTGAAAGACAAACAGTGATTAATGTGTGCAAGAATTAAATAATGCGTAGTTGTAACTGTCAATCACTTAATTAATAGTCCAACCAGCATTGGTTAAAAAGGTGAAATTAGGACCTGTAAATAGGTTATATTAAATTGAAAACCTTATGTCCTCTGAAAAAACGGTCAACATGTTTCTGCTTTATGAGCCATCATCACTCCGCATTCGTCAGGACCTTCAAGTAGACTGTAACGCCCTGAACGTCTCAGGATCGTTTAACAGACACGATAATGAGGACGCAACCACTTGTGAAGGGTTAGTTATTTTAATGAAGGCACAAATAATACAAAGAGTAAACAAAAGTTATAGTCACTGGAATCCTCCAGGCTACGTACGTTACCAGCCCACAGCACGGATGGTCCTAACCGTCCTCTGCATATACGCCGATCCCGGCGTATGCCAACAGAGGGCAGAAATGAAATGGCCGACAATGCCAATCGGTAGGCTGTGAGGGGCACGAAGAGTGTTGGGGAGAATCGAGGAGTCAGGGAAAGACCCAGCCGGGGTCTCTACCTGAAGGGAGCAGCCGCTCAACCTCTTCCTCAGACTGCACCGGGATGCGGAGTCACCTCCTGATGATGCGTCACCGAATACCCCAATCAAAAGCAAGAAGACTGAACCGAGAGCAGCCGCTCGATCGATCCTGTGGACTTCCGAGTCTGTATCGCGGCAAACACCTCCTGGTGTGCGTTACAGCTGGCAGTCCCTGTATCTCTGGTCGGGCTGGGAGTTACGACTCCAACCAGCATAAGCGCCACTGCGCCTTGACTCAGCCGAGTCAAAAAGCGAAGCTCAATGGTTGACCGGTAGAGCTTCCGGGTCCTTCACAGGTGACGATGGGGCAAGACACGGCCCAGGGAGTAACGACTCGACCTACCTCCATTCTTGCCTTACTGGAGCACCACTCCGGAACGCTGCTCTTCACGAAGCAGGTACGTCGGTGTAAACACAATATCCGACAGCGTTGTACCTCCAGGTTCCTCCCTTTATAGGGCGTGTTTTCCCTGAGTTATGTAACAGCTCTCCTGTTTACATAAGGGCGTGTTTTCCTTGAGTTATGTAACAGCTCTCCTGTTTACATAAGGGCGTGTTTTCCTTGAGTTATGTAACGGCTCTCCTGTTTACATAACCTCTCAACCGCTAAGCATCCTGGGAGATGTAGTCCGTTTTCGCTGGTTACCGTTTTCCTCCCCTCGCATGACAGGAATTTTTGACAGTACATCCTCCCTCTCAGCGGCTCCCCACGGGGCCAGCGCTGGCAGGAAAACGCCGATGGAACAAGGAGACCAAGCGCGGAGCATGAACCCCTTCAGCCGGTTCCCATGATTGCTCCTCCGGGCCATAGCCTTTCCACGCAACCAGGTACCACAGCTTCCCCCTGCGCCATTTGGACGCCAGTATGCCCGACACTTCATACTCCACCTCCGACTCCACGCATACCGGCCTAGGTGTCCAAGACGGCTTGGAGGGTGCTGGTTTGAGCAATGATACATGAAAGACAGGGTGTATCCGTAATGACTGGGGCAAGCACACCTTCACGTTCACGGGACCCATACACTTGGTAATTCGATAGGGGCCCATGTACTTGGGATGGAACACACTGTTCTTTCGAAACCTCATGTTTCTTGTGGATATCCAGACGTAGTCTCCAGTGCGGTACAGAGGCCCGGGCCTTCTCTTCCTGTCTGCCGCAGCCTTGTATCTTCTCTTGGCCTCTATTAGGACAGCCCTTGAGCGCATCAACGTGTCTTTTATGTGTGCCACCCTGTCCGCTGTGGCAGGAATCCTGTCCTCTCTGAACGGATGTAGAAATGGCAAGAACCTGGGATGTTGGCCATAGTTGCTATAGAACGGAGATGACTGTGTGGAGCTGTGAGTGGCGTTGTTGTAGGCTATCTCTGCAACCCATAGCAAGTCGACCCATTCTTCCCTGCCCTGGTCCACAAAACATCGCAGATACTGTTTGAGCGTTTGGTTCAGGCGCTCGGTTTGGCCGTCCGTTTGAGGGTGGTAGCTGGTGGACAGGGCGGTCTTAATGTGCAGCGCAGTGCACCAAGTCTTCCAGAATTGCGCAGTAAACTGCGACCCCCGGTCCGACACGATCACCCCAGGTAATCCATGCAGTCGTACCACATTCTTTAGGAGTAGTGACGCCAATTCCCTGGCCGTAGGGACTCTCTTGCAGGGGATGAAGTGCCCCATTTTCGTCAAGTAATCCACCACCACCAGTATTGCCGTCATCCCCTGGTCTACCGGTAGGCCCACCACGAAGTCCAGTGATATGCTATCCCATGGTCTATCCGGGGTTGGAAGTGGATGTAAGAGCCCTTGGGTTCGGCCATGGTCGGCCTTCATGGTAGCACACGTAGGACACTCCTGTCCCCACCTCCTGACATCCACTCTCATCGTTGGCCACCAGAAATGCCGTCCCATGCTAGCCAACGTTTTTTCAAAGCCCAAATGACCTGCGCATGGAGAGTCATGGCACCAGATGAATGCTTGTTTCCTTAGCCTAGGCGTGGGTATCAATAGGCACCTGCCCTTCAGGGGTATCCCGTCCTTCAGCTGCCATTCTCTGTGACTGAGGAGCCACCTCCGCCATGTGAATGACCTGATCCCTCTCTTTATTCCCCTCAGGAAAGTATCCGGTTGGATAACCCCCAATACCATCCTCGGGGAAATGATGGAATGCTCGGTCGCAGGCAATGGTTCCTTAACTGCAGATTGACGGGACAGGGTGTCCGCCTTCCGGTTTTCCGTCCCTGGCCGATATGTGATGTGGAAGTTGAACCCCGCAAAGAAGATCATCCACCGCAGCTGCCTGGGAGAAAGGTGTCTTGTGCCGTCATGAACTGTAGGTTCCGATGGTCCGTGTACACCGATACCACATGTCTTGCCCCCATCAACCAATGCCTCCATTCGGTGAAGGCGTCCTTGATTGCGAGAAGCTCCTTCTCCGCAATATGGTAGTTGCGTTCGGCGTCGTTGAGTTTGCGGGACATGTACACAACGGGATGAAGCACCCCTGTGTCGTGGTTGCGTTGGGACAAGATAGCCCCCAGCGCCACATCCGATGCGTCCGCTTCCACCACGTAGGGGAGATCGGATCGGGGTGAGCCAACACCGGCGCCTTACCAAAGGCGCTTTTCAGGGCCTCAAAGGCTGTGTTCGCTTCAGGGGACCAGACAAACTCCTTGGACTTCCTCAGTAGCTGTGTGATTGGGGCCACCAATCCTGAAAATCCATCTATAAACCGCCTGTAAAAGTTGGCGAAGCCAATGAAACTTTGGACGTCCTTCACGCTTTGGGGCACCGGCCATTCTTTCACCGCCTTGATCTTTCGTTCTGCCATCTCCTGTCCCTCTGGACTCAGCATCACTCCGAGGAATTCCACGGATGTGACGTGGAAGTCACACTTGCTGAGTTTACAAAACAGCATGTTTTCCCTCAGCTTTTGGAGCACAGCTTTGACGTGGTGTACGTGCTCCTCCACACTGGACGAATATATGAGGATGTCGTCGATATATACGACCACGTAGATATCCAACTCCTCTCTGAATACCTCATTCAGAAAGTACTGAAAGGCTGCCGGGGCGTTGCACAGACCGAACGGCATGACGAGGTACTCAAAAAGGCCGAACCTGGTCTTAAAGGCGGTCTTCCACTCGTCTCCATCCCTCATGCGCACCAGATGGTATGCCCCTTTCAAATCCAACTTGGTGTAGATACGAGCTTTCTTGACCTGTTCCAGAAGTACACTGATGAGAGGCAAGGGGTACCGATTTTTTATGGTTATCGCATTCAATGCCCTAAAGTCCACACAGACTCTCAGCTCCCCATTAGCCTTCGGGATGAAGAAGAGTGGCGAGGCGGCCGGAGACTTGGACGGGCGGATGAATCCTAGCTTGAGGAGTTTATCCAGGTACCCCCGGAGATGCACGTTTTCAGGCTCCGTCAGGGCATACAGCCTTCCGCTGGGAACGCTGGCCCCTGGCACCAGGTCGATCTGGCAGTCAAACTGTCTATGTGGTGGTAGCACTTCCGCCTTCACCTCATCAAATACGTCCTCAAAACTGTGATAAGCCTGGGGCAGAGCCACATCTTTTTCTGCCGCTGTAGCCACCGTCTGACTCCCGCTCTCATCTGCGTCAAGGGATTCCGGTCGTATTCCACAATGCAGGGTGCAATACGGTGACGTCATTTCGATGCGATGTGTTGGCCAATCCACAGAGGGGTTGTGTTTCTGTAGCTACGGCAATCCCAATATGACACCATATTGGGGCGCTCGGATGATGTTAAAATCGATTTGTTCCATATGGTTCCTCCCATATCTCACCGGAAGGACCCCCGTGTGCTGCCCGATGGGCCCCGTCACCAATCGCCTTCCGTCTACAGCATAGACGTCTTCGGGTACAGCTTTGGGAAGAAGCACTAGCCCTAGCCTGCATGCCTCGTTGTGGTCCATAAACATGCCAGTGGCCCCTGAATCCACCATGGCCACAAAGGGTATCCACTGATCATGCACTCCCACGTGCACCATGAGAAACAGGTGTCGTTGTCCCTTAGTGACCGAGTTGGAAAGTGAAGGGATGGATGAGTGACTCCGAGATGCCCCTTCTTTGGTCTGGGAGTCCTCTAGTTTTCCGCCGGTATGTCCACCACGGCTGTTACCGACCGGTTGGCCCGATAACGTGACGTCTTCGGTTTGGCAGGGCATTCACGTACGTAGTGGCCTTTTTTGCCACAATATAGGCAAAATCCTTGTTTACGGCGTGACTCTTTCTCCGTGGCTGTGAGGCTCGCTCGTATTGCGCCGATGTCCATGGGTACTTCCTTGGATGCGGTGGAAGTTTCAGGACTTCCCACCGTCACATAGGATGGAAGGGATTTTCCTTTTCTCCCATGATCCCCCTTTCTTTCACTTAGCCTATGTTCCAGCCGTAATACCAGGTTGATAAGGCCCTCACATGTCTTGGGTTGAGGGTCAATATGAGCCACGGCATCCTTGAGCTCATCGCACAGCCCTTGATGGAAGAGTGCCGTCTGTTTAGCAACAGGCCACTTGGTTTCCGCAACCAGCCTTCGGAACGCGTTGAGATACTGCACCAGGTCGTTGGATCCCTGTCTCAACTCAAGCATTTCACGGTCCGCCGTGTACGAGTCAGCCCTTCTGTCGAATACCTTCAGGAATTCCTCGCGAAAAGCACCCCAATCACATAAGATGGGGTCGTCCCTGCTCACCAGAGGTACAGCCCACTGTGCCGCGTTTCCAGCCAAATAGGAAATAAGGAAAGCCACACGAGCCTGACTCGTGGGGAACGCCTTTGGTTTGCACGATAAATGTAGCGCCACTTGTGTGAGGAATACCTGCACTGTGTTAGGATCCCCACTGTACCTCTCTGGTGTTGCCAAGGGGATGGCTACCGGCATTTCCACTACTACCGCAGGGATCTGGTTCGTGAGGGAGGTGCTGGGCGTGAGCGGGTCCAATTGGATAGCATCCAGTCTGGCTTTCACATCGGCTGTTTCTTGCCTAGAGGCAGCCAATTCAACTTGCACGGTCGCTAAAGCAGCCAGCACATCATCAAGTGTTGCCATGTCTGTTATCGACCGGGAGACAGTTAGTGTTATTAAGGTTGGATATTTTGTAATGCCCTGAACGTCTCAGGATCGTTTAACAGACACGATAATGAGGACGCAACCACTTGTGAAGGGTTAGTTATTTTAATGAAGGCACAAATAATACAAAGAGTAAACAAAAGTTATAGTCACTGGAATCCTCCAGGCTAAGTACGTTACCAGCCCACAGCACGGATGGTCCTAACCGTCCTCTGCATATACGCCGATCAAGGCGCATGCCAACAGAGGGCAGAAATGAAATGGCCGACAATGCCAATTGGTAGGCTGTGAGGGGCACGAAGAGTGTTGGGGAGAATCGAGGAGTCAGGGAAACACCCAGCCGGGGTCTCTACCTGAAGGGAGCAGCCGCTCAACCTCTTCCTCAGACTGCACCGGGACGCGGAGTCACCTCCTGGTGATGCGTCACCGAATACCCCAATCAACAGCAAGAAGACTGAACCGAGAGCAGCCGCTCGATCGATCCTGTGGACTTCCGAGTCTGTAACGCGGCAAACACCTCCTGGTGTGCGTTACAGCTGGCAGTCCCTGTATCTCTGGTCGGGCTGGGAGTTACGACTCCAACCAGCATAAGCGCCGCTGCGCCTTGACTCAGCCGAGTCAAAAAGCGAAGCTCAATGGTTGACCGGTAGAGCTTCCGGGTCCTTCACAGGTGACGATGGGGCAAGACACGGCCCAGGGAGTAACGACTCGACCTACCTCCGTTCTTGCCTTACTGGAGCACCACTCCGGAACGCTGCTCTTCACGAAGCAGGTACGTTGGTGTAAACACAATATCCGACAGTGTTGTACCTCCAGGTTCCTCCCTTTATAGGGCGTGTTTTCCCTGAGTTATGTAACAGCTCTCCTGTTTACATAAGGGCGTGTTTTCCTTGAGTTATGTAACAGCTCTCCTGTTTACATAAGGGCGTGTTTTCCTTGAGTTATGTAACGGCTCTCCTGTTTACATAACCTCTCAACCGCTAAGCATCCTGGGAAATGTAGTCCGTTTTCGCTGGTTACCGTTTTCCTCCCCTCGCATGACAGGAATTCTTGACATAGACCCTCCGGCGGTATGCACGCGCTAAGGTGCACCCAACTGTGAGGATATAAGTGTTAAAAATAAAACAGACTATAGTGATTTTACTCGCGGATTTTACCCGTGGAGGCACGCTCAGTATTTACTGAGGCCCGTTATCTGTAGGGAGGAAACAGAGCAGTAATTCATGAGCTAAGGGCCAGATGTAGGTAAGTAACATTTACCGAATCTTAATTACCGAAAATTACCGAATTTTACCGATTCGGTAATTAAGATTCGGTAAATGTGAGGGGTTGGTATGTAGGGAATCCAGATGTTCCCTTTTACCGAATCGGTAAAATTCGGTATTTACCGATTCGGTAAATACCGAATCGGTAAAGCCTATTGATTCCTATGGGCTTCAAAGCCCATAGGAATCAATAGGCTTTACCGATTCGGTATTTACCGAATCGGTAAATACCGAATTTCACAAGGGTGCAGGGGGTGTCACTTTGACACCCTCTAGCACCCCCAAAAAAGGTTCGGGGGCCATGTGGCAGGCATACCTGCCCTAAGGGCAGGTCTGCCTGTCACATGACATAGGTGTGCATGCACACATGTGCATGCACACCGGAATTGGTATTTTACCATGGATTTGTATTCCATGGTAAAATACCGATTCTGTAAGCCATGTGCAGTAGGTACATTGCCTACCTACATAGCATTTTCGGTAATTTTACCGAATCGGTAAATATTACCGAATCGGTAATTATTTTACCGATTCGGTACATATTACCGAATCGGTAAATTTACCGATTCGGTAATGATACCGATTCGGTAAAATTACCGAAAATGTGCCCCTACATCTCGGTAGCCCTTTACCGATCGGAAACGGCCGAAAATCGGTATTTTCGGCCGTTTCGGATCGGTAAAGGGCTACCTACATCGGGCCCTAAATTCTCATCCATTTCATCATTATCTGCAAAAGATATATTAAAAACTCAGTTCCCTAGTATTCTCCTTCACCAGATGTCACCCATTTCAGTGGCATGCTGTTCATGTGTGTAAATTTTGTTCTCTTTATTGTCAAGGGATAGCGTGACTTATTCCCCATTTATTGGTGTCAAATTACGTTTTGACTACTCAACTGTTAATGAAGAGTCAGTTCAACAAGACATCCAAATAAAGTGACTTTCATTGTCGTTTCAATTTCATTAAGGCTGGGTAGCAGTCATAATATTCAATAGAGCTGACCCTGGCCTGAGGCCAAAACCAGAGTATTTTCGACAAGCAGTGCACGTTATTTAAAACATAGATACAGTGTAACGAACCATGGACGGTTTCCCTACGTTCTAAAAACATGGAAGTTAAATAGACCTCACAAGCGCTTACACAATGCGTTAGTCTTTCGCATTTCTTGGGCAAACACAGCAGGGTTTTTTTCACGCCAAACAACCTGTAATTGAAACAGGGGGGGAGGGAAAGTGTCAGCGTATACACGCAGTGTCCACCTTTCCATTGTTAACTCCCTACAAATTATATTCTTTTTAGAAAAACCCAGCCTCACTGTTGCACTCACTTTTTTGATGGCGGCTCCCCGCTAGCAACCTATCTTCTGCACTTCTGTGGCACAAATGAACGCTGACACTGGCGCCACGGTGCGAGATACTTTACCCCCCCTCCGCATCTCATACCGCCTGAGATTCTAGCCTTTGAGTAGGCGGTACTTCACGAGGTGGAAACTCTAACGGACCCATGCCTTACAAGAACTTGAAAGCAATTGAATACCAAGCAATCCAATCACTGAAAAACAACACAGAAATCGTGATTAAAAGTGCCAACAAAGGCAGAGGCATTGTGATCCAAGACAAGCTGGACTATGACTTTGAATGCCAACGTTTACTGAATAATAATAACAACTATACACTTTTGAGAGAAGACCCTTTGGAGAACGTTCGAAATGAGATCTGTGAATTAGTCTCCACAGCTGAACGGGATGGTTTGATTTCCAAACGTGAGTCTGATTTCTTGATGTCTTCAAATGGGAATGTACCGTATTTTTATACGCTACCAAAAACGCATAAAAACATCTTGCCTCCGCCCGGACGACCAATACTCTCGGGCATTGGGTCCCTTTTGGAACCCCTGTCGCAATATTGCGATTTCTTTTTTAAACCGATAATTCAGTCTACACAGACATACATAAAGGATACGAAAAGCCTTCTGGCTATGTTACGGACTATCGAGGTACCAGAGGAACCATGTTTCCTGGTCACTCTCGATATCGAGAGCCTTTATACCTGTATATCACAAGACGAGACTATCAAGGTGGTTGCTGAGGCTTTAGAACAAACTACCTGGAATTTTACAACCACCCGTTCCTTTGTAGTGGATTGTGCCACTTTGGCACTTAAGTGGAATTTTTTTGAATATGAAGGCAAGATCTTCCTTCAAGTGACAGGAACTTCTATGGGCAGCACTTTTGCCCCTTCGGTGGCAGGATTGTATGTCTATAGTTTTGAGAAAAAAATCATTTTGGTTCCAGACAACCCTTTTGCATCTAACATTGTTCCATGGCAACATTACATAGACGATGTTCTCATGATATGGAAAGGTGAAGAGGCGACGCTCCTTCCTTTCTTCGACTGGCTAAATACCTGCAATGCCCATCTCAGATTCACCCATGAGTATGCGAAAGAGAGTATAACTTTTCTTGACGTGACAATCAACAAAAGAGAAAATCTGCTCCAGACGAAAACTTTCTATAAAGCAACGTCTAAGAATAATCTATTGCATTTTTCCAGATTCCACCCGCGCCCCCTGAGGGAGAACCTTCCCTATGGACAGTACCTCCGCATTAGAATGAACTGCAGTGAGAAGGCTGATTTTAAAACTCAAGCAGATGACTTGACATATAAGTTGGAAGTACGTGGATACCCAAAGAAAATTCTAGCTAAAAGTAGGAAGAGAGCCACCAATCAGCATAGGGATTCGTTGCTGGACACATACCCAAAAGAAACAACAACGGAGGTTCCTTTAACATGCGTGACCACTTTTAACCCTTTGTCAAATGCTGCGAGTCGCTGCTTCCAAAAACATTGGAAAATCATAACGAGCAACCAATTTGATTGGGGGAAACCCCTTTCTTCTTATAAGAGAGCTACAAGTCTAAAACACTCACTAGTTCATACCCGACTAGTGAAACACCAAAATAGACAAGAAGCAGATGCCGTAAATCACTTGCTGTCTTCTTTATGTGACTTGGTTGCCCCTCTCAGGAAAGTTAAGGCCTGTCGCACTCATGATGCCCATAAGTGGTTCACTGGCGAGTTGAAAACCTCAAACTGGACCTCAGGCGCTCTGAACGCCATTGGAGGCGCAACGATTGTCCCCTTTTGCGGGCCAAATACAAGTCACTTTTGGCCAACTATAAGAGGGCCGTCCTCTCAGCCAAAACCACTTATTTTTCGGAGAAAATCCCACTTTCAGCCAACAAGTCCAAAGAGATTTTTTCCATAGTTCGCAATTTAGTTGCCTCTCATAGGGTCAACCCTAATCTTGTCCCTTCCCAAGCTCTCTGCTCATCCCTTAATGACTTCTTTATAGAGAAGATTGCGAAGATTAAATCTAACATTCCAGCTGCATCTTCGCCACTTCCTCCCTCTGTTCTTCCCCTGCCTTCCTCTTTTCTTGACCACTTTCCCTCTATCTCTATGGAATCTTTCCTTGCTTTTCTCCAGAAAGTTAAGTCAGGCTCTCCGGCTGACTGTGCTCCGGCTTGCATTCTGAGAGAGCTGTTCATCAATTGTCCTGACCTCCCCCTCTCCCTCCTCAATGCCTCTATTTCTTTAGGCCTAGTTCCTAAATCTTTTAAATCGGCCATAGTTCTCCCAATTTTAAAAAAGGCTAGGGAAGATCTTGGAGAGCCACATCACTGCCAGCCTCTCTACTTTCATTGAGGATAACCACATCTTGGCCTCCCACCAAGCGGGATTCCGCCCTGTCCATTCTACCGAGTCAGTGGTCCTATTCGTCCTTGACGAGCTAAAGAGCAAGGCCGATTCCAACTTACCCCAAGTCTTGGTGCTCCTTGACCTGTCCGCTGCGATTGACACGGTCGATCATTCCATTCTTCTCGGCCGTGTCAGCGCAGCGGGTGTTCGGGGCACTGCCTTCTCTTGGCTCACCTCTTTTCTAGAAGGACAGACCCAGGCGGTCCATCTTTCTGGCTTCTCTGCCTCCACCCGCCTGATTCCTTGTGAGGTCCCCCAAGGCTCTTCCCTGTCCCCCCTCCTTTTTAACCTTTATATCCACCCCCTTATTGTTTCTCTTCTACATATGGGGGTCTTCGTGTATAATTATGCGGACGACCTCCAGCTTGTTTTTGATCTTTCCTCCCCCTTGGACTCCCTGCCCAAATTTCATTCTACCCTTGTTTTTATTTCTGAGTGGATGAACCACAATCACCTTAAACTTAATCTGGACAAGAAGGAGTTGGTCCTGACTGGCGCTACCACCTCCCCTTGGACCGCCGCCTTCTGGCCTTCCACCTTCGGCCCTCCTCCAGTACCGGCGGCCTCAGCTAGGACCTAGGGCATTAAGGTCAGTCAGGACCTCTCCATGCATGCCCAGATTAGTTCAGTGGTTTCCTCCTGCTTCCTATCCCTCCGGATCATTCGGAAAGTTTCCAGTTTTTCTTCTCCTGATGCTCTCAAACTTATCATTTTGGTCATGATTCTCTCCCGTCTTGATTACGGGAATAGCCTCTACGTGGGTATCCCAGCCTACGAACTCCGTCGTCTTCAGGCTATTCAGAATCAGGCCACCCGTCTCATTCACCACCTTCCTAAGTCCCACCACATCACTCCTGTTTTGAAATCCCTTCACTGGCTCCCCATTTGCCAGAGATCTCTTTTTAAGCTGGGATGCCTGACCTTCATGGCCAGGGCCCGTACCGCCCCGGTTTTCATCAACTCCCTCATCACTTCCTACACCCCCAGTCGTACCCTCTGATCCTCCAATCAGGCTCTTCTTAATGTTCCTCACTTCCACAGGTCCAAAACTGGAGGTACCAGATTCTCTGTACTAGCTCCCCGCTTCTGGAACAGCCTTCCGTTGCACATTAGATCCACTCCAGTTTACTTACAATTTCGCAAGGCCCTCAAGACTTTCCTGTTCTCCCAAGCGTACTCCTGCTGATCTTCATCTTGGCAGATTTCTGTGTTCTCAGTCATAACTCTAGCACCAGGAAGCCGCTTGGTCACAGTGCGCTCAATCAAGAACTTTCAACTTCAACTTCAAGCAACTGTACTCAATGCCTGGGGGCTTCCAGCTGTAACGGGCGAGTTCCCATGCGGGAATTGTAGTGTCTGCCATTTAACTGCACACACAAAGGTTTTAAATATTGAACCTGGGAAACAGTGGGAACAACGCAGTCATACAAACTGTAACACAGGCAATGTTGTTTACTTAATAACATGCCCTTGTGCCCTCAAGTATGTGGGTATGACTACTAGACGTGTTAAACTGAGGATTTGTGAGCATAGGGGTAGCGTCCGATGCAAGAGGAATGCAATGAAACTGACTAACCATTTCATTGAGAAGAATCACACACCAAATGATATGCGATGGGCCATTGTCGAACATATCAATGGTGCGAATGAAAGTCTGTTCGAGAAAGAACAGTGATGGATTCACCGTCTGTCCAGCCAACGTTCAGGATTGAACGAAGATATTCCCTGGGGGTCAGTCCTGCGTTGCTAGCAGAAAGATCTATTTTGCACGCAGGAAATATACAATGTTTTACCCCTGTAAGACCTTACCTATATAGGTACGAATAAGGGAATATTGAGCCTTATGCGCGAGTACATTATGCATAATATTTGGGGTTAGTCCAGTGTGATCTACAGCAAGATCCATTTTGCACGTAGGTAGCACATCCCGCTCCATCCTTATGAAGGCTTGACTGGGATGATTGGTGACGAAGGTTTACTGAACATTCGTCTCCATGCCTAAATATTGATGGTCAGCACTAGTACAAATCCCAATAGTTACTCAGACGTAATTTCAGACAACCGATATAAGACTCTGTTCACTATGGGAGTACACGTGTAGAATTAATATTTAACAACGCTCCATAACACTGATTAGTGTAATTCACATCCAAAAATACCTTGATATTTTTGGAGGCAAACATCTATCCCCAGTTACATGTTTGAAACAATAAAGTTTTCCAACCTCAATTTCCCATAGCACATTCGAAACGACTTGCCCTTTAAGACAAAAGAACAAACATTACTATAAGCGAGTCACGTGACCCGCGTGTGACGCTATCTCGCACCGTGGCGCCAGTGTCAGCGTTCATTCGGGCCACGGAAGTGCAGAAGATAGGTTGCTAGCGGGGAGCCGCCATCAAAAAAGTGAGTGCAACAGTGAGGCGGGGTTTTTCTAAAAAGAATATAATTTGTTGGGAGTTAACAACGGAAAGGTGGACACTGCGTGTATACGCTGACACTTTCCCTCCCCCCCCTGTTTCAATTACAGGCTGTTTGGCGTGAAGAAAACCCCTGCCGTGTTTGCCCAAGAAATGCGAAAGACTAACGCACTGTGTAAGCGCTTGTGAGGTCTATTTAACTTCCATGTTTTTAGAACGTAATGAAACCGTCCATGGTTCGTTACACTGTATCTTTGTTTTAAATAACGTGCACTGCTTATTGAAAATACTCTGGTTTTGGCCTCAGGCTAGGGTCAGCTCTATTGAATATTATGACTGCTACCCAGCCTTTATGAAATTGAAATGACAATGAAAGTCGCTTTATTTGGATGTCTAGTTGAACTGACTCTTCATTAACAGTTGAGTAGTCAAAACGTAATTTGACACCAATAAATGGGGAATAAGTCACGCTATCCCTTGACAATAAAGAGCACAAAATGTACACACATGAAGAGCATGCCACAGAAATGGGTGACATCTGGTGAAGGAGAATACTAGGGAACTAAGTTTTGAATATATATTTTGCTGATAATGATGAAATGGATGAGAATTTAGCTCATGAATTACTGCTTTGTTTCCTCCCTACAGATAACGGGCCTCAGTAAATACTGAGGGTGCCTCCACGGGTAAAATCCGTGAGTCAAATCACTATAGTTTGTTTTATTTTCAACACTTATATCCTCACGGTTGGGTGCACCTTAGCGCGTGCATACCGCCGGAGGGTCCACTTGAAGGTCCTGGCGAATGCTGAGTGACGATGGCTCATAAAGCAGAAACATGTTGACCGTTTTTTCAGAGGACATAAGGTTTTCAATTTAATAAAACCTATTTACAGGTCCTAATTCCACCTTTTTAACCAATGCTGGTTGGACTATTAATAAAGTGATTGACAGTTACAACTACGCATTTTTTAATTCTTGCACACATTAATCACTTTTTGTTTTTCACTGAATCAACTCACAAAACAACCAGCTCCGCTGTAGATAGGCGTAGTAGCACACTGGGAGGACATTCGGTCCTTCCAGTGGGAACCCAATGATGAAGCATGTCACCACTAAGTGGTGAGTGAGGGTTCTTTTACTGAACAACTTTTGTTTTTCCTCCACTCTGTCCTGTTCTTTTAACCTTTGGGTATTCTCTCAAAACCCATTTGAAGATAGTTTATATATTTATCACTCTTTAGTTGTTAATTGATACTTGATCTTAGGGGTAAAAGAGTGATCGTTTACACCCTGACTCTCCTATTGTTTGAAGTAGAAGAAATCATTATGCCAGCTTTTTCCAACCACTTCCAATTCATTTAAAATCTACTTATGCCAGGAAATGGGCAGTGGCCCAATCTCCTGCATTATATAAAAATCATATAGGATTGGATGAGGATTCTCCTCACCATAAAATCCAGATACAAAAATCAACCAACTGCACAAAGGCAGTACCCAGTTAAGCAAGAAGCTAAAAAACAGGTCAGGGAGATATTATATCAACTTGAATACCAAGGGGTGATTGAAACATGCACCTCGTCCATGAACAATCCTTTGTTTCCTGTCTCCAAACCAGACAATACATATCGTCTAGTTTTGGATTACAGACATTTAAACTCTTATTGCAAAACTTTTGCAGTCCAAAATGCACACAGTGCAGCATTAATGAATAACATTGTGCGTAAAAAATATACAACCACATTAGATATTTCCAACAGTTTCTTCTGTCAAAACATTGCTCATGAAAGTAGGTATTTGACCGCTTTCTCAATTATGGGGTCACAGCGTCACTTCTGTTGTCTCCCTCAGGAATTCAAGAATAGTCCTAGGTTATTTTCAGCCAGAGTAACAGAGTTACTACAAATCTATGATGATGAGGCATTATCATATGTCGATGACATCTATCTAACAGACAATGACTTGGATAGGCACTTGAACAGGGTGAGCACCATAATACTTGGCCTCGCTTCTGAAGGGTATAAATTTAATTTCAAAAAATCAAGAATTGCCCACTTCAATGTCCTTTTTCTAGGATACAAGTTATTAAGTGAAGGCAAAAGCCTGGCAGCAAACTTTCTAGAGAAATGTACGCTGCTCCAACCTCTAAAAACACTGAAAAACTTACAGTAGATTCAAGGTTTCCTGAATTTCGGAAGAACTTACATTCTAAACCTCTCTACGAATTAATCAAACCTGATTTCAAAACAGTCAATTGAACTCAAAAACACACTGAAATTTTGCGTTCATTGCAAACAGACATGTTAGCAACAAAACATTTACAAACACGCGTAAACGTATGCAACTTGGTGATCTGAATCATTCCAGGACGATGCGTATTCACATACTTAACCTTTAATGATGGAGAAAAAGTATCAATAGCATTTGCGCACACAAGCAAAAATGAAATTCATTTCAACTAAAAAATTCTGACAGCGGTTCAAACTGCAGTAGCAAAAAAGAGAGCCCTCGCACAGGGTAAGCGCATAATGGTAGTTACCCCGGTAGCTGCCTTAGAGGCAGTGAACAAAACGAGCATTCCGAATGCTAAAGCTTTACATCCAAGATGGATACAATGGGTTAATTCTCTTGCTGCAACAGATGTTGAATACGTTTTGACCCTTATTTGAAAACACAAGCATTTCTACAATATGAACAAGAATGTACTCTGCCTACTGAGATTCTGCCTCTAGAGCAGTATGAATGTATCATTTATACTGACGGATCAGCCTATCCCGGTGGGTAAACAAGCTTATAGTTCTGCGTGCGCGATCGTTAAAGGTCGCTGGCGAGATGGCAAATTCAGACCTATGGTCACTAAAACACAATCTCTAGGAGATTATACAGCGAGTTGAACTACAAGCATTCAAGATGGTGCTTGAAAATACTGATCGCGAATTCCCCACTCTCATAGTGTGCGATTGGCATTATTGTGTTCAATCTGACAATGAATACTTGCAAAACTGGATTCAAAATGGTTACAAAGATGCAAAAGGTGGCACAATCAAGCCTAAATTGCTTTGGGAACAAGTAGTTCAGTTACGACAAGAACTACAAAAGGCTCACGTGATACATACACTGAGTCATCATCGTGATGGCGTTCACGTTGCAGGGAATTCATTGGCTGATGAAGTCGCAAAGGCAGCTGTGCAAACGGCTTCCGTATCTGCAATCACTCGTTCAAAAACTAAAATAGAAAGCGAAATAATGCAAGCTGTCACTGCTTCAAGCAAAGACAATGGTAAAACATTACCAAAAGGCTTTCCACTCAAATACTCATACATAACTGATACAAATAATGTTTCATTTGCTCGAATCCCTGGAGTGGGGGATAGAGTAATTCCAAACATGGAACATAGATTAGGACTAATTTTAGCAGCACATGAATGGCTTGCCTCTGCACACGCAGGTGTTTCCACTACAGTGTCATTATTAAAACAGAGATACTGGTGGCCACGCATGAGGAAACAGACCAGAAACTATGTTTTGGAATGTGAAATCTGCCAAAAGGTGAAAGTGTCTACAGTGAAACGTCCTGCGCAGACGCCCCTATTAATTTCAGACAAACCATTAGCTTACGTTTACCTGGATCATTGCAGTCTCTTACAGAGGGATGGTAACTATAAATATATCATGGTCGCAGTGGATTCGTGCTTAAGATTCATTTGGATGTGGCCTCAGCGCTCGGCTGATGCCCGAACTGTTATAAAAGATTTGCAAATCTTTATCGGCACATACGCAGTCGGCACGCTGCATTCTGACCAGGGTCCTGCGTTTAGCTCTCGAGCTTACAAAGAGTCCATGGCCAAATTGGGTGTTGCATTGCGGTACTCTAGTCCATTCCATCCTGAGGAAATTAGCTACTGGAGAGAAAACAACGGGACATAAAGCAATCTATAACAGCTAGGGTATTAGGCTCGGGTGACGGGTGGATCAAACATCTAATAAGTGTCCAACGTAGTCTTAACAATCTACCAAGAAGTTCTCTAGGGGGTATCACTTCATAGGAAATTCTTTTTGGAACAAGAATGATTATTTCGGCTCTCGATTGTCATACTTCAGTGGTAGAACAAAAACCCTTTGATATCAAAGACCGTTTGGCTGTTTTGCAGGACTTAAATGAAATAAGAAAAACCAAAAGTAACGTGTTCCTGAAACCAATGACCACTGAAGAAAAACCATCCATCCCAGCAAGGCCTGTCTGGATTCCAAAGATTGGGGACCTAGCCAGAGAAAAGTTGGCGGACAAGAAGGAATTAGGGCCTTCTTACAGACAACCAGTACCTGTCCTAGCCATTCATGGATCAAGAACAGTATTACTGCCGCCCCTTGCTGGTAAAAATGAGAACAGGTTCGTGTCCATCGACCTGGTCAAACCACATCATGTGGCCAATCATAAGTAGTAGGCCAAGTGGACTCCAAAGATGTAGCAGACACCCTAATCTAGCTACTATCCAAGAGGTTCAAACTGAGAGACTCATCACCTTTGAAGAATCTGAAGTGCGAAAAAAAGGACTATGCAACAAAGCAATGGAACTTGTAACTCTTGAGATCCAAATAACAGTTTGTCAAGAAATGCCTGTCCACAATGAAATAATTAAACAACAGCGGGTGGTGATGGACAGAGTTTCTGAATTAAGCAGAATACTCTCCCCCAGTCAAGAGATCAGGGCTTAATCCAACACCGTTTTTTAGCTCACTGCACCATGCCAGCTCAGAACCTGGATATATGCAAATTAGTCTGTCCCTGGCCCAGTGTATCATGGGAACAGGGCAAACCAAACTACCAAGCCAATTCTTTCACTGGGAAGGAAACAAGCTACCGGAGACCGGTTTCTGGCATTTCAGCCTTCTTCGGCCCGGCTTGCTTGAATCCTGATGGTGCAATGAGCAAGGGACTCACGTCTGAGTATACCCTTCCACGCTTATGGTGGACAAAATAATTAAACAGCAGGGGGTGGTGATGGACAGAGTTTCTGAATTAAGCAGAATACTCTCACCCAGTCAAGAGATCAGGGCTTAATCCAACACTCTTTAACTTTGGATTCGGTTGGGTGTACTTTTTCTTCTACTTTGGTTGACTCTTGTAATAACTTTGGGAATGCTTATAAATGGAAGATATGTTAAAAAGGACACAGCAAGTAAGAACATCAACTTACTACTCAAGCCACACAAATCATCTCATCGTGAATAAAAAGACTTGTCATCAGTGAAAATCTGAGCCGTTCCTATACCTGGTGGTATATCTTGGGACAGAACTGACATTTTCGGTCCGGCAGAGCTGTGGAAGATTCTACACCAGTTCAAGATTTCCTTGAATGACATTGTTTCACCTAGTACCTTTTCTGATGATTGGGACTTCGACACTATTGATGTCAGACTTAGAAATGACTGCTGTATTTACAAAACATGAATACTTAGAAGGTTCTTCAGATTATAAACAAAATGTATTGTTATAATCACTATGGTCATCATTTCTTGCACAGATCTGCAAATACTAGAAATTACTTAAATATAACCAATGGGAACATTGTCCTACGCCACCATAGGGTAGCGCAAAATCATTTTACGGCAAATGTCCATACTTTTTAGGATTTAATGTTTCAAATCCAGAATAATTTTACTTTAAAAATGTTAATAGGACAGGAATGAAAAGTAGGTTGACAAATACCAAGCAAATGTATTCTGCGGCCTTTTATGCTCAGCTGTCTTCGTTAGGTTTTGACTTTTGGAAAGACAACATTGGGACAAAAACTTTCTGGGGCACAAAAGACTGGCAGGTGCAGGGACTGGAAGTCTTATTTAGAGCCTGCATCATCCCAGAGCAAATAATGTTTTTGAATGACACTGTTCAACAGACATCCTGTCTTGGGTTAGCCAAGATCAAGGAGTTAAACAAACCGTCCATACCTACACCTACACCTGATATCAATAACACTTCAGAGGAGGAGGTCGACGTACATACTATTTTGCTTTACAACAGAACAGATCCAGATTGGAAAAAATGGTTAATCTGGCCCACAGACACAAACAACTGTCAGATTCCTGAATAAGACACATGAGTTCACATTCACTAGGCCAGATCCGAGATATGTTCAGAGACAGCATCCAGGAATAGTAACATCATACAGTGTAGGGAAACTGTGCCTTGAATGGCTACACAAGTCTACACTAAAGGTAGTAATATAACACTTATCTTTAATTAAAGATGGTGAAGGACTGGGTTATTTAAGACCCAGCGGTGCCAGGGGACAACACCTGAAACCTTCGTGGGTAACCAGCTCCGGCGTACGAATGACAGAGACACGGGACACTTCCTTCGGCGTCAAAGATTCGAGGTTTATTTACTGCAGGGAACACAGAAGTCACAGGAAGTACAACGAGTGTACGTTCGAGGAGACTGCTTCAAATTGCTACTGTAGATCGCTCCTTTTATACAGATTTCTCCCATAGGGTTACATGGTACACAAAGGTTTACAACTCGGTTCCCATAATTATCTCTGAGAGGGGTCACTTTGGTCACTTTGATACATTCAAGGTCCGGGGCATAAGTGCGGAAACATTTGGTGGTTCCCAACTGTAAAAACCCATCTTCCCACCATTAGTACATTCCAATCGGCAGTAAAACAGATCAAAAAAGGAACAAGGACAGGTGCAGAGGAAGATGGAAACAGTGGGGAGATCGAAAAGGGTGTAAAAGGGGAGGTATCGGGAAACACGAGCTACAGGCATCAAAGGGACGTGCCTAATGAGATGCACGGCTGAGACAATAGACCGGCACGGCAAGATGAGCCTCGAGCGGGGCCATCTGCCTTACAGTATCATCCCCCTCGTCATAAAGACACTTTCAAAGGACATGTGTCTTCCGTGGATGTCTTGGGAATCCCAGGGTCGCGAAACTGACAACGTCCGTTCGCTGGCTACTTGAGGGCAAGAAACAAAATGGATGCCATATCTAAGATGGAACCCGTGGGTACAGATGAAAAACCCACGTAACAAACGAACGGTTTAGGTTAGCACAGCGAAACTGCGCACACCCACTAAACTCGTCATTTGCGGTTCGTAGATACCAGACTCGACCATATTCGTGCGAGTCGAAAACATCACTTACAATTGTCACGGAACCTCAGACGCTCCTTTTGCCCTCATGTTGGCAAGCACTAGTCGGAATCATACTCGATATTCATCAGACCATCTAGATGTTGCTGTAACATAGCTCTGTCCAACCGAGTCCCCTTGGTAACAGGTGGCTGTCTTATACACGTTGTAGCACAGAGGCCACATAAGGCAGGACCACACTACACACAAAGACAACACGTGAACAGGAATGCCACAACAACTCCGATAATCATCAGAATCTTCCAACCCCAAGTCGACATCAGGCCCCAAAACCACCCAAGTAGCGTCCAATCCCCTACATCCACGTGTATGGATTCAGAGATCTTACGCAACTTTGAGATGGCTTGATAGACGGTCGGAGCGTTATCTGGAATGAAAATACAGCAGCTCGAATGGATCACCTTACATACCCCACCTCGATCTGCTAAGATCACGTCTAAAACCATACGGTTTTGTAACGTCATAAGCCTATCCGCCTGAAGTTCTGTGGTGATATTACCAAGGGCACTGGCAGTAATATTAGCTGTCGATTCCACCACTCGAGTCAACTGTCTCAGGTTCCTACTATTAACCATAGGCCCCCAAAACGGGAGGAAACCCTTGAAAAAGTCTCCTGCCTCTTGACCGGCAGTGTCCTCTTCGCTAATTATGCCTCTCACAACTCTAGTCTTGTGATAGTCTGCGTCTACAGTGAACGTCGGAGGCAACAGGTTTGCGATAAAACATGAGCCCACAAAGTCGGAGGGCAACCATGCATACGCACGATCATGGCAGACAAAGTATGTACCCTTTGCAGCCAGAAACACAGGGGACGAGACCATCGGCAGAATGTAATTTTCGGTGCAAGCACTCTCTCCAAGTCGAGCTTTTGATCTTCGGCCACGACCCATTAGACAAAAATTACCAATGTGGGGTACGACCCATATCGGAGGCGAGCTTTTAACCTGTTTTTCACTCGTGAGCGCACTATACTCGACCTTACTCAGGACCCTATAGGCTTGTACCTCTTCCTCTGGGATGAGCGACGGCTCATAGATATCTCTATCTAAATCTTCTATCGCTATAGACAAAGGCTTATGATACGAGCCAGGGCCAAAGTAGGGAGAACGTGGCTCTCGACTGGGGTAAGAATCTAGTGCACTTCGAAACATTGTTTGGAATGCTCGAGCTGAACCCTGGGAACTATACGGTAAAACCAGATATGGAATTCCCTTATCCGTGGTATGTGGCATCAGCCCACACACCCAACAATTAGTAGTATTAACCACTAACTGGTGCTGATGAAGGAGCTGAATAAAGGAATTATTTCGGAATTCTGCACGTCTAGCCTGCTCGTGTTCGGGTAGGATATGGAAAGAATGAGGGGATGCAGTGGAGGTAAGTTTAGGGTCAGAAGTAGGAGTAGGTATGGCAGAAGGTAAGAAGTACGACATCATGTAATACACCCCACCCGCCAATAGTGCAGAAAGAGTCAAAAGCAATACGAACATTTGAAACATAAAACATTTGGTACGAATAAGTTGTTGCAGTTTGAATCTTTGCGCCTGAGCTTCTTCCAAGTCCATCAGCTTTGAAAAACGCCATCCCCTATGACCGTCCGCAACGTTTCTTGACGCACTTCGTTCTGTGTAGCAGTAGTCAATCCCTAGGAGTTCCCAGGAACCGACGGTCTTTAACCTAGCGTCAAGACCTACTAACCAGAAGGAAGTACACGCGCGGCCCTACGGCCTTTATTCACAATGTATATGCAAAATGTCTCTTAGCTGTGGAAGCAAAAATACATATGGAACGAAACTCAATATATACAAAAATAATTACAATGATACGGGTGTTCAGACTGATCGTGGAAAACGGGAAATGCAATTGTCAAGGGACAAAACGAAATCTTTTTATTTGTCCTTAGTGCTGGATCGCAAAAAGTATCGAGTTTTCCCAGGACGTGTATGTTCATCAAACAAAGGATCCGATGAGGGAACAGAGTCCTGCTGATCAGTCGAATGTTCCGGTCTTGAGTCTTTTGGTGGCAAATGTTCAACAATGTCTTTCTGCTGCACTGAGGATTCTCCGACAGGTTGTGCGTCGCTAAAAGGTACAAAAGCCGGCAATCCTTCGGATTCAGCTGAAGCAATGCCCCTCCTCACCCACGAGTCTGCCGGTAAGGGTATAGGAACTTTCTTCGTATGGGTGGCATGCACCCAATTTTTTCGGCCTTCTAAACAGACGGCAGTTCTCGTGGCAAGGAGGACCTGGTAGGGTCCAGTGAAGCGGGGTTCCAAATTCTTCTTACGGGCAAAGTTGCGTGTTACCACCCAGTCTCCGGGCTGGAGCTGGTGGCCTGGACCCTCCGTCTGCGTCGGCAATGCTTCGTAAACCTGTTGGTGAATTAACCTCAGTTTAGCAGTCAGATCATGAAGATAGTCAATCAACATTGGATACTCAAGACTAGAGAACACACCCGGTCTAGGGACCCCCCAGACATTCGCAGGATGACCGAACACTATTTCATAGGGACTAAGCCCTACTCGGGAGTGTACGGTTGCCCTAGTTGACAGTAAAGCTAAGGGTAAAGCGTCAGGCCACGAAAGACCAGTCGTAGCCTGAATCTTCGCTAGTCTTAGTTTAAGGGTGCCGTTATACCCTTCAACCAAACCAGCTGACTGGGGATGATTGGCGCTATGGAATTTTTGATTAATGCCAAGGCCCTTAAACACACTCTTCATCACACTCCCCACAAACTCACTTCCGTTATCAGACCATACAATCCGAGGCATTCCATACCGAGGAAAGTATTCCTTCAGTAGGATTTTCGCAGTCGACAGGGCAGTATTGTCTTTGAGAGGGTAGGCTTCAATCCATCGGGAGAACGCGCAAACCACAACTAAAACATATTTCAGGTTGTTGCATCGCTCCATATGGATGAAGTCTAATTGAATCACCTCAAAAGGACATGAAGGGGGAGCAAAATGGCCAGGAGGTGTTGGGGTTCCCTTACCAGGATTATACAACATACATACCATACAATTCTTCACCAATCTCTCAGCACACTTCGTGATACCATCATTCTTCCACACAGGAGACAACAACTTACAAATACCTTTCGCACTAATATGTGCTAACCCGTGTGCCATTGTCACAACAGCCAGCACATATGCATCCGGCAACATCCATCTCTTATGTCCCGACAAATCAACCCAACAACCATTCGCATCCAACTTTCCCGTACTTTCTTTCCACTTCGTCTTTTCAGTCTCGGTGGCCTCATCTTGAATCGCTTTCACACTCTCGATAGTGTCCTCACACATACTAGTCTCTGTAGGCCACCTAACCGAACTCGTCACATACATTCTAGTGCTAAGGTTCCGGGCAGTCTCCTTAGCAATCTCATCCGCAAATGCATTACCACGACCAACATCATCCGTCACCTTACGATGTGCACTACATTTAACAATCGCTACCTGCTTAGGCAACGTAAGTGCATCCAAAAGATCATTCACAAGCTGTCCATGCTGAATCTTCGTACCATGCGACGTCATAAAACCTCTCTCTCTCCACAACCGTCCAAAGCTATGGGCGACGCCAAATGCATATTGGCTGTCGGTAAACACATTCACACGTTTCCCTTTCGCTAACACACACGCTCTAGTGAGAGCAATCAGTTCTGCAGCCTGGGCAGAGTTCTGATTCAATCTCGCAGCTTCCACAACAGTATTCAAAGTTACAACAGCATACGCAGTAGTCACATCACCATTCGGTAATTTAAAACACGAACCATCCACATACAAAGTTCCATCTGGATTTTCCAAAGGAGTGTTTTTAAGGTCCACTCGAACTTTTGTTTCCTCTTCAGTCCTCAAATAGCAGTCGTGGGCTGCTATTTCATCTGACTCTGTACTAATTGGCAACAAAGTCGCCGGGTTCAGAACATTGCAACGTTTTATCTGAATATGACTTGCCAACAGCGTCAACTCGTACCCAGACAACCTCGCACTCGTCAAGTGCTGAGTTTTCGTACGATTCAAAAGAGTGTCGACCGCATGCGGAACCATCACCGTAAGCATATTATCCATGACCAATCCTGCTGATTGTCGGATGGACACCGCAGCTGCCGCTGTTGCTCTCAAGCAACTCGGCAATGCTCTAGCTACCGGGTCCAAGGTCGAGGAAAAATATGCACATGGACGTTGTTTACCACCAAAAGGTTGCGTTAAGACACTCAAAGCACAACCTTCCCTCTCGTGAACATATAATGTAAACGGCTTACTGTAGTCAGGGGTACCTAACACAGGAGCCGAACACAATGAGTCACGCAATTCAGAAAAACTCTTCTGACATTCTTCCGTCCATGGTAAAGGAGTTGAAACATCCTTGCATGTAAGAGCCACCAATGGTTTCGCTAGCAAAGAAAAATTCGGAATCCACTGTCTGCAGTACGACGTGATACCTAGAAAGGCACGCACATCTCTTTGGGTTGTTGGCACAGTCATTCGCGCAATTGCTGCAATTCTCTCTGGGGTCAGCCGCCTTCCCTCCTTTGACAATAAGTGACCTAGATAGGTTACTTCTTGACAACAATACTGGAGTTTAGAAGGTGACACCTTGTGATGTAAGTCACAGAGATGTTGCAGCAACGACACCGTAGCAATTTTGCAAATGTCCTGAGTATCTGCAGCCACCAATAAGTCATCGACATATTGGATCAAAGCCGCACCAGCCGGCAACACAAACGCATCTAGTTGACCCTTCAAGGCTTGACTGTAAATAGATGGACTCTCATAGTAGCCCTGAGGAGCACGTTTAAAGCGGAAGCTACGGCCACCAAGAGAGAAACCGAAAAGGTCTCTGCTTTCTTCAGCAATCGGAATACTGAAGAACGCATTCTTCAGATCGATTACTGAAAACCAAGATGCAGAAGCTGGAATCAGAGTCAGTAGCGCCGTGATGTCAGGCACAACAGGGAACTGAGGAATCACAATTTTATTTACCTCCCGCAAATCGATAACAAAACGATAAACAGGCGGTTTCGAAGGATCAGTACGTTTTAGAATGGGCAGTACAGGGCTGTTGCACACGTTTCCCCGCGTTTCTTCAATAACATCTTTCTCGATCAGATCATAAATGATCGCTAACAGTGCTCGTTCACCATCAAGAGAGATTCGATACTGGGGAATACGTGGCAATCGTACATTAGATTTCAGCTGAACAACATAAGGGGAGATGTCAAGCAGGCCCACATCATTGGGACCTGTGGCCCACAAAGATGCAGGAAGAGAACTCAATTCCGGTGGAAGCTTATCGAGAGACAAGTACATAGGAGAGACAACCCTCTCACCTAACGTAAGCTTTACACCCACAGGAGAACAATACAAAGTTGCATACAAACGTTTTAGCAAATCCAGGCCCAAAAGATTTTCACCACAACCAGTAGTTAAAATCAACGGAGCTTGAAGCTCACGAGGCCCAATTGTAAGGGGCAAAGGGCGCGAAACTGGATTGCTAACGGGGGCGCCAGAGAATCCAACGGAAACATTTGTTAAGCCAGACAAAGGTGCGCCAGGGAGTTTCGAATGCATTATGGAACTTTTCGCTGCACCAGTGTCCAACAGAAAAGGCTCAACGACGCCCGATGTAGCAACTGCGACGTAAGGCCCTCTCTGATCAACCGGAACTGATACCACTCCCTCTCCTTGTCTATGGCTGTCCTAGTAATTACTGTCGTCAGTTCCCTGATCGACGTAATAATCATCTACATTGTACTGCGCAGATCGCCCTTGCGATGATCCACGGTGGTCAAAACAGTTATCGGAATTTGATGAGTTATCTGAACGATCATTTTGAACACCACGACCCCTACCACGTGATGTCTGCTGAGAACCACCATGACCTCCTCTAGATGAGTTACCACTGTTACGATCGTTTAGAACAGGACAGTTGAATTTTAAATGACCCTCCTGTCTACAATAGGCACACTGATTGTACCCTAACGAAGATCTTTGGGAAGAGGAGTCATTTCGAGGTTGCGACCTATTCGATTGCGACTGCGATCTATTTTGCTGAGGAGCATTCTGATTCGAGCGCGGAGGATATGCTTGCTGCAACAACACCTTAGTTTTAAGTTCTTTCGTCTTTTTATCAGCGCAGTCGTTCTCTTCTTTTTCTCTGTTTTCGTAATACTGTGCCGTAGCCAATATTTGAGCAGATGTAGAGACGGCCCACGCACTCTCAGAATTTTTTAATTTATTGCTCAAGTCGGGCAATAAATTGGAAACAAATGTATCCACAAACAACCGCTGACCACCCTCAGTACTCATATCCTGACCACTATGGTCAATGAATGCCTCCTCAAATCTCGTAAAGAAATCGGAGACACTCTCGTCTTTCTTCTGTCTGCAAGCTGACAACTTGTCCCAGTTCACCCTCATAGCTGGCATAAGCGTTTTCATCAAGGTAATAATTCTTTGGGGGAGAGCAGTAATGAGCTGTTCAGGCTTAGCCCCGCCAACTTGTCGTGTATCGGCCGCAGTAAGAGCAGCCCAATCGCCACCTAATTCGTTTGCATGATCTTCGTGCCGAATCTTAGCCCATACCGGTTGCGGTACAACATTGCCAAACAACATATCGATATCGGCAAGATTCATTATCGTAGCGTCTACGAGCTGCGACAATTCCTTATAATACCCTGCAGGATTCTTGCGAGGGTCAGGCAAAGATTGCTTCACCTGTAAAACTTCTGATCGTTTCCATGGGAGATGTATCCATACTCTCTGGAAATGTGGCAGGACAATAGGGACAGCAGTAGCATCACCTGGCATCCACACTGGTGGAACTTCACGCATAGGAAACTGACCAGACGGATCTAACTGTCTCTCAACATCCTCAACAAACAATGCTTGAGGTATCGGAGAGGGACGGAAAGATAACAACCGCTCAACAGCGCGTCGAACGTTGGTATCCACTATCATTCCGCTCGAGAACTGAAGCTGTAGATCAGACAAAGCGGTCAACACATCATCAGATGCATCGGCCGATATCTGGTCGCGCAGAACCTTGCACATTTCTTCGAACACGTACCTCTGTGTCGGTACATTAAATTGACAGAACGTATCAAGTACAGCACGTGGAGGATTTCTAAGAGGGTACGTCATCCAAACCATTGCCATGTTATATAACGCAGCACGTTCCCTGTTACCGGGAAGCTGACTACGTCTTTGGGGACCGTCCGAACCAGTGGACCCAAGAACAGGGCCAAGAGAATTAAAGAAGCTAGCCGCAACCGGAGAAGTACGACATCGAGTAGATGGAGAAGTATAGCATAAGGGATTAACAAGAGAAGAGGTAGAAGCAGAAGAAGCAACAGGAGTAAGTAGAGTAGGAGCAGTAGCGGGAGCAGGAGTATGTGGAAGTACAGGCGGAGGAGCAGTAGGAACAACAATAGGCAAGGGAGCAGGAACAGTCGGAAGAACAGGTTGAGGAGCAGGTACAGGAGCAGGTACAGGGGGAACCACAGGAGCTGCGGTACCCTGTGCGTACGGAGGTGGTGACTTCATAAGATAAGACATTAAAGGATCCTCAACTAATTCCTCCTTCTTATCCGACTCCGTTGGCAGAGCGGGATAACATTTATCTATAGTCATACGCTGAAGCCTGTCAAAAACTTCCTTTTCCTTATCCTCCTTATCACGCTGAAACTGCTCTGCTTTCTTTACAATAGTAGCAACACCATCTCTCTGATTACGTTTAGTCTGTCTAATCTCTTTCTGTCGGGCTTCTTTACGCCACAACCGAAAGGCATCAAACATGGCCGGCCTTGACTTTTTCTCAAACAATTTAGCCTCAAGATTATCTAAGATCGGGGTCTCAAAACTACCATGAGGTGGCCAACTAAGGACACCATCCTTTTTAGTGTAACGAATCCAGTATTCATTAAAAGTAATCGGGCCTAGCCCGTGCTTACTGTAGAGCTCATAAGTGGGAGTTCCAACCGGAGGTATCGGACACGAGTCCTCCAGTCGGGAATCCGTACCACAACGTCTGAAACAACTGAACAAAGTACTACGACCAGGCATCTTGCACACTAGCCGAGTTTCACAAACTTCAAGGGTTACGGGATTTACCAAGTCCCAGCAAAGAGCAAAAACCCTCGGTTTTTGGCGACTGCAGACGTCAAACAACACAACAAAGAACCAAGTACTAAGAACCACAAATGCAATGGAACCATGCAACAACTAAGCAACCACAACCAAGAACTCTGGGAGCGACCCACAAATACTTAACTCAAAGATCGATGGCGTCACCAGGAAGGCCCGTCAATCGTCTCGCTATACCAAGGTCTACGCCAGGCGCCAAAACAGGTCTACAGTTAGGGCAGCAGTCCGTCGCAGCCGTCAGAAGGCGGGAATCTTCGCGGGAAAAGTCGTCGGGCCACTTGTTTCGACAACAGGATCGATGAAGCGGAGTGCACCTTCCCTCGGAGATTTCACACGAAGTTCCTCACGATCGTCGGGCTTGGACCGGTACCACTGATGCAGCCCCACATTGGGCGCCAACTGAAGGACTGGGTTATTTAAGACCCAGCGGTGCCAGGGGACAACACCTGAAACCTTCGTGGGTAACCTGCTCCGGCGTACGAATGACAGAGACACGGGACACTTCCTTCGGCGTCAAAGATTCGAGGTTTATTTACTGCAGGGAACACAGAAGTCACAGGAAGTACAACGAGTGTAAGTTCGAGGAGACTGCTTCAAATTGCTACTGTAGATCGCTCCTTTTATACAGATTTCTCCCATAGGGTTACATGGTACACAAAGGTTTACAACTCGGTTCCCATAATTATCTCCGAGAGGGGTCACTTTGGTCACTTTGATACATTCAAGGTCCGGGGCATAAGTGCGGAAACATTTGGTGGTTCCCAACTGTAAAAACCCATCTTCCCACCATTAGTACATTCCAATCGGCAGTAAAACAGATCAAAAAAGGAACAAGGACAGGTGCAGAGGAAGATGGAAACAGTGGGGAGATCGAAAAGGGGTGTAAAAGGGGAGGTATCGGGAAACACGAGCTACAGGCATCAAAGGGACGTGCCTAATGAGATGCACGGCTGAGACAATAGACCGGCACGGCAAGATGAGCTTTGAGCGGGGCCATCTGCCTTACAGTATCATCCCCCTCGTCATAAAGACACTTTCAAAGGACATGTGTCTTCCGTGGATGTCTTGGGAATCCCAGGGTCGCGAAACGGACAACGTCCGTTCGCTGGCTACTTGAGGGCAAGAAACAAAATGGATGCCATATCTAAGATGGAACCCGTGGGTACAGATGAAAAACCCACGTAACAAACGAACGGTTTAGGTTAGCACAGCGAAACTGCGCACACCCACTAAACTCGTCATTTGCGGTTCGTAGATACCAGACTCGACCATATTCGTGCGAGTCGAAAACATCACTTACAATTGTCACGGAACCTCAATGGCGCTGATCTGAGGGACTTCTTACAAGGACCTACTAAACCGCATCGATAAGCCGGTATCTATGCTACTTATAATGAAGCATGAAAGATTACGCATGCAGAGAATGCAGAACAAATACGAGAAATTGATTGTATTCATTTAGAGAAATCTCTCTCTGTAGTTGACAATGGGTTAACGACTCTGTCGTCCAGGATATATTCTTTGGACAGCATGGTATCCCATGCCATAGACATAATGGAACAGGACTTGGTCATGTTGCAACATGGTCAGTCGCAATTACGTTGTATAATGCTATTAGGCTGGACGTTACAAAACCTTGATTCGGGCTATGTGCCTTGGTGTTTAATCAACACAACGTCACTGTTTTCAGAATTCAATCTCACTGATAAACAGATCAAACTGGCACAGAGCGGAGCAGACTATACAATGCCAAGCATTGAAGCACTAGAAAGATTGCCATTTACAGTAGCTGAAAAACCAGCCATTGAATGGATAATACACAGTACAATCACTCTGCCTGTTACAATTTTCCATTTTCAATTTTGCTTAAAACATATACCAGCAGGCATATATGAAAGGTTGGGTAAAGAATACATCAAGACATCCTGGGAATTACCATACACACACAAATGTTGGAGTGGGTGGAAAGAAATGTTTCTTAGTGGTAAAAATTGTGAAAACGCACTAGGCGGTTCTCTCCTTTGTCAGGGTATTAATTTACACGGGGCCTGCAATGGTTCCTCTAACAATTTATCCTGCCACCTGCAAGGTACACCAGCTGCAGTGATTGATCCAATTTTTAGGCAACATTCTAATGGAAGTTACATTATGTTGAATGATCACAGCTGCTGTGGCATGTTTCCAGGTTTAGCCTATCTCGTAACTGTGTCAGCCAGTGTCACTTGCTGTATGCAAGTATTGTTTCCAAAAACCAAGACAGACTAGGAGTCGCCTTTATGGCCTTCACTGAACACCTCTTCCATACGAATTGATACTTTAAGCAGAATGAAAGCCATTCTTTTACAGAAAACTTTGCCACTGACCTCGGCCAAAGAGACCTATGATCTGCAAGTCGCAAGGACTTCTGCAGAGATACACACCCTATTAACTACAAACTGCCCTGTACATTTCTCAGAAATGTTAAGTCGTATCTTAAACATGTCTGATACGAGCGGTATTGTACATGTATTTAAGACAGTTTTTTCGGGACTGTTAGCACCTTTTCAAGCAGTCCTAGGCATATTTCCAAACTTCGTGCACTCTGTGTTTGGCGGACTGCCTCTCATTTTGGGACTCGCTGCAGGGATACTATTTTTGCTCCTACTGCTTCGATATGGCAAGCCAAATCACTAGCGATACCCAGCTCACCATGGAGAATTCTCTACTGGCGATGAAGTGTCATGAGCGCATTTTCAAATTTTGGGATTAACTTGTTTAAGAGAATTAAATACCACATGCTTTATGTCATTCAGACCAATCTGGCAAGATTGCATCTTACCTGTTCTACGATGCCTGCTATGTGGAGAAGAATGTGTGCTAGACATCTGTCAGACAATCCCATCAGTCATGCTAACGGATGTTGATACTTTGCTTGGACCAGTGAGGGCTCATGCGGCTACCTATTCTGATGACCGCATTCATTGAGATCTCACAGACGCAAAATGCTGACGGTGAGGTACGAGAGGAAAGCGGAACACCGGTACCATCCAATTCGAACATTGCTAATGCGACCAATACTGATGGTGATTCGTCACATCTATGTGTGATTAATCTTCTTAACCAGGTAATACAACTCTCACCTACAATGGTAGACGAATACTTTTCAGACTTAGAAGATTTGATGTTTTCTCCAAACAATAACACTGGCTTTTGATTTGGCACACAGTGTTATGAGAGACTCTGATTTCGACCTTCTTTTTTTCAAAACAAAGTTTCTAACTTTGGAACTCTATTTTTTCTATGATCAAACTTTTGTTTTTCCAAATTTGTATTTTTTCATTTTTTGGCTAAAAGTAATCTGCTTAAAGTAGAACTATTTAGAGAGATCTAGAATTCTTTGAAAACTTTCAAGAGACAATATTTGACCTTGTCCACAATCAAACAGTTTATATAATCTGCCATGAAATGGTCTTGACTTTTTCTTCTGTAATTAAGAGCCATTTCATAAATGTATTTTTCGTGATTCATTTAGATAGCATTTTCAAATGTCATCTCTATGCTTTGAATGAAACATTTCTTTAAATGCGTACAGCACAAATGCTCTTTCGTGTACAACCAGTACCAATGCATTTTTATGTATTTTGGATGGGTTTTCACACATCATGTTTAGATATGTTTTAATGTGTTTAGAACTTAGTAATGTCGTACATAAGAAAAGGGAGTGGGTGTTGTGTGGCGTTTTAAGCTCCAAGTGAATATTCCTGATTCATGCCCTAATATAGGTACAATTCACATTGCCCTTACATAGGCATAGAAATCAAGCCCTTATTTGGGTATAGCCCATGCTACCCAAATACAGGCATGGCTACTTCCACCCGTACCAAGCGTCACAGCGATTTTTTGGAAAACCAGCTTAAGCAGTTAGGGGACTTCCCCTTGCTTAAATATTGATTTGTCCAAGAACTCAGTTACTTTACAAAAAACAACTATTCCCTAGGGGTTCTTTCCTGATGTTCATATGCCCGACTTTATGTCAAACTATGGCATTCCTAAACACCTTCAAGGTATAAATATACCTTCACTAGCTATGGCAAACTACGGTGGTTCAAAGCAGTTCGAAGACCTACTTGCCCAACGCAGCTCGCTACAGAAAGTGCAAAAGGAAGCGGACTCTCCAGCTGACGCACTGATCAGGAAGCTGCCTTTCTCCTGCCGAGAATCCAGCTCCAGTGTTTCCGGCTCCCCTTGCGGGGTGTTGGGAAATCGAGTCCCGAGACTGAGATACCAGACCTCCTTCATTCTAACCAAGGTATGGAGCTGATTAGAACCGAGAGAAACCTTTGGTAGATTATTGGCAAAAACTAAAACCTATGCCACACAATACTTTACTTCTTCCTGCGTACTAGACTTAGGTTAGGTACATTGGGTAGGCGTCTTTTAGAAGCACCAGTTGAGTATTTTAGTCTATGTTTATTATTTAGTATTTTTATATGGCTTAGAAACCATACAATGCTCTTACAGTATTATTTCATATTACTGTTTATGCTGTACGCATTATACTTTGCGGTCTGCATAACAATTGTAGCAGTTCACCTCTCTTGCATGAGAAAGAAGACGGTTCAATAAACTCTTTTTATTGAAAACACCGTCTCCTGATTTCTCTGCAACTCTGTAGAAACGAAGCATGCACAATTGACTGAGTGAAATACTTATCTATTTTTTCCGCGACTCTGAGAGATATATTCTTATTCTTGGTAAACTAAGTTGTCATGTTTATGCGGTTGTCAGAAACTAATCCCTTCTTGTGTATTCAAGAAAGTTTCTAGTGACCTCTGAGTTAACTGGCACACACACAATTAAGTTTAGTATATTCGATAGAGACCTAGTTGACCCCAGCCCTACGTCTAATCTATAGGATATATTATTCCAATGCACAGAGCCTATTGGGAATATAGGAACTACACAACAACATATGAATCGTTTTGGGACCATGCAAGTTAATGAGAAGACATTACATATTTGGCATATTGGTTCTAAAACATTTCAGTTCAAAGATTTTGAAATTGAAGTTGAGCGTGGATCATTTGAAGAGACTGATTTAAATTGAAAGAGCAGTCTTAAAATCTTCTTTGGAAAGGAGATCTAAAGAATGCCTTGTTTAGAGGAGGAACATTTTCCTCTTTAATATGCTTTTTAATGATTTATTTTTTGAAGTATTGCATCAACTCAAAAACTAAATGGACCATTAGTTAATGACCAGAATAATTAGCTAATTCTGTAATAGTTTAAAAACTCTTTTTAGAGGGTTATAAGAAGAAGGTATCCTACGTGAGTAATAGTTCATTTCAGTGGTTCTCTTATCTTATCTTATCTTAGGTGTCATTTGTAGAGCGCACTGTCGCCGAAGCTTCCTGGCGCTAGAGACAGAGTGAGTGAGGTGGAAGTACAGGATGCAGGAAGCCTAACTGGGGGGGGGGGGGGAGGTGAGGTGCGTTTTTAGCAGTTTCCTGAATTTGAGGAGGGATGTAGAGGATTTAATTGAAAGGGGGAGGAGGTTCCAGAGTGCAGGAGCCAGATAGGAAAAACGGCAACCGCCGAATTTTTTAGTTTTTTTTGGGGGGGTGACTAACAAATCGCGATGGGCTGATCGGAGGTTGCGTGTCGGGCAGTGAGGATGGACAAGAGATTTGAGAAATCCGGAACTGGGGCATTGAAGAGCTTTGAAGGTGAGACAGGCCACCTTAAAAGTGGACCTCTGGTCTACCGGGAGCCAATGGAGGTTGCGGAGCAGAGGCTTGGCTGATAGCCATCTGGAGGATCCATGAATCAGGCGAGCTGCTTGATTCTGGACGACTTGGAGGCGGTGTGTCAGGAATAGAGGGAGACCGTGATAAATTGCGTTGGAGAAATCCAGTCTAGAAAGCACAAGTGAAATAACAGTTTGAGTGAGTGCTTCGGGGGGGAGAAGATGACGGACTTTGCGTATCCTCCGCGTGTTCTCAATTGCTGTTTATATTCTTTAAGTAGTACTCTATAATTCAGACCTTCAGCTTTGCATGCCTGAGGTTTTGGGGGTTTAGGCTGAATATAAAAACTATTTTCTTTAGAAGAAGCAATCTAGTCAATACACTTAGATAGCCAATTCGCATAGGACTCATAAGTATCTGTGAGACTGCCTGAGGACTCAACAGCTGGGCGTAGTACAAACTATCACCAGTTTTGTAAAGTTACTTTCCTACACACAGTTTTAGTGAAAATTATTGTGTATTTTGAAAGAAATATTAAAAAATTAAAAAATAGTCACGCCGAATGACCTACATGATTACTAAACTGAATAAACCTGACTGGTCGAATACATCTGATTCAAGATGTGATCTCTGATATGAGTGGAGCCTATTATATGAAGCCTTTTTTCAAAGCTTTATTTGAATGGAGAATTTTGAGCAAGTAGCTGAAAATGAGACTTTATGCTGTGTGCATTGTTTACCCGATTTGCTCATTTTCTGTTAAAGGAGATATTATCCCTGCTATTGCTTACATAATAGACAGAATGTAACAATGCGCCTTGACTGGGATATATGGGGGATATTAGGTCTCGCCTGTCAATGCGCATGCGCATTGAGCTTGCGAGAATATGGGGGCTTAAACAGACTTTAACCAATTAGATTCCTTGCAGTGCCCGTGGAATTCAAGCTCAATGCGCAAGCGCATTGACATTAAAAGCGCGTGCACATGCCACCAGCCGCCTGCCTTGCATTACACATCAAAGGCAGCCCAGCCTCCCTCCCGCAGCCCCTGCTGCTTCACACCCTCATCACCGCCTGCCGGATCAAAGGCTTTCACGGCCGGCCGGCCGTGCTTTCAGTTTCATGCCGGATCAAAGGCTTTCACGGCCAGCCGGCCGTGCTTTCAGTTTCACGGCCTGTCTCCTTATTTAACTTGTTGAGTATACAGACACTATCGCTGCAACCCAGGTGGCATCTACAGCTTTAAATGTTTAACGCTGTTGTGTTCCCTTCTCAATAATTTGCCTGTGTGTTTTGAGCCTAGGTCTTCGGCACAGGAAGCTGTGCAAAAGCTGTCTTAGTTGGTCCTCCTCTGCTGTTCTCCAGGGTATTGGATTTGTGTACAACTACTCTTGGGCCACGGACAGCTGTAAAGATAAATCTCACAAGGGCACCCAGCTCCCCTCAGATATCGCATGTACTCGTTCCTGGAGTAGATTTCTTGATCCGTTTCCGACTAAGTTCATTTGATGCAGCACACAATCGGCATTGCGTCTTCCTCAGCGACATTGAGTGTAAGCAGTGCTTAATTTGAGCCCGTGGTTTCCGGTGCTCGGTACCAGCATTCAGTTGTCAAAACTTGCACTTTAGACCATCTTACACACGGTTCGCACTTGTAGGCGTGTTGTGGTCAGGGGTGATGCTGGTATGACATGCGCAGGACAGGCATGGTCTGGGGGGTGCATGCAGCAGTGGCATGACAGGTCTCTGTTACTTTTTTTCCTTTTCTAACTAAACACTGAGTGCAGGATTCCATCGAGCATGTCACTGAGTTTCAAATCCAAGGAAAACATGTATATACAAATGAAAGAAGGAAGGACTCTGTTTTGCACATTGCCATGTTATTCAAGAGATTATTCAGTCGAAGTTATTTTGAGAATTGTGATTTGAATCCGAAAATATGTGTAACCAACCCCTCTCTAAAGTCAAATAATCACCTTATAAATGCAAAAAATGTCTAATACACCTTAGAGCAATTTCCTCAGCATAGGTTTCTTTTTAGCCTTAATTGCCATGCATGCAGTTTATTCTGAGTGTGTGCTGAGTCTTGGGTAAAAAAACGATTGTCTTTTAATTAAAGGTCGTCCATTAATCTTCCGTCACGACATAGCAACAGTTATGTTTGTTCCATTGAAATTCGAGCTGTATGAGGAAGTTATTATGACTTTGTGGCGATGGAGAACGTTCAGCCACCCATTTGGTAATTTTACACGCCACCCTTTAAGCTGTTCTGTTCATGAACCTCGCATGGCCCCCTGTGAACCATAAATCTACTCCCTGGGGCATTTTATTTCCTGAAAAGTTCGCCCACAAGTGTGATTGCTGTGGCAACCCGAGCCCAACGCCTGAGCCGAAAAGTAAACCCCCCCTGTTTGTGTACGCCCATCCATAAAGCTGCGAACTGGAGCCCCTTCTTGCTAAAGAGCTGCACAATTAGTAATACGTTTAATTGCACTGCTCACCGAAACTCATTTTTGGGGTCACTTTTAGGGCGATTGTCTTTCCCTTTGTCAGCCTTCACCATGCTAATGGGATGTGCTACGGGTAAAGCTCCTTTGTCACTTCCACTGTTCATCAGCACCCCCTACGTTGCATGACTGCTCCTGGAAGTGCAGGTAAGAGCAGTTTAACCCCTTCCTAGCAGCTTACCATGGACGCCTAGTTTAGGTTATGTTTTATTATCCTGCGTAAAGGCTTTGTTATAACAATGGCTGTGTGTTTATGTTGTTCTATGTCTTATGTTCCATGTCTTCGTTTAATATTAAATTACCTGAATTCTTGCACGTACACGCAATAGTGAATTCATTTACTGCTCTAGGTCGGACTAGTTAAAACATTAAATCTAATCTCGGCCTTTTGGGCTCTGGAGCCTCATTAAGACGCGTCGTTGTCGTGTGAATTTTTGTGTTGGTTACCTATTGCATTTTATGTTCACAACAGTTTACACTATTTGGGTAGGTTTTCAAATGAAACCAGCGTAATGTATTTCTGCAGTGTTCAGCTAACACGTTTATTACATTTTTGCTGTTATTTCAACTCAAAATATTGAGTGTATAGCACACACCTCAAACCCAGGTGTTGCCTTAGGTAGAAAGTGCAAGATACCTTGGTGGGTTAAACGCTCGCTGCTGACATCTGCTGCAGCCTACACGTCTTAAGTTTGCATCTTAATTTGGTCAGATAACCCATCCGTCCAAATGAAATATTCGATTGGGTAATAGTAACACCAGTTATTTATATTGCTTCAAGGTGATCAATGTGTAGGGCAGAGCGCTGTATAAAAGTTATTGACGCTGTCTTTCAATGTGCAACCAATCTGACCTTTGTTTCCTTTTTTCCTTGCTCCTACATAACGGTACATCGTCACACTCAACCCCCCTTCACCCTCACACCACCTCACTGTCATACCCTCACACCCACACCCTCACCCTCACACACCCTCATCCTCACTTCCCCTCACACCACCTCCCTCTCACACACACACTCACACCCCCTCACCCTCACACCACATACCCTCACCCTCACCTTCACACCCTCACAACCTCTCACCCCTTCGCCCTCACACACCCTCACCCTCACACCCCCTCACCCTAACACCCCCTCACCCTAACACCCCCTCACCCTCACCCCCTCACCCTCACCCCCCTCACCCTCACACCCCCTCTCATCCTCACACCCCCTCTCATCCTCACACACCCACACACACACCCTCACTCACCCTCACTCACCCTCACCCCCCCCCCTCACAACCCTCATACACCCTCACAACCCTCATACACCCTCACACACCCTCACACACCCTCACTCTCACTCACCCTCACTCTCACTCACCCTCACTCTCACTCACCCTCACACACCCTCACCAGCATAGCATAACAAAACAAAGCATAGATTAACAATACACAGCATAGCATAACAATAAAAAGCATAGGATAGCAAAACATAGCATAACAAACAAAGCATAGGATAACAAAACAAAGCATAGGATAGCAAAACAAAACATAGCATAACAAAACAAAACATAGCATAGCAAAACACAACAAAGCATAGCATAACAAAACACAACAAAACATAGCAGAACGAAACATAGCATAACAAAACATAGCATAACATAACAAAACATAACATCACAAAACATAGCATAACAAAACACAACAAAACATAGCGTAGCATAACAAAACAAAGCATAGGATAACAAAACTTAACATAGCATATCATAATAAAACAAAGCATAGGATAGCAAAACAAAACATAGCATAGCATAACAAAACATAGCATAGCATAACAAAAATAGCATAACATAACAAAACATAGCATAACAAAACACAACACAGCATAACAAAACATAGCAAAACACAACAAAACATAGCTTAACAAAACACAACAAAACATAGCATAGCAAAACATATAATAGCATAGCAAAGCATAGCATACCAAACACAACAAACCATAGCATAGCATAACAAAACATAACAAAGCATAGCATAATAAAACACAACATAGCATAGAAAAGCATAGAATAGCAAAACATAGCATAGCATAACAAAACACAGCATAGCATAGCATAACAAATCAAAAGCATAGGATAGCAAAACATAGCATAGTATACCAAAACAAAACATAGGAAAGCAAAACAAAACATAGCATAGCATACAGCATCACTCAGCACCACCACAGCATCACTCAGGGGCACCACAACATCACTATGCGCTACCACAGCATCACTGAATGCCACAGCATCACTCGTTCGCCATCACATCACTAAGCGCCACCACAGCATCAATCTGTGCAACCATTCAACAACTGGTTCAAATATGTTCTCTCGATGTTTCAAGCTTTATTACAAATGTAACAAAAAGATGTTAATATTTCACTTCTGTTCTTGGATTTTCGTCACAATAAAATACACTGAACATAATCTTAACAAAAGTTATTTACAAAAGTTTAAGCTATTGCCATTAGAAATTACAATAACTTTTATTTAAGTATTAATTAATTAAAAACATTAAAAGACATTGTTATTTGTAATATCAATACATGTAAGTCACGTCAATACAACACATTGCATTACAAATGCTATTGGTGTCACATTTGCGAAAGTTATAACTATTGGCATTGTAAATGACAAAGCTATTAATTTAGCTATTTTCAAAACCATCACAAATAAAAAAATTGTCATTTACAAGACAAATAGCTCAAACTTTCCTAATGCGAGACCTATTGCATTTCCAATGCTTGTTTTAAAAATAAGCGTGTCCTGAAGAAGGTGGTGTTCATCAATACACGTCCACCGAAACGCCACGTTGACAACTTGTTCTTCATTGAATTGTTTTTATTGATTTTATTGTTATTGTATTGTTCCTAGTGATTTTTTATTCACAGCCAAGTTCAAGTTCAAGTTAAAATTTGTATAGCTCACTACTCACCCAGAGGGTCTCAAGGCGCTTGAGGGAGGGGGAGTATGCTATTTGTCGAATATCCAGGTTTTGAGTTGTTTTCTGAAGGAGAGGTGGTTCTGTGTGAGGCGGAGGTGGGTGGGGAGAGAATTCCAGGTTTTGGCCGCTAAATAAGAGAAAGATCTTCCTCCCATGGTGGATCTTTGGATGCAAGGAATCGCGGCGAGGGCTTGGTTTGGACGATCGTAGTTGGCGGGTGGGGGTGTAGAAGGTCAGGCGCGTGTTGAGGTATTTGGGTCCTAGGTCGTAGAGGGCTTTGTGTGCGTGGGTGAGGAGACGGAACGTTATTCTCTTGTTGACGGGGAGCCAGTGGAGGTCTCTCAGGTGACCGGATATGTGATTGTGGCAGGGGATGTCTAGGATGAGTCTGGCGGAGGCGTTCTGAATGCGTTGGAGTTTTTTTCCTGTAGTTTGGCTGTGGTTCCGACGTAGAGGGTGTTACCGTAGTCTAGTCGGCTTGTGACAAGTGCTTGGGTGACCGTCTTTCTTGTTTCGGTGGGGATCCAGCGGAAGATCTTTTTGAGCATACGTAAGATGTTAAAACATGAAGATGAGATGGCGTTGACTTGTCTGGTCATCGAGAGGGAGGAGTCTAGGATGAAGCCCAGGTTACGTGCGTGGTCAGTAGGTTTGGGTGCGCTGCCCAGGGCTGGTGGCCACCATGAGTCGTCCCAAGCAGAGGGGGATGATCCTAGGATGAGGACTTCCGTCTTGTCTGAATTCAGTTTTAACTAGTGCAATATCGCTACTTATGAAAAACACTTGCATTTGTAACTAAGTAATTTTATACAAAAAAACATATGTATTAGAAAAAAAAATAATACAAGGTTCCCTATTTACAATGCAAATCTAGATGGTAGCAGACTGAAAATCAATTGACAAAATAGTATTGTGGTTAGGCGTTTATGACTCTCCATATTAGAATAATCTGCTGTGACTACTTTTTTAAAGTGATTAAAAGGTATGAGTTTTAAATAGACTTTATTGTTGTATTTGTATAAATGTTTTAATAAAGAAGGAGAAGCTGTTTACAAAAAACAGGACTGAGAATTTGGGATGAGTGCATGTGAATGTGTGGGAAACAATAGTGGATCATAAACATGAAGAGATGAAGAAGCCATAGGGGACATATAATTTTGGTAGGTATGTAAACTGGACATCATTATTTGAAATCAAGATACGGAGAAGAAAATACCCAATATGTCATCGTTCATTGGCTCCAATTTTTGGGGTGGATTTTTTCAAGACAGGCCCATTCAAAATAATAAAATCGATGCAAAGCAAAAACAGTGGCAGGGCACATAGAGTTGTTAAGTCTCTTCTAAACAGCGTATTAATCTGGCTAGTTAGAGCTGATCTCTTTCATAGAGCCGGCTTCATGTTAAGTCATCATTCTCAGCTTGGATTTCAGAGAAAGTGTGCAGATACACCAAGCATCACGCATTGCGGGTTACACTAATGCAAAGCAATCATTCTTCTCGCATTGCCTTACTGAGTTGTTAGGTCACGCGAAGCAATCATTCTTCTTGCATTGCAGCACTGAGTTGTTAGGTCACGCGTTTCCGAGCTCCTGTACGCTGCCATTGCTGGTTGTGATCTCGGATATAAATTAAAATATTTTGGCAGTAAACACTAGCAGTGGAACTCTGATTACAGTCAGCTGCTTATTGCTGTTGAAACATGTTCTTTCAGCCCTTGGGTCGAAGGGGGGTTGTCGTGATCAGCACACTGTATGGTAGGACAGGCCTGGGTAAAGAAGTCATCTCTCAGATCTCCGCACTGTACTTACTAACGGAGAGCTGACCCGCCTTATCCTGCCTCTGTCACTTTCCCTTCTGCACTTGAGATCTCCAGCCCAGATAGGCGTGGCAATATTTAGTGAACACGAGGGTTGGGGGTCAAGGATGATGGAACCCAGGTAAGCCCGTAGCAAGTCACATGATTTGAATTTAAATTTGAATTTAAAAATATTTATTTAGCGCGCTTTTGCCAAGCGGTTTCATGGCGCTTTGCAGATTACGACCAACGTCAGTGGCAAGGGGGATTAGGCAGCAAAAGCTCGGGAGAAGAGTAGAGTTTTGAGGTTTTTCCGGAACTCTGTGTAGGAAGATGAAGTGCGAAGTCCCACAGGGAGGGAGTTCCAAAAAGCTGGGGCGAGGACAGCAAATTTTGTTCCACCAGCCTTTTTCTTTTTGAAGCGTGGAGTGGTCAGGAGTGCCATGTGAGTAGAGTGAAGTTCTCTTCCTGGTATGTAGGGTTTGATGGCAGAGCATATAAACTCAGGGGCGGTGCCCATTCTGGCCTGGAAGGTGAGGCAGCCGAGTTTGAATAAGGCTCGCTCTCTCACAGGCAACCAGTGTAGCGCCTGCAGAAGGGGGGTGGCACAATGAAATTTGGCAGGCCATGAATCAGGCGAGCAGCCTGGTTCTGCACTAGTTGCAGGCGATGGATAGCATAGGCCGGCGCGCCATTATGGATTATGTTGCCATAATCAAGGCGTGAGAGCACAATTGCCATCACGATGATTTTTAGAGCCGGGAGGGAAAAGAAGCGGGAAATCTTCCTGATTGTCCTGAGGGAAAAGAAACAAGAGGACACAACAGAACTAACCTGAGAGTGAACAGAAAGTTGGGGATTAAGGAGAATACCGAGAGTTTTGACTTTGGGAACTGGGAGTGGGGGAACACCAAGTGAAAGGGGCCAATGGGACGGAGACCAGGGGCTGCAACCACCTCCGGTCAAGACCAGCTCTGTCTTGTCCGGATTGAGTTTGAGGTGGTTGCAGTTCATCCAGTCCTGAATGAACAGCATAACAGTTTGGACATTCTGGGCTGATGAGGGAGAGTGGGAAAGGTTGAAAATTAGCTGGAGGTCGTCGGCGTAATTAAACACCGTGACCTCAAGCTGCTGCAACATAAAAATGAGGGGGTAGATGTATAAATTAAACAAAAGAGGGGAAAGTGAAGAGCCCTGGGGAACACCACACACTACCTTGCGGGAGGCAGCGGTGAAACCAGCAAGATGGACCGCCTGAGCCCGCTCACTCAGAAAAGACTCGAGCCACGAGAAGGCTAAGCCCTCTATGCCCGCCGCCCTGACACGGGTGAGAAGGATGGAGTGGTCCGCCGTGTCAAAAGCGGTGTCATGATGTTCTAATTGCTGTCAGCATGGTACTAAACAAGGAGTTGTCAGGAACTGTCATATTGATTAAGTGTTCAGGCTTACATGCTCCCATTTGTTTGTCAGGATTTAAAACGTCTTTGTGTTTGCTGCATTTGTCTGGAGGTTTTGATACTGCTGTTTGAGGTGAGGCATGTGACAATAAATGACAGCACAGTGCATTTTTTTATGTACACGACACTGATTAAACTGTAAAGATTTTTTAAAAAATAAATATTGCCAACCTTTCAAAATTGTTTTCTTGTGCACCTTCTGCCCTGCCGCACAAGTGAGTATGTCCATTTGCAAAATGTGTTTTCGGTAATGACCAGTTACTTACCGGTAATATTCATTACTCCGAGTTGTAGAACTCCTTTAGTCCCATACCTACCGTCCAGAGAATCCACCTTACTAAAAGGTTTAGTACAAACCGAGTACACCCCAATAGCCCGTTTAACATCCAAACAGTTTAGCGGCAACTCATCCTCCAAACGAGGATCAGGACAGAACACAGGCAGAACCAGATCCTCCGAGCAGTGAAACAAGGAAGGGACCTTGGGAAAAAAGGAAGGATCAGGCCGGCGAATGAGCCCAACTCCCCAACCCTCCGGGCCGAGGTGATAGCTACGAGGAAAACCAACTTGATAGTCAGAAATCGCAGAGACACCTCTCCTAGAGCCTCAAATGGAGCAGACTGTAAAGCCCTTAGCACCAACAGAAGATCCCAACCTGGCATAAAGGACTTAACCACTGGCTTTTTGAGGAAACAACTCCTCAACAGCCAGGACACCAAAAGAACTCCAGACTCACAGGCCGGTCCCCAAAAGCTTGCACCGCCACCCACTGAGCCTGCAAGGAGGACACAGCCAGACTCAATTCGAAGCGATCTTTCAGGAAATCCAAGATACACACAGGATCGACCTCCATAACAGACCAGCCCCGATCCGTACACCAACCCTGAAAAGAAACCCAATTCCGAGCATAGGACTTAAGAGTCGAAGGGCGCCGGGACTGCTGGATAAACTAAGCCACCTCAGGAGAACACCCCATAGCCACTAGGGTCATCCTCTCAACAGCCAGATGCAAGCGGACGAGACAATCCTGGGACAGAGGAGGAAACAACAGGGGACAAGGAACCACTGACAACCTCAACAGCAGAGGGAACCAAGGGCTCTGGATCCAGGCAGGCACCACCAGGATTATAGATGCCCGGTCCAACTTGACCTTCAGCAGGACCCTCGGAATCAAGGCAATCAGAGGAAAGGCATACACCAAGCCCCCCTCCCACCGAAAGGACAGAGCATCCACCCTCCAAACCGAGTCTGACTGAACCAGAGAGCAAAACCTTTCGCTCAAGGTTTTCCCGGGACAGCAAACAGGTTCACCAAGGGACCCCAAACCTACCCTTCAGCACCCCAAACACCTCCGGTGTCAAGCACATCTCCGACAGGGAGGGAAACAACCTGCTCAAGCGATCAGCATCTGAGTTGAAAAGACCCGGTAGATGCAGCAGCGACAGCAAGTTCAACTCTGCCCACCGGCAAATCTGCTCTTCTAACAAGTTGAGGGAAGCCACCTTCACACTTCCCTGGTGGTTGACATAACACACGACTGCCGTGTTGTCCGTCCTCACCAGCACATCTCGCTGTAGGACCCAAGGAAGAAAATGCACCAAGGACAACTGAACCATCTTCAGTCCCCTCCAATTTGAAGACATCCAAGCCTGCCGGACCGACCAAATCCCTTGAGCAGACTCCTGGCCCAACACAGCACCCAACGCAGCTCGCTGGCATCGGTTGTCAGAACCAACAGCTCCTGGGACATAAAGGGAGAGCCCTGCAGGAGGTTCTGATCCTCCATCCACTAGGACAATTCCAGTGCAATTTACACACACCCCGGAATCAACTGTTCGTAATCCTGAGACCCCGGACACAAAAGCCCCAGAACATGATTCACCAGTGGATACAGGTGCAATCAGGCATAGCGCACAATCACCACTGTAGCAGACATCAACCCCATAACCCTTAACCAGTGCTGAGCTGTGGAAGAAGGGGAGACCAAAACCTTCCTCAGCTCTCGCACCGTGTTTAGTCTGCGAGGCTCCGACAGGAAAACCTTCCCCAGACTCGTGTTGAAGAACCCCACCGGCGCAGCACTGGGGAATCAGCCAGGAAACGCAACTGCTGCTCCAACATTGTTAAAGACTCTGAGGGATCCTTCTCCTGTAACAGCTGCTCAGAAACACTGCAAAGGACCTTTTCAAAGCCCCTTCAACTTGCTTGTCCCCAGGATCAGAAGGAACCGCATCCTCGGAAACCACCAGGCTCTGAGACACCAATCCCGCCAGCAGTTAATCCACCTTCACCACAGAAGAAAATTCCTCTGAGGACCCCTGTCTTAGTCAGAAACCGGGGAAAGGTATGTTTGTCAATATCCTACCATTCCCCCTCCAGCGCATTCTGCACTGACTTATGAACAGGAAGGCACTCAGGCTCCCTCCTCTGATAATTGGCGAAAAAGTCCTCAAATTCATCACCCTCTGAGGGATCAGGGAACCTCAAATTGTCCTGCACATGTTGGACGATACTGTGAAGGCCTGCCCTTTGGACAAATGGACCCTACATCTCCTAATCCGACTCTTCATCAGGATCAGGGACTGACGGGGCATCCAACTTCTGCCTTATAGGCCCCTTGGACTCCCTAGCCAGAAATGATGCAGCCGCCGTGGCTTCAATTATCTTCTGCACCTCCGATAAAGAAGGAGCAGAGGAGGGCTCCGCAACCAACACCTCCTCCTCCAGCTGCCTACTCTTCTCTGACCGTTCCCCATCTATGCCGACCTATGGTCAGAGGAACACTCACAACCCATATAGGCCAACCAATCAACATCAGACCGGCAAAGGTCGATCAGAGGAAGCCCACAGATAAACCAGCCAATCCCAACAGTACTAGAGGCCAACCCCCGAAGGCAGCCAATAAGAGAGACCCAAACCTAACTAAAACCCAATGACAGAACTAGGCTCCGGCCAATGCGCCTGAGGCAGAGCACCAGACAAACCACCCATGCAGGCCAACCACCAACACTGGGAACCATATGTAAGTAAAAACACCCTAGACAAGAGACGCCATTAAGCAACCGGGCCCGCGCTATCTAACAAATAGCCCATAGCTATTCAACCAGGCACAGCGGCAAACGCAGTCCGCTACCCTGCTGCAAGCCCGAGAAAGCGCAACCATCCCAGAGACACCGGCCGCGTTTATCGGAGGCCGGACATACCTTACTGGAGTTTGCAGCTCCCAGGTGCAACCGCTGCCGAGACTCCATGCCCTCAAAATGAGGTAACGCGATCCCGCTCAAACAGGACCCGCACCCCCAACAGCAAGAATGCCAACGCTGAGTGTCACCCCTCCCCAGAGGAAGTGCCTTCCCGCCACGCCCCAGGTGTGCCGTTACATCGCAGTCACAACCCAACAAACAAACACCTTCCACTGAAAACGGGGACTGTCCCAGTAGGGTGAAACCCCAATAATAAACCAGGGTACGCAATCATTGTGGGCAAACAGACAGCCCGAAAATGAAAGCATGGACCCAGCCGCTATAGCAGGGACCTGAAGCACAACCCCTCACAATGGTCCCCACAGCAGACCGCAGCACACTCACCGGAACAAAAACTGGAGGCAGCAGTCACCTCCAGTAGAGAGCCCCGCTCGATCATGTTCACAGAAAAAAACAACAGGATGTACATGTACTGCAGTGGGTCAGGGGTTATGAGCCATGGGATATGGGAGTGGCCTGGAGGGTAGGGGTGGGGCTATGGGAGTTTTTGCTTGGAAGTTCTGTGGGAGGAGCTATTGCCCATGTGTTAATGACTGTGACAGGGAGGTCTAATGAGGAGGTAATGACTTCTGCATTTTTTAAACATGGGGCATAACCAACAAATAATATGCAATATCATATTTCAAGCATTAATATGGCAAAATATCAGAATCCTGCAGTAGCTTTCATGACTACCCAGATTTTGCAGATGTGTTAGATGGAATACTGTGTCTGCGCTCCTTTCCAGATTTAAGGTCTATAGGTACAATATCCTGTGTTAAAAGCACAATCTCATTTTCTACTCATATATGTCTCCCCTGATGGGCAAATCTGCCTTTTTAAAGCAACATTACTTGCATGCTAAGACTGACATGACCATGTATTTAAAGGACAAAACTACATGTCCCAGAACCCAAGGTGCAGCGGGCAGAAAAATGTCAGAAGTGAGAGTTCAACCAATAGGAACAGGCAGCATGATCCCGCAGAACGATCCCAGAACGATCCCACCACATCTCGAGACCCTCATGCGTAAAGCTGCTGCGCTCTACAAATCCTCATTGATTGATAGATTGAGTAATTTAGAGTGAGTCTTTGAGAAGAGGCAAAATCAAACAGACTGATGTTGCACTCGAGTTTTAAAATATTGTTTTATAAAGAGCGGGATTATTGCATAGTCAGCATCATGTGTTGGTTCTTCTATGTGGTTCTCCGTAATTTTACAGTGTCTGTTTCATGGAGATTGATTTTGATTATTTTTGCTTGATCGAGAGATGGGCTGTGTGGTCTCGTTGAGATTTAATGTTAGGACATCCATTTATGAAAAAGAGCTCAGTAGAGTAAGCCACAGCTGTAAATAGCTGTCCACAAAATGGAGGTAACAAGTTTACTGCCTTCTAACAATCTGAACCGTTCAACAATCTGACTTCAATAACATCATTATTACTGTATTAAACCATTTGTAGTACGCTTAATGCTATTAATGGGAAATATCCTTTACATCGCGGTGATTACACTGCGATGCAGTTGCAACACAGCCGTTACAACGCAAGTGTTACATCGACTTGCGCTGGATGGCGCTATAACCTAAGGAATCGTAAGATTTACTATTCCGACACCTTCCCTACTGTACGTAGACTGGTGTTGGAATAGTAAATCTTACTACTCCTAAGTCCTAAGGGCGCTGCCCTCCAGCGCAAGTCGTTTTAACGACTTGCGTTGTAAAGACTGCGATGTAACATACAGCAATCATTTTGATTGAGTTGTTAGATCACATATTCGCTATTAAGAATGAGTTGCATTATGATTTGGGGGAATGGATGGCGCAGTCCTGGACATTCATTTTCATAATTATGCAATCTGGCAATTGTAGTTGTAGTGTACTTCAATAGGTCTATTTATGTTATCAGATTAAAATGATTTGCGGATAAGTAAATGTTTGCATGGCATACATTTTACAATGACATATTAGAAAGAACAATTTGCAGTATGTAAAAATCTGTTAGCATATGTGTGCATATATCACTCTCTCTATAGGGGATAGTGACGAGCTTTCGATGTTGCCGCCAAGCGGCCCATACACCTAGGCCTATTCTCACTTTTTAGCCAACATCTCGTTGAATTCTGTGCCTTTTTATTTCCATTTCTAAATCATTACATTAAACTAGTAGGTAATTTCTATATTCATTTTATTAAGTAACCAGAGCTGCTTTGTTCCAATTGTGATGGAGAGTCACAATACTTTTTCTACATTCTATTAAGCACTCAGAGGCGAGAATAATGCTTTTCCTTCTTTGCTGTTAAGTAATGCAGTTTGCAGTAGCCAATCAAAGTAAAACTTTTACAAAACTACATTTTCCATCATTCCTGTCAACCCTCCTACACCAATCACTTTGGGCCATATGTATCAAGCAAAATTGCATTCGCAAACGCCGAAAGTCGCAGAATTTTGGTGTTTGCGAATGCAATTTTGCCAAATGTTATGTATTAAGGCAAAATAAGGAATCGCAAAATTTGTGATTCCTTATTTTGCGATTGCATATAAGGAATCGCGAATTTTGCGATTCCTTAAATGCAATGTAAGAAGCACCAAAAAGTGCAATTTGACCTTAAGGAGTCGCAAATTACCACCAACTTCAAGTTAGTGGTAATTTGCGATTTCTTTGAAAAATTCACTTTTTTGCATTTTTCAAAGTGCAATGTGAAGCACATACATGCCCTTAGGGCATGTATGTGCGCCACATGTGCACCTATGCATATTTCAGGGGTGCATCAGGGTGTCCTTTTGACACCCCTGCACCCTTGAAATTATTCTCAATTTGTGATTCTTAAATTGCGAATCGCAATGGATGTGAAGATCAAGGTGTGATTAGCCCTTCCGGCTTTTATCATTCTTGTTTCTAGTCATTGCTTCAGGGGAAAAACAAAAGGATGTGCGTAAATTTCAATTTCGAGATTATGACAGTAACATAATAATAAACTGTTTACAATATCAGGGTGGTTTGAGACTTGTACACAAACAACAGCATGTGGAGTGGACCGAATCTCAGGGTGGGACAATCCTCACCATCGAGTCCTTAATGGAGCTGAAAAATCTAGACACAAGAACTTGAAATTCCTTTATTCTGTCAGGTCCTGAGGCTTCAGATTAAGCTTGTTCAAAGCTTTTCCAATACCCGAAACCGCATCTAGAATCAGTTTATAGTAATACGATTAAACATGGATTTTGCAGACCAGTCCGCTGCCCTCATAATATCATGAAGTTGTGAACCCAATGAAATTACTTGGAAGCCATTACCCCCCCCCGCACCCCCCCCTTACTGAGTGAGCTCTAAACATACTCACGTCTCTCCCAGCTTCTGCCATCAGCCATTTAATCCATCTTGCTAATGTGGTGGACGAGATCAGGTAAATGGCTTTTAAAGGGCAATAAGTATTTGGCCCCCACTGGATTGTCTGAACTCTTTAGTGCAATCCTCATATTCCTTTAGACATTGGACAACACACAGCTTTGGGTTGCTGGGAAAACTTGAATATGAGATCTGTTTCTATTGCTTTTGGTTAATTTAGACAACCTCAAAATAACCCTGTCCAGAGAAAATTGCCGATCTGTTAAGTTTAGTGTTTTAACATCAGAGACTCTTCTGCAGGAGACCAAACAAAGGAGCATTGTGAGTTTTGCAGAGTTGTTTAGTGGGCCAATACTGGAGGAAACATAGGATGATATTCACATCCCATAAGCAGTTGAGGATTAGAAATGTGGATGCCACGCATAACCCTACTTAGCAGAGGGTGTTCAACTGGTTTCCCGCTTACAAGAGAGTGACCAGCTGAAATAGCCGAACCATAGTTATTGACCTATGTGCAAGCTAGGCCACCGGAAGCCACCTCTGCCAGAAAGTTGATCACAAGGGTAATTTGGGCCCCCCAGGATCCAGATTCTGTTCGTTAACCAACCCAACCACCTTCGCCATGCTGAAGTATATCTTGTATGGGTGGCTGCAGAGCAAGATTGGGTGATGAAGTTTTCAGAGTGTTCCGATAAGCCTAGAAAGATCTAACGTCTCCTGAAATTTGCCAGGCCATAAGGAGCAGCAGTTTCTGGAGCATCAAAGGGTATTGAAGGCCTGAGGAATGGTCAGAAGATCCAAGAGTAGGGGATGGCAGACAGGAGAGTCGCAGGGCATCTCTAGGGGTATCCGAAACTATGATTGCTTCTGTCTGTAGAAGCTGTGAAACCTCTTGATCTTAAAGAATGCGTTCTTGTTGGGAAAAATGGAGAGACAGAGGGTGGTTGGATTGGGTATAGGACCCATAATCCTATTTTGAATGTCCGGATCATTTCCAGCATCATTTCCAGCATGTGTCATTGGTAAGATTCACTCAATTGGAGTGAAAAAACGGTGTTCTGCTCCCCAGGACAACGGACCTTAGCGATATGAGGTTTACCTGAGGAGGAACCATTAAAGAAGTTTCCTTTGATATGGCAGGCCCCCTTCCGTATCTGATCTGACCCCCTCGATATCTGGAGGAGTAGAGAGAGGCACATTGCTGCTTGAGGTATCTGCATGCCTGTGAGTGGAAGCCTCTCAAGGGCCTTGTGAAGAGTTGGCCAACTCAATGCCCTCTATAAAGGCCAGCCCGGCCAAAAAGGTGTGGGTGGAGCGCTTTTTGAAGTGACGTTTGGCCCATGTCTAGGGCTGTAATGGTGTGGACAAAGGTTCCCAGGTCCTTAAAAATGTGTCGTTAAATAACAGCCCATTAGCCATAGAGCCTGCCTCTACCGTTGCTAACTCTGCCATTCTTATAAGTATGAAACATCACCATTTAACTGACAAGGCACAATTGGCATTGCCTGGAAGGCATAGTGTGTGTTGGGCCCATCCGGGTAGAGAGTAGGGATCTATTTGTGTGCCAGCATTTTTCACCTGAACAGCCATTTCTAAAATTTTACAGAGTGGACATGCCAGGGCGAGAACCTTGTCTTGACAGGCTCTCCATGATCTGTCAATGCCCTTTTTTGTGTCCTTCGCGAACAGCTTAAAAAAAGTTGCTATGCTAGGGTTCAGCTTGGGTGTGTCTGCAACCTTGTCAGGTCTGGGGCATTCAGAGCACAGTCCATTACGGACATTGCTGTCAAAGCTTTAGCATACTCGTGAGTGGGCACAGTTGGACACTTCAGGATTGGGGCCCATTTAGAAGAGTAGGGACGGACAATGTAGTCAGGATCGAAGTCCAAGGGGTTTGGAGAGTATACCTCATGGAAGTATTGGGGTTCTGGGTGAGCCAGAGATTATATTTTTGAGCGTTTGCCACGGAGATGTGGAGAAAATGGGTAGTCAGATTGTGAGGAATGGGTGGATACTACGTCCCAGTCACCGCCATTCCTGGGAGGGGAGGGAAGTGGGTCTTTGGACGAGGGTCAAGGCACTGAATAAGCATGGTCAGGGATGAGATTCTGTGATACACGGGTCTTGGCAGCTACATGTGACCATTCAGGTGACTTTGGTGAGGACTCGCTTTCGCTGGTTTAGGAGCGAGTACGGGAGTACTGGGGAAATCGAGTGGCGGGGGTGTATTGGGCATGTGCAGAGCGTATTTTCGGTGACAGCAAGGGCTGCTAACAGAGTGGGTAACATGGTTGGAGAGTGCATCTACAAGACTGTCTTCAAGAATGTATTTATCCGTGATTACTTGTTCTTGGACCTCTTCCCCAAGGGGGTGACTCTCAGCCATTTATGGGGAGAGATAAATGACGCTCAGTGAAGGTTCTGAGATGTTGTTCCAAAGGGAAAACAGGGAGGGGGTCCAGATGTTTGGCTTCTTAAAGGAGACCAGTCGATGACAAATGCCCTCACAGGTGTAGCCTGTGGAAAGGTTTACGCTTGCCCTGGTTTTTAGGGCGGGAGGGAAGCAAGGAGTGTCTCTCACAGCAATTAGGGCAAGCAAATGCACTGGAAATTGGTCGTCCTGCCGAGTGCTGCATGTCCTCGCAGTTTGCCACTTTTGGGCTTCCCGCAGCGAGCACTGTTTGTGTGCTCCCAAGCGAGTTAAAGAGATGTCTTGATCACCTCCTGAGCACTCCCATCAGGTGCGTTAATTGCAGTGGCTCGAGTCGAGCCTAATAAATGGTAGCAGAGCAATAAACAAATATACCATTGGTATGGAGGTAAATTGAAATGGACTTAACTGACACTTAGCTGCAAAGAAAGGGGATTCCGAAATGGTGTATTAGAAGTTTTATGGCACTGGGGACAATCCGACTGACAAAGTGCCCGAATCAAGGCCCTCTTCACAGACTCTTGCACATGGTTGTCCAGTGCCTTCACCAATCTTTCCTCCACTTGGTGTTCATATGGGGCATCAGTATAGTCCACAAATGAATCATCCTAATTAAAATACTGGGCCATGATGGTGTAGTACACCAATATATTCGCTTCAAAGGTGAAAAAAACTAATTTATATAGGCAGAAGCTTAAAATGGGAAGGAGGGACCAAACAGGTGAATAGTCTCTGGCAGTGGTCACTGCCTGTGTCAGCCAAAAGTAATTCAAGTGGAGGGAGCCACCTGTATGTCTCCTATAGGGAAGGGCCTGTATCTCTTATTTCACCCCGTTGGGCGTGCAGGGCAAAGAGTGGTATTTTTTAATAATCGGTTGGCTTGTGTGCAGTCCAGCAAGTCCATCTGTGCTTTGTACAGAGGTGCAACAATAGTGTGCAAGCGCAGGCTACACTCCTCTCATCCATGCTCCGTGTGTGTTCCAAAAGTCTCCACTTTCCGCTGACACATGAAAGGGGAGGGAGCACGGTCCCTTGTAAAGAGTCCCAAAGGGCCCATTGGTAAACCAAAATCAGTATAAAGTGAATGCACAGCAAATATACAGTACATAAAATCACATAAAAAGGAACACTTATATGATGTTGCTGCAGCAGCAAAGAAAGGCAGTAGTTACATGGGACTTTATAGGTGCTGTTAGACTATGATTGGTGGAGCAATATGGTTGAGGTCAATGAGACTCATGAGAAATACAGCTTTTTTTTGTTTGATGTTGATTGGTTGCTGTATTTTTCTCAGTGAAGGGGAGCAGAATCCAAAGCCTCTGGGTCCTGAAATAGAATCATAATGCCACACACATGGTATTAAAAGGTTGCATATAAAGACCTGCCAAGTACCATGCATCAGGGGTTAGACTAATGCATTTTAGTGCGGATGTCTGAATCATCAAACTAAACTGCATTAGTCACGCATGATGGCACCCCTGAATCACCCCATAAGGCATGGTCTTTGAGCAGCTGCTTTTAAACAACAAGCGCAATAGCCAGATAAAAGTGTGCTCTGTTGAACACATATTATTATTCTTTAATTCTAACAAACTCTGTTGGCTCAGGTCTGGCGGAAAGTGATTATTATCACCAACATCAAGCCGAGTCCCGGGGGGGTGGCTAGGCTAGCCACGATGGCGGCTGTGACTTGCTGAGGCTCCGCGATCAGGCCCGCATCCTGCCAGTTTCCAGGGGTCGCGGCGAGCCATCACCAACAGACTTAGAAGCCAGAATATACCTGGTGGCCAACAGAACTCTGTGAGCCCCGACATCCTCACTGGCGACCACAGGAGAGGTGAGACACTCTTGCTTTCACGGAAGGAGCGCGCCAGAGCCCAAGATGGTGGCCGCGACCCGATGAGTGGGAGCCGACCGTCCCTAGCCGCCATCTGACTCACTCCCCTGTTCGGCGGCGACTGTGGTGAGACATCGGGGGTTGCTGTGGGTGACCTGTCTCCTGCTCCTCGGCGCAACCCCATTATGACTCGGTGCCCGGCTCCCGACACACGACCCCAACACCAGAGTGCCGTCCGGCGATCTCCCTCCCGGGCGGGGCACTAGCTGCAGACGACGAGAACAGGAGCCCCACTCCTGGGGGCGGACCACTACTGGCCCCCTATGTCCCGGGCACCCTCGTTGGCAACCACAGAAGACGGGGACATACTCTCGCCGGCGACGCGCACCTGATCCCAAGATGGCCGCTGCGTCCCGGTGATTCTGAGCTGGCTGTCCCCGACCGCCTCCTACCACCATCCCCTGCACGGCGGCGGTTGCTGACGGGCGTCGGAGGCTGCTGCGAGCACCCACAAGACTCATCCATCCAGTGGGGACCTACCCCCTGACCTGTGGGACCCTGACTTGCCACGACTCCACCGTCGCTGTGCACCCGGCTCCTGGCATGGAGCCCATACAACAGAGTGTTGCCTGGCGATTTCCCTCCTGGATAAGGTGCGTGCGGCAGGCGTTGCGTGCCTCAGGGGCCCCATTCCTGAGCCTGGACCACTGCTGAGCCCCTGCAACTACTTCACTGTCCACTGTGCCTGACCCTAAGATGGCGCCCGATCGGGACAAGCAGTGAGGCTTTCCCACGGCAGCTTGCCTCGTGGACACGTGCCACTTGTCGCGACCTCTACAGTGACCCACTGGGGAGGCCCCTTTGGGCGGCCAGCTCTTCTCTCCACCGCGGTGGCTGCCTGGTGCTCTCCATCGAAGTGCTCACCCTGAATCCTGCTGACCGCCTTGCCCCCATCACGAGGTTGTGAGACCTGGGGGGCCCCCTGCTGCCTCCCGCATTGCCTTTGTGTGAAGGGAACCCCGCCTCTGGACCTCTCCTCGCAGGCTGACCGCTCCTCAGGCGCGAGGAGGTTGTTCCACACCACTCCTCGTTGGATCCTCCTTGTGGTCGGCACACACCTACGGAGCAGCGACTTACGCCCCACCCCCGTTGACCCGAACACAGCACTCGGGGAGCGCCTTCCCTTACCCCACGGCCTTCACCGGGAGATTACCTTGGACATCGCCAACATGGGGAAACCCAAGGGCATTCAGCCCACCCTAGTACCCGAGACTGCCCCTGAAAATATGCCGCACACGAGGGCATGGTCACAATCTACCGCGCCAACCCCGCCCTCTCGGCAAAACTCGACCAGGTACTAGCAGCCATTGAATTATCCCGGCTCTCCATGGAGGAGCGACTCGGCACCCTGACCACGGACATTGGCCTGATCCGCGACGATCACAGGAAGCTTGGGGATAGGGTGAAGGACGGGGAAAAGACATTGGCCAATCTGCAACCCACGGTTAGAGCACAAGCAAACCACGCTACAAGAAGTCCTACATCGCATGGCGACCCTGGAGGGGCGCGCGGACGATTTGGAGGGCCGCTCTCGACGCTGCAACATTCGCGTCCTGTGCCTGCCGGAGGGCATTGAGGGCCTCCATCCCTTGGAATACATGGAAACATGGATTAAATCGTTCACCCGAGCCGATGACTGCACTGCGTTCTTCTCCATAGAACGTGCCCACAAGGTACCAAACAGGAAACCGAAACAGGGTCTCCCCCCGAGACCGATGCTCGCAAAATTCCTTCACTTCCGTGACCATGACGCAGTACTTCGAGCGGCTCGGTCGGCGGGTCCCTTGCAAGTGGAAAACAGCCGGATCATGATCTTTCCAGATTATGCACGTGCTGTCCAACAACAGCGTTCCTCCTTCCTCGATGTCAAGAGGCGCCTCCAGGCGAACAACGTTCAATACTCCCTGCTCTATCCAACGTGCCTCAAGATCTTACACAAAGGCACTGCCATCTTATTCACCACCGCGGAAGAGACGCAGGATTGGGCGGATATTCACTGCCCCTTGCAGTCCAGGGCGGAGATCCACCGTAACCCCAATCCCAAACCGGCAAGATCCAGCAGACGAGGCTTGAGACGCTCGCGCCGGGGAACCGCCGGCGGGACTGATTCCTCCCCTTTGGACTCCCCGGATTTGACACAGATCCTGCGGGAGAGCCGAGAAGCTCTACAGGCTGTCATTGATCTGCAGGCATCTCCCCCATGCAGGACATTACTCGACCTCCACACATCTTCTCATCGGAGGGGGACAACGATAGTGATGGCACTCTTTCCGGCGGTGGTTCCACCACCCCTCCTCTGGTCACCCCACAAACAGCGGGCTCTATCCTAGATGGACAATCGGGTGCACCCTTGAAGTGACTGTACCTCCTTACCGCCCCTATGGGCATCTAGCTCACACAGATGTGCGTCGCCCTTAACACGGCTCTCCTGCCACCAATGTACAATGTTGGCTAACGCGCGACATTCGCCACTCCTTCACAGGCCCGATTCGCGCACAGCCTCGCAAGTACACAAGCTGCCGCCCCCGCAGTTTCTTGGTATACCCACCCCCTAGTAGGGTATTACTTTGGATATGTCGCCACCGGTGACATGTCCTATGTATTTGGACTGTTTCCCATCCCCAGTTTTTTCCCCGGTGCACTATGGTACCACCCCGTTTAATATTTAACAACAAGGGGTGGTGATGGACAGAGTTTCTGAATCAAGCAGAATACTCTCACCCAGTCAAGAGATCAGGGCTAGATCCAACACCGTTTTTTAGCTCACTGCACCATCCCAGCTCAGAACCTGGCTATATGCAAATTAGTCTGTTCCTGTCCCAGTGCATGATGGGAACAGGGCAAACCAAACTACCAAGCCAATTCTTACACTGGAAAGGAAACAAGCTACCGGGGACCGGTTTCTGGCATTTCAGCCGTCGTCGGCCCGGCTTGCTTGAATCCTGATTTGCATATAGCCAGGTTCTGAGCTGGGATGGTGCAGTGAGATAAATAACGGTGGTAGATCAAGCCCTGATCTTTGGACTGGGTAAGAGTGGTCTGCTTAATTCAGACACTCTGTTCATCACCACCCCCCTTTTCCCACCCCGTTTAAAGCATGGTGCATATCAGCGTGCACACACTACCCTATCATTACTCCTGGTGGATCTCATGGGTGCCTTTCCCCTATAGTGCGCAAATCAGATGATGGCGGCTTCACAATAGGACATTAACGTCCTCACACTCAATGTCTGGGGCCCACACACACCACGGAAACGCTACTCTGTGTACTCCTACATTAAACGTCAGACTGCCAGGATAGCGTTCCTGCAGGAAACCCATCTTACCAGCATCGTGGTGGGCAGACTGCAGGCAAAATGGCGCGGCACAATCTGCGCGACATCTTACTTCGCGTTTGCACGGGGCGCCCTGATATGGGCCAGGCCAGGGACCCCCTTCCGGGAACTTCGCCGGGTGGTTGACAAGGAGGGCAGATACGCCCTACTCGAGGGGCTCCTCGATGGCAAAGCAGTCCTCCTGGGTAGCATTTACGCCCCAAACATAGAGCAGGACAAATTCTGGGACAACCTCACGGGAATCTTAGCCCAATTCACCTCTACCCCTTGGCTTCTGGGAGGGGATTACAACTGCACACTCGACACCGCCCTGGACGGCTCACACCACCCGCCACAGCGCTCCCCGACTCATAAGCAGACGGAGAAGCTCCGCGCTTGGGCCCGGCACTTGGCTCTCACAGACGCATGGCGACACCTACACCCACACACCCGCTTGTATTCCTTCCACTCTGTCACCCACAACTTATGGGTGCGCCTTGACAGGTTCCTTTGCTCCGCGCCGATCCTCCCTAAGGTGGTCTCCGCGGATTACCTGGGTAGGATCATTTCGGACCATGACACCCACATCCTACGACTCATCTGGCGCCCCCCACACCCCCCAGTTCCCAGGTGGCGACTACCTCGGGAGTGTCTGACGGACCAGGTCTTTAAACATGCACACGCGCAGAGCATACAAGACTTTTTTGCCCACAATGCGGGCACCGCTTCATCCCTGTTGGTGGAGTGGGATGCCTTCAAGGTGGTGGCACGCGGGGAATGTATTAAGCAAATCACCGGGGTTCGGCGAACACTAGAATATGCGCTCACCAAAACGGAACAACAACTCGGCATGGTCACCAAGCGGGACGACCTCTCCGAAGAGCATGCTGCACTCACGGCGGAAGCTAAAACGGCCTATCAGTCGGCTTGCGCCGACCTCCGCAAATACAATTTTAGGGCATACGCTGCCCGAGTACATAAAGATAGAGATAAGACCGGCACCATGCTCGCCTGGTTGGCGCGCCAAGACACCGAGATCCGACCAATCACCGACATCCTCACCCCTGATGGTACCCTAGCGCGTTCCCAACACGAAATCCTCCTAGCTTTACAACATTATTACGCGGCGGTATACAACGCCCCACACATAATCTCCCAATCCTCGGTGGGCCTCTTCCTTGACCCACTGACATTGCCTACGATCGCGGACGCTACCATACAGACACTGGACTCCGCCATAACGTGTACAGATGTCACCCACGCGACACGTGCCCTATCCCGTCAAAAGGCCCCCGGCCTAGACGGGCTTCCGCTAGAATACTATACAACATTCTACCCATTACTAGTACCGCAATTAACCTCAATGTTTGTGACAGCCCTCGAACAGGGGACGCTCCCCCAATCCCTGCGGGGGTCTGTCATAGTGACCTTTCCGAAACCACACCGGGACCCACAACTTATGTCATCGTATCGCACCATCACATTTCTGTCGGCTGACTGTAAAATCCTAGGGAAAATCTTGGCCGATAGATATATTCAAATTATACGCCCCCTAGTACACCCGGATCAATGCGGGTTCGTCCCCGGCAGGAACACATCCCAGAACATTCATCGTATTTTTCACGTACAGGACCAAGTAAAAAATCTCTTCCCAGGCTCTGCCTGCCTCATCCTAGACCTTGAGAACAGGTATGACCTCACTTGGTCATACCTGTTCTCCGTCCTGAGCCGGCTCAACATCGGCCCGGTCCTCACAGCGTACAGGCGGCTTCTGTACACGAACCTTACCTCACGGGTACGAATAGGGAACACACATCTCGGCGACCTTCGCGGTGCAGAAGGGTACGAGGCAAGGCTGCCCGCTCTCGCCCCTCCTGTTCGCCCTTGCTGTCGAACCCCTAGCCATTCGGTTGCGCCAGGAGGGTGACCACTGGGGTATTCCGAACGCGGACGTCACCCACAGTGTATCCATGTATGCTGATGACCTCTTGATTTGTGTAAGAGACATCTTGGACGACCTTACTTCCATATGGTCAGCGCTTACAGACTTCGCGAGCGCCTCCGGGCACCGAGTCAACTGGGACAATTCCACAATTTACCCCTTTCATCCGGACATGCCTCCCTGCGACATCTGGGTGGGAGCACAGAAAATGTCCTGGACAGCGGAGGCCCCCGAATACCTTGGGATCCGTCTCTAACACTCCCCGACCAATCTATTCGAGGGAAACCATTGTAGGGCGCTGGCTGGTGTCCGCTCGGCGGTCAGCTTCTGGTCCAAGCTTCCACTCGCCCTGATCGGTCGTGTGGCTTTAGCTAAAATGATCATGCTCCCCTGACTCCTGTACCACTTTGTGAACCTTCCGGTCATCCCACCCAGGGCCTTTTTCCACGATCTTGATTCCCTCCTACGTACACTAATATGGGGATCGGGTAGACACAGAATAACACTCAAGACGCTGCAACTGACAACCGCCCAGGGAGGCCTAGGCGCCCCTTCCTTTGAGTCTTATTTCCTGGCGGCTCAACTCCAGTGGTTATCTTACTGGACGGCGGTACATGGGCAAAACACACAACCCGACGGGAGAGATCTCCATTCCGGAAATCACCCGACTCCTTCTCCCGGGTACGAAACCACGGCGGACATATCCCTTACAGGTGACGGTGGCACATCGGTGCATGCTCAGGGTACATCGCATGTCACCCGATACGCCCCCATACTCCCCACTACTTCCGCTGGTCGGTTGGCCCAGGCTCAACACATACTTCCCGACCAACACGCTCACTGCATGGACGGCATGCGGGATCACGGACATGGAATCCCTCTTTGAAGAGGGCCAGCTCAAACCTTTCTGACAGCTCGTGACCGAGTACGGCCTCCCCCCAGGTCAGTTCCTGCGCTATCGTCAGCTCCTGGAGGGCTTTCGCCCCCATCACAACCTTCAGGCCAGGGAACCAGATACGCATCCTGTTATACACGCCATCCTACACATGGGGACGGGTAGACACCTGGTTACCTGGCTACACAGGGCGCTACGCGACATTGCACACACACCTCTAACAGCGCTGCGGGCCACATGGGAAGACGAAATCGGACGCCCACTACACGACTCTGAATGGGTCAAGGCACTCGAGGCCCCCAAAAAGACATCTAGAAATGCCCGTTTCAAAAACGTACAATACAATATTCTTGATACACGCCTACAAAAATTCTACCGCGACTCCCAATTCCTTTGCCCCAGATGTCACTCCCAGAACGCAGACTTCCATGTTCTGGAGCTGCCCTACCCTCCACACTCTATGGCAAGCGATCCATACCACTCTGACGGACCTCACGGGTCTTACCACCCTCGCCACGTGGGAGGCCAGCGCGCTGGGCATATTCAGGATCCACAAGCATCTCAGGGCACACAAGCGTTTCATCTCCTTGGCACTATTACTGGCAAAGAGGAGCATAGCCATGCACTGGCGATCCCCTGTGGGCCCCCCCTTAGCGACATGGGTGGGAGCAGTGTGTAAGTGGGCGGCGGCGGCGGAGGATGCTTTATGTGAAGAAGAGGTTAAGGGGGCCCGGAAACGTCCCATCTCCATGGAATGGGCCATGCTAATACCCAGCTTCAAACAGTTGACACAGGAGAGAGCTCCGGAAACTCCCCCACCCAGTTCCGCCACCCCTGGCCCCCGATGCAGTCATGATCCCAGTTCTTCGCCCCCTCTCTGATAGCACCGCGATTCCGCGATACACCTAGTCACGTCCAGTCTCACCAGACCCATACCGCCCCCTTTCCTACGCACACTTCGCACCCACATGCTTCTTCCCCTGGTTTATACCCCACACGTTTCTTGCTACTGTTAGCACATGGACCACACGGATCCGACCCACATGCCACTGTTCCTCCATTCTCGACCTCCACTGTTGTTTATGCACCCTATTGTGTATATGTCTTATCATATGGTCTGTATTGTGCAATATCGAAATGCTAATAAAAACAAGTTTAAAAAAAAAAAATCAAGCCGAGACCCGCTTTGCATACCATATGATCTTTTAACAATTCTGGGCCGGCAGAATAGGAGTATTTCTAGGTCTCCTAAAAGTTTTTTCAAGATGGCGCTTAAGTGGTCAGAGTGCAGCTACCCAAGGGGAGGAGAGTCATGAGGAATGTATGCTGCTTGGCCTCCGTGCACCCAGCTCTCCATTCCGTGCCCTCAAAGCTTGCAAACAATTAGGCTGATAATATGAATTTGACTGAAGAGTGCAAAATCTGCCTGCTTGTCCGGTTACTAAAAAGGATGTGCTACGTGCAGCAACAGATCCTCGACTAAACAACAAGCACTTCAAAATTAACTCAACGAAGAGTGATTGCAGTGATTTGCAAAATAACCATTAAAATAAAACACAGATTAACAAAAGCCATAAGTCAGCCTTTTTAATCAAAGGTGTCTTTAATTTTTTGCTGAATTTGTGCATGCAAGTGTCGTCGGGGGGAAGTATGATTGGTTGTGAGAATGTATAAATGGGCGTGTATAGATGGAGGCGGAGCTTGCGGCCCAGAGGCGGAGCTTGCGGACAAAGGTGGGGATTTAGCCATGGCTGAAATCTCCACCTCTGGGCCGCAAGCTCCGCCAATGGGCCGCAAGCTCCACCTCCGGCCTGCAAGCTCCGCCTCCAAGCCATAAGCTCCGCCTCCTGGCTGGAAGCTCCACCCCCGGGCCGGAATTTACGGCCCAAGAGCGGATGTAAAGTTAGTAGTCGTAAATCCATTCTGTGAATACCAAAAGTAGTAAGTGCATTCTGTGAATACCAAAAGTAGTAAGTTTAGGATTTAGTCTTAAGTTAGTTCTGTGAATCGGGCCCACAGTAAATATGTCTAGTGTCGATGAAAGAGAATTAACGGCAGTGGACATCTTTAAATTTGTCACAGAGATTCCAAAAAGAACGGAGGGAGCCACTTCATCTAATGCTACCACCAATAATTTGCAAATCCTGTTTCAGCAACTTGAAAAGGCACAGGAAAGAGAAATTTGAAAATGGTTGGAAGCAACTTCCCTACAATGCTATGTAGACTGTAATAGAATTCCCAGAGGCTTGCGTATTTTTACTGTGCCATCATATGAAAACTCAGATCCCCAATTGCTGAAAGAATCGGCGGAGTATACATCTGAATCAGCTAAGGGGATGGTACAGATACTAATAAAGTATGCCTGGAGTGTATTTTGCAGAGATTCGGAAACTAGAGGACATGAACAGCAAGGACAAGGACATCAAATCCAGTGAGGATTTGCAAAATGCCATGATGAAGCGACTAAAGGAGTATGAGGTTGGAATAAAAAAGAAGAAACAGGGGGGGGGGGGCTTGCCCACAACCATGGCGGACGCGTGAGCCCATAGCTCCGTCTTGTTGCATTAACTATCCTGCATTATCTGGCATCAGCACGACCATTTGCGGTTGTTCCATAGCACCCCTGCTTAGTTAACAGCATGGGCTTGTCGCGGTGTCCCGACACACGAGATAAGGCGCAGGAACATCGGAGGAGACGAGAGGCGCAGCCGGCGACGTGAGAGGCCGCAAAGCCGCGCCCTCAAGTGCAGCTCAGATCTGAGCTGCGTGACTGTGCGTGCGGCCCCATAGAGTGCGAGCACCCGGTGGGTGCTTGGCGGAGATTTAGAGTCACCAAGCTGAGCCGGGAGGACCTTCAGCAGGGGTGTGTGACCTTGCCTGCCTCCCCCCCTGCCCAACCGCTGCCAGGAGTGGCGTGGCATAGTGGATGAACAGTCATCAGCGAGGCCTAAACGCGTGAGAGGCGGCTGGGGCCTGGACCCCGGCGGACTGGGTGAGGCCCTGCCTGCAGGTGTATATGTGAGGCCATGGTGTAAGGGAAGGGGCCCAGGGCTTTTCCCCGCACCGGACTTGAGGCACGACTGGAGGCTGGAGAGCACTGCGGGGCCCTGGAGACAATCTGTCTGCCGGGTAGCGTGAAGGCGGGGCACTCATATCGATGGTGAATCTGTTCTGGGTGGTGACTGCGAAGTGGCCCCCATCCTGGCTGTTCTGAGCATTGAAGTGCCGACCAACTTGTGGAGATCGGAGGCGCTATACATGGTTGAAGTACTGATAGACCACGACTGGGCCTACTTGGCCGGCCCGCGGTGACGCAGGACCTTGAGACTGGGGAGCCCTCAGCGACAGCGCCAACGAGTGGAGGCTCTGAACCACGGGCGATATCGAACGGCGAGGCAGACCTGGGTGTGGCATAGTGGCCTGCTGTGCAGCATATTGCAGCAACAAGACTGGGACAAAACCTGGCCTACACTAGACGACACTGTAAGTTTGGCTTGCGCTGACCCTACGTGAGAGGTACTCATTAGATTGGCTGCGCTGCCAGTGCTCCTCGACATCATCTGGCGCCATGGGGAAAGGCGACAAGACTCAGAGCAAGCTCACGTTTGAGCAACGCCGCGCTAAGTCCCAGGAGGCCTCGGGCGCGGAACAGGTCGTCTCGGCTGATGGAGCGGACACCACTGAATATTCTGACATCAAAACCCTTCTCCTAGCCATGGAAAAAGGCCTCCAGAATACCATGATGCCCATAGGCTCCAAGATCGATGCCCTCACTTACAGGATGGACCGCATGGCGGAGCACATTGACAAGCACGCTGAAAGATTGGACATGTCCGAAAGAAGACTCACGGAGGTCGAGGAAGCACAAACGGACCTGGACACGGATCACAAAAAGGTGGAGAAACTCATGCAATCCCTACAAGAGAAAACTGAAGATTTGGAGGCCTGCTCTCGTCGCTCTAACCTCCGCATTACGGGCTTTCCGGAGAAGACACAGATTGTAAATATGGAACCGTTTGTTGAAAAGCTCCTGATTACTCTCCTTAGTGAAGGAATATTCTCACCGATGTTAGTGGTTGAACGTGCGCACCGTTCGCTGGGCCCTCGCCCGGGAGCCCCGCCGCATCCCATTATTGCCAAGCTCCTCAACTACAGGGACAGAGATGTGGGGACAAGAAAACGTTCTAGTATGAGAGCTCGGAGATCTCACTCTATCCTGACTTTACTGTAAGGGTGCAGGAGGCCCGCAGGCACTTCGCCCCGTTCAAGCGACAGCTCTGTGATCTTGACCTGGACTATGCCATGCTGTACTCTGCAAAACTGCGTGTAACCCGGCAGGGGCACTCCCACCTGTTCACGGACCCTAAGGCATTACAGCAGGCACTGAAGGGATGGTCAAGGAATCACCGTCGAGGTGCCAACAAACCATCGGATGGTGAGGAACAGTCCAATCAGCTGGACGAGCAGGAGTGACCCCAGCTTCTTATATACAAGGCGAGTTTATGGAGTGACTGAGACCCAGTAAGAGGTGTGATCTGGTTCTTGGAAGAGTAACGCCTGGCGATCTAGTCCTCGGAGTAGTGGCGCCTGGAGATCGGCGGAGATCCGGGAACTGGGATCTGCTGCCCCCGGAGGGTCGGCCAGAGGTGATGTACCCGCGGGACTCTGGGTATGTTTGCTGTGGATAGTCACACTGGGACTTCTGTCAATTGACTGGCTATGATTGGATTCCTGGGTGGAGATGGGGGGGGGGCGATCATGTCAATAGGTGAGGCTGCCAGTACTGCCCGCAAGGCCCTTAGAGGTCAAGTTCAAAAGTTCTTTGCTGATGCATGTAATATGGCAACTGGCAAGTTGTGTAACCAAATTACTTGCTTGTTGTCTGGCAACCTCGGCCCCCGTGTGCAATGCACCCTTCTTGAAAAGTGGGAAGTCGAACAATGGGGGTTTTGGGATGGAGGGAGGGGGGAAGGGGCTGGTTTCTGCATGGCCTTGTTGGGTCGGTCAGCTGTGGGTGGGGGTTGGGTATGTTTCGGGGTTTGGAGTGGATATTGGGGGAATGGGGGGGTGGGTCTTTTCATTTGAACGCACAGTCGATAGTAACCTCACGCAGTAGCTACTTGCACATGGCTTTCACGATAGTCTCGGGCATGACTGACCCAGTGGAACTAGGACCCGCCGCTAGGATCCGAGCGCTTACATGGAATGTCAGGGGGCTTAACGACTATCGGAAGTTGAGGAAAGTACTGAGCTACCTACAGAGGCAGCATGTTGATGTAGCGCTCTTACAAGAGACGCACTTACCACTGGCGAGTAGAATGCTGCGCAGTAGGGGCTTGGAGGGTAATGTCGCTGCAGCTGGCTTTACGACACATGCTAGAGGCGTGATTACCTGGGTGAACCCCAAATCGAAACTTAACCAGTCGCTCCTGAAAGCGGATTCTGAAGGCAGTTTCGTCATTTCAAAATGTGTAGGCCTGGGGATGGAGTTTGTTGTGATTAATGTTTACGGTCCAAACTAGGATTCCCCGGAATTCTATCACTCTCTGGCAGCGGCGGCTCGCTATTATGACACAACACAGGTCCTTTGGGGTGGGAATTGTTTTAATTTGGTGCTTGACCCGGCGCTGGATAGATCATCTGGCCCTGCGCGCAGGCCCACCGCTGCCGCCCTTACACTACACAGCCGGCTTATTAGTCTAGATCTAGAGGATGTATGGAGGAGGAGGTATCCGGCACAGGGAGTGTACACACATTACTCTGAATACCAGATACGGGGTTGTAGGATCCTCTCACGCACTTTGTCGGAACACTCGCCAATACTCCTAGAGCTGGAGACCCCTAGGAGGACAATTCCCCCATTCATGTGGCGCTTCCCGCCTTTCTCGCTCCTAGACCCGCTGTTTAGAGGAGAACTAGCGGAGGCGATAGATACTTTCTTCGAGGCTAATATAGGCTCGGTGGATAGCTTCTAGTCGGTTTGGGAGGCCTTCAAGGTCTACATCCGGGGCATCGCTATGTCCAAACACTCGGGGGTGCTCAGGTCCATCAGGCGCAGACTATCGGATTTAGAACGGCAGCTTGCGTGGCTAGAGGACGACAGCGTTCGCATCCAGATGTAGAAGTGGACGAAGAGATTAAGACCCTCTTGACTGAATATCATGAGGAGGCAGATAGGGAAGTGAAGTACTTGGGAAAGTATGCAACGGCCCGCGCTTATGGTGAGGGGGAGCGACCTGGCTCGGTGCTTGCGAAGGTATTAAAGGGACGAAGGGGGCAACAGCAAATTCCAGAGCTCCGAACCGAGGAGGGTGATGTCCTCACGGACGAATCTGATATTGCACAGGCGTTTTGTAGCTTCTACACAAATCTATATTCTTCTATGTGTGGAAACCTCGATGATGAAATACTAGATTACTTGGAACACATAAATCTGCCTGTGCTTACCAACACACACAGGGAGTTCTTGATGCTCCCAATAGAAAAAGATGAAATTGTTGCGGCACTAGCTGGCATGCGATCGGGCAGCGCCCCCGGGGCTGATGGGCTAACGGTGGGATTCTATAAAGTCTTTCAGGACAAGCTACTACCGAACCTTTCGACACTCTTTGATGATATTGGTGTAGAGGGGAGCATGCCACACTCTATGAGAGAGGCACTCTTAGTAACTATTCTTGAGCCGGGTAAAGCACATGATGAGTGTGGCTCATACAGACCCCTTTCATTGCTAAATGTCGACACTAAAATCTTTGCCAAAGTGCTTGCAAACCGTCTGGCGCTCCTAGCCCCTTTACTTGTCGCTCCGGAACAGGCGGGCTTCATTCCCAGCCGTAATCATACGTATAATATCTGCACTGTCCTCGGCACAATGCAACACATACAGCCAGATACCAAGGCCATAGCGGTGTTCCTTGATATGGTAAAAGCCTTTGACTCAGGCGAGTGGCCTTTTATGCGACAGGTGCTACAAAGGATGGGGCTTGGACTTCCGTTCCTCCAAATGGTGGGAGCACTCTATCATAAACCCAGAGCCAGACTGCGCCTAGGTAACCTGGTTTCGGCATCCTTCCCAATTGCCAGGGGAACCAGACAGGGTTGTCCGCTGTTTCCCCTGCTATACGCGCTCGTGGCGGAACCATTGGCGTGCGCGTTGCGGGAATACCACAGCAACAAGGGTGTAGGCTTCCCCAGATACAGAATTGTGGTTTCAATGTATGCACACGACACCTTGTTATATATACGCGACCCAGAAAACAACTTACCCTCGATGCTCAGAGAGGTGGTGCACTTCGGGGCCCTCTCGGGGCTGAAGGTGAATTGGACTAAATCCTTAGCTTTTCCTCTTACCCCTAGCACTCTTCCGTTTGACATGGAGTACCCGCTACAGTGAACCACAGACTTGAGTAGATATCTGGGCATACGGCTCTATACTGATGCTGAGGTTTTATTTAAGGAAAATTACAGGATTGCATTTAGTAGGCTCGAGGACGATGTGGAGGCTTGGTGAAGGCTCCCACTCTTCCTTATGGGCCGTATCTCCATAATGAAAATGGTGGTGTTACCCAGGTTGCTGTTTCTATTTGCCGCCATCCCGATCGTCCTGCCTAAAATTTTCTTCCTGAAACTTACGCAGCTAATGATCAGGTTAGCATGGGCGGGTAAGCAGCCGAGGGCGAGATGGACGCTACTCACCCTACCATGTAGTATGGGAGGTCTAGGTGCCCCCGACTTGGAGCTATACTACAGAGTAGCACAGGCGGCACACATGCACCCTTGGGTGCACGGGGATCCACGCATTCCACATGTCCAGATGGAGAGAGTGTTTGGGGACCCACTCCCGCTTCCGGCGACAGTGTTTGCACAGACGGACCGTAGGACTAGGATTTTAGACTCAATCACGGCGACGAATCATGCATGGCATAGTCTCCTACAATTGCAGGGAGGGGCGTTGCTATATTCCTCGAAAATGCCAGTTGAGTGGGCCCAATGGCTGTCCCCCTTAAGGGACAAGGGTGTGATCCAAGCCTTGCACAAGATCAACATACGATACACACTTATTTCAGGATGAGGTCGTTAAGTCCTGGGACCAGGTGAAAGGGGATGTGGGGACAACCTCTCTGTTGCTCAGCTTTCAGTATCACAGAGTGAGCAGCGCCATTTTAGAACAACTAGGTGAGGACCTGGCGGAGCCACTGGATCTCCCGGAGCTTTCGTACATAATAAAAACTGAGACCCCACGTAAACTGGTGATCAATTTATGCAAGCTTGCTATGTCGCACAGAGAACACCAATTCACGAAGGCTAGGCTGGCCTGGCAGCGGGACCTGCAAGTCACACTAGACGATGATATGTGGCGCTATTGTTGTACTAACACTAGGCGAATATCCCTCAATGATAAGCACAGATTGGTGCACTTCAAATCCCTTAATAGAGTGTACTACACCCCAGAGAGGCTCCATAGATATGGCCTCCGTTTTCGGCCGAGTGTGAGAGGTGCCACGCGCCGGAGGTGGACTTCCTACATTTAGCTTGGCTGCGCCCGAGGGTTCTGGATTACTGGGGACACATTTGCACGGAAATGAGCAGGATTGTTGAGACTGACCTCCCCCTGGATCCCGCGCTGGCGCTCTTGGGTCACTTCAGGGGATTGCAGGTTGCAGTGCGTAAGTTGGTGGACATGGGGATGCTCATGGCCAAGCGAGTGGTTGCATTGTGCTGGATGAGAGGACCGGTTCCCACGCCCAAGCGGTGGGCGCATGACATGCTCTATTGCTGCACACAATCTGAACACTATAGCGAGCTGCTCCCCCCACGAGTCGTCCGAAGAACTTCTGGGGTCTGTATCAGTCATACATTAGCAGTAGAGGGGCTGTTGATGCCCAGGTGGACACTGGAGATGGCGAGGTGGAGACTACAGGGCCCGCATAGGCCCATTGGACACTACAAGGGATGCTGGACAACAGGGCAGAAGACCTGGGAGAGTCGAGAGGTGGGGACTGCCCTCAGACAAGTCACTGGCACAGGATGAATTAAAAGTACTACAAAGAGGCTTAACATTCTGCCCAACGACCATATTCGATCTGGTCCAGACTAGGATAGACCTGTTCAAATACAATAGGAAACTTAAACTCCCAAAAATATTTATGCTGCACCCAAGATATGACACTAACATGGAGGATCAGACTAACAGCAACACTGATCCCGGTGGATTAATTGGCAATGACTTTGAAGCATTAATGACCTTACAATCTCTGGCATAAGCAGATGAAATTCCAAATACCATTGTAGGTCTAGAAATAGCGGGTGTTCCACAACATCGGGAACCCAGTAATCTCAAGAAGAAATCGAGAATATTGCCACAAACTTCTTACGATTTGGTGGATATCTTCAATGACGCTGTCCTCATGAACTTACAAAATTTGGCTTAAACATCTAAACAACGAGAGCTTAAATATTCTAATATCTCAAGAAAGGCATGGGAAGCCATTAAATTGCACAAAAGTGACTCTACCAATGAAATAAACCCTCGGATAAAGGAGGGAATGTGGTGGTGTTTAAGAAGGAACATTATAAACAGGAAGCCATGAGACAACTAATGGATGGGGAGTGATATGAGATCATACAAAGAACAGAATATGTAAAATGTACCTTGGAATACCAAAAGCTTTTAGAAGGATGTAGAGACCAAGAAATGTTGAACAAAGATTAATTTTTATTCCTACAATGTGAAGCACCGGTCATTCCCACCTTCTATCATCTCCATAAAATTCATAAAGACTCTAAGAACCCTCCCGGGAGACCAATAGTATCTTCGATTGGAAGTCTCCTAGAAAACACCTCCAGATTTATTGACATTTTTCTGGCACCGCTAGTAAAAGATTTATCATCTTATGTTAGAGACACTCAGGACTTCTTGAGGTTAATGAATGACATAGTATGGGAATCAGACATGCTCTTGATAACACTAGATGTTACAAATGTATACGTGAGCATAATCAACCAGGATGGTATATCAGCCATCAAATGGTTTCTGAATAAAAAGCCACTGGAATTTCACCAACCTAATCAGATGCTCACGACAATGGTCGAGTTTTGCCTATCTAATAACATCTTCCTGTTCTCTGGCAAATTGTATAGAACAAATACGTGAACAGCCATGGGCACGTGCTTTGCCCCCAGCTACGCAAATCTCTTAGTGGGCTGGTGGGAGAAGCATGTGGCCTGGGGCGAGGCCAATGAACGTTGGATGGATAAGATCATGATGTGGGCAAGATACATCGATGATCTCTTTGTGGTTTGGCGTGGGGACTGAGCCTCGGCTGAGGAGTACGTTGCCACGCTGAACAACAATTAGCTCAAACTGAGATTTACTAGCACCATAAGCAAGACCTCGGTCAACTATCTGGATTTGGAGGTATATGTGATTGACAACACCTTGCAGACACATCTTTATAGAAAGCCTACAGCAAGCAATGCTGTATTACACGCAACTAGCCACCATCCAAAAGGCCTTGTACGAACCATACCATTTGCAGAACTCCTGCGTCTGAAACGTAATTGTTCAGACGAGGGGGACTTCAACAAAGCAAAAAATGAAGCGATAACAAGATTTCAGGACAGGGGATATTCTGATACTATCTTATGAGATGCTGCAGGAAGGGAACAAAATATCGATAGAAAAAATCTATTGGGGGCCAGTGCCAAACCGAAGATAGAAGGACCAACTAGAATGATCACTAGTTTTAATACCCAATCAGGAGAATTAGTGCATTTATTAAAAACTGGCACATTCTAAAAACTGATAACATCCTAAGGAAACATCTTCCAGAACACCCTTCCATTACATATAGACGTTGTCAATCACTGGGTGATTATCTCATTCACAGTCACTTCAGCAATCATTCTAAAACTCCAATCATGAGAAACACAAAGGGTTTCTACCCTTGCCTTTGTTGTAAGGCCTCTAAACATAGCAAAAAGAAACTTAGCTATAAACGGAGACCGGATAACCCACGTCCGACAAGACAGATAACGAAGTTCCTTGATTGTAACTCTGACTTTACATTGTACTGCCTGGAATGTCCATGCTCCAAGCACTACATCGGAAGCACAATTTACTCCACAAAAAAACGCGTCCTCAAACATATGCGTGTGATAACAAACAAGGATAAAACAAACGCAGAAGCGCGTCTTTTCGATAGGTATCATCAAAGCGACAGGGACCTTTTAACCTTTTACTGTTTAGATCAGGTAGACAGGAAAGAAAGAGGAGGGGACAGAGTGAAAGCACACAGAACACTGGAATCAAAATACATCATTGACCTCCAGACAAAGGCCCCCATAGGGTTAAATAACTATGAAGAACTGTTGGTACACCTATAGAGGGGTGATAAACAAAAAATGAATGTGAATCACACAGACATAAAAAAATGTGCTTAAATCTAAGCCAGAGTAGAGTAATGATGATCCGTCTATACGCTGCTCGACCTATTATATAAATGGTGACATAAGAGATTTACTTTAATACTATCCATCGACAGATGAGAGAGCCCAAACATGGCGGGATGTATATAATGGGTAGAGTTAGTCATATCTGCAGATCACTGGGCACTAACAAGTTAGTCAAACAGGACATATGCGATTCACGCAATATTAATGAACAATAAATTGCGCTATAGATTCAGTATTATATATAAATAAGATCAATTATTATGATATATTGTGTTGCGCGAAATTGTAAATAGTGATGCCATATACACAAAATTCAACATGTGTATTTTCTCTTACCCATTGAATTGTTTTTTATTTCACAAAAATGAACTTGCACTTTAGTTCTAATCGACATTTCTTTAAATTGTGTCCGATTGATAACATGTCTTAAGATGGCCGCCATTGCAAAGAGAAATGTAGTCCATTATTACTGTTTACCAGAATTCCGTGAGGCTTCACTGTATGAAATCATCGCTTTGTTTGCCCAGTAGCTAACACTGCCGAAGCTGCAAGGCGAAACGCGTTTGTTAGAGGGGTAGGGGGTCTGAAAAAAATCATCTTTGAAATCGGATACCTGCGTGCTTTCCTTTCAATGCAGAAATGGGATGTTGATGTTTTTTGGATTTATATATATATGCACGCAACAATTATGTGAATGTATCACTTTAAATGGAATGGTAATGGAACAGACCTGGACCCGTGAGCAAGAAGTCGGCTGACTTCGAAACGCGTTGGGTAGTATTCCTTGTGCCTAATAAACCCATCTGCACGTTATTGGGGCTTCGACTCTGGTTTTTTCTGCAGCTCAGGACTTCCAGGAGGTGATTGAATATATATATATATATATATATATTCACTGAAAAAACATAGGTTTCAGGCCCTATATTGTTAGGAATTAGCATTTAAAAAACCTTTAAAATGCACTCAAAAAACTATAAGTTTTAGGGGTGTTATAGTTAGCTGGACATTTCACTCATACAAAACCATTAAAATTGCTCCTATATAGTTAGTTGTACTAATTATATTTCGCGCACCCGCAATCCACTGCTGATGATGTCACATATTACATCATTCATGACATGGTCAGTGACATCACTGATGACATCTCAAATGACATCACTGATGACATCATCCAGTGAATGTGGTTTGCTTTGTTATTTAAATATGCATTATATATATAGCAATTTGCATTGAAGAATGAGTGGATATATAAAAATAAATATTTGGATGGAGGATTTAGTAGCAGTGTAATTGACTGTTTACTTGACCAATTTATAGTGTCTCACTAAATATAGTGGATAGTGACTAAACTGTTTGAATATCTGTATCACTTTGTCAGTTGTTGTGTAAACTGGTTCTCCTGTTGGTTACTAGCTATGTGAAAGTCTATATTAGTTATTGATTAGTTAACTGAGTATTTGTATGGGAGAGTGAATGTGTGTGTGGTTTGGTGGGGGGTGTGTGACTGCCCAAAGATGTGTGAATAGTTGATTTACTAGATATATGAAGTTAAAACTACATGTTCTAACAATTGTTTGGGTGAGTGAATATCTTTATGGGTGTGGTGATGAGCAAATATATTTCTCAATGGTACATGTCCAACAAACTAGAAAAATAAAAGGCAGTGTATGTGTCAGTTGTTGTATATAAATAAGTATACATAAGACTCAATGATTGTGTGAGTGACTGTATGGATAACTTTATACTTGTAATAATGATTTTATAATTCATTAAGTATGACTTACTATCTAAATGAATAGATGAAGTTGTTTTTTTATAAGTGTGTAGCTAAGTAAATATGTAAGTATGATCCATTGTTTGCATAAGTGAGTAGGATGACTTCATATGTGAATAGGATGTGTGCTGGTGTGTAATGTCGATTTAGGTGTATAAGTATTTTTGATAGTGTTCTATTGTTCATTGACAGCATGTATGAGTGAATCTACAGGTAAGTGCTTAGATGTGTGTATACATCTATGAATCACTGAGTGGGTTTTTAGATACTTTTGCTGAAACAATGGATTCAAATATGATACTCTGTATTTTACAAAGAGTGATGAAAGATTTTACTAGTGTATGAAAAGGTGTATGTGATTGTCACGTGGATGATGTCATCAGTGATGTCATTTGAGATGTCATCAGTGATGTCACTGACCATGTCATGAATGATGTAATATGTGACATCATCAACAGTGGATTGCGGGTGCGCGAAATATAGTTAGTACAACTAACTACATAGGAGCAATTTCAATGGTTTTGTATGAGTGAAATGTCCAGCTAACTATAACACCCCTAAAACTTATAGTTTTTTGAGTGAATTTAAAGGTTTTTTAAATGCTAATTCCTAACTATATAAGGCCTGAAACCTATGGTTTTTACAGTGAATTTGCAAGGTTTTTAAATTCTAATTCCTAACTATATAAGACCTGAAAGCCCACCAGGAATCTCCAGTATGCGCCAGGGGGCTGCATTGCAGAGAGGTGTAATGAAGCCACACCCCTTTTTACACCTCTCTGCTACGCAGCCCCCGTGCATGTTTGAAGAGGGGAAACTAATTCCCCTTGCATACTGGGGGCCCCTGGGGGCCAACTAGCCCACCTGGAACCTCCAGTATGCGCCAGGGGGCTGCATTGCAGAGGTGTTATGAGGCTATGCCCCTTGTTACACCTCTCTGCAACGCAGCCCCCTGGCGCGTTTGCAGAGGGGGTACTAATTCCCCTTGCATACTGTGGGTCCCTGGGGCCAACTAGCCCACCAGGATTCTCCAGTATGCGCCAGGGGGCTGCATTGCAGAGAGGTGTAATGAGGCCACACCCTTTTTTACACCTCTCTGCAACGCAGCCCCGTGCATGTTTGAAGAGGGGGAACTAATTCCCCTTGCATACTGGGGGTCCCTGGGGGCCAACTAGCCCACCTGGAACCTCCAGTATGTGCCAGGGGGCTGCATTGCACAGAGGTGTAATGAGGCTATGCCCCTTTTTACACCTCTCTGCAACGCAGGCCACTGGCGCGTTTGCAGAGGGGGGGCTAATTCCCCTTGCATACTGGGGGTCCCTGGGTTATATCTGCCCAAACGCCGATATTCCGAACGACTGAAAATGACTTTTCTTGAGAAACATTTGGATTTGGATTATCATGTCCTATTCTTTGGAATTTTTGAAAGACTGACTTTGAGGATGCTATAAATTACTCAAGTCTGCCCGAATTGTGTGCGTAAAATTGATACCTAGTCACTTTGAATAAGAATGTACTTACGTCTCGTCTAACATTTGGAAGAAATATCTAGTTATATGACAACAGGATACCGACATAACTTGAAGGAAATAAGAACGCCCTGACGAAGTTCTGTTGTACAGAACGAAACGCGTCGGCTGGCTGTGGTACATAAACTTAAGGAAAATAAAAGCATTTGAATATACACCAAGATTCAGTGCTTCAATAAGGACTCTAAGTGATATGATTTGATTGGACTTATTGTGCAAGTGGTGCTGTGCCAAACTTTGGAATATTCTCCACTACTCTCTACTACTTACTCTCTACTACTCCACTACTCTCTAATACTCACTCTCTACTACTCATTCTCTACTACTCTACTACTCTCTACTACTCTCTCTCTACTACTCACTCCCTACTACTCACTATCTACTACTCAATCTCTACTACTCTCTACTCTCTACTACTCACTCTCTACTATTCTCTCTCTACTACTCACTATTTACTACTCACTATCTACAACTCTCTACTACTCACTCTCTACTTCTCACTCTCTACTACTCACTCTCTACTACTCACTCTCTACTACTCTACTACTGACTCTACTACTCACTCTCTACTACTCTACTATTCTCTCTCTCTGCTACTCACTCTCTACTACTCTCTACTACTCACTCTCTACTACTCTCTACTACTCACTCTTTACTACTCTCTACTACTCACTCTCTACTGCTCTCTACTGCTCACTCTCTACTAATCTCTACTACCTACTTACTCTACTATTCACTCTACTACTCTCTACCACTCACTCTCTACTACTCACTCTCTACTACTCTCTACTACTCACTCTCTACTACTCTCTACTACTCACTCTACTATTCACTCTACTACTCTCTACTACTCACTCTCTACTCTCTAGTACTCACTCTCTACTCTCTACCTCTTTTTCTTTCTGCAGCGATAATCATACTTTCTATGGCAAAATATACCCCCTCATTTTGTTCCTTTTTAAATTAAATGATTTAAGAGTTACCACTTTATTCCAAGCAAGATCGCTTCAGGTGTGCCATACCTGTGTAATAAGTAGGACTGTTAGCGCTCTAGTTGTTCTTTAGAACACTCTAGGAGGCTGCAGTAGAACACAAAGGAATCAACTGACAGTCTCTGTCCTTGTTGTATGTACATGTTTTACTGAGAATGTCAGACTTCATTCTCACATGACTGAGAAAGATAATGTGAATTTACAGAAAATATGCTTTCAGTTTAGCTTATAGATCCCCTTCCAAACCACTGTCGGAAAAGCATGAAATAATAGTTTTCTTTCAAACATGATTCATGATATCCCAGCAGAAGGCTTTTTCACATGGTAAAATCACCTTAGAACACACCACAATTCCTAAAATGAGTATGGTACCATCAACAAATGATTTATAATGTAACTATTAACTACAATGTTTTTTAATGAGGTGCCATCATGTAAATTGGTCCCAAGATGGCTGCCAACACTTCTTGGATGAAGTGCTGACAACCAATCAGATCTCACAATGAGATGTGTGGTTAGGCTCCGCCCAGATATATATGTGTTTTTGAAGTTAATTTTCGAAAAAACCACTGGAGCAATTTTCACCAAATATAGCAAAGGCACATCTGCGTACCAGTCCCTACAATTTTTTCAAAGTTTGGTGTAATTCCGTTCAGCGGTTCGGGCTGTAGCCTTGTCAGAACGTCCTATGGAAAATTGCATGGGGAAAACACGTTTTGGGACCCCCCCTTTTTTCTCAGCCCCCACTTCACGAATCCCCTCGAAACTTTCAGGGAAGGAGCGGAGCGGAGCTGGGCAAAATTTTGGAAAATTACACGCAAATTCCTCAACTGGCGCCAAAGTTATTCCCAATAGAATTTTACGGATTTCCTATGGTAGCTAGGTCCTAACTATATATACCTACTGACTATCGCCAATAGGTAATATATATATATATATATATATATATATATATATATATATATATATATATATATATATATATATATATATATATATATATATATATATATATATATATATATATATTTTTTTTTTTTTTTTTTATTGTCATCAACAGAATAAAAACAGGCACATCCGCAACATAAGTACAGCACAGACAAGAAAGAAAAAACATCGTTGAATTACCTACAGCAATAATCTGTCAATCCTGAACACTTACCATGTAAGTGCAATACATGCCATCAATATGAGAACAATCAAGTTCAAACACAAAACAGTGGATGCCAGACCCACAACAAAGAATAACAAAGGAAACCCCCAATGCAACAAAAAAGGAAAGAAATGATAACATGAAATTATAAGTAAAGAACATCCTCAATCACAATACGTTGTCATGCACAGAGCACAATCACAGTGCCAGTCTATATACCCCGCGTTCTTGTGTCAATCACACTGCTCCCTTCAGTGGACTCTCTAGTCACATTCATCCCATCGTGCATCTCGCCAGTACTTCAACCAATGCCCTCCTCAGTATGTGCAAGCAGATACAGCCTCAGAGGCTCCCAAATGTCCCTCGGCCTCGACGATAGGGGCAGCTCCACCGCCTAGACGTTGAGGCTATCCCAACAATACACTAAGTCGATAAGCCAAGCCTTTAGGATAGGTCGTTTGCCTCTCCCCCCGTAATTGCCACCCTCCGAGCCACCATAAACAGCGCCAGACGCACTAACATGCCATTCGCTCCCTTAACAAGTGGCACACAGCAGAGAAGACACACCAGGGGCGTACAAGGAAGATCCACGGCGACCATCTCAGGCAAACTACGTATCACAGCAGTCCAAAATGCAGCCACCGTCCGGCAGTTCCGCGCTAAATGCAGAAAGTCTGCATCATCCTGACCGCACCTGTCACACCTCGCCGTGTTGCGCAACCCATATCTATACAATCGTGCTGGGGTGTAGTACACCTGATGCACGTATTTAAAATGGATAATCTTATGAGTTTGCCAGTCAGCCCACATACGAACTTCCAGTTATCTTCAGAAATATCAACAGCCAGACATAGATTCCACTTGGCCCAGCTCTTATCCTCGCCCAGCACTGTTTCGTCTTTAACAATTTTATAGAGTTTGGATATTAATCTCTTATTATTAGGCACGGTGAGGACAGTTTGTAAAGACACCAGTGCAGGGGGCTCATCCGGAAAGGTAGTGTAATGTTCTCGGGCCACGCATCTCAAGCGCAGCGAATGATTCACAATATGACTCAGGTCATCCTGTCTGATAAACGTGCCATTGGGGTACACGTACCGCATATGGGAAATGCCTGCCTCCCTCATCACCCTCAGAGACGGGGCCTCGTGTGTGACTGACAATTGTGCATGATACTCTAGACGCAAGTCCGGCGCATATAACGGTAACTTTTGTGCCAGTTTCCCTATCCGCTGCCAGGCCGACACCGTAGCGTCAGCCGCGTTGATCTCTAATTTCGGGGTACCCCTCGAGTGGTGAGTGACCACACTATGTAGAGGAATCGGAGCTGCATCTCCCTCCTCCACCGCAACGTGCGGTGTGAAAGCATTTGGCCTATACCAATAGTACAGGTATTGAGCCTGAGCGCTTAGGTAATATGCATAGAAATCATGCACTGCGAAACCTCCCTGCTCATACCCCCGTGTAAGCACCGACCACTGCACTCTCGCCGCCTTTCCTCCCCACACCAGTCGAAGCAAATGGCCTCGGAGCGTTTTAAAGAAAGACAAATTAAGCACTATGGGCACATTCGCGAACAAATAAAGGAAGTGGGGTAATACCACCATCATAATAAGTGCGAGACGATCCGCCAGTGACAAAGGCAGCTGCAACCAGGTTTCGACCATGCTTTCTAATTTTGAACATGCCCTGCCATAATTTTCCCGGATCACCACTGCCGGATCCCGATGCACCCACACTCCCAGATATTTCACTCCAAATCAGGACGTGCAGTTCCAGCCGTCAGCGGTATTATAAACGACTTCTCCCTATATATATATATATATATATATATATATATATATATATATATATATATATATATATATATATATATATATATATATATATATATATATATATATATATATATATATATATATATATATATATACATATATATATATATACATATATATATATATATATATATATATACATATATATATATATATATATATATATATATATATATATACATATATTCACTGAAAAAACCATAGGTTTCACACCAGCTATAGTTAGGAATTAGCATTTAAAAAACCTATTAAATTCACTGAAAAAACCATAGGTTTCACACCAGTTATAGTTACCTGGAAATTTTACTGACATAAAACCATTGAAATTCCACGTTATAGTTAGTTGGACTCACTATAACTTGCGCGCCTGCAATGCACTGCTGATGACGTCACATATTACATCACTCATGACATGGTCAGTGACATCACTCATGACATCACTGATGACACCATCCTTGTGACAGAGTGACAGACCTCCTTTCAGTGTAATATAAGCCTTGAAACACATATTCAAAAATAGTATTTAACATTTTCAAAAAAGTGGAGATACCAATACCAGTTACAACAAACAATTCAGTAATTCCACCATCTATATACACATCCACTCATTCACAAACAGTTCTATATAGTCACTCATACATATACTCACTCATCATATGTAGTGATACACCTATACATCCTGTTACACACCGACAGTCATCCAAAAGTTACTGTGGAAAGGCCACAGTACCTGCCTTAACGGAGAGGCATCCTCGCACGGGGATGAGTTTGTCTAACCTAGATGGTGACTTGTTCCCTCTCCATAGGACTTCTTCTCTCTCTCTCCCTCTGCAGGTTCGCCGAGGTCAGAACCCGGAAGACGGACAACCGGAAGCAGTCCTCCAGGAACCCGGAAGTCCCGCCCCCGACTACATCCCGGAAGATAGAAAAACCGGCGAACCACAACGAAGGAGGTTCCAACCCGCGGACTCGTGGCAGGAGGCAGCAAGGAAGGAACCGGAGCTGAGAGAGAGAACCGAGGAGTCGGAGATTCAAGCGGAAGTAGCGGAGGAGGACGGCGACGGCGACGTGTGGTCTGAGGACTGGTGGAGTCCTCAGGAGGTGGCTGGAGAGCGGCCGCAACTCACCAGGGAGTTGCGGCGGGCCACGTGAGTACCCGTCATCCGTCTCCGTGTGCCTATTGTAGATAGTTGTAAATAGTATAGCGCTGCACAATCCGAGCACGAGAGCACTGTATATATATATAGATAGGCCCCTTTTGCACCGTGAGCACCCTGTCACCCCTTTGCCTCCCCATCTGCTTATCGGCATCTTACACCTCCCCTTTTAACCCGTCCCTCACTATCCCTTTTCCGTATCTACACTTCCCGGTGTCGTTGGCAGTTACAGATCTTGAAAAGAGCGAAAGACTAACGGCCCTGTGTTTCTTCTCTCGCCCCAAACCTCCGAGGCCCACCGATAGAAGCCCAAAATCCTACGGAACTGCCGAGGCGGAAGACTTACCCCATCCTGACGACAGCAGCCCAGCGGCAGGACGTCTTCCACTTCCCGTCACGACCGGACGTCTTCTCTACTCCGGACTCCGCAAAGAACCCCATCGGTCCCCTTTTTCAGAGACTAATTATCACCACCTACCTGTGTCCACAATAAAACTCGCTAAACATAGCGCACTATATCTGGCCTCCCCGCCTGTTATTCCGGCCCGCCAACGCCCACACCCCACAAGTGGTGTCAGAAGTGGGATTTCCCGGAGGCATGGAGGCCGCAGTCAAGAAACTGGCCGAAAGCCAGGAACAGCTTGGGCAAATGATGGAAAGGTTCCTGAAAACCGCGGAGGATGACCGGGGTCAACTCCACGACGTCCTGAAGGGGCAAGGCATAGCCCAGGACCAGGCCTTCGGGAAACTCACGGAGGCAATGGGACAGCAGAGACCCTTGGCACCCTTACCGTCGGTGGTTCTACAAAAGTATGTCGCAGGGGAAGACCCCGACTTCTTTTTCACGAATTTTGAAAGGCTGGCTCAAGCGGGGAATTGGCCTGAAAATCGCTGGGGACATTATTTGGGACCATTGTTGACTGGGGAATTGCAGTCTGCCTACCAACAGGCCAACCTACAAGGGCAGACGCCGTATGCCAACATCAAGACCTGCATCCTCGAGCGTCTAGGGATAGACGAGGAGTCCTATAGGTTTCGCCTAAGACAAGTCCGAGAGGGGCCCCAAGAAACCCCTCGGGCCCTCTCTTATCGTATCCAGGACCTAACCACCCGGTGGTTGAAACCTACTACGTCCACTAAGGATGAGATAGTGGCTAAAATTAACCTGGAACAATTCCTCGCATCTCTTCACCCGGGCACCCAAAAATGGGTGCGGCAGCATGCCCACCTGACGCTCGACAGGGCGGTCGAGATAGCTAGTGCCTACAGCAAAGCCCAAGAAGTCCAGAAAATCAAAGAAGAGCACCTCCCTCGGGGGCCACATGGAAGTCACATCCGTCCCCCCCGACCACCTGTTCCCTGAAAACCGGACCCTGTCCCTTTCGTGCCCTATCCGATGATGCCTCGACCAAGCCCACCCGGACCTCAATGTTACCACTGCGGTGGTTTTGGACACATCGCCCGTCATTGTCCGCAGAAGGAGGAGCCCATGGAAGTTGGGGTGACCCGGAATTATGTGTGTCTTACTGCAGGAGTCTCACCCCCACCGTTTAGGTGTCCAGTCAAGATCAACAACCACCCCCTCATGGCACTGGCCGACACAGGGTGCAGACACAGCGTAGTACGACCTCAGGACATGCCGGAACCTGTCGGCCCTGTCACAGGGTCAGTAGCCATCAAATGCGTCCATGGAGACACCAAGAGCTACCCCACAGCACGAGTCACAGTACAAACCAGCACCGACCACGGAAGGACCCTGAATGTAGGACTGATACCGAACTTGCCAGAGCAAGCAATTCTAGGAAGTGATTATAGCGGTCTCCCCCTTCTCCTAAGAGACACTACCAATTCCCTGGAAAAGTGGTGGAAGGAAGCCCCCTTTTCACAAAACCAAGCCCTGAGTCCCTCTCCAGAGAAACAGACCAAAACCAAGAGCCAAAAGAAAAAGGAAAGAAGGAGGTACATTGGAGCATATCCGGTACAAGAGGCGCTGCATCCCTGGGAGACGGACCGCAAATTCCGAGCCGCACAGCAGGAAGATCCCGTACTTCAGAATGCATGGGGGCAGGCCCATGACGACGAGGACCCGCTGCATGTAGGTCCCTACTTCTTCCGGTCTAGAGGCCTGTTGTATCGGAAAGCGGACCCACAGAAACCCCCCCAATTAGTTATTCCGGGTCCATTCCGGGACAAGGTGTTGTTCCTCGCACATAGTCATCTCCTGGGCGGCCATTTCGGGGAAGAAAAGACAGGACAGGCAATACTCGAGAAATTCTACTGGCCTGGAGTGTATAGCCAAATCAAACAATATTGCAAGGAATGTGCCATCTGTCAGAAGAATAGCCGCTACCGACCCCCTAAGGCACCCCTCCGCCCTCTGCCGCTCATAGACATACCCTTCAGCCGGGTAGGAATGGACCTTATCGGGCCCATGTTGCCCTCTAGGAGCGGTTGTAGGTATACCTTGGTGGTGGTGGACTATGCTACACGCTTCCCGGAAGCCGTCGCCCTGAAACGAAACATCCGACCACCCAGAATATAGCGAAAGCCCTGGTGTCTATCTTTGCCCGGGTGGGATTTCCACGGGAGATTTTAACTGACCAAGGGACCCCATTTGTATCCGCCTTGATGCGCCAGGTATGTTCCCAGTTAGGAATCAAGCAACCAAGAACCTCGGCGTACCACCCCCAGACTGATGGGCTAGTGGAACACTACAACGCCACCTTGAAAGCCACCCTAAAAAAACTATTGGATCTGGAAAGCAAAAGGTGGGAGGAGATGTTGCCTCTGGCTCTGTTCGCCATCCGGTGCAAAACCCAAAGCAGCACCGGATATTCCCCATATGAACTGTTGTATGGGAGACCTCCCAGAACACTCTTAGATATGGCTCGCGAGGCTTGGGAGGCGGAACCCGATCGTACACGGCCCCTTCCCGAGTATGTTGACAATCTGAAGACCCACCTCACCCAAATCCGAGACATTGTACGACAGCACATGGAAAAGGCACAAACAACACAAAAACAACAGTATGATAAAGGAGCCAAGAAGAGGTCCTTGGCTATTGGTGATCTGGTGTTATTACTCCTACCATCCTCTGACCAGAAGCTTCTAGGGCAATGGCAGGGACCGTTCTCCGTCATCCGACAGGTAACCCCCGTCACTTACGAGATAGAGACCGAGCCTACTCGAGGAGTCCGGCAGATATATCACATCAATCTCTTGAAGAAATGGGAGGGGCCACGACCCGTCCTATCTGGTAAACCGGTGGTTACCCCTATGCCCTTTGAAGGGTGCATAGATTCGGATCTATCCCCTTCAATGACAGAGGAACTAAAACATATGTTGTCCCCGGTACAGAGCGTCTTCTCCTCCCTGCCCGGACGCACAACACTAGTGGAACACGCCATCCAGACTGATCCTGGGGTAACCATGAGACAACGGCCCTATCGTGTCCCGGAAGCTCGCAGAAACATAATAAAGAAGGAAACAGAACAGATGTTGCAGATGGGCATTATTGAGCCGTCGGTTAGCAGCTGGAACTCTCCAATAGTCCTGGTCCCCAAACCCGACGGCTCGGTGCGGTTCTGTATTGACTTCCGAGCAGTAAACAAAGTCTCACGATTTGATTCGTACCCCCTTCCACGGGTTGATGAGATGGTGGAAAGGATAGGAGCAGCGAAGTACATCAGCACGCTCGATTTATGCAAGGGGTACTGGCAGATACCCCTGAAGGACGATGATAAACGGAAGACCGCCTTCTCTACCCCAGAGGGCCTGTTTCAGTTCCGAGTAATGCCTTTTGGCTTACACGGAGCCCCTGCCACTTTTCAGAGGGCCATGAATAGGGTCCTACAGCCCCACTCCCAATATGCTGGGGCTTATTTGGATGATATAGTGATACACAGCAATACCTGGGACCAACATCTGGGGCACCTCAGGGCGGTGGTGTCCGCTCTGGGCAACAGTGGGTTTACCATAAACCCGGCCAAGACGACCTTGGCCGCTCAAAGTGTCAAGTACCTGGGCTATCTTTTAGGGGAAGGCCTCATCCGGCCCCAAGACAACAAGATAGAGGCCATCCGATCCATACCCTTCCCTCAGACCAAGACAGAACTTAGGGCCTTTTTGGGACTTCTGGGGTATTATAGACGGTTTATACCGAACTTTTCCCAAACAGCTGTTCCCCTGACAGATTTGCTAAAGAAAAGTACCAAAACAGAAGAGGCCCTAAGACATCCCTCGGTTCCTTTACTACAGGCCTTTGAGGCTTTAAAACAGGCCCTCCTATCCAAACCCGTCCTTGTCAGCCCGGACTATAGCCAACCATTCATCCTACAAACGGATGCATCCGATCAAGGGTTGGGGGCCGTCCTATCCCAGAGAGACCCATGTGGGAATGAAAGACCCATTTTATACATAAGCAGGAAGCTCTATCCCAGGGAAATGAACTATGCCTGTGTCGAGAAGGAGGCTCTAGCTATAAAATGGGCAGTGAACAGTCTCCGCTATTACCTAGAGGGACGGGAATTTGTGCTATACACGGACCATGCCCCTCTGGCATGGATTGCCCGCAACTGAGGCCACAACAACCGTGTCCTCAGGTGGTTCCTTTCCCTTCAGCCCTATAGGTTCACAACCGAACATAGAAAAGGGGCCGAACAGGGCAATGCGGATTACCTCTCTCGTTTTTCTTGTTCTCCCACCCCCACAAGAAAGACAGCTAGGGAAAGGGGATGTGGAAAGGCCACGGTACCTGCCTTAACGGAGAGGCATCCTCGCGCGGGGATGAGTTCGTCTAACCTAGATGGTGACTTGTTCCCTCTCCATAGGACTTCTTCTCTCTCTCTCCCTCTGCAGGTTCGCCGAGGTCAGAACCCGGAAGACGGACAACCGGAAGCAGTCCTCCAGGAACCCGGAAGTCCCGCCCCCGACTACATCCCGGAAGATAGAAAAACCGGCGAACCACAACGAAGGAGGTTACAACCCGCGGACTCGTGGCAGGAGGCAGCAAGGAAGGAACCGGAGCTGAGAGAGAGAACCGAGGAGTCGGAGATTCAAGCGGAAGAAGCGGAGGAGGACGGCGACGGCGACGTGTGGTCTGAGGACTGGTGGAGTCCTCAGGAGGTGGCTGGAGAGCGGCCGCAACTCACCAGGGAGTTGCGGCGGGCCACGTGAGTACCCGTCATCCGTGTGCCTATTGTAGATAGTTGTAGATAGTTGTAAATAGTATAGCGCTGCACAATCCGAGCACGAGAGCACTGTATATATATATAGATAGGCCCCTTTTGCACCGTGAGCACCCTGTCACCCCTTTGCCTCCCCTTCTGCTTATCGGCATCTTACACCTCCCCGTTTAACCCGTCCCTCACTATCCCTTTTCCGTATCTACACTTCCCGGTGTCGGTGGCAGTTACAGATCTTGAAAAGAGCGAAAGACTAACGGCCCTGTGTTTCTTCTCTCGCCCCAAACCTCCGAGGCCCACCGATAGAAGCCCAAGATCCTACGGAACTGCCGAGGAGGAAGACTTACCCCATCCTGACGACAGCAGCCCAGCGGCAGGACATCTTCCACTTCCCGTCACGACCGGACGTCTTCTCTACTCCGGACTCCGCAAAGAACCCCATCGGTCCCCTTTTTCAGAGACTTATTATCACCACCTACCTGTGTCCACAATAAAACTCGCTAAACATAGCGCACTATATCTGGCCTCCCCGCCTGTTATTCCGGCCCGCCAACGCCCACACCCCACAGTTACTCACACACATACTCACACATGCAAATAAACTATTGAACATCCATTTATTTGCATATACAACTATACACACACTACCACCTTACTTCTAAGGGAACTTACACATACTTACTCTCTTGAACAATCACTTATAGAAATACATACTTATTTAAACAGGAACTCTTACAATCTCTCACTCTCACATATACTCACTTATATACATCAATACTCACATATACTAGATTAAAACATATGTCGTTACTGATAAAGACACTAGTGACACAGTCATTCACTCACTAACACACACATATACACAGTCATCCACCCATACAGTCCTGCACATAGGCTGTCTTCAAAACACATACAAACAGTGAGTCAGTCATTGATGCATCTATGTGCTAAGTAATACCCCCACCAAACCATACAGACACTCTACTGATACTAAAAAAACATCTAATAACCCCTATACACACACATGTAGCTACTCACCAACCCATGCAGCCACTTATACACAAAGTGAAACACTGATACATATATTTAAATATTTAAAAATTATTCGCTAATATATGTATTCACTAAGATACACTTAATAAGCCAGTTAACCAATCAACTTTTTTTTTAAAACATCCATTTACACACCTATTAAAACATTTATTCTTCCATCGTCCTTTACATATACATATATAAAACATATTTATTTTTCAGAAAGACACACATTCACTGGATGGTGTCATCAGTGATGTCATGAGTGATGTCACTGACCATGTCATGAGTGATGTAATATGTGACGTCATCAGCAGTGCATTGCAGGCGCGCAAGTTATAGTGAGTCCAACTAACTATAACGTGGAATTTCAATGGTTTTATGTCAGTAAAATTTCCAGGTAACTATAACTGGTGTGAAACCTATGGTTTTTTCAGTGAATTTAATAGGTTTTTTAAATGCTAATTCTTAACTATAACTGGTGTGAAACCTATGGTTTTTTCAGTGAATATCAAAGGTTTTTTTAATGCTAGTTCCTTTCTATATCGAGTTTCTAACCTTTTTATTTTTTTTCACTTTGCTCTTTTGTGTAAGTATTCTTTTTTTTTTATATATAATTTTTTTCTTTTGCGCTCTGGGTGCGCGCTCCGGTAAGCTCTCCGGTAAGCTTTCCGGTAAGCTAACCGGTAAGCTCACCGGAAAGCGCACCCAGAGCGCTACTTTCGTTCGTGAAAAAAAATAGGAATGAAAAGTTAATAATAATGCGAAACATTTCGTACCATACAAATCAAATCAGTTTTTTTTTATAAGGAAAATGATTATGCATTTCCGTAAAAGTTTGATGACGTCACTTCGGCGCGCAACGTAAGTACCCTCGGAAGCGCCTACGTTCGCGCCGCGTAAACGCACCCGGAAGCGCCTACGTTCGCGCCACGTATGCACCCCGGAAGCGCCTACGTTCGCGCCGCGTATGCACCTCGGAAGCGCCTACGTTCGCGCCGCGTTTGCGCACCCGGAAGGGCTCCGGAGCGCGCAGCGTAAGCGCGTCGGGTCATGTGACCTTAAAATAACACTTTCATTGGTTGCTAACAGTTTTTTTTACAAAGAATGAAATCCCCACCCATTTCCTTCACTTCTTCTTTCACTTTTGTGACTGAAAGACCAGCCTTTTTGCTCCTGGATATTTGTTGCTTTTACAATGGCTAGCAGACAATCCAGCAGTGAGGATGAACCAGAATTCATCGATGAACAGCCTCCTCAACGAAAAGTTAAGGAACATTTCATTTGGAAATTTTTTATAATCCCACCTGGACTAAAAAAGGTAAATGCTCCAAAAGTGCAGTGCAAGATCTGCAAAGAAGAGCTGTCACGAGGAAACCCTTTGAAAAAGTACTCTTTTGGGAACTTCACAATGATCCGGCATGTGGAGAGGAAGCACCCCCAGAATTTTGCCCGGGAAAGTGTCAGGGCTCTGGCACAAGAGGTTCCCAGTGATGGGGCCTCTACATCAACCGGAGGAGCAACTTCTTCTGGGAGGGGGCAATCACAGGAGCAGGTGCCAAACATTCAACCTGCATTTAACCATGGTGTCCTCAGATGCAGATACTGCAATCAACTCCTCACCTATGGGGAGCAAAGTGTCCAGCTCATGGTTCGAGCATTGGAGAACCATCGCTGCCCTTCCCACCCCTAATTTTTTTTGTTTTATTTTGCTCCTGTTGAGCAGTTTCCATTCCCTGTTTTTGTTCCTGTTTTGAAAAAAGAAGAAAACCAAAAGTTCTTTTCAGAACTACCTCCAATTCTCATCAAAGAGCTATATTCTTAAAAAAATGAAAAAGAGTAAGTGAAATAGAGTGCATTCATAATTGAAAGGAGAATGAGTAAGAAAGAACAGAAAGGTATGAGAGGAAAAAAGAAGTGAAGTAGGAGGACTGAAAGAAGGTGAGTGTTAGGAAAGAAAGTTATGAGAAGAAGAGTGAATATGGGGAATGTTGATGTTCAATGAAAATGTTGAAAAAGAACAGGAGTGTTGAAGGATAAGAAAAGATGCATTGCTGGAGTTGAAGGTAGAAGGCCTCATTTATGAAGCCATGCGTCACTTTAACGCCACCAAAGCATCACTTTTTGTGACACAACATTCCAATAAAAAATGCACCTTATTTATTCATATTTACAAAGTGGCGTTTCTTGGTAAATACATCACTTTGTAAACCCCTGTGCCACATTATTCCTACGTCAGGTGTAATGTATGCAAAAGGGACGTATTGACGCAAGAAAGGGTCGTAGTGGTGACACAGTGAATAAACTGGAGGCCTCATTTCTGAAAAGTGACGCATCGCTACGTGAAAACAGCGATGCGTCACTTTTCTGGGCGCACTCCTTATGACATTCCAGATATGTCATATTTAATTTATGACTAATCAATTCGCAAGTAGTTACAGATACGTCAGTATTTCTGACGTATCTGTAAACACAAAAGTAACGCATTGCTGGAGTGCGTCACAAAAGTGACGCAACTCCAGTAATGCGTCCTTTCACATGGAAAAAGCACCATGTGAAAGGTCTTGCGTCAGTCTTACACCTGCTGTGAAGCAGGCGCAAGATTTTGACGCAACAGCATCCTAAAAGTGACGCAGTGAAATCTCATAGATTTCACTGCGTCGCTATTACAAAGCTTTTTGCGGGGGAACACCCCCTCTGCATACATTATACCTGACGCAGATATAATGTGGCGCAGGATTTTAAAAAGTGACCCATCTACCTAGATGCGTCACTTTTTAAATATAGCGCAACAAGGCGCATTTTTTTACACCGCTGGTGCGATGCGTCACTTTTCTGTGCGCACTCCTTACGACATTCCAGATGTGTCATATTTAATGTATGAGGAATCATGTTGCAAGGAGTTACAGATACGTCAGTATTTCTGACGTATCTGTAAACACAAAAGTGACGCATTGCTGGAGTGCGTCACAAAAGTGACGCAACTCCAGTAATGCGTCCTTTCACATGGGGAAAGCACCAATGTGAAAGGTCTTGCGTCAGTCTTACACCTGCTGTGAGGCAGGCGCAAGATTTTGACGCAACAGCATCCTAAAAGTGACGCAGTGAAATCTCATAGATTTCACTGCGTCGCTATTACCAAGCTTTTTGCGTGGGAACGCCCCCTCTGCATACATTATACCTGACGCAGATATAATGTGGCGCAGGGTTTTAAAAAGTGACCCATCTACCTAGATGCGTCACTTTTTAAATATAGCGCAACGAGGCACATTTTTTTACACCGCTGGTGCGATGCGTCACTTTTCTGTGCGCACTCCTTACGACATTCCAGATGTGTCATATTTAATGTATGACGAATCATGTCGCAAGGAGTTACAGATACGTCAGTATTTCTGACGTATCTGTAAACACAAAAGTAACGCATTGCTGGAGTGCGTCACAAAAGTGACGCAACTCCAGTAATGCGTCCTTTCACATGGGGAAAGCACCATGTGAAAGGTCTTGCGTCAGTCTTACACCTGCTGTGAGGCAGGCGCAAAATTTTGACGCAACAGCATCCTAAAAGTGACGCAGTGAAATCTCATAGATTTCACTGCGTCGCTATTACCAAGCTTTTTGCGGGGGAACGCCCCCTTTGCATACATTATACCTGACGCAGATATAATGTGGCGCAGGGTTTTAAAAAGTGACCCATCTACCTAGATGCGTCACTTTTTAAATATAGCGCATCGAGGCGCATTTTTTTACACCGCTGGTGCGATGGTGCTTTCCCCTTGTGAAAGGACGCATTACTGGAGTTGCGTCACTTTTGTGACGCACTCCAGCAATGCGTCACTTTTATGTTTACTTTTATGTCAGAAATACTGACGTATCTGTAACTCCTTGCGACATGATTCGTCATACATTAAATATGTCACATCTGGAATGTCGTAAGGAGTGCGCACAGAAAAGTGACGCATCGCACCAGCGGTGTAAAAAAACGCGCCTCGTTGCACTATATTTAAAAAGTGACGCATCTAGGTAGATGCGTCACTTTTTAAATATAGCGTAACAAGGCGCATTTTTTTACACCGCTGGTGCGTCACAAAAAGTGACGCACAGGCGGCGCAAAACTGGCAGTGCAAGGCCTTCATAAATATGGTCCTGGATTTTCCCCGTGCTTCGCTCCCCGGTGCGCTTCCCGGAGCGCGTACCGGGCGCTCCCCCCGCGCAAATCGAATTTTTTTTTTTTTTTTAAATGCCCCGCAGGACCCTATTTTAGCCCCCACATCAAACCTAGGGGGTCAGAGGGGGTCTACTCTGCCCCCTTATGGTCATTTGCCCCTTTGTTTTTGCCACCTCTTGTGTCTCGATTTTACCGAGACACAAGATGGCGGCCGATCCAGACTGTTTAGAATGTTTACAGACACCCAAGAGCCAATCAGCTTTCTGCGCGCAAGTCGCGTGGCGCGCCCGGTGCACTCCCCGGAGCGCGTACCGGGGCGCGCCTATAGATATATATTTTTTTTTTAACCTAAATTACTCAAAATCCACTGGAGCACATATCTTGAGACATAGCAAAGGCACATCGGGCTACTAGCTCCTACAATTTTGCCAAGTTTGGTGTAAATCCATTCAGCCGTTCGAGCTAAAAGTGAAATCGACCGCCCTATGGAAATTAACATGGGGAAAACGCGTTTTGGGACCCCCCTTTTATCTTGGCTCCCGCTTGACAAATCCCCCCCCAAACTTTCAGGGAAAGACCGGAACTCGACGAGGCCATTTTGAGGAAATTTTCAGGCAGATTCGTCAACTGGTGCCAAAGTTATTCCAAATAGAATTTTGAGATTTAACATTGAAAAAAATCCTAACTATAACAACCTACTGGAGACCGCCAGTAGATAATATATATATATATATATATATATATATATATATATATATATATATTTTTTTTTTTCCTATCTTGCTGACTCCCACGCAAGAACTCAGGAGCAAGACTCGGAGAGGAACAATGGAACATCTATAACACAAGTCAGAGACCCAAGCAATCTAAAGAACAAATCAAGGAAACTGCCGAATGCATCCCACGATGCAATTGATGTTTTCAGTGAAGCGATAACGGCAGATCTGGAAAGAATGGCTAACAATAAAATGGATATGAGAACATCAAATATCACAAGAAAGGAATGGGAAGCAATCAAATCTCTTCGGAATGATAAGACGATTGAGATCAAGCCCTCGGATAAGGGTGGGAACATTGTTATCTTTAGTAAGGAGAATTACGAACATGAGGCACTAGGACAATTGAGAGACATAGAGTGCTATGTTATGGTAAAGAGAGAACAATATGTAAAGAGTACCATAGAATACAGCACACTTTTGAACCAATGGAAAAGTGATGGCATGATCAGTGCAGAGGAATACTCTTTTCTCCACTGCGATTTCCCGGTTCTTCCCACTTTCTACCACCTGCCAAAAATCCATAAAAATGCCAAAAGACCACCAGGGAGGCCGATTGTCTCGGCAATAGGCAGCCTACTTGAGAGCACCTATCGCTTCATTGATACGTACCTGGCCCCGATTGTGAAGGACTTACCTTCTTATGTGAGGGACACGCAGGATTTCCTTCGCATCATGGACAGCGTCACTCGGGAAAATGATATGCTACTAATAACACTAGATGTTGTTAATCTATACACATGCATTGATCATGAAAAAGGATTGAGTGCCACAAAGTGGTTCCTTGATAGGAAACAAGAAACATTTCGGGCACATAGTGAAATGCTTTTGTGTATGATGAGATTTTGTCTGTACAATAACTTTTTCCTTTTCTCTGGCCAGATCTAGAAGCAGCTCAGGGGTACTTCAATGGGCGCGTGCTTCTCTCCCAGATACGCAAATTTATTCGTGGGCTGGTGGGAGAAGCACGAGGCTTGGGGAGGCAATAATGAAATGTGGAATGAGAGAATCTTGATGTGGACAAGATACATCGATGATCTCTTTATTGTTTGGCGCGGAGATAGAACCTCGGCTGAGGATTATATCTCCACACTTAACAATAATGATCTGAACCTGAAATTCACCAGCACAATTAGTGAAAGTAGCGTATGTTATCTTGATTTAGAAGTATTTGTGGAAAATAACAATCTCCACACCAGACTATATAGGAAGCCCACAGCAGGAAATGCCGTGTTACACGCGGCTAGCCACCATCCTAGGAGTCTAATCAAGAACGTACCTTATGGTGAATATCTGCGCCTCAAAAGGAACTGCTCAGCGGAAACAGATTTTAGAGATGCCCAAAAAGATGCTAGCAATAGATTCCAGGCTAGGGGCTACTCTATTAGTGTATTAAAACAGGCAACCGTAAAGGAAGAAACCATCAACAGGAGGGATCTCCTGTTGGTGAAGGAGGTACAGAATGAGAGTGATCAGGTCAGAATGATCACCACATTTAACATCAAATCAGGTGATCTTGTCCATTCCTTCAAGAAAAACTGGCATATATTAAAAACAGACAACATCTTGAAAAAACATCTCTCTGATTGACCCATGATTACCTATCGGAGATGCCAGTCCCTATCAGACCACCTGATCCATAGTCATTTCTCCCCTCTAACTGAAACCTCGGCTACTAACAGGATCAAAGGCTTTTTCCCGTGCTTGCGCTGCAAAGCCTGCAAGTATAGTAAGAAAGTAAAAGAATACCCAGGAAGATCTGGAGAGGATAAACCTAACAGGGTGACCACGAATCACCTGAACTGTAACTCAGAATTTACAGTATATTGTCTGGAATGCCCGTGTAAGAAGCGTTACATAGGCAGCACCATCAAACTCACTAAGCTGAGAATCCTGGAACATATGAGGGCTATCGCGAATAATGACAAGACCTATCCGGTAGCCCGTAATTTTGCTGAATTCCATCAAAGCAACAGGGACTTACTCAGCTATTACTGCATAGACCAAATCACACGGTCAGAACGTGGTGGGGACAGGGAAAAAGCACTCCGCATCACAGAGTCTAGGTACATTATGAACCTCAAGACAATGACACCGTGGAGCCTCAATAATGACGCAGAAATGTAGTAACATTTATGAGACATGACTGGGAACAGCCCTGAGAAAACTTACTGTTAAGGTAGAGACATTCCTTTCTTCTATACTTGCATGACCCCCAGGTTAAGCCTTGGAAATATGTAAATATCTGTATCATACACATTTTGGATTCAAGCCCATACAGGGCCTCACAACTTAAATGAACATGAATTTTGAAACTTTTGTGTAGATAAAAACTCTGTCTAAAACTAGGGGATACACCCCTTCATAACGAGTTATGTGAATCCAAACGTACACAATCTCAAAACATGTATATATGAATTGATACAGCATAATGAAATACATACATGAACAGAGTGTGCATAACAATAATGTAATGTTTGTTGTTGTCAATGATTTTAATATTGCACTAGAGCACTTTATCTTCGCTGTTTTAACCAATGTGGAATCTTTGTAATACCACACTACAAGATGGCCGCCACTTCCATTGTAATTTACCATCCTCTATGTTGATGAAATGAAAAAGTGCGGTGGGTTTAAAATGGTGATCGTATGTTTGCACAAACTGACACTGACGAAGCTTTTTAGCGAAACGCGTCTGTCGGGGGTGAAGGGGGTTTGGAAAATAAATAGACTTTAAACATCTTTACACCGGAGTGCTTGCTGTTTCTTTCGACCGAATTGGTTGGATTGTGTGGCTATATATATATATATGCACATCACTCTAAGGTTGCCCTGCAAATGAGTCCGCACTCCCAAGTAGGTATGTTGCACAACAACATTTTATTTGGATAAAGTGAGCATTTCAGTCCATGTCTTTCTCCTGTAGCTGCCTGACGCATTTCCGAGATTCTTCTCTCCTTTTTCAAAGGCGCATGAAAGTCACAGCGTTTCCAAGCCACAATTACCGCTTCTGCTTTTGTAATTAATTAACCTTCCGGTGTGCTCTTGCCTGCTTTACTGATTGGCTAAAGTTCCGATGATGTCTTGCAAGGCATTGCAGTATTTGTAGTTTCTTTGTTTTTCCCTCGAGTGGGATTCTGTGCATTTCATCAATTTTATAAAAGGAGAGCCCCCCTCCAGTGGGCTTTGGACTGAAAGTCCCGCTTTCATCAAATTGCAATACCTGCTTCCACGGTCCCTTCCACTGGTGGTGCGTCGACTCCACTGCTGGACCTGCCGTGTTAAACAGCACTCTAAGGTTGCCCTGCAAATGAGTCTGCACTCCCAAGTAGGTATGTTGCACAACAACATTTTATTTGGATAAAGCGAGCATTTTAGTCTGTGTCTTTCTCCTGTAGCTGCCTGACGCGTTTCCGAGATTCTTATCTCTTTTTTCATAGGCACATGAAAGTCACAGCATTTTCAAGCCACAATTACCGCTTCTGCTTATGTAATTAATTAACCTTCCGGTGTGCTCTTGCCAAGTTGCCTGCGTACCCTGATTTGCTAAAGTTCGGATGATGTCTTGCAAGGCATTGCGGTATTTGTAGTTTCTTTGTTTTTCCCTCGTGTGGGATTCTGTGCATTTCATCAATTTTATAAAAGGAGAACTGCCCTCCAGTGGGCTTTGGACTGAAAGTCCTGCTTTCATCAATTTTTAATACCTGCTTCGCCGTCTCCAGTCTGGCATGCTTCCAAACCACGGTCCCTTCCACGGGTGGTGCGTCGACTCCACGGCTGGACCTGCCATGTTAAACAGGAGAAAGAAACGGACTAAAATGCTCGCTTTATCCAAATAAAATGTTGTTGTGCACCTACTTGGGAGTACGGACTCATTTGCAGGGCAACCTTAGAGTGATATATATATATATGCAGCAGAACTCCTTCCAAAATGCCCGGTTTCCCTCAGCAAGAAAAGAGCACAAACCTCCGTGGCTTCGTCAGGTTGAACTTTTATTAAGATTCCAAAATCAGCACACCAACAGCCATTACGCGTTTCGTCCCTCACGGGGGACTTGATCACATGACGCGCTTCTGGTAAGCCAGTAGGTTTAAATATTTTTGCTATTTTTTTCATTTTTGTGATACTGAGACCACGTGATTAAAACTTATTAAAGTGACAGTACTTAGTATAGCATTATTGTTAGAACTGGCTATTTCTGGTTGGCTAAGGCTGACGCCAAAGCTAGGCAGAAACCACCATTCTAGTCAGGGCAAGGGAGTCACACGCCAAGATAATCCCTGCTCACCACCTTGGTAGCTTGGCACGAGCAGACAGGCTTATCCCGGAGGCAATGTGTAAAACATTTGCGCCAGCACACAACAGCAACAACATTGTATTGTATTGTATTGTAGCAGTTTTTATTGAGCGCGATTGCTGCCCACAGGCGTCCAAGCGCTGGGTAGAGGGAAAGTGACTGAGGGAGCTTAAGGTATATAGGATTGGGCAAACAACAGTGTTTTTAAGTTTTTCCGGAATGCAAGTAGGTCAGGGTTGGAGCGGAGTGTGATGGGCAGAGCATTCCATAGCCTAGCGGTGTTCAAGGAAAACATCCTGCCTCCAGATCTAGCTCGCTTCACCCTAGGCACAACGGCCAGGAAAGCCTCTGAAGACCGAAGGTTCCTTTTAGGGTGGTAGGGGGTGACCAGGCCCGTGTTTATGGCAGGTCCCGTCTTCCAAAAGGTGCGATGTGCCAGGCATAGCGCCTTGAAGGACACTCTCTGCTTCACTGGTAGCCAGTGGAGACTCTTCAAAGCAGGTCTGGCCGACTGGGTCCGTGGAATTTTCAGCAAGGTGCGTGCTGCACAGTTCTGAACAATTTGCAGTTTCCTGAGGGTCATCTCCGGGGCCCCTAGGTATAAAGCATTATTAGAGTCCAGGCGAGATTGAATCAGACCTTGGACTGCCACCTTTTTTGCCTCTAGGGGAAGTAACGGGAGCACCTTCCTCAGAATTCTTAGAAGGCCAAAACAGGTGGCGGACAGTTTTTTGGCCTGGGTGGAGAAGGAAAGTTTATCATCTAGCCATACTCCCAGGCTTTTGACACTTTCTTTGTGAGTGGGCGGGGGACCCAGAGCACTGGGCCATAGGGACGTGAAAGACGTAGGAGAGGTTGGGCCCAGGAGCATGAGCTCCGTCTTGTCTCCATTCAGCTTAAGGGAGGAGTTGGTCATCCAGCCCTTCACGTCCACTAGGCAGTTTAACAGGTCTGCTGGGGAGTGAGTATTGTTCTCCGTTGCCAGCGAGACCACAAGCTGGGTGTCGTCGGCATATGACACGATTTTAATGCCATATGGTTCGACAACACCCGCCAGCGGCCTCATGTAGACGTTGAACAATACAGGGCTCAGGGAAGAGCCCTGTGGCACTCCGCAGCTCAAGAGTTTCCTGGAGGACACCGTCTTTCCATCAAAGATCTGAAACGACCTCCCAGACAGAAAGGACTCGAACCACCTTAAAGCGTCACCTGAAACTCCGATGTTATGGAGACGGTCTAGCAAGGTGGTATAGCTGACCGTATCGAAGGCGGCACTTAGGTCAAGGAGGATCACTGCCACCGATCCTCCCTGGTCTAGTATCCTTCTAGTTTCTTCGGTGACTGCTAACAAGGCGGTTTCAGTACCATGTTTTGGTCTAAAGCCTGTCTGGGAAGTATGTAGTAGAGAGTGGTCCTCCAGGAACTGGACCAGCTGCGCGTTTATGTGTTTCTCCAGTACCTTGCTCACCCATGGGAGAAGTGAAATGGGGCGGTAACTGGAGTGGTCGTCTGGGTCTAGGCTGGGTTTTTTTAACAGTGCCCGCACCATGGCCTGTTTCCAAGCCATGGGGACTGAGCAAGCCGATATGGAGGTATTAAGGAGGTCTAGAATTGCAGGCAGGGTGGTTTTGCTGGCTCGCATAAGGATCTCTGGGGGGGCAGGATCACAGGGGGAGCCTGACTTGACTTGTTGAGCCACCTTGCTTAAAGTGTCCAGGTCCAGAGGATGGAAGTGCTCAAGAGAGGGCTGGTCTGGACGAAAGAGTGGTCTAGGGGGAGGTGAGTTGTTCGAGTCCGGGGATGTGGCTGCAATAGGGAAAGTAGAGTAAATTTTTTGAACCTTTTCGTAGAAGAATTCCGCGAGCTCGTTGCATTGGGCCTGGGTTTTAGTAGGCGTAAGGGCCGTATTGACATGAGAGCACTGTTTTATAATATGAAAGATTTCTTTTGGCTTGGATTTTGCTTCTAATATTTTCTCGGAGTAGTGGGTTGCCTGGGCTGACCTGATTGCTTCTTTGTAGGTTCTGATCGCCTCTTTATAGGCAGCCTTCTTGTCTGGGAGGAAGTCTAAGCGCCATGCTCTCTCTCGTTGTCTGCAAATGCGTTTTAATTGTTTTAGAGAGTCAGAGAACCAGGGAGCGGATTTCTGTACTCTCTTCGCGGAGGATCTACGGTACGGAAGGATCGCGTCTAGCGAATGAGTGATCCAGCTCTCATAGTGGGTGTTTGCCACGTTAGGGTCTGGACAGGGTAGTGGGCGAGTGGAATCTAGGTTGTTCATCCAGATCTCTAGTGGGAGTTTTGACCAGTTCCTCCTAGTGATGGTTTGGGGAGGTGACTGGGAGGTCTTGTGTTTTTCCCAGGAAAAAGGAATTAAGAAATGGTCTGTCCATGGGAGGGGGATGGGTGGATCTACAGTTAGATTCAGACAATTGCTGAATATAGGGTCAAGTAAATTCCCTTTATCATGGGTCGCGGCAGCGACCAGTTGGAGCAGTTGAAGGGCTTCCAGGTCCTCTTGTAGTTCTTGGGCAATGTGGTCAGAGGGGGAGTTAAAATGAAGGTTAAAATCACCCAAAATTGTATGGTTGGCAGAGGAAAGGATTCTTTGCGCTGTGATTTCTGGAAGAGACCTGTGAAATTCTTTTGCAGGCTCAGGGGGGCGGTAGATTAGGGTGCCAGAAAAAGTGCTGTTAGCATGGAACTCTATGCAGAATTCTGCACTCTCGCACTCAGGGATGGTTCCTGTTGTAAAACGGCATCGGTACTGGTCTTTCAAGATGATCGCCAGACCTCCGCCTCTCCCTAGCGGTCTATCGGCTCTGAGGATGTAGTATCCTACGGGTAAGGCTTTTACCACGTCTGGCTCGGAGTGGGCAGTAAGCCACGTTTCTGTTAGAAATACCGCGTCTGCTCTTTCCTCCTCCAACAGCATGGAGATCTGTGTACTGTGTTTAGGTAGAGAGCGGCAGTTGAGCGCGTACATACGGTACGTTTGAGCCGTAGTCGAGGGGGTTTCGTAGAAAGGGTGTTTGCACCCTGACCATCGGGCAGGTAGCTCTGTAGGCTTGAAGATATGAGGGCACTGAGGAATAATAGTCATGCCTATGCTATGTAGGGTCGTCGAGCTGTAGGTTCTGCTCTGGATAGGGCAGGAGCCAGGGGTCGTGGCCCCGGGTCCCGGCTGGTCGCGGACGGGCGCAGACGGGCTTGCCTTAGGCGCGCCTTCGGCGCGCAAACGGCGCTCCCGCTGCGCTCGTCCGCTGCGCTTCCTGTAGATGCACATATTTGACCAGCGGGGGGGGGTGTGGCCTAAGTGGGCGTGGTCAGCGTGCACGCCTCGTCTGATGGCGGCCGCTGGGGCTGATGAGGAGCGTCAACAGCGTTTAGAGCATCCTAGGCACACCACAAAAGGAACTCCACACAAGGTTATATAAAAATAACTTCTGTAATGTCAAAACACATCAGATAAAATCACACATGTACATTGTGCCAACTGGCACGGGCGATATTCACAAGGGATAGTTTACACAGGACAGGGCCTCGTGGGCGCCTGTCAGAATCAGCACTTAGTAGAAAATAGAATATAGGATATAAAATCACTGTAGCACAAATTAGTAAATATAAATCACAACCAGTAACTACTGGTAACAGGTAAGTACCACCTACGTAACCCTAAACACCTTAGGAGAATGTCACGCAGGGAACCAGGACCTCACTAGGACCACCTGTACTAGAAAGAACAACCACCTAAGTATCACAATACAATTAGGGGTATAAGCAAGAACACATTACACATGATGCCTCACAACATTCAGAGGTGTAGAGAAGGAAAACACATGATGCATAAAGCATACATTCAGTGGTGTAAGAACAAGGCACATGATGCATCAAAAACACATTCAGAGGTGCAGGGAGGGAAAAACACATGATGCATAAACCAACACATTCAGAGGTGTAAAATCAAGGAAGACACATGATGCATAAAAACATTCAGAGGTGCCAGACCACAACTCAATAGCGCAAAAACACATGATGCCTAAAAACATTCAGAGGTGTAAGATCAGGGTGCGTAATCATATTAAATGCATTACATTTCCTAGCACCAAATCACATTGCGCAAAACTCACATTAGGCAATTACCATCACATAGATAATCACATTGCGCCTAAATAAAATCACATACCAGCCCCCTTCTAATAAAGGGACTAAAGAGCCCTGTGTCCCGAATGTCAGGGTGCGCTGCCACGCAGCGCCAGTTGGGGGTGCGCCACCGGCGCGAAACCTAAACGTTGCAGGTGCCCACTACTTGCTGGGCACCTGGGAACAATCACAAGACCTAAACGGTGCAGCTGCCCACTAATTGCTGGGCAGCTGGGAATCAAAACTGCGACAGGGTCCTCACTGACCCTTAGGCGCAAACTGCGCCCACTGCTGGAGAACACTGCGGCCAAATGCTGGAGCCACACAGGCTCTGGGCATATCACATGCCCCAAACATTGGAGCCACACATGCTCTGAAACTAAAACAGGTCCCCTCTCACACTGGGGACAGGGCACAGGTCCTCCATATTACATCTGTGCCAAAACGCGGGAGCGGCCCACTGCCATCTGGGACCGCTCCGGACACAGCGCGGTGCCCTCTGGCACCTCTTCAGGGAAGCAATGGGACCCTAGGAGCACACTGGCTCCTTAACACTAGGCCCGCCGTTGGAGGCCCCCATGGGGGGACTCAAAGTCACCAAATGCCCCCGGAGCCTCGCGAACTCCCAAGATCCAAATGTGGCCCCTTCGTTGGAGCGGCCCCCTATCAGGCGGGGGCCGCTCAAGAACTAATGCGGCTGCGCTCCCGTGGACACTCACCGGGACTTCGCTGGTGCTGCAGGGGGCGGGAACCACTGCCGGTCTCTTCCTTTGGGCAGCGCGGGGATCCTCTTCCACCACGGAGCCCCGCCTGCACTCTCAGCCTCTCTCCCTTCAAGTTGGGGCTCTCCATGGCACCGGAGCCCTGCCGGCGCCGGCAGCTGCGACTCTTCCTCTCTCGGGGCTCCCTCTCGGTCATGGGAGCCCCACAGCGGCCGCCGCCATCTTCTTCTCCGGTCTCCCTCTGGGCACGGGAGACCGGCAACACAGGCAATGGCTTACCCCAAGCAGGGGGAAGCGGAAAACACGTCCTCCTGGCCCCGCCCACAACCAGGCGGCGGGCCGGACCTCTTCTTCCGGTGTTTCCTCCGGGCTGCGGCGGTGATTCCGAGGGGCACAAAGAGGGGTGGGCACCCTCGGTTGCAACAATAAAAGTAGAAACGGGGTGAGCACCCGTTAGATAATTAGATAAATACGGGCAAAGTCGCAGGTTAGGCACCTGCCAATCCTCACGCAAAATGCGTGATGGCGACACTCTCGCACTACAGCAAAAAGCGCTCTCAAGCGCTATGGGACCAATTAAAAGCGCTCTCCCAGCGCTATAAGCAATAAAGCAGCCCCCATGAGTGAAGGGGGCAGGAGAGCCAGGCAAAGGGGTCCCCAAAAGTCCTGGGCAGCAAAAATATGGAGCAAGCAGCGCCCAAGGAAAAAGGAAAGTCCTTCAGGTGTCTAAGTCCATCCAGGGGCTGGGCAGGGCAAAGTCCCCCTATCAGCCCAGGCAAGGCAGAGGGGTCCCCCAGAAGTCCTCCAGGCATCCAGGGGCTGGGCAGAGCCCACTCCTGGCAGATTCAAGTCAGAAACAAGAACATTTTGGAAGGAGACACAGCAATTTTTTATACAGAGAAATCCTTTGTCTAGCAGGGTGCAGGCAGTGTGAGAACCAGCTGGAACTGGTTATAGGGAATTCCTTTCACTGGCCAGGCTAGGGACATCAGATGCACCCCAGGGGGTGGAGCCAGCATTGTGTGGGGAAAACCCAGCCTCACTCAGGACCCTCAGACCAGACAGTCAATCCACAAGCAGGCCCAGGCTCACTCCTTCCCTCACATCAGCATGCTAAACACTCCATTCACCACCGGGGCAGACCTTCCCAGACTCTTGGAGCCAGGCTCACCAGCCAGCCTCAGCCAATCACACGCCAGACACAAATTACACAATATGCCAACTTCTAGAAGTGGCACTTCTACACTAGACACAATCGTGCCGCATATACCATTGCGCAGCATTCAATCTCATGAGTTCGCACATACCAAACTCGACCCTGCACTCCCCACACATCAGGAACTACCATGGGCATACATATTCCCCATTCATTCCTATTGGAGGGCAGGTCACTCACCACACATACACAGAGAGCTCACGCATTTTACACTGTACCACAGTGAAAAAGTACGCAGAGGCCTAAAATCACCAACACCAGGTCACAGAAACAGGCTAGGAAAAAACAAAAAGTCTCGGGTGAACCTGCCAAAAGGGCCGAGTCCAACAATTATAAAGTGACAGTGCATGCTTTAACACCCGTTTGTCAATTAGTTCATGTAGGAGAGTGGACATAATTGTTGCTTAAATGCGTAACAATAATTCATATAGTAATTTAGAAACTGCCTATTTACATATATATAAAAATATAAAAATATATATAAATATAAATCTAGACATACGGACAATCTATAAATTATTTAATTTTATAAACTACATTTGTCTTAGATTATATCCTTCGTATATGCCAATTAATAAATCATGTTCAATATATATATGCATAATAAATAGTGAACCACACAATACCAATTTCTAAATACGTTATATGTTGCGGAGCCTTCATTAAATCTTTTAAAAAGTCCCTAATCCATATGTATAATCCTTTTTACCACTTATTATCAGTAATATCACATCCTCCTATTATTCCAACAATTTAATCAGTTTAAATATTGTCATTGATAGTTTGTATAGGGTGTTTCAAACAAAGACACGTGCAAAAAAGTGAAAAAATATAATAATTACCCAACTGTGCACAACCAAAATAAATGATTAATTTAAAAGCAAGGTTTGTAAGCAGCTGCAAAGTTTGTCAAACTGAGATCAGATCTCTTCTTGTGGTATCTGAAATGAAGAACATACAAAAAATCTACTCTTAAAATAGTTGTTGTAAGCACGCTTTGATGAAATGAAGAACATTCAAAAAATCCATTCTTAGGGGCCGATCAGGATAGCGGTTTTTCCGCATCCTCGGGGCCGGCGGAAGCCACCGCCGGCCCCGAGGATGCGGAAAAACCGCAGCGGACTGACCAAGGACCCACCGCCACATTAGGATGGCTGGTGGGTCCTGGTTTCCGTCCGCAGCTTTTCCGCCGCGGTTGGCTTACAACCGCGGCGGAAAAGCTCTAATATGGTGACGGTGTCTCTCAGACACCGTCCACCATATTAGGATGGGCAGTGAATTATGCTTTTCCGCGGCGCGTTTCCCGCCGTGGAAAAGCATACGGAACTTCACTGCGGGGGCCCGTTGCGGGCCCCCTAGGTGAAGGGGGGGTGGGGGGTGCACATGGGGGGTACCTATGGTACCCCCCTGCATTTGCATGCAGAAAGCGGCAGGCACCGCACGGTGCCTGCCTCTTTCTGCATGCAAAAGCAATGCGTGCATTTTTAACATTGCCGCGGGTGCAGCTTGAAGCTGCACCCGCCGCAATGTTAAAAATAGAGGATGTGACCGCCAGGGTGGCGGTCACATCCTAATTGCACAGGAGGGAACTCCGCATGCCATGCGGAGGTTCCCTCCTGCTCTGGGGTCGCGGACGGACGCAAGTCCGTCCGCGATCCTGATCGGCCCCTTAAACTGGTTGTTGTGAGCAAGCTGTGATACTGTAAATTAGCTGTAGCTCAATGATTTGACAGGTGGTTTTTCCTAAAAACCCTTTACATCAATAAATACATATATAAATAAATCCTAAACGTTACATATGAAAAATAAATACCTAAAATTTTCACACCGCCACATGAATTAGAGTCATTGATACTTTGAATGGTCAATATTAGGTTCAATTTTAACGTTTGTCATGTACAGTTTCAATTTGTTATTCAAGGCTAGAGTGCAGCTCCTCCGAGGCATTTAAACCTCCCGGGTTTTTAGTATCGACGTTCAAAATATATAACATTTCCAATCTGCGAAGGGCCTTAGCTCTGTCTCCTCCTCTTTTATTTATCGGGACAGAGTCTATTAAATAGTATTTTAGTTCCTTCGGATTGCCACCATGTTTGTCATGAAAATGGCGACCCACTGGGTAGGAAGGGTCATTGGTTTTGATTGCCCTAATGTGTTGTAGCACCCTTTTGTGTCCTTGTAAAATGGTGCTCCCCACATATTTTAATCCACACGTACATTCCAATACATAAATTACATGGTCTGACTTGCAATCTAATGCCTTGTCAATGGCGATTTCCTTTTCATTCATTCATTCATTATACTTTATTCGATATAAATATCATTAAAGTACAAACATAGATACATTGTGACAAGAAAGTAAAAATAGAGATTTAAGAAGAGCGATTTGTAGCTATTTCATGCAACGAAGAAACACATTAAAAAACAATAAAAATGCATATATACAAGTTAAAAACAGGGTTTTTAGACAATCTCTCAATTGTTAACGGTAATGCACAAACAAAGGTTCAATTCCTGCAGGCTCTAAACATTTTTATAGTTTAGCGACATGGAGCGAATATACCAAGCACTTGATAGATATTTAGCGACACCGCATACAACAGCTAGGGAGCTTGTATCAGTTAAAAGGATACGAAGAGCAACTCTATAATCTCTTACCCCTATCAACAAGCATACCGATTTCAACCATTTTACTCACACATATTTGTATGCTTTACATCCAAACAAGAAATGTGGTAAGGATTCAGTTTTACATGGGCAGCATGGACAGGAGCCGTCTAGGGCCCGACTTCCTTTCCAACCCTCCACAAATGTATTGAGTGGAAGTGTCCCGTATCTCATTTTTAGAAAGATGACTCTATCTTTAGGTTTTTGAATAAAATCTAAAAAAGGTTCAAACCTCATGATGGGCTTATGCTCTAAGAATTGAGCAGTTAGTGCTCCCCACTTTGTATTCCTGAGTTCCTCAGTCTGGCACCACTCCCAGTAGATTTTCTTAATTACTTGTTTTGGTGGAGGGGACTGTGTAGTCCAAAATTACGCCAAACCCAGCTTGGTGACCATCTGTTTGAGTTTGTTTAGCCACTGAATCTTGTTCGCACCGTTTAGTTCGATAAGTTCATCCATTACCTGAGCGTAGTTTGCTAGTTCTGGTGTCCTCCTCAGGCTGACCCAGAACAGTAAAGGACGAAGACGAACTATATCTGATATCGAGCGTTTACCCATATCATGAAGGAGAGGCTTCAAGGGGGTAGAGGTGGGGAGATTGACTAACAGACAGATTCGTCATTGAAAAATGGGCTCGCAAAGGGCCATATTCTGAGAATCTGGCCCTTTGTGAGCGCAATTTTTGCATTTGGGATTCATCATCCCAAATGCAAAAATCGGTAATTGCGAAATCGCTAAATTGCGAGAAATTGCATTTAAGGAATCTCTATTTGAGATTCCTTAAATGCAATTCATTAACTATTTTCAAATTGCGAAATCGCAATTTCGGGCCGCTATTTACCGCGAGGTCAAACCTCGTGGTAAATAGCGAAAACTTAGAAAAATGCTTTTAAATGTTTTTTTTAAAGTTGCAGGTTACACACACACATGTCCTTTGGACATGTGTGTGCGCAACACCAATGTAGATTACATTTCAGGGGTGCTACAGGGGTGTCCTTTGGACACCCCTGGCACCCTTGAAATCGCATCCTTATTTGCGATTAGCAAATTGCTAATTGCAAATAAGGAATGACTCCCCATTCATTCCTATAGGCCTTTATGCCCATAGGAATGAATGGGGAATTATTCCTTATTTGCGATTAGCAATTTGCTAATCACAAATAAGGAGGCTGTAGGAATCGCAATTTATTTAGCGATTTCTACATGAATCCCGATTTGCAAGTCCTTAATAGCGATTCCTTAATAATCGCTATTAAGGACTCGCAAATCGGGACATTGATGAATCTGTGTTCTAGTCCCTCAAAAACGTATTTTCAGCTCTAGTCAAGTCTGTTATATTTTCACTGCCCCAAAGTTCAGATCCATAAACTGCAGAAGCCAGTGCTTTTTCTTCGTACACTGCAAGTGCAGGGGCTATGGGCCTACTTGCAGACATGCGTTGGCTCCTCAGAATAGCACCAGACACTCTCTTCAGGTTTATCAACATCTTAGAGATGTGAGAGTCCCATTTCATTTTATTGTTTAACCTGATTCCTAGGTAATCAAAATTCTCCACCACCTCCAGGGGGGTCCCATCAAGAGTGATGTTGGTTTTATTTGCCTTCTTTGAAGGGGGCAGGACCATTAGCTTAGTTTTAGATGTGTTAATGGTCAGCCCACGTTCCTCACAGAACAAACTGAATCTATTCAGCAGTTTCTGGAGTCCAGAAGAAGTTTTGGAAAGCAAGAGCGTGTCGTCTGCGAAGAGGAGTGTGGGTGTTTTTTCTCCCGCTAGGACCGGAGCATCGGAATTGTCCCCCCTCAAATGGTCTACCACCCCATTAACAAAGAGGGAGAACAATGTCGGGGCCATCACGCAGCCCTGGCGAACTCCTTGATTCACAGGCACTTTCTGTTAGCTGACCCTGCCTACCCCATCTAATCTTGGCATAATTATCTTGATGGAGTTTGGCTGTAAACTCCAGTAGGTACCGCGGGAACCCCATGTCCAGCAGCACCCTCCAGAGACTATCACGGGGGACCAGATCGAAAGCACTCTTTAAATCAATAAAGGCCAGATATAGGTTCCCCTTTTTGATGGTTACAGTTTTCCAATATATTGCCCAAAACCTAAATACCTGGTCCATTGTGCCCACGTTCTTACGAAACCCTGCCTGAAAGTGGGATAAGATATTCCCCCCTTCTAACCACGTGTTTACTCTATTTATAATGACCCTGGCAACTATTTTTTGAACAGCATCAATTAAGCTGATTGACCTGTAGTTTGCAAGGTCCTCCCTGTCACCTTTTTTGTAGATTGTCACTACTTCAGCCCCCTTCCATGAATCTGGAACAGGGTAACCATGGAGAATTAGATTCATTAGCGGGGCAATATATCAGACCACAGTTTGGGATCATGCAAATAAAGGTCACCCGGTAGGCCATCGGGGCCAGCGGCTTTAGAGGGGACGATGGTCCTGATTGCCTCAGAAACATCCTGTGCTATAAAGGGCTCTGTTGCTGCTAGCTCCTCAGTAGAGAGGGCATCCATTGGTTCTCTCCAAGATTGACATTTCTCCTCTTCTACACAGTATAGACTAGAGAAGTGGGAGTGCCATTGGTGCTCAGTTATGTGATTGGGGAATGGCTCTGCTACTTCCCTATGATACTTATTTATCAAAGACCAGAACTGGGTAGAATTCCTCAAAGTTGCGGCGTCCTTAAACTGCTGCCAATAATCTTCCTCCCATTCCTTCTTTGCGTTAGTGGTGCAGGCTTTGTAATCCCTTCTGGCCATCCGCACAGCAATGGGATCATTATTCCTAATTGCTTTTGCTATAGCCTGCCTCTTTATTCTGCATCCTGGAGTGTACCAAGGGGTGCCTACTTTTAACTTATTCTTCTTGTTGCCTACTTTGGTGTTTTCCATAACAAAAAAAGAGCCAATTTTCTCTGTTAGATCTTTGTAGGCGTCCATGAAGTTGGCACACTTATCGTAGGTATGCAGCTGGTTACAGGATATGAGTTCCATGGTTCCTGTTTCTACTATTTCTTTAATGCAAATTAAGTTCTCTTCTTTACATGCCACCTTATTCCATTTTAATTTACGCTTGCAGTTAGACAGAACCACCTCTTTTGTGGTCATTAGAGGGCCTATTATCCCTGCCCTTTCATTACCCTAACTAAGTTCCATACAGAGCGGATTGTGGTCGCTATTGTGTGTCTGCCTTACTTCCATGTCAATTAGTTTGCTCCATGAGCCTATGTCAAGCAGAATATAGTCAATGCAGGATGGACAGCTGAGTTTATTATAGGTCATTGCACCGTTGGGATCTGAGATAGTTCTACCATTAAGGGCACGTAAGTTATGTTCTTGTGTCAAGGCATTTAATTGAGTTACTCTAGGTGTCCATTTTTTGATTGGCGGTAATGATAAGGACGGTATAGACTCCTTTTCACTGAAAGGGGTTTTGTATTTTGTCATTGAAACCCCGTGTTGACATGCCTTGCATGTTTTGCATATGAAAAAGCCATTTCGCTGGGATAACTAAGTATATTTGACCGGTGGGCCACAAGGATCATTTTTTACCGAAGAATCTCGCATGGATTTGCACCTGCAATATGTAATCGCAGGCTGCTGGGGAACTGATTTGCCAATGATTGGATCTTGTTTGATCAGGTGCCAATTTTTCTTTATTATTTTCTGACTGCACCCTCCTGTCGGGTAAACTTAAGAATGAACCTAAATTTGTATTTGGAGTTGTTTTCGTTAGACTTCTCATGTTTAGTTTTCAGGAGATTGTTTCTGGTCTCTTGATTGTTCTTGTTAAGAGCTTTGTCTAAGCATTTTTTACCATACCCCCTTTCTTGAAATCGTTTTATACAGTGGCCCTGAGCTTGTTTCAAATCCTGGTCATTACTGCAGATACGTTTTATTCGCAGTAATTTTCCCATAAGGAATGCTTTGAATTAGGTGCCCAGGATGGGCACTGCTCGCGTGTAAAATAGAATTGCCTGCGGTTGGTTTTCGGTGTAAGCGAGTCTCCAGTTTACCTGAATTGATATATATCTCCATATCCCAAAAATTCACAGTTTTATACTAACGCATGCACTGAAGTTAAGGTTTAATTCATTTGTATTGAATCCATCAATAAATTTGCGCGCCTCCTCCTTCGTGTCCTGCCATATCAAAAAAAGATCATCAATGAACCTCCACCAAGTTCTTATGTGTTTGGCCATTGTTTCCCGGTGTTCGACCATGAGAACCAGCTCCTCCCACCAGCCCATATGCAAACAAGCATAGCTGGGGGAGAAGCTGGCTCCCATGGCCACACACCTAGCTTGTTGGTAATAATTGTTCTGGAATAGAAAGATATTATTCAACAGGCAACTTTCTGTGATATTCAATAGCATATTCGTATGCTCACTATGTTCTTGGCCTCTGCGTGATAGGTAGTATTTGATGGCTCTAAGGCCATCCTTGTGTTTGATTGATGTATATAAAGATGCCACATCAAGTGTAATTAACAAGAAACCATCATTCCATTCAAAGTCAATCATTTTTTGTAAAAAATCACCAGTATCACAGATATATGATTTTAATGATTGAACTTGTGTCTGAAGGAAGAAATCTATATATATATATGTTCTTTCAAAAATGCTGTTCCTGGCTGAGATTATCGGCCTACCTGGGGGATTGTCTATGTCCTTATGAATCTTCGGAATGAAGTAAAGGATAGATGTCTCAGGATTGTTGTTCTTCAAATATTTGTATTCGTCCATAGTCAATAATCCAGTACTTCTCCAGGCTGAAAGCTTCAAATTGTATGCTCCGTGTGTTGCCATAAGTATTTGTTTGCTGCACCGTTTGTAGCTGTCAATATCATTCAGTTGTTTCATGGCCTCGCAGACATAATCTTACCGCTTCCATAAAACAACATTGCCACCTTTGTCCGCATTTCTAATGACAATGTCATGTTTCTGACTGAGTTTAGTCACTAAATGATGGTATTGAAGCTCTTTGGTGTTTTTGCTTCACTTCATTTTTGCTGGGCTGGTGTTTAGGACTTTCTTGTTCAAGTTCTTTAGGTCTTGTACCACTTGGTCTTGAAAGCTGTCTATAGTGTCCTTCAACATCAATGGATAAAAAGTTGACAGAGGCTTAAATGGTGTGTGGGCTATAGGCTGTACAATTGCAGGAGACAAAGGGGGTTGTTGTGTGGAGGAGGAAACATCACCCTCCTCCAAAAGCTCTTCTAAGACAATTTCCAATTGGCCCACCTGTTTAGTGTTATCTGCACCGGTGTCTGCTCCTGATAAAGAGGTTGATTCGTCAATTGCCAGTTGGTCAATATCTTCAGACCGATTGTTTTGTTTGAAATATTTTTGTAATTTCAACTTGCACACACTTTTGTAAATGTCAACTCTTGTAGCCGCATAATTAAAAGAGCTCTCAGGGCAAAATGAAAGTCCCAAGGATATGAGTTGCTCCTCCGCCTTGTTTAGGACCATATCCGTTAAATTAATCACTGTTTTGGGGGTTGATTCCAGACATTCAGTGTTTATTTGCACCAAAATTGCTTCTGTTGGCGTTTCAGTTGTCTTGCATTGTAACTGTTTCCTGCGCCTGCTTCCTTTCCTCCTCTCCCTGCGCTTTCTGCTCCTGTTGCAGCAGGGTTTCCTGGCGGCTTCCATGGCCGTAACATTTGCAGGCGCTCCTGACATAAAAAATCAACCTCTTCAGTGATTGAAAATTGTCTTGCTCTTTCTCTTCTATTTGTTTTTTGTTGGTCTTGCTCATGTTCACTCTCAGCTGCAGAACTCCCCTTATATGTGGAAGTTAAATCTGGTTGCATGCTTGAGATTGTACTTTCTATATTGCCCCTTGGATGTTGTTTAGTACCAGCTTTTCCTGCTTTTATCTCCTCATATTTGCGGGCAAATGTGAAGATCTTACCACATTCATAATCACATCTGTCTCTGTGATATTTGAATGCCTTACGCTCACGGATGATATCTTCTTCCTTTTTTAATCTTTTTATCATGTCGTTTTTAATTTTTTCCACAAGCTCCCCTTCGCCCATTTCATTAAGTTCATGGTTTTGTTTATCTATTTCTTCTGCCAGTTTGATACAGTCCTTCCCGGCATATTTTACTAAGATAAATAACAACTTGCAAGAGGATTCCAGATTGGTCTCTGCCCATTCTCGCATCATTTCCCGATCTGGCGCTTCATAGCTGGGGGCCAATAATATTCCTAATCCCCGCGGTACACGACCAACGTCTATGTACCTTTGCAGGGACTTATCCTCCCACCATTTCTTTTGTTCAGCACGTTTTGCCTTCTCAAGTAGTTTGCATTTATCTTTGACTCCGCTGTTTGTTGCTGACCCAGGTGTTTCTGGGTTATTGAGTCCGTCGTTGCCGAGTTCTCCTCGCTGAACATTGCAGCTGCTGCCTGCTCTCTTTCCCTTAGCGTGTCCGCTGCCATTGTGCTGATGCCGGAATTTTCCTTTTCAAATGTTAAATGACGAACACAGAAACACAAATTGATTTAATGTCCCTTGTGTTTCCACGTTACATTTCTCGCCACTACTCCGCTCCCAGCTTTTCCAGATTACACCCGCTGCCCGGGGCTCACCTGCTCACTCATTGCTTCCGGCTACGTCGTGTTGCGAGTCCTCTGACTCGCACCCGTTCGTCACCACAACAGGCAAGCTGCAGGTTTCAGCTCCGGTAATTCACTCTGTGATGCACTATGCTGGGGGGCTTTTCCACCAAACAATCCTCCCGGATAGTATTGCAAAGTTCGTTACCAGACTAGTTTCTCCTTTTCCATGGAAAGCCCAATTGCAGAGGGGTCTGTGTTTGAGGTCGTTGGAGAGAAAACCGATCTCGTCATATGCAGCAGAACTCCTTCCAAAATGCTATATATATATATATATATATATATATATATATATATATATATATATATATATATATATATATATATATATATTCAACCACAAAATTGCCTGCAATGAGGAGCCCACTCAGGTAGGTTTCAGTCGCCACTCTTTAATGGAACAGAAGACACGCTAGCGGCCAAGGTGCCTCGACATCATCATGATACTCGCCCACCGCGTTTCGTGAATCAACACTTCCTCATGGGCTGTGGGCATGAGAAGAGAGTAAAACACAGCCGTTTGGACATACACTCGTTTTGATAAAGAGTCTCCGCCCAGATGGGCGTGGCCACTCCTGTGGCCTTGTGGGTCTTGTAGTGCAGTCTTTATTCCTACAGTGAGTCGCCGTGCAAAACACCCCAATGTTTTCTGTAATACCCCAGTGGGTCGTGCAAAACAGTCTTGGTAGCTTGCGGTGCTTGATAAATCTCTCCATTTGGCATACCTGTCCTTAACGCTGATACGTGATTTCACGCGGCAGCAGGGCTGTACCAGAATACAGCGGGGCTTCACTCGCGACTCAGGCTGCGCCGCTAGAAATTCAACCACAAAGTTGCCTGCAATGAGGAGCCCACTCAGGTAAGCTACCAAGACTGTTTTGCACGACCCACTGGGGTATTACAGAGAACATTGAGGTGTTTTGCACCGGATCACTTAATGAAGAAAGACGTACACTCTGAATAACTAATATGGAGACCAACTCCGTCATCCCCCCACTTAAAACAACTAAGAATGTCCCAAAAAAAGACAATAAAAGCGTACTGTTGGACTTGGCTCTTTTTGCAGGGTCATCCCTGATCTTTTTGCCTTCCTCCTGTATTTTGTCTGACCTCTTTTTATTGGTTTTATGACTCTGGGCACTTTACCACTGCTGATCAGTGCTAAAGTGCATATGCACTCCCTATTGTAAATTGATGTATGGATTAGTGACTCCATGATTGGCTGGTTTTGTTTACTTGTCAGACCCTAGTACAGTGTACTGTGTGTGCCCAGGGCTTGTAAATCAACTGCTGCTGGTGGGCTTGCATCACTGGTTGTACCACTCACAGAAGCCGCCTGTAAAAGTTTGTTTCAGGTCTGCCATTGCAGAGACTGTGTGCAGTCTTGTACTGTCATGTTGACTGGGCAAGTGAACCCACTTGCCAGTCCTTAAACCTTCCCTTTTCTGCACATTAGTCACCCCTATGGTAGGCCTGTGGACAGGGTGCATTGTAGGTAAATGGTAGAACAAGCCCTGGTGTATGTGGCATGCCCAATAGTGAATTACATCCTTTTTAGTTTTTCACTATTGTAAGGCTACCTGTACCTCTAGGCCAGAATGGGCAGTTTGATTATTACATCTTATAATCCTAACTGACTCAGAATGATAAAATACATCTTTTAGTGAAGTTGGTTTTCACATTCTGTGTTTGAAAATACCACTTTTAGAAAGTAGGTATTTTCTTGTCTAACCATCCAAGCCTGTCTCTGATAGGTTGTGTATTCCTTGCAAAGAGTTTGAGTGACAGGGGCTGGGGGATTACAGGAGACAGGGTGATTCAGCACAGGACTGAATAGAGAGACCTGCATGCAGATGGGAGGGTGGAGTTGCACCTGGGACCTGAATAGGCCAGTGCCTTCCCTCCACAATGCTGGCTCCACCTCCGGTGGTGCATCTGATGTTCCTGGCCTACACAATGAAAGGAAAGAAGGAGTATTGTCAACAAAGTGCTCCAGGACTGACCAGAACTGGTTTGGACTAGGCAAAGGCCTCTCTGCCTTCAGAGAACAAACAGAAACTGTGTATAAAAATGGGGACCCACACCCCAGAACTTTAGATCACTTTTGGGAAACCAGACAAAACCTTTGCTGAGGAGAAGAACCAGAGAGACTATCCCTAAGCGTGAGGGATTAGCCTGCAGTGATTGCTTGACTGTCAAAGAAAGGAGAAAGGAGTTCTGTGCTACTTTCATTCAACTTGTGAAGTATCTCCAAGGGCTTGAGATAGAGCTTGCCTCCTGCTGAAGTCTCAGGGACAACAGACTTCACCCACCAGCTCCCCAGGAGTTCTTTGGAAGTGCCTGCAGTTGTGTTGGGCTTTCTGAGGGACTGCGTGTTGCAAGGAGATGGAGCGCGACTCACGAAGAAGAAGAGTGTCTCCGATGCTGCCGCTGTCACTTCACAACGCAGAAGCGCCTCGCATTGACGGAGCAGAGGATTGACATCGCACTCGATCCCACCGCATCATCGGAGAAGCGTGTAGCCGCCGCAGCCGCTGTTGTCGCTTCACTGGGTAAGCGTGTCACTGCTGCAGCTGTCACATTGTCGGCGAAGCGCCTCACATTGCCGGAGAAGAGGATCGAGGTTGCATCAGATGCCGCTGTATCACTGGGAAGCATGTCGCAGGGCCTGTCGCGGCTCAGAAGAACCATTGAGTTGCCATACGGCCATCGGGCGTGCTCGCATCATGTTGCATCAAAGAGAAGACACCATTTTGTTCATTGCACCAGATCTTCAGCCCATCACGGTGCTGCTGGTCGCATCGCCACGGAAACGCAGTAAGAAACTGATGCATCACCTCCCCTCGCCGAGAGGAACCAACACATCCCCTACGCATCAGTAGGGACCCGATGCATCACCGTTCTTGTGTGTAAGAAACCGACACATCACCTTCCCTGCAACACTTTCGTTGTATAGCGTTACGCATCCATAGGTACATTGAACTCAAAGTGTTGCATTTTACATCTTAAGAGAACTTAATTACTTGAATAAAAACCATTATAACCATTGCTCTCTTGATCACAAAAATAAGAGTGACTCCACTGGTACCAGAACCACCTGAAGTCAATGGCGATTAACTTACTTACATTTTAAGTAAGAATGGCTTACCGCTGGAACTCGCTGCCTGCCCGTATTCGTAGCCTCAACAGCTACTTAGAATTCCGGAAAACCATTAAAACACATCTGTTTCCCGCCGTGTAGTCTGTGCCCTATTCCACCCTTCCGCGATAGTTGCTCTGCTGTCAGAGCCGGGACACCCCTTTGCTGGGGCAGCTGTTGCGCTGTAAAAATAATGGTAACATAACATAACATAACTAAGCTAATTCTACCATTTTTTAGTACAGTATTGTGGATGTGTGTCGTTTATGGTCTTGTGTTAAGTCTATATAAAAATACTTCTTTTTATAGTACAACTTGTGTGGTGTTCATCTGTAGTGTTGTCACTGGGTAACTGTATGTGTTCATAAATGCTTTACACACTGCCTCTGAGATAAGCCTGTCTGCTCGTGCCAAGCTACCAAGAGGTTGTGCAGGGGTTATTTTAGGAGTGTACCTCCTTACCCTGACTAGACGCAAGGGTCCCTATTTGGTCAAAGGTACCTTCCTCTGCCAACTAGAGACCCCCAAATCTAACACGTACTTAAATCAAAAAATAATTTTTCAGAAAGGAACTTGAAAACGTAAAGAACAGACCGAGTAAACTTTTCGATATACTAATACCCCTACATCTCATGAAGATCGACAACCTCCTACATCACCCAGAACCGACGAAAGAAGCATCATCAACTCCCATCATCTCTGTGCACTACAAAGCCACACCATCACCCCACTCAGTGTTCCTCATGTCCTACCTACTCCCACCACCCCATCCTCATCATCTTTCCCTGTGGTTCTACAAGCATCAACATCTCACCTCCTTCAACACGCACCACATTGACATCCTCATCAATATCTATCAGGAGAACAAACATCAATGCTCCTTCCTCAGCACCCAACATCCTATCTACCCCGCCCCTTCAGCAGGCGCAACAAGACTCACCTGAAACCCAGTCGTACATCCCCTCCCGGAATTTACAAAACGTTATTCTAGTAAACAGAAGCATCCTACAACTTGCTGAAAAATCTCTTTCTTCACTTATACATCTCCAAAATTCATTAGCAACAGTCGACAAGGTGATAGAAACCATCCCTCTGCCTCTGACCAACCGACTCCTGCGCACATGCAAACTCGCCAACAACATTACAAACCTGGAAATTCAAACACTACTACTGCTATATGAAACGCCTTCCTGCCCCACCACAAATAATGAAGAATTTGCTATTCTCCCAGTCACTATCAACCCGAACAGTAAATCCCACCCAACACACAGAGGAATAAACCTGCATAACCTTCAATCCTTAACCGAGGTTCCAGAGCCTACGATAAAAAACTCCTCAAACTCAATCTCCTGCCTACTACTGAACTGCCGGACAGCACTTAAACACGCGTCTGATATTGGCAACCTAGGGCCAGATGTAGGTAAATCTCATTTACCGATTCATAAATACCGAATTTTACCGATTCGGTATTTATGAATCTGTAAATGAGATGTAGGTAAAAATTCTGTATTTTTTACCGAATCGGTAAGATTCGGGATTTACCGATTCGGTAAATACCGAATCGGTATTTGCTATTGAATCCTATGGGCCCTGAAGCCCATAGGATTCAATAGCAAATACCGATTCGGTATTTACCGAATCGGTAAAAATACTGAATTGCTAAGGGGGTCAGGGTGTCACTTTGACACCCTGTTGCACCCCTGTAAATGGCTTTTGCGCCATGTGGCACACATAAATGCCCTTACGGCATGTCTGTGTGCCACATGGCACAGGTGTACATGCACAGATGTGCATGTACACAGGAATTCATAATTTACCATGCAATTGTATTGCATGGTAAATACCGAATTCTAAAGGCCCTGTAGCACTGTTAGAAGTGCTACCTACATCCCAAAATACATTTTCGGTATTTTTACCGAATGGTAAATTTACCGAATCGGTAAAATGTACAGAATCGGTAAATTTACCGATTCTGTAATTTTACCGATTCGGTAAAATTACTGATTCGGTAAAATTACCAAAAATTTACGTTTTTTTAGCCCCTACATCTCCATCTCCAAATCGGTATTTTCGGCCGTTTCCGACCGGTAAAGGGCTACCTACTTCTGGCCCTATGTCTTTACCACGAAAACAGATGTAATCATCCTCACAGAAACTTGGCTCAATGACTCGTCCTCTCCAAGCCTAGACCTTCTAGTCCCCCCAGACTACAACATCATTAGACTAGACAGATCACACAAAATAAGCGTAGGCTTAGCCTGCATACATCGCTCCGACATCACCATTACGAATTTTCACGCGGAACCCCTGGACTCTTGTGAATACCTTGGATTTCTGTTAAATCATCCTGCATCCACTCCCACAAACTACATATACTCTACCATTCCCCAGGTTCAAACACAGAGTTCACAGAACATCTTATGGAAATCATTACTTCTAACTCTTCCCCTCACTCCAATGACATATTCCTTGGCGACTTCAATCTCCATTGGGAAAACCCTTTGGACAAGCAGGTTAACATCATCAAATCCTTCCTAGAAGACCCCTACCTGATCCAAGCTATCTCAAAGCCGACCCACACAAGGGGTGCTACTCTGGACTGGATCATTTCTAAACAAAACTCGATTGATTTGCTCTTGGTTGCCCCACGCGACTGGTCAGACCATCACATTATCACCTTCCAAATTCCCTCAGCCTTCAAGAAAATGTTCACGGCTCACTATAACTCCTCGATGACCAAAATCTTCGACCAAGCTGCGCCACTAAAACTAAAAAGAATTCCAGATAAAGACAAAAACCCTTGGTTCAGCGGAGCCTTGAATGATGAGAGACACAAACTTAGAAAAACCGAAAGGAAATGGAGGCAACATATCTCCCCCCACCATCTTAAACTTCTCCGGAAATCTAGAAACTCCTACAATTAAAACATTCTACAATCGAAAAAAGACTTTTCCAAATCAGAACTAGACAAGGCTAAAAACAGACTAAAGAGACTCTTTGCTATTCTGAAACAACAATCCAACAAATTAGCCAAATCTTCACTCCTAACATCAAAATCTCAGCTGAGTAGTGAAGAATTTTCCTCATTTTTCACAACTAAAATAAACTCCCTCCAACTCAAGCTTAGTGCAGCGGCAAGTAACTCAATCTCCTTAAAGAGCATACAAGACGATAACTCTGCACCACATGAGCTACCACTTCCCAAGAATAATTCGCACTGGTCTACTTTCAAACTATATGATCTTAATGACATCACCAATATTCTAGCAACTATCAATCTCAACAACCACTTCAATAACCCTGTCCCCTCAAACTGCCTACCCCACATCTGCCATACTATCGCACCCCTCTGGACCAAAATCATCAATGCCTCGCTAGCATAAGGTCACATCCCGGATTGCTTGAAGATGGGACAAGTCACCCCTATCCTAAACAAACCTACAGCTAACACCTCTGATTCCAACAACTTCAAACCAATATCTAACATTCCCATGCTAGCTAAAGTATTAGAAAAATGTGTTCAACAACAGCTGAACCAACACATGTCGAACTTCAATCTACTGAACATCCACCAATCGGGTTTCAGACCTGGCCATAGCACAGAAACAGCCATCATGCACATAGTTGACGAGGCTCTCCAAGCTCTTGACCGCAACAAAACTTGCCTGCTAGTCCTACTCGACATCTCAGCAGCCTTTGATCCGGTCAATCACGACAAACTTCTAAGAAGACTAGAATACAGGATGGGTTTATCTGGGAAAGTCCAAATCCTTCCTGGAAAACAGAACACAATCGTACATGGTCAACATAAATCTCTCCGCTGCCTCACCTAACCTACTAGGAGTTCCACAAGGCTCGAGCCTATCCCCCATGCTATTCAACCTTTATGTAGAGCCTCTTACCGATCTACTACAGCAGGCGAACATCTCCTTCCACATGTACGAGGATGACACCCAACTGTACATCAAGATCTCCTCTATCGAAGAGATTGAGACAATAATTCTAGTTCTCGAAAAGACCGTCCAATGGCTAACAAACAACTTCCTAAAGCTAAACTCAGAAAAAACACAATTTCTTTTGATCGCCCCAGCAAATAACTCCACGGTGACAATTGAATGGATCAAATTGATCACTGCTCTGAACTGCACGCCGACTCTGGTGGACTCCACCATATCACTTGGAATCACACTGGATAAGAACCTAACATGCAAAATCATATCAACTTGTTGGCTAAAAACGCCCGTTTCCACCTCAGCTACCTCAGAAAAATGAAGCCTTTCGTCGAGAACCCGGACCTCAAAACTGCAGTGTAGTCCTTAGTTATCTCAAGGCTGGAATATGGATGTACCACCCTCTCAGGTCTTCCCAAAATATCAACTGCCCCTCTAAAAGTCTGTCTCAATGCTGCATCAAGACTCTTAACAGGTTCCAGGAAATACGACCACATATCTCCACACCTAAAGGTACTCAACTGGCTACCCTATGAAGCACGAATCCACCTAAAAATGGCCTGTATCAATCACAAAGGCGCTACACCACAACACCCCCCAGTACCTAGCCCAAAAACTTACCCTATCAGGAGGAAACAGACACTCTAGGAGTGCAGGCAATCTACTTCTGAAACCCTCACGTTTCAACAAGACGAAAACCTCCAACAGAGCTTCCTCGGGAGCAGCACCAAGAATATGGAACTCGCTGCCGCCATACATCAGAAAAATCTCCTCTACATCTCTCTTCAAAAAGGAGGCAAAATCATTCTTGATGGGCAAATTCCTACCTTAAATCTGCTCAATCACAACCCCAGCTATTCAACCTCCTAACTACATCTACTTTCGAGTAATGAAAGTAAGCTAAGACCTATACGATCTCGAACTTGTTTTTAGCGCTCAGAACAATGCTCAATGTGGCGATCTACCCGAACCCTTCTACTTTATGCTGTTACTTTTTTGCTTATCTTTGTTATACAATGTGTTTTCACTAAATTGTGTATCACCTTGCTCGTTATGTAAAGCGCTCTGTTACCCTACCCTGGGTCTGGTTCGCGCTATAGAAAACTCTAAAAATAAATAAATAAACAAATAAAAAACAGATCTATCAAACAAATTAGCCAAATCCTCCCAATTAACATCTAAATCAGATCTGAACTGTGGAGATTTCTCAACATTCTTTACTGATAAAGCCATCTCATTGGAGAGAGAACTCAAGAATAACACTGAAAAAGCATCAATCCTCAGGCTTGAACAAGGGAGGAACCGTGCCCTACTGACACAAATAATGCCCACAAATAATACCCATTGGTCAACCTTCAAACTATATGATCAGCAGGACACTAACAAAATATAACAATCTTTGAAACCAAATAATCATTACAATGACCCTCTACCAGCAAAATGCTGGCCCTCCTCCTGCAACTTCATGGTCATCCCCTTCTGGATAAAGATAATTAATTAATCTCTTGCCCAAGGATCAATTTCAAACTGCCTAAAAACAGGCCAGGTTATCCCTCTTCTAAAGAAAACTACGGAGAACTCATCGGACCCAAACAACTATTGTCCAGTAACAACCATTCCCCTACTAGCCAAAGTACTAGAAAAATGTGCTCACAATCAATTAAGTCAACACATTACTGAATTTGAACAACTAAATGACTGCCAATCAGGGTTCAGACCAAACCACAGTACGGAGACAGCAATCATACACATAGTAGACGATGCTCTGCTAGCCCGCGACCATAATGAAAACTGTCTCCTGATCCTTCTGAACCGATCGTCTGCATTTGACACAGTAAACCATCCCAAATTACTACATCGACTGGAAAATAGGATGGGTAATGGTTCTACTTCTTCCTAGCGAACAGATCGCAAAGATTCCTGGTGAACAACAAGCTATCCCCACCAACTTTGATCCAAATTGGGGTGCCACAAGGATCAACCCTATCCCTGTCACTATTTAACCTATACATCGAACCATTAACTGAAGTACTGTAGAAAGCTAACATTTCCATTCCCATGTATGCTGGTGACATCCAGCTGTATATGAAGATATCATCTTCGGAAGAGATCAACACTATGAAACAAGCTCTCAAGAAAACCGTTGAATGGCTAGCTGACAATCATCTTAAGCTAACTCACAGAAAACCGAATTCCTTCTGATCTCCCCTCCTACAAGTTCAGCTAAGATTAAAGAATGGACCAAGATGATCACAGTGCTAAGCGATAGCCCAATGATAGTTGACTCAACCAAATCACTGGGCATCACTCTGGATAAAGAGCTAAACATGCGAGCACACATCAACACAATGTCAAAAAACTCTTGTTTTCATCTGAATTACCTCAGAAAAATGAAGCCACTCATTGATCCAGTGGATCTGAAAATGGCCGTACAGGCACTGGTCAGATCAAGAATTGAATATGAATGCGCAACGCTATCAGGACTTCCTAAGATATCAACAGGTCCCCTAAAAGACTCTCTCAATGCAGCAACTAGACTTATAACAGGAAACAAAAAATACGACCACATCTCTCCACATCTGAAAGCGCTCAACTGGCTACCATACGAGGCCTGAATAGAGATAAACATTGCATGTATTACACACAAGGCAATATGTAGTGTTCCTTCCTGCTAGGTTACATTAGAATTGTTATGGTTCTTTCTTGTTTAACATTCCATGTCTGGGAGTTGAACAGTAGGAGCCTGTATCTTAATGCTTGTGGTTGTCTAAGCTGTTTCTTCTGCAATAAATCTACCTTCTTCAATCAACCCCTTGTTGTGGATTACTACACAATTTTGGCGACGTTTTGGGATTGGAAGAGAACATCATCTTCATTGGATTTTTTTTTTTTTTAATTTCATTATTTAAAAAAGAGGAAAATTGAACTCTAACGAAGAAGAGAAGAACTGGAAACAGCGTTCACACAAAGGTATTTATTTGTTTGAAAGCGAGTGTACATTGATTGCACCAGCGGCTGTTTTCTCTTAAAACGTGTGTTGATTGCACCAGCGGCAGTGTCCACATACTCGAGGGAGTGTTTGAATTGTCCCACCGAAATTGTAGTGGAAGTGTTTTCCGTCCGTTTGCTGTGGACGGCATCGACAAATTTTGGTTTATTTTTGCCAAATCCTGTTTAAAATATTTAATTTAACATTTTTCATTGCCTCTACGTTTGTTTTTCAAATTCACCGTTATTTAGTGACCGCTGAATTTCGCGAGCGAGACTTACTGGATTCCGATTTGCCTGCATTCTCGTGAGGCCATTTCCAAGTTCTGCACTCGTGCCGATGTTCTGCCTCGAATCTCCATTGTTGTGAGTTCATCGCCGAGTCAAGAAGGAAGCTTCTATCCCCGACTCTGCTACAAACAAGAGAGCCGCATCACGATTGGTCTGCATCACGTTACGCTGCGTGTGACGTCATTTTGACGTGGCGGCCATTTTCTTGAATTGGTAACCATAGCAACGGTTCACCGAGTACACTATCGTTTGTAAAAGAGATTGATGCGATAACATATGAATATAGCAGCAGCGTTTAAGGATCTTTCACCAGCGCTTCCACGAAGCAATAGTATGTGCAGATTTACAAAAAAAATTTTTGACACTTCGAATTTCGATGATTTGTGAGACATATACATGTCTATTCTCTGAGGAATATTTACTCGGACTACGGTGACAACTTTTTTTATTTTAGTTTGTTATTTACTTTATCTTCTATTTTCTTGTATTTTAAAGAGAGACAATTTTCTAGTACCATTGCTATTTTGAGATGTCTAACAATATTATCTCTCCTGCACATTTTCTACCTTTAGCAGGTGATCCTAAAGTAGAATGGGATCTATGGTTTCCAACTTTCCTAGCATATGTTGATGTAGTTGAGGAAGATGGGTGTTCTCCGAAAAGGAAGTTGGCTTTATTAAAAAATTGTTTGGGTGGACAAGAGCTCAAAAAATTAGAGAATCTACCGCCTATTGAGGGTGCGGGGGATATAAATGTTTTTGATGTAGTGGTTAAACAAATGGGTACTAGGTTTGGAAGAAAAATTAATACCGTTATGGAAAGGTTTAAGTTTTATTCCCGTGCACAAAAAGAGGACGAATCAATAGAGAACTATGTAGCTGCTTTACGAACCCTTGCTGGCTCGTGTGCCTTTGAAACAATAAACTTTGATCAAGTTCTCAGAGATCAAATTATGATGAGAACAAAGAGTAAAAAAATACAAGAACGGTTATGGATGGGAACTGAATCTACTCTTAAAGCTGTTCTAAATATTGCAAAAGGGATTGAACAATCCGAGCTATTTGTGAGTGAGATTAGAGGGCAAGAAGCAAAGAATAAGGTGGTAATACCTGAAGTTTCAGTCGTAAAAGATACCTCTAATTTTAAGAGATCTCAGTTTGTTCCGAACAAGAAGGAAAGTTTCAAAAAATATTATAGACCATTTGAAGGGAAAAAACAAATAGTCTGTTATAGATGTGGTGGAAATGACCATGTTGGAAGTTATAGAGGCTGTCCAGCTTGGAATAAAATTTGCATGAAATGTAAAAGACCAGGTCATTTCAACAAAATGTGTAAATCTTCTCAAAAAGTGAATTTTCTTGGTGAAGAGGAGTTAGACCCGGGGGTTGATCCTGGTGTTAATAGTTTCCTATGTGTTGGTAATACAAAATGTAAGGGTTTTCCTAGTGACAACATTTTAATTAATAATGTTGAGATTTCCATGCTTATTGACTCCTGTGCATGGTACAGCATTATTGGTAAAAACATTTTTGAGAAATTCTGGGACACTATAAAGTTATTTCCATCAGACGTACAGCCTGGAGGTTATACAGGACACAAAATTGATTTGGTCCGTTTCATGTGGGCGGACATTGGATTCAAGGATAGGAAAATAAGAGGGAAGGTTTATATTTCCTCTAAAGGGGCGTCAATTCTTAGTTGGCCACACCAGCACGAACTGGGTATTAAATTGGACCCGAATGCGTCACATCCTGTGTATGTAATTCCACCAGGAAATGATGAGTTTACTGTTCAAATTAAAAACAGATTTCCCGCTATTTTTTCTGAAGTGTTAGGTAAATATGCTGATTTTAAACATCGCATTATCCTTAAAGAGGGTGCTATACCTGTTCGGCACAGAGTGAGGAATGTCCCATTAGCATATTGTGATAAGCTTAAAGTAATTTTGAATGATTTGGTTGCTAAAAACATTGTGGAACCAGTTGAATCTTCTCCTTGGGTTTCGCCTATTGTTTTATCGATTAAAAGCAACGGCGAACTCCGTTTGTGTGTCGACCTTCGGAGTCTAAACAAAGAGATTTGGGTGGATAGGCATCCTCTACCCAATATTCACGAATTGATTGCAATGCTTTCTGGAGCAAGTGTCTTTTCTACAATAGACTTAGCGAGTGCTTACCATCAGGTACTATTACATGATGAGTCAAAGTTTTTAACTACCTTTATAACACCTGAGGGCATGTTTCAATATCGGCGTATGCCTTTTGGACTAGCCAGCGCAGCATCTTTTTTTTCAGAGACTCATGAAAGAGGTTTTGGAAAATTGCAAAGGGGCTGTTGCTTTCCAAGACGATATTTTGATTTATGGAAAAAATTTTGAGGATCATGATAACAATTTAAATGCTGTTCTTAACCGCATTCAGGAGAAAGGTTTAATCTTGAAGTTTACAAAATGCAAATTTAGACAGGACAAGGTGGAGTATCTCGGAAATGAGATATCGTCTCAGGGCATCAAACCAAAGCTTAACCATGTACATAGTATTCTTAAAGCTCCTTCTCCTTTATCTAAATAACGGTTAGTGTCATTTTTGGGATTAACTGAATTTTACAGTAGATTTGTGCAAGATTATTCATCTAAAGTGCATGCTTTGAGATTATTGTTAAAAAAAGATGCAAAATTTCTATGGAATGCTGAGCAACAGTCTGCATTTGATTTGCTAAAAAAGGAAATTGTAAATGCTCCTTTTTTAAGACCGTTTGAAATGGGTAAAGAATGCATTTTGTGTGTTGATGCAAGCAATGTTGGACTTGGTTCTGTTCTTATGCAGAAAAGTAGGGGTGAAGAATTTGTAATTTCTTATGCATCAAGGACTCTTCGTGGTGCTGAGTTTAACTATTCTACCATTGAAAAAGAGTTATTGGCCTGCACATGGGCTGTTGAGCATTTTAGGCAGTTTATTTGGGGCACACAGTTTCGTTTGCGAACTGATCATAAGCCTTTAATCAATATGTTGGCGGCTGGTGGAGGTAGAACATTAACAGCGCGTTTAGCGCGTTTAGCTGCTAAATTACAGGAATACCAATGCATTGTGGAATACATTCCTGGTCGTTTGAATGTGCATGCGGACTGCATGTCCAGATTACCTTTGCAGGATGCTCTTCTCAATTCTGTGAGTGACACAGAAGTTGTATTTTCTATTGAAGATTTGAGAAGTGATTCTGGAGTTGACATTATTTCAGAAGTGGATTGGAGAGAAGCTATGTGCAAGGATGTGGATTTGACTAATGTAGTTGATTGTCTAAAAAATGGTTGGCCAGAGGAGCGTAAACTTTCTGGTGATAGATTATCTTTTTTCAAAGTAAGAGATGAGATCATGTTTGATCATGGTTTTATTACCAGAGGTGACAAAATTGTCCCTCCTGTTGGTTTAAGGAAGCGTACCATTTCTATGGCTCATGAAGGCCATATGGGCATGTCTAGCACTAAAAGTAGGATCCGTGAGTTTTATTGGTGGCCTGGTGTCGATGGCATGGTCGAGAAGTGGGTCAGTTCTTGTTCTACTTGTGCTTTAAGTGACAAGTCTGTTAAACCTCTCAAAGTAGGGGTCTCTCCTATTGAGTTTGCTTCATCTCCTTGGATGAAATTAGGTGTGGATATTGTTGGCCCACTTGATCTTTCCAACAATAAGGATGTTTTTATTTTGGTTTTGATCGATTACTTTTCTAAATGGCCTGAGTTAAAGGTTGTGAATAAAATTGGTTCATCCCAGGTTGTGGAATTCCTTGATGAGGTGTTTTGCAGAGAGGGCATTCCAGCTGAGATTGTCTCTGACAATGGCCCACAATTTGTTAGTGGTGAGTTTTCTTCTTTCATGAAAAGATGTGGCATTGTACATAAAAGAGTATCAAACTACAACCCACAGGCCAATGGTCAGACCGAACGCTTCAACAGGGTTATTAAAGAGTCTATTCAGCTTGCGGTTAAGAGTAATTTAAATTGGCGTGAGGCGCTACGTGCTTCTCTATTATCATATCGGGTCTCCCCTAACTCTGTAACTGGCCTGTCTCCTTTTGAAATTTTGAGAGGTAAGAAACCAGGCTCAAGGTTATTACCTTGGTGGTTGAAGGAAAAAGTCCCTTGTGGGTCTCCTTGTGATCTTAGTAAAGTCAGGAGTAAAGTTTTGTCATATCAGGAGAAAATTAGAAATACTCCTTCTCGCTCTGGTAACTACTCCAGGAAGATCAATGTAGGGGATTTTGTTTGTGTAAAGTTTGGTAGGAATTTTGGTAACAAATGGGGGAAATGGTCTGATCCATGTAAGGTAACTGAAGTCTTTTCCAAAGCTGTGAGAGTTGAAGGTGGGAAAATTTGGAATTTCAGAAGGATTTCCATGTGTAAAGCATTGGACTTACCGGTTTCTCGCCCTGTTTCTCATTCTAGTTCTAGTGCGTTGAATGATGTTTCCTTTTCCAATATGTTGGACACTTTTGGACTGGAACCTCATTCTGATTCTGTTGAGTCTTGTTCCGAGATGGTTTCCCGGGATGAATTGTTGGAGTCTTGTCCTTTGGTTACTAACTTTTCAGAAGCGGACTGTCCTATTGCTGTTTCTGATAAGCATCCCTCTGGAAGTGTGGTTGAATGTTGCACGAATGACTCTCGTATAAAACATTCTCCTGTTAAGTTACGTGATTATTTGCACTGATTATTTTTTTTGTTTTTTTTAAAAAAGGGGGAAGATGTGTAGTGTTCCTTCCTGCTAGGTTACATTAGAATTGTTATGGTTCTTTCTTGTTTAACATTCCATGTCTGGGAGTTGAACAGTAGGAGCCTGTATCTTAATGCTTGTGGTTGTCTAAGCTGTTTCTTCTGTAATAACTCTACCTTCTTCAATCCCTTGTTGTGGATTACTACACCATTCATCACAAAACTCCTCACTACCTAGCGTATAAAGTTATGCTGTTCGCAGGCACTAGAACCTCAAGGGGGTCGAAGGATTTTCTACTGAAACCAGCATTCTTCCTCTGCACCAAGGATCTGGAATTCGCTCCCACTGAACATCAGAAGAATCAACTATGCTCCACGTTTCAAAAAGAAGACCAGTTCCTTTCTGATGGGTAAATTTCTCCCATGTGGTGAAAATAACAAGACTATAACCAGCTTGGATATAGAAGAATTCAAGAATGGTGTTATGAAGCAGCATTTTTTATTTTATTTATTTTCCTCATGCGCCTCCAACCACAGAATCCATAGGCTGCTGCTGCTACTCCAGAAGGAGAGGTAGGTCCCACAGTTCGATCTTGCCCCTCAGCACTACCAGCAACAAACCCACTTCATCTTAGTTGCTGCCCTCCCGTTGTTAAAGGGGAGGGTGGTTGTACTCTCTTCCGGGCTGAACCCGGGCTAATGTCACTGGTCGTCAAAAGCTTAGACACTGACTTGGAGCTTCCTTGAGGCTTAATCATTGGATTTAAAAAAAAAAAAAGGACAAAATCAAACTGCTGTCCAGTTTCGTAGTTTTTTCCAAATGGTCTTTTTCTTAGAATTTTTCAACTGAATCAAATCCATTTTAGAGGTTTTATATAAAGAAGACAACCACTGCGAGTATGTGGGGGATGTTACTTCAGCCCATCTCTTACAGATTTCACGTCTGGCTAAAAGCATTGCAAAGAATAGGAAATCTCTATCTGGGCCACTGATATCCCTCCAGATGCCAATAATAATGGTTTCAAGGGAAATATGTATTGTGTACCCCAGAATTGATGTTAATGAGACTTCAATTTTGGTCCAGAATTCCACCAATTAAGGACAGGTCCAGAACATATGCGTATCCGGAGCCCTCTCCAGATTGCATTTTGTACACTTGGCCGGGGTGCCTTTGGACATTTTAGAGAGCCTTGCAGGGGAAAAGTATGCCCTATATATTGTAAAATAGTGGTTTCTCCTCAACCACGCTGGCTTTACAGTCGTAAAAAGGATGTTAAATGAAGCTGGCCAAAGGGATTCACAATCTGTATCTGGAATAGCCTCCCCCCATAATTGGTCAGCCAGCTTGAATTCCCCGTCAATAGCCTCTTTGATTGCCCAATAATAGAAGGATATTTATTTCTTCCCTACTGGTTTGTTAACTAGATGGCATACACTGGTACGTTTCCAAGATATTTTATTCTATAACCAGCAACTCCAGCTGCCAGCCTCTTGAATCTCCGGTAGTAACTGTCTCCACACAAGATGCTACCATGGAGATAGAATATGTGACTCATACAGCTCTGGAATAAACATAACACATCCCCATTACAGAAATCAAAGGAAAAGAAAGACAAGGAAGGGAAAATAGGCACGGAAAAGAGAAATATTCTAGCAAAGACACAGCATAAATAATGCAAGGTATATATATCTGAATTCAATACATTTCATAGTCTACAAAACATCTATGAAATATTCTAGCAAAGACATTGCCTTAATAATGCAAGGTATATATATCTGAATTCAATACATTTTATAATCTTCAAAACATCTAGGAGGACCACAAGACCTTGAAGAAGGTCTTCATGAACAAAAGGTTGGACCGGGCACATTACTTGAACACAATGGGAACAAAGATTTATCTCCATCAAATCTCACCAACCGAGACTTAGCGGTGATTGTGTGTTGTTTCATTGAGTATAGGCATACGTAATTTATAAATGTAAGGTGATAACAGTACTTGTAATTTGCTTGAAATAAACACAAAATGAAAATGCTACATCATATTCTTCAATCTACCGTCATATTGCCTTAGCGGTGATTGTGTGTTTAATTCCACCTCCTTCGTTGTTGTTTTGTTGCGTGTTTACGCTGAATCTCTCTTCTTGCTGCCGCGGAGCAGCGTTGTCATGGAAACAGGGAAAGGTGACTGGAATTGAAATCAAAGATAGCCGCATGTTACGTTGCGCACATTACGTTACGTGCGTATGACGTAAAAGCGCTAGAGCAAGGCACAGGGCAAGCATATGCACGAGCAGGGCACAGGCCAAAGTCACAAGAGGCAACAGTTGGAAAAGCCTTAAATTAGTCAATATTGTCACAATTTGGAACAAAATGTACCAGGAAGTGCGGAATTCCAGGAGAGTCAAATCAGCAATCGGAGGAAGACGCCGTTTCACTGGTCTCTGGACAGCAGTCGTCAGCAGAGGAGAAGACGGCAAATCATGGGTTCAGAGGGAGAGTTGGTGGCAGGCTTGTCCCTCGCAAGCTTCACCTCATCGCCACTGTTAAGAAGCAGCATACACTGGTAAGTTTCCAAGATATTTTATTCTTGATGTAAGGAACCACCAACTCCAGCTGCCAGCCTCTTGAATCTCCGGTAGTAACTGTCTCCACAAGAGACGCTACCATGGAGATAGAATATGTGACTCATACAGCTCTGGAATAAACATAACAAATGGCCTTATCTTAAAGCTAATGTACGACACAATAATCTAGACTGTAATCTATGGATTTATTTTACTCCTCATTACATTTTTTTCTGTATGGATAAATATATGCCAATTTTAGTGGAATACATAGACATGCTCCTGACGTGAAATAATTGATAACGGCTGACTTCGAAGATAGTTGAAATGTAAAGCGCTCTGACACCCAAACCAGTCATCTTTTAGCGAGTGGCAGTTCAGGCCATTGCAAGCCTGCTGTTGTGATCACGACTTAAGAGCCCCAACCTGCAACGTAGGAAGTAAGTACATGTTTTCGAAAGCCAGTGACAACTCTCCGCGCTCCACCTCTTGTGTGTCGACATGTCAAAAAGAGGACTGGTTGGCGGAGGTAATCTCTCCCGTAGAAATATAGTGCATAAAGGACAAGTAACATTAGTCGGAAATCAGTCTTCTGTATTGACTAATTTTAGAGGCAGGTGTTGGGAACTTCTCCCAAAGATTTATATTTAAGTTGCCTCCATGTAGCGCGCAAAGCAGAGTGCCTACTACTAGGGTTCACGATCTGTTTCAAGAGGGGGGATGTAGGGAAGGGCGGCCTGCACCAGTAAAGGTGAGATGAACACAGCAAGAAGGCCGTTGTGTTGTTTACATATGCCAATAAAAAGATCTAAAAACACCTTAGTTGAAGGGACCTTAAATGAGCAGGGAACTCTTGAAAGCACCATGTTACAGGTACTTAGCAAAATTGAGTTGGGGGTTGACATGCCGCTGGCCAGTTATTTTCTGGGTTGTAAAAATGGAAAATGCAACTTTATTATTTTGGGAATTTTTAAACCAAGTTTCTACCACAACGGTTTGCACAAAGCTTAATTTTTTACATCTTTATTGTAATCATAATGTGATAAAAAAAACACAAATAGTTTTCTTATGGTGTTTGTGGTATAGGGACTTGAAGACTGAAGTAACCCAGCACTCTGGAGTAGTGTTCAAACAAAAATTTATTTTCACATTGTTTGACTTAGCCCTTTCTGCAGGGTCATCCTCACACTTTTTGTCTACACCCTCCTGTTTTCTGAATGTTTTTCTTGGCTTTTAAGACCTTGTGCACTTTACCACTGCCAACCAGTGCTAAAGTACTTGTGCTCTCACCATTAAATATGGTAGAATTGGCTTATACACACTTAGCATATTTAATGTATTTGTACAGCCATAGTAGAGTGGTACTACATGTGCATAGGGTCTTTAAATTAAATGCTACTAGTGGTTCTGCAGCACTGATTTTCCCACCCACTTAAGTAGCCCTTCAAACGTTTTTCAGGCCTGCCACTGAAGCCTGTTTGTGCAATTTTAAACTGCCATTTCGACTTTTCAAAATAAACCTTGTGGCAGGCCCAAATGTTCCTCTTTAATACATATGTCACCCTTATGGTGGGCCATGGATAGCCCGGAGGGAAGGGTGCAGTGTATTTAAAACAAGCATTGGCATAGCCAATAGGTCTCGCCTTTGGGACCTTAGAAGTGTTCAGTTACCCAGCACAATATCCTTGGTGCAACAACATCAAGTGTGCAGGGGCAAACACTTCTAAGGTCCCAACGGCGAGATCTATTGGCTATGCCAATGCTTGTTTTTTTGTGCCAGCTATAGGTTTTAAGATCTTCTTAGAGCTTCTTGTTGCTCAAATGGGTGTAATTTCTTATATTTATATGTTTCCCTCGTCTTCATTGCTTGATTTTGACAGCGAGAAAGTGTCACTTATAGTCATTGAAATGCCACTCATAATTACACTGAAATTATGAAAATGTCATACATAAGCAATCTAAAACCTTGAAAGCTATGCACATAAGGGACCAAATAAACTGGTAATGTCTCACTCAGGTTAACTGAAAACTTGGCAGCTATGACAGTGAGACGAAAAGCACCTTCAGCCACTACAAAACCCAGAGTACAGAGACTGTGGTCATGAACCCCGGGTTTGAAAGTCCGGATACTCTATTCGTACACAGTCGTGGGGTAAGTTTCTCCAGTACGTTATACAGCACTGGCACTTCAGCTCCTCTGATATCAACTAGTCGCTGGTACTAGGAATTTGGCACGCATGCGCGAGAGACGATGCGCATTTTAGATGGCAGACCTGCTGGCCTATTTGTTTTGCGAATCTTGGTACTCGGGCGTATTAAACATGAGAATTTAAATCCACTGCTAGACGTGGTACCTGAAAAGGATACCATGGTTGATACTGGTGGCTATCTTTGATTGGCATGTATATCTTACGAGTCATTTACAATGCAGTTTTTCTCGTTTAATAACTTGTAGAATATCAAAACAAAAGTACATAAATTGTGAGAACGACTATATTAAAAAATACAGTAAATCATTTTCGTAAAACTGTTACAGAACGTGAGGCTAGTTGGTTCCCTGCTACCTCAGATGACACTGTCAGTGTTTCCTCCTTCCTCTTGTACGCAGAGAGACGAGCAACTTGGGCGTATCCAGGAGGAAACAATAATTCTAGTCCGTTGTTTAGCTCTCGAGTTGGATGGGCTTTGTACGTTGACAGAGAGTTGCCGCAGGCTTCGGGGAGAAGCAGAATGAACCAATCACCTGTCCAGATTTGCGACAACGTCATCATATCGCGCCCGGTAGTATTTATAGAACGTATTTAAAGAGCCCTTGGGAGTTCAGAGGCGGTTGTGATCGGCAGTAAGCGGATCACTTTTGGGCTAGTGGGGTAAGGAAACGAAGATTCGCCCGTCTGCCTGTTCGGGCTTCGCAGGAGTAGGTCGATAAGGAGAGGAGCCGCTTACCAGTCTTTATCCGGAGACCGGTCAGTTCGACCTTTTAATCCTTCGCTCCCCACAGGTCCATGTTCGCCGCTTTCTATACCTACAAAAGACAATCGAGCGCACACTGACCTTCGTACGTGCTGAGTAATAGCGAAATCCAATGCCATATTAACACCCGCTAGTGGTTTAGTAATTGACCTCTTTCTAAAATGGTACAACGGTCAGGTGCAAGCCAACAGTCTAACTCAAAGATTTAGTGTTCAGTGTCAAGGGCTGTATGTGTTAATGCTGTCACAGGTTGGAATGCGGGCTATGAGCATCGCATCACCAGTGACCCTTGCAAATAACATTGCTGTGGAACGAATACATATTTGGTAGTGGTACCCTGTTGTGACCGTACGTTGCTGAAGTCGTTCTCTATTCTATGTGCCGACACCTAAACTGTCGGAATATGCGCACGTAATTTATGCAGTTCTTTTGTTTCATGGAACTTGTATACCGTGTATTTAAAAAAAAGTTTCACAAATCGCAACTTGAGTCTGCTCGATTCTTTGTCTGCTGAGAGGTGGGTTACCCATCCAATTAATAGAGAAAGTCGGTACAAGGGTCAGTGCTGGCTCCGATTCGTCATATAAATAGTGCAACAAACATAATGTTGGAGCATGATTGTCACCGAAATAAGTGTATTCCTTTCACACGCGGAAACGCTTCACCTTATTAAACTCCGATTATCTTTGCATTGACAAGTACTTATTGAATGTTCGGGTTTTTAAACATACACTGAGAAACATTCCTGCTTTGACCATGCTACTAGTTCACTAAAACTCAACTCAGTTGTCACATGTACTCTAAATGGGACTGGGGGTGAGTGTCTGAACATTTTCGGCGCTCTGTTCATCATCTCCTTGTGTTTGCTTACCCTATATTGGCACAGATTCAAATCTGACAATAAACAAACACAAGTTTCTTGGTACAGTAAATATCATGGACTCACATATTTGAAGATGCTCTCATATGTCATGATAAATAAAAAGTATGCTCTGTAAAAAAAAATTGCCTAGGATCACATAATTCAGTCAAGCGGGGAGCCTGGATTGATTCTACCCCCCCCCCCCCCCTCTTTCACGCTGTACTATTCAGCCACTAGATTGGGGGTTCTGACACCAGAAGTTGCTTAATACTTAGACCTTGGAGGATGAGATTAGAGCGTGGGTGAGAGAAACTTTTGCATATTATTTTTAGCTGCTTTACATAGCCCAAAGTTTGCCCAAGAACATAGGAGCGCTTCACAACAGACAGACATTACACTTTTTTTTCTTCTCAACGCATGGACACATGCTGGCATTCAAAGGCTGCTCAGCAGATTCCAGGATTCTAAACTGGTTTCTATTACGTTGTTGGCAGCTGTAGCCAGTAGGTCACATCACCACCTGTGAAAACTTGGCCTGTTTCGGGCTTGATATTCCATGAGGCCTTTTAGCTTATCTCACGAATCAAGAGGGAGGAAGAAGTTTAAGTTCTACTAAACCTCCCTTAAATGAAAATGTGTTTTAGCTTAGCCAGAGCCAGGCATTCTGGCTCGTACACCGCTATCTGCTAGTGTGTGAAGCATTGGCTGTGCTCCTCAATACAGGCAGCAACCATGATGGTGGCAATGTTAGGTTGTTGTAATGCTTGTGTATGGTCGTCTTTTGTGGACGATTGTCAACAACTCCAGAACTGAAATTGAATTACAGCTTCTAAAAGCCTCATTGACTGGACACATGGTAGAAATGCACTGTAGTCTTGTAACATAACATGTTCTGGAACAGTAACCAGGGTGAGTATTTTGACTGGTTTCCTTTCTTGTTGGGTTGATGCACATTGTTCATAAACAGACCATCATATGCTCTCCCATTGACGGTGAAGATGACTGCTTTTGCTTGCATGGTGATCTGTCCTACAACCGGGGCTGGTTATACAATTTGAGCTGTTGACAAACTTGCTGCTGATCTAGGAATTGTTTGTGTACATGGATCTACAAATGAATGTAGGGCTTCACAATGTGTATATAGATAGTTTTCATACCAGTATCACCAAATTAAGTGCAATAATCACAGTTAGCACTGTTGTATACTTGACTGCATTTGTGTCCGGTATTCCTATATCAGATTTCATTGCAATTTAACTTCAGGACCTGGATGGGTTGCAAATCTGCTCTTTTGGAGTGTTGAGAAAGAGAATATAATGCTTTCAGTGATTACATTTGTACCAAAGGTGGCTGTTAAATGCAAAATGTGGACCTAATTTCCATGTAATCTGTTGGGCCCAGTATGGATTAAAGCAATCGACAAATTAGGGCCTCATTAGGAGTGGACTGATAGCTGTTGATATATTTATTGTACCTGATAAAATGTGAGCTGGAATTTATCGGTATGTCAAATGACATCTAACTACGAACTTTTGAGTAATCTCATGCAGATCTAGGGGATTGCCGCACCAAAATCATTATGTTCCGGTAAATACCGGTCATTTTTTTGCCTTTAGAGAGCACGTTTTATCTGCTTATCTTTATCACAGAACTCCTAATTACAATATGTCCAGTTACTGCACATATCGCAATTTACTGCGCCTCTTGTAATGAAGGCCTTAAAAGATTGAGTCCGAGAAAATTACTACCCTGAACACATGATGTTAAGTAGCCAGTGTATTTGTCTGCCTGAAAGCTATGAAAACCTGGGGGATAAGTTGGGCTGGTGAGTAATGTCTTGATAAAAACGAAGTGTCTAAGTTCAACAAAGGAAGTATCTGTTTCTAGAGGTTACATACATTCAACACAGCCATTTAGCCAGACTATCTTCTGGTTGTTTTTCTTGGTTAAACACACATGAATACTTGAGCGTGAATCTATATAAAAGTTGGTTGTGTATGAATAGAGAGTAGATTATTATCACAATAAGGGGAAAAAAAGCACTGGCATAAACTTAATTATTACTTCAGGGTTGATTCATAGACCATTTGTAATCTTGACAAAGTAAATTAAAAGGCTTATTCATATTGGGTAAATCGTGATGAACTTTTCACAGCTCGGTGCCTTTACAGAAAATTAACTGAGGAAACCAGTTCCTAGGGCCTGGCTAGTCTTCTCATTTATGCCTCATGTCTTTTGACAGTCCAGGCATCGTTTGGGTAGGTCCACTGACTACCTCGCCGTTGGATACACGATTCTGGAATTACCAAGTGTCTTACCTGCCGGGAGTCAATGGTGTGAGTCGCCAACTTATTTTCGGTTGAACATTACAACTACAGGTACCACATCTGAGGTGCTTTCTGTAGTTTATCAAGGTTATTAGACTAGAGGACCACTCTACTGTAGATACTGTTTCTAGTTCCTGACAAATTGCCGCTAGATCATATGACATTTATTTTTTTATTTTTTTTATTTTACAAAGTTTTATATAGCGCAAACTTGACCCAAGAGGGTATCGGAGTGCTTTACATTTAGGATTGTTACTTTAAAAGTTACATCAGGTACAAGAGCATAGAAAGGTATAGTACACAAAAATAATGTTGCAAGAATTCCTAGGAGGGAGGAAAGGAATGAGTCAATAGCAGGCAGACGAGGAGGATCTGTGCCCAATGTCCAGCTGGATAGGTGACGGTCAGGGGGAAACCAAGGCCCATCTCCTCAATAGCTGTCTAGCAGCTCTACCGGATATCAGAATGTTGCTCAGGTCTCAGCGAACAGGGGAACCAGTTTTGAGTTTATTTGATTTTATAAGTTTATATAGCGCTGGCTAGACCCAGAGGTATCCGAGCGCTTTACCAGAGGAACTTTGCGTTACAAGCTACATCAGTTACCGTAACGTAGTACGGTACAGTAAACAAACAACGAGATTGAAAGAATTCAAATTAAAGGAGGGGAGGAAGGAGCCATAGCAGGGAGACGGGGAAGAACTGTGCGCAATTTCCGACTGGGTAGGTGACGGTCGAGGGGGAAACCAGGGAAAACCAGGGCCAATCACCTTATTAGCTGTCTAGCAGCTCCCCGGGTATCAGCCATGTTGCTCAGGTCTCAGAATTCAGGATTAAAATAGCTCAGACCCGAAGGTATCAAAGCGCTTTACATGACATCCTTTTTGTTAAAAAATTACATCAGTTACAGGTTACCTCGGTTGCAGGGAGAACATATAGAGATCTTTGAGGACGAGGTCAGAGGAAATGCAGAGGGGCTGGAGTAACAGGGTAGGGGGAGATATGACAGAAAGACAAAGGGAAACATCTGCCCAAAGTATATCCCTCTTACTCTTCAATTAACGATAAATAAGCCACAACAAAATGATGACAGGTCTTGAGGAGCTGTTGGTTGAAAGGTAGGTGGGTGTTAGGGTGTATGAGAAACCGCTGGCTAGACCTGAATGTATCGGAGCGCTGTACATGAGGTTCCAAAAAGTTACAAAATTACCATCCGTTAAAAAGTTACATCAGTTACTAGTAAAACATTTAAAGAATATAGATGAATCACATATTCAGTGTCATGATGGGGATCCGAGTGGGGGAGGATGGTGGGAGAGCATCCCTAGCCTCGCTGGTGTAAGCTCGGAGAGCCATTGAGGCAAGAAACATGTTGACCACATTATAGAGCGCTGTATCCTGACACATCATATCAGGCATGCGCCGCATTTACTTTTTAACTAAGCTGGAAGCCATTTTCATTAAACCTTTTTTGTCTGGCCTTTCACTTACTGTTTTAACCCTTCATGGTCCACCGACCCTCACTTCATACATCTACACCTATAGCCCCCTCACACCCATGGCACCAAATGGCATGGAATAAAAGATCTTCACCAATGAGCCCCTCATAGGGAGCCCGTTTTGTATTGCAGCGCCTACCTGACGAGGAGGGGAAAATAGATTCCAAATAACTTTTTAAATCCACTGATTACTCTGATGAACTCCTGTTAAGATGAATATTACCCCTTTTAAGTGCTGAAAGATAGAATCTCATTCTGATTAAGTGGAGATTGAATACTATTTGATTAAACATCTTTACTGGAGCTTGTGGCTCAGACAAAGGGATGAGTTGGGGATACTTTCTCCAGTGGCTGAAAGACCAGATGGAATGTGCTGTTAAAAATATTGGTAAAACTGCAGAAACTAAGTGGTGATTACGTGGTATAAACCTTGGTGTAGAAGCTGGCTGGGTTCTCCCACGCATACATCTTGTTAAAAGAGGTGTGTTCTCTCTTTTTGAAGAAAACTATTCAAGTGGTTCCAAAGTGGTAGAGAGGGAAAGGTTTCTAGTTGAGGTAATTTCCTTATCCCAAGAAGGTAGGAATTGAAGTCCAATCTAAGCATTGAGTTTCTCAATTCATGTTTGAGGAAGAAATCTTGAAAGTGTTTGTAAGTGTAAGGTTCAGGCAATGCGGAAGCTTAATTGGATTCTCTTCTTAAACCTCAAGGATATGCATTTCCATTATTGTTAACAAATGTTAGACAGTATCTAAAGTTTTTTGAATAGCAGGGTGTATTGGTTTGCACTTCTTGGATTTGACTTGCCCCCATAGTATTATGTTTGTTTTCAATAGTGGGCAATCTTCTTTTTAACCAAGGCATTCATCCTTATCTTTACTAGGACCACTTAATCCTAAAAGTGAGATTTCCATCTTTGCTGACCTAGTATGTAGGGGTATCAAGTTTCATTGAGTTTTCTATCAATTTATATCAGTCTCTGTCCTTGTATAGGATCTGAAGTTCATCAATAAAATTCGGATTACAAAAATATTTAAGCTTGTTCAGTTCTGGAAAGTGAGTGAATGTGCACTTTAATCCGTGAGCAGTATCAATGATATCTGCATACAGTGTTGTGACATCTTGTATCTTTCTGGTGCCAAAAACTCGACTGATGGTGTTTCCCTTTTGAGTTTGGCTGTTTACCACAATGTCATGTAAATGCAATTTGGTCGAGCTGTTGTGGGGAAATATAATTAGCTTGTATGGATTTCCTCTAAAAAGTACAAGGGAAACCGTTCATGTTCTAACCTGTCACACAATTCCAGTTAAGCATGGCAAAAGAAGTAGAATTGTACCCTTTGTCTGCAGTCCATCTAGTCTATTTTTAAAAGGGATCTACAGAATATGGATAATATTTCAGTTTTCTGTGCAATATGGATTTCATAATTAGTGACTGCCCACAAACGTCTATGCAGATCTTCAGTTGTCAGGGCTACTAGAATTATGTGGCATGGAGGACAACATTTTGCAGCAAAAACGCTAATTATGGAGTACACTGTCTAGCACTAATTTCATCTATTTGAGCTAGATACATTTCTTTTGGGGGGATGGCAAAGCTGAAAAATGAAGCAAATTGTACAGTAAATCTATGGTTGTGTTGTGAAAGCTGCAGCCACAGGCTTGTGTAAATCGACTGGTGCTCACCATTAACCACTGTTCTATCAACAAATTATTAATGAAAGGTAAACAAAACCAAATTATTGTAGTTCTAATCCATTCCCATTGTTTAATGCTCTTTGAAGGAAACAGACTTCAAGTTAACTGGCACAAAATAAAGCTTTAATATAAAAAATATATAGTGAACAACATGGCCCTCTATTGCCATCTCTAGGTTCTGTGGCCATTTCCAAACCATTGTGCTTTCGACCTTGCGGTTTACGATGCAACATGGCTACAGCGGTATCTGTTGCAGGCTCCCGCCCTGAGGACAGTCTCAACCTGAGCCAGGCCAGTGGTGGTCAAAGTGTTGCAGTCCTGATGAAACTGGAAATGAAAAATACACTTGTCTAGTGCTATAAACCCGCAGGTATCAAGGCGCTGTATCTAGGAATTCCCAAACCCCCTCGGTAGACAGCCGACATAAGAGACTAGGGAGAGAAAACAATGACCTGATTAAAACAAAAAAAAGACTGGAGAAGATGAGCCTGGAATCAGTCAGGACCCAGAAACTCTAAGAGCAGAAGAGCCAGGTTTTTAGGTGTTTTCGAAACGAGGAATAGGAGTCCGTTTCTGCGGGTTTTGCTCGGCAGGGCATTCCATAATGTGGCTTCCGCAATGGAGGAGCGTGTGCCCCATCTTGCCTTTCTGAAATTTTGGCACAGTAACTTTCCTGCTTGAAGCTGGTCTTTAGTGTTTGGTTGGCGTATATAAATTAAAGGATGACCTAATGGCCAGTGAGCCTTTGCCATGAAGACCTGAGTGGACTGTACTATGTGCCTTAAAGATCACTTGCTTCCTGCCTGGGAACCAGTGAAGATTTTCAAAGGCCTTCTCTCCCTGAAAGATATTTTGAGGATGAGGTGCACAGCCACATTTTGTACCATCTGAAGTTTGTTCAGGGAGTAGCTGTTTATGTTGAAACGAGATTGCAAGGTGATTACCCAGATAGCCACTGATTTACAAAGTTCCTCCAGAATAAAATAAAATATCTTCCAGAGGGATCGAATAATGAAAAACAGGTGCATGTGGTTCGATTTACTTGCAGATCGAAGTTGAGAGATGTATCAAGCAGAACCCCTAAGTTCTTTACTGACTCCGCTGAAGTAGGGAGGGGCCCACATGATTCCAGCCACCAAAGCTCTGACCAGATAGTACTTGCCCCCAAAGACCATGACTTCGGTCTTCTCAGCATTAAGCTTAAGGCAATGATCTTTCATCCAGCTACTCACACCAGTCATCGCAGCCATCTCAGGTTATTGTATTGTAATTGCAATTATATAGCGCTTACTACCCCTAACGAGGCATCAAAGCGCTTTTTCGGCGAGTAGCATGCTACTCCGGGACCCATAGAGGATTAGTGTTGAATTAGTATAGTGAAACATGCAAGTATTTTTTAAGTGGTGGGAAGGTTAGTCAGTTATTTGGAATGATAGCAGGATAGAGGAGGAAAAAGTTTGTATTTATATATCACTTGCTGAGGCACGCTATTCAGGAAGCACGCTATTCAGGAAGCACATAAAGGATTAGTGGTGAATTAATATGGTTAAATATGAAGTAATTTCAGTGGTAGATATTTAGTCAGATTATTTGGAGTGAGAAGGATAGCGGAGGGATAAAAGGGGAAGAACAGATTGGATTCATATAGCACTTGACCCCTGATGGTTGTTGAAGCGCTTTTCTGGCGAGTAGCACACCACTCGAACCCATAAACCAATAAGAACACTCAGATACCGAACCAATGAGGATATTAACCCTAATCCAATAGAAACACCAGATACAGATACAACCACCAATCAGTATACACATGTACCAACCACAAGCAGACCATATAAGGTCCCAGCGACCTCAGACAAGGTTTGCTGGCCAGGGAGTTGGAAGCTGCTTCTCCTGTTCAGAATCTCGAAGGAGACAGACGGGCTCAATCCACACTTTGGACTTCTGCAGGTAAAGGCCACACTAACTTGAAATCTAACAATACTGTTTGAATACAACTTTACTCCCTCTACTGGACAAATAACGACCTGCACAGGCCCTACTAAACACAGTTTAAACAGCTCACAGAAGCACCCTCTGATGTAGAATATCCCTGTTGCTGGGGGGAGGCAGGGAGGCTAGTTTCACTGGCTTGTGAACTCAAAATAGTGGCTAGGGGTGCACTGTTTTAACATACAGGTCTTAGCACAGAGCAAAGGAGAAATTTGGAGGGAAAACTGAATTGTCACTAGGAATGAGAGGGATAAACCAGAGGTTGGACTGCAAATCCCACAACTGGACACTTTTAATGGAAGCAATCACGGGCAGGGAAAACCACATGTTTAAAACACAAAACGTGTGATAAAATATGCCCTCACAGGCAGGTTAAAACTACGATTTTAAACTAACAACCACAGGCAAAGACCGTAATCACAGAAGGGGAATATCGTTTTTTAACAACTTTTGTTTTGGGATGAGACAGCACTAGTCTGTCTCCTTACCACTTCCTGGACTCTGCTCACTGAAATTTGGGGCACAGGTGGGCTGCAACTCACAAGATGGAGAATGATTTGGGGTGCACCCAGCAAGGCCTTAAGGGGCCTGGGCAGGCGTGAGAGGAGGGCTCAGTTGCCTGGTAACTGAACAGCCAGTGGTCTGCTAGCCTGGGGGTCGGGAGCTGCTTCTCCTGTTCAGAATCTCCTAGGAGACAGGCTCAATCCACACCTTGGACTTCTGCGGGTAAATGCCTCACTAACTCAGTGAGGGACGCAATCATTTGTGTCCTTGGCTTGTTATGACCTAGAATCCTACGGATCTCACTAAGGCTGCCAAGGGAGAGGCGTCAAGTTAGAGCGTATGGCTGAGTGAGGAGTGTATGGCTGAGTGAGGAGCTATGTGACACCCCACATGACGCCTTGGCTCTAAACGGACCACAACTTACAATCTGATGTCTCGCAATAAGAAAGGTGTTAAACAGTTCAAGTGCTTTCGCTCCCAACCCTACTTGCTGTAACAGTTTGACCATGTGTGAGGGTGAGACCATGTCGAAGACTCCTGTCAAGTCCAATAGTACTAGGACAGCAGTCCCCTCTTGATCTGTCCACATTCTCATAGTCTGTTGCAGCAATGTGTTCTGATTCCGTGCTGTAGCCGCTTCTGTAGCCTTTTTGAGAGGGGTCCAGTAGGTAATGATTGTTAATGAATTTAACTAACTTGTCGCTTAGTTGTTTCTAGAGAATTTACACAGAGGTAAGAAGTAACTAGATCAGACGATGGTTCTTCAACTCATCCGGGTCTGTTTTTTTTGTTTAGGAAGTTGGGTGGTGTCGGTGGTGGTGTCGGTGGTGGTGTCGGTGGTGGTGTCGGTGGTGGTGTCGGTGGTGGTGTCGGTGGTGGTGTCGGTGGTGGTGTCGGTGGTGGTGTCGGTGGTGGTGTCGGTGGTGGTGTCGGTGGTGGTGTCGGTGGTGGTGTCGGTGGTGGTGGTGGTTTCGGTGGTGGTGGTTTCGGTGGTGGTGGTGGTTTCGGTGGTGGTGGTGGTTTCGGGCGTGGTGGTTTTGGGCGTGGTGGTGGTGGTTTCGGTGGTGGTTTCGGTGGTGGTTTCGGTGGTGGTTTCTGTGGTGGGGATGGTGGTTTTGGTGGTGGTTTTGGTGGTGGGGATGGTGGTGGGGATGGTGGTTTTGGTGGTGGTGGTTATGGTGGTGGTTATGGTGGTGGTTATGGTGGTGGTTATGGTGGTGGTTATGGTGGTGGTGGTGGTGGTGGTGGTTGTGGTGGTGGTTGTGGTGGTGGTTGTGGTGGTGGTGGTTGTGGTGGTGGTGGTTGTGGTGGTGGTCGTGGTGGTGGTTGTGGTGGTGGTTGTGGTGGTGGTGGTGGTTGTGGTGGTGGTTGTGGTGGTGGTTGTGGTGGTGGTTGTGGTGGTGGTTGTGGTGGTGGTTGTGGTGGTTTTCGGTGGTTGTGGTGGTGGTTTCGGTGGTTGTGGTGGTGGTTTCGGTGGTTGTGGTGGTGGTTTCGGTGGTTGTGGTGGTGGTTGTGGTAGTTTCGGTGGTTGTGGTGGTTTCGGTGGTTGTGGTGGTTTCGGTGGTTGTGGTGGTTTCGGTGGTTGTGGTGGTTTTGGTGGTTTCGGTGGTTGTGGTGGTTTCGGTGGTTGTGGTGGTTTCGGTGGTTGTGGTGGTTTCGGTGGTTGTGGTGGTTTCGGTGGTTGTGGTGGTTTCGGTGGTTGTGGTGGTTTCGGTGGTTGTGGTGGTTGTGGTGGTTTCTGTGGTTGTGGTGGTTTCTGTGGTTGTGGTGGTTTCTGTGGTTGTGGTGGTTTCTGCGGTTGTGGTGGTGGTGGTTGTGGTGGTTTCGGTGGTTGTGGTGGTGGTGGTTTCGGCGGCGGTGGTGGTGGTGGTTTCGGCGGTTGAGGTGGTTTTGGTGGTGGTTTTGGTGGTGGTTTTGGTGGTGGTGGTTTTGGTGGTGGTGGTTTTGGTGGTGGTGGTTTTGGTGGTGGTGGTTTTGGTGGTGGTGGTTTTGGTGGTGGTGGTTTCAGTGGTGGTGGTTTCAGTGGTTGTGGTGGTGGTGGTTTCGGTGGTTGTGGTGGTGGTTTCGGTGGTGGTGGTGGTGGTTTCGGTGGTTGTGGTGGTGGATTTGGAGGTGGTGGTTTCGGTGGTTTCGGTGGTTTCGGCGCTTGTGGTGGTTTCGGCGCTTGTGGTGGTTTCGGCGCTTGTGGTGGTTTCGGCGCTTGTGGTGGTTTCGGCGCTTGTGGTGGTTTCGGCGCTTGTGGTGGTTTCGGCGCTTGTGGTGGTTTCGGCGCTTGTGGTGGTTTCGGCGCTTGTGGTGGTTTCGGCGGTTGTGGTGGTGGTTTTGGAGGTGGTGGTTTCGGTGGTTTCGGTGGTTGTGGCGGTTGTGGTGGTTGTGGCGGTTGTGGTGGTTGTGGCGGTTGTGGTGGTTGTGGCGGTTGTGGTGGTTTCGGCGGTTGTGGCGGTTTCGGCGGTTGTGGTGGTTTCGGCGGTTGTGGTGGTTTCAGCGGTTGTGGTGGTTTCAGCGGTTGTGGTGGTTTCTGTGGTTGTGGTGGTTTCTGTGGTGGTTTCGGTGGTTGTTGTGGTGGTGCTTTCCTTGGTTGTGGTGGTGGTTTCTGTGGTGGTGGTTTTGGTGGTGGTTTTGGTGGTGGTTTCAGTGGTTTCAGTGGTTTCAGTGGTTTCTGTGGTTTCTGTGGTTTCTGTGGTTTCTGTGGTTTCGGCGGTTTCTGTGGTTTCTGTGGTTTCTGTGGTTTCTGTGGTTTCTGTGGTTTCTGTGGTTTCTGTGGTTTCTGTGGTTTCGGTGGTTTCGGTGGTTTCTGTGGTTTCGGCGGTTGCGGCGGTTGCGGCGGTTTCGGCGGTTTCGGCGGTTGCGGTGGTTTCGGCGGTTGCGGTGGTTTCGGCGGTTGCGGTGGTTTTCGGCGGTTGCGGTGGTTTTCGGCGGTTGTGGTGGTTTTCGGCGGTTGTGGTGGTTTTCGGCGGTTGTGGTGGTTTTCGGCGGTTGTGGTGGTTGTGGTGGTTTCGGTTGTTGTGGTGGTTTCGGTTGTTGTGGTGGTTTCGGTTGTTGTGGTGGTTTCGGTGGTTGTGGTGGTGGTGGTTTTCTGTGGTTGTGGTGGTGGTTTCTGTGGTGGTGGTTTTGGTGGTGGTTTCTGTGGTTTCTGTAGTTGTGGTGGTTTCTGTGGTTTCTGTAGTTGTGGTGGTTTCTGTGGTTGTGGTGGTGGTTTCTGTGGTGGTGGTTTCTGTGGTTGTGGTGGTGGTTTCTGTGGTGGTGGTGGTGGTTTCTGTGGTGGTGGTGGTGGTTTCTGTGGTTGTGGTGGTGGGTTCTGTGGTGGCGGTGGTGGTTTTGGTAGCGGTGGTGGTTTTGGTAGCGGTGGTGGTTTTGGTAGCGGTGGTGGTTTTGGTAGTGGTGGTGGTTTTGGTAGCGGTGGTGGTTTTGGTAGCGGTGGTGGTTTTGGTAGTGGTGGTGGTTTTGGTAGTGGTGGTGGTTTTGGTAGTGGTGGTGGTTTTGGTAGTGGTGGTGGTTTTGGTAGTGGTGGTGGTTTTGGTAGTGGTGGTGGTTTTGGTAGTGGTGGTGGTGGTGGTTTGTGTGGTGGTGGTGGTTTCGGTGGTTGTGGTTTCTGTGGTTGTGGTGGTTTCGGTGGTTGTGGTTTCTGTGGTTGTGGTGGTGGTTTCGGGGGTTTCTGTGGTGGTGGTTTCGGTGGTTGTGGTGGTGATTTCGGGGGTTTCGGTGGTGGTGGTGGTTTTTTGGTGTGGTGGTTTTGGTTTTGGTGGTGGTGGTTTTGGTTTTGGTGGTTTTGGTGGTTTTGGTGGTGGTGGTTTTGGTGGTGGTGGTTTCTGTGGTGGTGGTTTCTGTGGTGGTGGTTTCTGTGGTGGTGGTTTTGGTGGTGGTGGTTTTGGTGGTGGTGGTTTTGGTGGTGGTGGTTTTGGTGGTGGTGGTTTTGGTGGTGGTGGTTTCGGTGGTGGTGGTTTCGGTGGTGGTGGTTTCTGTGGTGGTGGTTTCTGTGGTGGTGGTTTCGGTGGTGGTGGTTTCGGTGGTGGTGGTTTCGGTGGTGGTGGTTTCGGTGGTTGTGGTGGTGGTTTCGGTGGTTGTGGTGGTGGTTTCGGTGGTTGTGGTGGTGGTGGTGGTGCTTTTGGTGGTGGTGCTTTTGGTGGTGGTGCTTTTGGTGGTGGTGCTTTTGGTGGTTTTGGTGGTGGTTTTTGTGGTGGTGGTGGTTTTTGTGGTGGTGGTGGTTTCTGTGGTGGTGGTGGTTTCTGTGGTGGTGGTGGTTTCTGTGGTGGTGGTGGTTTCTGTGGTGGTGGTGGTTTCTGTGGTGGTGGTGGTTTCTGTGGTGGTGGTGGTTTCAGTGGTTTCTGTGGTGGTGGTGGTTTCAGTGGTTTCTGTGGTGGTGGTGGTTTTGGTGGTAGTGGTTTTGGTGGTGGTGGTTTTGGTGGTGGTGGTTTTGGTGGTGGTTTCTGTGGTGGTGGTTTCTGTGGTGGTGGTTTCTGTGGTGGTGGTGGTTTCTGTGGTGGTGGTGGTTTCTGTGGTGGTGGTGGTTTCTGTGGTGGTGGTGGTTTCTGTGGTGGTGGTGGTTTCTGTGGTGGTGGTTTCAGTGGTGCTTTCAGTGGTGCTGGTGGTTTCAGTGGTGCTGGTGGTTTCAGTGGTGCTGGTGGTTTCAGTGGTGCTGGTGGTTTCAGTGGTGCTGGTGGTTTCAGTGGTGCTGGTGGTTTCAGTGGTGCTGGTGGTTTCAGTGGTGCTGGTGGTTTCAGTGGTGCTGGTGGTTTCAGTGGTGCTGGTGGTTTCAGTGGTGCTGGTGGTTTCAGTGGTTTCTGTGGTTGTGGTGGTGGTGGTTTTGGTGGTGGTGGTTTTGGTGGTGGTGGTTTTGGTGGTGGTGGTTTTGGTGGTGGTGGTTTTGGTGGTGGTGGTTTTGGTGGTGGTGGGTGGTTTTGGTGGTGGTGGGTGCTTTTGGTGGTGGTGGTGGTGCTTTTGGTGGTGGTGATGGTGCTTTTGGTGGTGGTGCTTTTGGTGGTGGTGCTTTTGGTGGTGGTGGTGGTTTTGGTGGTGGTGCTTTTGGTGGTGGTGGTGGTTTTGGTGGTGGTGGTGGTGCTTTTGGTGGTGGTGCTTTTGGTGGTGGTGCTTTTGGTGGTGGTGCTTTTGGTGGTGGTGGTGGTTTTGGTGGTGGTGGTGGTGCTTTTGGTGGTGGTGCTTTTGGTGGTGGTGCTTTTGGTGGTGGTGCTTTTGGTGGTGGTGGTTTTGGTGGTGGTGGTTTTGGTGGTGGTGGTTTTGGTGGTGGTGGTTTCAGTGGTGCTGGTGGTTTCAGTGGTTTCAGTGGTTTCGGTGGTGGTTTTGGTGGTGGTGGTGGTGGTTTTGGTGGTGGTGGTGGTTGCGGTGGTGGTGGTGGTGGTGGTTGCGGTGGTGGTGGTGGTGGTAGTTGCGGTGGTGGTGGTGGTGGTGGTTGCGGTGGTGGTGGTGGTGGTAGTTGCGGTGGTGGTGGTGGTGGTAGTTGCGGTGGTGGTGGTGGTGGTAGTTGCGGTGGTGGTGGTGGTGGTAGTTGCGGTGGTGGTGGTGGTGGTAGTTGTGGTGGTGGTGGTGGTTCGGTGGTGGTGGTGGTGGTGGTTCGGTGGTGGTGGTGGTAGTTGCGGTGGTGGTGGTTCGGTGGTGGTGGTGGTTTCGGTGGTGTATTCGGCCTCCTGGGTGCTTGCCTTTGCAGCTACTTTGTTGCATGTGGAACATTGCGGGTCAGTTTGCTTGTCCCCTGCGGTCGGCTGTCTTGTTCGTTCTGCATTCCCCTTCCTTCCCGATTAGTTATGCTTTCTTGTGCATAGGGTCCCCTGGTGGGTGTTTGCCTTCCTGTTTGGGGCTTTGCCTTGGTCTTGGTCCTCTTCGGTGCCCTTGATGGGAGGGGTCGCTTTGTTGTGATTTCCTGTGGCCCCCGGGGTCTGTTTTGCCTTGCACCAGCCTCGGCTCTATCGTTGCTGTCACGCTCTCGTCCAGGGACCTTTTGGGCGTCTGTGGTCCGTGTCCCGCCTGCCTCTCCTTGCTGGTGGGGTTTGGGTGACCTTCATTTTTGTCGTTCAGGTGGCGTGCTGGTTACCTTTTCTGCACCTCCGTCAGTTCTTGTGGCTCCTGCTGATCTGGGTTGGTTCCGTCTGGTTCCTTTGCTTCTGCCCTTGATTGTCGCCAGGCCTAGGGAATTTTGTTTTCTTCTCCTCCCTAGTCTTTGGTTTGCATCGATTTGATGCTTTAGATTTTTTTTGTAGTTAACATGGGGTTAGGCAGTCCTGCAGGGCACTTTTAGTGACCTTTCTTGAGCAACTTTTCGGTTTCTGTATTTCATATAATCTTAGATCAATCAAGTCTTTATTTTGGCAAATGCCATAAAAGAACAAATAAAATAAGTACAAATACACGATATACTAAAACCATCACTATAAAATCTATGTTATGGCATTAAAAAACTCGATAAAAGGCAAAATAAAAGCATATCAGATTACATATATGCTTAATCGGCTGTCAGACGGGGGACATCTATAGTCTAGGGTCACACAAGTTAAAGTACAGTGCAAATAAAAGCAAAGTGCCAACTTGTTCCCACATAAACAAAGTGCAGTAATGGCAAGTGAGAATGGCAAATAAATTGCGGCCCAGTACCAAATGGTAATGAATTGACTTTGGTTAGTAATCGCAGTCTGATTTTGCCTGATACACCATTTGGAGTATTAGAACCTAGAGATAGCAAAAACTGTGGTTTGGCTGATATCAGTTGGCAAGAACCTATATTCTTCCATACCTAATGCCAAGGTTGCAACATCCTGAAATTAACCATTTGCCCCCCCCCCCCGGAGTGTCCTCCTAAAGCCTTTTAACACCTCCGGGTCTCTTGCGTATTTTATCCAGGGAACGTCTCTCAACCCCGGCATATCAGGGATTTCCTCCAGACCTTGACAGTAGGGAAGTGGCTTTGGAGTAGCCCAGATTCTTCTCCAAAATCGGATTGGTCTGACGCTGAACGTCCGAGATAGGTCTGAGCCCTACATCCAAACTTAGGGGTAGCAATGAAGTTCTGACAGGTAGTCCCTACAGCTGCCACAGGAAACCTTCTGAAGTAACCAGGGCTTTTGAATCCATATTCCCCCATAACTCAGCGCCATAAAGAGCGGCGCCCAGGGCCTAGAGCTTATAAATTTGAATCATAGGTGAAGTTGGTCTGGAGTAAGAGCTCCGATGTACTTTTAACATTTATCCCATTGTAGCATCTGTATGGAACTACTTCTCCCTTTCACTAAAAGCATTTAACCAGAGCGTAGATGCTTTCAGTGCACTAGGTCCGTTTCTGTAACCAAGGCTGTAAATCCTGTTCGCCTGTTAGATTTGCTGTGCATTCAAAGGCTGAGATCAAAGGTTAAAGGCAGTTGTCTGAGGGCATCGGTTTTCACTACCGCCCCGCCATGACGACAACTATTTATATTGAATTCCTGTTAAGCCTGCCATCCGCATAGAAAATATCTACTATAATATTTTGAGTGAATATTGCCCCAATTTAAGATAGTAGTGGCATGCGCAATGACCTCAATGTCATGATGAAGTTATCTACTTTTTTGTAGTGCATACTTTGAATACAGCCGCCCTTTAAGAAGTCTTTATTTTTCTGCAAGCTGGGCCATGTGGGGCTGTGACTTCTAATTGTTATGTTATGTTAATAACATTTATTAGGCGCAGCAGCTGCCCCAGCGAAGGGGCGTCCTGGCGCCTGATCATGTGCACAACACAACAGGTCAGGGCTGAGAAGAGGGAATATTAGATAACAGAGGTGAACAGGTGGGTTTTGATGGCCCGTCTGAAAAGAGTCAGGCTGTTGAGGGCGCGAATGTGTACAGGGAGGGAATTCCATAGATCCGCCGCCAGAACACGGAAAGAACGACCCCCCATCCTGCTAAGCCTGAACCTAGGCTTGTTCGCCAGATGGTGAGTTTCGGATCTGAGGGACCACGTGGGGACGTACGAAGAAATAAGGCCAGCCAAGGCCGGGGGAGAAGAAAGCTTCAGAATCTTGAATGTCAGACAGAGAGCCTTAAATTTGATTCTCTGTCTGACCGGAAGCCAGTGCAGAGAGGCCAGGACAGGAGAGACAGAACATCGTCTCGGAAGACCTACAATGGCCCGTGCAGCAGCGTTCTGCACCCTCTGAAGCCTAGTCGCCTCAGCCTGGTTGACTCCAAGGAGCAAGGCACTCTTGTACTTTATCGGGGAAAGGATAGAGGCCTGAACCACCAGTTGTCGCGTGGGAGGGTCGAAAAATTTGAGGACTGGTCTCAGTCCTCGCAGAATACCATAACAGGTAGCTGCTGTCTTCTTTGTGTGGCTGGTAAAAGAAAGGTTGGAATCCAGCCATACCCCCAGATTTTTGACTTCGGCCACTGGGATGGGCCTCACCCCCAGTTCGAGAGGCCACCACTGGTCTCCCCAGTGTTCCGCCTGCTTCCCTACAATCAGGACTTCGGTTTTCTTGGCATTAAGCTGTAGGCAGTTGTTACGCATCCAGCTAGCCACAGCTATAAGTCCTGCCCGGAATCTGGGCGCAGTCACCTCAGGGTCCCCACTGAGTGTCACCGCCAGCTGCGTGTCGTCGGCATACGATGTCATAGTAAGGCCACATTGCCTGACGACAGCAGCCAACGGTTTCACATACAAGTTAAATAATGTGGGGCTAAGGGCAGAGCCCTGGGGGACTCCCAGTTCCAAAGAGTGGTACGAGGACTGGCCAGGTGGAATGGCTACTTTAAAAAACCGGTCCGAGAGGAACGAGCGGAACCACTGAAGAGCCTTCTCCACGATACCCACTTCCTCCAGACGCCGCAGCAAAATGTCTTGAGACACCGTGTCAAACGCGGCGCTCAGGTCTAACAATAGGAGCGCCGCGGTCTGCCCCGCATCTAGCACTGACCGCAAATGCTCGATCATGAAGAGCAGAGCAGTTTCAGTGCTGTGTTGAGCGCGAAACCCATTTTGACTCTCGTCCAGAATATTATTACGCGAGAGGTGGGCAGACAAAATGGTGTTCACGTGCGCCTCAGTGACCTTGGCGGTCCAAGGCAGGAGGGAGATGGGCCGATAGTTCTCCGGGAGCAAGGGGTCAGAGTTAGATTTCTTCAGAATGGGCTTGACCACAGCTTGCTTCCAGGATGGCGGGACCACGCCCTCACTGAGGGAGAGATTGATCAACTCCAAAATGGGCTCACGACAGAGAGGCGGGAGACAGGCGAAAAACTCCGGCTTCAAAGGGTCTAAGGGGGAGCCAGATTTAATTTTGAGGCTCAGAGTCGAATACCTCATTAGACATGGCCGGTAAAGTTGACAGGGTTTCGGACACCAAGACCTTTACATCACTAGGAGCATCCCCGGCGCCAGCTGGTGTAAATCCTCTGTAGATTTTCTGCACTTTCTCCACGAAAAAGGATGCCAAGCTTTCACAGTGCGAGTCCGTACAGATTTCTTGCGAGGTGGCCCGTTTCCCCATCAGGTCTTTAAGTACCTTGAAGATTAACTTAGATGGGTTAGGGCTGTTGGAGAACTCAGCTGCATAATATGCGGCCCGGGTTTGACAAATAGCTCTGTGATAGGACTTAAGCTGGGCAAAGTACAGTGATTTTAACGTGGGATCAAAAGCTTTTCTCCAAGCCCTCTCAGCTTGCCGGCAGGTTCTCTTGAGCTCGGCAAGAGTCTCATTGTACCAATGGCTACGATTTTTAACATGACATTTTGTCCAGCGCAGAGGTATGAGAGAGTCGAGGGCAGTAAGAGCCCAGTTGCAGAACTGTTCATAGCCCTGTTCTACATTCTGCAGTTTGCCCAGGGGTTGTGTCTCCAATATCCTGACAAACTCCTCCAGCTTAAGTTTACGCCAATTGCGCTTTAAAATCTGTTTATCTACAGGTTTCAGTTGTGGAGTGTCAAGAGGGCATGACACTTTAACCAGCAGATGGTCAGTCCAACCCACCACCATCGGGTCAGCTGATCTAGCCAGAACTAAGGTGGTAAAAAAGGGGTCCAATATGTGTCCTCCTATGTGGGTGGGGGAGGTGACTAGTTGGTCAAGTTGCATCGCTTTTAAGTCCGCCAGCAAGGAGCTGATGGAAGGGGATGATGACTGGTCCAGATGTATATTTAAGTCGCCTACTATATTGAAGTTAGCGCAAGTTGCGGCCAAGGAGCTGACCACATCCACAAGGGCGGCTTTGAAGGCAGTGTCATTCCCAGGTGGACGGTAGATAAGCACACCGCTGAAGGTGAATTGATGACTGACCTTTACCTTAAACGATGCGCTTTCACACATAGGAAGGTCCAAAGCCTTCCACTCAACCGGGAAACAAGATTTAGTCGCCATGGCTATACCACCTCCCCTAGTCGAGCGGTTCAAGATAGACACCATATAGGTAGAGGGGAAAGCCAGGTTAATGATGGCAGTATCCGCGTCCTGTAACCAAGTTTCGGTCAGGAAGATGATATCGGGAAGGTCCTTATCAATCATATCCCGTAGTGACTGATGGTGTTTGACCAAAGATCTTACATTCAAACTCCATATGTTAAGTGCTTGTCCGGTCCATTCCGTATGGATACCACGGACAGTCCTGCTAACTGGGCGAACTCCAGTGGGAGAGGCCAGGGAGAAGAAACCACAGGCACAGTCATATGGTCCTGAAAGAGGGGATAGAGGGTCATGATGACAAACACGAAAACTATCTTTTATTGAGATGAGAGTAGCACGATCGTACCTGAGCGCCGCCATGTTAAACAGACTGAAAATAAGGAGGGAGGCCAGAGTCCATGGCCCGCACCCGCTACCTCGACGCGGACGAGCGCAGACGGGCAGGACTCTGGCACGACTCCGGCTAAGCGACGGCGTCCCACTGCGCGTTCCCGCTGCGCGGGAGAGGGCAGCTTTAAATAGGCGCCTCCCTAAACAACTCGAGCGTCGGGACGCTCCAAAATGGCGCCCGCGCTCCAAACACTTACCCCAAGCCAAGATGGCGCCCAGGAATCCAGCCCCAGGGACCCGGACCCGCCAAATGGCGGTGCGAATTCCAGAATTAAGTGAGAGTAAGGGGACAGCCCAGACACAGAGATCGAGTTAAGAACAGGGGGTAAATAACTCAACACAACCAAAATACACAAAAAGGTAGGTTTAAAAAGCGTAAATATCGCAGCTCGCTAGCAGCGCAACCTGCGCTAATGCAGCATTGCAATTGGTATTCTAAGAGTTCCTTGTGAAATGTTGTCATGGTTTGTATCCTTTTGTCATCCTGATGCTCTCCTGCCCTTCCATCCTGTATTTGCAATAAAGCAAATTACTGCATTTGTGATTATTACCGCAAACCCAGCCCAGTGTGCTGTCTGGCGGCTCGTTTACATCCTTGATATGTCTACTGTTAGCCGTCAGAGATTCACGGCCCCATGGCTCCTTGTTTTTCTGACCCCTCTGTGAACCAGGCTCACGGTACCATGTACTTGTGCTGGGTCGAGCTGGCAATCTGGTACAGTGATGTGCTGCATTTCTTGCAATGGTGGGTGCCAGGTATAAAGCCTGATTTGGCGGTGTGGCGATGTGCTAAATCCTTAATAGGGTCCGGTGGTGGAGTTTCCTTTATACTGCAGGCACTATATAGTGGAGCAAATTCAACCTGAGAATTGTGCACCAAATTGATCACTTACTCTACCGATTTTGTCAGTGCCAGTAATACATGAACTGAAGGTGGGTGCACGGACAGGCTAGGCTACGGTGGCACTTAATAGGAAAGTGTTCCTGCCCTCTCACCGTGATCAGCTTATCCTCTCCGCCTCTAAAGATCACACTACACCTCCAACATTAACCTACTATTCTCCTTGGAAGCTTCCTGCATGTTTAACTTTTTTGTTTTTTTTTGTTAGAGGTGCAAAACGGGGAGGGAGTTTGTCAGAGTTCTAAACTTTATCGGCTAACCTCAGCCAGCGTATCTGTTCTTCATAGAAAGAATGGTCAGTGTTTTGTGTAAAATAGAAATATTCGGTTCAAATGTTTTTACCAACAACCATCGCCTGGGCTGCCTATTACCAAGGGTACCCAGGCTTGATTCTACCTCCAGCCCCTTTCTTCTAACATCTTAAACTTCTTTCCCCATCCCGGTTCTTCCTCATCCCTGCTTTCTCTGTTTGCTACTATTTCCCTGTATTTCTCAGGCTTCTTTCTCCCTTTTTAGCTTTTGCCTGAGCCAGCGCGCATGCGCTGCTCTGCGAGGCATTTAGTAAGGGCTTTTAAACCCTGAACACGCTCGTGCGTGTGTTTCTTTCTTTAATTTTTTTTAATCACCTGCAATTGGCCTTTGTGTGCATCTTTCTAAGAAAGACAGCACACAAATGGTCTAAGGTGGGTGCATGTCCCTCCTTCTCTGTCCCCTGGCCTAGGGTGCTCGGGAGCGAGCAGTAGCACCATCTGTTTCCAATTGTCGCGTTAATTGGAAACAGATGGCGGTCAGCGCTGGTTATCTTGTTATTGACACTGCCCTGAACTGGTCATTAGTGATTTTCACTGGCAAACAGAAGAGCTTTCTGGTGCTAGTCACCAGGTCGCCTAAGATATTGTCCATTAGGGTCTAAGCAGTGCACTGTAGGGGCATTAAGATTGTGCTGCTGATCTATCTAATGAAGTACCTCGCCGCACAGTGATATCCAAGGTAGTGGTGACATTTCTGAGGACTTTTTGGAAAAGGCTAAGGGGGTTAAAGTTCACATACAATTCTGGTCAAAGATAGAGGTCTTCAGTCCGACGCAGTTTAGGAGGTAAGTCAAGTTCCTAGTTTGTGGCAGTTGCCTGCACCCCCAGCTGGGGGAGCCCAGTCTCCTAGAGGCAGCCTTTATGTCACTTTATTGTCAGTCATAGCAAAAATGTGCAAAACTCGAGCAGAGTCTGTGGACAGTTTTTGCACGCAGTTGTTTTTTAGGTCTCGCTATTCGATGCGCACGCATCGAGCTTGCGAGGATATAGGGCTTTAACCAGAGTTTAACCAACAAGCCGATTTGGTACAGTGCACGTGGCTTTCAGGCGTGGCCTAAAGCGCGTGCACAGCATCAAATCGGCTTTTTGTGTAAACATCTGTTACTTAGCTCCGCCAGCAGCTCTTCCCGCTCCGCCCCTTGCTCTCCGCCCCCTGCCTCCCCAGCCGCCAGCACCTCCCCTCATCAGTTCCCCAGCAGCATCTGTTCCCCAGCCTGCCGAGAGCAGCTCTTCCTGCTCCGCCCTCTCCCCACTCTCTCTCCCCCCTCACGACGCTCCTCCCGCTCCGCCCCCTCCCCACTCTCTCTCCCAGCACTCTAGCATACAGCACGGAATTCAGGCATCAGCTGGACATGTGGAAAATTTCCCAGATTCTTATAGCGCAACTTGTACAGATTGCATAAACTGCTCGGCACTATTTTGTTCTGTGATGTTGAGATCACTCACACTGACACATAGACCTTGGTCTACTCTTACTCGAACAGCCTATAATCCACTTTACAGCAACACATCGCCCATAACAAGGATGCTCCGCCAGCAGCTCTTCCCCCTCCCCACTCTCTCTCCCCTCACAACGCTCTTCCCGCTCCGCCCCTCCCCACTCTCTCTCCCAGCACACCTCCCCCTCCAGCATACAGCACGGAATTCAGGCATCAGCTGGACATGCGGAAAATTTCCCAGATTCTTATAGCGCAACTTGTAGAGATTGCATAAACTGCTCGGTAAAGAAAGAAAGTTACACACTATTTTGTTCTGCAGCTCTTCCCGCTCCGCCCCTTGCTCTCCGCCACCTGCCTCCCCAGCCGCCAGCACCTCCCCATATCCGTTCCCCAGCAGCATCTGTTCCCCAGCCTGCCGACTTAGTCGATCAGCCTATAATCCACTTTACAGCAACACATCCCCCATAACAAGGATGCTCCGCCAGCAGCTCTTCCCCTCCCCACTCTCTCTCCCAGCACACCTCCCCCTCGCTCCGCCCCTTGCTCTCCGCCCCCTGCCTCCCCAGCTGCCAGCATTCCACACTGACACAGCCTGCCGAGAGCAGCTCTACACGTCCGTGACCCCAGCACAGGCCCTTAAGTGTTGCTCAGTGACACCAAACTATGACACAGTACGCACTCTACGGGGATACTGCCTTTCCTACCCTTTGACCTACAGTCTGTCCCTACTCGAAGGAGATAAACTCGTTATCTTAAGACTCTAGAGTAGATGTTAACACAAGGCCTTCACACTGCCATCCCCACATACCCGTTCAATCACTAACCACGCTCACCAGGTCGCCGGCCACCTCTCCGCCCGCACTCGGCCTCGCGCAACAACACGATCGCCCGAGCAGTAGGACAGAGCAAGGGTCTTGAAACAAGCACTCTGATTGGCGCGCTGCAGTCGCCTCGCCCACTGCCATTGGCTGTTGCCGTTAGCGAGCTGCGTAGGTGAACGCGCCAACTTCTGCTGTGCTTAACTAAATCATGTGGTTTGTATATCAGCCTTAATTATCTTCATGTGAAAAGGCTAGAATGAAACTGGAGTTTTTACTTCTGCTTGTCACACCACTTAATGTAGTAGTACTCTGTGCTGCAGGTAAACCGCAGATGTGGCCTAACGACCAGAGCTGCCATCTAAGTCATGTAAATACAAAACATGTTGCATTACAAATGCTACAGGTGTCACATTCGCAAAAGTTATAACTATTGGCATTGTAAATGACAAAGCTATCAATTTAGCTATTTTAAAAACCAACACATAAATAAAATATTTTTCATTTACAAGACCAATAGCTACAACTTTTCTAATGCGAGACCTATTGCATTTCCAATGCTTGTCTCTCTTTAGACCTCTTTGCAACCTCTGTGATTTAAGATATCTTGCTACTCACGGAGTGTGTGGCATTTGTTAATTTCAGTAAACTTTGTTGTGGTTATTTGCAATTGCAATTTGACATGCTGCATCCTCGAGCCTTTGATAAAGGTTGATAAGAGTGTTGGGCCTATTGTTCTGTGATGCAATTTCCTGTGTAGTCATTAGGGGGTAAGTGAAGCTTGATGCCATCAGCTTCAGTCTATGTACAATTTATTGCTATTTTTTTACATCCCAAATTCGGGGCCTATACTGTCTTTTTGTTCCGTAGGCTAGCTAGCTGTTTCCTTGTGTCGTACTGAATGTGAAGAGGGGGACATGTTATATCCTTTGTTGGTAACTTCCCTGGGTACCTGTGAGTGCTGGCTGAAGTGTCCAGGTTAATCTGTCCTGTGGAGGTATATATATGACATTGAGTGCACCATGTCATGGTACTGTATGAGTCTTACATGCAATTGTGACGTGAGAGCATACCATAATCATTTTTTTGAACTAACACATTGTTTTATTCAGTGCTTCCATTTCTAAGCACTGTAAATTGGTTAAAGGGTTGAGTTGCCGTGTCAGGATTGAAACCAGTGATCTGCAGATCGCAGCAAGTGTTAGAGGTGACTGAGCCATCTTGCCCCCATGTCTGGTTATGTCAGAGGGATCGATGCCTTGGTAATTGTAGAGTATTTAATGCTTTGGTGATGTCCGCATTCTATCACATGGTAATGTTAAAGTTGTTCATGCCAATGTGATGGACGAGAGAGATCCACATCAGAGTGGTGTCAGAGTGTTGCCTGGCACGTTGATGTCGGATTTTGTTCCATGTCAATAGCACCGTGATCCATGCCACGTTTACTCAGACCTGCCAACTAAAACAAAGTTCACAATGAGGAGGGGGCATGACCGAGGAGAAGGCTGGGCCTCATGCCAAGAAGTACCAAAGAGGCACTTTTGCCCCTCCCTAATCCCAAACCCCCTCCACCAAAAAATAAGCTTCATCAGGCTGGTGGCGATGTTCTGGGGGTGTTTACACACTCCTTAATGGACGTCAGCAGTTTGAAGTCTCCCACAAAAAGCTGGAGAAGCAATGTTTACAGTGTTTTTCAGCTTGTGTCCCCTGCCACCATGTGATATTGGCTCCTCACCGGGTGACCGTGTGAAGGTGTGGCATAAGGTGGCACCATGTGCGTTGGCAGGTCTGGCATGGTGATGCCACAATGTTTGATGTCCCTCATAGCTTGGCTGACAGTTGGTGCTGTTGGCATCTGTGCTGAGTTGAAGTAAAACAATTGTCCTTGTTTGGACAATGGCCTGCGAGCTGAAGTAGCTTGTATTAAAGAAGGTCTGTGCCTGATATAGGGTGGTCCAAAAACAATACCTAGCAACCATTGGGACAGGCCGAAGTTGCTAGCATTAAAAGGACAAAAAAAACTCAACGTTTATTGTTAATACTTTTTTAATATGGTCGTTCAGTTGTGCATAATGCTCTCTTGGTCATATATAAGGTAACAAAAATGCTTCGGACACTACTTTATTATAACTTTTCAGCATGCAGCAGTCTTCTGTACAGCAAGGCTTAAAGACAAGCAAAGTCAATATCTATGGCTAAACACTTATAAGGTCCCAAAGGCGAGACCTATTGGCTATGCCAATGATTGTTTTGTGTGTCTCTTGATCTGGGTCCATGCTCTCTATTCCAGGCGGAATAGACGTACCGGTGCCCACCACCGGCTACTCAAATTAAGTACTAAAAGCAGGAGCTGACTGTATGAAAAGTAGACATGTTCCTACACTTTCAGTATTATCTTTTTAAATGTATTTAAAGGTGCTTAAACTTGTTTTCAGTGGGCTGGACTGAGTTGCCCTGCCTGTCAAGTGGCCTCTCCTCACGATGCAGGTTGAATTGCATTATTTATTTAGTGCAGCGGTTCTTAACCTGTTAACTTCTGAGGACCCCACACTTAATCATTATTGGAAGTCCATATACCCCCTCTGAGTCATTACAGGAAGCAGAGGACCCCAGCCTAAGCATTTTAGTTACATAACGGTTGAAAAATGTCAACCGTAAATTTCGCTTTTTTAGTTATATACACTTTATTAATTTGTTAATATCCATGAAGCCTGCGTTGGCTTCATGGACCACGGGTTAACTACTGATGTTAGAGCTGACATACTACTGGCGACACCTTTCTCTTCAGGCAGTTTGGGCTTTTTCACCTGAACCACAAGACACATTCTTGAGTTTTTAATCCTTTTTAAAAAAAATTTTTTTATTTTTTTTAGACAAAGGATATACATACACATGTAACAATTATAATACTTCGTTGTAACGTTCAGCATTTTATCGGCATTAGGTAGCTTGTTATTGAATGGGTGTTCGGAGGCCTTATGGGCTGGCGCCCTTTGTGGTTACAATGTGGAGGGCCTGTTGTCCTAGGTTCTTTGCCTAGTTGTAACATAAAACATAGAACATGTAGAGGATTAGGTGGGCTAGGTCCCCTTTTGCTTTCTCGCAGTTCCAGCATCTGTCGTACTCTTAGACCCAGTTTCTCTAATTGCGCTCGTGTCCATGAAACCTGGTGCAGTAGCCAGAATTTCGTCTGGGCCAGCAGTGGTGATATCATGTTGTGTGTTTGGGACTTCCACATGGTTTGTAGTTCTTGTTCTGTGAGTTTCGAACCTATCTGTCTCCCAGTAGCTTGTACTTTTGGCGTTAAGTTTTGAGTTTGCTGGACGTAGGAGTTTGTACAGGTGAGAGACTTGGTGGCCGGTTTTGTTTGTTTTCCATGTATTGGAATATTGAGGGGGTGAGCCTGTTTAGGTTTGCTTTTTTAACGGCCGATTTGATAGCCAGGAAGTTGTAAAGCTCTATGTCGGGAAGGGTGTGCCTATCCCTTAAGTTGTTGAACGTGAGGGGGGGGTGCCTTCTTCCTCCAGCCGAGCTGGGTACGAGAGGCCTAATTGTTTCCATTTTGTTACGTCTAGGGGACTGCCCCTGTATTTGATTTTTGGGTTACTCCAGAGTGCTACCCGCCCTGAGTTTTTGATGCTTATCTCTAGTATTTGGTCTACTTTAAGAAGGGCCTGTTTTGTTATCTTGAAGATCTGGTTCCCTTTTAGTGCCTGTTTGTTGGTGGTAAGGAGGGTTAGTGGGTTCGTGTTAAGGATGGCTCTCTATTAGTAGCCATGTAGGAGTGTATTGCTGATTTTGGAGTACCCATTGCATCCCCTGCCTGGCCACAAAAGCAGTCTGAAAGGTTCTCCTGTCCACTAGGTTGAGGCCTCCTTGTTCTTTCCTCAATCTTAGTTTTGGGAGGCCTATTCTCAGCTTTTTGTCTTTCCAGATAAATTTGTTGACTATTTGATCTATTTTCTTGTGGAAGTCCTCAGTTAGTGCTAGGGGTAGCATGCTAACTATGTAGTTGACTATTGGGGTGATCATCATTTTAAGTGTTTCTATTCTTTCCCACCAGGTAATAAACTTGGGCGGAACTATACACAATAAACTTAGGGGTCTAAGAGCTGAACCAGACATGTATTCGCTAATGTAAGTCCTATGTCTAACAAGTACTATAGGAATACAAAAAATGAATGACAGACCAAATCGGCAAAATATGAAACGCCTGTAACCGTGAGTCACCCCAGTTGTTTGGATTCCCATCAAAGTCTTGTAAGATCAATATTCTCATTTGGTAATCCTTAACGGGTATTGTGTCTCTTGATCATTGAAATCACATGCATACCCTCTCGGATGGTTCGGGGTAGCGACCACAATCACACAGATATCCCAAATGATGTAGATTCGATGGGAAAAGTGCAGTGCGAAAAGTAAAAGTGGTGATTTAAAATAGGATAGGGAACTAACAAGAAACTTTTAATGGGCGTTGGCCCCTTCCTGGTTAAAAACAAGAACAGTTTGGCAAAATCGTCGCAGTGATAACAAATAACTGCGAAGAGACCAACATGTTTCAGCCACAGAGGAAGATGCCTCAGGCTTTCGTCAGGGTCTCTGTTCTTAGATAAGCTACTGCCTATATATGTGTATTAACGTGTGTGAAAAATTATACAAAAAAACAAGTGGAAAACAACAGAAAAGGATATAGTGTTCCTTCATCTGTGCGGACTCCTCTTCGGAAGCTGGTACTTTGTTACTATAATAGGGGGACAAACATACAAGTGAGACACTTCCAGCTACTCTGGTCTGTATCATACAGTGCAAGGAGTCAAAAACGTTGTCAGCCTTCGATACTCACCCAGTGCTTCCGGGGAGTGGACCTCACCTCTTCCTGGACCTGGCTCAGGATATGTGAGACCCCGCTCTACGGGAACAGAAATCGACCTCATGATTATGATAACGGAGGGATCAAGGGTAGATCTACTCTTGTGCATATTACATGAAGTCAAAGGAATTCTGAACGTAGAGTACACTGTCATACACCATCAAGTTCCCACACCTGTGTCACCTGCTGTGCCAACTCAACTACGTTAATGGATTCAATTATATTAGTCTAGAGTGACTAGAGGTATCATAAAGATCAGTATGATACCTCTAGTCACTCTAGACTAATATAATTGAATCCATTAACGTAGTTGAGTTGGCACGGCAGGTGACACAGGTGTGGGAACTTGGCTACTAATAGAGAGCCATCCTTAACACGAACCCACTAACCCTCCTTACCACCAACAAACAGGCACTAAAAGGGAACCAGATCTTCAAGATAACAAAACAGGCCCTTCTTAAAGTAGACCAAATACTAGAGATAAGCATCAAAAACTCAGGGCGGGTAGCACTCTGGAGTAACCCAAAAATCAAATACAGGGGCAGTCACCTAGACGTAACGTAAGTAGGAACAGCAGTGGGAAAAGTGGGCAACCTTGTCTAGTCCCTCTTTGGAGATTAAATGGGGTTGAATTAGATCAGTTGATCGCAATCTGAGCTGTGGGATTTTTGTAAAGGGCCATGACCTCTTAACTTGTCACCTAGGTTGTATGCCTGCATGCATTCTTCTAGGAAGTGCCACGAGACTCTGTCAAAGGCTTTCTCTGCATAGTGTGATTACAACTGCCGAGTTGTATGAGTTCGAGCAGTGTTCGATGACTTGACAGAGGAGTCTTGTGTTGTCACTTGACATACAATTTTTGATGTATCCTACTTGTGTGTTCCCTATGAGCTGTGGCAGTATTCTGTTGAGTCTAGTTGCCAGGATTTTGGCGTATAATTTGCAGTCTTGGTTTATGAGTGATATTGGCTGATAGTTTTTTGGCCACTGTGTATCTTTCCTGTGTAAAGCTTCCAGAGCCGGAAATTACTTCCCTAAAGTTATCCGGTGTAATTTGAACTTCCATAAGCCTATAAAAACTCACCTTTTCAAACGCTACCTGAAACCAGGAAATTAAGACCTACTACCCCGCTTTGCGAGCTACTGTGAGTGCTTGATGCTTTGATTAATCACCTAACTTGTTTCTGGTGTGTTATTGGGTACTTCTGTTTCGTACATAAACAATGTTTGTACTTATGTACACTGCTTCTAGTTCTGTAGTGAACTGTTATGTGAAGCACGCAGTTACCCACTGGTGTGGTCTGTTGTGTAATTATTGCTATAAATAAATGAACAGGGGTGGTGGGTGACATTTGAAAGTGGTGGGGCGCAAAGTGATTTGCATACAGCACCGTAGCGAGCGAGCGAAGCGAGCGAGCCTGAACCCCAAAAGGGGGGTTTGGGGGGATAACCCCCCCCCAAAAATTTTTTTTAAAAAGAAGAAAAATCGTGCATTTTCAAGCAAATTTGAGAAAGCAGGAAGGTTAATAAAGCAATTGTGAAAGTGCAGTTATTACATTAATAAATGGCATAACATAGGTAGCTGCTTATTCAGTATAACCACAGAGCTTCATACATTCCGTCCTATTACAGACTACGAAATCAGCTTCAGCAAGGTTTCCAACAGCATAACACCCCTTTGCTACATACAGATTACAGGTTCAGCCACATGATGAAAATAGCAACTTATTCAGTGTGATAATTAAGGGAGCAGAGCGCATGGAAAACATATTTAGTGATGGGCCGAGCAAAACACAACAAACAAATTAACTTCTTTCATCTCCTTTATTTCAAACCATTTACAGGGCTCAGGTGTTTTAAACCTTGTGATAACAACAAGCTAATTTGGTGAAAGCATACTTAGAAATCTTTATTTATGTATTGTAATTGTAGACTGGACCAAAAAAACGAGTGAAGGGGCTTCACCAAAGCAGATATGAAGATATGGCTCTTTACCCAATGCAGATTTTAACATTACAAAAGCCCTCCCTGTGGGTCTACTGACCGCAATAGTGTCAAGCTGGGCAGTGGCAAATTTGAGGTATAAATCTTTTGTGATGGTAACATCCCCGGGGCTTAAAGTGTCATGTGCAAAGAAAAGGTCTGGCCTTCCTATGTCCTGGAAGGATTCCTTTATATAACGTATCCACTGGATTTTTTTTACCATATTCCAAGGCCAGACAATCTGCTAAGATCAGGCTGGTTAAACCCTTATCTTCACATGTCCACATCTTTATGCAGCAAAGTAAGGGTCTAATTACCACTTGGTCCACCATATAATCAACCTCAAAGTCTTCATGCACAGACCAAGCTGGCGTACCTTGGGGGACTCGCAGGACCCGGTGCAAAAACTTGTTTTCCACCACATGTAGCCTATGAGAAGGGATGTACCCCCAAACCTCACTGCTGTATAACACTTTCGCAGAGGCCTTGGATTTGCACAATTTTAAAATGACCTCCAGTGCCCATGATCCCAGTCTGCTAGCAAAGGTTCTAATAGCACCCGCAGATTTGTCCAACTCGCTAAGCTTCCCATTTAAGAGGGCTCTCCATTGTAACCAGTCGTTGAATAACACACCTAAGTAGGAAAAGACCGGAACCGTTTGCGAAAATATGGAGACCAATTTTAAAACTTTTCATCCGTGTCCCCCGACGTCTAGCAACTAATACAATCAACTTAGCAAAATTAACAGACAGGTCCAGCCTGTCCATAAAGGAGACAACGCCGTCTATTAAAATCTGCAGGCCGCTGGCCGTGTGATCATAATTGTCAAGGGATTAAAACACCACATTAATATTTAAAGGCAAGCCTTTTAGTTTTATTAAAAGATCACCATCTTAATAATAAAAATAACTTTGATTTGATAGGGAATCATCAGTAAAATCAATGCATTTCAATGCCATATTTAAAGATTGTGAACAATAATAAGAAGCATTGAAATGTTTAACAATAAACATGAAGATTGTGAACATTAATAAGAAGCATTGAAATGTTTAATAAACATGAAAGCAATTTTTTACTGAATGCAATGTTAAACATGTGTTAGAATCTTTCTTCTTCATGTCTCAGTCCTGATAATAGAGCCGTAAGACCAACCACAAAGGGTTCCTGCAGTCGGAAGACGAAGAGCAAATACTCTAGCTTCAAGAATGCTTGAAATTATCACAAGCTTTTCCTGCAGTCATGTCCTCTATACCCCAAGAAACATAGGGTCCATTTTTGTAAGCTATTTTTAGGGGCCGCAACACTCCCTGCAATTTACCCAAGCACTTATAAAATACTGGTGGTATCACTGCCCAGATTTGGGCACCCCCATGCAGCAACATTTATTTAAAGTAGCCAAAGAAAGGCAGGGTACGGTGTTCCCGGGGATGGGGTCGCCGGGGAGTACCACAGCTTGGAGAGGGGGTTTCAAGCCTCTTGGCCCATATAAAAATAGATGTGCAACATCTTTGTTGTTGTTGAGACAGCCATTGAGATCTAATCTTTTGATCCGCTGGGTCCACTCATCCTATGCAGCATGTAAGATACATAGATTTTGAACTGTAATTTCTCAAAACGTACTAAACAGATTTACACCAAATAAAAAAAATGCTTTCTTGCTAAACATCTAGCTTGCTGCCAAATTTGGAGTATTTCTGTTCAGTCCTTTTTTTCTGCATCAGTGTTCAATTCCCCCTTTTTCCCAGGCCCTGCTTGATGGGTCACCAAAAGAACTTTCCAGGAAAGAACCTAGGTTGATACCTAGGTTGATGAGACTATTTTTTGAAAGTTTTGTGAAGATTCATAATACAGCGTCAAAGTAATACATATATATGTGTATATGTATGTATATATTGCACACCAGGTGCTGTCAGGAAACGCCGTTTGCCTGCCTTCAAGCGCCGGTCCCAGCGACAGCTACCACGATACAGCAAAAGTTCAATTCCACAAGATAGGAACGAGGCGCCACACAAAATTCGATTTCTGGTAGGTTTAATTGCCAAACAACAACGCGTTTCAGCCGCAGAAAGGCCTTTGTCAAGTTGTTTTACGATACCTCACAGTCACCATTTTGTATGCATGATGTCACAATGGACATAGAAGAAACACTACGGTCCGCAATTGTGGGTTTCACCAAAACAAAACACAAACTCTTTTATACATGATTATGTCTCTAAAAATGATTATAAATCATTATTGAAATTCTGTTGTGTGTATTTACATAATTTGGTACCGCAATGCCGATTTGATCATCATGATTCCATTTCTTCACAGATTTAATGGAAAGGGAAGAAAAGAAAACCGAAAGGAATTGCTGGTAAAAGCATCCATGTTCTTTCTCTTCATTAATTTAGGAGAAAGCGATGAAAGGAAACATAGGAAAATATACACCTTAAGTGCTGCCTTCCCAATGACATGTACCAAGTGAATTGTTGAATAGAACATATATATAAACAATGCAAAAAATTATTATAGTACAAGTTAATTCATTAAATTGATTAGACGCTTGGTTATACACATATTCAATTAATGCCAAGTGGCCCATTATTCTCGATGTGCAATAAATGATAATTTCATATTCAATCGAATATTTAGTCATGTGAGATATGTTTGTTAAAGGGGTTCCTCTAAATCATCCATAAAATATACTGGTGAAATACCCACGTATGATAACAACATATAGCGCAAGATCAAACAAACTAAAGACTAATGGGCAAGCATTGGGGACTCATTCAATCAGACACCACAATAGGTAAAACCATTGGCAATTTTCCTGTCATCACATATCGGAGACCAAAATCCCTAAAGGATAAATTGGTCCAAAGCTACCAAAATCCTGAAACAAAATCTACATGGCTTCAAACCACCCAGGAATTGTACAAATGTAATGCCTGTAAGGCTTGTAAATCCATCTCCAGCTGCAAAACCTATAAAATCCACAATGGGAGAGAAAAGTGCATCAATAAGTTCATCACATGCACCATTGAGTTTGTGGTGTACTTATTGGAATGCCCATGTCGCATGCATTACACCGGCAATACGAAACTAGCCCTAAAAAAAGTATTTTGGAACACCAAAGAGCCCTTACCAACATGGATATGGAGGTGGCGTAAGGAGATGCAGGCAGAAAAGGGATGTAATGGGCTAGCAGTTAGATACTACAGAGGAAAGTGTGAAGGGGGAAATGGGAGGGACACTCTAAATGGTGCTACTCTTTCTCTCCACAGACCTTATTATTGTTTAATTCAGTCTCATATTTCAAGATTTAATTCATGCTCAATGCTAGCTATTGTCAATATCATGCAATATCATTCATTTATCTGATACTGCTAGTAAGCACTGGCAAAGACGGCCTGGCTTGGTGTGTGTTTGTTGTTGTTGTGTGATATGCCTGGTTGCAGTATCAGAAAAATTAAAGACAGACATGTAGGTACTGCTCATGTGGCATGCTGTGTGAAGCACACAATTCTCGCTGCCATACATAAGGCCGTTCACAGATACACATATTTTGCCCAAAATAGGAGGTGTTGGGTGAGGTGTGTGAGATTCAAAGATTCCCAACTGCATCGATGACCAGAGCCAGGTGCCCTTCCTCATTAAACCATCTGCTTTTGCATGTGAACATGTACAACCATGCTGGTTATTTTTTCTAATATTAGCCCATTTTGCATATACTTTTACATTTACATGCAGCTGTTTTGGTTTTATTTTGAAGGTATAGTGTTTTTCCCCACAGGTGTTACCTTTCCAAGTTCTTACTGCTGGCCCCTTTCATAAGGCAGCTGTTTTTTGCACTAGCGCTAGGAGAAACACAGGGGTGCGCCATATTCTTATGAATACAGCGCATCCTTGCATTTAAAATATGTCAGACCTCAGCAGCATTGCCAAATTTGGCGTAGCACCGCGCTCAAAATTTATTTTGAAAATATGCTCCTGAGTGTCCTACACCACAATAGAGAAAGAGTAGCCAGGAAGGGAGTGATAAGGCTATTAAAATGAGAATGTTCGATGGTACAGCAAAATATAAAAGAGATTCAAACACCTTGGGGTACAGAGTACCCTGCCTATGGAGCGCATAGTGAACCTTTTGCATATGAGAGTCTTTCCTGCTTACAAATAATGTAATGTGAACACCAAAGAATCAGAGACAAGTGCACGGTAGTACTGAGGGGCACAGGAAGCGAGTATATGCTATGAAATCACAGCAAATACTGCAGTTTGGTATAAGGGATACTGCCCATGACATGGATTAAAAAATACTTTGGGCTGAAGTAAAAGTTGCCGTTTTTGGTGCAGAATAATTTACAGCTTTCTACCACAAAGGATATTGGCCCTTTATTCAATGTATTCTTTCCAGATTCTCCTACTGCACAAAGTATACATCAGCACGGACAAAAATAATCTGTATTTTGAACGGTGCAATGGGCCCAAAATGCAAAAATTATGTGATAGCTTTGTGTCATAATGATTTTCTGCTGTAGGGATCTTCGCGTGACTGCACATTTTTTTTTTGAGAGGGAGCGTACCAGCAGGTCTGAGCAGATTGTGCTATACTTAAATGTAGAGAGTAGGGACACGTCTTAGAAACAAGCAGATTCGCTGTACTGGACACCTGCACTTCAGATTTTCCATTTGGCTGCACTGAACTAACTGAACTCATCTCACACAACCACGCGCCAAAGAACAGACTCCATCGCTTGCTGGCATCCACCGTCCATCTGAAAGAGCGCTCTGGTCGAGAATGAACTACAATTCCATCAAAATCATAGGCAGCGCTATATTTCTGCAAATACAATAACACAACTAGTTTCGTTCAATGAAAAGTATTTGAAAGTTGTTCCTAGTCCATTCAAAGTTTTAAATTGCTAGATGTGCGAATTACGAAATGCGACGTGTTTGATAGCGAACACGTGCACACCCCCATTTCATCTTTTCATGACATCGAAGTGTGACGTACTTCGTGTGGGTGACAGTCTGGATTTGTGCAAATACTTCTGGTACATTATTGTGCTCTGCTGCCTGTCTACCGCCTTCCATAACTAACGGCATGAATAAGGACAACACATCTCTGTCGGCGCCGCCTGCTCCTTAGCGCCCTTTGCCCGGACCCCCATATCCTTTAGCGGTGTGCGCGGCATGTGTCTGTGAGAGACTGAGTGATTAAGGCAGGCGGCGCAGAAGTTTTTATAACTTGAGCCCATGATGAAACGTGCAGGCCCTCCTCCCTGACTTGTGTGAAGGAGCGTGCCTGAGTGTGAGAGAGAGTTTACTCGCCTTCCTCACGGCACTTGCCGCCTTTCCTCTTGTTATGTTGGGAGTCATGCCTTTCGCTTTTATCCCCTGCATGTCCCCATCTCTGCGCGCGTGTCCCCGTCAGGTGTGAGCAGCCACTGTGGCACTGCTTATTAATTATTATTAACTTACCAGCTCGAGTGACGGTCTGTCTGACCACGCCGAACTCGGTGTCAGACTCTAGTGCGCAACTACTGGAAACGTCACCGCGCACGTCCCCGACGGAGGGGGGCACAAAGACTACTCGCCCTGGCGCCATTTCAAAGTACGGGGCCCAGCAGACACACCCCCTGGTCCCTCTCAGTCAACTTGACTAAATTGACGCTAAGGCGCATGCGCGGGCAAGTTTCCGCCCGTAATTAAATTGCGCAGCAGAGTCAGTTGACTTGTAACCTAACCCAGCCCCACCCCCTGCGCACTCCCTATTTCATCGGGGCTGTCCCGGTCGGAACCCCCGAAGCGCTGCATTTTATTTAGGTGCTCCGTGCTCTCTCTGTTGCAGCCGCAGGTGCGTCCACCAGGCTTAGTGGGGCTACGCCCCTACGCCCCAATGGACGCACCGCTGCTGTAAATGAATACAAATTGTTTAAAAATGTTAATTCACAAAGATTTTTTTTTTTTTACCTTGATAATGTAAATGGCAAAGCAATCCCATTTTGAGGGCAGGAGAAGGATTCACACCTCCACACTTGAACCCTTAAAATAGCAGACTACATTCTTTAATTGGTTCTCGCTGCCTTAGTAAAGAATGATGTGGTTGAAATGATCAGTATGGTTAAAGCATTGGACAAGTTGCAGTAGTGAGTTTATTTTAATGTATTGAAATAACCTTTGCTTCCCACTCAGGTATACTGAAATGACGGAGTACAAGCTTGTAGTTGTTGGAGCTGGAGGCGTTGGCAAGAGTGCCTTGACAATACAACTAATTCAGAATCATTTTGTGGATGAATATGATCCTACGATAGAGGTAAATAATTGTATTTAGGCTAGTCACTTATTTCACTTTTATTTCTATTGGTTTTGTCAAAGGTTTGTTTCCACAAACATTGTAATTTGTAAAGGACATTGTTCCTATTCGGTAGCCCTGAATTAAAATCGACATTCAGTAATATTTGTTTTGTAAATAGTTACGTGGGTTTTATGTTTATATCCGAGCACCTAACTTTTGTAATGCACTGGTGCTGTAAAACAGTTGCATACACATGTAGCTGTTGATGTAGCTCTAGTCACAGTTCTTATTTTTAACTACGTTCTAAATGTTGCATTACTGGATTTTCCAATGTCTATTTTTTTGTAAAAATGAATAAATAACCTGCAATGCAAAAAACGTTCCGAAGTATTATATAAATGTTCTGTTTTTAGTGCGCCATGGACCTACCAAATGTATTCTACTTTACACAGATAGCGCAAGGGTCCAGTAAAACAATTGATATAAGTAAAACCATGCTCTAGATCAGTTATCTGAACAGGATCATACTGATTTGGAAGCCTCTCCATAAGAGACTATGGAGACGTTTTCATTTGCAATTTAAACCCTGTTTGTGGGTTGTTGTTTTTTTTGGGGGGGGGGGGGGGAGATACGGAGAAAATCTTTATTTATCAATGTTTTCATAGCATTAAAACTCTGGCTTTCAAGTCCTCGGAGGCATTGGTTGTATTCCATGCATGCCAGTTAGTATTGATTGCAACACCACTATGCTTCCACGTCCTTTGGCATCAACTTGCAATGCTGCAAATATTTATTTTCTTGCTGCTGATCCTACCCGTGGCAAGCACTCTTACAGAAGAGTTAATATAGTGCCAGCCCTCTAATTATTAGCAAGTGCTTTTAATCCTGGATTGGTGCATTCATGGTTTCCCCACAGAAAGAGGCAACTTAAAATAGTATAATTCTCCAAGTTCTGCCAGCACCTTCTCTTCATCTAGAACTGCTGCCATAACCAAGTGCAGATCCTACAAGAAAGTGTGCTGCTTTCTTTAAACCCACTCCTGTATCCTTTTTCTGGCCACACAAAATTAATTCTGTTTTCACCATTCAACCTGGCAGGGTTAAAAAAGGAAGAACTAGGGAGTTTTCTTCCGCTTTTAGGTGTTACTGAACATGTAGGTAGATTTATTTTTAGGAACCCTTCAAAAAGTGAAGGAATACATTGTAGCATTCTGTTGAAGGGACTCATCTCTATTGGTTAATCTTTGTGACCCCACTAATTTTCTTTTGGCTTTTTTGTTTTTATGTATGCAGAAGATACAGATTCAGTTAAATTACCAAAGGTCTAGTTTCCTTGGTAGACTATCTAATGGGTGCCTTCTGACAATGGAAACTATCCTATAAACTGTGGCAATGGAATGGCTGACCTTCATAGCCCAAAGTTAAAGCACTAAATAGCTATTGCTTCTGGCATCTGTCAATATTTAAACGTATTTTCCATTGGTTTTCCTTTCGGCATAGAATCTGCGACAGAAATGCTTTCAGATCATCCTGAAATGATTACAATGCCTGATACTTGGTTCTCATCGGGTCCTACATCCTCCAATTTTATTCGGAGTGCTGCAACCAGAATGATCTTTGGTGACCTAGTGGTGATCATATTTCACCTGTGTTGACCACTGTTAACTTGCTCCCAGTAGAACAGCATATCCTGTTTAAAACGATTCGTAGCCTTGGACTAACCCCACTGTCTAACTGGTTCAAGTGTCAATGTCCTTATTGCCACCTGCGCCGACCTGGTCCTTTCAGTAGTTTCCAAGTTT